>NC_052329.1:37991047-39341047 GCF_016432855.1 Salvelinus namaycush | reverse complement strand
TGTGGCACTCCCTCCCTCCCGCTACCGCGCTCCTCAGTCCCATCTCACTTCCGCCTCAGCACGGTGCTGATTGGACTGGACAAATACAGGAAGTGGCATCATTTGTTGAGAGACGTTAGTGAAGTTTGTCCCCAGAGAGACATAGAGGGTGTAGAGTGTGGAGACCACCGAACGTTACGTTAAATGGTAACTACCCCCACCTGACGTCAATGATGCTGTGTACTGTTGCGGTTCTGTGTGTTGTGCTCCTTTGGTGACAGTGTTGTTTTGTACAGTGTTGAGTGGCGTCTGCAATGTCTATAGGGCTGTCTCTGACCTGACAAACGGTGATGTAATGTTGTGTGTGTGTTGTGTTACAGCGGTGTGCAGACAGGGGTGTCACCAGATCCATGGCTCCTGCACTGTGCCTGGAGAATGCAAGTGAGTCCGCTCCTCCTTGCTGTCGAAATGTACATTTATTATCATAAACTTGCCTGTACCTCACCTCTATAAAGCCTGCAAAACAAACACCTCCCTCTCTCCCTCTCCCTCTGTGCTCGTAGGTGTCACTATGGCTATCAGGGTGCTCTGTGTGACCAGTGTGTCACGTTCCCAGGCTGCGACTATGGCAGCTGCGTTGAACCCTGGCAGTGTGTGTGTGACGTCAACTGGGGAGGCCTGCTGTGTAACAAAGGTGAGTTTTTGTGTGAGTTTGTGGAGCACTAACTTGTGTCTCAAGAAGAGTCGACTATCGATCGGAACAAGTCGTGCTTTGAGAGTGCTTGTGCGTCAGTCTGTTTTCCTGTGAGTGAGAGAGTGAGTGAGTGAGTGAGTGAGAGAGTGAGTGAGAGAGTGAGTGTTGACAGGTGTGGTTCACGTCCTTACCCAGGCACAGCCCCCTAATCACCTATATAAGATAAGACAACTCCCTCTGGGCACTCTAGTTACTCTTCAATAACCCTAAAACCCTTCCCACAACATTACCGAAACATTGTACAAACATCTCCCCAACGTTGCCCTGAGTCCCAGTGTGGGAGCCCCTGGGAGCCACATGAGGGGCCAGCAGCGGAGAATTGTGAGGGGAAAGGCGATAGCCTTGGGTAAAGTGAATGTGAGCTGGGCTGGGGTGGGTCCTGCTTAGCTAGGTGGGGTACTGAGTCTCTCCCTGTCCCTCCATTCAGGTCGCCTGTAAAGAGGCTCAGTCACAAAGAGAGCTGAACACGGCAGAGAGAGAGAGAGAGAGAGAGAGAGAGAGAGAGAGAGAGAGATCATTAGAAAGTTTTATCAGTTTTATGTTATGTTTTTTATGAGGACGCCTCGGTGTCGACTGCCGCAAAACTGCCTTGTTCTGTGTGTGTGTGTGTGTGTGTGTGTGTGTGTGTGTGTGTGTGTGTGTGTGTGTGTGTGTGTGTGTGTGTGTGTGTGTGTGTGTGTGTGTGTGTGTGTGTGTGTGTGCGTGCGTGCGTGCGTGCGTGCGTGCGTGCGTGTGTGTGTTCGCACTAATGTAGCATTGCCGCTCTGTGCTTCTGAGACCAGACGGATCAAGGACACGGGAAAAGATATAGAGTGGAGAGAAATAATTTTATTTTGTTCTCCCTCTTCCTCCCCCCGTTCCCTCTGTCACTCTTCTTACCATTTCAACTGCCATGTAACATTTTCTCTCTCTCCCTTCTTTTTTCTCTTTCTTGTCATCCCTCCATCCCTCCTTCTCTTCCTACCCCACTCTCCCCCTCCACTCTACCCATTCCCACTCTTTCTCGCTGCCTCTCTCTCCCCCCCTTGCCATCTCCCCCACCTCCCTTTACCTCTCAGATCTGAACTACTGCGGTACCCACCAGCCCTGTAAGAACGGGGGCACCTGTTCCAACACAGAGCCTAACGAGTACCAGTGTGAGTGCCAAGAGGGCTTCCGCGGGCGCAACTGTGATATCGGTGAGTTCGTTACTTCGGCAGTATTTCTGCATAGAATTCTGAGAATAATATCAGCATGAATGAACTTCTAGCACATGGGCAGTTAGCGACCAGATTCATGATTGAATTTGCCTTGCTTTTGAGTTTGACTTCTCTCTCTCTCTCCTTCTCCCTTCCCCCGTCTCTCCCTCTCTCCTGCCGTTCCTCAGTGGAGCATGCGTGCCTCTCCTCCCCCTGTGTGAACGGGGCCACCTGTGCGGAGGACCCGTCAGGTTTCAGCTGTGTCTGTGCGGACAACTGGACCGGACACACCTGCGCAGACGGTAATTAGCGCCAATCAGCACGGCTGAGATTACCCGGGATTGGTTGTGATTGGAGCAGAGCCAATGCCCAGATTCTAATCAGTGTCCAGGATGAGACTAATTTACACAGAACACAAACAACGCACTAATCAGATGCAGATATAATTCATTACACCACAAACACATGAACAACATGGAGTCCCAGTTGTTATGTGTGTCAGAGAAAGAGAGAGAGCTCTTCCCTGAGCGTGTTAGTGTGTGACTCACATAAGTAGCCCACATCAGCACAGTCACGGCACCCAGGACCCATTCTGTGAGTCTAGTATGTGTGTGTCCCTGTCCGTGTCCCTTCAAAACAAGTAGAGCTTGCTAAGCTGCGCATGTTAACATGGGGTGTGTTTAGGGTAAATGAGGAGCGGTGGGGATATATTTTGACCTTCGCCAGAGATTCTCACATAGCCAATTAGCTAACAGGCTTAAGCATTTAAGGTAAGATGGGCGCTTGGTCTTTCGTTAGAATACCAATGACCCCTGTCTGCCTTCCCCCTTCTTCCCACAAGTTAACAGGGGCCCACACAGCTTGGAGAATGTTCCACTTCATCATTACGGGGGGGGGCATTGAGGTCACAAATGTTTAGGTGGATTACAGTGCCACTCTGGTCCTGCCTCTGATTCGAAGATCTAGCGATCTCTCGTGTGTGTGTGTGTTTATGTGTGTGTGTGAAGCAGTCACACAGCGTACGATAATATAATCATGTATAATAATAATATAATATTTGCCATTAAGCAGATGATTTTAGTTGTTCTCCAAAGCAGTCATGCGTGCATTCATTTTACGTCTGGGTATCTAAGAGATGTCTGGATAAACATGCAGTGTTCCACTGTCTCTCGTTTCACCCCCATGTTTGTTCACTATGGTGAGTGACGGTGTCACAGGTGATCTCCTTCCCTCGGTGAGGACAGAGGGGAACCATAGCCCCGAGTCACAAATGGGAGGGGGGAGGGGTCCACATGTACTCGCTCCCTCCCTCCCTCCCTCCCTCCCTGTATCACAGCTTATTTTCCTTTAAAGTGTGTGGGAAAGTATGAGAGTCTGGCTGTGCTCAAAGAAAGAAGGCAATTTAGTCTGTCTGTCGCTCTCTCTCTCCCTCTCTCTCTGTCTCTCTGTCGCTCTCTCTCTCCCTCTCTCTCCCTCTCTCTCTCTCTCTCTCTGTCTCTCTGTCGCTCTCTCTCTCCCTCTCTCTCTGTCTCTCTCTCGCTCTCAATGGACACCGTGTTGAAATGAAAATTCTCAAGGCAATTACATTGCAGTTGTGATACCAATTAGAATGCTATTATTTACGGAGTGTTTGTTGACAACATGGCTTACAGTTGAACTATCTATCTACTGTTTGTCACTGGGTGGGAGCATGAAGTCACACACACACACACACACACACACACACACACACACACACACACACACACACTCTCTGGGGGACAGACTATCGTTTCGAGTTTTAGGGCATGGATGTCGGGAACCACAACACGGCTCTGTTTTTCGACGTGATTTATATATTGAACATTAATTAGAGGGTACTTTGTTTGTTATTGACTTTCCCCCTGCGCTGCGGTGGCTTTGAATTGGGTTACTGTGCAGGGCTGGGGTCAGGACCATGGAAACTGGTATGACTGTAGGGTTAGGTAAATTGGAAAGGTTACGAGAGAGGGGCTGACAGATGAGAAATGTGCGCTTACAGTGGCTGTGCATGGAGAAACGATGACTGCCGTACTGTACAAATATGCCATGTTAGCCTATGGGTTCACCCGACCTACCGCTCTCTTTCTCACTGACGCTTTCTCTCTCACTTCCTCCTTCCCAGCCTCTGCTTTCTACCCATTCTCTCTATATTTGTCTCCCCTTTTTCTCTGTTTTTGAATTCCTCTCCAGAGTAGTGGAACGAGGCGTGGCTGCTCCTTCCTCTCCCCTCTCCCTCTTTCTCTCTCTCTGTCCCTATCTCTCGCTCCCCTATCCGTCTATCTCTGGATGGGAAAGCGAGCTTAGGAGATCCGGTGAGGTGTGAACAATGTGCGGCAGATGATTTTATTTATCAGTGTTTGCTCAGGAACCAGAGCAAGAGAATAGGGGAATGAAAACCCGGCCCGCAGGAGCATTCGCACACCGACAGAACAACTAGGAACACACACACACACACACACACACACACACACACACACACACACACACTCACACATGCACATGTATCGCTAACACACACACTCACACATGCACATGTGTCGCTAACACACGCAACGTACAACTGCACAGACATTTTTACATTTATATTGTAGTCATTTTTTAGCAGACACTCCAATCTAGAACGACTCGTTATGCGTGCAAATGAGAACGCTGAAACAGCCACATAAAACAAGCAATAATAGGAAAAACATTTCTAGAAAATAAGGGTAAGTACGAATCACGTTGAACACGCAGACTTGACAATTGGTTGGTTGATAAATTGTTTGATTGTTTGGTTGATTCATGTTCATTGCCCACTGGTTCTTTTATTGTTGGCCGTATAATCAAATGATTTAACTGGTTGATGAAATGATTTCTGTCTCCTTTTAGTGGTGCGGCAGTGTGACTCTAAACCGTGTGGGCGCGGAGCAACGTGCCAGGAGTCTCCGGAGAGGTTCCAGTGCCTCTGCCCCCCCGGCTGGACTGGCAGAACCTGCCGACTAGGTCAGTGAGATGGACGCTATGGAACACTAGTAACCTACAAGAGAAATCTCTTCTGTATAGATACGTCGGTATATCCGCACAAAGCACTTCAAGCTAGAGAATCCAGTCACCAGATCAAACTCAGTATGCGTACAATGTTACACTGTGTCTATTACCCCCCAAGCACTCTCATATTCAGAAGAAATTCCCCAAAGCCCTGATGCATATTAGTTCTAATGACAGATGATACTTCAGTAGAGGCTTTGTATCAAATCAAGTTAAACGAGCACGCACGCACACACACACACACACACACACACACACACACACAGAGGATGGGGGCTCATAGTGTCCGTGGCATGTAGCCTCGTGGTTAGAGCGTTGAACCAGTAACCGAAAGGTTGCTAGATTGAATCCCCGAGCTGACAAGGTAAAAATCTGTCATTCTGCTCCCGAACAAGGCAGTTAACCCACTGTTCCCCGGTAGGCCGTCAATGCAATTAAGAATTTGTTCTTAACTGACTTGCCTAGTTAAATAAAGGTTATATTTAAACATAATAATTGAAGACATAGTTCGGGATGACAGTCTCCTTATATCCCTCTGTGTTGCAGTGATATGTCACACTGACACCTGATAATCACCTACAGTTCCACTTCATAGCGCGCAGTACATTGCTCACATTTAACTTGTTTGCACTCAGCACACGCACACACCACAGCCCAGGCTTTAGCTCTGACCCACAGGATAGGTTCCCAAAAATCCTGACCCTCCATCTGGGAAAAACAGACTCAGTACACACACAGAGAATATACGTTTCCGTAGTTCTCTCTCTGTCTCTGAGCCCTTCCCAGTCTTCACTGTGTGGGTCAGTGAGAATCCCCTGCCTTCAGGCTGTTCCTACAGAGGTCAACGCTCCCCGGTCTCTCTGCTCTTCCCTTGCCTTCAGGCTGTTCCTACAGAGGTCAGCGCTCCCGGTCTCTCTGCTCTTTCTCACCCCTGGTGGTGAATCCTTATGGGTCTGACAGCAGCAGGGTTTCTATTACCTGACTGCTTCCTGTCTCCTAATTGACGGTGTCACACCCTCATCCCCCCGCTATGAGAGACCACCCTGAGGGGTCTCTCTCAGCACCAACACTCTGGAGTATGGTGGAGGAGGTGACAGAGACACTATTGCTTCTATAGCCACGCCGGAAGTGGTTCAGCTCCCCAGGGTCTCGTGTAGGAGATGAGACTAGAGGTCGATTTCAAGTTTTCATAACAATCGGAAAGCGGTATTTTTGGACACCGATTTGGCCGATGTTTTTTAATTATAATTATTTTTAAAATATTTTTTTTACACCTTTATTTAACTAGGCAAGTCAGTTAAGAACACATTCTTATTTTCAATGACGGCCTAGGAACGGTGGGTTAACTGCCTTGTTCAGGGGCAGAACGACAGATTTTTACCTTGTCAGCTCGGGGATTCGTTTTTGCAACCTTCCGGTTACTAGTCCAACGCTCTAACCACCTGCCTTACATTGCACTCCACGAGGAGCCTGCGTGGCAGGCTGACTACCTGTTACGCGAGGGCAGCAAGAAGCCAAGGTAAGTTGCTAGCTTGCATTAAACTTATAAAAAACAATCAATCTTCACATAATCACTAGTTAACTACACATGGTTGATGATATTACTAGTTTATCTAGCGTGTCCTGCGTTGCATATAATCGATGCGGTGCCTGTTAATTTCTCATCGAATCACAGCCTACTTCTGCAAACGGGTGATGAACTGTCGTTGCACCAAACCTAACCATAAAAATCAATGCCTTTCTTTAAAATCAATACACAAGTACATATTTTTTAAACCTGCATATTTAGTTAATATTGCCTGCTAACATGAATTTCTTATAATTAGGGAAATTGTGTCACTTCTCTTGCGCTCCGTGCAAGCAGTCAGCGTATATGCAGCAGTTTGGGCCGCCTGGCTCGTTGCGAACTGTGTGAAGTCCATTTATTCCTAACAAAGACCGTAATTAATTTGCCAGAATTGTACATAATTATGACATAACATTGAAGGTTGTGCAATGTAACAGGAATATTTAGACTTAGGGATGCCACCCATTAGATAAAATACGGAACGGTTCCGTATTTCACTGAAAGAATAAACGTTTTGTTTTCGAAATGATAATTTCCGGATTCGACCATATTAATGACCAAAGGCTCATATTTCTGTGTGTTATTATATTATAATTAAGTCTATGATTTGATATTTGATAGAGCAGTCTGACTGAGCGATGGTAGGCAGCAGCAGGCTCGTACGCATTCATTCAAACAGCATTTTGCCAGCAGCTCTTCGCAATGCTTCAAGCATTGAGCTGTTTATGACTTCAAGCCTATCAACTCCCGAGATTAGGCTGGTGTAACCGATGTGAAATGGCTAGCTAGTTAGCGGGGTGCGAGCTAATAGCGTTTCAATCGGTGACGTCACTCGCTCTGAGACTTGGAGTAGTTGTTCCCCTTGCTCTGCAAGGGCCGCGGCTTTTGTGGAGCGATGGGTAACGATGCTTCGAGGGTGGCTGTTGTCGATGTGTTCCTGGTTCGAGCCCAGGTAGGGGCGAGGAGAGGGACGGAAGCTATACTGTTACACTGGCAATACTAATGTGCCTATAAGAACATCCAATAGTCAAAGGTATATGAAATACAAATGGTATAGAGAGAAATAGTCCTATAATTCCTATAATAACTACAACCTAAAACTTCTTATCTGGGAATATTGAAGACTCATGTTAAAAGGAACCACCAGCTTTCATATGTTCTCATGTTCTGAGCAAGGAACTTAAACGTTAGCATTTTTACATGGCACAGATTGCACTTTTACTTTCTTCTCCAACACTTTGTTTTTGCATTATTTAAACCAAATTGAACATGTTTCATTATTTATTTGAGGCTAAATTGATTTTATTGATGTATTATATTAAGTTAAAATAAGTGTTCATTCAGTATTGTTGTAATTGTCATTATTACAAAAGAAAAAAATTGTCTGATTAGTCGGTATCGGCTTTTTTTGGTCCTCCAATAATCGGTATCGGCGTTGAAAAATCATAATCGGTCGACCTCTAGATAAGACGCCCACACACAGACACACACAGAGACACACAGACAGAGACGCACAGACAGAGACACGCGCACGCACACATGCACACACACACACACACACAGCCTCTGGCTTAATTTAGCTTTATTGGGCTAACATTTCAGCTACCACAGCCTCTGTCATTTTTGTTATTTCTCTTTTTAAAAGGTGTATTGCTCTCTGTATATATGACCGTGTAGATGTGAGTTATGCCAGGCTCTTACAAAAGGACTGCTGCTTTAAATTGGCGCAAGCTAAAAAATTGTCCTGAGACTCCACCAGTGATTTTATTGATGTGTTCTCTCTCTATTTCCCATCTCTCTCCACAGACACCAACGAGTGTGACATGGGTGTGTGTGTCCATGCCCGCTCCTGCCGTAATCTGATTGGTGGATACCTGTGTGATTGCCTGCCAGGCTGGGCGGGGCCAAACTGTGACATCAGTGAGTATAAGGTCAAGGATGGAGAAAGATGGTGCGTGTGTGTGTGTGTGTGTGTGTGTGTGTGTGTGTGTGTGTGTGTGTGTGTGTGTGTGTGTGTGTCTATGTGATTGAGTGTGCTGATCTATGTGTCTCTCTGTTCTGTAGGGAACAGCAGTTGCCAGGGGTTGTGTCTAAACGGAGGTCACTGTGAGGACTCTGTGTCAGGCTCACGCTGCCTGTGTGTGCCTGGTTTCTCTGGGAAGCACTGCCAGACTGGCCCCAGTCCCTGTGATAGCACCCCCTGTCAGCACGGAGGCCAGTGTGTGGACAAGGAGGGCAGGGAGGAGCTGTGTAGCTGTCCGATCGGCTACTCAGGGACGTACTGCGAGGTCAGACTCCATTCTCAGATTCGTCATCTTCCCATTGGTTTTCTGTATCCTCCTCACATATTTTGTTCTTGTTCATATTGTCCAGGTGGTGGTGGATCTGTGCAATCCCAACCCATGCCAGCAGGGGGTGCCCTGTCGGAGCACCGAGGGGGGGTACATGTGTGCCTGCCCCGAGGGTTACTATGGTAACGAGTGCACAAGCCTTAAGGACCCCTGTCATGGCCAACACTGTCCAGGTGAGGCGTAGTGGGATGAGATTTTTTTTCACATTATATGTGTACAGGTGTGTTTGTTAACTAACTAACGTGTCTCCCTCTCTCTCTCTTTCTCTCTCTCTCTCTCTTTATTTCTCTCTGTGTCTCACTAGGTGCCATGTCGGACCCAGCTCGTGGAGGGGTCAATCTCTACATGGTGTTGGTGGGTGTGTCAGCGTTACTAATGGCGTGCGGCTGTGCAGCTTGCGCCCTCTTCCTGTCCCGTCTCCACCGACGACGGAAAAAGACGCAGGGCGGGCCCCAGGAGGAGGGCATCAACAACCAGAGGGAGTTTGTCACCCTCGTCCGAAACCTAGACCGCCCCGCACCCCTCCTGCCCCCTCTCACCCTCAACACCACCGCCCACACCCCTGTCCCTGTACCGCGCTGCTGCGAGGAGATCGAGCTCACTCTGCCCCCCTCCCCGGCCCACTCACAACTCTCCCCTGCACTCAAACCCTCAACCCCCGCCGCCAAACAGGACATCTCCAACCTGGAGAGGGAGAAGCTCAACCGCTTCCACTACTCAGACAATCAGGAACTGGAGGTGTGACCTTTGAACTGTCAGAGGCTTTTATTATTTTGCGCCCACTTCTCTCTGCCTGGCCCTGGACCCCAGCGCTGTGCCATGCTGCATAGGTTCCTGTGGTGATGACCTCACCCGACCCATCCCTCTCTGAGTTGACTCCTCATCTTTTGTCAGCTGAGATTGTCATCTGCTACATAGCACATATTGTTGGTGTAGAATGCTGGGCCTACGGGGTAGCTGAGCAGATTATCAAGAAACAGCATGGCGGTGAACTTTAACCTACAACTTATGACATCATGCACTTCTGACCTGCTGACCCCGGAGCTAATCTTATGAGGGTTGGCCTTGAGTTAGAGTCTGGCTTGTGTCTGAGTGTCTCTGTGTTTTATGGGAACAACTGTGAGGAGCCATTTGAGCCATTCCCCAGGTGTTAATATCCCTCTGTAGGCACCCCACTGCCCTGGTTGCCCTGGAAGGCCTAGATGGCCTGCTAGTGATATCTGTAACTGGACCGCTACGGAGACTGTAGACCTGCACTGTGGCCTCCTGGGCCGTAAGGCAACTGACAGGGGATGGGAGGGAAGGGCAAAGTGGTTTTAATTCCAATCAGTCCATTTCCACATTCATTATTGAAGGATAAACGGTGGTATAATTATTGTGTGTGTGTGTGTCTTTGTGTCTGCGTGTGTCAGTGCGAGATGTGTGTACGCGTGTCAGTGCGAGGTGTGTGTACGCGTGTCAGTGTGAGGTGTGTGTGTGTGATAAGCATTACAGACCGTCATGCCTGTTGCCAGGAGAGAGAGAAAATGACTGAAGGAGCAACAAAAGAGCAAAAAAGAATCAATGAATGCAAGCTTTAGATAAAAAAAAGAGGGAAAGGTCAGACAAGAGAGTAGAGCCTGACCCCAATCCATTTGAACCATGAGAGAACTGAGTTAAAACATGACACTTATGCCTGTGCCGTCTCTGTAACACACTGCAGTTGTCGAAGATGTCAAATGTTTTTTTATACCTATGTGTAAAATAGCTCTGTTGTATATATGTTGTACATATTGGTATTGTTTTTTTTTTTGTACTGTGGTTTGTCTCTGAATGTCGCTGTTTTACTTCGCTCTATTTGTCCTCTCTCTCCTTCCATTCGTCTGGGGCTGCCAGCAGGTGTGGATCGTAATTAAAGTGCATTTACCTTCCAAATCCATGTTTGTGTCGCGGTGTTATTTGTGTCTCAGATCCAACACAAATGGATCGGTGAATAGATAGCTTTCAACAATCCCGTCGCGGTAGATCCGTGAGTTCATCAAGGGAGGTAGGAAGGAAAGACATTTTCAAGTCGTTGAATGGGTCATCCAGTTCCATGGCTGGTAGAGCCATTCTATTCCACCAGTACTGGGAGTCCAGAAAGGATATTCCATCATGGAGAGCATGGCTGTAACCATGACTGTGTCACCAGATCACGCAACACACACATACACAACCCCCCAGCAATCACTCAAACCTAAAACAACCACTCATGCACACACAGAGTGATTGTAATTGTGCCAGGAAAAACTAAGGATATAACACCTGACCGGCTTTGATATCCCAAAATGATTTAATTGCCTGTGAGGGACTTTCTTAGTGTGTGTGTCCCTGTACCTTTATGATAGAGAGCAAGAGATACTGTAAGTGGTTTCACAATACAGTGAGAATGAATATGTGATTTATATGTGTGCGTGTGTTGTGAGAGAGAGAAAGTGAGAGGTCACAGCAGTTAGAGTGAGCAGGCTTATGGCTATGACGAATGTGACCTTTGCCCTTCTCAGACAGGCTAAAGGGTGGAAATGACCATGGTCTTCCCGTCCCCACCCTGGCCACAAGGAAATGTAGGAAATAGAGTTTCTACCCCACACACATGCACACACACACACACACATACACACACACACACACACACACACACACACACACACACACACACACACACACACACACACACACACACACACACACACACACACACACACAAAATCACTGCATTGCAGAGACCTCTTCACACCTGCTGTGCAGCTCAGGATGACTCCATAACCCACCCATCATCAACCATACATACAGAAAAGGTCAAAGTTCCTCATTGTACAAAGTTTCAAGTTCCTTGTTCATCGATCATCCATTGATTTTGCCATCATACTAATGCAGGGTATATATTACACATTCCATTTATGGTGATGTATCCTATTGGCTGTTCAGTCCAATGGTACTCGAGTGTGCGTTTGTTCACTTGGCGTCTCTTGGTTGCCTGTATGTATGCCCCTGCAGCTTTGAATCCATGAACTGGGGGTCAAGGTTAAAATCACAGAGGGTGGTTTCAATGTTTCTACCAGTTCCTCCAGATCTATTTTGAGGAACCAGAGACCAGCAGCTGTTGTAAACCTGCAGTGTTTGTTCTGGCCTCTCGATATTCTTGTCAGAAATTCGCTTTAGAGTGCTTGAAACTAGTGATGTTGAAATGATCACGTTTCCTACAAGTTTCCTCATGGTTTTATTTCTAATCATGTTATACTCTTTTGGGCCATTTTCTGGGGTTTTGTGGAGGAAAACGAAGTGATTCGAGCATAACAAGTCAACCCTGTTACCCATAGAAGTTAGGTTAGAAATGTTTTAACAATTATACTTTTATTTGGGAAGCTTGCATTCAATTGCCACTCCCTGTGGCACACAACAAGCTTCCATTCCCCCTGTCACAAGGGGATTTATGGCTGATTAAAGAAGAAATCGTCAACCCTGTTACGGTCAACCCTGTTATGGTCAACCCTGTTACTTTATTTGGCACTGAATAGGAACTTACTTTTATTTTTTTATGTGTTTTTTATGAAGTTGAACATGCGCTCTTCATGCAGAATGTAAAAATTGGATGAAATCAAGTTAGGCTACACTCATCAAAACGCACCGAATCGGTGGAACGACCGACCCCATTTTCAATGTCAACATAACTCACACGTGTGGGTTAGGTATGATAAATATAAACCATTTGTCTCTCAAAGTGTCATTTTTGGGAAATATTTCTGACACCTCCAACTGAAATTGAACTCGACAGATCTCACTTTCTTCATATTCAAAGCAGCAGGGCATGTAGAATCATCTCAAAAGGGTCCTCGCTGAGTTTTGCTGAAGCTTTATCATCTGACAATGACTTCAGAGGTATGAGAGAACCATTAGGTTACTGAACCATGAAGAAAGGATAGGTCCTGTACCGCCATCTGGTGGCCAATCAAGTTAATAATTCTGTTTACAGCCAGTGAGTTGCCGACGACAGTTGTGACTGGTGTGCCGCCATCCTGCGTCGCAGTAGGCGAGCTACCACCTCCAGCCGTGGCCAGCCTCTGGCATCGTACTCACCGCCAACGGATGGGCCCCAGCAGACCTGCACCAGCTGAGTTACAGGGTCCTTTGCCACACCTGGGGCGTTCCATGGGGTGGCCCAAGACTGCTTTTGTGTCCTTGTGCATTCTCCTCACGGGGCGGCACCTAAGCCCCTTACGTGAACCAGAGCAGCCACCCTCCTGGCCCCCATGGTTCTCTAAAATGACACTGGCTATCAGCTGCCCCTCTAGTACTGCCAGAGGCACACAATAACTCGATCCTGTCTGGTCCCTTAGCTGCTCTGCCCCTCTGCCCTGCCTGTCATGCCGGATAGGATTATGCACGCGAGGACTAAACTCCCCGTTGAGGCCTGTGGCCTTTTAGAGACTGTGCCATTTAGGTTAGAGCCCTTTTCGTGGATGTTCATATTTCCAAAACATATATTTCAGCCCTATGTATCTTTAAAAATATAACAATTTTACTAGCAAAGACAGTACAGCATGAAGCCAGGAACTGCTTCTCCAGTAGAAATCCCTGATCACGCTTGTAGTCGATGTCATAGCGACGTTGGCTAGCTAAATTCATGCACAGAAACACGTCATCGGGTCTAACGGTTATCTCGCGCCTAACTGCTCATGTGCAGGCCGTCACATCAAAGGCACTCCGATATAAAGTTGTTTTTGACGAAAATGAAAACATGTCAGTTTGTCACCTTCACAAGGTCTGAGTAATAACATGTTCAACTACTTAAAACATTGGCTAGAATCTAGGTTGTGCCTTTAGATTTAGAGAAAATTAACAACTATGGAAGAATGTTTTCCTTCTCTCGTTGACTTCTTAAACCCAAAATCCCAGCCTGGTCTGCTTGGTCTGTTTCGCAAGCGTTCCCGGAAGTCTTGCGATGTTGCGCCTCTGGGGTAAGAAACTCTGTGTTATTAGGTATATAACATTTTATCATTTAAAAACGACACACCAGTGGCCATGAGATGGGGAGATGGGGGAATGCACAAGCCTTCTGGAAGATCTGATGAAGGAGAAGATGGCGGACAGGAATAAAAGGAGAAAATTGGAACATGTTTTCAGTGAATATGGAGTGGTGGATCAAACAGCACTTTTGTGAAGACCGCTGAGTTTGAGCCTCATCCTGATTCTGGCCCAGTGGGAGTGAGATTTTCGGAGAGAATGGATCCTTGTCTTCTGGCAGATCCATATGTGGTGTCAGGTTGGGTGGAGAAAAGGTTGGGGAATGTTGGGTCGGTGTAAGGCAGTCAAAGTGGAATCGTGTTGGTTTTTTGCATTTCTGCCGTCCAGAGGGAGCGTGCGTTCTAAACCATGCGACTGGGGAAAGGAGTGAAAGGAGTGATAACTGGAGTGCCATTATGTATTGAGGAGGATCAACTGAAGTTGAAGATTCCCGGTGTCTGTGACACCCTCTGTTTGGTGCGATGCAGACTCGTAGAGAGCTTGGTGAAACAAAGAAGACACTGTCTGTACTACTAAGTTTTGAGGCAGAGTCTTTACCAGATAAAGTCAAGTTAGGATGTGACAGTTATCCCGTGAGCGCTTTTGTCCCGAATCCATTACAGTGTTTTAGGTGTCAAGCCTATGTGTAACGGATGTGAAATGGCTAGCTAGTTAGCGGGTACGCGCTAGTAGCGTTTCAATCAGTTACGTCACTTGCTCTGAAACCTAGGTGCAGTGTTGCCCCTTGCTCTGCAAGGGCCGCGGCTTTTGTGGAGCGATGGGTAACGACGCTTCGTGGGTGACTGTTGTTGATGTGTGCAGAGGGTCCCTGGTTCGCGCCCGTGTCGGGGCGAGGGGACGGTTTAAAGTTATACTGTTACATTGATGCTGTTGACCCGGATCACTGGTTGCTGCGGAAAAGGAGGAGGTTGAAAGGGGGGTGAGTATAACGGATGTGAAATGGCTAGCTAGTTAGCGGGTACGCGCTAGTAGCGTTTCAATCAGTTACGTCACTTGCTCTGAAACCTAGATATAGTGTTGCCCCTTGCTCTGCAAGGGCCGCGGCTTTTGTGGAGCGATGGGTAACGACGCTTCGTGGGTGACTGTTGTTGATGTGTGCAGAGGGTCCCTGGTTCGCGCCTGTGTCGGGGCGAGGGGACGGTTTAAAGTTATACTGTTACATATGGTCAGGTGGCAGCAGTGTGTAGGAGGGATATTCCTAGATGTGAGAAGTGTGCAGGAGGACATGAGACAAAGGAATCTGTAGTATCGGTGGGAAAAGTTGTGAGTGTAAACTGTAGAGGTACCCATGGTGCTGGAGATCAGAGGTGTCTGGTGAGAGAAAGGCAGGTTGAGGTTGCCAGGATCAGAGTAGTGCAGAAGGTGTCATATACTGAGGCAGTGAAGAGAGTAGTAGAGGAAGATGGGTCCAGGGTCAGGGATCCTAAGAGGATCCATGTGAGTAGCCCGAAGCTAATAGAGAGTGATAGGAATAACACGTGCTTCAGTAAGGTTGTTTTTTTGGCATTCAATGCCATGGTTGTCAATTGTACCCCAGGAATGGAACGTAAATCCCAGAGGAAAGATGTTGTGATGTTAGATTACCTGTTAGATACTGCTGCAAAGTCGGATCTAGAAGCATAAGCATTTCGCCACACTCGCAATAACATCTGCTAACCATGTGTATGTGACCAATAAAATTTGATTTGATTTCGATGGCAGCTGCGTAGAAGTACTTGGGTGTGTGAGATTTTACTGCAGGAAAATTGCAAGATGTTTTGAACAATAGTGTCCCGTCCTCCCAGGCTGCTGGCCTGGAGTAGGATCAGACAGGGCCAAAGTAGTGGAATAGTGGTGCGGTTTAAATGGGTGCAGGGTTAGCTGGTAGGGAATTTTTTTCACAAAGTGTAATTAATTTATACTACAGAAAAGCAGGCTGATGCACAGCCAACACAGTAGATGGCGGCATGCACCTATAACATGTGTTTGCGGACCGCCATAATACCAAAGAAGAAGTAAAATAAACAACACACAACTTTGACAACATTCCGCAAACGAAGAGTGGGCTTCCGGTCTGAAGGAGGTGTGACGGTAACGGGATGATATCGGCTGCCATCGCTCAGCCGAACAATTTGGAGAAACAATTTCAAGTGTGTGTTGGAGGTCTACAAAAACAGGTATCCTAATATGTGCCAAATAAATCAATGATTGCATGTACTGTATGTATACACAATCTTTCGAGTGCATTATTTCCGACCACACATGGAGGCCATCATTGCTAGTTAGCTTATGACTAAGTAGCTAAGAAAGAGCTAAATGGCTAGCTAGCTCACGTTAGTGGGACAGCAGTCATTGCGCTTAGTAGCTAGCAAATTCAGTAATCTAAAACGCATTTTCTGCAGACATGGTGTTTTAAGTCTGCAAAACAAATATCGCCGTACTTCTCGCTCTACTAGGATAGCTAGGTTAACGTTAGCTAGCTAGCGTGCTACACTTGTCCATTTAGTGATAAACAATTCACCATGTTTTGGTTGTGCTACAGTGCGTTGTAGGGGCAGGTCTCAAATCAAAATAAATGTGTATTTGTCACATGCTTCGTAAACAATAGGTGTAGACTAACAGTGAAATGCTTACTTACGGGAAAAATAGTAGCACGAGGAAATACACAATGAGTAACGATAACTTTGCTAAACGGGGTACAAGTACCGAGTCGATTTGCAAGGTTACGAGGTAATTGAGGTAGATATGCAAATATAGGTGGGGGTATTGTGACTAGGCAACAGAATAGGTGATAAGCAGTAACAGCAGTATATCTGATGAGTCAATGCCGATTGTCCGGGTAGCTATTTGGTTAACTATTTACTAGTGTTTTGGTATGGGGGTAGAAGCTTTTCAGTGTCCTAATGGTTCCAGACTTTGTGCATCGTTACTGCTTGCTGTGCAGTAGTAGAGAGAAACGTCTGTCTGTCTTACTTGGGTGGCTGGAGTCACTGACATTTTTTAGGGTCTTCCTTTGACACCGCGTGGTATAGAGGTCCTGGATGGTAGGGTGTTCGGCCCCAGTGATGTACTGGGCCGTATATACTACCCTCTGTAGTGCCTTACAGTCAGATGCCTTGCAGTTGCTGTACCAAGCAGTCTAGATGCTCTCAATGGTGCAGCTGTAAAACTTTTTGAGGATCCCATGCCAAATATTTTCAGCCTCCTGTGGGGGAAGAGGCATTGTCGTGCCTTCTTTACTACTGTTGGTGTGTGTGGACCATGGGTCATACCATGTCATTTCAGCAAACCATGACACATCCCATCTCAAATTTTTCGGAAATGTTTTCTGTAGTTAGAAACATAAGATTAGCATTGCTGAAATATTATTTACATTTTACATTTGAGTCATTTAGCAGACGCTCTTATCCAGAGCGACTTACAGTAGAGTGCATACATTTTATTACATTTCATTACATTTTACATTTCATTACCTTTTTTACATACTGAGACAAGGATATCCCTACCGGCCAAACCCTCCCTAACCCGGACGACGCTATGCCAATTGTGCGTCGCCCCACGGACCTCCCGGTTGCGGCCGGCTGCGACAGAGCCTGGGCGCGAACCCAGCCCAGCCTGGGCGCGAACCCAGAGACTCTGGTGGCGCAGCTAGCACTGCGATGCAGTGCCCTAGACCACTGCGCCACCCGGGAGGACACATATTTGGTTGTAATCCAATTTGATCTCTGAGAAATTAAGCTAATTGATCGCACCCAAATTGGCCTTTTTTAATTAATAGTATTTGCACAATATTCAACAAATGTAGTACCCAACATCAGATTAAGATCAAACTCCTTCCTACCATTGAGTAGGACATGAGGAATCCAATAAAATGGTCAAAAGCCACCCACAGACCCCCCCCCCCCCCCCCCCCCCACACACACCCAACAACAATCCCACCCCAACAACCAGTATGCAGGATCAGTTCTCTATGTTTGACAAGTAGTATGAAGCTGCAGCTTGGAGTATTGCTTCTTAATCCTTTGTAATGTAGCCTATTTCCTGTGAATCTGGTGCCGTTTTCCCCCTGTTTAGAGAAATTAGCCATTAAAGTCACTTGTATTATTTAGCATAAATTAGTGTGAAAGTACCATGTTTTGCCCACTTGATGCCGCTGTTCCTTCTACTGCCTCCACACCCTTTTATTCATTTTGCTGGTCTCTTGTGTTTATTAAATGAATCACAACATTTTCTTAGCAACTTTGTGTAGAAAACCAATAGCTTTTGCTAGCCAGTCCCTTGTGAAAGCAATTCAGTTTGTCATTTCTTAGCAACCTAATGCTTCAACCCAACTCTCCTTGAATAGACCAACAAATGGCAGCTCTCTGAGAGGGCTATCCGTATGGTGCAATTCTCCTATGAAGACTTTTCCTACAAGCCCAGAACTTTAATGGAGAAATGGGCTAGTGACTAAAATGTTGTGACAACCTTAATAAAATAATACAATTATAAACCATTGAATTGCAGTCAAAGCTTTTTCAATACAATTATTACTACTAATATGTGATAATTCCATTGAAACTAAATGGACGAAAGACTATCTTAGTGCTACGATGCTTTTGGGGAAACCCAGCCCAGCAAATTGGATAAAAGTAGCAGGAACAATGGAATCTAGTGGCCATAACGTGGTACCTTCACACAAAGTTATGGTAAATAGCGACTTCAATGGCTAATTTCTCCAAACGGGGGGGAAAGCATCAACAGATTCACAGGGAATATATTACATAGTATGAAGAAGCAATACTTCAAGCAGCAGCTCCATGCTACTTATTCAAGATGGCGCCGATAGAGATGGCAGCTTCGCTTCTAGTCCTTTGGAAACTGTGCAGTATTTTGTTTATTTAATGTATTATTTCCATACATTGTTAGCCCAGAAACAGGATTTTCAGTGCATCGCTCCAACAGGAATAAATATCTCTCCGGTAAGAAGAAGGACGACTCATGGTGTAATTGTAACAACATACAAGAACTCAAGTCCTTCTGTTCACCTGACCTAGAATTCTTCACAATCAAATGCCGACCGTATTATCTCCCAAGAGAACTCTCCTCGGTTATCGTCACAGCCGTGTATATCCCCCCGCAAGCGGATACCAAGACGGCCATCGAGGAACTTCACTGGATTCTTTGCAAACTGGAAACCATATATCCTCAGGCTGCATTTATTGTAGCTGGGGATTTTAACAAAGCTAATTTGAGAACAAGTCTACCTAAATTCTATCAGCATATCGATTGCTGTTCATGAGCAAGTAACACGCTCGAACATTGCTACTCTAACTTCCGAGATGCATACAAGGCCCTCCCCCACCCTCCTTTTGGAAAATCTGACCATGATTCCATTTTGTTGCTCCCATCCTATAGGCAGAAACTCAAACAGGAAGCGCCTGTGATTAGGTCTATCCAACGCTGGTCTGACCAATCGAATGCCACGCTTCAAGATTGCTTCAATCACGTGGACTGGGATATGTTCCGGGTAGCCTTAGATAATAACATTGACATATACGCTGTCTCAGTGAGTGAGTTTATAAGGAAGTGTATAGGAGATGCTGTACCCACTGTGACTATTAAAACCTACCCTAACCAAAAACCGTGGATTGATGGCAGCATTCGCGAAAACTGAAAGCACGTACCACCACATTTAATCATGGCAAGGCGACTGAAAATATGGCCGAATACAAACAGTGTAGTTTTCCCTCCGTAAGGCAATCAAACAAGCAAAGTGTCAGTATAGAGACAAAGTGGAGTCGCAATTTAGCGGCTCAAACATGAGACGTATGTGGCAGGGTCTACAGACAATCAACGATTACAAAAAGAAATCCAGCCCCATCGCAGACATTGACATCTTGCTTCCAGACAAATTAAACAACTTCTTTGTGCGTTTGATGACAAAACAGTGCCACCGACTAGGCCCGCTACCAAAGACTGTGGGCTCTCCTCCATGGCCGACGTGAGTAAAACATTTAAACGTGTTAACCCTCACAAGGCTGCTGGCCCAGACAGCATCCCTAGCCGCGTCCTCAAAGCATGCGCAGACCAGCTGGCTGGAGTGTTTACGGACATATTCAATCAATCCCTATCCCTATCCCATTGTTCCTGTTCCTTAGTCATTTAGTTCAGTTACTTTAGCTTTCTATCGCCCCGTAGCACTCACTTCTGTCATAATGAAGTGCTGTGAGAGGCTAGTTAAGGATCATATCACCTCCACCCTACCTGTCACCCTAGAGCCACTTCAATTTGCTTACTACCCCAATAGGTCCACAGACGATGCAATCACCATCACACTGCACACTGCCCTATCCCATCTGGACAAGAGGAATACCTATGAAAGAATGCTGTTCATTGACTACAGCTCATCATTCAACACCATAGTACCCTCCAAACTCATCATTAAGCTTGAGACCCTGGGTCTCGACCCCGCTCTGTGCAGTTGGGTCCTGGACTTCCTGACGGGCCTCCCCAGGTGGTGAAGGTAGGAAGCAACATCTCCACTTCACTGGTCCTCAACACTGGGGCCCCACAAGGGTGCGTGCTCAGCCCCCTCCTGTACTCCCTGTTCCCCCATGACTGCGTGGTCATGCACAGCTCCAGCTCAATCATCAAGTTTGCAGACGACACAACAGTGGTAAGCTTGATTACCAACAACAATGAGATAGCTAACAGGGAGGAGGTGAGGGCACTCGGAGTGTGGTGTCAGGAAAACAACCTCTCACTCAATGTCAGCAAAACAAGAGATGATCGTGGACTTCAGGAAACAGCAAAGGGAGCACCCCCTATCCACAATGACGGGACAGCAGTGGAGAAGGTGGAAAGTTTGGCGTTCCTTGGCATACACATCACAGACAAACTAAAATGGTCCACGCACAACAGCGCCCCTCTTCAACTCAGGAGGCTGAAAAAATGTAACCAGCCGGTGACAAACCCTCACTAACTTTTACAGGTGCACGATTGAGAGCATTTTGTCGGGCTGTATCACCGCCTGGTACGGTAACTGCACCGCCCTCAACCGCAAGGCCCTCCAGAGGGTGGTGCGGTCTGCATGACGCATCACCGGGGGGCAAACTACCTCCCCTCCAGGACACCTACAACACCCGTGGTCACAGGAAGATTATCAAGGACAATAACCACCCGAGCCACTACCTGTTCACCCTGCCAAGGTCAGTACAGGTGCATCAAAGCTGGGACAGAAAAGCTGTTTTTCAATCTCTATATCAAGTCCATCAGATTGTTAACCAGCCACCACTAGCACAGAGAGGCGGCTGTCTACCTACAGACTTGATATCATTGGCCACTTTAATAAGTGGAACACTAGTCACTTTAATGTCACTTTAATGTTTACATATCTCACATTACTCATCTCATTTGTATATAATGTATACTGTATCCTATCTATTCTTTACTATCTATTGCATCTTAGCTGCTCTGTCACTGCTCATCCATATATTTTATACTTATATTATTATATATACTTATATTTTCATCGTATTCCTTTACTAGATTGTGTGTATTAGGTTTTGTTGTGGAATTGTTAGATATTACCTGTTAGATACTGCTGCACTGTCGGATCTAGAAGCATAAGCACTTTGCTACACTTGCAATAACATCTGCTAACCATGTGTATGTGACCAATACAATTTGACTAGTCAGACATAGAGAACTGATACTGTATACTGGTTGTTGGGGTGGGATTGGTGTGGGTGGTCTGTGGCTGGCTGCTGATCATTTTTTATTTGATTGCTCATGTCTTACACATTGTTAGGAAGAATTATAGTCCAAATCAGATGTTGTGTACTATATTTATTGAAGATTATATGAATCCTATCAATTAAAAGGACCACTTTTAGTGCTATCAATTAGCTTAATTTCTCAGATCAAATTATATTTCAACAAAATAATGTTTCAGGAATGCTAATCTTATCTGTTTCTAACCACAGAAACGATTTCAGAAAAATTGGAGATGGTGGGTGTAAATCCTCTTTCTTGACCTTTTTTAAAGTGGAATGTTAATTTCTTAGTGATGTGGACATCGAGGAGCTCTCGACCCACTCCACTACAGCCCCGTCGATGTGGATGGAGACTTGCTCGGTCCTCCATTTCCTGTAGTACATGATCAGCTCATTTGTCTTGCTTATGTTGAGGGAGAGGTTGTTGTCCTGGCACCACACTGCCAGGTCACTGACCTCCCTATAGGCTTATTATCGTCATCAGTGATCAAACTTAATGATTGTGTTGGAGTTGTGCACGGCCATGCAGTCATGGGTGAACAGGGAGTACAGGAGGGGACCAAGCACACACCCCTGAGGGGCCCCCGTGTTCTGTGTCAGTGTGACGGATGTGTTGTTTCCTACCCTGCCAGGTCACTGAATTGAATGTTAATTTCTCTACCATAAACCGCCTCTAACATTGTTTTAGAGAATTTGGCAGAACGTTCAACCAGCCTCACAACCGCAGACCACGTGTAACCACACCAGCCCAGGAGTTCCACATCCGGCTACTTCACCTGCAGGATTGTCTGAGACCAGCCACCCTGACAGCTGATTAAACTGTAGGTTTGCACAACCAAATCATTTCTGCACAAACTGTCAGAGATCGTCTCATCTGTGTCCTCACCAGGGTCTTGACCTGACTGCAGTTTGGTGTCGTAACTGACTTCAGTGGGCAAATGCTCACCTTCAGTGGTCACTGGCACGCTCTTCACGGATGAATCCCGGTTTCAACTTTACCGGGCAGATGGCAGACAGCGTGTATGGTGTTGCGTGGGCGAGCGGTTTGACGTCAACGTTGTGAACACTGGTCCCATGGTGGCGGTGGGTTTATTGTATGGGCAGGCATGAGCTACGGACAACGAACACAATTGTATTTTATCAATGTCAATTTCAATCCACAGAGATACCGTGACGAGTTCCTGAGGCCCATTGTCGTGCCATTCATCTACCTCACGTTTCAGCATGATAATGCACGGCCCTATGTCGCAAGGATCTGTACACAATTCCTGGAAGCTGAAAATGTCCCAGTAGTTCCATGGCCTGCATACTCACCAGACATACTCAACCATTGAGCACGTTTGGATGCTCTGTATCGACAGTACGAGAGCGTGTTCCAGTTCCTGATAATATCCAACAACTTCGCACAGCCAATGAAGAGGAGTGGGAAAACATTCCACAATCAACATCCTGATCAACTCTATGTGAAGGAGATGTGTCACGCTGCATGAGGCAAATGATGGTCACACCAGATACTGACTTGTTTTCTGATCCACGCCCCTACCGTTTTACATTTTTATTAAGGTATCTGTGACCAACAGATGCATATCTGTATTCCCAGTCATGTTAAATCCATAGATTAGGGCCTAATGAATTTATTTCACTTGACTGGTTTCCTTATATGAACTGTAACTCAGTAAAGTCTTTTATTGTTGGATGTTGCGTTTTTTATATTTTACCTCAGGACAGAACCAATACCATATTACACTGTCTCCTCACAGCCACCGTGCCCCGCCGCGCCCCCACACCCAGCGGAGCCGTCATGTGGCAGGAGGCCCGCAAACATGAGCGCAAGCTGCGCGGCATGATGGTGGACTACAAACGCCGCGGCGAGCGCCGGCGAGAGTACTACGAGAAGATTGTAAGTCTCCCAGCGCGCTGCTTTGCTTTGCTTTTCTTGTGCAAAGCCCGTTACACTAATCATCAAGATCTGCACAACTTTATATAATCTGGTGTTTTAGTGCTGGGCTGGAACTAAAGCCTTTCACACCATATAGCTCTTCGGGACCAGGGTTGGTGATTACTGAATGAGGATTCCCCATGCTCTGGTGTTCTCCCTTTCACCCTTCTTCTCTACAGAAAAAGGACCCGGCTCAGTTCCTTCAGGTTCATGGCCGGGCCTATAAGATCCATCTGGACTCAGCCGTGGCGCTCGCCGCAGAAAGCCCCATCAACATGTGAGAAGAGAAACACGCACACAACAACACAGGACACGCATATGCATACGTGCCACCACGTCTTGCTTTTACATACGCAAGCGCAGGATATAACACACAAACGTACTTTCTGCACACCGTCGCACCACCTGAGAATACTAATCAGTATGTTATGTTCTCTGTTGCTGCAGGATGCCCTGGCAGGGAGACGCCAACAACATGATTGACAGGTTTGACGTGAGGGCACACCTGGACTTCATACCCACCTACACCCCTCCACTCCTCAGCACAGCGTAAGTGTGACTGGGGTCTCTCCTTCAGACTTCCTACCTTATTGCGCCACTAGTATGGCGTGTTCACTGATATGTATTATTACACACACGTACAGGTTGATTCGTTGTGGTTTGATGAAATGTGATATGAAAGGTCAAGATGTGTTTCGTGGGACCACTGTTTTTTGCGGAAACATATTGAAGTGCTCCTTTTGCGTTGCAGCACCGCAGAACAGGAGTCGGAGGAGAGGAAGTGCAACTATGAGCGTTACAGAGGCCTAGTGCAGAACGACTTTGCCAGCAGTGAGTATCCGCCGGTGTTGGTAATGCCACGTCTCTTGTGCCTCCCTCCCAGTGGGTATGTTGTTTTTCTGTGTTCTCTAACCTCCTGCTGTCCCTCTTCAGTCTCTGAGGAGCAGTGTTTGTACCAGATCCAAATGGACGAGCTCTATGGTGGCCTGCAGAGGCCAAATGAGGACGAGAAGAGAAAGTTAGTCCTATCCCATCTTTTCACATTCTCTATGGTTTCTATAAGTATGCGCTAATTTACAGGTTGTTTGTGTTGATTGTTAATAAGCCCCTCCCTCTTTTGTTTAGGCTTGCTAAAGAGAAGGCCACCATTGGCTACACATACGAGGACAGCACTGTTACGGAGCCTGGGGAGGAAGAAGAGAAAGGGGAGGAGGATGACTCTGAGAACAGCGAATCGGAGGAGGACGAGGGCATCCCAGACATTGGTGAGTCCCAATACCTTCTCACTCAAGCAAGTATGAGTTGTCGGGTTGGATGGACATGGGGCGTGTTCGACTTTGCAGCCTACTGCCGACGGACTGATCTACAAATGACCTTGCATCAATTTTTTTTTATAAATGATTATTTGTAGTTCAGTCACAATTTACCCATAATGTAGCATGTTGACTGCAATGGTGAACAAGCCAATGTTGCCAGGTCGCAGTTGTAAATGAGAACTTGTTCTCAACTAGCTTACCTGGTTAAATAAAGGTGAAATAAAAATCCCAGTAAATGGTAATGTATGTGGAATGTGATTATGTATTATTTTCTCATACCACTGTCGTGTGCGTGTTTTCAGATGTGGAGGTGGACGTTGACGAGCTCACCACGGAGCAGGAGTTGGATCTGAACAAGATGGCCACCCCATATGGAATGGCAGAGGGAGATTTTGTCAGGTCAGTCTGCCTGCTTCCATGATGTGTTTTTCAAAAAGTGTATGTGTTGACATTACATTATCGCTGGAGTCAATGGAAATGGCTGTTGTCGTTAAAAAAAAAAAAAACATTTAATGTTTCTATTAAATGACCAGTTGCTTTCATTGCGTCTTTTTAGCAAAGGTAATAAAACAGTCAAATGTTTGCTGTTAAACACACTGTATGTTAACTGGCTGACTGTTTGACAGGATGCTGAGGAAAGACAAGGATGAGGTGGAGGCCATTAAACACGCCAAGGCTCTGGAGGCAGAGAAGGCCATGTACTCGGTAAGAAAGAATCCGTGTGTGTTGCTGTCATGTCGATGATTGTTGGTAGGCCTATGCTTTCCCCTGATGATATCACTGACTGTGTGTGTGTGTGTGTGTGCCCCTTAGGGCCGTCGCTCTCGCAGACAGAGGAGGGAGTTCAGAGAGAAGAGACTGAAGGGCAGACAGATCAGCCCACCCAGGTAAACAGCGGTTGATACCAGGGTTTGGGGTCCAGCGTCGTCCGGGTTAGGGCCGGGGTAGGCCGTCATTGTAAATAAGAATTTGTTCTTAGCTGACTTGCCTAGTTAAATAAAAAATACAAAAATTGGTTTGCTTTGTGAATTTACTAGAATGAAATGGAATTGACCCCCAACCCTGATTTAAAAAGAAAAATATATATTATTTTTTTATACCATACGAGGTAACTCGCCTCATCCACTACCAATGTGTAGCACACAAATGGTGCGAGACACACTGTCACACCTCTTTAAACCCCATCTCTGTTTATGATCTCCAGCTATGCCAGGAGAGACAGCCCAACCTACGATCCCTACAAACGGTGAGTGGGAGGCCAACCATTTAACTTTCTGTCAAAGTTTTTCACTTTTTAAAAGTCCATCTAATACTATATTTTTTACAAGGAAAGTAAATGCACAGTCATCCTTTTGATCAGTGCTAACAACTCATGATGAACTGCTTGCTCGTGAGGCTGAGGTGAACTTTTAATCAGTAGAGATGGCACTGATGATTCTCCCCTCCGGCAGCGCGACAGGTAGCTTAGCGGTTAGAGCTAGTTCGAATCCCTGAGCCGACTAGGTAGAAATCTGCCCTTGATGCGAAATGCATCATACTATGAAACTCTATATGTTAACTTGATTGCTGTCACACCAGTGGACTAATTAAACAAATACCAAAATATTGTTTTTGAGTGGAATTTTCCTTTACCCCTAATTGCTCCAGGGTCGCTGTCAATAATGGCTGATCCCTGGCCTTGACCCCAATCTCTGAAGGTGTCTCAGGGGGAGTGGGATATGCAAAAAATGTCCATAAATGTCCATTTTACACCACACACTTGTACAGTTTACATGCTTGTACATGTGTTAAACAGGACAAATATAAGCACCCCTATTTGATTTGACCTCCTTCCTCTCCCCCTCAGGCCCCAGTCGGAGTCCAGTTCGGCGTCACGGTCCCACTCCCGTTCCCCAGGCCCAGAGAAGATCACATTCATCACCAGCTTCGGAGGCAGTGACGAGGAGGCTGCCGCGGCAACCCAAGCTCCACCCCCTGTCCACTCTGGCCACACTCCCGCCAACTTGCTGCAACACCCCGCAGGTCATAGCAGGGGCTCCCGGTCGGTAGCTTTCCCCTTCCGCTTTCCATTGGTTGTTTACTCCTGTCAGTCATGTTGCTGTTCAGTGACTACAGCTGTAGAAATTTGGGCTATAGAGATTTGGTAGGTGAAGTGGAGCTCAGATTTAGGTTAGTTTGTTTGACTTGAAGAGCTTACAATTCAAGTAGTGTGACATTTTTAGAGATGCGTGTTTGTGCGTCCCTAACAGCAAATTCTGCATGTTATTCTGTGTTATGGTAAATCAATGAGATCACATACAGTACCAGTCAAACGTTTGGACACACCTACTCATTAAAGTTTTTTTAGTTTTTTTTCTACGTTGCAGAATGATAGTGGAGACATCCAAACTATGAAATAACACACATTGTATCATGTAGTAACCAAAAAAGTGTTTTAAATAAACCAAATATATTTTGGTTTACCATTTGCCTTGATGACAGCTTTGCACACACAAGATAGCCCTATTTGGTAAAAGGCCAAGTCCATATTATGGCAAGAACAGCTCAAATAAGCAAAGAGAAATGACAGCCCATCATTACTTTAAGACGTGAAGGTCAGTCAATGTGGAACATTTCAAGAACTTTGAAAGTTTCCTCAAGTGCAGTCGCAAAAACCTTCAAGCGCTATGATGAAACTGGCTCTCATGAGGACCGCCACAGGAAAGGAAGACCCAGAGTTACCTCTGCTGCAGAGGATAAGTTCATTAGAGTTACCAGCCTCAGAAATTGCAGCCCAAATAAATGCTTCACAGAGTTCAAGTAACAGACACATCTCAACATCAACTGTTCAGGGGAGACTGCGTGAATCAGGCCTTCATGGTCGAATTGCTGCAAAGAAACCACTACTAAAGGATACCAATATGAAGAAGAGACTTGCTTGGTCCAGGAAACACAAGCAATGGACATTAGACTGGTGGAAATCTGTTCTTTTGGTCTGATGAGTCCAAATTTGAGATTTTTGGTTTTAACCACCGTGTCTTTGTGAGATGCAGAGTAGATGAACGGATGATCTCCGTGTGTGTGGTTCCCACCGTGAAGCATGGAGGAGGAGGTGTGATGGTGCTTTGCTGGTGATACTGTCTGTGCTATATTTAGAATTCAAGGCACACTTAACCAGCATGGCTACCACAGCATTCTGCAGCGATACTCCATCCCATCTGGTTTGCGCTTAGTGGGACTGTAATTTGTTTTTCAACAGGACAATGACCCAAAACACACCTCCAGGCTGTGTAAGGGCTACTTGACCAAGAAGTAGAGTGATGGAGTGCTGCATCAGATGACCTGGCCTCCACAACCACCTGACCTCAACCCATATGTGGGAACTACTTCAAGACTTTTGGAAAAGCATTCCTCATGTAGCTGGTAGAGATTGTTAACATTGTGCAAAGCTGTCATCAAGGCAAAGGGTGGCTACTTTGAAGAGTCTCAAATATATTTTGATTTGTTGAACACCTTTTGGGGGGGGGGGGGGGGGTTCCACATGATTCCATGTGTTCATAGTTTTGATGTCTTCACTATTATTCTACAATGTAGAAAATAGTAAAAATAAAGAAAAAGCCTTGAATGAGGTGTGTCCAACCTTTAACTGTTACTGTAGCTCTTAACATTAAAAGCTGCCCTATACACCTTTAGTACCACTCTCTTAAAGGCACCATGAGGTAAGGGAAAATGTATATGGCATGTACGCCGTGTGTCTATGTTCAGTATGGTTCACAAAGTAGCAGGAAGTCCTGCGCTCTACCTGTGTGTGGTTACATGATGATGATATGACCAAAAACAATGTACTGTAGCATTACTAGCAGCCTAACGAGAAATGAAGTAGATCAAAACAGAAATATAAACTGAGTCAAAGCAGACAGGATTAGAGCAGCCTGTGGGTCGTTGCTAACACATCTGTGTGTTTCTCTGTTCAGCAGACGCCGCTCTTCCTCCAGCCCTTCCTCCTCTTCCTCCCACTCTTCCACTCATCGCTCCTCCTCTCGTTCCTCCTCTCACTCACGCCGCGACAGACGCCACGGAGGAGGGAGGGATGGACGACATTCCCGGTCGAGGCGGCGCTCCGACTCGCGGTCCCGGGGCAGAGGAGCCAACGGAGGAGGGGGGTCACGGAGGAGATACGACCGGACACAGTCACGCTCCAATGACCGGGACAGGGAGCGAGAACGGGACAGAGACAGGGACGTGGGACGTCGCTTCGCAGCACGCAGACGCACACGGTAAGGCAGCCCAAACAAACATAAGCCTTTTCTAAATTCAGTCAATCATGAACTCAATGTCTCTTTTTTGTACACAAAAATAAACTGGTGGGCTTTTCGATGTTGTGCTGATCACATCTGTCTGTTCTCTTTCTAGGTCCAGCTCTAACTCTCGGCAGGGGGACCGTGCCAGGCCGGGGGGTGGTAGGCGGACTTCAGGAGGGCATCGGAGGGGGGTCAGCAGCAGCCCTAGCCCCTCCCAGTCCCCCCAGCCCAGCTGCACCCCCTCCCCCTCACACAGAGGAGGTCCGCCCTCTGCCACTGCTCTCTGTGACAAGCTGAGAAAGTGAGTCCACTGACACCTCTTGCTCACAGACACGTACGCATAAACACACTAGAGGTCTTTCACGGGTTCAAAAAGTTGGACCCGTTCCGAAATAGACCTGCGGCTTTCCCACCCGGACCCGATTGAAATTGCAGAAATACAATTTCAAATAGAAAGACCCGTTCCGAATGGACCCGAGAACAACTAGACCCGTTCCATATAGACCTGGTCGGATCCGAGTGAGGGAAGCAGCAGAAAAGTACATATTTAAGCTACTTTATTAGTCGGAGCTGATAATGCAAGAGAAGGGTGCCGCTCTAGAAGGGGTCAATGAACAGCATTCTCATATAGGTGTTCCTTTTGTCCAGGTGAGGAATGGCAGTGTGGAGTGCGATTGAGATTGTGTCATCTGTGGATCTGTTGGGGCGGTATGTGAATTGGACTGGGTCTAGGGTACCCGGGAGGTTGATGTGAGCCATGACCAGCCTTTCAATGCACTTCATGGCTACCGTCTTGAGTGCTACGGGGTGGTAATCATTTAGGCAGGTTACCTTCGCTTCCTTGGGCACAGGGACTATGATGGTCTGCTTGAAACATGTAGGTATTACAGACTCAGTCAGGGAGAGGTTGCCAGTTGGTTGGTCCGCGCATGCTTTGAGTACACGTCCTGGTAATATATCTGGCCCCGCGGCTTTGTGAATGGTTACCTGTTTAAAGGTTTTGTTGACATCGGCTACCGAGAGCGTTATCACAGTCATCCAGAACAGCTGGTGCTCTCGTGCATGCTTCAGTGTTGCTTGCCTCGTAGAAGGCATTTAGCTTGTCTGGTAGCCTTGCGTCACTGGGCAGCTCGCGTCTGTGTTTCCCTTTGTAATCCGTAATAGTTTTCAAGCCCTGCCACATCCAACGAGCGTCGGTGGATGTGTGAGCCGGTGTATTAGGATTCAATCTTAATCCTGTATTGACGCTTTGCTTGTTTGATGGTTCGTCTGAGGGCATAGTGGGATTTCTTACAGGCGTCCGGATTAGTGCCCCGCTCCTTGAATGCGGCAGCTCTAGCCTTTAGCTCGATGCGGATGTTTTCTGTAATCCATGGCTTCTGGTTGGGATATGTACTTACGGTCACTGTGGGGACGACGTCGTCGATGCACTTAATGATGAAGCCGATGACTGAGGTGGTATACTCCTCACGACCATTGGATGAATCCCGGAACATATTCCAGTCTGTGCTAGCAAAACAGTTCTGTAGCATCCGCGTCCTCTGACCACTTCCGTATTGAGCGAGTCACTGGTACTTCCTGCTTTAGTTTTAGCTTGTGAACAGGAATCAGGAGGATAGAATTATGGTCAGATTTGCCAAATGGAGGGCGTGGGGAGAGCTTTGTATGTGTCTCTGTGTGTGGAGTAAAGGTGGTCTAGAGTTTTTTTTTTTTTGTGTGTGTTTCTTTCTGCTCTGGTTGCACATGGGACGTGCTGGTAAAAATTTGGTAAAACTGATTTAAGTTTGCCTGCATTAAAGTCCCCGGCCACTAGGAGCGCCGCTTCTGGGTGAGCATTTTCTTGTTTGCTTATGGCCTTATAGAGTTGGTTGAGTGTGGTCTTAGTGCCAGCATCGGTCTGTGGTTGTAAATAGACGGCTACGAATAATATAGATGAGAGCTTTCTTGGTAGATAGTGTGGTCTACAGATTATCATAAGGTACTCTGCCATAGCTAGATTATTCATCATTCAATATGATTACAAATCAATTGTTATTTGTCACATGCTTTGTAAACAACAGGTGTAGACTAACAGTGAAATGCTTACTTTACGTCGTACCTGTCTTGACTGCATCAAACCGGGATAAGCTAGTTAAGCTAGTTAGCTTCCTAGGCTAATTGATGCCGCATGCGCTTTCTCGTCCTACACAGTTACAAATAGCAGCAACTCCATTCAGATTATTAAGTAGCAGCCTACCTGTTGGCTCTTGGTCGTTGTAGCCGATCCGTCTCCTTTAACTTTTAATTCCATCGTTTTAATTCCATCTTCCATTGATTAGATATCTCCTCACGTTTGCCCCACACGGAGGCTATATGACTGTAGCCTATTGCCGCTTTGATGTCTTATGATTGGCCAACGACGACCTGTACGTGCCACTCCCGTGACAAGCAAGAGCAGCAGCATAAATTCTACAATTTCTCTCTCTCTACTTCAGCAGTCGCGTTCAGATCTGTACGGGTCCTTCCAGACAAGTCAGTTAAAATTTACACGTACCTGATACCAGTGACAATCAGATCCGACCCAGACCCGTGATATTTAGTATTCTGGATCCGGACCCGCTCAGGTACCGGATTGGGTCTCTGGTAATCGGGTACAGATAGATCTGTGAAGACCTCTAAAACACAGACAGACTCACAAATATGTACACACACACACACAGCCTCCACCCTCATGTGCAGTTTAAAACAAACAGCAGCAATAGGTAGCTAATATTTTCCATAGTCTGTCCTACAGTAGGAGCTCTCTGATGAGAAATGGTGACATTTCATCCCGACTTTTCTCCCTCTCTCTCTCTTTTTCCCCATTTCTCTCTGTCTCTCTCCCTCTCTTTCTTTCTCTTCCTCCAGGCCTGATACTCCGGGTGGTAAAGAGACAGGAGCTGCCAAAGTCAGTAAGAATTTGATCTAGCTGGGTTTGTTGCTAAAGTCTACGCCTCCCTCACCCCTGACAGGCTGAGCTGGTTGTCCATCAGGCTGGGGATCCCGCCCCCCCGAATGCCACTGTGCACACAGAGAATGGAAATCATATGAAATGTCTTTTGACTGCCTCTCTCTGTGGAGCTTCCATTGTAACTGGTGACCTTACCTCCCCCTGAATGCAGTGTAGAGTTAAACCCTTCTCTACTCAGTTTAGAGTGTGGTTACAGGGAGAGCTTGCCTCGAAAGGGCAGAACCTACATCGCAGAGTGGTGTATGACAGAGACTTTTTCTGACACTTTTTTCCCCTCCTTATCCCTGAAAGGACTTGTGTTCCCAGCACCCTTTCTGTCACTTATGTAATCTGTCTGTTTTATGGATGTTGCTGTATTCTGCGGCACTTAACTGCGCTATGCAGAGTGTTGCGGTCAGACCAGAGAGAGAGAGAGTGTGTGTGTGAGCAGAGGTGTGCCCCCCTAAATCTCAATGCTGAGACGTTTCACTCTACAGGTAGACAACCCATTGCAGAGCTAGTGCCCTAAGACTGAGGGGAAAGCACTGATATGTCAATGTCAGAGGCTCTTAAATGGCTTCTTTTCCTTGTCTCCTTTCCTTGTCTCCTCTCTTCCATCACCACTGATCTGAAAGGACTGGGTAAGTGAAAGCAAAGTAGTAGTAAAGGAAGCCATATAAGAGTAAAGGGGGGAGAGCGTAGTCTAGAGTCTGGGTGCGTTCCAAAAGTCTTAAGTGACTTCCTCTCCTCGTCTCCATTCTTTCATCTGCACTGACGGTAAAGAACTAGATATGTGAAGGCAAAGTACTGGTAGGCATACTCTATATTTATTTAAATCGCCCATGTTTCAGATCAGCTAAAGTGAAGGCGACTCAGGAGAGGAGGCCATTTTAGGCTGTTAAGCACACCCCTGCTATGTAGTGAGGTCGGAGCTCAGGTGCATGCAGCTGGCCGAGCAGTGAGGGGGGCCTGGGCTTGTCTGAGCAGGCAGGAGAAATACACCACCACACCTCTCCACCCAGGACTAACAGCACACACTGTTCCCTGCTGCTTTCCCCTTAGAGACACGCCACTAGACTTTGATATTAACCGCTCCAGTACAGGGGATTCACAGGGAAAGGAATACATCCGAGTTGCCTGAATAGAAAGCGAGCGTTAGAGGGAGGGTAAATTAATTCTGTAGGCATTTTGGCCTGTAATGTGTGCTTGTCTATCCACGAGCTGAATTCCTACCTGGCCAGGGAGTGTCAGCAGGGAATGTACAGGGGAGGGGAGGGCTGCTGGCGCTACTTGTGACCAACATTTGCCAGACTTTTCTGTTCTTTTTTCAACTCTTACCCTTAGCTGTCCTCGCAACATTCACATGTTATGTACATGGAAATACATAAGAAATGTATACTTAGAGTCCAGTTCCATGTAATGTGATCCTGTCCTGCTACTGGGTACAACAGCTGCGGGCACGGAGTTCGGCCTCCTCGCCGCACGTAGCCGGCTCTACCAGTCCAGCAGAAAACAGGACAGGAGATGACAAACAGCTCACGTTATTTACGACTGTATACCGCCACCTGACAAACCATGGCCTTACCAGCTGCTATATGGGGCAATGGTGGTCCTATAGGCACCCCAGTCCCCTTAATTCCACACACACACACACACACCCTGCGCTCCTGCCCTGCGAGTGTGTGTGCTGATGCGTGCCTGTCTCTTACAGCCCAAGATGACCCCGCAGGAGAAGCTGAAGATACGCATGCAGAAGGCCCTCAACAGGCAGTGTGAGTAGACAAGACTGGACTCTGTTTGGTCAGTCTCACAGTTGCAACTCATTTATGCTGTGTTTGTATATGCATATTCATCCTTCCACTGCTCTCCTGTTTCTCCCTCAGCCAAGGCGGATAAGAAAGCAGCCCAGGCGAAAGTCACTCAGCAGGAAAATAAGCGAGCGGTGCGTGTGGAATCGTGTTTGTTAACTGCTAGCCAGCCCCCCCCCCCCCCCATTATAGCATAATGTGTGAAGTTTCCTCTTGAAACAGACAGTTTACCCCTAAGACAGTCCTTTGATATATATGTTGTCGTCTGCCATTGGCCCTCGTGGCTGTTTGCTTTACAGGAGCGCGAGGGAGAGCTCAGAGCTATGGCACGCAAGATCCGTATGAAGTAAGACTGTGTGTGTGTGTGTGTGTGTGTGAGTGAGTGATGCTGCATTGTGGTGCCGTATGACTCTGGTTAAACGGTGGTGTGTGTGTGTCCCAGGGAGCGTGAGCGTCGGGAGAAAGAGAGGGACGAGTGGGAGAGACAGTACGGACGACAAAGCCACTCGCCCTCCCCATCTAAATATGGTGAGTTCAGTGAGTCACCCCTTACTGTTATATCATTGTTAAATCCATGACGGGAAGTGTTCAATTGCACACCTTTGGGAAAAGGGTGTAGAATTGGGACGCAGCCCATAAGCCTGTGATAGTGGCTCAGTACTAGTTGGCAAATCCAATTTGATTTGTCACATGCGCCGAATAGTGGCTCAGTACTAGTTGTGACAGTGTTGTTATTGAACTTTCTGGCAGGCTGTTGTGTTTGTGGTCATTCTTTCATCAGAGTGTCTGTCCTCTGTCTGTCCCTCAGGTCGCGACCACAGCTCATCCAGAAGGTATGTGAAAAGCCACAAGAGTCTCTACTCTTGAGGAAGGATGTTGCCTCTCACGCACTTTATCTCAGTAGCACATCGTAATGTCCCTCTGCGTTCTGTCACAACTCTTTCTCGCACTGCGATGGGGAAGTGTAAGATCACTGAAGTCCATATTCAGTTTAGAGTGATTTAACACAATGTTGAGCATATTTTCCCTTTCTGTAACGCTCACGATCTCCAGTGTTCTATCTGTGACTCACAGGACAGACATACTCTCTTTGTTTCTCTCTCTCTCTCTCTCTCTCTCTCTCACCCACTCACTCACTCACATTCAAACTCTTTTGTCCCAATCAAAAACATGCATACTCTCTGAGGGCTGTTAGGCCCCCTCGTCCCTAGTCCTCCCTGGGGAGTGTGTGGCCTGCCAGGCCGACTGTGGTAGTGGGGACAAACTGAACCCTGAGTCTCAGTACATCAGAAACAGATGAGGCTTAACACTGTCAGTCTCAATACTCTACAGCAGTGCTGCACTTAGACCATGTGTGCTCGAACAGAAAGATGGTAGTTTTAGTCAAATATGATACAAGCTAGCAAGTACCAGCAAATACTGGAGGGCAACTGTTTACACCAGGAAGAATCCAAACATTGTAAAGAAAGTTATGTGTTGTGTAATAACTGGCTAGTCATGTCCAGTTTGACATACAGCAGTATATATGGTAGGTCATGTTGGGGGTAGTGAATGTACTGCGGGGTCCAAGCGAAGCACTGTGTCACCTGAGACTCACTCACTCTTTTCTCGGGTTTCCAGAAGGTCCCGGTCCCGTTCCCGGTCGAGGAGTCCATATTACCGATACTAAACACACCGTTGGGACTCACCAACCCCCACACCCCTCCTCACCCTCTCCTCTGCCTACTCTTCCAGTGAAGAGATGAGAGAAGTGGGGGACAATGTCCTGAATGGAAGAGTGGTAGAGAGACTGAATGAGAGAGGGTAGAGATGGAGAGAGGAAAATGGAGGAACTGAATTGGAGGCCGGAGATTGCTATGAGTGACGGATTTGTATGTTGTTATTGCTGACAGCTTGTCACATCTGGACACATTTTAGTATCTCAGTAATTCTGCATACATATTCTCTCCTTTATGATGGCCCTAGGTTGTTTTTTCTCTTCCATCTCTGACTGCTCTTTCCCCCGTTCCCCTCCATCTCTCTCTCTCTGAGAAGGGTGTGTTGGCATCACTGTCTTATCACAGGAATAGGATGTAAAAGAATCGGATTGAAATTTGACCTTCATCTGTGTACATAATTTTCTTTGATTACAAATGAGTGAACATTAATGAAATCCTGAGGGGGTGTAAAGCCCAATGTGTGAGTATGAAAAATAATTTGTATGCCATGCCACCCCAACTGCTCACCCTGTGAATTGACTTGATTGTACTCCTCTGAAGTATTTTTTTGTTTTAGTCCAAATATGATAAGATGTCAAACTGGGAAGTCCAAATAAAATGCACAAAAGTATCTGATGTAGGTCTATTGGTTTGGTGTGTCTTTACTTGGAACGTTATCTCTCATACATGCATTATAAAGGTGCCCGAGGCATAACTTCACTATTGAGGCTTTGTTGAGACAAGAAGCAAAGTGTCTTGTCCAACACTTGATTAAAGTTGTTTGGGCTTGGTTATATTAAAGTCAGTTACCAAACCAGTAGTTTGGTTATTGTAGGTAAGATTCAGTACTGTTTAGCATTTACAATTATACAGTGTATAATGCATTTTTTTTAAACTGTTGTGCTTTAGCCTACTGGTAAGATCAATTCACTAAGTGATGAGTGTGACTGCTGATATCTTATGTCGGCATTTATAAGTACTACTTTTAGCCACCAGGTGGCGCCAAATAGCTGGTTTCGTCAAATAACACATTTTGTCCGCATGTGTTACATTGTCAAACGTACTGGTTACGTTGTTGCAGCTAGCCATTTACAATGTTTACCACAATACTTGTTAGCTATATTGTCTCCTAACCTGTCTGAATAATTTTCCAAACAAGATAGGCTAGAGCCTAGGATACTTAGTTTGCCTTTGTAAAAGTTTAAGGTCAGGCCTATGGGTTTTCCCTGCCACTGTATTTTATGTCCCGTTTGGTGAATAACGAAAGGAGAAACTAACAGACAGTTTACTTTGGTTTCGAAACTAGCCGGACAGCAAAACACCTGTTTTCAGCTGCCTTGTTAAAGCCACTTCCGCCTCACCCACATCCTTAGCAGGCAGCTATAACCAGTAGTCTGCATAGAGACTAGGGGTGCAAGGAGGAAGTGGCTGTGCAGCTGTAAAATCCTACTGTTGCCTCCCATCATCCCGTGTATTCTGCAAAGCGCATTTCCATATCATTACACAAAATAGTTCATGAAATAAATAGGCCACTAATATTGATTGCTTATAGAAGCCAAACCAGTCTAGACTATGATGACACCATTGCAGGAGGACTGTGTGTGTGAGAGAGAGAGTGTGTGTATTATGTTTTTGGTGTTACTATCCTTGTGGGGAACAGAAGTCCTCACAAGGATAGTAAAACAATGAACATTAGGACAAGTGGAGGCATTTTTCTGGTCGCCACAAGGAAGTCTATTTAGGGTTAGGAGTTAAAGTTATGTTTAGGAGTTTGGGAAATGTGATTTTTGAATGGCAATCAATTGTTTGGTCCCTAAAAGGATTGTAAAACAAACTGTCTGTGTGTGACATTGTGTAGAGGGCGGGTTCGGGGTCGGAGTAGTATAGTGGCGGGCGGCGCCTATGTTGCCCCTGCCTCTTCTTTCCTCCGCTGTGGGGCTGGTAGCCTGAACTTGAACACTGGCTGGTGCACAGTTAGTCACGACGACGTCCCGTCCGTGCCGTAGAGCTACACAGTCATTTGGTCAAGGCTATTCTTTATCAACTTGATACTTTTTAAATTAGATTCCGATTTGGAGTGTGGATGCACCGGCCGAACATTGACTGGTGTGATTAAGCAGAATGTCCAGACGCAAACAAGGCAGCCGACCGCAACACCTGAGTGCAATTCAAGGTAAGCTGAGAGGCCATGTCCATAGTTCCCTAATAAGAGGTAGCCTATATGCATGTTATGTATTTCATATACGACGTATTCATGTTAACCTTTTTTTTGGTGGGTGGGTGTGGGGTTGTATCAGTCAGGCTATGTTGGTATGCGGACCTTGACATTGAAGTTCAATCATTGATAAAAGTTAATCAAAAATATATTTTTAAAGCGCTGATATATAGGCCCCACACACTCAGTTTTGTAACAAATAGTTAAAATAAATGAAATATGTTCGTAGGCGACACAAAAGGTCGCTTTAATTAAGCACAGGTAATAAACATTTTTGCTCTGGGTTCTGAAAAGGGGACACGGCGTTATACTTTATTTCCTTGCTGGCCCACTGTCTTTTTTTCCCTGGGTTTTCTTTATGTCTTGTCTGTGGAGACTGTTTGAATTATCTCCTATTTTGTGTTTGAATTATCTCCTATTTTGCGAACGCTTCCTTGTGGGGTAGACCGCGTGTTCACGAGTATGACAAGGCGAGAGAGGAGATGGATATAGTCTGCCCTCACAACAACCCTACTGACCTCTTTCGCATATCTCAGTTATTTCAAAATATACCCTGGATACCCCACACACTTGACTTGTGACTAGGCCTTTATGTAGGCAATCATAATGATCTATAGTTGTATGTCAAATTGATACACGGCTCTGGTTAAGCCACGGGGTTCTATGATGAGATCGTTTTTCTTCTCCAGGGCATGTTGGGCATGCGTTTGACTAAAACACTGAAGTGCTCTGAAAGAACATGCAACTTTCTCTGTTCCCTAACGAAGGCCAGTAGAGCGTGTCTAGTTTGACCACACGCCTTGACTATTCATAGTGTGCGTGCAACCGCGCCTAGCTTGTCTGCACTGAAACAGGAAAGGTGACATTTTTGAGTAACCACCGGTGAGCTCCTCAGCGCGACTGTACTGTCTGTACCTGTCCTGTACTCGGCCTTGTCCGGGCAGGTGAAGCCCTTCCAAGCGTTAAGGTGTGTGTGTGTACATGACCTTATTGACTCCCTCCACTTTTTATCGAGTTTTGAGGACCAGTCAAACAACTGTCTGGAACAACTCCAAACCTGACCAACAGTCATTAACCATCCCTGTGGTTGGCTGAGTCTACATGGGTCATAAATGAGTCACGGACATGTTCTTTTGTAGCCTACGTTTATGGCTCTGATGAGAGAGACTGAAATTGGAGTTGAGTGTGAAACTAGACTACATCCCTGCAGAGGTGCTAAAATCTAAACCATACATTTAATTTTAGTAATCTCATGTTAGACTCATAACTCTCTTTAGTGATAATGGTTCATTTGGCCTCAAGCCCTGAGTGAATGTGAACATCTTCAAGTCATGGCTACTCACTTTCTCACTTGCCTAGTTGCCTGGTTGTTGAGAAAGTGTGTTGACAGGTGTGAACGTTCGGGGATTGGTATCCATTGATAAATATATATTTTTTACTTTACCATAAATATATATTTTTACTAAGCAATGATGTCAGTGAACACATCATGCAGCCTGCCATCTCAGAGAAAGGAGTGGTTGGGGGGGAATTGGTCAGTGTCGGCTGACTGGAAAAGCCTGACTCCCACTGTGGCGCTGGTGAAGAGTGTTGGCTGGAGTGGCTCAGCATCAGAAGTAGCATTTTAAGAAACGGAGAGGGGTCATTTTCTCTGAAGGCCCTATCAGCAGTTGCCCAATCAACATGGTGTCTGTCTCCCATGGTCTCCCTGTTGTAAGATCTTACAGGATGACACGAAGGAAAGAATACACAAGTTCTTAGTCATTGCTATTTTGTTAAATGTTCATCTTCCTCCCTCTGTCTTCGCCGCCTTTCCACTAACACTCCAATGCCCTAATTACTTTCACACTCTTCCCCCTCTTCTTTATCTAACTCTCCCTCGCTCATCTTTCCCAGATGCCCCTGAGCCCTCGGACACTGCTGCTCCTTCGTCATTAGAGGAGTGGGGGTCCCTTCCCCAGGTCAGGGGTCGTGAGGAGAGTCGTGACCTGCTGACCTGTGGGCAGTGCGATCAGGCCTTCCCTCTCGCCCGCATCCTGGCTTTCATCCAGCACAAACAGGGGGGCTGCCGCTCCCGGAATCACGACCCCAACACTCGCACCCCTCCCTCCCCAGCCAACCGGACACAGCAACGCGGCGCTGTCACTCAGGTAGAGGCTGGGTTCGTGGAGCTGAGGAGAGTGACGGGCAGGTCCAGAGGGGAGGAGCATAGTGTGAAGGTGGAGCCTAACAGAACAGGTGAGTGCTGGCAGGTCCCTAATTAGTTACTTTAAAAATATATATATATTTCTTGCTTTTGTTTTCTTCTCTTCTCCCCCCTTCCAGTCCAGCTCATTAACTGGGCGTTGCTGTGCTGCGGAGGCCTCTGAGTTTGCGACGCGCTGGGTAATTGTGTGGAAAGGTTAGGCAGCAGGGTTTTGAGGCCCCAGGGGGCCCCTGAGGGCTCCAATGCACCTGAGCTCCCCTCTATCTCCTTGACACTCTCTCTCAGGTGAAGTGGCCAGGTAAACACGTAGGGCAAGGCACAGTGCTCTCTGGCCACGCAATAACACGGCCTGCGCTCACTGGAAGATTGGCTGTGCTAAGCTGAGAGGGACGATGAGATAGTGTCACAACAGGCTGTGGTGTGGTCATACTTCACAACATGTTTAAAAGGATAATGTCACCATCGTTCTGGTGGGTTTGCATGGCTTCTCAGTGCAGGTGTACGTTGTCCATCAGATGGGCATCCCAATCATCTGCATTTAGATGAGACTTAGGGCGGCAGGTAGCCACTGTTAGAGCTGCAGGTAGCCTAGCGGTGAGAGCGTTGAACCAGCAACCGAAAGGTCGCTTGTCCGAATACTCGAGACAATCAGGTGAAAAATCTATCAATGTGCCCATAAGCAAGGCACTTAACCTTCATTTGCACCAGGAGCGCCATACTTCTATGGCTGACCCTGTAAAACAACACATTTCACTGCACCTATCCTGTTTATGTGACAATAAAATATACTTTTTAAAATGTTTTGTTCATATGCATATTTTTGGAACTGGGACCCTTACACACTCTTTCTCAGACACAAATGCACACAGCCACTTGCACTTCCTTCCTTTGTGTAACGCTCAGGGGACTGCTGCATGCTCTGTTTCCGTCTGTCCGTGTCTTTCTCTTGTTTTTCTCTCTCGGTCTCTCGCTGCCTGTTTTACATGTTCTCTCTTTTTCTCTCTCTGTCTAACTCACTCACTCTCTGTCTCTAGCTGCTTTGTTTTCATGTTATCTCTCTCCATGTCGGTGTCTCTCTCTCTCTCTCTGTGTTTTTTTTCTTCTTCGTGCCCACAGGCTTATACAACAGAGCTACCCACGTGCACTACCCAAGATCTGTACCGTATCTCCACCAAGCAAAACAAGGTCACTTTTAATAACGAAATGAGTCAATGGTGCATGACAACATGTACAGTTGAAGTCGGAAGTTTAATACATTTAAAATACATTTAAATATATTTAAACTCAGTTTCACAATTCCTGACATTTAATCAGAGTAAAAATTCCCTGTTTTAGGTCAGTTAGGATCACCATGTTATTTTAAGAATGTGAAATGTCAGAATAATAGTTGAGAGTGATTTATTTCAGCTTTTATTTCAGCTTTTATTTCTTTCATCACGTTCCCAGTGGGTCAGAAGTTTACATACACTCAATTTAGTATTTGGTAGCATTGCCTTTTTAAATTGTTTAACTTGGGTCAAACGTTTCGGGTAGCCTTCCACAAGCTTCCCACAATAAGTTGGGTGAATTTTGGCCCATTCCTCCTGACAGAGCTGGTGTAACTGAGTCAGGTTTGTAGGCCTCCTTGCTCGCACATGCTTTTTCAGTTCTTCCCACAAATCTTCTATAGGATTGAGGTCAGGGCTTTATGATGGCCACTCCAATACCTTGACTTTGTTGTCCTTAAGCCTTTTTGCCACAACTTTGGAAGTATGCTTGGGGTCATTCTCCATTTGGAAGACCCATTTGCAACCAAGCTTTAACTTCCTGACTGATGTCTTGAGATGTTGCTTCAATGTATCCACATCATTTTCTTTCCTCATGATGCCATCTATTTTGTGAAGTGCACCAATCCCTCCTGCAGCAAAGCACCCCCACAACATGATGCTGCCACCCCCGTGCTTGACGGTTGGGATGGTGTTCTTCGGCTTGCAAGCATCCCCCTTTTTCCTCCAAACATAACGATGGACATTATGGCCAAACAGTTCTATTTTTGTTTCATCAGACCAGAGGACATTTCTCCAAAAAGTACGATCTTTGTCCCCATGTGCAGTTGCAAACCGCAGTCTGGCTTTTTTATGGCGGTTTTGGAGCAGTGGGTTCTTCCTTGCCGAGTGGCCTTTCAGGTTATGTCGATATATGACTCATTTTACTGTGGATATAGATACTTTTCTACCTGTTTCCTCCAGCATCTTCACAGGGTCCTTTGCTGCTGTTCTGGGATTGATTTGCACTTTTCACACCCAAGTACGTTCATCTCTAGGAGACAGAATGCGTCTCCTTCCTGAGCGGTATGACGGCACCCGGACTATTACATTGTACACTGCTGCTACTTGCTGCTTATTGTCTATGCATAGTCACTTCACCATTACCTATATGTACAAATACATCTAACCTGTACCCCTGCACACTTGACTCGGTACTGGTACCCCCTGTATATAGCCTCGTTATTGTGTTACTTTTATTTCATAGTTTTGATGTCTTCACTATTATTCTACAATGTGTATTTCCACACTGATGTTGGAATAATACGGCGATATTGTGAAAATGACGACAATTCTCTATTGGTGTGAGAGCGGTTTTAAAAAGACCACCTGAAATTTCAGCCTGTTTTGGTGGGATGGAGTTGTTTCCAACCTCTGCCAATAACAGCTAGTTTTCAGTTTTCCCTCCCCACTCAGACCACTCCTAGACAGTCCTAGTTAAATTCTTGCTTGACAAATTGCTCTTTGCTAAGAAGCTATTTTTGTTTCTTTTTTGACACTTTTAATTGAAAACAATGACAGTAAGGCACAACATTTTTACCCAGAAATGATTTGATATTGAAATAAAAAAACGTCTGCATTGGACTTTTTTTTAAGTAACTCAAGTTAAATGTTTTTGTATGTGGTATGCTAGGATTTAGTACAGTACTGTATGCGCTATGTGTTGTGGGTATTTCTGACCGTGGGAAGGAGAGTGAATATGCAGTAGCGGTGCGTGGGTAAAATCACTGGGGAAGTCCCATCCACAAAAAACATTACAACCTATGTGAAAAGATGAAATTGCGTTGTTTGATCTATTACCTAGTAGTTCATATGCCTTGTGACGGTGAGATAGGTCGGTCTCACTGACTATTGTTCATTTGTATGAACTCTGACCCACCCATTTCATTCACAATAAATCATCACTGATATGGTAGCTAAATTATTCTCACTTTTTCTACACAGTAAATGGTATCTTTGCACTGGCACAAGGGAGAAATATATGTTTGTTTTGATAGTTCAAACGTTTGGGGCCACTTAGAAATGTCCTTGTTTTTGAAATACATTTTAAATAACATCAAATTGATCAGAAGACATTGTTAATGTTGTAAATGACTATTGTAGCTGGAAACGGTCTATTTTTTTTATTTTTATTTTTATTTTTTTATGGAATATCTACAAAGGCGTACAGAGGCCCATTATCATCAACCATCACTCCTGTGTTATAATGACACGTTGTGTTAGCTAATCCAAGTTTACCATTTTAAAAGGCTAATTGATCATTTAGAAAACCCTTTTGCAATTATGTTAGCACAGCTGAAAACTGTTGTGCAGATTTAAAGAAGCAATAAAAACGGGCCTTCTTTAGACTAGTTGAGTATCTGGAGCATCAGCATTTGTGGGTTCAATTACAGGCTCAAAGTGACTAGAAACAAAGAGCATTCTTCTGAAACTCGTCAGTGTATTCTTGTTCTGAGAAATAAAGGCTATTCCATGCAAGAAATTGCCCCACACTTTTGAACGGTAGTGTGTGATATACACCTATGGCCGAAACAATAAGAAGACACAGTGGCAGAATAAATTCAACCACACCTTTTGTTTCATCCCTGTCCAGTGAAGTCCACAAAGCATATGGCTTTACATGACCTACAGCATGGTCAAGGACGTTACTGTTTCTGACATTTTCGGACGACTAAACAACTATTGATTTAGAACAACAGAGTTTCCGCAAGTCACAAAGAAAACTGGAGCTGCCTCCACTATTCCAGCACCATTTCAACATCAAATCACCTCTGCTTAGTCTAATACAGTGACAACTAATAGATACCAAAAACAATTTAGTTCAACGTAAGCTAAATATGATGTCCATGGTTCTAATTTCTTGTGTGTGCGCTCGTTCGTTGAAGTACAACATTTTATTTGACTCACCCTGCCGTCCTCTCTTTCATGTTGACTAAATGGTCTATGACTCTGTCATACAGGAAACGCTTTAATTTTTTTGTTGTCCTAGGCTACTTGGCTAAAATGCTTGCGCACTAGCCCTAACGTCCTTTCATGGGCAACCATGTGCCAGGCCAATGTGATTAGAGTGAAGCCAAATCCAAACTGACTTCACTTGACTTTTTTTGTTGTTGGTTGTGCCAGGACCATTCACAGTTGAGTACACTCAGTTTAGCTCAACGCTGATTGACTATTGTTTTATACTTTTATATCAAGGGAGGCGAAATACTCAATGACTTCCCTTGCATTCAGTGCTATGGTCGGCAACAGTCCTATTTTTAAATGTTTTGTAGAAGCCTGGCTTCCCTTGGCATCCATGAATACATGCCACAGTGAATGTCTGAGGAAGATGACTCAAAGTGAAAGAGCAGTTATCCCACAACGGATAGGTGTCCCTTCACACTAGTGTGTGTGTGTGTGTGATAGAGAGAGATGGAAGATTGTGATAGATTATTATGATGTCTCATTTTATTTGGTATTTATTCTAGTTTTTTTTTTCTTCTTCTCATCTCTAACATTATTCTCCCCCCTCAACTTCAACGGACTCTCTCGCTTGCCCTCTTCCAATCTCCCCCCCACACTCTTTTCTCCTCCCTCTCTCTCGGGAGAAGCGATTCTGCCTGCTGCTCGTTAGTACTCCTAGCCAATCTGCATTTTTAATTAGCACTTATTGCTTCTGCTTAATATTCAAGTGCGACCCCCCCGGGCCAAATGGGAATCGTTACAAAAAAGAGAGCGAATGAGAAACCGTCTGGGTATTGTGTTTCACTCCAGGACCCCGAGATAATATCCCCCCCCCCCCTCCTCGGGGAGAGATTTGGAGGGTTAGGGAGGCTGAGAGGTGGGAGGATGGGTCTGAAGTACAATCCAAGGGGTGACATTTTTGTGGTGTTTCTCGACCGGCACTGCTACATCCTTTAAAAAAAATATATTTCTTATCTTATCAACTTCTCTCCTACTCTACTCATCTCTTCGGGCTAAGTTAAAGGATGTGTCCGCCACGTCTCCCATCCTCTCCAGGCAGGGAGACGGCGAGAGAGAGAGTTGCTTTCTTTTTCATCTTTTCTCTCCTCCCCCTCCAGTAGGAAACAAGAAAGAGGCTTATACCAGAATTGGCTTTGAACCATTACAAAAAAATAGAACAGCCCCCCCCCCCCCCCCCCTTCAATATTTGAGGATCTTCTTTCCAATTTTTTGATTTATGCAAAAAGGCCTCATTTGTCAAGCTGGCTGAGTCAGTCCCTGATTTACATAAAGCCTTCGTTTTCTCGGTTCCGCTAATTAGCAATTTGCAGCTTAATTGGAGAGTGGTTCTCGGTTAAGAGACAAAGCTAACCACGTTTAAAAAATGTCTCCAGATGTACTTAACTATCCATCTCTCCTTTCTGCTGGCCTCCGTCTGTCCTTCCTTTTTTTATCTTTCATCTTTCATCTCTCCCTTGCTTCTGGTCCAATCAACAGCCTTCGCTATCTCCGTGTCCCTCTCTCCTTGGCTTCTGTCTCAAGAAGGAAGAGAGGCAGGAAGAATGCATTTTTAAAATATATTTTTGAACTTCAGACTACCTTGTCCTGTAGAGCTGACCCAGAGAATGTTAAGCATCTTCCCACTTGCTGTAGTCATTCACTCTTGACTGACTGAACAAGCTTAGTTTCTCTGCACCTAACCATTGTCCTAACCAGACTGCTTTTTCATACTGTGTTCCTTTTTATATTCTAGCTATCCACAATAGTTCCCACTGTCTGATGTGTGCTGTTTTAATAAAACCTATTGAGAACCCTTACATTTTCTCAGATCAAGAAAATGTTTGGCTTACTTACTAACTGTTTGTTGTTTCTGTAGCAGAAGAGCCGTCCTGCTTTACCTGCCAGCTGTGTGAGTGTGTGTTGCCCTCTGCCTGGGCCCTGCTCCAACACGCCCAGCACATACACTCCTTTAGTATCTACCAGGAGGACGGGGAGAAGGATGAGGAGGAGAAGACGGGAAGAGGGGGTCACCAGCACTCCAAACCTGCAGCCACCCTGGATCCCTGTCAACTGAGCCACACCCTCGCCACCGCCTTCCACCCTTCCGTTCTGCGTCTGCCCCACATCTTCCGTCCACGGCAGAACCGCAGGCCAGCTTCTCAGGCCAGCTCCGCCACTTCCTCCAGAGAACGACAGACCCTCAACTTCTGTCTGAGAGAGCTGGCTGAGGGCGGTAACACCACCGCTGGTGTTCTGGCACCCTCTCCGTCGCCGTCCCCCCCGGCCGCCTCTTCCTTCCCCCAGTGCGGGCCCATCCAGGTGGGGTTTCCCTGTGAGCTGTGTGGCCAGGGCTTCCATTCCCTACGAAGCCTTTCAGCCCACCGGAGGACCCACGCATGTGAGCGGCCCTACCACTGTGGCTTGTGTGACCAGGCCTTTGCCCAGAGTGGTCAGCTGGCTCGCCACATGAGAAGTCACCGCAGAGAGACGGGCGTGGGTAGAGGGGGCTATGAGGGGGTGGAGGTGGGGCTGGTAGGGGAGGATGAGGGGGGTCGGCAGGGGATGAGAGAGAGGTTTGTAATGCAGGGGGCAGGAGAGAGGGTGTTGAGTGGAGCACCAGGAGAGAGGGAGACCTCTGAGGTGGACCTGTCCCTGTCCAAGCATCACTCCCCAGACTCTGGACTGATCCTTCTCGCCTCCCAGCCTGGAGGTCCAGACATGAGCCTGCTCAGGCTGTTCCAACCCCAGGGAGATTTGGCGGACGATGAGGTGGAGGGACAAGAGGAGCCCCAGCACGCGTCCCCCTGCGCCAGCCCCTCAGAGGGGTCACTGGAAAGCGGAGAGACTGGGGGCAGTGGGGAGAGTGGCATTGCCAGCGGAAACTGCACCCCCAAACGGCCGGAGAGGGAGGACAGGGCTCCGGTAGGGTGGGAGAGCGAGCGGGACGGAGAGATGGCGGATGGAGAGAAGGAGTGGCTTGCAGGCGGGAGCAGCGAGGTGGTCCAGGAGTGGCAGAGGGAGAGCGAACGGAGAGGAGGAGGAGGAGGAAACGGCGTCATCAGCAGTAACGGTGGTAACAACGACGGGGGGTCAGGGAAGAAGAAGAAGGAGGAGGCCTGTGAGTACTGTGGGAAACAGTTCCGGAACAGCAGCAACCTGACGGTGCACCGGCGCAGTCACACGGGAGAACGGCCCTACCAGTGTGGCCTGTGCAGCTACGCATGCGCCCAGAGCTCCAAGCTCACACGCCACATGAAGACCCACGGCGCCCACGGGGCCCGCGCCCCGTTCCTGTGCCAGCTGTGCGGGGTGCCCTTCACTGTGTACGCCACCCTGGAGAAACACCTGAAGAAGGTGCACGGGCTGAGCCATGCCAGCGTCGGGACCTACACCCAGGCCAGTGCAGCTGATGTCAACTGGGCCCTTATCCAAATGGATGACAGGGTGGTCATCAAGATGGAGGAGGATGAAGCCAGTACGGACCAGACAGAAAACAACATGGCTGCCATGGAGGAGATGGGATTGGAGGCTGAGGAGAACCAGAAAGGGGAGGTGGATGGTACTGTCAGCCCAGCCGTAGTGGAGGATAGTGTGGGTGAGCTTCCTACTGAAGGCAGTGCGGACGTGGGCTTGGCGTAAACATCTGGTCCACCTTAGCCGTCATATCACACTTTTGTACACTGGCTTGGACTGTCACTCATTCCAGCCACTTTGACCAACATAAATATCCATAGAATTGTAATTGACCTTTCCTAGCACTCAACTGCGGATTAATTCAAACTGGAATCTAGGTACCAACCCTGCTCTCCTGTTAATTCCCTATCTGTGCAATGCTGAGGTACATCACGTCTCGCCAGAGCTGACAATTAGCATATGCAAACCCGCCTACTTAGACCACAGCACAGAACCCTGACATGCAATGGAAAGGAGGGCGGCAAATAGAACTTGAGAACAGGAAGTCAACCACCACAGTCCACCAGATCACAGGAAGTTGATCACCATGCTCCAGCACAATATAGGAAGTGGACACCAGTGGTCAATTGATTGGTTCACTCAGTCAACATACTATTGATGATTACCAATCAGAACTGTCAAATGTAGAAAGGATAAAAGGGCTTGTAATATATATATTTTTTTTACATTTTATATATCTAGTGGCATGAGATTACTATGATAGTGAGGCTTTCATATCCTGTTCTGTTGCTGTGGTGACAACTGGCAGGGTGGTTGTCACACTCTAATTCGTCCACAGACTAGTTGTTTGGACAGAGATGGGGTCAAAGGGGAAACAAACCCAAACACAGGTTTCTCAGTATCCATTTTAGATGTGCTTTTGTCACAACACTTGCCACTTAATGTAAAGTTTACAAGGCCCAGCAAAGTCCTGTTGTTCCTCTGTGTGTATTGATGTTTTTTTTTTTCTAAATGTGTAGAAGTCTCATCTGCTGACGTTTTCCTAGCTTAGCTGCTAAGCATAAAAAAACTGCCATTTAACTTCAAATGAAACAGGTGTGGATTTATTTCCTTTTGTACCTCATAATTTGGGGGTATCGTTTTCTTTCCTTTGTTTACAGTCATAAAACGCTGGACTCCTTGAAGCTTACGTATGCGTGTTTTGCTGCCATTTGAAATGTTTTGAATTTGTCCTTTATTTATGGGCACTGCATGTTAGTGGTTGGCAAATGAAACTACAGGTTGGAGAGCTATAATAAATGGCTTGTTGATGGGTGGGAGAGTTTTGTGGGTAGCACTGCGAGTGTGTGCAGGGAAATTATTTGGTAACACTTGAACTGTCGGTCAAATGCCTGGCTAACTACAACCGACACATGACGAGCTGTTTTATTTGCTTGGAAACGGAGCCTATGCCTACGACGACGATGCACGCAGCGGAAGGCAAGATAACTGTGGCTAACCTTTTACGTATAGTGGCTGAGAACATGGTTTGAGTGAAGTGTCACCAACTATTTTGTGACTACTGTGACTTACATTATCATTATTGATGTCAATATACACTGGTGGCAGGGAACCCTTATGTTTGGACACTTTGAAAAAACGATTCTTTGCGTTGTGTATGAAACTAGTGATAGGGTCAAATGTGTACGATTTGATGGACATGAGCGGCGTATACTTGTTCAGGGACCAATGTTATGTACATAGAATGGCACTCGTAGATGTCGTTGCCACTGATATCGTCAATTGACTGTGCCGTATGCCTCAAACTCAACAGTTTCCCAGAATTCTTGGTTTTCTCTGTCTGTGCTGACTAAAATGAGGCTAACTGCATCACTGTCTTTGTAAACTTGACACCATTTTGTCATTTGACCTGGTTATGAGGAGTCTCATTAAAGAATTGAGGCAAAGCGATCTCTCTCTCTCTTTCTCGTGTGTGCTTGTGCGCATTTCGGTCTCACACAGTGTAGGAATGGCGAACCCGCTCCTGAAACATCAGACTGATGTAAACGAGCATAGAGGGTCCCTCATCCAGTGCTGTGACATTAAACATTCATACCTCAGGATGACTGAAGTCAGTCCACAGAGAAACGACCCACACAGATCAAACTAACACCAACCCAAAGAGTTCCTAAAAGGCGGTGACGGGACACAATCTGTTGGCCAGTTGAACTTTATGTAGTATGGGTAGGAAGGCTACATATCCAGGGAATTGGGATGAGACGGGCAAGCTGGAAGGCTTCTGGGTGCCAGGGGGTTGAGCTCGCAGGGGGGAAGCGTTGTAATTGCTGACTGCGCCAGCATCCTATAGCCTTGGCCCTGCCCCTTCTAATGAGAAGGCAGCTCTATGATCCTATAGCTCATTAATAGCAAGGCTTTTTAATGAGGTTTCAGCAGGGCGGATGGAGGGGCACCAGATGCGCGCACACACACGCCCACTATCAATTACTATTGTGTAGAGAACCAAAGCCCTTCACTGGACCAGACCCAGAGGAGTTGGTCCGCTCTTCTCCCCAAAGAGGGTGAGAGGGCAGGTACAGCACAGGTGTGGGACAGGTAACCGCCTCCTCTGCTCCCCTTGGAGCCAGGGCAGATACGCTACGTGGGCACTCCTCCGCCACTTGGTGTCTGAATGAACCCAGTTTACGTAAAGGTAAGGTGATACAAAGCAGTGCGGTAGCCACCATGGTAAGTGCATACATTCCCACCCTCAACTGGCCCTTCGTATTCCTGCCAGCCACCTCCAGTCCACGCCTCTGTACCGGAGCAACAATGACCAACCCTGACCCTGCCCCATTCACACCTCTCTGAACTTTAACAGACACGGGCTGTCTGCCAATAGAGCAGGGTAGGGTGCGGGGAAATCCATCAGCTGACCGCGGGTGTGCGCGTGTGTGTGTCTGCCCAGGGCGTGGACTTTGAGATCTAATAGCCGTGTCTCAGCTCTACAGAGAAGGCTTTTGTTGGGCCAGGACAGGGAGAGGGGTTATAGGAGGACAGGCTCATTGTAATGGCTGGAATGGAGTCAAACACATGGAAGCCATGTGTTTGACTCCATTCCATTTACGCCAGCCATTACGATGAGCCTGTCCTCCTACAACTCCTGCCACCAGCCTCCTCTGGTTTGACACTTATGGAACACTTCATATGTCTCTGCTGTTGCTCCTGCAGTGAAAAGGTCAGAAAGCCATCACGGTTGTGCAAGACTAAGAGCATTCTGTGTGTGTGTGTGTGTGTGTGTACACAAAATAATTCCAGCTGTACCAATTGAAGTGTTTACAGAGCTAACAGCACAGTCATGGTTACCTCCCCTGCCTTATGGCCATGCAGTCATGGGATACATTTATGATATTGTCTTTGACTCTTAGTATTAGTATAATCTCAAGGGGTGAACACATTGATAACTTTCATCATTGGATGTCTTATCTTAAAGAGCCCAGACAGACATGTAGGTCTGTGATACACGGTGGTATTGTATGGGGCAGGGCTGGAGCTACAAACATGCCTCTACCTTAAATTAGAAGTGAGGTTACGCTTTCTCATGTAAAAAGCCAATTCACTTCTCTTAATTATGTCTTAACGTATGCCATCCAATCCTCCTCCCCTGTTCTTGGGGAACAGAACGGAAAAGGGGGTACAGTTTAGAAGGCAGGGCAGGGGTGAGGGTTCACACCAAAGGGGTGAGGAGAAAAGGGAGAGATGCGTTTGGGAATGACTAGGCTGACCCACGACCTCCACCTCCCTCCCCCCAACAAAGACCACAACGTGAAACCTAAACCCTGGAATTACACTCCCGCCTTCCACCCCTCCTCTTCATCACCTAACTCTCCCAGTGAGAGTGTGAGAGGATGGGTGAGAGGCGACGCGGTCCCAGCCGTCAATCCAGTCAGTCTGTGCCATTCAACACCACGTAATGAGCAGGGGGAACAATGCATTCAGATGGTGTCCATTCTTCAGGGGTAATGTAATGATATTGAACCGCGGCGAGGACCGTATGAGAGTGGCCGTGCCGGACTTGTTTGGGGAATAGTTATGACAAGGTGGGGACGCTGTGATACAAGATTATGAGAGAAACTGTGCAGGAAGTCTATTGATATCTGCCATTCAGCTGAAGGACATCACACAAAGCAAACAGCAAACCTCTGGTCTAGGATCCATAGGATTTCAATGGACACAACTGCCTTTACACTGAAGCCTGAAGTTCACCATAATGGCTAATATTACCAGCATTGAGATGTGTGTTTAGTAGTGTTTTCCTAAAGGTGAGTCATGTCCTCAAGAGTAGTTTCAATGAATAGCCTAACTGAAAGTCTGTATCTGCCTGATTGTCTTGAGTGAATTGTAGCCTAATACACTGATCGTACGTCGTAGATGCCACTGTCTCCATCTCTCCATTCATGGTCTCGTACTCTTTGTCAGGACCCACGGTGGTCGAAGCCTTGCTTAAAACTTGGAACATTTCAACTTCTTTATTTTCACCCGATTCATCACGCCCGTCATCATTTTTAGCACTATTGACACAGTGAACATATTTGCTGGAATTCTCTTTGGAGTACTGTCATTTCAGTGGAAACTCTCGTATCCACTGGTTGAATCTCGACCTCTTCCACCCACCTCAATACACCCTTATGACCAGCATAGAGAAAGATAGAAGCAACGTGATATTCTAACCCGCACCTTCACAGTCTCATTCGTCTATTAGCTACCTATTCACAAGGGGTGGCAGGTAGTCTAGTGGTTAGAGCGTTGGGCCAGTAACTGAAAGTTTGCTAGATCAAATCCCCCAGCCGGCAAGGTAAAAATCTGTCATTCTGACCCTGAACAAGGCAGTTAACCCACTGTTCCAGGCTGTCATTGTAAATAAGAATTTGTTTTTAACTGACCTGCCTAGTTAAATAAAGGTTAAATAAATCAATTAATTAAAAAAATAAAACCTTCACTGCCACCTCCACCCACTCAATAACAAGCAGTCTGTTAATACGTCCGACACACATGAACATGTGCCCTCTGCACCTGGTGACCCTGATTATAAACCTGACACTCTCTCCCTCTCTCTTGCTCTAAACACACCTGAGGGCCAGTCACAGGGTCATTCTAGCCCCCTAGCAACACACAAGCTAGCCCCTCTGACCCCATATCCATTCTTCCAGGACACACACACACACACACACACAGTCTAACTGCCATGACCTGGATGTCCAGCTAAGCCAGCTCTAAGGAGAGTAGGCCCTGATTTGTGCTAGGAGAAGGAGGAGTTAGCGATGATTGTGGATAACTCTGCTGTCCACCGTTCGTCTGAGCGTGTCAAAACATGTCTACTTTTTGAATGACTTTAATATGGATTTTCAGATGCAAAGACGTCATGGTGGTGGCGGCGGCGTCGGAAGGTTAGTATTCTTGATCATTTCCTAACGTCTGTACTTTGTGTATGATTAAGCACCTGAAAACACATACAAGGTTCTCCCTCACTCTCCCTTTGCCAAATTTGACCATGACTCCATCCTCCTGATTCTTGCTTACAAGCAAGAACTCAAAACAGGAAGTACCAGTGACGCGCTCAATACGAAAGTGATCCGAAGAACCGAATACTAAGCCACAGGACTGTTTCGCTAGCACAGACTGGAAAATGTTCCGATATTCATACGATAACATTGAGGCGTTAACCACATCAGTCACCGGCTTCATTAATAAGTTCATAATAAGTGCATCGACAGTAACCGTACGTACATATCCCAGCCAGAAGCCATGGATTACAGGCAACATCCGCACTGAGCTAAAGGCTAGAGCTGCCACTTTCAAAGGAGCAGGACACTAATCCGGATGCTTATAAGAAATCCCGCTACGACCTGAGACAAGCCATGAAGCAGGCAAAGCATCAATTCAGGACTAAGATCGAATCAAATCCTACTAAGCCGGTTTTCAGATCAACACCATTATCCCAGACACCCTGGACCCACTCCAATTCACATACCGCCCTAACAGATCCACAGATCGACGCAATCTCTATTGCACTCCAGACTGCACTCTCCCACCTGAACACGAGAAACACCTATGTGAGAATGCTGTTCATTGACTACAGCTCAGCGTTCAACACCATAGTGCCCTCCAAGCTCATCAATAAACTCAGGACCCTGGGAATGAATACCTCCCTCTACAACTGGATCCGGTATTTCCTGACGGGCCGCCCCCAGGTGTTGAGGGTAGGCAACAACCCATCCGCCATGCTGACCCACAACACGGGGGCCCTTCAAGGTTGCGTACTTAGTCCCCTGTTCACCCACGACTACGTGGCCGCGCACGACTCCAACCATATCATTAAGTTTGCTGAGGACATGACGGTGGTAGGCCTGATCACCGACAACTATGAGCCTATAGGGATGAGGTCAGAGACCTGGCAGTGTGGTGCCAGGGCAGCAACCTTTCCCTCAACATCAGCAAGACAAAGGAGCTGATCGTGGAATGCAGGAAATGGAGGGCCGAGCACGCCCCCATCCACATTGACGGGGGTGTAGTGCAGTAAGTCGAGTGAATCAAATTCCTCTGTGTCCACATCACTAATGAATTAACATGGTCCACACAAAAACACAGTTGTGAAGAAGGCACGACAACGCCTCTTCCCCCTTAGGAGGATGAAAAGATTTGGCATGGGCCCTCAGATCCTCAAAAAGTTCTACAGCTGCACCATTGAGAGCATCTTAACTGACTGCATCACCGCTTGGTATGGCATCTTCTTGGCATCTGACAGCAAGGCGCTACAGAGGGTAGTGCACACGGCCCAGTACATCACTGGAGCCGAGCTCCCTGCCATCCAGGACCTCTATACCAGGTGGTGTCAGAGGAAGGCCCTAAAAATTGTCAAAAGACTCCAGCCACCCAAGTCATAGACTGTTCTCTCTGCTACCGCACGGCAAGCGGTACCGATGCACCAAGTCTGGAACCAACAGGACCCTGAACAGCTTCTACCCCCAAGCCATAAGACTACTAAATAGTTAAGCAAATAGCTACCCAGACTATCTGTATTGACCCCTTTTTCACTAGCTCTTCTGACTCATCACATAAGCTGCTGCTGCTTACTATATATAATGTTGCCTAGTCACTTTACCACTACCTATATGTAGAGATCTACCTCAATTACTCCGTACCCCTGCACATCGACACGGTACTGTGCCCCATGTACAGTGCCTTCAGAAAGTACTCACACCCCTTGAAGCTTGAATTTAAAATGGATTACATTTAGATTTTCTGTCACTGGCCAACACACTTTGAATAATGTCCATTATGTTTTTAGATATTTTTGGGGGCAAATTAATGACAATCTGAAATGTCTTGAGTCAATAAATATTCAACCCCTTTGTTATGGCAAGCCTAAATAAGTTCAGGCGTAAACATTTGCTTAACAAGTCACATAATAAGTTGCATGGACTCACTCTGTGTGCATTTATAGTGTTTAACAGGCTTTTTTGAATGACTACCTCGTCTCTGTACCCCACACATACAGTTATCTGTAAGGTCCCACAGTTGAGCAGTGACTTTCAACCACAGATTAAACCACAAAGACCAGGGAGGTTTTCTAATGCCTCGCAAAGAAGGGCACCTATTGGTAGATGGGTAACAAAATACAAAACAGAGATTGAATATCCATTTGAGCATGGTGAAGTTACTAATTACACTTTGGATAGTGTGTCAACACACCCAGTCACTACAAAGATAAAGGCGTCCTTCCTAACTCAGTTGCCGGAGAGGAAGGAAACCGCTCAGGGATTTCACTACGAGGCCAATGGTGACTTTAAAACAGTTACAGAGTTTTATGACTGTGATAGAAGAAAATTGAGGATGGATCACCAACATTGTAGTTACTCCACAATACTAACCTAATTGATCAAATGAAAAGAAGAAAGCCTGTAAAGAAAAATAATATTCCAAAACATGCATCCTGTTTGCAACAAGGCACTAAAGTAATACTGTACAAAATGTGGCAAAGCAACACACTTTTTGTCCTGAATACAGTGTTATGCTTGGGGCAAATCCAATACAACACATTACTGAGTACCACCACTATTTTCAAACATAGTGGTGGCTGCATCATGTTATGGGTATGCTTGTAATCATTGAATATTTCAGGATAAAAAATAAATGGAATGGTGCTAAGCACAGGCAAAATAACAGAGGAAAACCTGGTTCAGTCTGCTTTCCACCAGACACTGGGAGATTAATTCACCTTTCAGCAGGACAATACCCTAAAACACAAGGCCAAATATACACTGGAGTTGCTTACCAAGAAGACAGTGAATGTTCCTGAGTGGCCGAGTTACAGTTTTGATTTAAATCTACTTTAAAGTATATGGCAAGACCTGAGAATGGTTGTCTAGCAATGATCAACAACCAATTTGACAGAGTTTGAAGAATTTTGAAAAGGATGATGGGCTTTTGCACAATCCAGAGACTTACCTAAAAAGACTCACAGCTGTAATCGCTGACAAAGGTGCTTCTACAAAGTATCGACTCATGGGATGTTTCTGTATTTAGTTTCAATAAATATTCAAAAATGTCTAAAAACTAGTTTTTACTTTGTCATTATGGGATATTATGTGAAGATGGGCGAGATTTAAAAAAATATTTAATCCATTTTGAATTCAGGCTGTAACCCAACAAAATGTGGAATAAATCAAGGGGTATGAACACTTTCTGAAGGCACTGTATATAGCCATGTTATCGTTACTCATTATGTATTTATTCCTTGTTTTATTTAAAAAACAAAAAATTGTTTGTTTTCACTCTACATTGTTGGGAAGTGCCCGTAATCATTTCCTTGTTAGTCTACACCTGTTGTTTATGAAGCATGTGACAAATAAAATGTGATTTGATTTGGGTGTACTTTTCATATTGTCGCCAATAGTCTGTGTGAAAGGAGAGTGATGGAGTGTTGCATCAGATGACCTGGCCTCCACAATCACCTGACCTCAACACAATTGAGATGGTTTGGGATGAGTTGGATCGCAGAGTGAAGGAAAAGCAGCCAACAAGTGCTCAGCATATGTGGGAACTCCTTCAAGGCTGTTGGAAAAGCATTCCTCATGAAGCTGGTTGAGAGAATGTCAAGAGTGTGCAAAGCTGTCATCAAGGCTACTTTGAAGAATCTAAAATATCCATATTTTGATTTGTTTAACACTTTTTTGGTTACTAGAGTTGAAGTCGGAAGTTTACATACACGTTAGCCAAATACATTTAGACTCAGTTTTTCACAATTACTGACATTTAATCCAAATAAAAATTCCCTGTCTTAGGTCAGTTAGGATCAACACTTTATTTTTAGAATGTGAAATGTCAGTGGGTCAGAAGTTTACATACACTCAATTAGTATTTGGTAGCATTTCCTTTAAATTGTTTAACTTGGGTCAAACGTTTCAGGTAGCCTTCCACAAGCTTCCCACAATAAGTTGGGTGAATTTTTGCCCGTTCCTCCTGACAGAGCTTGTGTAACTGAGTCAGGTTTGTAGGCCACCTTGCGCGCACACACTTTTTCAGTTCTTCCCACAAATGTTCTATAGGATTGAAGTCAGGGCTTTGTGATGGCCACCAATACTTTGACTTTGTTGTCCTTAAGCCATTTTGCCACAACTTTGGAAGTATGCTTGGGGTCATTGTCCATTTGGAAGACTCATTTGCGACCAAGCTTCAACTTCCTGACTGATATCTTGAGATGTTGCTTCAATATATCCACATAATTTTCTTTCCTCGTGATGCCATCTATTTTGTGAAGTGCACCAGTCCCTCCTGCAGCAAAGCACCCCCACAACATGATGCTGCCACCCCCGTGCTTCACGGTTGGGATGGTGTTCTCCGGCTTGCAAGCCTCCCCCTTTTGCCTCCAAACATAATGATGGTCTTTATGGCCAAACAGTTCTATTTTTGTGTCATCAGACAAGAGGACTTTTCGTCAGAAAGTACGATCCTTGTCCCCATGTGCAGTTGCAAACCGTAGTCTGGCTTTTTTATGGCGGTTTTGGAGCAGTGGCTTCTTCCTTGCTGAGTGGCCTTTCAGGCTTGTTGATATAGGACTCGTTTTTCTGTGGATATAGATACTTTGAACCTGTTTCCTCCAGCATCTTCACAAGGTTCTTTGCTGTTGTTCTGGGATTGATTTGCACTTTTCGCTCCAAAGTACGCTCATCTCTATGAGACAGAATGCGTCTCCTTTCTGAGCGGTGTGACAACTGCGTAGTCCCATGGTGTTTATACTTGCGCACTATTGTTTGAACAGATGAACGTGGTACCTTCAGGCGTTTGGAAATTGCTCCCAAGGATGAACCAGACTTGTGGAGGTCTTGGCTGATTTCTTTTGATTTTCCCATGATGTCAAGCAAAGAGGCACTGAGTTTGAAGGTAGGCCTTGAAATACATCCACAGGTACCGCTCCAATTGACTCAAATGTCAATTAGCCTATCAGAAGCTTCTAAAGCCATTACATAATTTTCGGGAATTTTCCAAGCTGTTTAAAGGGACAGTCAACTTAGTGTCAGTAAACTTCTGACCCACTGGAATTGTGATACAGTGAATTATAAGTGAAATAATCTGTCTGTAAACAATTGTTGGAAAAATTACTTGTGTCATGCACAAAGTAGATGTCCTAACCGACTTGCCAAAATTATAGTTTGTTAACAAGAAATTTGTGGAGTGGTTGAAAAATGAGTTTTAATGACTCCAACCTAAGTGTATGTTAACTTCCAACTTCAACTGTACATGATTCCATATGTGTCATTTCATAGTTTGGATGTCTTCACTATTATTCTAAAACGTAGAAAATAGTCAAAATAAAGAAAAACCGTTGAATGAGTAGGTGTGTCCAAATGGTACTGTATAAATAATGGAAATGTTATCCAGCTAGCTAGTTTTTACAGTGCGTTAATGTGCGTTATGAAAGTGAAGTGTATAACTACTAAAGTAGCTAGTAGTTAGTTAATAGTAATCTAACTCTATATCTTACTATCTAATTGTGTGCTCCCTTGAATTATGCAAGCAGTTGGTGTGGATTGCAGTGATTAGAAGCAACAAAACATTTGCCTTACCAACCATGGATATGACAACCCAGGGACCATAGTCCATCTCAACTATTCCATGGACCCATCCGTACTGCACGATAACTAGTTAGATGACTAAAACTACCCCTTTATTATAGCCACTTGATCTACGGTTACCTGTGAATTTTCTCTATTGCATCTATCCACCTCCCCGTTCTCCTCCCCTCTTCCTGTTTACTCTGCTCCATTTCTACAGAATCTAAAGAGGGGTTCTGCAGCGCCAGACAGCAGATACCTCCAGGGCTCCTTTCCCAACATCCAGAGTCCTCCCCCTGTGATCTACCCAACATCAGACATCCAACCTCCATCAAGATGCATCATACTCCTAAATCTCATCTCCCTCAACACATTTCAGTTTAAGGTGTGTGTGGTGTGTTAACGTGTGAAACAACAGTTTAAAATTATTTTCGTCTTTAAGTGTTTCAATTATGAATGTGAGACGTCACAGGGATTTCCTTTTATTTTACAATGATTTTCCAACTGCCATTTTCATGTGGTATCTACGATTTACCTTTATTGTCCCTCATGCTTGAGACTCACATTGCCTTCAGATATCAAGTAGGCTGCCCTCTGAGATAGCTAACACACAGGATGACCTGACCGGTTTAAGCTCTGATCTCCCACTCAACCAGACAACTGCCATTTTCATGTAGTATTTATGAATTACCTTTATTGTCCCTTATGCTTGAGACTCTCATTGTCTCAGACAGTTCCTACATTTCCACATCATCACACAAATCCTTTCACTTCTTGAACAGATTTAGAGGCCAAAGCCCGAGACCTGAACACAACAGCAGCCCAAATTACTAGACAGCATACAGTAACACTACCACACGCCCTTAAGGAGATCACAAATATCATGGACATACAGTGCATTCGGAAAGAACTCAGACCCTGGAATGAGTAGGTGAGTCCAAACTTTTGACTGGTACTGTATATATATATTTTTTTTAAATGTCTTTGTTATGTAACTGTGTAAAAAAAAGTAGCGTGTATGTAAAATGTATATGTAACAAAAAAAACTGTAGAAGCAAAAATGTAAGGGCAAAGTTACTTTTGTCCGAGGAGAAGGGGGGGGGGGGGCTAAATTAAAAATAAAATACCACAGGCTGACTGTGCAACACACTGCTACAGCACAACTAACCTTCAGTGTCTCTCTTTCTCTCTCCCTCCCCTCTGTAGTCAGTGAAGCACAGGGGCAGGGTATTTGTTGGCGGAGGACAAGGTGCTTGTTTACTGTGTTGGCATGCTCCTGGAAGGAACCCTGTTTAACTCTAGCCTCGAACAAGGAAAGAAGTTATCTTTCGAGCTGGGCAAGGATGTGTCTGTGTGTTAGTGTAGGCCAGGCGATCAAGGCATTGGACCTAAGTGTAGTTACTATCACTGTGAGTGTGTGTGTGTGTGTGTGTGTGTGTGTGTGTGTGTGTGTGTGTGTGTGTGTGTATCATGTCATGATACGGCACCGGCGGAACACTCCCCTCGTCTTCCAGGTGACCTTCTGTCTGTCTGTGAGGGATTGAGAGTGTGTTTTTTAGCTATACATTCAGTCAACATTGACATGTGACTTTGTGAGAGCGCTTCAATTCATATTTTGTTTGTGTGTGTTTGGTGGAGCGGTTTGAGTTTATTTTAATTGTATTTCTTTAACTAGGCAAGTCAGTTCAGAACAAATTCTTATTTACAATGACGGCCTACCCCGGGCCAAAACCAAACCCGGACAACGCTGGGCCAGTTGTGCGCCACCCCAAGGGACTACCAATCACGGCCGGTTGTGATACAGCCTGGAATCGAACCAGGGTCTGTAATAACGCCTCTAGCACTGAGATGCAGTGCCTTAGACCGCTGTGCCACTCGGGAGCCCACAAGGGACTTGTGGTACCGGGAACACGCCAAGCATAATAAAGGAGCTGCCGTAGAAGGTACACACACACAAATGTATCATCATCATTATTAAGTATTTGTTTGCCGAGGCTGGCATAAAGATTGCATCAATTGCTCTCTCTGTATTCCCAGATTAAGTACCCAAAATGGACAAGACAGTAGCTGCAACTGCAGCAACCTACCACAAGATGGCAGGCTTATGAAACAGTAAGGCCCAGTGCAGTCAAAAATGTGATGTTCCTGTGTTTGATACATATATTTCCACACTATGAGGTTGGAATAATACTATTAAATTGTGAAAATGATGACAGACAGTGCCCTTTTAGTGTAAGAGCTATTTGAAAAGACTGCCTGAAATTTCAGCTTGAGTTTTGGCCTTCCAGGGTGACATCACCATGCGGTAAATTAGTTAATAGACCAATAAGAAAGAGAGTTCCAAGCTTTTCAGTTTTCCCCTCCCCCCTACTAAGCTATTGTTTTAAGATGGTCACACCATGGATCATTTAGCTATTTGATTTAGAATTTTAGGACCCCTTCATAATCACCTTCCTCTGCTGGGAGATTGTATGCCCTCTCCGACACTTAATCCTTGTTTGTGTTGTATTTTAACATCCAGCTTGTTTCGTTTATTTTCGGTTGGCTAAAGAGATCCGCGGAGGCAGAGCTGCAAACCAGGGATGAGACAGGACGTTAGTCTTTTGTGAGACTATTATGGACATAGACAAAGCTCCAAAGAGAGGGAAGGATCTGTATCAGAGGAGTAAATATACATATGTAGATCAGGTATGACATGTCAAACCCGTCCAAGCGGAAACATCTGCGCAAGTGTTCGGCAAGTGTTCTCCCTGCACAATTTATGGAGGCTACAGACAGGAAATTGAACCCGGGCTGCTGGCGTGAAACAAATACATCCTACGCATTGCGCCAATAGGATTAGCCCACTCAGGGGTAATTAAAACATGTCTCATATAGCTACAGTACGAACCATAGGATAACAACACGCTTGTCAACAACATGACAACAACAGTCATAGACCAGATCCAGGTATATTGCCGTCTTGTATTTACTTGTATGTGATGCTCCAGTGAGTTTTCGCCAAGCCAACCTTAGTGTTTCGAGTATGCAAGATGTCATAAACTCCTTAAATGCGTATAAGAGGCGTTGGTCGGCAGACAGAGGACCATAGTGCAAGTGTTGACCTCTGGTACAGCATGAGGAACTCCCCGTCTCACCCAGTGGGCATGTGGGAACTCCAAGTTAGGCTGTGTGGGGAAGCCCAGTGTAGGGATGTCCTCTAGGCCAGACACAAAGAGGAGAAGCTTCCTGAGGGTCAAAGACTCACTACTGAAGAGGACACAAAAACACAGATCATTTGACTTGGGTTAAATATTGAGAGGCCGACATGGGATTTTCCTAAACATAATGATTATGAATTACGCTATTAATGTCATTCTATCAAACACATTTTAATAGATTAATGTCCTCTAGGGACCGTTTTCCCAAACACAGATTAAGTGTAAATCCTGGAATAAAGCATTCTCAATCTCAATTATACTGTAAATCAAGGATATTTAGCCCAGAATCTGGATCCGGGAAACCTTCTCTTAATCTCAGTTTTACGTTGCTCATTAATAGAAGACAGATTTATGAATTGTCTATACTTAACATCCAATTTACAAGCCAACATCTCCAATAGTCATACGTGTTCTCAACTATTCTCTCATCACAACCGGGGCCTAAATTCAAATGAAAGCGAGTGATGACGTCTTCTGCTGAGAGAGGTCTGGCTTGGAACATGTTTGAATAAACAGCATGTCTCGTCAATAACTCAACAGGTCTGGTGTCCAGAATGATAAAACAAAAGTAATATTAAAGATTAGCAAAGTGTGACCACAAAAACATGAACAATGACAAATGAAAAAAAAAAAAATGGTACTGTAAACCAACGTTCATCTTCCCAACATGCCTGTAACACCCCTTTCTTGGGGTAAGACACCCCATGTCCCTGTAAGTTAACCCGACATTTCATTTTCAGCTGCGCCAGACATCAAGCCTTTTCAGTGATGTCCTGGCTGCCTCTACACTATCCTTCCATATTCTATTAGAGATTGGATCAATGCAACATACATGGTCCTCAGTGAGGAACGCACATTCCTTGACCTCAGCAAGAATTTACACAAATCAATGAGATTTGTTGAGCAGCACCCATTTACATTTTACATTTCAGTCACTTGCAGTTAGTGCGTTCATCTTAAGATAGCTATGTGGGACAACCACATATCAGAGGCATAGAAAGTGCATTCTTCCTTAATTACTTAGCTGTGAGTAGTGTCAGAGCTAGAAGAATGGGGGGTATTTGGTATTTATTAGGATTCCCATGAGCTGTTGCAAAAGCAGCAGCTACTCTTCCTGGGGTCCACACAAAACATGAAACATAATACAGAATGACATAATACAGAACGTCATTAGACAAGAACAGCTCGAGGACAGAACTACATAGCCTACATATCACGTAGCCTACATATCAATGTATACACACAAACTATCTAGGTCAAATAGGGGAGAGGCGTTTTGCCGCGAGGTGTTGCTTTATCTGTTTTGTGAAACCAGGTTTGCTGTTTATTTGAGTAATATGAGATGGAAGGAAGTTCCGTGCAATAAGGGCTCTATATAATACTGTACGTTTTCTTGACTTTGTTCTGGATTTGGGGACTATGAAAAGACCCCTGGTGGCATGTCCGGTGGGATAAGTGTGTGTGTCAGAGCTGTGTGTAAGTTGACTATGCAAACAATTTGGGATTTTCAACACATTAATGTTTCTTATAAAAAGAATAAGTGATGCAGTCAGTCTCTCCTCAACTCTCAGCCAAGACAGACTGGCATGCATAGTATTTACATCAGCCCTCTGATTACAATTAAGAGCAAAACGTGCCACTCTGTTCTGGGCCCGCTGCAATTTAACTGGGTCTTTCCTTGCCGCACTGGACCACACGACTGGACAATAATCAAGATTAGACTAAACTAGAGCCTGCAAAACTTGCTTTTTGGTGTGCGGTGTAAAAAAAGCAGAGCATCTCTTTATTACGGGGGTGGTTAAGTGCAAGTGCTGGTTAAGATTTCTGGTTTCTTTTGGGGGGGGGGGCGGTCGAGGTGAGGAGGAGGATTATTTAAGATACTGTTTGACGATGTAGGGTTTCAGGTGTCTTCTTAAGATGGGCAGGGATGCTGCTTCCACCATTGGGGTGCCAGGACAGAGAAGAGCTTAGACTGGGCTGAGCAGGAGCTGTCCTTCCTGTAGGGGTGGGAGGGCCAAGAGACCTGAGGTGGCAGAACGGAGTGCTTGGGTTGAGGGGTATAGGGTTTCAACATAGCCTGAAGGTAGGGAGGGTCAGTTCCTCTTGCTGTTCCGTAGGTATGCACTATGGTCTTGTAGTGGATGCGAGCTTCGGCTGGAAGGAAGTGGAGTATGCGGAGGAGCGGGATGACATGAGAGAGCCCAGCCATCAGCAAGTTGCAGTAGTCCAGACGGGAGAGGACAAGTGCCTGGATTAGGACCTGCGCCGCTTCTTGTGTGAGGTAGGGTCGTACTCTACGGATGTTGTAAAGCATGAACCTGCAGAAGGGGGTAACTGCTTTGATGTTTGCAGAGAACGACAGGGTGTTGTCCAGGGTCACGCCAAGGTTCTTTGCACCCTGGGAGGGCAACACTGTGGAGTTTTCAACCATGATGGTGAGGTCTTGAACGGGCAGGCCTTCCCCGGGAGGAAGAGCAGTTCCGTCTTGTCGAGGTTGAGCTTGAGGTGGTGGGCCGACATCCAAGCTGAGATATCCGTCAGGCATGCAGAGATGCATGTCGCCACCTGGGTGTCAGAAGGGGGGAAGGGGAAAAGTAGTTGAGTGTCATCCGCATAGCAATGATAGAAGAGACCATGTGAGGATATGACGGAGCCACGTGACTTGGTGTAGAGAGAGAATAAGAGAGGGCCTAGAACCGAGCCCTGGAGGACACCAGTGGTGAGAGTATGTTGTGCAGACACAGATCCTCTCCACGTCACCTGGCAGGCCGCTGCCAGGTAGGAGCCTGAGACACCCAGCCCTAAGAGGGTGGAGAGGAGGATCTGATAGTTCATGGTGTAGAAGGCAGTGGATAGATCTAGGAGGATGAGAACAGAGAGAGTCAGCTTTGGAAGTGTGGAGAGCCTCCGTGACACAGAGAAGAGCAGTCTAGGTTGAGTGACCTGTCTTGAAGCCTGACTGGTTAGGGTAAGAAGATCGTTCTGAAAGAGATAACGAGAAAGTTGATCAGAGAAAAGAAAGAAGGGATACAGGTCTATAGTTTTTGACATCAGATGAGTCGAGTGTTGGTTTCTTGAGGGGAGCAACTCTGCCATTTTGAAGTCAGAGGGGACGCAGCCAGTGGTCAGGGATGAGTTGGTGAAGAATGGGAGAAGGTCTCCAGAGATGGTCTGGAGAAGGGAGGAGGGAAGGGGGTCGAGCGGGCAGGTTGTCAGGCGGCCAGACCTCACTAGTCGCAGGATGTCATCTGGAGAGAGGGGAGAGATTAAGGAGGGAGGAGAAATGCGTTTGAGAAGATTTACTGATAAAATACTTAACCAGAATGTTATGGTAGATGAGATTTAGGAGTATGATGCATCTTGATGGATGTCTGATGTTGGGTAGATCCAGGGGGACAAATCTGGATCTTGAGAAAGGAGCCCTGGCGGTATCTGCTGTCTGGCGCTGCAGATCCAGTCTGTAGATTTTGTAGAGATGGAACAAAGTAAACAGGGAGAGGAGAAGAGAATGGGGCAAGTAACTGTACAAAAAGTGGGTATATCTGTACATCAAGTGGGTATATACAGCACACTGACCCTTCCTCAGTCAGAAGGAATCAGACAAGCTCACAGAGAGATCAACACACTCGTTAACTTTATAGCGAGACACACAGAGAATGATGGTGAACAGTGTAAATTGGTTTCTGTAACAGAGAGCAGGAATTATGTGTTAGACAAGAGTAATAACAAGTGAAGGACGAAGCAATCACAGTGTCACAATTCAAATTGTAGTAATGACACAAATAGCACACACCAGAGCTATGGAGGACAAAGCCTATAGCCTTAAACTGTTGTCTTGACAGTTGTGCAGCCTTGTGTAGGACTGGTATATATTATTCAAATACTAAGTAAGACAATACCACATAACAACCCCAATAAAGTGGTAGTTTAAGTCATCTTTACTTAGCTAACTAGCTACCTTGCAGTACAGGTGGGTCACAGGAATAGTTGAGATGGACTATTGTCCCTGGGTTGTCACATTCATGGAAGGTCAGGCAAATGTTTTGTTGCTTTTAATCACTGCAATCCACAGCAAATACTTTGCATTGCAATCCATTGCCAATTCATACTACTTTGCATTGCATAATTTAAGGCAGCACACAATTAGATAGCTAAATGTAAGATATAGAGTTAGCTTACTATTAACTACAGACCCTATTGAATATTCCCAACCCCACTTTTACCTCGGCACATAGAATCGTTTTATTTTTTTAAATCTATAAGCCAATATGTAACTCATACATGTATACAGTGTTTTCCGTTGTGGCCAATGGAATGGGTGGAGTAGAAAGTGCTGCTGGGTATTTCGATTTCAGTCCCCCAAGAAATAGCAGACTCTAATGAGTATTTCCAACCCCATTTTTACCTTGGCACATAGTTTTCTCTCTACAGCCCAATATTGTGGACATATCAGTCTGAACATTGTATTTTTTGATAATGGTCTTAAGAAAGTTTTTTGTAAAACATATTTCTAATTGTTTTCATAACTTCCTTTTAGCATTTGCTTATAGGCACACAAAAAAAGAACATTGCATAAAAATCCTCCTTGCAATGTTTTGAAATGCAGGTTTTTATGTTGAAGGTTTACCATACAAAAGTGATGTCATAATTTGTGCAGTTGACACAATACTAGTGGCGGCGACACCAAGTGGGAAGTTTTATTCGTATTCAGTAATTGACAACATACATTTGAAAAAAAGCATGGTGAACGCCTTACAGGTTTTGTATACCAAATAAGGTGTCACACCCTGATCTGTTTCACCTGTCCTTGTGATTGTCTCCACCCCCCTCCAGGTGTCGCCCATCTTCCCCATTATCCCCTGTGTATTTATACCTGTGTTCTCTGTTTTTTTTGTTGCCAGTTTGTCTTCTTCGTCAAGTCAACCAGTGTTTTTGTTCTCAGCTCCTGCTTTTTCCAGTCTCTCTTTTTCTCGCCCTCCTGGTTTTGACCCTTGTCTGTCCTGAGTCCGCCTGCCTGACCACTCTGCCTGCCCCTGACCCTGCCTGCCGTCCGGTACCGTGGCCCCACCTCTGGTTTACTGACCCCTGCTTGCCTTGACCTGTCTATTGCCTGCCCCTGTTGGGATATTAAACCATTGTCAATTCGACGTGTCTGCATCTGGGTCTTACCTTGATTCCTGAGATAAGGCTAGAGAAGTACATTTGAAGAAGCTACATAATATATCCAATATATGCCTTCACAGTTCACAGATGTGGACAAGAATCAACATTTTTTGTGGTAATGAATCTGAATCGCTGTGTCACCTTTTTTAATATCCAAATTCTGGGATGATCTTGTATATTTTTAAAATAATGTCACGACTTCGGCCGAAGTTGGTCCCTCTCCTTGTTCGGCGGTCGACGTCACCGGCTTTCTAGTCACCACCGATCCATGTTTCATTTTCGTTTTGTCTTGATCATACACACCTGGTTTCCATTCCATTAATTATGTTCCTTATTTAACCCTCTGACTTCCCTCTCTGTTTTGTGCGTTATTGTTTGTCATGTGGGTTCGTGTTCTTGTGCTCTGGATTATTTTTGTATTGTTTCCTTGTTGGAACATTATTTTTATTTTGAGTAAACTTTCAAACTATTACTCATATCTGTGTCCTGCGCCTGACTCCGCGTTTTTCCATTCACCAACACCCTCACAGAATAAGTCTGTTCATAACTTTACCTTGAGCAAAAAATAGACTTTCTTATTTTGACAACGTTGATAAGAAACTAGATTTAATTGTAAACCTCCTTATACATTTACATACAGCGCTTTTCAAAGAATCTCAAAGCACATAAAAAGTAGAAGAGCAAACAAAACATTTTAATGATGGAGATTGAAAGTCGTCATCTTGGGATGAAGTTGAGGCAATTTGAGCTGGAACGGCAGTGGGGGTTCAGTGGAGGGGGCATAGATGGGACAGCCAAGGAGAAATAAAGGACATATTCCAATTTACTGGGGGGAGGGATGGTCCAAAATAGGGGAGGGTTGTCAAACTTTTCTTTTTGCTTTGGGGAGGGATGTGTAGTTATTTATTGAGCACAGGGGAGGGTAGTACGTTTTTCCTGGTTTACATTGGCTCTTTTGCAGGTTTTACTATATATAATTTCTTACATCCTAGCCACATTTCCTCATCTGCTTGCACGCACCTCCCCCTATAATCAAGGTGTTTTGGTACCCTTATACACTACACTACCCTTTTCCGTGTGCTAACTTTTACTATACCACAGGTCAGTATAGTCTGCCGGTCTAACGGTTTATCCTGCCCTCTATCCACCATTCAAAGTGACAATAGTGGTAGGTGGATTGTTTATCCAGATCTACCAATCATTTTTTAAAGTGAATTGACAAGAACAAATAGGAATAGCTGATAGGCAGAGGAAAGGCCAGGTGCATCCTTGCACATGAAAGAACAGTGAAGACATGAGACACACAGCTCAACAATCTCACCTATTGATCTTGTTAAGGGACAATACAATTATCCTACCTAGACTAGCTGTCACGACTTCTGCCGAAGTCGATGCCTCTCCTTGTTCGGGCGGTGCTCGGCGGTCGACGTCACCGGTCTTCTAGCCATCATTGATCAATTTTTCATTTTCCATTGGTTTTGTCTTGTCTTCCTACACACCTGGATCCAATCCCATTCATTACATGTGTATTTAACCCTCTGTTTCCCCTCAAATCCTTGTCAATTACGCACCGTTTGGCAAGCGCATATCACCCAGACTCTCACGCTTCGAACACACCGACTGCGTCATTGCGTTTCGATACACCAGAAGTACATTCATTTCCAATGGAACGCTGCAAAAAATTATCAAATTGTATGAGTGGACTTGACAGAAAGTAGCAAAATATGAATGTAGATTTTTTTTTTGCACACATTCAGTAAAAATTTGGGATTACATAAAAACAGTTTGATGGCAAATAAAAAATGTAAAGAAATTATGCAAAGTATATTATTTATTCGATGACATCCTCAAATTAATTGTGAGAGCCTATAATATAATTTCCCTCAAATGCAGTTTTGGAGCGAAATGCAATAATAAATAGTCAAGATAGGCAGAGTAGGCTCTTTCAACAATGAGACCAACGTTGAGGAAGGTGGTATGACTATTTCTTTCACACACACCTCATTGGCTAGGTTAGCAAGCTAGGTTAGCTAGCTAACGCTAACTAGCCACATCTAGCACAAGCTCACTACTAAACTGACCTGGCAATCCTACTATCGTGGACACTTGTCTCCAAGCAGCATTTTTTGTGTTTATGTCCCTGTAGCTGTCAGCAGTTGTGTCAAAAAGACACGGTTTTGAGGATACTGCGAAAATGATTCTCTCCTCCATGTGTCCAACCGCATGCGACCATTTGCAAAAGGTACCTGCATCAGTATAGTTGCCTAGCTGCGCAAAATGTTATGCAGCAGTGATGCAATGACGCAGTCGGTGTGTTCGAAGCGTCAGGGTGCGCTTGAACGTTGGCATCAGACACTGAAGTCTATGCTACGTAAATATTGTTTGGAATCTGAGAAAGTTTGGGATGAGGGAGTTCCTCTTGTTTGGTTTGTATGCTCGTGTATTATGGATTGTTGCGCGACGGGTTCTTGTACCCACTTTTATTTATTATGTACTTTGGTTTTGGAGTTTTGTTAAACGCTATTAAACTACTCCATTTATACCAAGTTCGATTATCCTGCGCCTGACTTCCCTGCCACCTACACACACGACATTACACTAGCCTACAACACCACAATGCAATTAATAATTGCATTATTGTTTTCGTGTGACTACAACATTCTAGCCTACTCTAGGCTGCAGTAAAAATGTCACAAAAGCCCTGTGATTTGAATGCTTCATTAGATTTGGATCCGTTGTGGGTCCACTCACGACAGTTTATAAGGCCTAGGAAAGGCACAGTAGCAGGCCAGTCCGGCTGTGTTTTTACTACTGTCTGTTGCAGATCATCATTCTCCCAACTCGTCCTCTAATAATGTCGACACATTTGCTCCCGGCAGGCCCAGTTCCTCAGAAAAGCTTCATACGCGCAGCCTCCTCTCCTCGGCTGTTCCTCACGCGCTTAGAACCTAAAGCTTCAATATAGCCTAAATATTTATAATTTATCTTTCTGAATGTATTACCTTTTATATGTGGGCATAAACACTATCAGTCATAATGTTTTAATCGGATTAGGCTACTTCAAAATGATCCTGTAGGCATGCGCACATTCATTCATCCAAAATATCATTCCAGCATCCTCAAAATGGCTTGACATTAACCAGGTTTCCTTCCAACCTGTTTATGTGAGTAAAGTATCTGCAACAAGGCAATTTGATGGAAACACAACTCTGGCGGGAAAATGCTCCAGGCTTTCCCTTAGCTGGTAATTGTCAGCATTTGGCAGATTTGTTTTTAAAGGCAGATAAATACAATTGCAGCAGGCCGAATTGTACAGTAGTGGCTGTCTATCATAGCCTACACCTTGAATTCTCGGTTCTCTCACGTCTTGCGCACACGTGCGCCTGCTGCTGAGGAGAGAGAGAACAACAGAGCAGCCATGGAAAGAGGAAAAACAGTATGCCCAAAAGCCTACAAGGGGAATTTAATATAAATTGTACATTTGTAGTGGACTAAGATGAAAAGAATGCAGGTAGGATGCAATTTTGGAAGTAAAATGTATTTATAATAATTTGTTTTATTATTATTATTATTGTTGTTTATCATTGTTATTATTATACGCCTATTTATTAATCGAAACCAGTTCTTTAAATATGTGAAACCTGTTTTGTTTAATTCTGTTGAGACGTTTTCATTGGCTAAATGAAATTAGATCTGTATTTTTAATTGTGTACTCCGTATTTAGTTTAAGACTGACTCCGACAGTTGAATTTAAGGTGAGGAAGAATGTTTCAGGCCTACCAGAGTTACTCCTATAATCTAACAATTGAATACTTATCTTAATACAAAATATTCTGATAAAAAATGTACGAATTAGCCTCTTTCTGTACATCTATATCTGTATAGCAGAGACAGTAGCCATCTAACATAAATACATGCATGTCGGTGTCTTAGCATGCCGCCGGCATATCTCTATCTCTCTCTCTGGGGCTAAGCCTAAGCTTTTTATTCTTTATATAGGCCATATTTTTTTCAATATATATCAATATCATACAGTAGACACCTAAGCCTATAGGCCTATGTATGCAATGCCCTGATGCATTTAGTGTTCAAATCTCCAACAGCTGAACCGTGAGGTGGACAATTATTGCTTTAGGAAAGTAGCCTAAAAATGAAAAAAAAAATGGCTTTAAAGTTCTGCATATGCTACATATCAAAACACAAGCAATAGTGTTTTTGTAATTTGTTATAGGCTGTTTTTAAGGACACGTAAATGTGGATCATTTGGCCAATATCCCTAGTTTTTTTGATCGTGCTGACTGCGCCAAATCGGATTTGAATGCATATGGATGTCTGGTAAATTTCTCAAATGTATGGTACATTTAAATCTTCCCGGTCACGTTGCCCCGCGCCAAATTTTCGTAAAGGAAACCCTGAAATGTGCATATTGTTTTTATGCAGATGTTAGAATATTTGCATGAAAATCTGTTGCCAATTGGATGGAAACCTATAGACACCCAAAAGTATTTGGCAAGTGCGCTATTTCAGTGTCACTTTGATTATGCCTGCACATCATGGTTCACCAGAAGCCCCAAAAATCAAAAGACTATACTAGGGTAGAATATTTTCCCGGTATTACAAATGTTCCATCCCGAGAATAATCACTTTTCTAACGGGTAACCTGGTATATCCTGCCCAAAACGGAAGTGTAATTCTAAAGCGTATAAAGAATATTAACATGTATGGATTTGAGTAGAGTTTAGTTCGGCATGAAAATTATAGTCTGATGTGACCGGAGCCTGATGAGCCATACATTAAATACATGTTATGAGCCCTACATTGAAGACGTTTTATGAGTCCAAGCAAGCCCAAATGATTGTGGTGTTATCCAATACAAAGTAGCAACATCGATCCAAAACCCTTACTCCAAAAATCAGAACTAGGCTTGAATTGACTAGATTCCACTACCACTTTACTTCTCTTATTTCCTTTTGCATTCGCCACTGGAATCCAATTATTCTCACTCTCATCTCCACTCAACACGCCATCTGATTCAAACAGAAAATCTGCTTCTGCCATTTTCTCTCTCACCTGTATTCTCCCTTGCACGCAGTTTCGAGGGACCATTGGTCTAATCCTAACACCCTGTTTCCCAACCTCAGTCCTGGGGACCCCAAGGGGTGCACTACATTGCTGATTCAAATAATGAACTAATCATCAAACTTTGACTATTTGAATCAGCTGTGTAGTACTAAGGCAAAAAAAACAAATGTTTTTTGGGAACCCCAAGACCGATTTTGGGAAACGCTGTCCTCATGGAACCTTGCACAACGGGCATCAACCTTGTAAGGGCAATTGAGCCTAGTCCGTCACTTATATATGAATAATTATCCTGCGGATTACCTATGACAGTGTTATGGCACTGAATAGGCTAGGCTACTTAGGGTCAATGGGCCTAGGCTACATGATCAGTTCATGCATGTAAGCTTAGATGAACATAGGCTATAGTCATAGAAGGAAATAAGAAATAGTTTAAGCCTATTTGTAAGCATATACCGTATCTCTCTTTTCCCATTTATGGCTAGCTAGTAACATTTGCGGATTACATAACTTTTCTTGCTTTATTATCTCTTGGTGCTTCAAAATTGTATAGGCCGCAACTCCAGTTCCCTCTCGCCCATCTAGCGGAGACAGACTGCCATCTAGTGACGAAATGTAGTAGACAACTATCGATTGCAGTCTGGTAGTGCGAGAAAGGCGCTCACATCAGAGACCTCACATGTGGTAGGCCTGATCACCGACAACGACGAGACAGCCTATAGGGAGGAGGTCAGAGACCTGTCCGTGTGGTGCCAGGACAACAACCTCTCCCTCAACGTGATCAAGACAAAGGACATGATTGTGGACTACAGGAAAAAGAGGACCGAGCACGCCCCCATTCTCATCGACGGGGCTGTAGTGGAGCAGGTTCAGAGCTTCAAGTTCCTTGGTGTTCACATCACCAACAAACTAACATGGTCCAAGCACACCAAGACAGTCGTGAAGAGGGCACGACAAAACCTATTCCCCCTCAGGAGACTGAAAAGATTTGGCATGGGTCCTCAGATCCTCAAAAGGTTCTACCGCTGCACCATTGAGAGCATCCTGACTGGTTGCATCACTGACTGGTATGGCAACTGCTCGGCCTCCGACCGCAAGGCGCTACAGAGGGTACTGCGTACGGCCCAGTACATCACTGGGGCCAAGCTTCCTGCCATCCAGGATCTCTATACCAGGCGGTGTCAGAGGAAGGCCCTAAAAATTGTCAAAGACTCCAGCCGCCCTAGTCATAGACTGTTCTCTCTGCTACCGTAAGGCAAGCTGTACTGGAGTGCCAAGTCTAGGTCCAAGAAGCTCCTAAATAGCTTCTACCCCCAAGCCATAACTCCTCAACATCTAATCAAATGGCTACCCAGACTATTTGCATTGCCCCCTCAACCTGTATATAGTCTCGCTACTCTTTAATTTCTAGTTACTTTTATTTCTTATTCTTATTCATATTTTTAGGGACTCGTAAGTAAACATTTCACTTTAAGGTTGTATTCGGCGCAGGTGACTAATACAATTTGATTTGATTTGACTGGTCTGATTGCGAGGACAGTTTTAGCAAAGATGATCTATTATATTGAAAACATAGTCGAGTGACCACTCTAACAATGGAAATGCATGTCCTCAAAGACGGAAGACAGGCGGGAGGGGGCGAGATCAGGTGGCACCATTCTAGCAATGAGAGGGCAGATACGCATGTGAACAACAGGCACAACTCCGATATAAAGTAGTCTTTTTTCAAAGTTGACAAAATGCAACATGCCTCCAATTATATCAGTGCATTCCTAACCATTACAAAACTTAAATTAGATCGAATAAGCCTCATGTATAAAATTAGCTATTACCTTTTTGATTGAGTTTGACACTCGTTGACCTACATAAAAAATGCCTCACTTCGTGGTCTTATTTTCGTGGACAGATTTTGGGCCGAGTAAATCCTCTCGCTTCGCCACTTACTCTCTGGTTTTAGCCAATGATGTGTAGGCCTATAAACCCTGGATGACTGACGGGGCGATGTATTCAAGCCACCACACAGCCATTTTGGTAATCCTCCCAAAGTAAAAAAAGATTTTGGAATCTATAGAAATGCGTTAAGGTCTACTATCTATTAGTTTTTGACAAGTATGTTCTATTACTGACACCTTAATGGTTAGCCTACTTTTAAATTATATTAGGATATGTGAACTGAACATAAAACTATATATTTGTTTATAAAAACCTATTCCTTAGAGTATTTTTTTTAGAGAGTAATAATGTTACTGTCCCCACTACAACAAAGAGGTGCATGTAATTTGATTTCCATTCATTCCTGCTACCAAAATGGCTGCCGGTGTCTTCAAAGCCTCTTATTGGCCAATACATAACATCAGCAATTCGGGGTTTATCAGTGGAGGATGTTGAGGGAGGACGGGCTCATTATAATGGATAAAACGGAGAAAATGGAATGGCATCGAACACAAACCTTGTGTTTGGCATCGAACACAAACCATGTGTTTGATACCACTCCACGCATTCCGCTCCAGCCATTACCATGAGCCCGTCCTCCCCAATTATGGTGCCTAAATATAGGCCGTGTGGAAGAAGAATGTGTGAAATAATGTGATTGAAGTAAAAAGAGGAAAATGTGTGTGAGTGAGAGAGAAAGATAGAGAAAGAGAGAGAGAGAGAGAAAGCGAGAACACACACAGCCTGTTCTTCATACTTTTTTAATCGACACTCACATTTAATCGACATGGGATTGCCTGACCACAGAAAATTATGCAAATGGTCGATAAATAATAGGCTACAGTTCAAAGTCAGCTCCTGGCACCATGTCATTACCCAGACTCCAGTTGATTTAAAGACCGTCTGAAAAAATTTTTTTTACTTCTGAGTAAAATCTATATTCATAAATGTACATTTTCAAAGAAGAAGCCCAGATTTCAAGTCTTCATTTATGAATTTGTAGCCTAAGTTCCCTCAATTTACATAATAACAAAAATAGTATTTGCACTGTAGAATTGTATAATTACATTTGATGTAGCCTACCAGCATGTTGAAATGTGATCTGTCATCTTCAATTTCTATTTATTTAATTTCTGTTGGTTGTTCATATTGTACATTTCCCTGACCTATTTATTTATCTTTTTTTTTCAAGAAAAAAACAATATTTATATATATTTTTAAATAGTTGCGGCGACAGTTTTCGTCAGACCGCTGCGGTTCGTGGGATCAAAAGGTTCACGGAAGGTGTGGGAGTGTCGGCATGGGTAGGAGGGGTCGACGATCTTTGTTATTAGGGACGTGTATAATCCCGGCCTCAAGGACCATACGGAGATAATGGGCAGGCGGATAATGGAGTTAAAAGGGACCATTCTATGGGTTTGTGTCGCTATTATTTGTGTTTGTTTAGCTCTGGTCATAATTATTCCTGTCTTCATCGTCGATTTAGTCAGGCGTGATGGAGAACGGCCCAGTGACAGACTGAATGGCTCTTTGAGAGTCCGAGTCCTCGTGTGGACAAAACAAGTGTCAGATCCAATGTTCCCTCAATTTTTGGGGCACTGAGCAAATTTCAGATCGGCAAACTTGAACGTTGTGAAAATTCTGTGCAACTTCCGGTGCGCGTTTACTGTGAACACTGCGGCTGAAGCCTACCTGCTTTAAGTAACAGTTTTAACTGTGGCTAGGAAGGCTACTGTGGCTATTTGATAATCGTGTAGACCTATCAGTTGCCTACTATCAAAAACAATGGAGAAAATGCATGCCATAACATTTTAACAAGGAAATAGTAATTTAATTCAGCCAACAGTAGTAGCCAATCTGGGGTGTTCAATGTCGACAATCGATTACACTTCTGAAAAAACGTGCAGGGTTTGACATTAACCTGTTCATTCACTTGTCATCCAGACTAAGAGGTAACTGAACATGTTGTTGTATTGTGTTTGATGCAAGAAACCATTTAATCAAATAAAATGCATTATTATTCCCTTAAAATTATTATTATTACCAGTGGCGATTTTAGCATGTAAATCCTGGTGGGGCAAACTCAGCATTTCTTTTAGATGCATACCTACATAACACAACACTAAACAATACATTCATGGCATTATAACGGTGACAAACAGTGCCCACAAACTGTTAGGGCCGACATAAAGCTGTCCCAACAGCAGAGCTTTCCTTTCAGCACCATGGAGTGAATCCTTACCACCGCTACACCTGGCTATCAGCGGAGCCTTGTCTGGCAGCAAATAAGTTCATACAGCCTCATTTACTGCCTTTTTAAAAAACATAGCTGATATGGCTGACTTTCTTAAGCAAATGTGGTTACTACTGACTCCTTGTGGAGTAAGAACTGCATTCTCCTTCAATAATAACAAAGGCCAAAAAGGATACACAAACATTGTTACATTTCTGTTCAGTAAATTCATAATGTTTTTTCTTATATCATTAAAACTTAGCTCCAAGTATAAGCAAGTGCAAGCAAATGAGCTACGACGAGATAGGCCTATTTGTTCAGCACTTTCAAAATGGACGCCGAGAGAAATTCAGATAGATGTTAATTCAGATAAATTCAGAAAGATGTTGAGGCCTTAACTTTACTCTCCTTTGATTAAGTCACCACACACACACACACACACACACACACACACACACACACACACACACACACACACACACACACACACACACACACACACACACACACACACACACACACAGCGAGAGAGAGACGGTTAGCCTACCATTTGAAGTATTTTATTAGGCCTATGTGGTCTAAAAAGGAAGGAAAATACAGTCATGAGGATTCAATTTTATATACAATATACCGACGCACAGACAGCGCATTGCGCAAACAAAACAACCCTCACAATATCATCTGGAATTACATGGGTCTATTACTGAACTTTTTGTTGAAAACATATTTTTCAATGGGAAAAGACTGTCACTGGTAGTAAACATGGTTACAGACCCAACAACATTATATAGTATCTCCTCCTTGTCAAGAAAAGCACATGTGCTAATTATAATACACAATGTAAGCAAAACAATGAAATCATTCCAACATTGCCTAAAATTATGAATAAGATACTGATGAGATAGACCTATAGAAGCAGTAGGCCTATAGCAATTGAGATGTGCAAACTATGGCATAAGGGAACGATGAGAAGATAAGAGGCTATCCGTAATTTCGATTATTAAGACATGAACTTTGTCATGAAAGTCTGTCATTCTCTGGATTTATGGTGCTTTCAAGACAACTGGGAACTTGGGAAAAACAAGGTCGAATCATGACGTCAGTGATTTTCAGGTCGGAAACATCTGTATTTTGGAGCTGCCTTACTCAAGAAAGCAAGAAAAAGACAGTGTTTGTATGCGGCTTTATTCACTCAATAGTTGTTTTTGTTTGCAAACTGATATGTGACACGAATTAATGCTAAAATAAAATGCTAAGCAGTTAACAAAACCGGTGGGGCTCAAACAGGTGAATGACAAAAATGTATGCTACCCTCTCTCTGCCTATTGGCTCCTTAGCTTATACAAGCCTGACTCAAAATACAACACCGCCCCTTTTAAGACATACAAATACCTCTTTACCTGACTCGTTTTTCAGATGGTTAGAAATGTACACGTTTTGTGCTTTTGTATGAAGTAATCACTCCACCATTTCTGACAAGAAATTAGCTACTGTATAACTGGGCTAATAACTCGCCTTGATCTCAACACAAGAGTAATCTACTCGCTTGTGCCAGTCAATGCAATTGAATCCTACTCCGATGCGCTCTGCACAATCTCTTGTGTAGGCGGGTATAATTTGTGTAAAGTTCCATAAAATATATGCCCCCACTCCCCCATACTAAGTCTGGCATAGTTCGTTTTGTTTCAGTATGTTGCATTGAACGTGGCTAATATTATGTTGATTCGATCACAATTGACCTTGATAGCGTTAAATAAATGTGAACATTCTAAACTTCCCGGAGGCTCTGCATACCTTGCTGGAACGGTTCGACTAAGGGAGGCGCCTCTATGTCTCCGTATAGGTGAATGAGTGTGTGTGTATTTAAGAACTGGGATTGTTGTACAAGTCCCCCCAAAATAAGCATAGACATTTGCTATTTTGATCTCAACTTTACCATTGAAAATGGAGACTCAGAGGTTCGCAACTGGTTCCATTGCCAACCCTGTTCAATTTCGGGACCAGCACTATGTAGCCCTCCTAGATGCGTGCGTTAAATCCGGTTCACTGTTCTCTGACCCAAACTTCGCCCCGAACCAGAGCTCCATCGGCATGCCTACCGACCCAGACCCCAAAAAGGAGATCAAGTGGCTGCGACCCAAGGTAGGCTACCGTCCTATCCGTGTTTACATCAAGAGAGTCGAGATCACTTTCGCAGTCAAAAAGCAAGACGAGATCTACCGCACAGAATGTTTAACCTAATAAAAACTGTTCTGTAGGAATGAGGTTTATGCAGTAGGCCTAATACATTAGCACAGCATATTGGCTATATGTCTGGCCTGCCAATATGGTTCTTCTCAAACCATATTATATTTTAAAACTCGATCTTTGATAACAAAATGGTTCAGTTAGTGTAGCAACTGAAATGATTAGCATTTTTATTTTACTGAACTGATGCTACCTGCATCTGATGGTCATGGTGCTTTCAAATCATGACATCAGTGATTTTCAGATCGGAAAATCGGAGTTCTAGATTTTCCGATTTTTGAATTCCGAGTTGGATAACCGTTAAACACGACTTTTCCCAGTCAGATTTTTTTTCTCCCGAGTTCCCAATTGTCTCGAATACACTGCAGTCGGAGATTTCCATGATCCGAGTTGTTTTGAACCCGGCATTAGTCTTAGCGGAGGGAGAGAGCAGCAGAGTCCCTGATATCTCACGGCCCATGCTCTCCTTCCTTTCCTCTGGTGATACTGACCGGAGAGAGGGGACACCTTCCACCTGATGGCGAAACTCGAGTCACACTGCATCTGCCTCATGCACAAATTCATGTTGTTCCTATGAACAGAGGAAGTTAAATATTCCTTGATATTAAAATAGACAGGACGAAATGCTAATAATACACTTGGCTACTCATTCATTGCAGCTGCAGCGCCAGTGAAAGTAGGGAGAAGCACGTTCTGTTTTGCGATAGTTTTAAATAAAAACTGTTTTGACACTACCGAATAAAAACGTAGACATGAACTCACTCGGAACAGCAGCTATTTGCTGTATTCTTTGACAGTCTCTCTAGTCATCGTTTTACAAGTTATTACATCTCACATAGGCTAATATCAAACTTTGCTGTAGCCAGGGTGTGGAAGCTATAGGCACGGTGATTTGTACCATCGGATTGGCCAGCGCAGTATAGGCGCACTCGATTTAGCCACAGATCTCCCGGTCCGCCAGGGTGGCGTTGTCGTACCATGTCTTTTCAGACAAATGAAATGGTTCGAATATGGAACACTTTGCCTACCCGGTGCGCAGGGCTTTTGAATCAAGTGCATCTACCTTCAACAGCGCAACAGGAATAACAAAAAAAATGGAACGGAAGCCTTTATCGTTGGGTTTTCTATAGGAATGTTTGGTTATCGAGTAGGAATACCTTGAAGATGGACCAGTCGCGATCTACCGGTTGGTGACCACTGGTCAACATGATAGCCAGCCATGCGGTCACGCTCAAAAACATCGCCTACTTGTATATTGCAATAGTCCAGTTTCTTACTCATGATAGTCATGCGTATCTTACGGACATCTGCAGCCTATGTTCTAACTTTTATATTGACCTTATGCATTGAGTTTGATGGGGATATGAGTAGGTCTAGTTGTGTACAATTGGGATGTTGCTCTTGGACAGATGTAGGCTACACCTGAGCTGACTCACTGTCAGGTGTGGTCTAGTTCTGAGGAAGATAGATTGATCTGCTGGAGCATGTTCAGAGAGAAGAGAGGGAACTGACAGAACGGATCATGTTGAGAGAAAAGAGAGAGAACTTACAGACTCAACGGCAACATGTGCTGTGGGGTAAACTGTAGTCTTGAACTCTGCCCCTTGTCTCTCTCTGCAGGAGATCAGTGCCAATGCTGTGTTTGTGGAGGACACAACATGTACCACCGATATCTGCCAGGGCCAGCTGGGTAAGTGTGTGCTGTTTTAAACATCACAGGATGGGGTATCATTTCAGTAACGCATAGACAATTAACTCCAACCCACAGTTTTCCTGTATAACCGGATTACCCTCACTTCTCCAAACCTATTCTCCTGGGAATGGGGTTGAGAGATCCTGGTTCCTCTTCTCTGTATGGTTCAGTCTCTCAGTGATTCTGGAGGATCACTATCAATCACACTGAATATGTCACCCTTCCACATCGCCCCAGGGGCTCCGCTCCAAACCCATTGCCCAATAGCAGGGGGATCGGGGTGACATTCGTGTTCTCACCTCCCAGTCTCCCAGTCCCAACCTCCTTTTGGAGTATCTGTGGGTCTAAAGGGAGTCGGGACCCTGTGATCACACCCCTTTCTCACATCAAAAACTATGTGATTTGTTTGTGACCACTTTTCATGTGACGCCCAGTCTGTTTTTAATTTGTGTGAAATGGTGAGAATGCTCATCTTGCTTTCTTGTTGCTTGATTCATTTTGTCCTCAAGGTTTGTGTGATGAATCTGATGGCAATGTGGCATCCCTTGTGTGTGTGTGTGTGTGTGTGTGTGTGTGTGTGTGTGTGTGTGTGTGTGTGTGTGTGTGTGTGTGTGTGTGTGTGTGTGTGTGTGTGTGTGTGTGTGTGTGTGTGTGTGTGTGTGTGTGCGTACGTGCGTCAAACATCAACACCTCTTTCTTTCCTCTACACGAATACACAGAGCAGCTGTTTACGGTTAGAGAGGAATGGGCCTGTGTGTGTACAGGCATGTTTGTGTGCGTGTGTGCGCGAGTGCATGTGGGTGTGTTTGGTAGGGAGAAAGTGTGAGTGTGGGAACTCTGCAGTGGCATATCTTCCACAAGCCTCAGGAAATTATTTGAAATTAAAAATACATGTAGAATCAACTGAAATCAAATCAAATCGATACTGCTAGTTAACATGCATATTGCCTTTGGCCTGTCTCTTTCTTTTTTCTAATAGGTGACTGTTGGCTTCTGGCTGCCCTGTCCTGCCTTACCATGCACCCCAATCTCTTTGTCAAAGTGGTACCACCTAATCAGAGCCTGACAGAATCCTATGCTGGCATCTTCCACTTCATGGTAAGACGTGGGGAGGGTTCATGAGCTTGCTGTGTACATGTGTTCTGCATACTCACTTTTTGTGAATGCAATGAGAATGTCCCTTACTATCTTATTAGAATAGCATGTCTTGTAAAAGAGCGAGAATAGTAAAAGCAGGGCTGAAGATTGCAATATGGTGGAAATGAAAAGAGAACAGAGGAGTGTGTTATGACAGAGAGTGTGTGTTATGGGAGGAGGTGGTGTAACTAGATCAGGGTTCCCTAACTGGTGGGCCAAATATGGTGAGCACATTTTTTTATATATATTTTTTTATAGTTGGATATAAATGACTATAAAAACAACCGCAAATCAGCACCAAGTGATTTTAATTTAGGAAATCTGTTCCAAAGTATTCCCACGCATAATAGAGAGATATGTGATCGTATACAAGCAAGGTTTGAAAACAAGGTTTGAAATGCTTACGTTTTAGTCAAATACTATATCTGTTTGGGCTTATTGTTGTAACGGCAGCCATCCTCCTCTTCGTCTGAAGAGGAGGTGTAGCAGGGATCGGACCAAGACGCAGCGTAGTTCGTGTTCAACATGTTTAATAAAAGACGATAAACGTGAACACTACACAAATACAAAATAACAAACGTGGCAAAACCGAAACAGTCCTATCTGGTGCAGAGAACACAAAGACAGAAGACAACCACCCACAAACCCCAACACAAAACAAGCTACCTAAATATGGTTCCCAATCAGAGACAATGACTAACACCTGCCTCTGATTGAGAACCATATCAGGCCATACATAGAAACGGACAAACTAGACACACAACATAGAATGCCCACCCAGCTCACGTCCTGACCAACACTAAAACAAAGAAAACACAAAAGAACTATGGTCAGAAGGTGACAATTGTGGTCAATTTGCAGTCTACAAATTATTTGCAATTATGTTCAGGCCCCCTGACCATCCGCTCAAGAACAAAATCATCCCGAGGCAAAATCTAGTTGATGGTCCCCTCCCCCCCTCAGCCTACCCCTTCACTAATGAGGGTGATCTTTAATTACCCCCCACACACACAAACACACTCACACACACTCACGTTGTGCACACACCTCTAACCCATTCGCTCTCGTCTCTGCACACTTGCCCCCTATCGTCATTATCATTTAATCATTTACATTTGCCTCAAAGGCATCTTCTCTGAACCAATTGTGTCAGGATTAAAGAGATTGATTATTAAAACATTGTCTCATTAAAGCATTAAAACATCATAGAGGTCATGAGTTATGCCTTAGTGATTTTCTCTAATTGCTTTACCCCTGGGGGGAGGGTGGGTTCTAAGTTTACATACGGAATTGGTTTAATATGGTCGTACTATGGATCATTTATCTATTTGCTTTAGAATTTTAGGACCCCTTTGTGACCGACCGGCTCGATTCGGTCATATGTAGCAAAATTTGAAATTGTGTTTTTTTACATTGGATAAAAGTAGAGACTCAGAGCTAGAAAATGGTATATCATACACTACAGTTGAGGAACAATGGGAAAGTAATTCTGCTTTGAAAGTTGATAAACTTGTAACATCACTTTTGAGAAAATATCCCTTGAATGTTTTGGTAAACCTACTGGAGAGCTGCTCTTTGTCCACACCCATTCAGCATAGTTCACACCATCTTAAGCCTTAGCCCCACCCATCTCTTTAAGGATTCACATGTAAGGCCATGTACTAAACAACCAAAGATTTCAAGACTAAAGGTTGGTTTATACTACGGGTGTATTCATGAATTCAATCTGGAGTGCCAGAGTACACTCTGGGCGTTCGTAAACTCAGAGCGTTGTCAGATTGTCCATTCGTAAACTCTCGGAGTGTTCAGAGTGCACACCGGACGCTCTGGCCGAGGAGTAGAGTTGATCCGAGCATTCAGACTTTTGCAAAACAGAGAACACCATCGTGTTCGTGAGAAACTCCCCTTTCCACAGTGGGGTCACATTAGTTTGTAGGGCACGGTTCGGACGCTATAGACGTTTTCGCGAGAAAACCGATTTCTGGGATGTCTCATGGTCTGACAAACACCGCTCTAGCTCAGCCACCTTTCACCTTTCACCACAGATGTGGAAGTGCGACATCGGCGGATGCGTTGGATTGAGACTCAGCCAATGCAGATATCACTAGCTTAAATTGACGGATTTTGATGGGGATTTTTTAAATGATGTTACTTAGATTGATGCACCACGTTAATATTTTCTCAGGTGACTTGGCCCTCTCGGTGAAGTATGTGTGGCATGACTTAACGCATTGGTTGGGAAAAAAGGGTACATATGAGTAGACCTGGAGGGGTTATGTTGGGAGTGTAGTACAGACTTGTAGGTAGCTACTACCCTGACACACACACACACACACACACACATACACACACACACACACAGCCTTGCTTATGGGCAAGTGATGCAGGCTCGTACTTGCCCACTGTTATGCAACACATCAAATGTATATCTCTTTCCCTTCTCCCTCCCTCTCCCCGTCTCTCCCTACATCCTCCTCCTTACGCCTCATCCTTCCTCCCTCCCTCTTTATGCCTCCCTCTCTGTCCATATCATAGTTCTGGCAGTATGGTGAGTGGGTGGAGGTGGTAGTGGATGACAGGCTACCTGTACGCGAGGGCCGCCTGCTCTTCAGCTACTCCTGTACCCGCAATGAGTACTGGAGCGCCCTGGTGGAGAAAGCCTATGCCAAGTCAGTCAACCGGGGTGTGTGTGTGTGTGTGTGCATGCGTCCATGCATCCGTGTGTGTGTGTAATGTCGTACATAATTTGAGCGTTCGTGTGTGTCTGGCTGTGTGTGCCTGACACTGCTCTCACGAGGTTTCAGTCTCATTTGAATGTGTTTATTGTAAGGCTCTTTGAATACGTGCATCTGCTAAATAACAGAACATGTACATCTAGAAAATGTATCTCCCTCATTTCTCAATCCTTCCTCTCCCACACCACTCTCTCTCCTCCCCCTTTCTCTCCACACACCCCTTTCTCATGCTCCCTCTACGCCTATCTCGGAGCAGGCTGATCGGGTCATATGGAAGTCTGAAGGGGGGTAATATCTCAGAGGCGATGGAGGATTTTACAGGGGGCATAGCCTACTCCCTCCCTGTCTCCTCCCGCGCCCCCAGGGTCATGTGGAAAGCCCTCTCCGATGCCCTGTCCCGTGGCAGCCTGCTCAGCTGCTTCATACAGGTACAGCACATACATGCACGCAAGAACGCACACACACACACACTCACACCCGATGGGGCGGCAGGTAGCCTGGCAGGTAGGAGCGTTGGGCCAGAAACCGAAAGGTTGCTGGATCGAATCCCAGAGCTAACATGGTAAAAATCTGTCGTTCGGCTCCTGAGCAAGGCAGTTAACCCGCTGTTCCCCGGGCGCCGATGACGATTAAGCCAGCCCCCCGCACATCTCTGATTCAGAGGGGTTGGGTTAAATGCGAAAAACACATTTCAGTTAAATACATTCAGTTAGGTATCCCCTTGTCACTTTCCATGGAACAAATATGACTCATAGACTTTATGATGAATGCTGTACCAACAAAGTTACATACCTTCCTCACACCTCTCCTTCGTTAATAGCTACTGTGATGGCAAGTGTGATTCTCACTGTGTATGCAGCACCTGTGGTGAGTTCCTCTCTATGTGCTGTGTATCTCCACAGGCTAGTAACTATCGTGAGATAGGCACAGTGACTGCAGAGGGACTGGTGAAGGGCCATGCCTACGCCATCACAGACACTGTCACGGTATGTGTCATACTGTCCTTCACCAAGCTAAAGTCATCAGAAAAGAATCCACTTTCTCATTTTGCTCAAATAATTGTTTTTCTGTGTGTGTGTGTGCGTGTGCATGTGTGTGCGTGTGTGTATGTGGTTCAGGTGAAGAAGCCGGCTGGTGAGGCCTTGTTGCTGAGGCTGAGGAACCCCTGGGGATTTGTGGAGTACTCTGGACCCTGGAGTGACAAGTGAGGAATTGTGTGTGTGTGTGTGTTTCATTTTGTCATTACACAGGCATGTAATCCTGTGTGTGTAATTGCAGGAGTAAAGACTGGGATGATGTGGATGCTGCTGAGAAGAAAAGGATTGATCTGAAAAACAGTGAGGACGGAGAGTTCTGGTAGGTTCTGGTTACAAACACACGTAAACACAAACATACGTAAACACATACATACACATACAGTGCATTCAGAAAGTATTCATACACCTTATGGACACATTTTGTTGTGTGACACCCTGAATTCAAAATGTATTAAATAGCTTTTTTTTCTCACCCATCTACACGCAGTACCCCATAATGACAAAGTGAAAACATGTTTGATTGTTTTTGTGCAAATTTATTGAAAATGAAATACAGAAATGTTGGTTGTCTGTCATTAATAGACAACCATTTTCAGGTCTTGCCTTAGATTTTCAAGCAGATTTAAGTCACAACTGCAATTCGGCCACTCAGGAACATTCAATGTCTTCTTGGTAAGCAACTCCATTATAGATTTGGCCTTGTGTTTTAGGTTATTGTCCTGCTGAAAGGTGAATTCATCTCTCAGTGTCTGGTGGAAAGCAGACTGAACCAGGTTTTTCTCTAGGATTTTGCCTGTGTTTAGCTCCATTCCATTTGTTTTTTTATCCTCAAAAACTTCCCAGACCTTAATGATTACAAGCATACCCATAACATGATGCAGCCACCACTATGCTTGAAAATATGGAGAGTGGTACTAAGTAATGTGTTGTATTGGATTTTCCCCAAACATAACACTTTGTATTCAGGACAAAAAGTGAATTGCTTTGCAAAATTTTTTGCAGTATTACTTTAGTGCATTGTTGCAAACAAGATGCATGATTTGGAATATTTGTATCCTCTATAGGCTTCCTTCTTTTCACTCTGTCAACTAGGTTAGTATGTGGAGTAACTACAATGTTGTTGATCCATCCTCAGTGTTCTCCTATCACAGCCATTAAACTCTGTAACTGTTTTAAAGTCACCATTGGCCTCGTAGTGAAATCCCTGAGCGATTTCCTTCCTGTCTTGCAACTGAGATAGGACGCCTGTATCTTTGTAGTGACTGGGTGTATTGATACACCATCCAAAGTCTAATTAATAACTTCACCATGCTCAAAGGGATATTACATTTTTACACATCTGCCCTTTTTTTTGCGAGGCATTGGAAAACCTCCCTGGTCTTTGTGGTTGAATCTTTGTTTGAAATTCCCTGCTCGACTGATAATTGTATGTGTGGGTTACAGAGATGAGGTAGTCATTAAAAAGTCATGTTAAACACTATTGTTGCACACAGAGTGAGTCCATGCAACTTATTATGTGTCATGATGAGCAGATTTTCACTCCTGAACTTATTTAGGCTTGCCATAACAAAGGGGTTGAATACTTACTGACTCAAGACATTTCAGCTTTTCATCTTTTAGTCATTTGTTAAAATTTAGAAAAACCTAATTCTGCTTTGACATTATGGTGTATTGTGTGTAGGCCAGTGACAAAAAAATATTAATTTAATCCATTTTAAATTCAGGCTGTAACACAACACAATGTGGAAAAAGTCAAAGGGTGTGAATACTTTCTGAAGGCACTGTACATCGACCAATCTCGCCTTTTATCGATTGTACTTTGTTTTTGTTTATACATGTTTATATATAATGTCATGTATAATAACTGATATGTATAGATGATGTACTGTACGTATTATAGATGACTCCAAATGAAATACTGTACCATGTTTGACTATGACTGTTTTTTGTGTCTCAAAACTGTTTGAGTGGTCCACAATTGTGTTTTTTAAAATCTGTCTTTTGTATTGTCAACTATTGTATCATTGTGAAGTGACACTTTAATAAATGCTTCTCACTCTAACTCTACATCTCATCTAGTTTCACACTTTACAACAACAGCACACAAACACATGCTGACAGTGTGTATCCGCTCTGTGTGTCAGGATCAGTGCGGAGGACTTCAACAAGCTGTTTGACACAGTGGAGCTCTGTAGTGTGGACCCTGACCCCATAGTGGAAGAGGACACACCCACTGACCCCGACTCCCCTGCTGACCCCCCCTCTGCCTGGACCCTCAGCTCCCACAAAGGCTCCTGGGTATCGGGCTCCACTGCAGGGGGAAGCTGTAGTTACCCTCGTGAGTGTGTGTGTGTGTGTGTGTGTGTGTGTGTGTGTTTCCAAAAGCAGAATGTTTGTAATTTCATCCACTTGTCATTTACTACCGTTCCTTTTCAACAATCCCTCCTCTACCCCCCCCCCCCCCCCCTCTCTGTGTCTCTCTTTCTCTCTCTCTATTGTAGGATCTTTCTGGAAGAATCCCCAGTTCCAGCTTGTCCTTGCCGAGCATGATGATGATATAGAGATGACCCCGGGGGAGAAGAAGGTGGCAGAGAAGGAGAAAGCAAAGCAGTGCACCGTGCTGGTGGAACTACTGCAGAAAGACCGGAGAAAGAAAATCAACTTCCTCCACATCGCCTTCCACATCTACAGGGTGAGAAAGTGCGAGAGAGGGAGGGAAAATGTGTTGTCCCTGTGTGTGCTGTGAATGTGAATGTTCTACATTTTCAGTTAATCTGACGTCTTTCCTGTCTCTGCAGGTTCCTCCAAAGGTGAGTATTTTAATATAAAGTATTTTAAAAAACGACATATTTTCATTAGTTAGACAATGACATGGCTTTTAATCTTCCAACCATGTCTGCTGCCCCCCTCTCTCCACCACTACCTCCTTCTCTCCCTCTTTTCTATCTTTGCCTTCCTCTCTCTTCCCCTTTCCTTCTCCCCGCTCCCCCTCTCGTAGCTCCGGGGCCTGTGTCTGGACCAGAGCTTCTTCTCTTTCAAGCAGCCAGTGGGGAGTTCTGGGGTGTACCAGCCCCTCAGGTACTGTACCTCAGCAGCCAGTCTTCACGGCAAATATGTCACGTTTTCATGAAAACAGTCAATATAAGTTGTATCTCTTCTCCTTGCCTTTTGTCACCGTAGGGCTGTGTGGAGGGAGGTGAGGCTGGACCCGGGAAACTATGTGATCCTGGCCTCCACCTACAGTCCCAACCAGCCTGCGGAATTCTTCCTCCGCGTCTACTCCAAGACTGGCAACAATCTGGGGTACGGAGAGGAGGGTGGGGGGGATGATGATGCTGATGAAGATAATTAGTAACAGACTGATGGTGCTCCTCCTTGTATTCCAGGACCCAAGACTTCACCTGCTCCACTGGCTTCCTCATGGTGAGTTAAACCTTACTGAAGCCTACTTCTATTGCAGTCCTGCTCTCCAGTTCACCAAGCCAACTGTCTGTGTGTGTGTGTGTGTGTGTGTGTGTGTGTGTGTGTGTGTGTGTGTGTGTGTGTGTGTGTGTGTGTGTGTGTGTGTGTGTGTGTGTGTGTGTGTGTGTGTGTGTGTGTGTGTCCTTCACAGGTAATGTCAATGCCACCAGTCTTGCCAGAGGATCGCAAGAGAGTACAGAAGACCTTTGATGAGGTGGCGGGGCCGGTAGGAATTCTCTCATCTCTAAATCTAACTCAACCATAGAAGATAAATGTCTCCCTTAGACAGTCTTAACCTCCTGTTCTCTCTCCCTGGCAGGATGACAAGCTGAATGCTAACGAGTTCATGAAGCTGGTTAACTCAGGTTAGATCATTCATGAACTCATGTTGTCATTATAAGGTTAATTTAGTCAAACCAGGGTGCAGAACTCCATAAACTGCTGTAATGAAGGGTGCAACTATTGTATGTTGGTCCTATTGAGGGGAATATTCTTACAGTGCAGTACCAGTAAACGACAGTAGGGGGAGCAGAGTAGCAAGGTTTCCTCTAGCAGGTAGACACTTTTGGGGGAAACAGAGATGACTTCTCAAGGTGAAACCTAATTGCTATTATAAACTGGGTGCTTCGAGCCCTGAATGCTGATTGGCTGACAGCCGTGGTATATCAGACCGTATACCACCGGTATGACAAAACATTTATTTTTAGTGTTCTAATTTACGTTGCTAACCAGTTTATAATAGCAATAAGGCACCTTGAGGGTTTGCGGTATATGGCCAATATACCACGGCTAAGGGCTGTATCCAGGCACTCAGCGTTGCGTCGTGCATAAGAACAGCCCTTAGCCGTTGTATATTGGCCGTATACCACACCCCCTTGTGCCTTATTGCTTAAATATACCAATACAATCCTCTGCCTCGTTCACTCCTCCCCTCTCCCCCTATCAGTTATGGAGAAAGACTACCAGCTGCCACTGGAGACATGCAGACAGCTCATCTTTGGAGAGGATGTATCCTTTTATTTGGCCAGTTGTCACAACCTTTCCCCTTTCATCTCACCGGCTTTGTTTTTCTTGCCAGGACCACAAAGCATCTAAGAGCAGGAATGCTGATCTAGGATTTGTCCATTTAATCATATTCATTGTGATCTAAAAGGCTAAACTGGTCCTAGATCAGCACTGATATGCTTTGTGGATACGGGCCCTGGTACTTTTGAGCGCCTCTGTCTGTGTCTGAGAGCTGTCCCTAACCCACGTGTCAGACTGGGGGGCGTAGCAGTCTGACCCGAGAGCAGACAGAGCCTGTGCTGGCCTCTCTTCGCAGTCTGCAGGTACGACTGCTATAGGTACAAAACCCAATATGTTAAGCAATAAAGCCCATGGGGGTGCGGTGTATTGGCCAATATACAGCGGATAAGGGCTGTTGTTAAGCACGACGCAACGCAGAGTGCCTGGATACTGGCAACTGGAATGATGAGATCGATGTTCTTCTTCTTCTCTGTTTTTGTTTGATTATTTCACTGCCATACTGTGTTTCACTGTGTTCGATCTTGCCTAGCCATCTTGTCTCAAGAGGACCACAATGGAAATAAGTCCCAGACTTTGTGTGTTATCCTCCATGATTTTATTCATGTGCATCTATGGCTTTTTCACGTTTTATGTGAGCTTGTTTTTTTTTTAAATGGTCGAATTAATAAACTAAATGAACTATATTGGCCATATACCTCAAACCACAGAGGTGCCTTATTGCTATTGTAAACTGTTCAGCAACATAATAGTGTTCTTGCATCATACCCAAAGTATGTTGTCTTATATACACATGGCTGAAATGCTGTTTCAGCCAATCAGCATCCAGGACCCAAAATACCCGGTTTATAATTAGTGATATTACTTAGCTACAGCTACTCAACCATCCTTCATTGACCTCTCTCTCTCTTTCAGTCCATCTTCTTCACTTTTGATCAGGACTCTTCAGGGACTATGAGCCCCTTTGAGCTTAGTCTGGCCCTCCAGGCTGCTGGTGCGTACAGGCGCACACACACACACACACACTCTCACTCTCTGTCTCTTACACTCTCTCACTTACTCGTTTACTCACTCACACCCTCACTTTCCATATCGTTGTTCTAGTTTACCTTCTACTCCACTCTTGAATGGATAACAACACGTCTCTCTCTCCTCCCCTCTCTTCTTCCTCCTTCCTGCTAGGTGTGCAGTGTGATGGCCAGGTCATACAGCTGCTGTGGGAGAGGTTTGGCTCTGGGGAGCTGCACCTGCCTTTCCATGGCTTTGTGGCATGTGTCACCAGGCTGCGCAAGCTATTCGGTATTTCAACACACACACACACACACACACATGCGCACACACTTAGGTGAGCTATGTTTTGTTGCAGGTTCTGATATTCAGCCTTAATATTGTGTGCTTCTATCCCCAAGCCATAAGACTCCTGAACATCTAATCAAATTCCTACTCAGACTATTTGCATTGCCTCCCCCCTTCCTGCTGCTACTTTCTGTGTTATCGTCTATGCATAGTCACTTTAATAACTTTACCTACATGTACATATTACCTCAACTAACCGGTGCCCCTGCACATTGACTCTGTACCGGTACCCTGTGTATAGTCTCGCTATTGTTATTTTACTGCCGCTCTTTAATTACTTGTTACTTTTATTTCTTATTCTTACTCGTTTAAAAAAAAAAAATGCATTGTTGGTTAGGGGCTCGTAAGTAAACGTTTCACTGTAAGGTCTACACCTGTTGTATTCGGCGCATGTGACTAATAACATTTGATTTGATTGATTTGTTTGTGTCCCCTCTCCCCAGCCCTGTATAAATCAGATAGCAACCCTGAGGTCAAAGACGGAGGAATCAATACTGTGAGTCCTCCTTGATCTTGAAATCAACCAAAACCCTGGCCCTAAGCCTAGCTTCATGTCCACATCCTGGTTCAACCCTAACCCTAGCCTAAACCATATCCCTACCCTCAACCTCAACCACAACCCTAACCCTAGCGCCATGTCCAGATCTCGGTTCAACCCTAACCATAACCCTATATCTTAACGTAACATGACACTAAACATGAACCATAACCTGACCCTAACCCATCCTGTGCCAGACCATATCCTCAAGCCTAACTTATACAGTATCTTGACCCCACCTTTAATACAGACTAGACCCTTACTAATGCCCTCTAATCCTGAATAGTTGCTGTTATTTTACAGTGGCTGCTCCGACTCCTGACCGTGTGAGCGTGCTCTGTAAAGGGGGGTTCTGCGTGGGCACTGCAGGGGCATTCTGTCTGACCAGGACCATATGATAACATCATGCCTCCACCGGCGCCCTCGTCCACACACACACAGGCGCACACGCACACCACACACACACAAACAGCCACTGGCCTTTGTCACCATACGATACCCCGCATATCAGCTAAGTATTTTCAGCAATTGAGTCAAGTATTTTCAGTTCTACAGCCAAGTATTTCTTTAACCTTTCATTATTTGAGTTTTAAATAGTGAAAATGTAGTTGAAGCTCTGTAGTTGAAATGTATCCAAAAATAAAAATGTGTAAAAATGAATCCGCTTCGATACTGTAAAATTATTTCTGTGTTTATAAATACAGCCTAGCCTCACACACATGGAGACTACGGCCTGCCCTGGTGAGGGAGTGAAGGTGATGTCTCAGCTGCTCTGCACGCACCGTCTCTATTCTTATCATACTGACGCCACGTACAGCATCAACACGCACTCGCCGCCTCCTCCGCTACGTTCCCTCCCTCCCTCCTTTGCGCCCTCCCTCGCGCTCTCTCTAGTGACTCTGTCTCACAATCTGCCTCCTTCTCCCTCTGTTACCCTGTGTGCTCTCAAAGTCAAAAAAACACAAACAAACATGTATGCTCTTGTCCTTTCGCCTGATGCTCCTATAAATAGAAGCTTTGCTCAGACACAGCTTCCTGTTCATCTTTAGGGGACTACACACAGGTTGCCCATGGCAACAGTCCATCCACCTCGGAACAGAAAGGGGGCATAGTAGACAGATGTGTATGTGACTCTCTCTCTCTGAATAGCCCTTATGCACATTCCATGACTGAACGTTCTAAGCACACTTCCTACCGGTGTGGCAATTTCCGGGGGCGCATACTATAGAACGGAAGTCAGTCTAGTTGTTATCGACGATATAACATTACTACCACTATATCACAGTTTTTTACTAGGTGTCATCAGGACTCGCCTCAAATTAATATTAATGGTGTACATTGAATTGTTAAATCAGCCTCGGAGACTCCAGCTAGCAAGAACGAAAAGGGGTTCAAGATGTATATAGGAAGCTACATAGACAACTATGAGTACCAAGTCAGTGACAGATATAACGTTGGCTAGCTACAATCATATTAGCTAGCTAGCTAATTTAACTAGTAACTGTAGCTAGCTAGTTACTTCGTAAAAGTATGTAACGTTGACAGAATCTACTTGAGTGTGTGTATTTTCGTTAGCTTGCTTAAAAATTATGCTTGCCAGCTATATTTGCAAGCTAAAAATAATTGTTGTTCATGTCTTCTACACGGTATCTTGCAAAGATACATTGACACCGCACAGCATGAGAGTAGGGAATGGTTAAAGATGGCTACTGTAACGAACGTCGTCGGGAGAAGGAGAAGAGGACCAAGGTGCAGTGTGGTAAGTGTTCATTTTAATGTTATAAAATAAACTGAACACTGAAATGACAAAAACAACAAAGAGAGAGAACGAAACAGTTCTGTAAGGTATACACACAAAACAGAAAACTACCCACAAACACAGGTGGGAACAGGCTACCTAAGTATGGTTCTCAATCAGAGACAACGATTGACAGCTGCCTCTGATTGGGAACCATACCAGGCCAAACACATAGAAATGCAAAACAAGGACAACATAGAACACCAGACATAGAATGCCCACCCAAACTCACGCCCTGACCAACCAAAATAGAGACATAAAAAGGATCTCTAAGGTCAGGGCGTGACAGTACACCCCCCCCGAAGATGCGGACTCCGACCGCAAAACCTGAACCTATAGGAGAGGGTCTGGGTGGGCATTTCTCTGGCGCGGGACGTGGACCCCGCTCCACCTTAGTCTTGGCCCACTTAGGCGGCGCCTCTGGAGCGGGGACCCTTACCGCCGACCCCGGACCGGGGACCCCGGACAGGAGGGCGACTCTGGCTGCTCCGGACAGGAGGGCGACTCTGGCTGCTCCGGACAGGAGGGCGACTCTGGCTGCTCCGGACAGGAGGGCGACTCTGGCTGCTCCGGACAGGAGGGCGACTCTGGCTGCTCCGGACAGGAGGGCGACTCTGGCTGCTCCGGACTGACGTCCTTCGTTGGAGGTTTCGTGCCATGGATCCTCACTGGAGGCTTCGTGCCATGGATCCTCACTGGAGGCTTCGTGCCATGGATCATCACTGGAGGCTTCGTGCCATGGATCACCACTGGAATGGAGAGACACACAGGAGGCCTGGCTCTAGGAGAAGGCACAGGACTCACCAGGCTGGGGAGACATGCAGGAGGGTTAGGGCTTAGCACAGGCACAGAACTCACCAGGCTGGGGAGACATGCAGGAGGCCTTGTCCTTGGCCGAGGCACCGGATGCACTGCGCCGTGGAGGCGCACTGACGGTCTCGAGCGCAGAGCTAGCACAACTCGTCCTGGCTTGATCCCCCCTGTAGCCCGGCAAGTGTGGGGAGTTGGAACAGGCCGCACTGGGCTGTGTTGGCGAACCAGGGACACCGTGCGTAGGGCTGGTGCAGTATACCCCGGGCCGAGGAGACGCACTGGAGACCAGATGCGCTGAGCCGGCATCATCCCTCCTGGCTCGATGCCCACTCTAGCCCGGCCGATTCAAGGAGCTGCGATGTAGCGCACCGGGCTATGCGTGCGCACTGGGGACACCGTGCGCTTCACCGCATAACACGGTGCCTGCCCAGTCACTCTCTCGCCACGGTAAGCACGGGGAGTTGGCTCAGGTCTCCTACCTGAGTCCGCCAATCTCCCTGTGTGCCACCCCCCAAAACAATTCTGGGGCTGCCCGTTACCTCGAGCCAATTCCTTGTAGTGCCGCCGCTCCGCTCTAGCTGCCTCCAGCTCCTCTTTCGGACGGCGATACTCCCCCGGCTGTGCCCAGGGTCCCTTGCCGTCCAATATTTCCTCCCATGTCCAGGAGTCCATCCTTCCACGCTGCTTGGTCCTTTGGTGGTGGGTAGTTCTGTAACGAATGTCGTCGGTAGAAGGAGAAGAGGACCAAGGTGCAGTGTGGTAAGTGTTCATTTTAATGTTATAAAATAAACTGAACACCGAAATGACAAAAACAACAAAGAGAGAGAACGAAACAAAACAGTTCTGTAAGGTATACACACAAAACAAAAAACAACTACCCACAAACACAGGTGGGAACAGGCTACCTAAGTATGGTTCTCAGAGACAACGATTGACAGCTGCCTCTGATTGGGAACCATACCAGGCCAAACACATAGAAATACAAAACAAGGACAACATAGAACACCAGACATAGAATGCCCACCCAAACTCATGCCCTGACCAACCAAAATAGAGACATAAAAAGGATCTCTAAGGTCAGGGCGTGACGGCTACTAGGGACCTTGTTAAACATCTCCTGTGGGACACTGACATCATGGTCAAAATGTGTTGGAGACAGTGTCAACGTTTAATCTTATCAGTAGATAGATATTAATGATGGGTCCCAATCCCAATTTAGAATTGCCCACTTAAAAGGTTATTTGGTAAAGATCTGTTGATGCGGTGTTTGGTCATTTTGTTACTGAGACACAATGTATTCCTGTATAGTTAAATGAGCCCCTAGTTAAGAAGACTAGACACTACTATGTTTATTGTTATTCATGGGCCGCATCATTCTCACTTCAAGTCATTCATAACACGTATCTTCACTTTACAGTTGGTGTTAAAGCACTCCGTACCAGTGATAGGTCCAAAGCCACTGCTCCTGTGTTGCAGGAAGTGCTATGTGCAATCATCTGGTGGCCCTTCTTTACCAGACAGCACACTACTCTCAACTAAACATTCCTGCTGCACCCCCAGTTCACAGCTGCACAGACACAGAACAGCGTTGGCACAAGCCAAGAACACTTGTGAGTCTATCAATATCCATAAAAAAATGCACCTGAAAAGTATTCAGCCTATGTAACAGTAAAACCTTGTTAATTAGGATGTGAAACCAGGTCTGTTTGATGGGATAGAGTTCCGTAAAACCTACTAACTCATCTGCTGATGGAATAAGGTAAGTTGGAGGTTCCTAGAATGGAAACATTTTAGAAAACATTTTCTTGTGATTTTTTTTGTATCCAGATGATAAGCTTAAACAGTGCCGTCTTTACGATGTAACGACAAATGTTTGGGACAAAGACTGAGGGGAAATATATAATCATCTATAAATCTCTATATTTGAATCCATTTTATTTGAACTTTCGGGCTTGTGCCGTTTCTGGAAAAGTTACATGAGGCTTTGTCATAGTAATCTCTCCAACCTGATGGTTAAGGTTTTAACATGTTTTGCAGAAGTTCTCTCTACAAAGCACTCAACGGATACATGCCTGACATGGACCTTCTCCACGTCTCAGAAACGTATGCCAACTTTACTCCACTTACTGCCCCTCTTGTGACAACAATGGAAATGTCAGCTGACGTGCCCCTGGTTGAGTCTGCCTTTGGGCCAGTGCAAGCTGGCAGTGTGCTGTCCTATCAACTTCCTCAGCCAAAGACCCGTGAAGATTGCAGATGCCCCTTCTCCACCAATACTTCCGTTAGATGGCTACAGGCTTCAGTCTTCCCAGTGTGCTTACGTTCTTAGCCATCAGGAGCAGTTCCACCTCAAGGCATTAGAGACAACCTACGAGATGTCACACAAAGTCGAGATTGCTACAAGGGAGCAGAGCAGCAACCCAGAATGGCATCAGCTCAGGAAAATGAGAACAACATCCTCTCGTTTGAGAGGTTTGCCATGTCCGGGGAGAGACCCCAGCTGACCGGCTAGCTGAGCGGATGTTCAAGGGGTCTGGTATGCAGACCATGGAGATGAAGAGGGGGCTCGCCATGAAGCCAGTGGCTGTACAGGAGTACTGCACACTGAAGAATGTTAACTTCTTTCCGTGTGGCTTCGTAGTGCACCCAGATGCTCCGTGGTTAGGATCCTCTCCAGACGGCATCATATTTGATCCCAGTGTAAGACGACACTTTGGACTCTTAGAGGTCAAGTGCCCAAATGTTCCAAGTTATGTTGACTGCCCTTACCTGAAGATACAGAATGGAGAGCTGAAGTTGAAGAGATCTCATGCTTACTACTGGCAGGTGCAAGGTCAAATCCTTCTCACAGGTTGTAGCTGGTGTGACTTTGTCATCTGTGCACAGGAGGACATCCTAGTTGAAAGGATATATAAAGATCTACAGGTTGTAGCTGGTGTGACTTTGTCATCTGTACACAGGAGGACATCCTAGTTGAAATGATATATAAAGATCTACATGTTGTAGCTGGTGTGACTGTCATCTGTACACAGGAGGACATCCTAGTTGAAAGGATATATAAAGATCTACAGGTTGTAGCTGGTGTGACTTTGTCATTTGTACACAGGAGGACATCCTAGTTGAAAGGATATATAAAGATCTACAGGTTTCAAAAACTATGAGAGAAGGTTGACCACTTTTATTTTTACCACTACCTGCAGAAGTGTCTTATCTCGCACCTGAATGGATCCCCTGCATGGGTGCCAAGTTTAGTGGTTTTATGAAAAATAAGTATTGATGTTATTGTGAAAATCTACAGTAGAATAGATTTGTTTAAAAAAATATATATTTCAGCAAATGTTCAATCAATCAAGTTTATTTTATATAGCCCTTCGTACATCAGCTAATATCTCGAAGTGCTGTACAGAAACCCAGCCTAAAACCCCAAACAGCTAGCAATGCAGGTGTAGAAGCACGGTGGCTAGGAAAAACTCCCTAGAAAGGCCAAAACCTAGGAAGAAACCTAGAGAGGAACCAGGCTATGAGGGGTGGCCAGTCCTCTTCTGGCTGTGCCGGGTGGAGATTATAACAGAACTATGCCAAGTTCAACAGTACAGTTAATCAATTACACATCTGTGTCTTAATCAATTACACATCTCTATTGTATTCAATCTTGCATTCTGGCTATTCTGTGTTTACTTGATTTCTTTCCCCCACCCCTGTTACTCATTGCCCAATTAAAGCCAATACAAGCTCCACACAAACTGATATTCACTACAACACAAATGATTGATACATGTCGTAGATAAACACATTATTATTTTGCTGCTAGCAAATAAACACATGTACATTTACACTGGTTTGGCCCATGCTCTGACCAAAGGTCCGTTTTGATAGTTGATCAACAGGCACGCCACTGCAAATAATTGGTTGATGCTGCCTGAGATGGTCAGGGGGATGACCGTGTCAAACAGCTCCTTTACTCTGCGGCTCATTCTTTCAACATGCACTCTCAGCCTGGCAATGGATTGGGTCTCCCTAACCTCATGCACTGGCATCTGTGTGCGTCTTGAAAGGCTGGCCTGTTGACCTTGCACTGAACAATGTCATCTACGAAAAAGCCCTTATCCACCACACGGCCATCGCTCATGCATATATTTACATGTACATATTCTTATTCATCCCTTTACATTTGTGTGTATAAGTTAGTCGTTGTGAATTTGTTTGATTACTTGTTAGATATTACTGCACTGTCAGAACTAGAAGCACAAGCATTTCACTACACTCGCATTAACATCTGCTAACCATGTGTACTGTATGTGACCAATAACATTTTATTTTATTTTATTTTTAATGGCCATGTCAGGGGGGGGGGTAAGGAAATCATTCCAGACTGCTTGAAGATCTCCTTGTCACTCACAGATCCAGCATACAACGATGACACAAGTGACAGCTCCATGTGGTGACGTTCCCAACATGCCCTTAATGGTACAGTGTGATTTTGTAGGAAGAAAATGCCTCACTCTGCAGTAGTAGTGAAGACGGTGTCTGGCAGTGTTCAGTGCAGTCGATCACTACCTGGGTGTCTGGATAGTCCTTGAACTCAGGTGGGCTTTGATGGTTTCCTTGGGGACCCATATCCGTGCTGATCCAAGCAGACAGTAGAGGAAGTTGGCCCAAGAGATCATAATCTGTCTCACTGTCGATTGGTGGAGGCTGAACCGATGGGCCAAATCCTTCTGCTTCAGACACAGCGACAGATGAGTCATAAACAAGAAGAACTCGTCGATTGATGGCAGTGTCTGAACATAAAGAAAACCGTTTTAGTACTGTAACGATATTCGTCTTCGGATGAAGAGTAGTCGGACCAAAGCGCAGCGTGGTAAGTGTTCATGTAAATGTATTAAAAAAAACAGAACACTGAACAAAACAACAAAGAGAATGAACGAAAACGAAACAGTCCTGTAAGGTGCAGCAACACAAAACAGAAAACAACTACCCACAAAACACAGGTGGAAAAAGGCTACCTAAGTATGGTTCTCAATCAAAGACAACGATAGACAGCTGCCTCTGATTGAGAACCACACCCGGCCAAACACACAGAAATAGAAAACATAGAACACAAAACATAGAATGCCCACCCCAACTCACGCCCTGACCAAACCAAAATAGAGACATAAAAAAGGAACTAAGGTCAGGGCGTGACATGTACAATATAGTCCTTACATTCGGTCCATAACACAAAAAGTAAACAATGTTTAACAATTACAGTAAGATCAAATAATATTCTCTATTAAGTACTGTATTTAATGAAGTTGTCCCTTACTGGTTTTCTTCCAGTAACACTTGTTTCAGATGGATTGGTTCTTGTGACTCTTATTAACTTGGTCTCTGCTGCCCGCTCAATCAAGTGCCAGAAGGCCATCAGGTGGGTGTAGTTTGCAAATCTGAAGATGGACCCAGAGTATTTGAATACCAAAAAAGCTCATTACTGTTATTGCCCATCTTCTCTAAGCATCAAGTAGCACTAGACATGACCTAGCTGCTATTGTGGCCTGTTTTTCTTGTTACTGCAATTCGTACTGTAATTCACAGCATTGAATTTGTTAATTTTTTTTTTATCTTGGTTAGTGGACTAAGAGCCAAATCTTATTTGCAGCAACGACCTGGGAGCATTTTGGGGGGTTAACTGAAAACTAATGTAAAGACAATATACATTCAATGTTCCTACTTATGCTAGTCTAGTTTTACATTTGTTATTATTTTACCTTTAGTTAAATAGGCAAGTCAGTTAAGAACAATTTCTTATTTACAATGACGGCCTACCAGGGAACAGTGGGTTAACTGCCTTGTTCAGGGGCAGAACGACAGATCTTTTACCTTGTCAGCTCAGGGATTCGATCCAGCAACCTTTCGGTTACTGGCCCAACACTAACCACTAGACTACTTTCCGCCCCTAAATAATTAATGAACATGTTCTTAAAGGTAAGATGGACTTCGGAATAATAATAATAGTATAATAATAGTAAATAATAAACAATAATAATGCTGGATAATAATAAATCATTACTGTACCTTGTGTAAAAACATATATCCTCATCAGAACCAGCAAATCGCTGTAGACCAAAGCCGTGTTGGGCGAACAGTTTCTCCAGCTTGGCTCGAAGGTCCTTAATTTCTCTTACGTGCTCATGGTTTGCCATTAGGGCCATGTCCAGGGCTGCGGGTTCAGGGACTGCACAGTAATCATGGGTCTGGGCCGCATCAGAGATGGCACAGTTCATAGGCAGCGCACCTTGTTCTTCATCCCCCTCATTCGGAGCAGGACGTTTCAGTCTTCTTTCCCAAACACCAGGTCTCTTTTGAATGTGCCAGTTCCACGAGAAGACTGTAGGAACAACACCTCTTTTTAGGTATTCCCCCCCCTTTTTTCCCTCAACAAAGTCACTCTTGACAAAATGTGTACTACACAGTGACCGTACATTTGTCACAACATACTGCCACCAACCACCCTTTTCTGAGTTCTACATCGACGGGGAAACTATGGAGGCTCATAATACCATCACATTTTGTAGAAACTGAACACAGAGGCACTGTTCATTATGTAATTTAAACGTAGCCATTGCGAACTATTTCAGTCAGAAATGCATCGACGACAGTTATCTAGCTAGTAAGCTAATGATAAAAACAATTCAGCAACCCGGTAGGAAGTAAAATAGAGTGTGGGGGGCAGTATAATGCATAGAGCCTATTCTGGTTCAGCTGACGTGAGTTTTCTGTATGAGGTGAGTTAGTGTGACAGCAGTGGTCTAGCCCAGGCTGGGCCCAGGAGACATAATACACATGTACCAGGATGGGGTACTCCTCTCTGTTTCTCTTTCCACTAAAAAACAAATACAGCACAGGGGTCTGTATACGTTCAACCCGGAGAGATAGCTTTACAGGTATTGCACTGTATTGAGTCATCTGAAATTGAACCAAATTTGAACTGTTATTTTACCCGTACCAAATGTATCCCTCTTCTCCTTTCATCCTCCCCCTTCCCCATTTTTCTACAGTTCCTTCCTCCTAAAATGTCCCACTAAGCCCCTTATCACCTGCTCCATGCATTCCCCCCCCCCCCCGGTGTGGTGCTGACTGTGATGCTATAGGCTACCTGATCAGTTCCTGCATGTAGGCCTATAGATGAACAAAGGCTATAGTAATATATGGAAAGAAAAAACGGTATAGACTAATTCGTAGGCATACATCTCTCCTTGTCCATTTTAGGCTAGTAACACTTGCGGATTATATCACTTTTCCCGCTTTGTTGTCTCTTGGCATTTGTAGTGCTTCAAAATTGTATGGGCCTCAACTCCACTTCCCTTTCGCCCATCTAGTAGAGACAGACTGCCCTCTATAGTGACAACATTTAGTAGCCTACTATCGATTGCAGTCGGGCACTGCGAAAAGGCGCTCACATCAGAGACCCCACATGACTGGCTTGATGGAGAGGACCGTTTTAACTAAATACAGGCAATGTGTGGAAGAAGAATTGTGAAATAATGTGTTTTAAAGGAGGAAGAGGAATATGTGTGTGTGAGAAAACAATACCTTGACGTTTTAATAAACAGCGGTTATAGGCCATCACACATTTAATCGACATGGGATTAATTAAACCACGGGAAATGATGCAAATGGACGATTAACAATAGAGTTCTAAGTAAGATCCTGGTACCGTGTCATTACCCCGACTCCAGCTGACTAACTTCCCGGAGGCTCTGCATACCTCTCCCAGATGGTTCGAGTAAGTGGGTGGGTAGGCCTATGCGTGTATTTAAGAACTGGATTTGTGTGTTGCACAATTCCCCAAAACGGAGCTTAGACGAACAAATCGAGATTGAACCAACAGTCCTATCTGACTTTATTTGCTAGGCCTATTTTTGTCAAATTCATCTCAATTGTACCGTTGAAAATGGAGACTCAGCAGGTCACACCTGGATCCATTGCCAACCCGGTAAAATTTTGGGGCCAGGACTATGTAGCTCTCCTAGATGTGTGCGTTAAATCCGGTTCGCTGTTCTCTGACACAACCTTCGCCCCGGACCAGAGCTCCATCGGTATGCCTACCGACCCAGACCCCAAAAAGGAGATCAAGTGGCTGCGACCCAAGGTAGGCTACCATCCTATCAGTGTTTACATGATAGCCAGTCATATAGTCACGTTCAAAAACGTACTTCTATATTGCAATAGTCCAGTTTCTTACTCGTGATAGTCATGCTCATTTTACGGATATCTGTAGCCTATGTTATAATTTTTATGTTGACATTATAAATTGCGTCTCACATTTATCCAATAGGTGTCTTCATAATGACAATCTAAATACTTATGGTCAATTTGCTTTACCTTGTTCTTTGCATTTCTCCCTTTGTTATTGGTTCATCACACCAAATGATTTAATCTGAACTATAGAAGTGATTCATAGTGAATGGTTAAGAGGTATGTTTTTTCCAGAAAATATTCTTCTGAAATGGTGTTAACACCATGTTAATCATTGTGAACTAGTGTTAATACGAGTCACATTGCGCTAAAATAATCGTATTCCTTTTAAACGGGAGTATACAAATCTAAAAGCCTCAACAGTTTGCTTTTTGGCTTCTTTAACTTCATAAGTCATGTGTGGTTGCAGCCTGATGTCGCAGTCATCCATCCTCTCTCTGGAGCACGATGGAAAGAAAAGAGAGAGGAGATCCATCATGAGTCCAGTACATCAAGACGGTGTATTCTACTATTAATCAATCAATCACTACTATAATTTGATAGTCTATCATGGATTTAGAGATAAGTACTCACCAAAACAGCAGTGCTGGTTTGATAGTAGCCCTCCATAGAGGATGGGGTGATCCCCATACAAATTGCTGCTGCCATTCCCCATATGTTGCTCAACAGAGAGTAGAGCAACAGACAGAGAGATAATGAGGGAGGAGTTTGAGAAACAGGGGTATAATGAGACTTTACAGACAGGTGACGGAAGGAAGTGTCTCTGTGTGTCGACTCGCAAATAACGCTTATAAAAGTTGCTCACCCTGCTTTTCTCTTGTGTTCAGCAAACTCCCTGCCGGTATCCAGAGCGCTCTCCTCCTGCTGTGAACTGCCACTGTCTGTTCGTTTTTGTTCCACCGATCCAAACTATTCACATCAAATGTAACTATTTACAGTCTGTTTCCTCTCTTCTTTTAGATAAGAGGTTTGTCCCCGTTTACCTCAGCCTGTTGTGCTGAGTAGATGTCAGCGGTGAACAATGAGAGCACCCTTGCTGACGTTCCTTTGCATGTGGGCTCAGACTCTCATGATGTTCTCGAGGCATCTTCCTTGCATTCTGTTTCTCAGCTTGTTTTTTTTGATCGATGCCATCTGGGAGAAGGCACGTTCAACAGCAGCGTGGCTGAATGGCAAAGAAAGCACGGAGAGAGAGCAAAATGTCCAAGTTCCTGTAAATCTTTCTCCCCCACAGCATCAGTGTCTAACCTAACCTCTAGCCTAAACCTTCTATTTTACTGCCTCCTTTGTTGGTCTGTTATTGAGTGGGGTTCACTCCACTGTTGGTCAGCCTTTCCAGGATCTCCTTTTGAAGAGAGGGAAGAAGGAGAGAGCATCTAGACGTGGCTTGACGCCATTGAGCACAATGCTCAGGATGAGAGAGACTCGAGTGCCTCCAGTTGTTTGATGTTAACCTGGAAGTCTCTTCTTGATCTCCCTTATCAGAACAACCATGTGGTCTATGCACTGGGTTTCATGTCCTGTACCATTTGTGGGTCTATTCCTCTGGTGGAACTGAACCCCGAAGTCCACAGCCTCGAGCGGCAGGCGATGCTCATCTGTTAAGTCTAATTCCATGAGTTCACTCCAGGTGTGGTGTTCTTGTTGCATCATGACTCGTTCCACAAGAGAGCAGTAGAAGGTCATTAGATCAGATATGAGTTTTCCTGGATTGGCTGAATTTAGCTGGGAAACGTTTGTTGATCCTGTTCAACGCTTCCACGATTGGCCGCAGAAACTTGAGGTACACAGGGTTGCCTGGGTCAGTGGTAGTGAGACTTTACAGGTAAAGTAGCTCTGCAGCATAGTTTCTCTCACTGTCTTTGGTGATCTGAAAGTGCAGTTTCAGCTCATCATACCGTGACAGTACCTGATTGACACACTCGCTGATTGCAAGCCATCTGGTGTCAGAGTTGCAATATCTTCAGAGGGCTTCACCAACATTGATGGTGGTATATACAGTGGGGCAAAAAAGTATTTAGTCAGTCACCAATTGTGCAAGATCTCCCACTTAAAAAGATGAGAGAGGCCTGTAATTTTCATCATAGGTACACTTCAACTATGACAGACAAAATGAGAAAAGAAAATCCAGAAAATCACATTGTAGGATTTTTAATGAATTTATTTGCAAATTATGGGGGAAAATAAGTATTTTCAATGGTCAGTGAATCACCAGCTGGAATGTTGATCATTCCTCCAAATGTGCTTATGATTTGAGAGAGTTTCTTGCTGTGGTATCTTATCACCACACACAGTTGCCTCTTGGTTGTGACGTCAGTACTTTCATTAATAATGAACAAGTAAGATTCATTCCCAATGTCCTTTATTAGTTATTCATGCACTGCAGGCCCTATAACTGCATTTATGAGCACTGTGCATTTTGTTCTGTGGATATTGAGTCCTATCTTTGCAATGTCTTCAACAACACATCTCAGGTTATCTACAGTTGCAATGCTGGAGTGGCATGCAACATGTGCAGCCATCTGTAACTCTGATCGTTTAACTGTGTTTCTCATACAAACATATACTGAACAAAAGTATAAACGCAACATGCAAAGTGTTGGTCCCACGTTTCATGAGGTGAAATAAAAGATCCCAGAAATTGTTCATACGCACAAAAAGCTTATTTTTCTCAAATTTTCTGTACAAATTTGTTTATATCCCTGTTGGTGAGCATTTCTCCTTTGCCAAGATAATCCATCCCCCTGACAGGTGTGGCATATCAAGAAGCTGATTAAACAGTGTGATCATTACACAGGTGCACCTTGTGCTGGGGGGCAATAAAAGGACACTCTAAAATGTGCAGTGTTGTCACACAACACAATACCACAGATGTCTCCATTTTTTTAGGGAGCGTGCAACTAGCATGCTGACTGCAGGAACATCCACCAGAGCTGTTGCCAGGGAATTGAATGTTAATTTCTCTATCATTAGCTGTCTCCAAAGTAATTTTAGAGAATCCGACCTCAGACTGCAGACCACGTGTTACCACGCCAGTCCAGGACCTACACATCCGGCTTCTTCATCATCTGAGACCAGCCACCTGGACCGCTGGTGAAACAGAGGAGTACTTCTGTCTGTAATAAAGCCCTTAAAATAGTTGAAATTGTTCCGTTTATATGTTTGTTCAGTATAGTTCCTGTGTCAAACAATGTTCTTGCATTAAAAAAATGGAGCAGCATTTCTCTTGTTTCTCCGTCTGTGCATGAGAAATAAGATCGGCGTCATGGACTCACATTTCTGATTTGCAAAGCCTACAGTAAGCTTTTCTGTCATCTCCTGGGATGCACTTAATCCATTCCGTTATACCTGTTCTCTTTCCCAGTCTTTGCAATATTTTCTCCCATATTTTGCCCAATTTACCTGGCATTCGGACAGTAGAATCGTGTCTAGCCAGTAAACTAGCGTGCTAAATCGGTTCCTCTGTCACGCCCTGGCCTTAGTTATCTTTGTTTTCTTTATTATTTTAGTTAGGTCAGGGTGTGACATGGGGGATGTTTGTGTGTTTTTGTCTAGTCGAGGGTGTTTGTAGTGTCTAGGGGGTTTTGGTAGAGTTTATGGGGTTCTGTTCAGTGTAGGTGTCTAGGTATGTCTATGGTTGCCTGAGTGGTTCTCAATCAGAGACAGCTGTCTATCGTTGTCTCTGATTGGGAGCCATATTTAAGGCAGCCATAGGCATTAGACAGGTTGTGGGTAATGGTCTATGTCTAACGTTAGTAGCTTGTTCCTGCACTTTCGTTTGTAGCTTCACGGTCGTTTGTTGTTTTGTTGTTTAGTTTGTAAAAGTGTTTGTTTCGTCTTCGTTATTATTATTTAAATAAATCATTATGTCTTCATACCTCGCTGCATATTGGTCCGATCCTTCTCGCCTCTCCTCGTCCGATGAGGAGGACGACTTAGACTGCCGTGACAGAATTACCCACTATACCAGGACCAAGCAGCGTGTCAAGCAGCAGCAGGAGCAACATACACAGGATTCATGGACTTGGGAGGAGATACTGGATGGTAAGGGACCCTGGGCACAACCAGGGGAATATCGCCGCCCCAAGGCAGAGCTGGAGGCAGCGAAAGCAGAGATGCGCCGGTATGAGGAGCTAGCACGGCAGAGCGGCTGGCAACACCAAAAATGTATTGGGGGGGGGCTCTCGGGGAGTGTAGCTGGGTCAAGTAGGAGACTTGATCCAGCTCCCCGTGCTTACTGTGAGGAGCCGAAGATGGAACCAGAGCCAGTCGAGGTGGAATTGGAGGTGAGTAAGGGGAGTGAAGCTGAGACTGTGGATGAATTAATGGGGAAATTGGAGGAGAGAGAAATGAGGGATTTGCTGGTGTGGAGCATAAAGCACCGCATCCGCTTGAAGGAGCGTGTGCGGGATTTGATGCCACCTGAGTCAGCTCTCCATACTCGTCCTGAGGTGCGTGCTAGCAGTCTGGTGAAGACTGTGCCCACACCACGCACCAAGCCTCCTGTGCGTCTCCAGAGCCCTGTTCCTCCTCCACGCACTAGCCCTGTGGTGCGTGTCTCCAGCCCGGTACCACCAGTTCCGGCACCACGCACCAAGCCTCCTGTGCGTCTCCAGAGTCCTGTGCGCCCTGTTGCTGCTCCCCGCACTAGCCTTAAGGTGCGTAACCTTAGCCCGGTACCACCAGTTCCGGCACCACGCACCAGGCCTACTGTGCGCCTCAGCTGGCCAGAGTCTGCCGTCTGCCCAGTGCCGCCTGCACTGCCTGTCTGCCCAGAGCCGCCTGTGCTATCCGTCTGCCCAGCGCCGTCTGAACTGCCCGTCTGTCCCGAGCCGTCAGAGCTGCCCGTCTGTCCCGAGCCGTCAGAGCTGTCTGTCTGTCCCGAGCCGTCAGAGTTGCCCGTCTGTCCCGAGCCTTCAAAGCCGCCCGTCTGTCCCGAGCCTTCAAAGCCGCCCGTCTGTCCCGAGCCTTCAAAGCCGCCCATCTGTCCCGAGCCTTCAAAGCCGCCCGTCTGTCCCGAGTCGCTAGAGCCGTCCGCCAGACAGGAGCAGCCAGAGCCGTCCGCCAGACAGGAGCAGCCAGAGCCGTCCGCCAGACAGGAGCAGCCAGAGCCGTCCGCCAGACAGGAGCAGCCAGAGCCGTCCGCCAGACAGGAGCAGCCAGAGCCGTCCGCCAGACAGGAGCAGCCAGAGCCGTCCGCCAGACAGGAGCAGCCAGAGCCGTCCGCCAGACAGGAGCAGCCAGAGCCGCCCGCCAGCCATGACCAGCCAGAGCCGCCCGCCAGCCATGACCAGCCAGAGCCGCCCGCCAGCCATGACCAGCCAGAGCCGCCCGCCAGCCATGACCAGCCAGAGCCGCCCGCCAGCCATGACCAGCCAGAGCCGTCCGCCAGCCATGACCAGCCAGAGCCGTCAGCCAGCCATGACCAGCCAGAGCCGTCAGCCAGCCATGACCAGCCAGAGCCGTCAGCCAGCCATGACCAGCCAGAGCCGCCAGCCAGCCAGGATCTGCCAGAGCCGCCAGTCAGCCAGGATCTGCCAGAGCCACCAAAGCGGGTATTGACTATGGTGGAGTGGGGGCCACGTCCCGCACCCGAGCCGCCGCCGTAGGAAGGCCCACCCGGACCCTCCCCTTCTGTGTCAGGTTTTGCGGCCGGAGTCCGCACCTATGGGGGGGGGGGTTCTGTCACCCCCTGGCCTTAGTTATCTTTGTTTTCTGTATTATTTTAGTTAGGTCAGGGTGTGACATGGGGGATGTTTGTGTGTTTTGTCTCGTCTTGGGTGGTTGTAGTGTCTAGGGGGTTTTGGTAGAGTTTATGGGGTTGTGTTTAGTGTAGGTGTCTAGGTAAGTCTATGGTTGCCTGAATGGTTCTCAATCAGAGACAGCTGTCTATTATTTTCTCTGATTGGGAGCCATATTTAAGGCAGCCATAGGCATTAGGCTGTTGTGGGTAATTGTCTATGTTGCATGTTAGCACTTAGTCTGTATAGCTTCACGTTCGTCAGTTTGTTGTTATGTTCGTTTGTAATTGTTTTGTCTTCATTTTATTAAAGAAGATGTATTATTATCACGCTGCGCCTTGGTCCACTCTTTCACCTCAAGACGATCGTGACATCCTCTGTCCTCACCTCCTGCGCCACTGCGCATCGCCCTCTCTCTCATCTGACTTCAGCTTTCTGGCCAATGTTAGCTAGCTTGCTACATAACCAGAGAGAAAGCACATTGTTCGACTCTCTCTCCCTCTCTCTCTCTGAATCGGTTGGATTATTCATGATCAGTTTCTCTCCCTTGCTGTAATGATTGGTAGGACTGGGGGTGGTTAGGTTGCAAAGAATGAGACCAAGAATACTTTTGAGGGAGAAGTATGTAGATATCTAGTGCTGTTCGCTGTCAAATTTCACATCACCTGTCATGATGTGCGTTCTCCTCTCACTGATGTGACTCAGCTGCTCAACAGTACTACACACACATGCACACCCCTCCGGCCTGCCCTTCCCTTCCAATGACTATATGAAGCTCCCTCCCCGCCACCACTCACTCAGCAACAGCCTCACTGCCTGATAGTTAGCAGCAGGTCACAGTGAAATTAATAGATAATAAAAAAGATTAATGCGATGGCAGCCGCAGCCCTTACAAAAAAAGATAGCCGTTTTGAAACTGCAGTTAAAGTGCAGTAACTAGTCAACTGTGGTATTTTGGACGCAGTAATTGTAGAATAACTGTAGTGTACTGCCTTTATACCGCACTCTAAACTCTAAAAAACGTTATTTTGGACGCAGTATTTGCAGCATACTGCAGTAATACTGCACTCTGACCGCAATCTTTTTCGTAAGGTATTTAGAATAGCCCAAAAACCCGCAACCCGTGACATTTTCACCCACGACATCGTTTTCAATGTGGCCCAATTTGCTAGAAAACCACGAACCATGGCAACGCTGCTCACTGTCAGGTGTGGTCTAGTTTTGAGAAAGATAGATTGATCTGCTGGAGCATGTTCAGAGAGAAGAGAGGGAACGGACAGAACGGACAGAGTATGTTGAGAGAATTTACAGACCAGACACGGAGTCTGAGGCAAACAGCTGGACAGGATCTCTAAAAGCAGAACAGAGATGGAATGACGAGAAGCCATGAGACTTGTGTGAGGCAGTTTACATCAGTAACATTGCCTTGTCATCATCCAGTCAACTGTTATGTGGAAATTAGTGTTGTATTGGTTTCACATTCCCTCAGACTAAACGGCAATATATGCTGTGGGGTAAACTGTAGTCTTGAACTCTGCCCCTTGTCTCTCTCTCTGCAGGAGATCAGTGCCAATGCGGTGTTTGTGGAGGACACAACATGTACCACCGATATCTGCCAGGGCCAGCTGGGTAAGTGTGTGTGTGTGTATTTTAAACATCATAGGATGGGGTATCATTTCGGTAACATGTAGACACTTAACACTTAACGTTTATTTAATTAGGCAAGTCAATTAAGACCAAATTCTTATTTACAATGACGGCCTACACCGGCCCAAACCGGATGACTCTGGGCCAATTGTGCGCCTCCCTATGGGACTCCCAATGACGGCCGGTTGTGATACAGCCTCGATGTCAAGGGAAATATAGTATTCTTTCTAACAAAGACATCTACATATATTTCAGGATGTTGTGTATCCCTGGAAATAATCAGAATTCATGTAAACATAACAGTTTTGAAAACATAGCTTGTCCAAAAAAAAGTGGTCTCTTGGCACAACTTATTCCGGGTATGGGGTAAGTTGAGCATAGGGACAGGGTCAGTTGAGCCGCCTTGGGATAAGTGGGTGTTGGTGTCCTGTGACAGTGGGTGATGGTGCTGGTAGGTCAAAGTTTTTAATTCATAAAAAATAAAAATAAACATTTTGTCGGTCACGTACACAGTTTAGCAGGTGTTATAGTGGGTGCGACAAAATGTGTTACTAGCTCCTAGCATTGCATTAAAATTGTCAAACAAGTACAACTAATAATAAAAAAAACTTCAAAATATCCATAAATATATAGATAAAGTTATCCCCTGATACTGACCCTTTTCACCCAGTGTTGGAGTCAACATGGGCCAGCATCTCTGTAGAACACTTTCCACACGTAGAATCCATGCCCGACTAATTCAGGCTGTTCTGAAGGCGAAAAAGGGGGTGCAACTCAATATTAGGACGGTGTTCCTAATGTTGCTACACTCAGTGTATTTTAAGACGTCAATGCCAAACTTAACACGGTTCATCATGGTATTGTTGTTGATGAGCCTAAAAAGTTTCAAGCTGACAGGCCATTATGAAGTATGCTGTATTTACACAGGATTTAAATGGACACGCAAAATCTGATTTCCTGATTTATCAGTAACTCAGGCTCTGCCAGCTGGCGATCACCATAATTGCCTGCAGTTGATGTGCTTATAAAGGCTTCCTGGCAGAGCAATGCCCTTGACCTGGTTGCTGCTGCTGCCTGGGGATGGAGTGTGGAAGTGACAACCTGGTAGTGTGTTGCCAAACTGTTTGCTAAAACTAACCTAAACCCCATATCATAACAATAGTTAAGATGCATATTGCCTCTTTCTTTTTCTAATAGGTGACTGTTGGCTTCTGGCTGCCCTGTCCTGCCTTACCATGCACCCCAATCTCTTTGTCAAAGTGGTACCACCTAATCAGAGCCTGACAGAATCCTATGCTGGCATCTTCCACTTCATGGTAAGACGTGGGGAGGGTTCATGAGTTTGCTGTGTACATGTGTTCTGCATACTCACTTTTTGTGAATGCAATGAGAATGTCCCTTACTATCTTATTAGAGTAGCATGTCTTGGAAAAGAGCAAGAGAAGCAAAGGTGGGACTGAGAATAGTAGTAGAGATGGAGAGGTGGAATGAAAGAGTCCTCAAGGGAACAGAGGGAATGAGAGAACAGAGGAGTGTGTTAGTGTGTGTATGACAGAGAGTGTGTGTTATAGGAGGAGGTGGTGTAACTAGATCAGGGTTCCCCAACTGGCGTCCGTCCCGTGGACCGAATTTGGCCAGTGGGTGATTTGTATTTTTTAATAGTTGGACATATATGACTATAAAAACTCCAGCAAATCAGCTCCAACTTTTTTTTCATTTTGGAAATCTGTTCCGCAGTATTCCCAAGCATAATAGAGATATACAGTACCTTGCAAAAGTATTCATCCCCCTTGGCATTTTTCCTATTTTGTTGCATTACAACCTGTAATTTGAATGTACTTTATTTGGATTTCATGTAATGGACATACACAAAATAGTCCAAATTGGTGAAGTGAAATGAAAAAATTGACTTGTTTCAAAAACATGCAAAGAAATTCTAAACGTAAAAGTAGTATGTGCATATGTATTCACCCCCTTTGCTATGACGCCCCTAAATAAGATCTGGTACAACCAATTACCTTCAGAAGTGACATAATTAGTTAAAGTCCACCTGTGTGCAATCTAAGTGTCATATGATCTGTCACATGATCTCAGTGTATATATACACCTGTTCTGAAAGCCCCAGAGTCTGCAACAGCACTAAGCAAGGGGCACCGCCACTAAGCAAGGGCCACCATGAAGACCAAGGAGCTCTCCAAACAGGTTAGGGACAAAGTTGTGGAGAAGTACAGATCAGGGTTGGGTTATAAAAAAATATCAGAATCTTTGAACATCACACAGAACACCATTAAATACATTATTAAAACATGGAAAGAGTATGGCACCACAACAAACCTGCCAAGATAGGGCCGCCCACCAAAACTCAGGGAGCAGGCAAGGAGGGCATTAATCAGAGAGGCAACAAAGAGACCAAAGATAACCTTGAAGGAGCTGCGAAGCTCCACAGCAGAGATTGGAGTATCTGCCCATAGCACCACTTTAAGCCGTACACTCCACAGAGCTGGGCTTTATGGAAGAGTGGCCAGAAAAAAGCCATTGAATAAAGAAAATAATGATGTTTGCCACAAGGCATGTGGGAGACTCCCCAAACATATGGAAGAAGGTACTCTGGTCAGATGAGGCTAAAATTGAGCTTTTGGCCATAAAGGAAAACGCTATGTCTGGCGCAAACCCAACACCTCTCATCACCACAAGAACACCATTCCCACAGTGAAGCATGGTGGAGGCAGCATCATGCTGTGGGGATGTTTTTCATCGGCAGGGACTAGGAAACAGGTCAGAATTGAAGGAATGATGGATGGTGCTAAATACGGGGAAATTCATGAGGGAAATCTGTTTCAGTCTTCCAGAGATTTGAGACCGGGACGGAGGTTCAACTTCCAGCAGGACAATGACCCTAAGCATACTGCTGAAGCAACACTTGAGTGGTTTAAGGGGAAACATTGAAATGTCTTGGAATGGCCTAGTCAAAGCCCAGACCTCAATTCAATTGAGAATCTGTGGTATGACTTAAAGATTGCTGAACACCAGCGGAACCCATCAGAATCGAAGGAGCTGGAGCAGTTTTGCCTTGAAGAATGGGCAAAATCCCAGTGACTAGATGTGCCAAGCTTATAGAGACATACCCCAATAGACTTGCAGCTGCAAAAGGTGGCTCTACGAAGTATTGACTTTGGGGGGGTGAGTAGTTATGCACGCTCAAGTTCTGTTTTTTTTGTCTTGTTTCTTGTTTGTTTCACAATAAAAAATATTTTGCTTCTTCAAAGTGGTAGGCATATTGTGTAAATCAAATGATACAAACTCCCCAAAAATCAATTTTAATTCCAGGTTGTAAGGCAACAAAATAGGAAAAATGCCACGGGGGGTGAATAGTTTCGCAAGCCACTGTAGCTGTAGAAGAACGCACATCTGCACGGTTTCACATTGTACATCACTCTGACGTTTTAATGACATGTGCTTTGAGTTTGAGAAAGACTGTGATGAAGGGGTTCCTCTTGCTGTTTGCAGCACGGAAGGTTGTTTATGAATCTTTGAGTTTGCTCAGAGAGAGGTTGTTGCAAGCCAACACCTTAAACACAAAAACAAATATGTTGGAGCACGTTAGCAGTTATTGATACAGATTGCACCTCGCCAGTGAGAATCGGGAGAAGGCGCAAATGAAAATGAAAGTTTGGTACGATAGAAAGGCCCTAAACTGCACTTTCAGTGTGGGTGACTAAGTTCTGTTTTTGTTTCCCATTCTGTGGTCACCATTGCAAGCTTGATTTTCAGGCCATTACATCATTGCCACACTGGAGTGCAGGAAAAAACCCTGGCTGGGTCATGTCAACATATTAAAACCATACTTCACCCGTTACCATCCGGCGGAGAAGTCGGTGCAAACCGGTAGTGATGTTCTGCCTGTTGCCACTGCTGTCACCGTTGACTATAGTCTTCCTCAAGAGCATGAGGACAGCCCAATATACCCTGTGCCCGTGGGACGGCTGAGTAACTCAGATTCTAGATAACCTTGATGTCTTTTTGGCACACTTGTCTCTGGAGGGAAAAAGTCAACATCGTTGCACTGCGTTTAGAATATCAGGGTTTATTCTCAGATGTGCCAACTCAGACAAATATACTAGAGCATGACATTGACATTGGGGACTCTGCCCCAATCAAACAACATGCCTATCGAGTAAATCCTGAAAAGAGAGAGAAGCTCCACAGTGAGTTGGAGTTTTATGTTTGAGCACGGCATTGCGGATGGGTCTCTGCGGTTTTGTTTTCCGAATTTCGGAAACTCAATGCCGTTACTAAGTCGGGACTCCTAACCTTTGCCCAGGGTCGACGATTGTGTGGACCGTGTCGGCGCTGCTAAGTACGTTAGCAAGTACGTCAATCTGCTGGAGGGATATTGGCAGTTCCCCCTAAACTGAGCGCACCAAAGAGCTGTCTGCTTTTATCACACCTGATGGTTTGTTGTCCTACTTTCATCTCCCGTTTGGGTTTCAAAATGCTGGAGCCACGTTTCAAAGGCTCAGGCATATTGTGCTACGCGGTCTGGAGAATGAGCACCCTTTTCAAAGCAATTTGCCTCATCAAAAACAGTACTTGACTAATCGAAAAAGATGCTCGCTTGGGGACCGGCACTTTAGCACTTCAAGGTTTATGTATCGGGTCTCTACACCTCTGGTGGTCTATACCGATCGTAACCCTGTGGTTTTGTTGCAAAAGACGAGCTCCGCGAATCATCGACTCCTTCGCCGGAGTCTCATATTGCAGGAGTTTCCTGTTGAAATCAGAGAACTTGGTTGCTGATTGTCTTTCAAGGGTGGGCAGTCCATACGTTTTATATTTAGCCAGTGTGTAGCCCTTGCCAACATTTCATTTGACTGCACATTTTGCCGTATTGGAGATTTGTTTTGGTAGAGCTCATTCCAAGGGGGATGAGAGTAATAGAAACGCATGTGATTTTACATCTGTTTCTCAAAATAATATATATATATACACACACACACAGTATATATATAAAACATATATATTTTTGGTCTTGGCTATCAGGCTTTGGTTTTCCCATTTATATTTCAAGGTTGGACGTTAGCACAATGGCCGCACCTAATGGTGTCACCTCATTAATCAGTATGTTTTACACCTGTGCTGGCTTGTCATCTTGTTAGTCAGGTGCTTCACCTGTACTGGCACAAGTGATATTTAAGAGCTGCTGGCCCAGTACTGCACTTGGCTTGAGAGATGTGGAGGGTTAACACCTTTAGTTGTCACGCCCTATTTTTTTCCCAAATTAACCTATCCTTTATCTGATCTTCCCTGTTTTCGTTTTGCTCCACTTTTTGGTTTGCTTCCGGCCTAAGTTTGGTGTGGGGTTTTATTTTATTTGCCTCTTCTTGGGCAAATTTAGTGGGCGCTCATGGTGAGTGTCTTTTACGTCCCAGTTGTTGCTAGTCAACTTTCAGTAGACACCTCCATGAGTGTCTTTCAGCGCCCCTCCTAAAACCCCACCTATCTCGTTTGGATTGTCAGTGACTTTGTTAGTTCCCCCTTCTGTTTGAGCGACAGTTTTGCTTCTCTTTCTGGGACACGGAACAATCGGCACTCATACTCTGATATGCTTTGTGGATACGGGCCCTGGTACTTTTGAGCGCCTCTGTCTGTGTCTGAGAGCGATCCCTAACCCACGTGTCAGACTGGGGGGCGTAGCAGTCTGACCCGAGATCAGACAGAGCCTCTGCTGGCCTCTCTTCGCAGTCTGCAGGTAGGACTGCATTGCTTGCCGTTTAGGTTTTAGGCTGGGTTTCTATACAGCACTTTGTGACATCTGCTGATGTTAAAAGGGCTTTATAAATAAATGTGATTGATTGACTGCTTAAGGTACAAGCCACAAGGTGTTAAGCAATAGGGCTCCGTAACGAGTGATTCCGGAACTGAATTCTCAATCCTCGTTTTCATGGCGGTATTAAATATTAGCAATAGGGATATTACTGTGCAACGTAGACGTTCTATTTTCTCCCAAGATTGCAAAACCATTCGTATGTTGATGTAGTGCAAATCAGTTTCGAATGTTTCAACCTTTGTGCTGAGAAGTCGTGTTTTTACCGTTAGTTTCGAGTTTGAAAGAGCACCAAAAAACGACACTAAACATGAGCCTTAGCATTTCTGCCACCACAGAAACAGACCCTGGGTCAGTTCTAACGCGATCAACAACCACGGAACTACCGCGAGAGTTTGGAGTTATATTTTTGGAGTTGTATATTTCACTGTTTTACACATTTGTACATTTTCCGTTAATAAAACGGACAATGTTTACTTTTTATAAAAATAACTGATGTTGCGTGTATTGTTGCTTGTATGCATTGTATGTGTGTGCTTACTGTGACTGTCACCCTGATATTGGCTACACGAGACGTGGGAAAACGTCTGGTGTAGTAAAATGCAGTAGTTAGACTCCGGAGTGATGGTTAGTCTGGGACAAAACACTGGACCATAACAGTGTATGGTAACTTAACTAGCTAACAGAAATTAGAAACGGGACACCTCGGCCAATCCCAAATCGACCCTATGCACTTGTGGAGATCTGAGACGATTTGATTGATATAAGGTGAATCTTCCACATAGCCTATTTTGCAAGGTGGTGCTCATACCATATTGATTGCATCTCTCAAACCTTCTCAGACAAGATATTAGTGACCACTCTAACGCTGGAAATACATGTCCTCAAAGATGGAAGGCAGGCGGGAGGTGGCGAGATCAGGTGTGTCAGATCCAGAACAATAACGACAGAGGGGCGTGGCCTGTTGGAGCCCTATAAGGCCAGAGGGGGTTGTGGTATACTGGCGTTCTTACGCACAACGTGAAGCAGAATGCCTGGATACAGCTGTCGTATATTGGCAATATACCACAAACCCCCGAGGCACCTTATTGCTATTATAAACTGGTTACCAACTTAAATAGACCAGGAAACAATTTTTCTGTCTGATATGCACACTATTGTCTGATATACACACTAGTGATGCGCAGATTGACTCATATCCCACTGGCGGGTTTAGGGTCATGAAATATTTTGTGGATGAAGGAAGGGTGGGCGGGTTTAATAAAGAGAAAGGAATTCATAAGAAAAGCGAACTGTACAGCGCATTTCCTGTATTTGCAGGTTAGGCTACAGCTACTCAACCATCCTTCATTGACCTCTCTCTCTCTTTCAGTCCATCTTCTTCAAGTTTGATCAGGACTCTTCAGGGACTATGAGCCCCTTTGAGCTTAGTCTGACCCTCCAGGCTGCTGGTGCGTACACACACAATCTCTGTGTCTGCCTCTTATCCTCCCTCCCTAACTCAATCTCTAACTCATTCAGAGTTGTTTTAAACATTTTTTAACAAGGTGGTGCTGCGGAGTATGGCGGGGGGTGAGAGATATTTGTGTTTTGGAACATCTGTAACTGCCATTTCCTGCAATCTCAAGTGGAACAATACCCTATGGGTGTGATGCCTGTACTTAAACGATAACAAATAAAGTTTTACATAGTGGCGTAGCAAGTCCGCAGCGCCACTCATATTCTCTGGGGAGAACCCTGCCATTCACTCACTACCTCAATTTCATATCCTCGTTTACATTTTACACTCCACCCCTGCTGAATAAAAAACAGCATAGACCAGCATATGCTGCTGACTAGTGCTGGGTTTGCTAGTGACCAGCCTTCGTTGTGTTTTGGACATTTTGATGCTGGTATGCTAGTGACCAGTTTATGCTGATGATACTGGTATTGTCACACCTGCTCCCTCCCTCCGGCGACATTGGTCTACTAACCACCGGTCCTGGCAACCATCATTGCGCACACCTGCTCCCTGTCGTTAAGAACACCTGAACTTCAATACCACCCATATTACTCTCCCTTCATACAGCCCTCAGTAAGCCTCAGTCACCAAGCAGTATTGTTTTCTCTCACGTTCAGCAAGCTTCTAGCTGTTTGTATTCTTTCATTATTAAACTCACCTTCTGCACCTGCTTTCTGACTCCCTGCGTGTACATTACAGAATACTGCCTTATTACTGAGGGCTATCTGAAGGGACCGGTGACGTCGAGTGTTGAAGGGAGCCGGCGTACCAGCATCAAAGTGCTTAATCATTTAAGACAATACATTACATATATCATACGTTGAGGGCATGGTTTTTCCATAACACAGTGGCCACATCAGGCCTGCAGGTCACATTATACTGGCTTTCAAAGTGATGTTTAATTCCTATCAGAATCTAGGCAGACTGGGAATATCCAACAGGAGCTTTTATTCACCTGCAATCTGCATTCAGAATGACTGCCAGGGTTAGAAAGATGAATAAATGAGACTGCCAAACCATCTAAACTGGAACAACTAACAGATTGGATTGGTTTGACCAATCACATCAGATATTTTCACATCAGATCTTTTTCAGAGCTGATCTGATTGGTCAAAAGACCAATAAGTTTTAAAAAAACAGCCGTATGTTTGAGCCAAATAAAGGCTGGTCCGAACCGGACCAAATCTGAACCAAACATAGACGTCTATGATTGGTTCAGATTTGGTCTGGACCGGACCAAAAATCTACGTCCAAAAAAAAGTTGTTGGCGATCCGTGCTTAGTGGGATGCTGGTCAGACCAGCTAGATCAGGGGTGTTCAACTCTTACCCTATGAGGTCTGGAGCCTGCTGTTTTTTTAAATCTTCCTGATAATTGCACCTACCTGGTGTCCCAGGTCTAAATCTGTCTCGGATTAGGGGGGAACAATGAAAAAACACAGTGGAACTGGCTTCGAGGTACAGGACTGAGTTTGAGGGAGCTAGACCATGCTGGACAGGCATAGACCAGCTTGGTCACCAGCATACCAGCATGGTGGGATCAGCATGACCAGCTAGAACCAGAGATGGGCAACTCTAGTCGTAGGAGGCCGGAGTGGTGTAACACTTGTTCCCCCATTCCTAGCAAATACAGCTGAATAAACAAATTGCATTCTAAACTGATTAGTGATTAGTTGATTATAGATCATGATTAGTTGATTATTGGAGTCAGGTGTGTTCGCTGGGGCAAAAGTGTGACACCAATCAGACCCAGAGGACTGGAGTTGCCCATCCCTAAGTTAGACCATGCTGGTTAGACCAGAATGACCAGCATCAGAACAGCACGGACCAGCTTGAAATGCATGCTGGTTTATGCTGTTTTTTTCCCCAGCAGGGACTCCACTCTTGAATGGATAATAACACATTTCTCTCTCCTTCCCTCTCATCCCTGCCTCATCACTCTCTCCTCCCCTCATTCCTGCTAGGTGTGCAGTGTGATGGCCAGGTCATACAGCTGCTGTGGGAGAGGTTTGGCTCTGGGGAGCTGCACCTGCCTTTCCATGGCTTTGTGGCATGTGTCACCAGGCTGCGCAAGCTATTCGGTAATTCAACACCCACACAAACACTTAGGTGTGTTGCAGATTATTTTGTTGCAGATTATGATATTGTGTTTTTTTGTGTCCCTTCTCCCCAGCCTTGTTTAAATCAGAGAGCAACCCAGAGATCAAAGGCGTAGAAATCAATGCCGTGAGTCCTCCTTGACCATAAAATCAACCAAAACCCTGGCCCTAACCCTTACTTCATGTCCACATCCTGGTTCAACCCTAACCCTAACCCTTACTTCATGTCCACATCCTGGTTCAACCCTAACCCTAACCCTTACTTCATGTCCACATCCTGGTTCAACCCTAACCCTAACCCTTACTTCATGTCCACATCCTGGTTCAACCCTAACCCTAAACCTAGCTTCATGTCCACATCCTGTTTCAATGCTTTTACCCTAGCCATAACCCTATATCTTGATGGTAACCATGAATCATAACCTGACCCTAACCCGTCCTGTGCCAGACCATATCCTCAAGCCTAACTTATACAGTACCTTGACCCTGACCCCACCTTTAATACAGACTAGACCCTTACTAATGCCCTCTAATCCTGAATAGTTGCTGTTCTTTTACAGTGGCTGCTCCGACTCCTGACCGTGTGAGCGTGCTCTGTAAAGGGGGGTTCTGCGTGGGCACTGCAGGGGCATTCTGTCTGACCAGGACCACATGATAACATCATGCCTCCACCGGCGCCCTCGTCCACACACACACAAACATCCCCTGGCCTTTGTCAGCATACGATACCCCGCTGCTATAGGAACTGTCACATTAGCAGTGACAGAATAACAGCCTCAAAGCAGTATGCGATGACTATGTCACACAGCACATTATATTCTACTATTGTCACGCCCTGACCATAGAGAGCCTTTTTATTCTCTATTTTGTTTAGGTCGGGGGTGACTAGGGTGGGTAATCTAGGTTGTTTTATTTCTATGTTGGCCTGGTATGGTTCCCAATCAGAGGCAGCTGTTTATCGTTGTCTCTGATTGGGGATCATATTTAGGCAGCCATTTCCCCACTGTGTTTTGTGGGATCTTGTTTATGTGTAGTTGCCTGTGAGCACTCCATAGCTTCACGTATCGTTTGCTTTTATTGTTTTGTGCGTTTCACGTCAATAAATTATGTGGAACCCATATCACGCTGCGCTTTGGTCCGAATGTTCTTACGACGATCGTGACAACTATAATGTACAGCGCTGTCACTCTCTACTGCCATATTGTGTTATAGTGCTTTACATGAATTTACATGGAGATACACACGCCCCCCCCTCACCAACCTGGCACCTACTACCATACCCCGTTCAAAGGCACTTCAATCTTTTGTCTTGCCCATTCACCCTCTGAATGGCACATATTACACAATCCATGTCTCAATAGACTTAAAGATCCTTCTTTAACCTGTCTCCTCCACCTCATCTACACTCAGTGTATATCAGCTATTTCAGCTAAGTATTTTCAGTATTTCTGTTATATATTTTCAGTAGTATTCATTCTCCCTCTTTCATCGTCTGACTTTTTAATAGTGAAAATGTAGTTAAACTGTTGAAAATTATCACTTAAAAAATGCAATAATAAAATGTATCCCAAAACAAAAATCTGCTTCGATAATGTAAAATTATTTCTGTGTTTATAAATACAGCCCAGCCTCACATACACGGTGAGTACGGCCTGCCCTGGTGAGGGAGTGAAGGTGATGTCTCAGCCGCTCTGCACGCATCGTCTCTATTCTTATCATACTGACGCCACGTACAGCATCAACACGCACACGCCGCCTCCTCCGCTACGTTCCCTCGCTCCCTCCCTCCTTTTCTCCCTCCCTGCTTTGCTCCCTCCCTCCTTTGCGCCCTCCCTCGCGCTCTCTCTAGTAACTCTGTCTCACAATCTGCCTCCTTCTCCCTCTGTTACCCTGTGTGCTCTCAGTCACAAAAACACAAACAAACATGTATGCTCTTGTCCTTTCGCCTGATGCTCCTATAAATAGAAGCTTTGCTCAGACACAGCTTCCTGTTCATCTTTAGGGGACTACACACAGGTTGCCCGCGGCAACAGTCCATCCACCTCAGGACAGAAAGGGGGGATAGTAGACAGATCTCACACACACACACACACACACACACACACATACATACATACATACATACATACATACATAGGTGAGTTAGTGTGACAGCAGTGGTCTAGCCCAGGCTGGGCCCAGCAGACATAATACACATGTACCAGGATGGGGTACTCCTCTCTATGTTTCTCTTTCCACAAAAAAAAACAAATACAAAAAACACACACAACGTAGAGGCTGTATCAGTTCAAGCCAGCAAGATAATACAGGTATCCGCCACCCCCCGTGAGGTGCTGACTGTGATGCTATGACATAGGCTTTGCGTCTGTTCTTGGAGGTGCTGTTATTTCTGTGCCGTAGTGGCAGGAGAGGCTACAGGAATAGTGCTGGAGTTGTGGTGCAGTGTGGGGGTGTTTTCGGCTGTACAGCCGTGGTGGCTAGGGGGGGCGAGGGGGGGGCTGCATACAGAGGCTGCCAAGCTGCTAATTTAGCCCAGGTTCACTCGGTCAGGCATAATGTGATGAGGTTACCCCTATCTCAGTCGTCATAGTGAGGTATTTAAAGATGTGTGTTGGCATGGGACACAGAGTGCATGATTATACCAGAAGAGGTGATTTGAGACGCAGACAGCCGTATCTACATTTACAGTACGCCTCCTCTCTGTCTTCTGTTTCTCATCACACTGTAGCTATTTATTCGTCAGACGGTCACCTATATCCTTGGCAGTTTACTAGAAATTGTGCTGTAATAGTGACCGTTGTGCCACAGTCACTGACTGCTAATTGAAACAACAATTAATTGTGAAATGTCAAGCAGATATGACATCATCTAACAGTCTGTAAGAAAAGCATGTGGTCATAGATGCTTTCACTTGAGTAAAACTTTGACAAAATCATGTAAATATTTTGACAACTGCATTAGCTATAGAGTAGCTATAGAGGAATTTATTCATCTTCATAGTCAGGATTAGCCCCTTTTAATTTTGCATCACAAGCCAAATCAGTATTTAAACCATACTAAAGTCATATCATTCACTTCACTGGTTTATACAACCCTGCTACAAAGGGATAATTCAGCCAAATTACATATTGGTTTCCTCACCCTGTAAGCAGTCTACGGACAAGGTAAAACGGTAATCCATGCTTTGGTTTTGTTTAGCTGACCGCTGTCTCCAGGGAGCATTTAGGCCACAGAATTGCTCCCTTAAGCCTTTGTGGCCCAAGACCAATGCAAGTCAATGTTCTAAATATTAGCATATGAACATCTGTTTTTCCATGTCTCAATCAGTCGGTGTCTAAAAGGTAAAGACACTGCAGACACTGCAGCCCTCCAGGGTTGGAGTCATGTTTCCCTGCTTAGAAGTAAATGCACTGTCACATTAGGTTAACGGTTCAAGGTAATCCTTGTGCTGCGATATGTTTTCCAAACCCTGGTTCGCATGGCTATGTTGGCCCAGTGAATAGGTTGATGCAGAAGGCAGAAGCAGTGGGGCTGTAGCAGAGGAGGAATGGGGGTGGGGATCAGAGATGGAGTAGGTGAGAGGGGGGAGGAGGAGAGGGTTGCTGATTTGTAGGAGTGGGTGACGGGTGAGTCATAAAGGAGGTTGTGTGAGAGTTGAGGAGCAGAAGGCAGTGTGTGGATGAGGGGGCGAGGAGCACAGGGGAGTGTAGGTGAGAGCGGTAAGGAGGAGAGGGGTACACTATTAACAAAAAGGGTTCCAAAAGAGTAATTTGGCTTTGCCCATAGGAAAACCCTTTTCGGTTCCAGGTAGAATCATCTGTGGGTTCCATGTAGAACCCTCTGTGTAAAGGGTTCTACGTGGAACCAAAAAGGGTTATTTGATGGGTTCTCCTATGAGGACAGCTGAAGAACCCTTTTAGGTTCTTATTTTTAAGCGTGTAGGTGCAGAGTTGTAAGAGGGGTGAGTCGTAAAGGAGGTTGGGTGAGGAGTATAATGCAAAATCAGTGTGTGGGTGAGGAGCAGAGGGGAGTGTGTGGATGAGGGGTGAGGAGCAGAGGGGAGTGTGTGGATGAGGGGTGAGGAGCAGAGGGGAGTGTGTGGATGAGGGGTGAGGAGCACAGGGGAGTGTGTGGATGAGGGGTGAGGAGCAGAGGGGATTGTATGTGTGAGGGGTAAGGAGCAGAAGGGAGTGTATGTGTGAGGGGTGAGGAGCAGAGGGGAGTGTATGGGTGAGAGGGGTAAGGAGCAGATGGGATTGTGTGTGAGGGGTGAGGAGAAGGGGGGAGTGTGTGGGTGAGACGGGTAATGACGGTGGAGATGGGGTGAGGGGAAGAACATGCAGAACTCTTTTTCTTGGCATCTCTTTCTCTCCCATCCAATCTCATTTGAACTATCTTTCCTCCAATGTCTCTAAATTCTTATTTTCTTTCTCTCTCTCTCTCCCACTCACTCCCTATTTCCCTCCTTATGAAGTGCCTTGAGAAATAGGGCATCCCTTATATAAGTAAGAAGGGGAGGAGGTAGGGGAATATGGAGAGCAAGAAATAGGTTGAAACAAAGACACCAGGAGAAAATGAAATGGACGAAGAGACACGGTGAGCGACAGAAAAGTGAGTGGGGGGAATAATCATCTTGGCATTCGACCCCTTTCCTCCATCTCTCTCTCCCTCCCTGTCTGGCAGTTGGCCTGTTGAAAGTAGTCTAGGTTTGACGCGCTGTCTGAGTCACGAAGAGCTGCGGACTACGAAAACCCACTGATTGCATTTAACTTTGGGTAACCAACTCATATGCAGTGCATGATACAATAGATCAAGCCATGCTCATTTCTGCTGACAGCTAAGGATTCACTCAGACAAAAAAAGGAAGTCAATTGAAAAAATAAAAATGACGCAGTCGACCATTATAGACACAGGAATGTATTGACAGGCATCCCGTCTATATTTGTTGTGCATGCTCTTACAAAAACGTATATTAACAATTCAATTGATAGAACCTACAATTAGGTGCAACAACTTGACGTACCCAGTTGCGGCCCACTTTCTGGAAGCGAACCACCATATTTTGTCCCTTCGCTCTATCAGCATTAAACACGTCACCCTCCCTAGGAAAGAGGGTGACCTTGACAACTTATTGTTAAAACGAGAGGCTGCCTGGATCTTTTAATTTAAAGACCTTTGCTCCCTTCGGTCTCAACGTAGACTTTGATCTGAAGCCATTCTTGTGTTTATTGTGTTTTTGCTATCCATTGTAAATGTTTGTAGGCCTATGTAGCCAAATTGTATCTATAATCGTATGTTATCCATTCATGCTCTTTATGTGTTATAGTTATATCTGTAAATCAACCAATGAAATCAAGCCACTCCCTGCCATGATTACAGACACCTGTGTGTGTCCTTTCAAAGTATATCAATTAGTTACCCGCAGTGTTTGTCATTATATCCTGATGAAGACAGCTTGTCTGTCGAAAACGTTGGATATAAAATGATTGCATCCGAGCTCCTAGAGTGTAAGGCTCTCCTTTTCTTTTTCAAGAACCTACAATCTATCTGCAATATTAAAGCTGATCCATTTCCCCATTTTGAAAGTGATGTTGTTTTTGTGCATCTCTGAGCGATGTTCTATCGATTCCCGGGGTCATACTGTACAAAACTGGTCATACTGGCTGTATTTGTGCCTGCTTGAAGGGCGAATAGCTCGGATGCACATGAAAACAGGAAATGACCCCGGTAATCGATAGAACATCGCTCAGAGATGCACAAAAACGATATAACATTCAAAATGGGTGAATGTTTGCTTTAACACCTGTCTCACTCCAGCCCTCTGAGTTCATTGTTATCTACCATTTTAGAAAGTAAAAGTTAATGACCCTGGCTGTCTGTTTATTTGTCTGTCTGAACACACTGACCACAGAGCGACGCAGGAGGAGCAGAGGAAGGATAGGTCTAGTTAATCAAGTTATTTCACTCCTAGCCCTTGCAAATCCTTTGTTTTACACTCACTGGTCTGTGGTCCAAGTATAACACAACCCAGACAGCTGTACAGTGAGAGAGAGAGTGCAGGAAAGAGGTAGCGGTATGACCTCATTCTGCTCCCAGACGTTCCAGATGTTTCCAGGCACGACTGAATGTTTCGCGAGATACCGCCACACAGAGGTGGACAGGGGGTTCCCCGTCTCCCTCCCCAAATAAACAGAGTGTGGAGACATGATACATACTTAACTGTAGTTATGGAAGTGTGAGGTAGAGACATTACTCTTTCCTGAGCATCCTCTTTCCAGTACATACCTCAGAGTTGCAACCTTTTAATAATAGGTCAAGACTAAATAGGGGGAGTGTTCAACATAGTGGTAATATATTGTAGTTTGACATGTGTATTAAAGCAACTGTAGCCAGAAAAAGGGGGAAGTTAACAGGTTTTAACAAACATAAAAAAGGAGTACACAGGTTCAAAAGTTTGAGGGTCATTGTGAGCTCAGAAGTTTCGCTCAAGCGGCCAATGGTATTAATTTCATATCTGCTATATTCCAGTTAATATAACAAAGGCAAGTCATGTTTGCTTAGGCTGAGGCAATGGCCCATCTATGCTGCCAAGAAATAATTACTGGATTTGACGGACTAGGAATGGAGAGAAGGAGAGGTTGTAGGGGCAGAGGTTCTCCCTTATATCAGAAAAAGCAGCTGTCATACGTACTGCCATACAACTGTGTAGCTAAGAGCTAACCCACAAAGCAAGCAATAGCCCTGTAACCTGCCTGCCTCAAAGTCCTGAACTATTCTGCAGAACTTTTGTACCGCAAACTAAGTGAGTAGCTGCAACAGACAGAGAAGGAAAAGGTTGAGAGAGCTTTGGAGATAAAGTTAGCTATATTTCTGTGGTTAACAGGGGGGGGTGGGGGTTGTGGTGTGTTGGAGAGAAAAAAAATCCAGGTCAAACTTATTTCAGTGGGGAAAGTCTGTGAGAAGGGTTATGCAATGTTGTCGGGGTGAGCAGACAGAAGGGGTGTAAACAACACCATTCTGGAGTGGGACGGGCCTGGCTGTTGCCTGGTAACAAATATTTGGGTCAGGAAGACTGGGGGAAAATGCCCCGCCCCTCAAGGAAACAGGCACAGGCCTCACGAGCAGAGTGCGAATTAGCAGCTTCCCGAAAATACGCAGGGACAAGCGAAACAAACCCCACTGAGGCGCAAGACAGATCTACTGGTTCATTACAAATTTAGTACCTCTGGAATGCAAAATGCATGAACTCACAGACACTGATAGAAAATGTAAAATCTCAACAGTTATGCAGGTTTATATAGCAAATGCTACACATTTGGCATTTAGGCTACCTGATATCCATGAGACGGTCTCGAATGCTTTTGGTACACTAGATACCAAAAGGAGTATACTGTAAAACTATAACATTAGGAGAATAATAAAAAGTCAACTGCATGGTGGTTCATACTGATTTGTTTTCCACATTGCAAGTCTCTAGTGCACACAGGTCATAGCCTGATCCAAGGTGTGTGTGTGTTTTAGCAAACTCTTCAGACTGTTGTTATGGGTCCATTAAAGAACCATACTAGATCATGGGACCAGGCTAAACAGGTCACACATTGCAGCTAATATGCCTTGGGGACCATAATTGTTTTGTTTGCTTATCGTCTACAATAGGTATTCCTAAACAGTTTTCCTCTAGCCCAACCAGGTAAAAAGATCTGACCCGTATTACCGGCACAACATTTTTATCTTCCTATACAACACCATTCACCACATTTATGAGAAGCGGAAAGTCATGCGATTTCCTTATTCTGTGGGGTGCCTATACTGACTTGCCTAGTTAAATAAAGGTTAAATATAAAATATAGGGTGGCGCACATATAATAAACAACTAAGAAAAATGTGGGCAATTTGCTTGTGGGCAATTTGCTATTGTGTGGGCAATTTGTGGGCAATTTGCTATTTGAGATTTGTATATTATTAAGAACCGGCTTCCCTGAGTAGCTTACAATACCAATTTAGCCTCAGGCATTTGCTTAAGAAAATGATGAATGAGTCAAATAATATAGCTATGACCTTGTGGTATAGCAGTATTCATATGGTGGATAATAATATTGTGCAATAAGTGGCAGTCAATGTCGTAAGACCTCAGTAATTTTGCACCACGTAGACTTCTAGCAGCAGGAGAAATGTCCCTAACATATTTTTTCCATGAAAATGAGTATTAACAACTCTTAGATGCAGATGACAACTGAATGGCTAACTTCCTAGGCAGAACAATGTACACTATTTCAATGTACACTATTTTGCAAGAATTCATTCCCGACCAAACCATTTAGCCACGAGTAGCAACCAAGAGGCATCTCCTGAAAAGCAAGTTAGGGGACAATTTAGCTTGCTGTAGCTAGGCTAGCTAGAATGCTTGCTATGCTGCGCTGTTGTAGCTAGTATCTCCCGACGCTTCACACGACTACAAGTTAGATGTATGCATGCAAAACCATTAACTTATATGTAAACGGAGATGGCAGAGCTATAACACAAACTTTAAAACACGCAAAATGCGCAGTTAAACGAGTGGATTCGAGGAAAAGCTACATTTCAGTCAGCCATGTTGTTCCTGCCTCAACTACAGCTCAGCCCCTGCCCTGTCACTCAAGAACTGGTTACTGCGGAAACCGGTTGCCAGGCAACAAAAACAAAAAAAGACAAAAGTTCTACGTCTCTACGTCAGACGTGTTGGAACGGTATCTCCAAGGCAACGCAACGCTGTATATGCAGGAGACATGCAGGAGACGTGGTGAGAAAGGGATTGTGGTGAGAAAGGGATTGTAAGCACATGGTCGGTCTGTAAAACCGATGTAGTCTTGTTTTAGCCGTTATACAACATAGACACAAGTCTCGTTGATTATATATGTATGCATGCTATTAAAGATGCTGTACACACCTTGTCTTTTCTTGTTTATGTCTAGCTAGCCTCAGCTTGCAGTGCAGATCTGTTTATGACAAGGGAATTGCTGTTTGCCTGATGCAGATGCTTTTTATTTATTTAACTAGGCAAGTCAGTAAAGAACAAATTCGTATCTACAATTACGGCCTAGGAACAGTGCCTTGTTCAGGGGCAGAACGACAGATGTTTACCTTGTCAGCTCGGGGATTCGATCTACAAACCTTTCGGTTACTGGCCCAACCCTCTAACCACTGCCGCCACAGTCCATGCTAACTGTATCCCTCAATTCAACGACCTTTTCCTTTCTTAAACAGTTTAATGGTTGTTGTCGTTGTTTCAGTCAGTGCAATTAGAATGTGAAATGGAAGGTATGCTATTGATCTCAATAATAGCCCTCCAGCCCTATCTTCTTGATAACTTCCCTGATTATGAACCTCCTTCCTCTAATATTATACAAAACTTGCTTCTCTCCTGTGTAGGTAGGTACATGTATGCGGTATTGTTATGACCTCAGAGTTTACCATGGACCATCTGTACGGATTACTCATCGCGATTGAGCACCGACAAAGTACAGAACGTTCCTCATCCGTGACGTTGTAGTGCTGACTAATTGTTGTTATCCCCACTATTCCCAGTCATTTTACACACCGATATATTCTACAGCATGCCTACCGCGGTGACATTTTACCCCCCCCCCCCCCCACATACACACACACACACACACACACACACACACCTCCTCCCACCTGCCATATTCCCATTTGCGTCTTTACGTGGAGAGGAGCAGGCTACAGAAAAGAAAATCAATAATGTTTCTGTACAGTTCGACAGAGGATGATGTTTGCAGTGACAGCTGTGTATTTCCGTCACTACTGCCCACTATCCGTGTCGGAACGCTCTGCTTCAATCTGTTTACATATTTTCTGGTAAAACGTTTGGAGACTCTTGAATAAAGAATACCCCTCGTTGTTATTCTGGGAACTCGTGCGGAAAAAAAATTGACAACAGAATCATTGATCAGCGACGCCCTCTGCACATTTCACACACCACGCTCATGAATAACACAGTCTATCTTGCCATCTTCTACATGAGTGCATAGACTCACAGTCCATAGATTAGTTGCCTGAAGATGCTCCACTCATACAAACACTTCGCATGCTTTGGCTCGACCTTCTCCATTTCAGTCTAAAAGACCAGCTCATAAACTAATATTGATGATATTTGATGCAATGATAAAGAACAATAAATGAATGTGTTCAAACTTGCCAGTGCGAAAAACCTGTCGAAATCCCAGCAGCAGATGATCCAGTTCTAGAACGAGGGATACCACGGCCTCCTCAAGAAAGGGAACTCCCGAGGGCGTGTCCGTGAGAAAGTTTATCCGAGAGGATTTTCTCTCTTTGCCTGGTGTGTTTCCTTTCTCTTGTGAGCGATGTCAAACCACCACAATTGCGTAAGAAATCGACAATGGAATGTGTATATGTTTATAATGGCCAACCGGTCTAAATAGTGCCAGTACGAAGTAGCCTGTCCCATAGCCTTATTTTCATTGATGTTCCTTTAGAAGTAATTTCAGTAATATCCCATTTCATTGTCACTAGGCTATAGCCTACAGTATATACTAGGCTATATATCTGCTAACCTACATGCAAGATCTATATTAATTTATATATTTATTTATCTCTTTAGGCCTATGCAAATATTAATAATATATATACGAGGCAGACAGTCTGTACATTAATAATCTTGCCTGTCTTATTCATGAACATATTCATTAGGCAATGGGCCAAACTAGCCCTCGAAGTTTTACTTGATCTGGAGCTTAACTCTTCAATATTTAGGCTTTTTACTGAGTCTAGAAAATAATTATTAGTCTACATGAGCAGACACCTTCAAAATACTAAGAACAAGTGCATTTGGATTAGCATTTCATCTGCTTTACAATAAATCATTTGGCTACGTGCACACTAAAACATGCTGTTTCATTCAATTTACTATCCGAAATTGTTTATTGGTTAGAAATATTTCGTGGCTGTGTTAGTAACATTTTCTATTCTCGTCTGCTGTACCATTTCTGTGGGAGAGGGAATCCCTTGCTAAACGTCATTACCAAGGATACCAAACAAAAACACAACCCCATAAATGGGCACGTACGTCAGCGGAACTCCGAGGCGGGACTTCGTGTCCTTTACAATGCTTCGCTCGTACTCCATGGATTCATTCATAAGACAAGACTCGCTTCTGTGGGCTGAGACTCTATATCGCTGATCAGTTTACCCATAGTCGACTTTTACATGGATCTATAATTGCACATTGGAAAAACGGACAAAGGACATATTTTCGCGGACTCTGAATTGGATCAATGAGTTTTTAAAATCCGGAACGTAAGGAGTTTCCTTAGCAGGGAACTGGATTTCCTTCTTCATGCAACTTTTTTGGAAAGAGACCAAGAGCATCTTACCGGAGCACAATAAGGAATACATTAACGGTAAAATACTTTCTTAACATGAATGTTAGATAATGCAGCAACACGGTTCTTATTACGTTATTTCCGATATACATGTAGGCTACACGTAAAGCAAGGTTTCCAGTTCTGCATGTTTACTGCTGACCAAATCCTAGATACATGAGATTGCATTTCAATGACAGCAAACTGACAGCTGTCTCCCCTCGCCCATGTGTGTGCGCTTGAACTGCAGGTGACATCACACTCATTCCGGGAACTGTAGGTTTCTCACTCGGCTCCTCCGGGGTAATGTTCCAAGGGTTCCCCGGTGACCTTGATACCATCTCCCGTGGAAGTTCGTCCCCGTCTTTTGAGTCTCAGTACCTTTCCTCCGTGGACTCCTTCGGGAGCCCGCCGGCCAGTGCCTCACAGGTAGGTCCAATAAGTCAAATGTCTTTACTTTGAGCAATGATTCGAGAAAGGGAGCTTATGTGTCCTTTTCCCCCACTTTCCGAAAGTTTATTATTATAATATTGAGGCAACATTTCATTTGACAGATGTTTATATAATAATGCATGAAGTCTGATTTATGTTGTTTATGATGATGTGGCCGTGGGCTGTATTCCAGGAATATGGGTTAAGTTTAGAATTATTTAATATGATGCTTTACAGTTCAGTAGCATTTGCAAATGCTGGTGCAGTTATACCTTGTCGCATTAGAGTTCTACCATGCAGAGTTTGGATTTATCAACCTGAGTATCATCATTATTATACGCTTGTTATTACATAGGTTCTATGATAGGGAAAGGCAAGAACATTTCCCTTTCACGTCGGATCAACAATGCTAAAGATATGCTAATGTCCTGGAAAATTACAGGCACTTGAATTGTATTGTAGTAAAGGCTTGCCGGCCGGCATGATCTCTGACTCAGGCTTTGCCAATGCTACTAGCAACGTGTACTGTCTTTGGTGGTTGGTTTACAGCGCCCCGCGCAACGGATGACAACGTTTTGGCACTCTCCTACGTATGCACAAAAATACTCCGCCTTTGCTCGCTTCTCTCCACGCTCCCAGTTCAGGGCTCGCTGTGACGTAAATGCGTTCTATTTTGGAGTGTTACGTTGCGTTGCTAAGGGAACGCCGGGGGTGTGACGGGGGAGGAGGAAGGCAGACTTTTTTGAGCGAGTTGATTGGTTTAGGCGGTCTCCTCAAAGCTGCATGCCCCCTTGCCTTACACGCTTTGATATGAATATTAATGTATTCCGAGTTTACTATGGCATCACTGCTCGTCTCAGTTATAATTAAAGCAGAGAGAGCCAAGGATAGATTTGGGCACCTACATCTATTCTTGCAGTGATCTATTTATAATGTTCTGCAGGAATTTTGGGAGACTCCAACTCTCACTGGCATTCAATCATTTCATAATAGTGAAATTTCCTGATATGCTTTATTACTTATTGTAAGCTTCTATGAGCCTTCATGATGTTGTTATAAGGGTTATACATGTGTTACATTTTAACACATTTAAATGGATTGTTGTTATTAAGTTAGTATCATAATGAGATCATAATAAGACATTATAAGGGGGACATACAATGCATTTATAACAGTATCATAATGCATTATACCAGTCAGCTTCTTATCCACATGGTAAATGTTTGCAATGGTGGCATTTTATTCAACGTTTGTTTATAGATGACTTGTAATTAGAATGGGTGCGTCAAACTGTACCCTGAAAGTGTGTGTCTTATGGACATCAAGGCTATGCAATCTTCTGCTGTGATATCTACCCTCTTATGTTCAACGAAATCAACATCTAAGTAGTTCACAAAGCAATGTTTAAAGAGCAAGTCACTTGTTGTCATTGCATTGTATAGCAGCATCACATTTCTCTGTCTGTGTTCATGCCTAACCCCTTGATCTCTGTGTGTTCCAGGATTGTGTGTCTGCTGGAGGCGGGGAAGGGGTAGGCAGTGGTTCTGGGGGCAGCAGTGGAGGAGTAGACATGCCAGGCTCCTTTGTGCCCACAGTCACAGCCATCACCAGCAGCCAGGACCTGCAGTGGATGGTGCAGCCAACTCTCATCTCGTCCCAGGCCTCTGGTCAGAGTGAGACGGGAACCTCTACTATGACCCAGTCTGTGTCCCTGGTAGACCCTTATGATCTGCCAGGGCCCAGTTATTCCTCTGGCTCAGGCTTTACTCCCGCAGGCTCTGAGACCCCGGGCCCCATCCGCCAGTCTAGGACCCGTAGTCGCCGTGTACGAGACGAGTCTGTGAGTGACGATGGAGATGTTGGTGTGTTTGTAAGTGTGTGTGTATGCCCCGTGTGTCAATCTTTATATGTCAAATGGATAGACAGCGAGAGTTAACATATTCACCACATTTTTTAATGATACTGTATTTGATGAGACATCTATATATCTGTTATTCTAAGCTAGCGAGATAGAGGCAAAGGCAAAGTTTGGGTTTGTTTTAATCTCTCCTTATTCTTTTCCTCCAGTTGACTCCAGAGGAGCAAGAGAAGAGGCGTGTTCGACGCGAGAGGAACAAGCTGGCAGCCGCCAAATGCCGAAACCGCCGGCGCGAACTCACTGACAGACTGCAAGGGGTGAGCTTGGCTGGGGTTCTTACTGTCAAAATGACTTATGTTAATAATTATATACAGTGTGTTACGCTACATTACTAGGCTTATGGTAATGACTGTGTATGTGAGTAATAGGAACACAATGTTATTTAAGTGGCTGGTTATTAACAGAAGTTGAAGTGAGAAAAGATGATTATAGTGCGTGTTACAGTCTATTGTGCCTAGAGTTGTTATAGTCTAATTTGCCAGTCCTAGCATAGGCTATGCTATCTATTTCAAGGAGGAAACATGTAGGCCTATCTATATCTAGAAAGATAGCCATGCATCCACCTCCATAGACATAGAATTCAAACAGCTGTATAGTCTAACCCTCTATCTCTCGCCTTTCCTCCCTCCCTCCACAGGAGACCGACATCCTGGAGGAGGAGAAGTCTGAGCTGGAGGCTGAGATCTCTGAGCTGCAGAAGGAGAAGGAGAGCCTGGAGTTTGTCCTGGTGGCTCACCAGCCCAGCTGCAAGATCCCCTACCAGGAGCAGCAGGCCTCAGGCTCCACACAGCTCCAGCATCAGCCCCCACTGCCCCAACAGGCTCCCGTCTCCATCGTGGGCTTGACTGTGGAGGACACTTTCTACCTGCCTCCTGCCTACACCTCACAGCCTTCTACTTCACAGCATCAACAGCAGCAGGTTCAGCAGCAGCAACAACAGCAGCAGGTTCAACAGCAGCAACAGGTTCAACTGCAGCCGGGGATGATGCAGGAGGTAGCGTTTTCTAGTTCTTTCTATGGCTCAAGCGAGCCTGCGCCGGGTGGGCCGTGCCTGGTGGCCGACGGTGGGGGTGGTGGTCACCATGATGGCGCGGCCGCTGGCAGCTACAACCCTTCATACACATCTTCATTTGTGTTCAGCTACCCAGAGGGAGCCTGCGGGGTCAGCGCTAACCAGAGAAACAGCAGCAGCGAGCAGTCCTCTGATTCCCTGAACTCGGCCTCGCTGCTCGCGCTGTGACTGACCGACAGACACACACACCACACGCACACACACACACACGCCCCTATGTCAATCACTTATATACGGCAAAAAACAGTTGCTCATGGTAGACGAGGTCAACAACATGGATAAACATACATTATATAATGAGCCATACAAACTCACACACATTCAGACCAAGTAAACATGAAATCAAGCAAAGTTTGACCACATAGCATTCAGTGCACACCGTTGTCCTTATGAGGTAACCAAACGTAACTAATCAAGTATTTAAAGTGAATTCAAATTGAGTCTAAAACTCTGGGCTCTGAGTTGTCAGTTGATCTGTGAAACATCCTCTGACATCATACCCGGCTTAATTCACAATGAATCTTTCAACGTCTTGTGACGTGCACGTACAGTGCACACAGTAAATACCAACATGCTCACCTGCGATCCCACAAGCACACTTATCCTCCCCTTCGTTCCCTCTGTCGGTCATCCCTCTCTCACTGCTCCTGCTCTCATCTTCTTCATCCCTCTCTTCATGCTGAATGTATTTGTGCAAGCAGAAATAGGGAAGAAGGACTTAGGTTTGGGTCTTCTTTTGTGAGGCCAGACTGCTGAGCTCTTGCTCTCCCCTCCCGCCTTCCTCATCCTCTCGGTTCCTCTTGCTTCTTCGTCATTAGTTGTGACTTGGAAAGGGGAGGGCGTCACAGCCTCCAGCTATTTGGCTCTTTCTCTTTTTATCCTGCCGTCTACTCTTCGTCCATCTCTCCATCTTTGTTTCTCTCCTCTGTCTCTCCCTCTCTCTGTCTCTTTGAAGTCTTCGAACCCTGAGAGCACGCCGAGCCCGTCCAGACCCTGGGACCTTGACTGAGCGCCGGCCCACCTCACACGTCCCCCACATGGACACGGACGCACCCCCCACTGAGGAGCCCTGGAGTGTTTCGCTCAAAGTAGACCTTTAAAAAAACAAAAGCAAAAAAAAACACACATTGAAAAGACACAAAATAGGATGGACACAAATGCAAAAGGGTTGTCACTCTTTTCATTCTTCTCCTGAGCCATTGTTGGATGTTGAAACGATGGAGATTAAATGAGACTTGTGTTGTGACGGTGAGATGAGGACGGCAGGAGAGTGAGAGAAGAGGCTTTAGCCGAGGTAGAGGTCTAGAGGGAGAGCTGAAACTTTGGCAGAGACAGAGGATGAGCCCCCTGTACTCTTAAGCCTAAATTGAATTTTAAAAAGCCAAAACAAATCCAGCTCTTGCCAACTGTGTGTATGGGTTACCTCTTACCGGCATAGTACCACCGCCATACTGCAAAGTCTCTTCATCCTGGGTCCACACAAATACTCATACCGTCGCGTTCAAGCATCTGAATTGTCCTCCATTCGTTACTGATACTATTGTGTACAATGTTCTTCCCCCCTCCTTTATCACCAAGTATTTTCTGTTGTTGTTTTTAAGTCTTACCTTTGACAGAGAAAATGTAATGAGAAAAAAAAACATTGAGAGATGTATGTCCTTTTGTTAAAGATCTTTTGTCAGACGTGAGTCTATTGGTATCAGATGTGAACCATTGTTTTTAAAAAGATACTTTAAAGGAATATTCAACCAACCTCTGAACATTGGGATGAGTGGCCTCTGTTCCTCTCCTAGTGGGAGGGGCATTTATTGTGAGTGTATCTCACTCTGAGCCACTTGGCCCGCTTATTTATTTCTTGATTGAGGTTGACACGATGTTAGAGCACAATACAGAGCCGGACACACAGAGGAGACAAGAGGAGGGGGTGTTTATGAGTATGTGTTCTTCATTTGCCTGTGAATTTGTTCCTTTTATTTTCAAGTGACATTTGTTATGTTTTATGTATTTTTTTGTTGTTGCTTTGTCCTCCGCTCTAACCTGTGTCGCCACTGCCGGACATTTTTGTTCTTTCAGGGGAGGTTTTCCCCTTAATGTTACTATTATTATTGCATTGTGTTATTATTTGATTTTTTATATTAGGTTTAGCAACTTCAGAGGCATGTGCACTATATATATTTTTTTATATGTGTCAAAAGTATACTTAAAAGCATATGCATATACATACAGAAGATGTGTATATTTAAGTGTATGTACAATGATTGTAAAGTATGAATGTTTGAAAATATAAAAATGGGATATTTTTGTCAATGAAGAAACAGAGGGGGTTGTTGAGGCTGGTTTTAAAATTGATATTTTTCTAAAAGAACAAAATAATTATATTAAACTACCGTACTTAACCATTCCCTCAATATGACGCACATTATCACTGCCTGTGCTCATGTTTTATATATAAAGCACATTATTCAGGATAACTATATCTAACACGTGATACGGCATGTATTGCAGCTCGTCAGTATGATGAGATTATTGAGGTGGTGCTATTGCCTTTGCCTGTTTGTTTTTCTCTGTGAGGTCAGTCCCAAAGCCTACACCGCCAAAGCTTAATGTCACCACTTAGTCCCCTTCGGACCCAAAATGAGGAAACTAATATGAATTGAATGTCAAAATACATATTAAAGTATTAATGATGCAAATCATTTTCAATTGAATGTTTTTGTTGAGAAGTCTGTTAGAGTCTAGTGTGCATTCTTGTTCAATAAAGTAGTTATGTATTTCAATCAACAGACATTTTTGGAGAGCTTTTTGAGAGTTGCTCTCTTTAAAAATATTCACCTCATAGTAGTTATTGTTGAAATATCAATGGAGGTGTGATAGGGAAAAAAATATGTTTGGCTTATCATTAGATGGGCTAAAGTCTTAGTTGTGAATTCAAAAGAGGGCCCCTCCAAAATAACTAACGTGCCAGGCTTCAACTGGTAAGACAAGGGACAGGCCTCATACGCCCTTTTTGAATGACGAACGTCATTGCCTTTTCATTTCCTTCCATGAACCTACCATGGCATTGTTGATGATGTGTGAAAGGGGTTTATACTGATAGGTGGCACGTGTACGGAACGGTTTTGTGGAGCTACCTGTCGTAAATCAGATGAACTTATCACAGTACAATCCTGTTCTGGCAGGTTCACTTACAACAAGTCTTATCAGTGATGAGGTCCATGGGTCCTGTTCCATCAAAAGCGCTCACAGAGTCTCCAGAGTTGGACAAAAACAACAATCCCATGGTTCTTTCACTGAACGAGAGCATGTTTGAATATTCATGCCGATGATATTCTTCTTATTTCACACCCTAAACAGTGTCGCGTTGATTTCTTGAATCCCAACCATGCATTCTCTCAGAGAATGTGATGTCATTTTTGTCTTACCTTGGAAACCCGGTTAGGAAGAAGAATACACACTTATGTCAGCACTGGACAAATCAGGAAATTAGGTCCAGTTCACATAAGTCTCATTTTCTAATCTGTACCATCTAAGGTGTCCTTTATATAGACCACACAGAGAGAGAGAGATAGTGTCTGTCCGCACTGCAGATGCTTGCTCACTGTCAACCCCCCTTCTCTTCTACCCTTCTCTCATCTCCGGAAATGGCATTTTCTGCAGTGTCCAGGCTGGTGGCCAATACTGCCTTCACACCACCTTCCTAGTGTGATTTGTTTATTCACACCATCACTGGAGGCCTAGAGACAGAGAGACCGAAAGGTAAAGACAGAGAAATAGAGAGGAGGATTGAGGGAGAGAACTGAGAGGATAAGTCATTTTGGAAGTTCTTTTTCTAACAATCCAAGTAGAGATGGGCCATGGACACATGTAGAAATGATTAAATAAACTCAGTAACTTTGTTGTAGCAGTGGACCTGCCTTCATACAAATACCTGATACAAGACTGACTGGAACAGACAAGAGGTCTTTTACCATTTTTGTGAATGACAAATTATTTATTTTCCCATGAGTTGCAAACTTACCATGTTATGTATCGAAATTGACACTTTGAGATGCAGCACTCATATCGTCTGAAATAGACATGTAGCAAATCCTCTGAAGAACTTCATTTACACAGTGCCAGAAATCTCCTGGCACTCTCTTTCTGCTACGCTATGTGTCCAGTGTGATCATGTATTGCTGTGATTTTCAACCCCTGTTATAAACTGTACTGTGATCTTTCATTCACATAGCCCTGTATCTATGTTTGGGCCAAGAGGTCTTGACCTAATTGAGTGGAGGTTGAGGGGTGGACCTTGATTATAAATATAAGAATCTTAAAAGAAATATTTCAAAACACTCAATTTCTTAGCATTTTCCTTTGATGCCTTATTTCTGTTATTTCCTTCAATAGAACCTTCGTCTTTTCCTCGAATGCCTTCTCTAGAAAAAAAATATAATAATCAGACTGTATATGTAAACATATGTTTGTCTTTTTCTGTGAAGCAACGGTTGCATTGTTGTGATCAGCAGTGACCAATGAAAATGGACTTTATACTCGAGACATTGAGACTATTTCTAACAGCTGAGGCCCAAAACTAAATGGCTTTTATTGGAGGATATTGAGAGGGTGCTGCATCAGTGGTACAAACACTTTTACTCAACTGATCGATCTAATGATGGTGCTTTGATAACTACACACTTGTCCTTGTTCAATGCATAAAATAAGTATAATAATTGATGAAATGTAATACTCAATAACCTTAATAATAATCTGTTTCTGAATGAATCAATTTAACCTCTGATTACATTATACAGTACTGTCCATCTTTTTCAAATGGACCAGATGTTATGACAGTACACCTGTCATATTTCTTTCTCTCTCTCTCTCTGCCTCTCTCTCTCTCTCTGTGTCCACCCCATTCTAACTCCTTTCCTCCATTCTCTCTTATTTTACTTGACAGAGGGGGGGGGGGGCTTTACTCATTGTTGTTGTTGATAGACAAAGCTGAGTGAGCTATCCCCTCCTTAACTGTTTATATTACCGTCCAAATCTTTGTCGAGAAAATGGCATTCAATAAACAGCAACATATTGTCAAGGTGATTTGTTGTGTTGTGTTGTGCGTGTGTGGCCCAGTGGAGGCTGGTGGGAGGAGCTATAGGAGGATGGGCTAATTGTAGAGGCTGGAATTGAATAGATGGAACGGAGTCAAACGTGGTTTCCACATGTTTGATACGGTTCCATTTATTCTATTCCAGCCAATACAATGAGCCCCTCCTCCTAAAGTTCCTCCCACCAGCCTCCACTGGTGTGGCCCCATTCCTCACCTCTATCATAAAATGTAATGTCACTGAAATGTCTCCAAAAAATGAACGACAATTTATGGCAGTAGATTGAAGGCTTACACTGCACTCTCGTGGCGAAAATATGCCACTTCAGAAACGCAACGGAAATTACGTCACGAACGGAGCTGTCTCATGGATGCAGCTGTTCTTCTGTAAACATGGCGTCCGTAACAACAGGTGAGTGATATAAAAGGGCCCGGATAACGTGGAAAATCGCTTAAAAAGACTCCAAAAATATTTGTTATCAATTATTCTTAGAATACTGATTAAGGATATTTATTTTTCGGAATGTAGAGAAACTGGTTTCTGTATGTCTAGCTAGCATAGTGTGTAGGTCTCAAGTGCCGACTAGAATGTAGTAGCTAACTTTAGCCGTTTAGCTAGCTAGATAACGTTAGCTATTCAAAATTGGTCGTGCATCATTCTTATTTGTGGTTACTTTTTTTTTTTACCACAAACAAAAGTGGGACAGATGACTAGTTTGTCATTGGCTCCATCGAGTTGACTGATAGCTAGATTGACTACAACTTCGTACCTAACATTTTCATTCACATGAACGTTAGCTACTGTTAAATTGGCTAGCTAGCAAGTCAACTAGTAGCTAGTCCACAACTACACATGTAGCGTTCTAACATTAGCGTGATGGAGGGGAGGTAGATCGCTAGTCTAACAACTAATGTTACCGAAAGGTCGCCTTGTTTCATTATCATACGTTTCGTGCAGGCCATGGTGAAATTAAACCTATACAGAACGGTTGGTTAACTAGTTTAGTTAGCAAGTTATTTTATATGTTCGCGACGAGTAGTCACACACTGCAACCAAAGCCCTTTAGCTAATGTTGGGACTGACTAAAGCTGCCAGTTGTCTCCCTCTAGTTAGCTAACCAGAGACCACTCAGTTTAATTAAACTTTTATTTTGCCTGATACTGTAAAATGAAGTCCTTTACGAATCACTGATCCGCTTTGACGGCAAAATTATCGTTCTGGTGGAAACACTGGCAATATCAAATGTGTCTATGAACCCCCGTGGAATTTCGCTGTCACCACAAGGCGATCCATCATGGTTTTATAAATAACACCTAGCTGGCTGGTCGAGCATGTGTTGTCTGACTTCAGCATGCTGTCCTGTCCCCCAGGGTTTCCACTTGGCATGTTCCATTGGAGCTCACTATATGGATATAGCCTAATCAGATGGCTTTGAATTTTAACTTTGAAGGTCAATAAGTTATGGCTGTTAGTATTGCAATTGAAAAATACGTTTGTCAAAATACGTTTTAAGACCATCACTTTTGTAATATAGCTCTTAAAAGATACTTGTAAACACTTCAGCAATTAAAGTCAAGGTGTTTGTTTTTATCAGCTACTTGAGCTGTTTTTAACGCTCCTCCTTCTGCCTTTTCAGCCACCTCGGAGTGGATCCAGTTCTTCAAAGATGCTGGGATACCTGCTGGTCTGGCTGTCAACTATGCTGTGTCTTTTGTGGACAACAGGTAATTAAGGCTGTCTTCACTCCTTGGCCTGGAACAGTTCACCACAAAATGAAAGATTGTCAGACATTTTAATTTGATTATTGGTCCCCTGTGGCTCATTTGGTAGAGCATGGGACTTGCAACGCCAGGGTTGCGGGTTTGATTCCCACGGGGGACCAGAATGAAGAAATATGAAAATCAGGGATGCAAACTAGTCACCTTTTGGCGAAATTTGCCATTTTGAATCCAAAATACGTGACCTAAGTGAGTCGTTTAGATCCGATGAGAAAGGTTGGGGGGGGGCTTTGGATCACTACTGGCTGTAAGCGAACGAGTGATGCGCGTTTTGAGCAATACTGGCTGTATCCAATGCTCAGCCAATCGTTCACATAACAGAATGCAGCACGCGACTGAAGAGAGAAAAGACAACCAATTTGCTAGTTACAGAATCAGCGCGCACTCTGGAAAGACAGCCGTAGGGTGCAAAGGCAGTTTGCCAGTTACAGCAGCGCGTCCCTGAACGATAACGAAGAGGTAGGTGAGAAGCCTGACCACGGAGACGGGGGTGAGAAGGTGATGAAGCGTACTTCATGAGCTGTAACCGAAAAACAACTGGCATTTGGAAAGTTTGAGGTGAGGGAGAAAGTGTTGTGGAACAAGTATTGTTAAGTATCTTGCTATCGTAGCTGGATCGAATTCTCCGTTAGCTAGCCAGAGAAATGTTAAGCAACAATAGCCAACTTAACTGATCAAATAATTGTGTTTATTGTTTGAAAGTTAGCTGGTTAATAAAGTCAGACAGCTAGCTAGCTAACGTTACAATATCAGATGAGCTAACGTTAGTGAGCTAACCAATTCGCTATAGTATTAACTGGTATACGACTCCTTGCCGTTCCTCAAGTTATAACTCGTTAGTTGCTTAATGGACCCTGGCAATCTGTGTGAAATGTTAACTAGCTAAAGAACTATCTGAACTAATGTTTTCCCTCTACAATATGTGGTTAATTTTCAGAATGAGAGAATTAGGTGAAAATGAGGCAATGTTTGTTAAACAAGTAGATTCGGGGATCAAGTGTAGCTGGGGCTGGGCCTGGCTTATGCCAATAGATGTGAAAGAAACACCACACACGTTCCCTCTTTCAATACAGTGGATAAAAAGGGGTATATACTCTGCCTGAAATTATGCCAACTCACCATGTCTGAATCAGTGGGAACACTGAGCTTGTTTCCCGGCAACAATAAGGTCCCATCTAGGGGTGATGGGAGACAGTGACACCCTTGTTCCTTATCTCCAGTCTACTCCGTAATTTGTTTTTTGTTGCGGTCATTGTGGAAAACCCCGCTTCAGAGGTAGGATGTTGGAAATGGAAGCAACGTTTTCGGTGCTTTTGAGGCTATCAGGAAATGCAGCCTTGATTTTAATCCAGAAGGTCGGCAGAGATGAAGTTCTCAAGCATACTTTTAAGGCCACCGTCATTTGCAACCTCAAGGAGTTGATCTTCTTCCTGCACAGACATGGACGATTCACCTGGGACATTCACAAATGGGTCGCGGATCCATTCCTTCGCACTTCGTGGGTCTTTGGCGGTTGGGAAGTAACGCTCGAACTCCATTGACGGCGAAGCTGGGGGATCGCGCACCAGCTGGGAGAAAGACGGCCCAGTCTGTCTCTCCCAAAATCCCGCTAATATTTGGAACATGTCAAATATGCCCCTTTGGGCCTTTTATTTTCCTTAGCCCTTCCAAAGATATCGACGTTTGCTTGTTTTTTATTCATGTCGACTAACGTTGGTGAGCAACACAGCTCACACAGACGGTGATAGACTCGCGCCGCGCGCATTACTCAAGTTCAAAATCTGTAAACTGTTGTGGGCGTGACAGAGATATTAGAGTGATGAGAAAAGGACCAACAGACTGCACCAAGTTCAATGTAATTACTGCACAAATAGCCTCTAATTGTATATAAATATTATTTTATTTTACAGATAAAAAATATATAATAAATTACCCTTTCCATGTGGCCCGGTGGTTGGGAACAGCTGATGTACATCATATTGTTTGTTGTTTAATTAGTTAAAACCTGTATTTCCCCCCTAGCAGAGATTCTTTTTTTTTTTGCATGTTTCAGTGCAAAAAGAAAGTGTCACCTTTTTGGGCACTCACCGGTTTGCATCCCTGGAAAATGTATGCACTCACTTCTGGACTCTGGATATGAACGTCTGCTAAATGACTAAAATGTAAATGTAGACTGTAAACAATTTGGTATTGAAGTCATGAATAATTTCCATTAATTTCGAATAAATTCTCGGCCATTCTTCTATTAGTAGGAATGAAATATCTCTCTTTTCTCTCGCAATCCCACCCCCGTCTCTCTGCAGGGTCCAGAAGAACATGCTGATGGACCTCAGTAAGGAGATCATGATGGACCTGGGCATCACTGTCATCGGTGACATTATTGCCATCCTCAAACACGCCAAACAGGTCTACCGACAGGTAAGGAGACGGCTTGTGTAGAGCATGATCGACCAGTCTATCGTGATCGACAGGCTGGTAGACCACCGGTCTAGAGAAATGATGGGCGGAAAGATGGAATCACTTCCCGTTGCATCATTCATTTAAAGAGCTTTTCGAGCACATGTTGGGAGCACTTCCTCCAATGCAGCACTACAAGTCATGCGAGAGAGATATGGTGCTTTGCCAGAAGACTTGCTGTTTTTAATGCTGTTCTGACAGCAGTTACTCCAATGCTGCCTCTCTCCCACCTCCCCTTCCCCTCTCCAGGACATGTGCAAAATGGCCACACAGGCCATAACCTCAGGACAGTCCAGCGTTCAGACCGAACTCCGAAGAACTGCCAACACCCGTGAGTATTTTGATTCAAAACAATGAACCGTTAAGAATTTCATACCAGTGATTTTCCTTTTATGTATCGCCTTTCTCAACGTGCTTAACAGTGTAGGACGATAAGTCACCCCTTCCACCGCCAATGAGTAGCGTCACCCTCTTGGGTAATGCACGGGAGCCATTCTGTGCCAGAATCCTCACCATATGTTTCTAATCCTCTTGTTTCTCTGCAGCCGCCACACGTATGATTGCCAACGCCTTAAGCCGCGACTCACCGCCAAGCACACCAGCCCATCACCCTGACAACCGGGCAATCTCTGTGACAGTGTCCAACAAACAGGCCAAGAGTGGCAAAGCAGGTAGCTACCCCCCTGTTCCACCCTCTGTGTGGACTGGCCTTCTCACTCTATCTGCCGTAGCAGGAGGCAACATCTCCCTAGCATAGATATCACACTGACTCTCGCCGTCTCCATCCCACAATATCTCATTCTTTTTCTTCTCTACCTCTTTCCACCTCCTCTCTCTCTCTCTCTCCATCCTATCTCTCTTTTTCCCAGTGCTGAGCCGGCCTGCTGACGAGGGGAACGGTCTGCCGGTGAAGCGTCGGCGCGTGACTGCAGAGATGGAAGGCAAGTACATCATCAACATGCCCAAAGGCACCACGGCACGCACCGCCCGAATCCTGGCCCAGCAGGCCAAGAAAGGTAGGGCCTCACCTTCTGGCCAGGGTGAACCAAGGAAACTAATCATTCAACGCCCTTTAACGCTCATCCCACTAATATTATGGACTGCCGCATCTAAAGGAAATGGTTCTTGGAATGTCCTTATTACTTACCATGATAAAGATGACCCCTATCCCCAACTAGAAACCCCCCCCCCCCCCCCCAACACACACCATTCCACCCTTTCTATGTGTCTCTTTCAATTTCTGTGTTTGACAGTATATTTATCTTTTTAACTCTGTTTCTCTTACCTATAAAAAGGGAACAAGCGGATGTCCGTGTTTGAGCGACTGGGAGCCGAGTCCAAGGCAGATACCACCACGGGTAGCAGCAAGGTGAGCCGTCTCTTTTAACACGTTACATGTGTGTCTATGTGAGTGACGTTGAGTGTTAGTCAGGGCATGTCCTCTCTGCTCTCATGGCCCGTCTCTCTCCAGGCCACGGGTGTGTTCAGTCGTCTGGGCCGAGCAGACGAAGCGGAGGAGGAGCAGGGAACAGCAGGAAGGGTTGATGTAGACGGAGTGGAAGAGGAGGAGGAGGAGGAGGAGGAGGATGATAGTGACGGAGAGGGTTCGGTCCTACAGTACGCTGGCGTCCTCAAGCGACTCCCACCCTCCCAGAAGAAAGAGCCTGGGGCCCCCAAGCTGGCCCCCACCACCCTCCGCCGCCTGGGAGGGAAATTCAAACTCCCCCCCACTGATTCTCCCTCCTCCTCCTCCTCTTCCTCCCCCGATGGCCTCCCCCCTGCCAAGCTCAGCGTGCTTCAGAGACTGGGCAAGCCCCCTGCCTCCCCACCGCCTGCCGACACCCAGGACAGCCGGGTGACCAGCACCAGAAATAAGGCCCGACCAGGCCTGGCCCTGGCTAGCCCCAAGGTCACCAGCAGCACCAGGGCTGGAGGAGGGGAGAGTTTTGGGGCTCAGATGGACGTAGGGTCAGTCAATGTCTTTAAGAGACTAGGCAGCAGGAGGACCTAACACATATCAGGTCATGTCTAGACTTAAACAGTACCTTTTTATTATTTGGTATTATTACCCCTACGTGTTGGAGTCATGACAAGCATTGTGTTATTATATCCAACCGTAGAGGTTTGAGACGACCACTGCAACCTGGGTGAATGAACATTTTGGATGTTGCATCAGGTTTTGAAAGGTAAGTTTAGTTTCTATAGGCATAAATTGACCCATCCGAGCTAACTACATTTTTAAGTTGGACACATACAGACGAAAGATAGCCACGCTATGGTGCGGTATTCACTCTCTGCATTTTCTCCACGCTGCTGTTCCTCTCCCTCTGCCAAACAAGGAGATTAAAACTGCTGTACCCATCTCTAGCTTTTAGTTGTATTGTTTTATACTATTGTTATGGCATGGCACCAACACAGTGGCCTCTTGACCTCATATGCCTCCAGTTGGGGATGCCATCCGTTACCCCCCCCCCGGAAGGCTAGTTATTGTGACATGTTGATAACATCACATAAAAAGCTAACCAGGATACCAACAGAGACCTGTTTGTGCTAACATTCCACTCCTTGTCATGGTATGTTGGTTATATGACGCAGAGTACAAGGGGTGGAATGTTAGCACAAAACAGGTCTGTATTTTAGGCTTTACGGAGAGCTGCTTCTAGTGAAGCTGGCTAAGTGATCAAATGGATTGTTGGAATGCACGATGTAACGTTATTCACCATATCACGTAAGCACTCGCCTCACCTGGGCTGTGACTACCTGGTACAGTCCACTGCTAAGACTTTAATGCTGTAACTCTGGCCCTAGACTGGACAACAGCAACTGGCAAACAGCACATCAATGAACCTCTCAACCCACAAGCAAGAGCATTTCATCACCTCATTTTATATGAACTGTATTTGTAGAAATGTGTAAATGCATATTGCTTGATGATGCCTACCTTTTGAAGGCTCCACCACCACATTGAACCTCTGGTTGTATACAGCCATCTGCTTGAAAGCCAAGAGATTCTGAGTTGTCTGTTCACGGAAAAGGAAGTTACCCACCCTTGACCTGGAAGTAGATTTTATTGTGAGGTTTTTCCCGGGGCTTATTCAGTACGTAGAAATGTAACGTATAGAGCTCACATGATGCTTTAGTTGACTAACAAGAGAAGCATGTTAGTTCTGCACCATACCCTTTCTATCTAAATGTGTAATGTGCTTTTCTCTATAAGCCCCTGGTTTGTCATAATTCAGCATGGTATAGGAACTGATATGTAATGTCCCCTTGATATTGATACAATACTTAGCAGGTGTTCACCCAACTCAATGTCATTTTGAGACTGTGTCTTTTATTTATTTTTTATTAAACTTCACACCGGAACTTTGCTACACTATATATATTTTGAAAATCATGACAAAAAAAACGACATCCAAGGTTTTATCGTTTTTAAGATGTAATGGAACAAGTCACCCTGCCTTCAGAAAGTGATCTTGAAGATAAACAAGAAAATGGCGGAAAAAGTCTCGCCTGATTTATTTTCCTTCCATCTTTGAGCTAGCTACTGCAGCCGTCCCGTCCCCCAGGATTTCAGTCCTACAGGATGCTCTTGTACTTTGGACCTTGCTCTTTTAATGAGATACCCTATCATTGAAATTGCAGGTGTGAGACCAGAGTCAATATTTGGCTTCTCGGTGGAATAGACATTGAGCTGATCATTTATCGAGGAGTTCAATAATATGTGTGGGAGTGTTGTGTGTTAGGGGTTGAGTCAGTGAGCTCTCCATCTTGTCAGTGTTACCTCCCTGGAGATGGGTGTCTTAGCCTCCCCCTCACACAGAAATGCGCTGCATCGACAAACACAGGCAGGAGCACAGCTGGCACCACTAACCAGGCTTTTGACAGTGACAGACAGATGGGAGGGATGGTGCAAGTGTGACAGCCTGTCCAGTCTTCTCCCACTCACTGTTTCAGACAGACATAATACATGGAAGAGAGAGAACTCTCATAGACCTTCACTTCATAAGGGGGTTAAGTCACTACTTTCACCTCTGATTTGTAGCACCAGTGGTGGGAAAGGTACCCAGTTGTCATGCTTGAGTAAAAGTCAAGATACCTTAATAGAAAATGACTCAAGTAAAAGTGAGTCACCCAGTAAAATGGTACTTGAGTAAAAGTATTTGGTATTTTCTTTTGATAAGTGCGTGAATAGGACCATTTTCCTGTCCTGCTAAGCATTCAAAATGTAAGGAGTACTTTTGGGTGTCAGAGAAAATGTATGGAGTAAAAAGTACATTATTTTCTTTAGGAATATAGTGAAGTAAAAGTATTGAAAAATATAAATAGTAAAGTAAATTACATATACCCCAAAAAACTACTTTAGTACTTTTTTAGTATTTTTACTTAAGTACTTTACACCACTGTGTAGCACCCACCTGGCCTGAAATCCAGAACCTGTTTAGCTAAATCGAAATCCAATCACATCAAATTAAATTTTTAACATGCACCGAATACAACAGGTGCTTACTTACAAGCCCTTAACTCTATTTCTTGAACTGCATTGTTGGTTAAGAAAAGATTTACTAAATAAACTAAAGTTAAAAAAATTCTAAAAAGTGGCACAAAATAACAATAACGAGGGTATATACAGGGGGTACCAGTACCGAGTCAATGTGTGGGGGTACAGGTTAGTCGAGGTAATTTGTACATGTAGGTAGGGGTAAAGTGACTATGCTTAGATAGTAAACAGCGAGGGGGGGGGGGGGGGGACAGAGAGAACAGTCTGTGACTATACATCTTTTCAGTCTCCTGAGGAGGAGAAGGCATTGTCGTCTTTGTATGTTTGGACATAGTTTGTTGATGATGTGAACACCAAGGAACTTGAAACTTTGTACTCTGTGTCATGTGATCATGACAAGAAGTGGAATGATAACTCAAACCGACTGGTACCCAGGCTAGCACCCACCTAGATGATGCACAGAAACCATTTTTGCAACAGAGTCCTCATCAGATCTTACAGTGGAGAAGTGATTGGGTGTAATTACGTGTCCGTGATCTTTCAGGGCCAGAGCAGCTTTGCCAGATAGAAAGTCCTCTGGGTCACTGCTGCTTAGTAACTAGCACAGTCCCACAGCAGGTGATGCTGTTCATTAATGTGGACAGTGGAACATGGGCACAGTACATTCATAATAGTGGAGTGTGGCCGAACAACAACAGCCATGGATTCTATACCAGTGTAGGTCTGTGTCCTGCGGAATTAATGCAGGCTAGGCTATACAAAAGGGCACAACACTGGTATTTTTGTGGTTCCAATGGAATCTGGTCACAGATCATTGAAATGGACACCATTTTCCCCGAGAAAAAGAACAGAAGAGTGGCAGGAAAGGGCCTTCCCCAAACAGTTGTCACAAAGTTGGAAGAACAGAATCATCTAGAATGTATTTGTACAGTGCCTCTGGAAATTATTCAGACCCCTTGACTTTTTCCACATTTTGTTACGTTACAGCCTTATTCTAAAAGTGATTAAATTAACAAGTTTCCTCAGCAATCTACACGCACTTCCCCATAATGACAAAGCGAAAACAGGTGTTTAGAAATTTTTGTAAATGTATAAAAACATAAAAAAACAGATAGCTTATTTACATAAGTATTCAGACCCTTAGCTATGAGACTTGAAATTGAGCTCAGGTGCATCTTGTTTCCATTGATCATCCTTGACATGTTTCTACAACTTGATTGGAGTCCACCTGTGGTAAATTCCATTGATTGGACATGATTTGGAAAGAAACACACCTGTCTATAGAAGGTCACACAGTTGATAGTGCATGTCAGAGCAAAAAACAAGCCATGAGGTTGAAGGAATTGTCCGTACAGCTCCGAGACAGGATTGTTTCAAGGCACAGATCTGGGGAAGGGTACCAAAGAAATTCGCCAGCATTGAAGGCCCCCAAAGAACACAGTGGCCTCCAACATTCTTAAATGGAAGAAGTTTGGAACCATCAAGACTCTTCCTAGAGCTGGCCGCCCAGTCAAACTAAGCAATCGGGGGAGAAGGGCCTTGGTCAGGGATGTGACCAAGAACCTGATGGTCACTCTGACAGTGCTCTAGAGTTCCACTGTGGAGAACCTTCCAGAAGGACAACCATCTCTGCAGCACTCCACCAATCAGGCCTTTATGGTAGAGTGGCCAGACGGAAGCCACTCCTCCGTAAAAGGCACATGACATTCCGCTTGGAGTTTGACAAAAGGCACCTAAAGACTCTCAGACTGTGAGAAACAAGAGTCTCTGGTCTGATGAAACCAAGTCTGAACTCTTTAGCCTGAATGCCAAGTGTCACGTCTGGAGGAAACCTGGCACCATCCCTACGGTGAAGAATGGTGGTGGATGCATCATGCTATGGGGATGTTTTTCAGCAGCAGCAGTGACTGGGAGACTAGTCAGGATTGAGGGAAAGATGAGCAAAGTACAGAGAGATCAGAGCAAAGTACAGAGAGATCCTTGATGAAAACCTGCTCCAGAGTGCTCAGGATCTCAGACTGAGGCGAAGGTTCACCTTCCAACAGGCAACGACCCGAAGCACACAGCCAAGACAATGCAGGAGTGGCTTCGGGACAAGTCTCTGAATGTCCTTGAGTGGCCCAGCCAGAGCACGGACTTGAACCCAATCGAACATTCCTGGAAAGACCTGAAAATAGCTGTGCAGCTACAAACCTCACAGAGCTTGAGAGGATCTGCAGAGAAGAATGGGAGAAACTCCCCAAATACAGGTATGCTAAGCTTGCAGCGTCATACCCAAGAAGACTCGAGGCTGTAATCGCTGCCAAAGGTGCTTCAACAAAGTACTGAGTAAAGGGTCTGAATACTTATGTAAATGTGATTTCTCAGTAAAAAAAAGAAAAGAAATTAGCAACAATTCAAAAAAAAAAAAATGTTTTTGCTTTGTCATTGTAACGGCTTTCTTCCTGGGATGAAGGAGAGGACCAAAATGCAGCGCAGTTAGTGTTCAACATGTTTAATCAAGAATGACAATAACTTGAACACTATACAAACTACAAAATAACAAACGTGAAAACCGAGACAGTCCTATCTGGTGCAGAACATAAACACAGAGACAGGAAACAACCACCCACAATCCCCAACACAAAACAAGCCACCTATATATGATTCTCAATCAGGGACAACGATTGACAGCTGTCTCTGATTGAGAACCATATTAGGCTGAACACAGAAACAGACGAACTAGACACACAACATAGAATTCCCACCCAGCTCACGTCCTGACCAACACTAAACAAGCAAAACACATAAGAACTCTGGTCAGGACGTTACAATTATGGGGTATTGTGTGTAGATTGATGAGGAATAAAACAATTTAATACATTTTAGAATAAGGCTGTAACGTAACAATGTGGGAAAAATCAAGGGGTCTGAATACTTTACGAAGGCACTGTGTGATTTAGCGTTAAGATTTCCCTTCACGTATCCTCCTGAGTGGCGCAGCGGTCTAGGGCACCGTATCGCAGTGCTAGCTGCGTTACTACAGATCCTGGTTCGATACCGGGTTGTGTTGCAGCCGGCTGCGACCGGGAGACCCATGAGGCGACGCACAATTGGCCCAACATCGTCTGGGTTAGGAGAGGGTTTGGCCGGGATGTCCTTGTCCCATTGCACTCTAGCGACTCCTGTGGCGTGCCGGGCGCATGCATGCTGACACGGTCGCCGGGTGTACGGTGTTTCCTCCGACACATTGGTGCGGCTGGCTTCCGGGTTAAGTGTGCATTGTGTCAAGAAGCAGTGAGGCTTGGCGGGGTTGTGTTTCTGAGGACGCGCGGCTCTCGACCTTCGCATCTCCAGAGTCCGTATGGGAGTTGCAGAGATGGGACAAGACTGTAACTACCAATTGGATATGACGAAATTGGGGAGAAAAACATGTAATTCAAAAATATTTCCTTTCACTGGAACTAAGGGGCCTGAACAATGAAAAACAGCCCTAGACCATTATTCCTCCTCTACAAAACTTTACAGTTGCTCTCTTGGCATCTGCCAAACCCAGATTCATCCTTCGGACTGCCAGACGGTGAACCATGATTCATCACTCCAGAGAATGCGTTTCCACTGCTCTAGAGTCAAATGGAGGCGAGCTATACACCACTCCAGCCGACGCTTGGCATTGCGCATGGTAATCTTAGGCTTGTGTGCGGCTGCTCGGCCATGAACACCCATTTCATGAAGCTCCCGACGAAAAGTTATTGTGCTGACGTTGCTTCCAGAGGCAGCCTAGACCTCGGTTGTGAGTGTTGCAACCAAGGACAGATTTTTTTTATGTGCTTCAGCACTCGGTGGTCCAGTTCTTTGAGCTTGTGTGGCCTACCACTTTGTGGCTGAGCCATTGTTGCTCCTAGATGTTTCCACTTCACAATAACAGCACTTACAGTTGACCGGGGCAGCTCTAGCAGGGCAGAAATGTGATGAACTGACTTGTTGGAAAGGTGGCATCCTATGACAGTGCCACGTTGAAAGTCACTGAGCTTTTCAGTAAGGCCATTCTACTGCCAATTTTTGTCTATGGCGATTGCATGGCTGCAGTGGCAATTTAAGCAAAAAAAGTTTTATGCATGCCGGCAAAGCCACAACACTGAACAATACATTAATTGCACTATAACGCCGACAAACGGTGCCCACAAACTGTTCGGGCCTACATAAAGCTGTCCCAGCAGCCGAGCTTTCTTTTCAGCACCATGGAGTGAATCCTTACCACCGCTACACCTGGTAATCAGCGGAGCCTTGTCTGGCAGCGAATAAGTTCATTCAGCCTCATTTACTGCCTTTAAAAAAAAAACATAGCTGATATGGCTGACATGCTTAAACAAATGAGGTTTCTACTGACAATTGAGATGTACACGCTATGGCATAAGGGGACGACTAGTAGATAAGAGGCAATCCAAGCTTGGACGGACGTAGTCATTACACCTTTGTCAATTACTTTTGAAATGTACTATCGACAGAATTCAGAACATGGGCCATTCTTACAGTAAAATTATTAGGGTGAGGGACATGGGCTACTAACAGCTTACTACACAACATACACTTAGTATTACTTTCTTGGCTACAGTATAAGTATCTCCCTAGCATATTACTTAATTTATGCAGCAGCATACAATACATTTTTGGACTCACCCTGTTGTGCTGTGCTCACTTGAACAGGAAGGTGGCGCAGCGGTCCTTCTTGTATGCTCTAGAAAGAGGCACGAGTTCTCGATTTGGAATTCCGAGTTGGATGACCATTCAAAATCATTTTCTGTATTTTCCTAGTCGTCTTGAACTCACTGAAGTCTGAGATTTCCCAGTTCCGAGTTTCCAGTTGTCTTGAACGTGGCAGAAGTCATGCTGGATTGACAGCATGGCCAATGTACTCAAACTTTACCAATTGGATATCACAAAATTGGGGAGAAAAAGGGCGTCATTTTTTAAACATTTTATTTCAAAGGATAAATATTCAAATGCAACGCCATGGGCCAGAAGTTATGATCTTGTCACATCGCTGCAACTTGTTTATGTCCAATGGCCGATAAGCAATGATACGTTTTATTGATAATTTTTCATCAAATGACAGGGATTGAAAAGGATTTGCCATTAGATTGTCAACTTGATTCATGATGATGACTGCTTGTCTAGCTTGCTAGCTAAGATTTTGAAAGTATGATGTTGACATGTCCAGTCCAGTCAAAGCTACGGTAGATATAATGTGATTTGACGTTATTTTATCTGTGGCCAATTACCTTGAGTCTTCTTGGATGGGCACTTCTAATGTAACTCTATGGCAGCACCCAAGGGGCTTGAATTTCTAGCTCTACCTGTAGATTTTGCGTTGACGTAGTGTCCCATGAGTGACAGAACACTGAGCCAATCACGGCACAACTAGAGAACATCACCAACTCCTACGCTCAGTATTTTCCGCTAGCTGCCCCACCACCACGGAAAGCACTGAGCTAGGCTGAAACACCTGCATTTTGGAGCTGCCTTACTCAAGAAAGCAAAAAAGAAAAGGCAAAGGAGATGCCTAGTCAGCTGTACAACTGAATGATTTCAACTGAAATGTGTCTTCCACAGGCTACCTGTCGAGATCATGTTTGTATGCGGCTTTATTAACATTTTTTTTATACATTGTTTACAAACTGATATGTGATATGTATTAACGCCACACAAAAAAACTCTGCCCCACCTGCCCTGAATGATGAGTCGCCACTGGATGGCTGTGTGGCCGAAATAGCCGAATCCACTAATTTGAAGGGGTGTCCACATACTTTTGTATGTATAGTGTATATGGAATAGTCTTGAGTTCATTGATTTCATTTGCGCAATTGACAAGTCTTGCCATTTGGATCAGAGCTAGAGCGCATAGGCTTACTACAATCATGTTGTTGATTACAGGTTTTAAAACGACAGATTTGTAGAATAGATTTAGTCTCTACCCCCGGCATATTCATACAGTAATTTCAACTCCTGATTACAAATGTTGGTGTTGCTTTTAGTTTTATTTTCCGTTTCTTTGCACCCATCCATCATGACTCTTGATTGATCATATGAATCAAAGTGAAGATTGCTTACAGCTTTAAGGTGAAAGATCCGATTGAACTCCGCACGACTCCTCTTTTTCCCCCCACAATGCATCACGCGCGAGCCTGAGTCCGCTGGCTGTGGTGCTGAAGCGGCGCATGCCGGGGGCTCGAGCGCAGACACACAATCGAAGGCATCCTCTCGCGCGATGGTCAAAAATAGATAGAAGAAGAGAGCTTGTAATTCAGGAATCCAAGCCAATTATTTGTGATTTTTATATAAAATACAATTTACGGTAGTCTGAATTTGTGTAAGCTGTTTTGATAGCTTATAGCCTATTTGCGCGGTGCGTGTTAGGTTTTTAGACCACCCTCTCCTTATATTATCTATCTCTCATCTTTATTGTTGTTGCCTGCCTGTCTCGCGCATTCTTTATGCACAGCACGCCGCTCCAGTCCTCTCCGAGTAAATAGACCTTCGTCGGAACAGCATGGCCCGGTCCAGTCGTGCCCACTGAGAGAGATGGAAGCAAAACAGCACTCCATAAAGAGCCTGAAGAGCTACCCAGAGGCGGGGGGCCGGAGCCTGGCGGCGGCCGCGGGAGACGTCGGCGTTGGAGGTGGTGGAGGAGGGTGTCTTGCCGGCTCAGCACAGATGGAGATGGAGGCAAACATACAGAAAGCCATTGACTTCAAGGTGGAGGGCCACCGCTGCTACAAGGAGAAGAAATTCCGGGAAGCGATAGGGAAGTACCACCGGGCTCTGCTGCAGCTGAAAGGGGTGCATTTAGTGGATGGAAGCACGGACTCCCAGGTCAACCTCCTGAGCCAAGCCGCCGTCAAGCTGACGGAAGAGCAGCGGAGAACCGTGGAGATCACGGAGATCGAGTGCTACGACAGCCTGACAGGTGAGTAGCTAGCCTAGTCAGTGGTGTTGCTCAGCGTCGCGGGTCTTGAGCATGGACAGCTCGTATACTGAGATTCTGCCATTGTTCGTTCCGGTTCACGGGGTTAGGAAGGAACTCGTTTAGACAATTAGCCAGTGTCAAGCATAATTTCCGCAGCTGTGAGGCCTGTATGAGGTTGGTTAATAAGAATAGGCTTAATAATACATTAATAGCTGGCGCTTTGCACAGTGGACAGCGCAATGGAGCTGAATATAGACAGGTAGATGGCGAATGTGTCCATTTTTTTCATTGTGTGATATTCCTGTCCTTTCAACGTGAAATGTATTGCCAATCTCGATTAATGCAGCCATTTTTATCTCAATATTATATAATTTCTGGGTAACAATTAAGTACCTTACTGTGATTTTTTTTCAATAAAAAAATGGTCAAAAATAAACTAAAATAGCTTCTTAGCATAGAGGAATTCCTCAAGCAAGAATTTGGCTAGGACTGTCTGGTAGTGGTTAGAGTAGGGTGGAAAAAACTAAAACTACCTGTTATTGACAGAGAGGTTTGGAACTCTCGTTCTTATTGGTGTATTAACTAATTTACCACCTGGTAATGTCACCAGGCAGGCCAAAACTCCATCCCACCAAAACAGGCTGTCATTTCAGTCAGTCTTTTCGAACAGCTCTTCCACTATAAGGGCTTTATCATTTTCAAAATGTGACAGTATTATTCCAACCTCATAGTGTGGAAATGTAAATAAAACACAGGAAAATTACATCTTTGACTGCACTGGGCCCTAATCATTATTTTATTAGTAAACAGTACAAAGGTTAATTATAATACATTATCATTTGTGTGCTCGAGTTGTTTTTGTCTCAAGCCATGTCTTCCTCTTGCGATTCTTATCAAGGGTTTTTTTCACTGTCTGTCTCTCTTTGTTGTGCTCCATTCAAGTAATTTGTTTGCTTCTCTTGATTCCAAACCTTTCCCCCCCCCAGTTAATTCCTTTGATAGCCACGGGGAAACTAGTGATTTGATGGTAATCGGCTGTAGTCAGTGGAAAGGCTATATTAGCAGGAGTGAAGAGGTGTACATCCTGTGGAAAAGGGACACAAATACACACAGTGGGAGCCTGGGGGTTATATGCTGCCATATCATCCAACACATGATGCCTCCCACAGTGCAGCTGTGTTGTTACAAAAACAGTTCACATGCTCTGAGGTGGAAAAACATGGTGTGGACCATCCCAGTTTACAGGTGAAATCTGTCTAAATGGATCCTAAAATTACCTTACAAATACAAGTGATATGCCACTATGGCTGCATTTACACAGGCAGCCCAATTCTGATATTTTACTCAATTATTGACAAAAGAGCTGATCTGATTGGTCAAAAGACCAATTAGTGAAAAAAAATATCAGAATTGAGCTGCCTGTGTAAACGCAGCTAGTGAATTGAAACTCACAACACTTTGGTTAGAATAATTGACAATATTAGTATTTTCAGGTCATCATTGTCATGTCTGGTCATCAAGGTTAATGCCTCTGTCAAACCAACCACAAGTGTCAGTTAAATAGGCTATGTATGTGTAGTGTAATTTGAAAAGATAAACTGATATTTTACTCAGAAACTTAAAATCTCTTAACAATGAGATTTGAGTAAAGCTGAGTTTACACATATTTGTTATTGGTAATGCTTTGAGTAAGAAACAGGATAATCTATTCAACAGATGTGAGATTAAGAGATTGCCTACTGCCAGATAATCTATGAAACAGATGTATGAGATTTGATTTTAACAGATACAGTAGTCTGTCTGGCACATGTGAGTTGGCCTATAGGAGATTAGATGTGTCTGTGGGTCTAATGATGACAGTATAAATATTGTTTACCACAGTGACAGTAGTCTGTCTACATGAGAGTATGGCTAAAATGTTACATAATGCATTGTGAAATCTATTTCTTTATTTTACATTTTTTAAATGTTTTATTTTAGGCGTGGATCAGTTTAATATTGCAGAAAGATTGTAGCTTCCATCAATGTAATTGTCTGCATCATTTCCAATCCCCCATATCTTTTTTGGGTAAATATTTATATCCATATACAGTTGAAGTCGGAAGTTTACATACACCTTAGCCAAATACATTTAAACTCAGTTTTTCACAATTCCTGACATTTAATCCAAGTAAAAATGCCCTGTCTTAGGTCAGTTAGGATCACCACTTTATTTTAAGAATGTGTAATGTCAGAATAATAGTAGAGAGAATTATTTATTTCAGCTTTTATTTCTTTCATCACATTCCCAGTGGGTCAGAAGTTTACATACACTCAATTAGTATTTGATAGCATTGCCTTTAAATTGTTTAACTTGGTTCAAACGTTTCGGGTAGTCTTCCACAAGCTTCCCACAATAAGTTGGGTGAATTTGGCTCATTCCTCCTTACAGAGCTGGTGTAACTGAGTCAGGTTTGTACGCCTCCTTGCTCGCACACACTTTTTCAGTTCTGCCCACAAATTTTCTATTGGATTGAGGTCAGGACTTTGTGATGGCCACTCCAATACCTTGACTTTGTTATCCTTAGGCCATATTGCCACAACTTTGGAAGTATGCTTGGGGTCATTGTCCATTTGGAAGACCCATTTGCGACCTAGCTGTAACTTCCTGACTGATGTCTTGAGATGTTGCTTCAATATATTCATATAAAGTGTACCAGTCCATCCTGCAGCAAAGCACCCCCACAACATGATGCTGCCACCCCCGTGCTTCACGGTTGGAATGGTGTTCTTCGGCTTGCAAGCGTCCCCCTTTTTCCTCCAAACATAACGATGGTCATTATGGTCAAACAGTTCTATTTTTGTTTCATCAGACCAGAGAACATTTCTCCAAAAAGTACGATCTTTGTCCCCATGTGCAGTTGCAAACCGTAGTCTGGCTTTTTTATGGTGGTTTTGAAGCAGTGGCTTCTTCCATGCTGAGCGGCCTTTCAGGTTATGTCGATATAGGACTCGTTTTACTGTGGATATAGATACTTTTGTTCCTGTTTCCTCCAGCATCTTCACAAGGTCCTTTGCTGACGGCTGTGTGGTCCAATGTTGTTTATACTTGCGTACTATTGTTTGTACAGATGAACGTGGTACCTTCAGGCATTTGGAAATTGCTCCCAAGGATGAACCAGACTTGTGAAGGTCTACAATTTTTTTTCAGAGGTCTTGGCTGATTTCTTTTGATTTTACCATGATGTCAAGCAAAGATGCACTGAGTTTGAAGGTAGGCCTTGAAATACATCCACAGGTACACCTCCAATTGACTCAAATGATGTCAATTAGCCTATCAGAAGCTTCTAAAGCCATGACATCATTTTCTGGAATTTTCCAAGCTGTTTAAAGGTACAGTCAACTTTGTGTATGTAAACTTCTGACCCACTAGAATTGTGATACAGTGAATTATAAGTGAAATAATCTGTCTGTAAACAATTTGGTTAAGGTATATATAAACTTCCGACCTCAAATGTATATGCATACACATACCTATAAAAATATACATCCTTTTTTTTGAATATACCTTTATTATTGTTAAATCTATTTGGTCAGTGATATACTTAAGCAATAAGGCCCGAGGTGGTGTGGTATATGGCCAATGGGGCTGTTCTTATGTACGATGCGTCGGTGAGTGCCTCGACACAGCCCTTAGCCGTGGTATATCGGCCATATATCAAAAACCCCCGAGGTGCCTTATTGCTATTCTAAACTGGTTACCAAGGTAATTAGAGCTGTAAAAATACATGTTTTGTCATACCCGTGGTAAACGGTCTGATATACCATGGCTGTCAGCCAATTAGCATTCAGGGCTCGAACCACCCAGTTTATAATATGATATACTTTATGGTGCTGTATTGTTCATTTTGTTGACTATCTACGAGGATTCAGCACCCTATTATTTAGAAGAATCTATAAGATATTCTAACAAACAGTTAACATGAAAACATAAAATGGGTTAAAGGCAGGCTGGGTTGCTCTGGTGCTGGCTGTGTCTCCCTGTGTTCTGTCTCCGCTGGGTCCTGGCTCAACTGGCGTGACAGGCTGAAGGTCGGCTCTCTCTGCCCCCTCTTATGACCCTCTGCCTGGGCCCTGTGGGGGAGCTACCCTGGCGGAAAGGAGAAATAGAGAGGAAGGGAGGAGGATGGAAAGAGAGGTTAAAAGACAGGGAGGGTAAACGAGAGCAGGAGAGAGAGAAGTAGAGGGAGAAAGAAAGGGAAGAGGGAAAGCAAGTTCAGTGGGTGATGAGGGGCATATTTACCATGGCAACCATCACTGGGCCTTTTCCTGTTGTTATTCTCATGTCCATCACTGCATTCTGCTCTCACCTCTCACAATAACAAAGATTGTTTGATTGTTTTGTGACCTCTCCCTCAATCTGTGTTTTATTTTAGATTGAATAAAAATACAATATGCGTACACATTTAATAATACTGGAGACCTCTCCACCCTACCAATGGTCTGGCTACCCAGAGTCCTGCTGGACAGAAGGTGGCCCGTGTCGTGTTGAGTTAGGCAGCATTTTGATTGGCCAGCTGTCTTACTTTCAGACGCATGATACAGGGGCAACAGAGTGGACAGCCTCACCTCCAGCGCCTCTGTGTGTGTGTGTCTGTGTGTGCTTGTGGGTGATTCTGTTTGTCTCAGCGATCGTTCCTCGGAAGAACAGCAGCTAACCATCTGATATGGAGAAGGGTGGGGGTACACAGATTGCTTCTCGCCCTGCCATTATCACAGTGCCAATGCTGACATTGCTGTGTGTGTGTTGTCTGTTTTTTGTACAGGGATGTGCAAGCTCATTTTGTGTGTGTGCTAGACTTTTGTTATGACAAGGACAGGACTATTGTCTGTCTTGTGCCAGTCACAGCACCTTTTTAAATGACATGGCTACCCGGACAAAGGCGGCCCAGAAATGTTCACTAAATGCAGCGATTTTGCCGTCAGCATGACGCAGACAGCGATTGTGTTTGAGACAGAGATCCCAGACAGGTGATGGGAGAGAAGCCGACATCAAAGGAGACAAGTAATGATAGAAAGAGAGGAGAAAACTGTGTGCGAACGACAAAAACAATAAAGAACTGCATACGACTGTGATGGTGGTTTGGGAGAAAGAATATTTACTGAAAATAGAGAGGGAGTGAGAGTAACAGAAAAATTGAGGTTTGTGCGTACAGTGTTGTTACCTGATTCTGTCTGAGAGAGAGCTATTGAGATGAATGGCCTATTTGCCGTCGCCCTTAAAAGAGCCAACATGCTGTTTCCCCATGAGGGTGTGGTACTGTTTCTAAGTGGGTTACACCAGGCTGTAGCCGCTCTGGAAATGGTGCTGCAACATGTTGGCCAGAGGTAGACCGTCAGCCACGCAGGTTGGCGGTTTTTGGGATGAGTCATGTTCCGCAGGCAGCACACCCACCCACCCAAACCACATACTGTGCTCACAGATACATATGATAACAGCCAATATACTAACAGTTTTCCCACTGTTCTTTTCGTACATGGCACTCAAAGCACTTCCCTAGAATGAGACCCTATGAGCGAAAGACGTTGAAAAGGCGTTGGAAATAAGTCTTTTCAACGTCTTGTGCTGACTGGGGAGGAAGACTATAAAAACAGCAGGAAGCAGTTGCTGGGTTATTAGATCATTTTAAACAATACAGATTGCTTATTCAGATAAAGAGAGATCTGCTGTAGAGAACAGACGTCAGTGTAAAAAAACATGAGTCCGGTGCTAACTCCTTTTGTGAGGGAGATTGAACCGTCTTTTCCCCGGCCCATTTCCTCTGATCTCTGACTCAATTATTCTTTTGTTCCGCGTGATTGGCTGCGATCGGTGCGTGAGTCATGAGTCACAGCCTCGGGTTGCAGCTGCAGCGGCACAACGTTATGAGCGGAACCGCTTGTTTCGTAACACCCAGCACCTTTTATTCACCCATCAGGATGTTTCGTAACACCCAGCACCTTTTATTCACCCATCAGGATGTTTCGTAACACCCAGCACCTTTTATTCACCCATCAGGATGTTTCGTAACACCCAGCACCTTTTATTCACCCATCAGGATGTTTCGTAACACCCAGCACCTTTTATTCACCCATCAGGATGTTTCGTAACACCCAGCACCTTTTATTCACCCATCAGGATGTTTCGTAACACCCAGCACCTTTTATTCACCCATCAGGATGTTTCGTAACACCCAGCACCTTTTATTCACCCATCAGGATGTTTCGTAACACCCAGCACCTTTTATTCACCCATCAGGATGTTTCGTAACACCCAACACCTTTTATTCACCCATCAGGATGTTTCGTAACACCCAGCACCTTTTATTCACCCATCAGGATGTTTCGTAACACCCAGCACCTTTTATTCACCCATCAGGATGTTTCGTAACACCCAACACCTTTTATTCACCCATCAGGATGTTTCGTAACACCCAACACCTTTTATTCACCCATCAGGATGTTTCGTAACACCCAACACCTTTTATACACTGTTCTCGAATGCTCTTCTTACTGCCATGATGATCGTGTGTGTGTGCGTGTGTGTGTTTGTGTGTGTGTGTGTGTGAGCTCTACCACTCAGCAGCAGATCCACCCATAGTTCTTTCAGGAGATTGGCTTTCTTTTAGAGACAATGCATTAAGCCAAAGAGCTGCGATGAGGGCATGATGGACACTTTAGAAGGTTTGGACTGTGTATTATTTCATCGATGTCCATTAACATTTCACTGCGGCATGTTTCTACTAATCCATCAGGCTCCTAGAATGCTCATGGGGTTCATTTACAACTAACTGGAGGTAGTGGGTGTATCAACACAATCTCCCTTAGCTCCATCACTGGCCAGTGTGTGTGTGTATGTGTGTGTGTACGCATGCATGTGTGTATCCGTGTCTGATGCGCAGGGTCAATATTTCTCACCACATCCATTTCCACTCAGGGCTATTACATTGAGACCGTCGATGAACTTGTGACCCTTGACTTGCAATTACAGGACCCCGTAGTAACGCAACTTCAATGAGTGTGTAGATTCAGTATCATCAGCATCCGTTTCTCCCCAGACAAGGAATAGACAACCAAGAGTCTTAGAAGAAGATAAAAGTCAATTTACTGGGAGTTCCATTTGACTCCCAGTATTGCTACACTTCCCCAACAATCTTGAGGTGCATGACACCACCCTCTAATCTTAATCTCATTCCAGAAGGGAACGGGGATATAATACTGTCAGAGCCTCTGGCCAAATGTCACCCTATTCCCTATGTAGTGCACTACTTTTGATCCGGCCCTGGTCAAAAGTAGTGCACTATATAGGGAATAGGGCGCCATCTAGGACACAGACTTAGTCCTCAGTGCTATATAATACTGCAGAGGGGGTGCTACCTGTCACGAGGCCTAGCCTGCTACACAGTCCAGTCAGCCCCCTCTTATAAAACCAGAGTGGAGCAGAAAAACTCCTCCCTTTCACCCACTGCCAATAACGTCACTAGAGGAGGAGATGGAGAGGGGGATGTGTATGGAGGAGGTGATGGAGGGGCGAGAGGAAGAGCGAGGGAGAGACAGGGGGTATGAAGTGTATGGAAGAAGAGGAGGGTGGAGGAGAGAGGAAGATGAGGGTGAAACGGAGGAATGGGGGATGGTGTTTTTCTTTGGTTCGTATGTTGGCAGTTCAGAGGTTGCGTAGTTGTATGAGAGCCATGGCTGCGTTATGCCAGGTCTGCAGATGGCATAGCTTCGCTGTGGGGGCTCGACTGGGCATTCTGTACTCTCCTCTTTACCATTCCGTTGCAGCCAAGAGAGAGGGAACAAGAGAGAGAGAGAGAGAGAGAGAGAGAGAGGAGGAGGGTCAAGGAGCCAAGAGAAGGGGTGCTGAGCGTGAAGAGGGGAAGGGTGGGGGAAAGAGAGTGAGAGAAACTGGACAGAATGTTAAGGGAACTGTTATCTTCTAATATGAAGAGATTAGAAGAGGAATAGAGATGGAGAGAGAGAGAGAGAGAGAGAGAGGGGGAAGAAAAGAGTGAGGGGACTTTGGTGGACCTTTTTGACCTCTGGGAGGAGGAGGGAGTATGTTACGTTGTTCTTCATTGCTGCATTTGCGTATCATTTGTCATTGTAAGTATGGTGATGAGAAATCACGTCCAAGGCTAACGGTATTATATTATCGCCCTGGCAGAGCTGGAGTGCTCTTGTTTATGGCAATAAATATGATCCAGTCATCTGTGAAGGAGGGAGGGCCTTTTTTAGTCTTCAGTTGAAAGTCACGCCATTAGCTTAGAGGAGACTGAAACAGATGCCCTCTCTGACACTCTCACAGTGAGAGAGAGAGAGAGAGATGCAGTAAGAACATACAGAGTGTTTTTGGTCAACAGCTACAGTAATGAGAATATGTAAGAATCATTTGTGCATATCTAACTCACTGCGCTCCAGTGAACAGGAGAGACAACTTGTTATTTATCCAGAAAGCTGCATGTTATTAATATAGGCGGGGACCACACTATGTTCCCTCAGCCCTATGTTCCCTCAGGCCTATGTTCCCTCAGGCCTATGTTCCCTCAGTATCCACTGAACCAAATTCAGTCAAAATTTGCACAAATTATTATTGTTATAAGGTTATTTTTAATATCCACATATGTAATGGTATAAACTGAGTATACAAAACATGAAGAACACCTGCTCTTTCCATGACATACAGTGCATTCGGAAAGTATTCAGACCCCTTTACTTTTTCCAAATTGTTTTACTTTACCTCCTTATTCTAAAATGGATTCAATAGTTTTAATTTCTCATCAATTGTCAAATCTAATTCCATCAGTGTAGATGAAGGGGAGGAGACAGGTTAAAGAAGGATTTTTAAGCCTTGAGACAATTGAGACTGGATTGTGTATGTGGATTGTGTATGTGTGTCATTCACAGGGCGAATGGGCAAGACAAAACAGTTATGTGCCTTTCAACGGGGTATGGAAGTACAGTACCAGTCAAAAGTTTGGACACACCAACTCGTTCCAGGGTTTTTCTAAATTTTTTACTATTTTATACATTGTAGAATAATAGTGAAGACATCAAAACTATAAAACAACACATGGAATCATGTACTAACCAAAAAATATATATTTTATATTTGAGATTCTTCAAAGTAGCCACCCTAGGCCTTGATGACAGCTTTGCACATTCTTGGCATTCTCTCAACCAGCTTCATGAGGTAGTCACCTGGAATGCATTTCAATTAACAGGTGTGCCTTGTTAAAAGTTAATTTGCAGAATTTCTTTCCTTCTTATTGCGTATGAGCCAATCAGTTGTGTTGTGACAAGGTAGGGTTGGTATACAGAAGATAGCCCTATATGGTAAAAGACCAAGTCCATATCATGGCAAGAACAGCTCAAATAAGCAAAGAGAAATGACAGTCCACCATTACTTTAAGACATGAAGGTCAGTCAATATGGAAAATTTCAAGAAGTTTCTCCAAGTGCAGTCACAAAAACCATTAAGCACTATGATGAAACTGGCTCTCATGAGGACCGCCACAGGAAAGGAAGACCCAGAGTTACCTCTGCTGCAGATGACAAGTTCATTAGTTACCAGCCTCAGAAATTGCAGCCCAAATAAATGCTTCACAGACTTCAAGTAAGAGGCACATCTCAACATCAACTGTTCAGAGGTACTATGTGAATCAGGCCTTCATGGTCGAATTGCTGCAAAGAAACCACTACTAAAGGACACCAATAAGAAGAACAGACTTGCTTGGCCCAAGACACACGAGCAATGGACATTAGACTGGTGGAAATCGGTCCTTTGGTCTGATGAGTCCAAATTGGAAATTTTTGGTTCCAACCGCCGTGTCTTTGTGAGACGCAGAGTAGGTGAACGGATGATCTCTGCATGTGCAGCATGGCTACCACAGCATTCTGCAGCGATACGCCATCCCATCTGGTTTGCGCTTAGTAGGACTATCATTTGTTTTTCAACAGTACAATGACCCAACACACCTCCAGGCTGTGTAAGGGCTATTTGACCAAGAAGGAAAGTGATGGAGTGCTGCATCAGATGACCTGACCTCCACAATCACCCAAACTCAACCCAATTGAGATGGTTTGGGATGAGTTGGACCACAGAGTGAAGGAAAAGCAGCCAACAAGTGCTCAACATACTGTATGTCGAAACTCCTTCAAGACTGTTGGAAAAGCATTACAGGTGAAGCTGGTTGAGAGAATGCCAAGAGTGTGCAAAGCGGTCATCAAGGCAAAGGGTGTCTTCTTTGAAGATAATATATTTAGATTTGTTTAACACTTTTTTGGTTGCTACAAGATTCCATATGTGGTTATTTCATAATGTTGGTGTCTTCACTATTATTCTACAATGTAGAAAATAGTAAAAATAAAGAAAAACCCTTGAATGAGTAGGTGTGTCCAAAACTTTTGACTGGTACTGTAGGTGCCAGGCGCACCAGTTTGTGTCAAGAACTGCAATTCTGCTGGGTTTTTCCACACTGAACAGTTTCCCGTGTGTTTTAAGAATGGTCCACCACCCAACGGACATCCAGCCAACTTGACACAACTGTGGGAAGCATTGGAGTCAACATGGGCCAGCATCCCTGTGGAACGCTTTCGACACCTTGTAGTCCATACCCTGAGGTTGTTCTGAGGGCAAAAGTGGGGGTGCAACTCAATATTAGGAAGGTGTTCCTAATGTTTGGTGTACTCAGTCTATATGGAACCTACTGAATATGTTCAATCACAATGACCTTGACCTTTTGTCAATATTACAGCAGCCTAAATGGCATTTTCTGAGATTTGTATTTTTTGTATTTTAAAAAAAAATCTTAGCGTCTACTCAAGTATTTTTTATGGTGATTGGCTTTCATATGTGAAATGATATGGCCTAGCCACTGAGCAACAACTGGTTGAATCAACGTTGTTTCCACGTCATTTCAACCCAACAAATTCAATGTGATGACGTTGAATCAACCTGGAAAACTGATTGGATTTGAAAAAAGTCATCAATGTAAGGGAATTTCATCTTTTTTTCACCCAACTTTTTACCTAAATTCAATGGTGGAATTTTTTGGTGGATTCACGTTAGTTGACAACTCAACCAATTGTAAATCAAACCTAAACGATGAACTGACATCTGTGCCCAGTGGGTATGACCCACTGAAATATTGAATCATTAGTGACCGGAAACAAATTTCTCCGTTGAATAAGGGGTTATTTATCTCCACATTTAAATAAGCTTTTTCGATCATATATTTGGCACAAATAAGCAAGGCCATTGGACTGACTAAAAATGAAGGTCAAGGTCCCAGTGACCGGAAATGTACACTGAACAAAAATATAAACGCTAACTGCAACAATTTCAAAGATTTTACTGTTACAGTTCATATAAGGAAATCAGTCAATTTAAATAAATGTATTAGGCCCTAATCTATGGATTTCACATGACTGGGAATACAGATATGCATCTGTTGGTCACAGGTACCTTAAAAAAACGAATTGGCAAGGATCAGAAAACTAGTCAGTATCTGGTGTGACCACCATTTGCCTCATGCAGGGCGATATCTCCTTCGCATAGAGTTGATCAGGCTGTTGATTGTGGCCTGTGGAATGTTGTCCCACTCCTCTTCAATGGCTGTGTGAAGTTGCTGGATATTGGCGGGAACTGGAACACGCTGCTGTGCACGTCGATCCAGAGCATCCCAAACGTTCTCAATGGGTGACATGTCTGGTGAGTATGCAGATCATGGAAGATCTAGGACATTTTCAGCTTCCAGGAATTCTGTACTGTTCCTTATGACATGGGGCTGTGCATTATCATGCTGAAACATGAGGTGATGGCGGCGGATGAATGGCATGACAATGGGCTTCAGGATTTTGTCACGGTATCTCTGTGCATTCAAATTGCCATCGATAAAATCCAATTGTGTTCATTGTCCGTACCTTATGCCTGGGGGGAGAGAGTGGCGCAGCGGTCTAAGGGCGTCACTACAGTGCTAGAGGCGTCACTACAGACCCGGGTACGACCCCGGAGCTGTGTCAACACCGGCCGTGATCGGGAGTCCCATAGGGCGGCGCACAATTGGCCAAGTGTCGTCCGGGTTGGGGGAGGGTCTTCTGCGCTAACGGCAAAAGATAGCGTCTGTCTGTCTGTCCTCAGTGACATCATCCACCTAGCCAGGCCAGCCTTCTCTCTCTCTCTGCTGCACACCGATGTCCAGTTAATTCGCTTGCTGAAGGCCACAACATCATCACAGTGCCACACAAGGGACCCAGACATACAGTATAGTCCCCTCTGTCTGGAGAACACAACAACACTTCAACATACACACACACACACACACACACACACACACACAAACACTGCTTGTAACCACATGCAAATGGAGAAATGGCCAATGGGCATGGCACTGATGTACAGTAAAGTCATACGAGTAAGGCTGTTGCGGTGACTGTATTACCGCCACACTGGCAGTCATGAGTCATAGCTGCAGTAAAATTCCATGTGAGTCATGGTAATCTCCTCTTATGCACTCTGGACATGCGTTGTTAGTACCCAACTATCATCAGGTCACTAATGGCCTGGTACTCAGGGTACTATTGTCCCTCTAACCACTCTGACATCAATGCAATGCTATCAAAAATCACATCAAACATTTATCATCGAAACAGTATGTGCTTTTTATAACTCACCCTCACTGTGATGATCAGTTTGAAGAAAACAGTTAAATGGGATGAAACTGAGTGGAAAACATGGTCATTGGAGATGTTGTTTCAAAGCCTAACGCAACGAAATGGACAGCGCTTTCTGATTATTTCAAAACATCCATATGCGTATTAGAGCTTTATGCCTAGTGCTGTTTCGGTGAACGTATTACCACCACGCCGGTGGTCACGAGTCATGAAGGCAGTCAAATTCCACATAACTGTTTAGTCACGTAATTAGGCTTCTCCAAGCTCTGATGCTGCTGCTGGTCATTAGCAGCCTACCAAACTTGCTAACTGCCTGGTACTCAGCACTCTTTTGTCCCTCTAATCACTCTGACATCAATGCAAATGTATTCGAAAATCTAATCAAACAGTTAATGAGAGCCCATCAGCTCATGTTGTGCAACATTTCTATAGGCTATCCAATTGCGGGAGAAAACAGAGTGATGGCCTCTATTAAAAAGAAGAGGATCCCATCAGCTTTCTATAGGATAGGCCGACTAAATGTATTTCTCAACCTTCCTAATATTAAGCACATTTACTATATTTAGATCAGGAGTATGGCCTAGCTGGCTGCCATGAAAATAAACCACTGGGAAAAGCGTCCTCCATTCGCTATTTAAGTGCATAGATGACATGTATTTTTTCCGCTGCCCCTGTTTCGATACAGGTGCATGATAATGGTCCATTCTAACAAATGATACGCATATATTATTTAGTACATGTAAAGACACGATTAAATCAAGAATAGTCTGATTGGGGACAATATAAGCCTATCACTTGTGAATTATATATTATCACTTGTGAATGATGCCCAGCATAAGAATCGATGCCTTTTTTTTGCGACTTGTTCGATTCATAGTCGCACACCTCTCATGTAGCCTAGCCTGTAGGCTTATATGTTTTAATAAGGTTTGTATCACAACTAAAGTGGCCAAATAACTTCTTAAAATTAAGCACATTAATCAGCTTTACAAGGGGTGTAGAGCCTAACTGGCATATATAAGCAGCGCATGAGTTTCAAGTTTGGGGAAGTTAATTTTCACCATAAAAATGCACCTTCATAATAAAAGCATTACATGCATAATTGCATTTTTGGTCACTTTTGATAATGGTGTTTTCTGCTAATGGAACATTCATGCTTATAGTCTACTACCATGTGCACATTTCTGTGCTTATAATGTGAAGAAATAGCCTAATAGTTCATCAACATTTTAAGCTAAACGTTCTGATCTGTTGCATAAGCCACATTGCATAAAAGAAATAAAAATTAAACTAGCGGTTGTATTAATTTGGGATCTATCGCATCCCACAACTGTCCCAGACTGTTCGGAATATGTATTCACAGAATAGAATAGGGACTTTTGTACTATGGGGAATGGTAGATTGACATAGGCTAGTGCTTTTGCTGTTCATTAGGCCTTCTCATCTTGTTGGCTGACGAAAAGTAAATATGGACAGTTCTTCCAATATCTTCAATATGTGCCTCAGAATTGGATAAGGATGCGGGCAGTTGTGTCCCGGATGTGTCTGTCTTAACTTGTAGCCTGTGAGAAAGACTCGATCACGTGACGAAGAGCGGTGCGAGTGAGAGACGCTTCGGATTGCGTAGCACACTCAGTGGGTAGCACACTCAGGGAGAAGGGCACAACGTAGCATCCGGGCCGCAAAAGGCATGGATTTCTTTAGGATGCATTGCGGCCACAAAGGGGATGCTGCGTGAAAGTCGAGGCATTATCAAATGATTGTCAAATTGTGAATGATAGACTATTGGAGTGTGTACAGCCTGCGCCAAAAAACTAAGCAGAGCTCATCCCTTTCAAGTAACTTTTTTCAAATCATCACTAGAGTCTAATCATGCAGGCTTACAATGTATTACAAATCAAAACATATAGCCCAACGTTTGTAGAACAACTAAAGTTACATTAATAACTCTAAATTAAGCATATTGTAGTACATATTTCTCTATTAACCGCTCAATACAGAATAGACGCATGTGCGCACTCTCTCAAATCGTTTGGAGAAAATATAATATATTTTATTCAGCTTTGTTCAGTTGTATTCTTCATACTATAAAATAATGCCACGGAATTATAAGCAAATCATGTCTGCTAAATGACCTAGTGTAGCCCACAGCCATTTGGCATAGCCACATCTGGACCTAACATAAGGACAACTCAGTATGCTATTCTTGTCTTCTGAAGTAGACTACATTTTCTTCATATCATGCTTCTTTAGACCTGTCTAAAATAAATAATGGATTTATTGTGAAGGTGTATGCTATATTCCATGGTTTATTATTAGACTTTTTTTAATGGTTTGTGTATAAGCCCGGAGACGCTAAATGTGTTTGTTAATTATCGGTCAATTATCATGAGACCCACAGTTATTTGCTTGACAATCACCAGCTGATGAAATTTCGTGACCGCCACAGCCCTACTTTTGCATAGGCCTATATATGAGCCCAAGATAAACATAACCCTGAATTAAAATAATGATTGTGCGTTATATAACATATAGCCTACCGCATATTACTCATGGCAGAAAAACATTTAAAAATATATAATTTAAGATGTCTTTGGTAAATAATTGTTCTAGCCTATACTCCAAATTTAAACAAATTAGCCTAAAATGATTTTGAATAGCCTAGTAATAGGGAATTTCTTATATTTTCATAATTAATATGCTGACACATTACCTTTTGCTACAGAATATCTCACCACTGCGCGTTGCCATCTCCGCTCTCTCCCTCATTGCTTTCTGCAGTGCCATAGAGAGTCAACAGTTTAATTAAATATGTTTTGTTGCGATTTTTTTTTTCACTATCTATTTTCGCGAACAGATTTCACTTGGTTTCCCAAATGAAGAGCTGGGTAGCTGCAGGAACAGGGTTGGAGAGCCCATGGCATACGGAGTTTGGGAGGAATACCCCCAGTCGCGCAGCGAGAGGCTTCATGCTCCTCAAACAGTGGTTGATGTGTGGAGTGAAATAACCGGAGTAGCCTATGCTAGCATGAGTTTAAAACTAACCGGCGGGAAAGTGGCCTCCATTCGCTATTCGCGTGCATACAGATGACGTCTTTTTTCCCCCTGCCCCTGTTCCTGCCCATTTGATAATGAGACATTCTAAATCGAAACTAATTTGACATATTAGTAAAGACAAGATTCAAGTGAGAGTAGTCTGATGGGTGAAAATATGATCACATGGGAGAACAGCGTGTGTCGCCTGAGGCAAAGAACAGAGCGCAGACTTTCTCAAATCATCAATAGCCTGTAGTCGCATCATGCAGCCCATATGTTTTGATTTATGTTCTAAGGTTTGCATCATTCACAACTTAAATTGCCAAAATAACTCTACATGTATTGTATAGGCCCTGTTTAAAATGATCACTTTTACGATCAACGTGGCCACTTCATATGCACACTCGCTCCGGAATAGGAAAATCAACTTTCTATTTTATTCAGCCAAGTTCAGTTATATTCTTCTTACTATAAAATCATATAACATAAACATAATGGCACGGGACTTATAAGCATATCTTGTCGGCTAAATTAACAAGCCTACATCCTATAGCATGGTGCATAGCCAGATAACATAATCATATTCTGTTCTTCTGAAATACAATAAAGAATAGATTTATTGTGATGGGGTATAATTCAATTGATTTATTCGACTTAAAAGTAGATCAGCGCATCAACGGCTTGTAAACGAGGCTTGTATGCATGGAGCCCAGGAGATGCTAAAAGCGTTTATGTTAAATTAACGTCAATACCGGCAGGCTTTTGCATGATAATATCCGGCTGACAAAACACATGACCACCACAGCCCATACATATGAGAGCACTATTCACATTGGGCATGCTGATGTCATCTTACTGCTGATGAAGTAATTACAAGGATAGCTATTTCAATCTTATGAATATTTCAATAGATGAGCTATGAATTGAATCCGCTACTATTATGGGTGATGTAGCAATGCAGTGGATGCGCGGTTGAGGTTTAGGGAGTAAGGGAGGGAGAGTGGCAAGAGAGAAGCGCTGTGGCGCCATCCGGGGATGGCAATTAGAGAGGCGTGGAGGAAAACACTTGTTTCTCTGCTCGTTTGGCAGTTTCGTCTTCAGCACTCCATAGACGGATGGAAGCCTCCGAGGGTGCTGTGGATGTCACCGAGGCATACACGTACACAGAGGCTCATATTGAAACACTGAGACGAGCAACAAGAGGGTCTAATGATAAGGGATGATACAGTATATATGTGTGTTTGTGTGTGTGTCTAACGACGATATGGGTCTGCATTTGTCTCACTACTGCAGGGATACAGCAACCCAGGAAGCTCATTGGTATAACTGGAACAAGGGGTGTAAATGATGCCCCTCAGTCCTATCAATCAATGAGCATTCAGGACTTTGTCACGATCGTCTTCTTGAGAAAGAGAGGACCAAGGCGCAGCGCGTGAAAAATACATCTTCTTTAATGAAGGAAAAAACAACCACTTACAAAATGAACAAAACAAACGATCGTGAAGCTAAACAGAACTAAGTGCACACATGCAACATAGACATAGACAACACCCCACAAAAGCCTACTGCCTATGGCTGCCTTAAATATGGCTCCCAATCAGAGACAATGAATGACAGCTGTCTCTGATTGAGAACCAATCTAGGCAGCCATAGACATAACTAGACAACATTACTCTACTCTGCCCCATACCCATACAACACCCCTAGACACTACAAAACACATACTCTCCCCATGTCACACCCTGACCTAACTAAAAAACATAAAGAAAACAAAGAATACTAAGGCCAGGGCGTGACAGACTTGAATAAATTAATAGATTTTTTTTATGTTGAAATTCTCCCTGAAACCTTGACAGGGATGTTGGAGATTACATCTGACGGGGTTTGAATTATGCTTACCAGTGAAGAAATATTAATGTGATCAACTTCATAGGTAATATATATATATATATATATACAGTTGAAGTCGGAAGTTTACATACACTTAGGTTGGAGTCATTAAAACTCGTTTTTCAACCACTCCACAAATTTCTTGTTAACAAACTATAGTTTTGGCAAGTCGGTTAGGACATCTACTTTGTGCATGACACAAGTAATTTTCCAACAATTGTTTACAGACAGATTATTTCACTTATAATTAATTCACTGTATCACATTTACAGCAGGTCAGAAGTTTACATACACTAAGTTGACTGTGCCTTTAAACAGCTTGGAAAATTCCAGAAAAAGCTGTCATGGCTTTAGAAGCTTCTGATAGGCTAATTGACATACTTTGAGTCAATTGGAGGTGTACCTGTGGATGTATTTCAAGGCCTACCTTCTTACTCAGTGCCTCTATATTGACATCATGGGAAAATCAAAAGAAATCAGCCAAGACCTCATAAAAACAATTGTAGACCTCCACAAGTCTGGTTCATCCTTGGGAGCAATTTCCAAATGTCTGAAGGTACCACGTTCATCTGTACAAACAATAGTACGCAAGTATAAACACCAAGGGACCAAGCAGCCGTCATACCGCTCAGGAAGGAGACGCATTCTATCTCCTAGAGATGAACATACTTTGGTGCGAAAAGTGCAAATCAATCCCAGAACAACAGTAAAGGACCTTGTGAAGATGCTGGAGGAAACAGGTACAAAAGTATCTATATCCACAGTAAAACGAGGCCTATATTGACATAAGCTGAAAGGCCGCTCAGCAAGGAAGAAGCCACTGCTCCAAAACCGCCATAAAAAAGCCAGACTACAGTTTGCAACTGCACATGGGGACAATGATCGTACTTTTTGGAGAAATGTCCTCTGGTCTGATGAAACAAAAATAGAACTGTTTGGCCATAAAGACCATCGTTATGTTTGGAGGAAAAAGGGGGATGTTTGCAAGCCGAAGAACACCATCCCAACCGTGAACCTCTGGGGTGGCAGCATCATGTTGTGGGGGTGCTTTGCTGCAGGAGGGACTGGTGCACTTCACAAAATAGATGGCATCATGAGGGAGGAAAATTATGTGGATATATTGAAGCAACATCTCAAGACATCAGTCAGGAAGTTGAAGCTTGGTTGCAAATGGGTCTTCCAAATGGACAATGACCCCAAGCATACTTCCAAAGTTGTGGCAAAATGGCTTAAGGACCACAAAGTCAAGGTATTGGAGGGGCCATCACAAAGCCCTGACCTCAATCCTATAGAAAATTTGTGGGCAGAACTGAAAAAGCATGTGCGATCAAGGAGGCCTACAAACCTGACTCAGTTATACCAGGTCTGTCAGGAGGAATGGGCCAAAATTCACCCAACTTATTGTGGGAAGCTTGTGGAAGGCTACCTAAAACGTTTGACACAAGTTAAACAATTTAAAGGCAATGCTACCAAATACTAATTGAGTGTATGTAAACTTCTGACCCACTGGGAATGTGATGAAAGAAATAAAAGCTGAAATTAGTCATTCTCTCTACTATTATTCTGACATTTCACATTCTTTCCAGATAAGGGAAAGAAACCCGCTGAATGGAGAACGAAAAAGACACAAAAACACTGGGTGAGAAGAGGACGGAGACAGAGGTAGACAAGTGCAAAAGGGAGAGGAGGAGAAAGAAAAAAGAGAAGGAATAGAAGGGTGGAGAGGAGGACAGTGCTGTGTCACTTCGTTGGAGCCAGTCTGCTGCTAAAGGCAGCCAGCAGCAGCAGCTCCGGCCCTGCCCTGTCCTTCTGAATGACAGAGACACACATTCACTGTAGACTGGTGCTTAGGGAGCTATTATTAGCGGGCCTGGAGAAAATCTGTGTATGCAGAGAGTAGCCATGTTGAAGTGTGATAACACTGCAGGCTTTATATTCACACGTGTGTGTGTGTGTGTGTGTGTGTGTGTGTGTGTGTGTGTGTGTGTGTGTGTGTGTGTGTGTGTGTGTGTGTGTGTGTGTGTGTGTGTGTGTGTGTGTGTGTGTGTGTGTGTGTGTGTGTGTGTTGATTGGGCTGGTAGGACTACGAGGGCTGGAGTGGAGTACCCACCCTCTGTACCTCCAGATACCAGATATCCAAACTATTGAACACTGAGTATCAGCTAGGTACTAGATCCTTATGTCTACCAACATACTACATTTTCTGACGTGCAGATACCAGATAGCCAATACATGCATGTTCTTGTGGAGTCGAAGTCGGGCTTTATCATGGGTTCAGGGGCAGGCTCATAGCTCTAGGCAGCTGGTAGCCTAGCGGTTGGAGCGGTGGGTCATTAAGTGAAATGTTGCTAGTTTGAATCCCCGAGCTGACAAGGTGAAACATCTGTCGATGTGCCCTTGAGCAAGGCACTTAACCCTAATTGTTCCAGGATTGCTGTTGATAATGGTTAACTCCCCCACTGGGCTCAGATGTACATTCAATGTCTATTCCCACTCTTGGAGGGTGTGTGTGGGAAAAATACATTTCCAATTCACTCATGTGTATTAATACATGCTTGTGCAAGTGTAAAATATGTGAGAGAGAGAGAAAGTCAAGGCAGTGTGTCAGTGATTCAAGGGAGGCAGCGGTCACTATATCCACTCTGGTCAGTGAGTGTCCGAGGTCAATGATGACACAGTGGAGAGGAGATGGGGAAGCGGCGGGATGACAAATAGACGGAGTCCGAGATTGATGCAGGTAAGGTAGTGTGAAAATGGATGTGTGAACTAATTATAAAATGATGGACAGCAAACTGATCACCACCATCATCAGTGGCTTTAAATTAGCCAGCTCACAGCTGGCCCTGACAGAGAGAGAGAGGGACAGGTGAGGGGGGGGGGGGGGGGCAGACAGACAGAGAGTGTGAGGGGATCGAGGAAAAGAGAGTGAGATGGGAGGAGAAAAAAGAGAGAGAGGCCTCATCAGGCAGTGGGAAGAGACAGGAAGAGTGAGCGCTGGCAGTCGATCGATGCTGAGTTTTCTCATACTTTACATTGTTTGGCATGTCTCTCGACCATTTCTTTCTTCGCCCCTCCTCACTCCATCATTTACACTAGAGTATGTCTCCCTATCACTATTACCCCTCAACGTCTTTATTTCTCTCGTTGTTTATCACAACAGAGCTTATTTCTCTCTCTCTCCTCATACACTCTAAATGCTTCTCGCTCTTTTCTCATTCTTCTTTTGTGGTCTGATCTTTTTATTTTGATCAGACTCCTTTGTCCTCTCTCTTTAATCTCTTCTCTCTCTTTCTGACATCTATTCTCCCCATCTCTGACTCCCCCGCTCTGGGATAAAAGGCAGTCTTCTGTTTTTCAGACAAAATGCTCCAGGCACATTAGTGTGAGGATTCCGAGAATGTGTTAAACCACTCGCTGCATCTCTCTCTGTCTCTCTCTCTCTCTCCCTCTCCCTCTCTCTCTCTCTCTCTCTCTCTCTCTCTCTCTCTCTCTCTCTCTCTCTCTCTCTCTCTCTCTCTCTCTCTCTGTCAAACGCACACCCACACACTCACTTTCACTCAGAAGCTGTCATTGCACCTGTTAGGTTTCTCCCCAAAAAGATTTAAGAACTTGTAAATTCCACCATTTTCCCAAGTATGTCGCACTATCATTCTCCTCCCTTCTTCACCTCCTCCCTTCTTCTCCTCCACCTCTTCTTCCTCCTCTTCCTCCTGCTTTGAGTCTGCTCAGTATCCCAGTGCGGTGTGGTGCTTAGCGATATGAAAGAGAGAATCCTTAGAGAGAGGGTGTTTTCAGATCACTGACACTGACACTAACTCAATGTGCACAAGGCCATCACCAAACCACTTAGACTCAGCTCTTTCCTGGCTTCTCCCTAGATAGCCCCTCTCTCTCTCTCTCTCTCTCTCTGTCTCTGTCTCTGTCTCTGTCTCTGTCTCTCTCTGTCTCTGTGTTATTCTCTGTGATGAGAGCTAGATGAGTGGATGCGCGATGATAACAATGGATTGAAGTGAGAGTTTATTTTAGGTTCCTGTGAAAAGGAATAAACTGGGCGTGAGGAAAGAAGAGCAGGGTAGAGGGAAAAGTCCATTCGTGCTGTGATGTGGAGTAGCCTTTTGGCCATGCTTTGCCGGCTCTGACGATACTACCATTATCACATCGTGTCCGGATGCAGCCCTCGATGCGTTTACCCTGACAACCCATCCATCTGTCTAACGGCTCAGTGGGGTGTGGTCAGGGTGCAGTGTGTGTGTTTTTGTGCGTGTGTTTTTGTGTGCATGCATATTTCTACCTGTGTTTGTTCAGGCCCATGTTTTTACACTGTTTAATTATGTACATTTCGATACATATTTTTGTGTGCCCGTGCACTTGCGTGCATGTGTTTGTGTGTACGTGCGTGTGTGTTTGTGAGAAAAGAGAACACTCTTAACAGCCTTAGCCATGGCATAGGCCATTATGTGCTGTAACTGAATCCACTGAAAGCTTTCCCGTACTCTACTGGCTCCCTTACCCCTGGAGGATGATGGATGGATGGGAGGAAGGGAGGCAAGATGGGGGGAAATGTCCGCCATGTTTTTATAGTTGGCTGGATGGAAAAAACTAATATGGTTCATATCTAGAGTGCACAGAGGGAATCCGATGTGGCTGGCAGGAAGACTGTTTAGAAAAGCAGCTGAGTTTGAGGAAATGATTTGACCTTTGGCTCCTCTGTTGTGATCTCAAAGCTGCTGAGTCATATCCACTTATCAAACGTGAGAGTTCTCCATCCCCTAGCTTTCTATTTTAGCTCCCTAGTGGCTCGAATAACTTGAACTCGCTTGAACTATGTGCGCATGCTTGTACGCGCGTGCTTGTATGCGCGCAGCGCGTTGAGCATAACACGTCAACCCTGTAAAAAAGAAGAAGTGAAACTTGCATTCAATAGCCTCTCTCTATTGCACAGAACATGCTTTCATTCCCCCTGTCACAAGGGGATTTATGGCGGATTTAAGATGAAATCTTCAACCGTGATACATACGGTCAACACTAACTTTAATAGCAGTTCATTGGCACTAACTATATTCATCTATTTTATTTAACCCCTTGAGATGAGAAAACATGTGTTTTATGAAGTTGAACATGTGCTCTTTAGGACGAAAAGTTACAATTCGGTAACGTGCAGTTATTTACTAAGTTACACTATCCAAAATCTACTACATTCGTGGAACGACCCAGTACTTGACGTCTGTTGACTCTGGAGAGGACTGAAATGAACTGTGTAGCAGGTCTCTACCTACAGTCTGTAGACAGTGTGTAGACCGTCTCAGAACACAAACAGGTAGAGCTCTATTGGATGGGATGTAGCGTTACTTAGAGTGATGCATTTGTGTTGCAGTCAGACGCCCAAAGCTAGAAGTAATCAACATGGCTCCATTTCCTTATCCTATCTTGTTGTCAATTGGCGTATTGGCAGGACACAAACACGTACGCACGCTCGCCACGCTCGCCACGCACAAACACACACACTCTCCCAGAGACCTCTGTGAGTTACAGGAAGGTGACAAGCGCTGGAACACATACTGTCTCCCAGCATAACCCTCCCCCTCTCATCTCCCCCTGTCCCCCTCCCTCCTCCCACTGCGTCCCTGTCCCCCTCTCTCTCCCTCCCTCCCGGTCTCTCACTCCTGACTCACCCTGGCTCCCAGCTAATAGACCCTGACTCATGCTATTCACAGAGCTGTCTGTGTGTCAAGGGCAGAGACAGAGGAGGGAGGGAGGGAGGTGGTGGTGGTGGGGGGGTAGAGAGGGAAAGGTTAGAGGAGACTAGTACAAAGTGATGAAGACAGGGAGAGGTGGAGGATCAAGGGAAACGTCATGAGAGTATGGGAGGGAGGGAGGGGTACAGATGGAAAGAGATATAAGAGAAAATACAGAGATGTTCTTGTACTGACACAGGCTTCAGTATGACGGGGGCGGGTATAAGTATGACGGGAGGAGAGCAGAGGAGTAGTAATTGTCAATCAAAATTATAGGCTAAAACCAACCAAGAGCTTTTGGGCGCTGGACTGAGTGAACAGAAAGCCCTGAGATGACCCACTGTCAAAAATGTAACAGCTTCGCTGAACTGAAAGCTGCAATAAAGTGTGTGTGCGTGTGCGCGCGCGTGTGTGTACTAATGACGTTACAGACATTAGCTGGTGAAAAGTGCTGCTGTAAGGCACACCCATACGATTAATGACCACAATGAAACACAGTGTCTCCAAAGTGCTATTCTCTAAACTCTACCTTTCCTTATCTCAATAGTGTCATCACTATCTCCTGCCACATATATCACCTGTATCTGTCTTCTGTTCCCTGTGAACCTGTCTCCTCTCCCTCAACCCTCCATCTCTCTTTCTCTCTCTCTCTCTCTCTAACTCTCTCTCTCTTTCTTATCTCATCCCCCTCTTCCCACTTCATGTCTGCCCTGTCAGGAAAATAAAGCTTTACAGTAATAATCCTTCACTCTAAAGGTGTGCTAAGTTAGCTAGATTCCTCCCTCTTTTTCCGGGGTTAGTTCAACAGCAGTTCCCTCTTTTTAAATGGACTCAACAGCATAAGCTAAATTCTCTATTTGAATGTGTAATACATTGACCAGATTTTGTTTTTTGCAGCGTCCTAGCTTCTAGCTATTTTTATCTCCCTCTCATCCTGAAGAAGTAGTGCGGTAGCTGGACTCTGTTTAAAAGGCGTGGCACATCAGCTCTTGCCCTCTCTCTCTCTCTCTCGCTCTCTCGCTCTCTCTCTCTCTCTCTCTCTCTCTCTCTCTCTCTCTCTCTCTCTCTCGCTCTCGCTCTCGCTCTCTCTCTCGCTCCCCAACCTGTCCAAACTCTTTTTGTTTTTTACCCCTCTCTCTCAATTCAGTCCGATACCGACAAGCTATACTGGCACGAAAAGAGCAAACCAAGCAACATTTTCAAAGGAATGCACAATAGTACAGAAATGACTGATTCCTTTCTTTCCGTCCCTGTCTCTGTGCAGCGTGCCTGTTGCAGTCAGAGCTGGTGAACTATGAGCGTGTGAAGGAGTACTGCCTGAAGGTGCTGGGCCACCAGCAGGACCACTTCAAGGCCATGTACCGCGCCGGCATCGCCTGCTACCACCTGGGCGACTACGAATGTGCCCTGCGCTACCTGCGTGACGCCAAGAACCGCGAGCCCTCAGGTAGGCTGAGACAGTACTGCCAGTCAGTGTTTTTCATTGTCTGTCAGTAAAGAGAGAATCTGGTTTACTCATGTCATCTTATCAGGACATGTCACCTAATGCCAGCTGCAACACTAACAATTATCTCCCTCTATTTCTCTCTCTCTCTCGCTCTCCTTCTCTTTCTCTCCTCTCTCTCTCTTTCTCTTTCTCTCTCTCTCGCTCTTCCTCTCCCTCCCTTTCAATGACACAGACACAAACGTGCTGCGGTATATCCAGTTGACGGAAATGAAGATGAGTAGGGAGGGTCAGCGGGAGCGAGAGAGCGGCAAAGAGGCCCTTGGCTAACCTGTGCCCTTTTGGCCTCTATCACTATGGCCTATGCTACGACCCATCCTACGTCACCTCTCCTCTCTGACCTCCTCTCCTCCTTTATGGAGCCCAGTCCCATTGATGACTGGCCCGAGCGATGCGCTACAACCATGTAAAAGAACAGGGCAGAAAAAGCCCTGTCTCTCCCCCCTCTCTTCTCCTCCTTGTCTCTCTTCTTCCCCCCAGGCGCTGTTGTTCTGTACCCCAGATGCAGACTGTCAAACAAAGAAAAAACGAAGCAAAGGGAAATACTGTACTATACTCATACAAAACAGTCATGGTTGTCCGAATGAAAAAACTGCTTAAAAAATATATATGATCAAAGAACATTGCGTAATTTAGTGAAGGTGTAAAAAATTTCAAATAAAGTATAATTTCTTATTTATTCTTTCTCTTTCGATGTGAGGACTGAGGAGAGGTCCAGGGTTGGGAAAGGGACCAGGGGAGGGCAGGGGAAGGAGTTTAGGAGAAAGGAAGTGGTGTAACACATATCAAGACCTTAGGCCAATTCAACTGTACACCCTGACCCCTGCCCTGTCACAATGGATGGAGGTCTGAAAGCCACTGACCCAGACTTGTCCCTGAGAGAGATTGTCCCCCCAGTACAGTACAGATCAGGCTAGCTAGCAGGCTACATCGCTGTCTTTTTAATACGGAATAGTCTTCAGACAAGCCGGCCTTTGCGCTCATGTTCAATCAATCTTTTTTTTCGTTTTCAGCTTGTAGTATCTTGTCTCTATTTCTGGATGGTTTTTCAATTCAAGGGCTAATTCAAGTGTTTGTAATTTGTCCTTTGATCATTTTTTTTGTCTTCTGTTGATATTCATTGTACTTACGACTATCAGTTGTTATGAAGCAAAATGTGTGCCCTTCCTCTTTCTAAGGAACAAAACAAACTAACTCCCAACGGACTCGCTGTTCCGCTGTTTAACAGGTGTGTTTTTGTGAACCGGTGTCTTGAATCTGTTGTCCAATCCCCCCTGGAATGTGTTGTGTTGCCAGACTGTTACCCCCCCCCCCCCCCCCCCCCCCCCCCGCCACTCCCACCCCTCTCCGCTTTCTAGCTAATGATGTCACAATGGAAAATAGCCAGTGGAATTGAGGTTCCATCAAAGCACCCTTGGCTGCACAGAGTTCTCCTCTGATTTTTACTCTGAGATCCTCTTCCAGGCCCTTCGTCACTCATGCTGAATCTTCCCAGACGTCAGTGACATCACAAGACACTCTTGGCAGTGTTCGTGCAGGGAATCCGATCACACATGCTGTATCCGTCTGAAGTGTATCAGCCGTCTCAATCCGGTCAATTAAAAACATCAACGCGAGCGTGCCATTTGAGATTCCGAATTTGGTTGTGTGTATTTTGATAGATATCAGTGTTGCAACAAACAAACAAATCTGTTCAGAAAATAAATGATTACAAAATACAAAAAATCGCTGTCTCTATAGGCAGATTACACAACAGTAGTGATAGACCAAGACAAGGGAGGATTGTGATTGGGGCAAGGCCAGATAATGACCTATTACGCATACAGACCATCATGCCACTGCATACTTTCTAAATACCAATCCCAGTGATGCTGATAAAGCCCGAAGGGTTTCTACGATTTATAGAAATACTTAGATGTACCTGCCCTGTTCTAAGGAGAGGTTTGAGTTGACCTTAATTCCGCCATCTAATACCGTGTAACCCAGTTTCCTTCACCCTATGTGCAAGCCAAGCCCCTGCATGGTAATGTGTGGCTCAAAGGGGAAGCCATTTTGGATATCAGGGATAATGTCTGGTTCATTGCTTTCTATAACATGGCAGGTTGCTCCCCCCTTTCCAATGTATCCCACGAATACCCTCTATGCTCCACACAAATGTGGAATGGGTTAATGGAGCAGTCAGCGGTATAGCCTGAAAAGGACCTTGGTATCTTGTATCTTGCATAGGGTCATTTGATGAGACTTATACGGTCCCATACAGAAAGAAATTAGGGTCAGCAGCAGTGGTCCGCCTTGGCCAAGGTGAGAAGAAGAATTCCAAAAGAACTTCAGACGAGTGGATAATACAATATCAAAACGATAACAGATCTCATCATTTGCCTGTGGCCTAATATGAGGGAAATTGGGACCAAAGTGTATCAATAAGAGGAGGCTGTTGAGGGGAGGACGGCTCATAATAATGTCCGGAACGGTGGAAACCATGTGTTTGACGTGTTTGATACCATTCCACTATTCTGCTCCAGCCATTACCACGAGCCCGTCCTCCCCAATTAAGGTGCTACCAACCTCCTGTGGTGTCAATGGGACTCTGGAGAGACAGCAGTGCGATGACTGGAGCAAATTTGTGTGATTCAGAGACGCTCCACTGTAGAGGGAAATGGGCCAGCAGCATCACTAACACAGCAGGAGTGCAATGTCACTCTGAAACTGTGGAGATGGGATTATGTTAAAGCAGTGTTGTGAAGAGGTTCGGGGGAGGTTTACACCTTGGTGCAGAAACACGGTGTGGAAAAACCTAGAGGCACCAAGAACTCTCTTTCTTTCTCGCGCTCTCTATTTCTCTCGCTCTCTCTCTCTCTCTTTATCTCTCTCTTTATCTCCCTCTCTGATTCTCATTCTCTCCACCTCTTCCCCTCTCCAAATCTCTCCATACCTCTATCTAAATTAAATTAAATTCAAATTGCTTTATTGACATGACGTTTCAATGTCCATATTGCCAAGCCTACTTTGCAAATGGATATATATTTAACAATATTAACATCATACATTTTTTTTATAATAATAATCGGGATTGTCAATGAAATATACACTGAGTATACCAAACATCGGGGCATGGACTCTACAAGGTGTCGAAAGCGTTCCACAAGGATGCTGGCCCATGTTGACTCCAATGCTTCCCTCAATTCCGTGTCAAGTTGGCTGGAAGTCCTTTGGGTGGTGGACCAATTCTTGATACACACGGGAAACTGTTGAGCCTGAAAGATCCAGCGGTGTTGCAGTTCTTGACACAAACTGGTGTTCCTGGACCTACTACCATGCCCCGTTCAAAGGCTACGTCATGGAAAGAGCATGTGTTCTTAATGTTTTGTGTACTCAGTGTATATCTCTCTGTCTCTTAGTCTCTCAACCTCACCACTGTGCAGTAGTGTTGTATTGGTTCCTATGGCTGGCTGAGCTGGGCCTACTCACACATGGCCCTCTTGGGAATAGCATATCTCCCCATGGTCCTATCATCCTGTTGTTATCCCAGTGTGCTGAGTCATTATCGCTCCATGTCTATGGTTACTGTCTACACATAAAAACAGGTCAGGGCTAAGTTCTTCCCCCCCCTGGCCTAACATGACCCATTATGAGATAAACAAAGGAATGACCCTGGACCAGTTATTGTGGGCATAATGTTACAACGTGCTGTCTGTGCAAATATAGATAGAGAGAGACATCGTCTCGTTAGCAGTCTAGTTGTGAAAAGATACGGCAAAAGCACAAACTAAAGTGGGAAAGTAAATACTGGCAGTTTTTCTTCTCTTTCCTTTGATGTCATTGAGGTACATGTTTGTCAAATGTCAAAGTCGTTTTTTGTGGTTATGAAACAATTGTGAACAAAATACGAAACTGAAAAGAAAATCGAATGGCTGTTAAAAGCTGTACTTTATTGAGTAGTTTTAACAATTGATGAGCACGCAAGTGAAGGGGGAAGTGAGTTTGGTGTACCTACACCACAGGCTCTCTGTCACGGTGTCTGTGTGTGTGTAGATGTTAAGTAGAATTTGTTGTCCCCTGTTTTGGGAAAGTCCATACCCTACTCTAAGAGTTTGTGAACCCCACAAAGTGACAGTGGATCTCGTTGAAGAAAGTGGGCGTTGGAGAACCGAACCAGTTACACAGTCGACGTTATTTATGAGCTACAGCAGCGAAGAATTCCGCGAATCTGTTTTCCTTTCTTTTCTCTCGTTTGCTTGTACCGGAGAGTAGGACTTGAAGATGAGTACGTCATGGTTATAAGTACATTTTTCCCATTGGACCATGTGAGGAAACGTCCATTCACTATTCCAAATCCAAAACATTGGAGGACATGATAACTGGTTACATTGAACTGCTAGCCCAGGAATGCACTATTGATTGGTAAATGACGACTATAAATAAAGTTGAAAAGGAAAATGAAATTGTGCCTGCGTGATTGTCTTCAGGGTTGTCTGAGTGCATGGTGATACCTCACTGTAGGAGGTAACAGCAACACACAGTCAGACACACACACACACACACTTCTCTCTGCCCACCCCACTCCCTCCCTCGCTCCCCCTCTCTTCTCCCTCCAAAGGTAATACTCTCTGTTACTACTGACTGCCCTGCTTAATTGCTCCCTGAGCTCCAGAGAGAGAGAGGAGGGGAGGGGGTGACGGAGAGGAGTAGATGAGAGCGAGGTGCTGAGAAAGGCATTGGAGGAAAGATGGAGGGGGAGAAAAAGAGGGATGGTGCGAAGAGATATCCCACTGGGCACACAGTGGTTGAATCAACATTGTGTCCATGTCATTTCAATGAAATGACGTTGAACCAATGTGGGATAGACGTTGAAATGACATCTGTGCCCAGCGGGGCAGACCTGCTGAAAGGCGCTAGGGGAAAGATGGAGGGAGAAAAAAGGAGAGGGGAAAGGAGGAGAGATGCTGAGCTATGACAGTGAGAAAAGAGCAAGATATGGAGGAAGCAAGAAAGCACATCAAAGGACCCCCCCCCCCACATCAAAAGACAACAGGGGAACAGGGATATGAACAAACATAGACGCATTGTGTGTGTGCTTATGTCCCTAGGCTTCAGACAGGGACAGAGAAGCATTGTGACGCAGCTACCTCAGCAGAGGTGAAACCCAGACTAGCGTCTGTAGGTGAATTGAGGATATACATAAGACCTTGCTAAACAAATCCTTATTAAGTCTAAAACACCTGTCCATTTCCTCCATCACCCCTTTTCCTCTTTTCTTTGTTGTTGCTTTTAATAGCATTGCCGCGGATGTGAAGAGTGGTTGCTAGGCAACTGGCAGGCGTCTGGAACTGTGTTGGATCGGCGGGTAGCACTGACAGACAGAGCAGTGAAGTGGATCGGGACTGTGTGTGTGTGAGAGTTGTTTGTGCCTTCTAATTGAAAGCCTCTCATTTAGTTTTCAGTTTCGATGCATATATTCATGAGTTCCATGTTTTTATTCATTAATTCCATGTTACAGATTAGCTGAATGAACAGCTGACGTTCTTTCATACTCCTCACTGCTTGTTGCCATGAGCCCTGTTTATACCAGGTGCTAACATGTGTTCCATATCTTGATCTTGTCCACATTTTGGTTGTCCCCACATTTTTAGACAGGTATAGATGATTAAAAGACTCATTGTGGTCTGTTTGTGATCAGGTCTTACTGACCACCTCCTGAGGTAGTCAGGGATGCATTGCCTGGATATGTTACAAGTGTAGAAGGATCTGTACAATGAAACAATTTAAATCAGTATTTATTTTGAAACAATAACTGTCAAATGATTTGTATACAGGGTCATCTGGTGACAATGCGGACACATTTTAGTACCATGTGTAGATGCAACGGCTAATATGTGGGCACAATCAGAATGTGGACAAGATCAGGACAAAGGACATACGTTAGCACCAGGCACCTCGATAAACCTGTTAGATTAAGTCAGGTGTCTGAGATATTGAGATGTCTTGTGTGATTCCAGCATTATGTTAATGCAACATACCTGATATATTTGCTTTACAAGATTCCCACAGGTCACCTACACAATTCCGTTACAAAGGCAAAAAAAATCCTAGAGGGATCCTGTTGAACTATTTAGTAAAGGTGGTCTCATGCTCAAGTGGGAGCAATCTCTTAATACTCATAACAAAAGCCAGAGGAAAAGGTCAGAGCGTACAACTCCACAGAAGGAAACCTGAAAGATACCCGTGAACAACTAAATGACTATCAAAATGCACAACCGGCTACCATGCTTGTCCTAGTAAGTATATTTGGCTCAAAGTGACAGCTTTGATGACATCTAGAGGATGATCACTGTTATTGCAGCCAGGCATTTATCCTGCTCACAGGGATACAATATAATGTGTGTTATTTGAAAAATAAGCCATTTAAATGTTCAGCTATTACAAGCATTAGAGCACATGGTAGAATATAACGGAATATAACGACAGTCAACGTTATGGATATAAATAACTCCACAGAGCGAGTGACAGGAACAGCAGAGACACAAGCAAGCACCTCTCTTCCTCTTTTATTACGTCATTCATTCAATCACTCATCGCAGCTCAACAGTCAACAACACATCACTCTTTCGTCATGTATCCCAGAACGTCACAGATTGAGACAGGTCGTAGACAATCTCCCATCCATACTGTACATGAACGTCAGTCTGTAGTTTTCTTGGTTTTCCTTGGTCGGTCTGTGTTATATTACCAAATATATATGTATATATATATACAGATATTCCGGGAAAGAGAATCATAATAACAAGAATGAATCATTATTTCAATTATAATAATCATTTTAATAAATACTCTGAGCGTTCTTAACCACACAAGGAGAATAAGGATGAGTTTTTCTCACCCCTCTACCTATGGGATTGACATCATCCCATACAAATAATAACACTCACTAAATACACACACACACACACACACACACACACACACACACACACACACACACACACACACACACACACACACACACACACACACACACACACACACACACACACACACACACACACACACACACACACACACACACTCACCCATACACACACTCCCATACACATAGTCAAGTAAATACTTGTATGTAGCCTTGACCAACTGTGCCATTAAAAAGTGTCATTCTTCATCTTCTTTCAGGAACCACACAGTATGGTGCACTCATGGGCCTGCAAGAGAATACAGAGTTCTCTCGATTCGCCGTCCACATCCCAAGCACCTTGTGTCAAGTCCTTCACAGTCTGTACTCTTGTGACACGGACATGTCAATGTCAATATCATGGCTCTTTAACCAAAGATTGGTCCCTATTTTCCCTTCAATGATGCTATATCACTATCCAGTAGGTGAGGAAAAGGAAGTCAGGGGTACGGAATGTGGGAATTTGTTTTTTTGTAGAAAACAGGTAGTATTCATTAACCATTTATTGCAAGTGGATTAACCCTAATTTCCCATGGTCCTCCTCTGCTCTCAGAGGACGTTTGCTGAGAAACCCCAGCTTATGAGTTTCACACTTTCCCTAAATTCCTTGGATTTCCAGAAATACTGGTCCAACAATTCCCGTATTTCCTGCTTATTCCAGGAATCTTTCAACCAGGATTTCTGGTAAACCAGGGAATTTTGGAAAAAATATTGGACATTCTGCAACCCTATGAGGACATAAGGTTCAGAATGAGGGAGAAAAGCATCCTGTTTCGGCTCCCTCACAACAGATTGGCTAGTTCTACAGTACATCCTTCACACTAAAATAACATGCGGTAACAAAACCCAAGCACACATGCGCACGTGCGCACCCACACAGACACACAGTGTACACCCACACAGACACACAGTGTACACCCATACAGACACACAGTGTACACCCACACAGACACACAGTGTACACCCATACAGACACACAATTCGCCAAACCAATAGAAAATGCTGTGCTAAAAAGGTTATGGCTGGAATGGTTCAAGCATTGAGAAAAATAAAATGAATTTGCTGTACAGAGCTGAGAAAATAAAGTCCTGTCAATTGTGCTGTGGAGCTTAAAATGGCTTCCCTGTTCCTGTTGCAGTCTTTGGGAGAGGGGGAGGACAGAGACCATCCCTATACAGGAAGATGCTATGTGGAGGTGAGGGAGGTGGACATGAGCTCTATAGAAGGTGATGCACAATAAGAGGGCAACTTACGCACTGATTTGGAAGTCCCTCAGGATTTGAGCGTCTACCTACCACGACTACATGTAAATATGAAGGAGGGGCAGCAGGGCCCACATGAGGGGACACCCAGAGGTGCTCTCATAACAAATCAGGGCACCCCCACAAAACAACTATTAACATGGACACTTCAAGGGCACTCCCAAGAGATTCCAACCCTGTTGCGATGTGAATGTGTCTACGGCTGGCAAAGCTTCAGCCCTAGTCTTTGGGGAAGGAGCGAGCAGAGACAGACACGACACCTGCGTAGAGAGAGGCAGCGAGTCAACGGGGTGGTTGAGCAGAACGAGTACTACTGCAGCACATGTAAATCGGGATGAGCACTTAGAAGTGTCTGTCTGGAAGTGGAATGGCTTACACGTTTCTTCCTTTTAGCGGACAGGTAATATGCGGAAGGTTAGCAGGGCACACTGGTCACTAGGGCACTAAAGGTTTGGACTCTAGGGGCTGCGAAGTGGTCACTTAGAGGAATGTTGTCCCACACTGGGCGGCTTTGGAAGGGACACTAAGACATGTGCTGTCCCAGATGCTGGGTGTGTACTAGGAGCACTAGGAGACTAGGGGGCACAAGGCTTAGGAGTGACCACCAGGAGAGAGGTACATCCCGCAAAAGTGGGCTTCAGAGTGGACACTAGGAGAAGTACTGTTCGCAAAGGGATTGGGTACCAGGAATAAAGTGTGCACACTAGGAGTCTTTGAAGTGTGCACTAGGAGCAGTGTTGCCCATATACAGTAATGTGTGGCCTAGCCGTAGTTCTGTCCACAGAGCTGTGCAGCCTGGTGCTGTTCACACAGGGGCACGGTGCCGTCCAGATCCTGTCCATCCACGTCCATGTCCATGAGGTTAGGCCTGGCAGTGCCGGTGCTGGCACTGCTGTCCCCAGAGCCCAGGGGACTGTCACAGCTGCTGCCCGGGGACGAGCTCAGGGTTCTGGACAGGGAGCCCAGCTTCCATGGGTCCGGTCGCACCCTGGCTGGTGTGGGCCGAGGCCGGGGTGCGAACTCCAAGGTCTTGGGCCTCTCCAAGGGACTGATGATGGTCAGGGGCTCCAGGACCGGGACGGGGACAGGCGGAGCAGGGGCCTTGCGGCGGAGGACCCTTGGGAAGAGGCTGGAAGGGTCAGGGAGTCGGGGGATGTCCAGGGTCTCCTTGTAACCTGAGAGAAGAGAGAGAAATACAGAGACCAGAGGGAGAGCAGAGGGAGAGAGATTATATGGAGGGGAGAACAACATGAACACTTTGTTGACATGGATGGTCCATGCCAGAGCCATGTGTTTTTTTAAGTTCAGGTGTAACTTAAATATACGCTGAGTGTATTACCCACCCCAGTTGTTTCAAGTTGGCTGGATGTCCTTTGGGAGTATGGACCATTCTTGATACACACAGGAAACTGTTGAGCGTGTGTCACGCCCTGACCATAGAGAGCCCTTGGTACTCTATGGTGTTTAGGTCAGAGCGTGACTAGGGGGATGTTCTAGTCATTGTATTTCTATGTTGGTGAGTTGTATGTTCCCAATTAGAGGCAGCTGGTAATCATTGCCTCTAATTGGGGATCATATTTAGGTAGCCTTTTTCCCCACATGTGTTTTGTGGGATATGTTTTGAGTGAGTGCATGTAGCACTACGGTACTTCATGGCCGTTGTTTGTTCCTTGGTTTGTTTAAGTTTCAATAAAATAATGAGGTGGAACTCCAATCACTCTGCGCCTTGGTCCGTCTCTCCTCACGACCGTGACAGCGTGAAAACCCCCGCAGCTTTGCAGTTCTTGACACACTTAAACCGGGGCACCTGGCACCTACTACCATACCCTGTTCAAAGGCACTTAAATCTTTTGTCTTGCCCATTCAACCTCCGAATGGCACACATACACAATTCATGTCTCAATTGTCTCAAGGCTTTAAAATTCGTCTTTAACCTGTCTCCTTCCCTTCATCTACAACGATTTGAAGGGGATTTAAATAGTTACATCAATAAGGGATCATAGCATTCACCTGGATTCTGGGCTCCCGGATTAGTTGCAATGACCCCCCCCCCCATTTTTACGCTGCTGCTACTCCCTGTTTATTATCTATGCATAGTCACTTTACCTCTACCTACAGTTGAAGTCAGAAGTTTACATACACTTAGGTTGGAGTCATCTCGTTTTACAACCAATCCACACATTTCTTGTCAACAAACTAGAGTTTTGGCAAGTCGGTTAGGACATCTACTTTGTGCATGACACAAGTAATTTTTCCAACAATTGTTTACAGACAGATTATTTCACTTATAATTCACTGTATCACAATTCCAGTGGGTCAGAAGTTTACATACACTAAGTTGACTGTGCCTTTAAACAGCTTGGAAAATTCCAGAAAATTATGTCATGGCTTTAGAAGCTTCTGATAGGCTAATTGACATCATTTGAGTCAATTGGGGGTGTACCTGTGGATGTATTTCAAGGCCTACTTTCAAACTCAGTGCCTCTTTGCTTGACATCATGGGAAAGTCAAAAGAAATCAGTCAAGACCTCAGAAAAAAAATTGTAGACCTCCACAAGTCTGGTTCATCCTTGGGAGAAATTTCCAAACGCCTGAAGATACCACGTTCATCTGTACAAACAATAGTACGCAAGTATAAACACCATGGGACCACGCAGCCATCATACCGCTCAGGAAGGAGACACATTCTGTCTCCTAGAGATGAACGTACTTTGGTGCAAAAAGTGCGAATCAATCCCAGAACAACAGCAAAGGACCTTGTAAAGATGCTGGAGGAAACAGGTACAAAAGTATCTATATCCACAGTAAAACGAGTCCTATATTGACATAACCTGAAAGGCCGCTCAGCAAGAAGAAGCCACTGCTCCAAAACCGCCATAAAAAAAGCCAGACTGCGGTTTGCACATGGGGACAAAGATCGTACTTTTTGGATAAATGTCCTCTGGTCTGATGAAACAAAAATAGAACTGTTTGGCCATAATGGCCATTGTTATATTTGGAGGAAAAGGGGGGGAGGCTTGCAAGCCGAAGAACACCATCCCAACCGTGAAGCACGGGGGTGGCAGCATCATGTTGTGGGGGTGCTTAGCTGCAGGAGAGACTGGTGCACTTCACAAAATAGATGGCATCATGAGGGAGGAAAATTATGTGGATATATTGAAGCAACATCTCAAGACATCAGTCAGGAAGTTGAAGCTTGGTCGCAAATGGGTCTTCCAAATAGACAATGACCCCAAGCCTACTTCCAAAGTTGTGGCAAAATGGCCTAAGGATAACAAAGTTAAGGTATTGGAGTGGACATCACAAAGCCCTGACCTCAATCCTATAGAAAATGTGTGGGCAGAACTGAAAAAGCATGTGTGAGCAAGGAGGCCTACGAACCTGACTCAGTTACACCAGCTCTGTCAGGAGGAATGGGTCAAAATTCACCCAACTTATTGTGGGAAGCTTGTGGAAGGCTACCCAAAATGTTTGACCCATGTTAAACAATTTAAAAGCAATGCTACCAAATACTAATTGAGTGTATGTACACTTCTGACCCACTGGGAATGTGATGAAAGAAATAAAAGCTGAAATAAATAATTCTCTCTACTATTATTCTGACATTTCACATTCTTAAAATAAAGTGGTGATCCTAACTGACCTAAGACAGGGACTTTTTACTTGGATTAAATGTCAGGAATTGTGAAAAACTGAGTTTCAATGTATTTGGCTAAGGTTTATGTAAACTTCCGACTTCAACTGTATATGTACTGTACATATTACCTCAATTATCTCGACTAACCTGTGCCCCCGCACATTGACTCTGTACCGGTACCCCCTGTATTATTCCTCGCTACTGTTATTTTATTGTTTCTCCTTAATTATTAGTTATTTTTCTATTTTCTTTTGTCTTTTTCTTTCTTTCTTTCTTTTTTACTTCAGTTTATTTTAGTAAATACTTTCTTAACACTTCTTTTTCTTAACTCAAAAGTTGGTTAAGGGCTTTTCACTGTAAGGTTGTATTCGGTGCATGTGACAAATACAATTTGATTTGATTTGATTCACCCGGTCAGTCTATGTCATGGAAAGAGCAGGTGTCCTTAATGTTTTGTCCACAGTGTATTGCTTCCTGTTCTTCAATCAAAAGCTCATAGTGACATCATGCTTTCCCAACAAACTCACCTGCATGTAGGGGGAGGATGCGGGGCCCTGGTGGGGGCGGCATGGGCATGCTGCCATCCGAGGGGGTCCTGCGGTGCCCTAGGGTTTGTGCGCGGGGGCGTATCGCCCCATCAGAGGGGGTGCGTCTGTGCCCCCTGTTCATGGTTGCAGACACATGGGTGGGTGTGAGGGACTGATTGGGCTCCCTCTTGAAGCTCTCTGCCTTCAGATCCAGGAGAGGGTTAACGGAGGGGACGGGGGGCACCGCGGGGAGGGAGAAGCCCACTCCGGGGGTCAACGCCAAGTCCTCAAGGTCCGAGGGAAGGAGGGATTTGGTGGAGTTGCAGTCTGAGAGGGAGGAGAGGGAGAGGAGGGTGACGGAGGGAGAGGGGTCCGTGCAGGGGAGAGTAGAGTCGCGGTGGCGGGACAGAGAGAGGGACAGGGCGCGGCTCGGAGGAGAGGTGCTGCGGCGGAAGCGACCCGTTCGCTGGAAAATGCTGTCCTTTTTCTTGCGCTGCTCCTCTCTAAGGTCCTGCTCGTCCTGTTGTACCTAGACACACACATGGAAACTGGTCAGTTCTTACTGGCATCTACTGTACAATCTACGGTTGTATAATGTCAACTGACACACATACTTGACCTTGTCAACTCCCAGGTGTAGAGTATAAACCATTATTCAATGTATTAAGAGAATCTCTACAGCAGGTGGCAGGATTGACTTGTTTGTTGCCATGGTTTGGGTCATTTTGTCCATCTGGGTGTTACAGACCCTTTTCCTGCTCCTCCCTTCCTCCCTCCGTTACCTGTAGTCTCCCCAGCTGTAGCAGGTCCAGCCCCAAACCTACAGAGGCCAGTAGGGAGGCACAGCCCAGTAGCAGCAGGTCGCTCTTCTTCCTCTGGCCGCAGCGCCGCAGAGAGTCCTGGTAACCCAGCCCACTCCCTAGCCCAGTAGTCCCCAGCCCGCCACACGAGGGACCTCTCTCCTCCACAGACCCGTTACTGCTGGTCTCTGGGGGCATCAAAGACCCGGGCGACTCCTCCAACTCACAGTGCTCCTCTGTCAGAGAGAGAGCGAGAGAGAAAGAGAGAGATAAGAAAGTGTGAGAGGGAGAACAAGGCATTTCAATCAATCAAGAGTCTAACTGATTTTGTGTCCATAGTATGTTTTACAATCTCTTTTCTGTTGCAGAAATAGTGATAAACACAGAGACTCACCCATTTCATTGAGGCTGGAGAAGCCGGCGGTCATGGGGGCGTGTTTTGGAGACTTGCCCAGATTCGGGGCACTAGAGGACCACACCTTGCATCCGTCGCCTAGCGACTTCAACCTGCAAGACGAAGAAGATTAGGTCAATAATGTTTACTGATGTTACGGCTATCGTCATATTCTTCCTCCTCCTCGGACGAGGAGAGGCGAGACGGATCGGACCAATACGCAGAGTGGTTAGTGTTCATAATGATTTATTAAAACGAAACTGAATACTGAATACAAAACAAATAAACGAAGTGCATAAACCGATACAGTACCGTGTGGTGCAACAAACACAGACACGGAAACAAACACCCACAAAACACACGTGAAACCCAGGCTGCCTAAGTATGATTCTCAATCAGGGACAACGATTGACAGCTGTCTCTGATTGAGAATCATACCCGGCCGAACACAAACATCCCAACATAGAAAATCAAACATAGACAAACCCACCCAACTCACGCCCTGACCAACTAAATAAATACAAGAAAAAGGAAAACAGGTCAGGAACGTGACATAACCCCCCCCCCTTAAGGTGCGAACTCCGGGCGCACCGGCATAAACTCTAGGGGAGGGTCTGGGTGGGCGTCTGTCCACGGTGGCGGCTCTGGCGCTGGTCGTGGTCCCCACCCCACCATAGTCAAACCCCGCTTCCGTGGTCTCCTCCCAATGGCCACCCTCCATGTCAAACCCACTCTACCAAAGGGCAGCACCGGACTGAGGGGCAGCTCCGGACTGAGGGACAGCTCCGGACTGAGGGGCAGCACCGGACTGAGGGGCGAATCCTGGCTGGCTGGCTCTGGCGGATCCTGGCTGGCTGGCTCTGGCGGATCCTGGCTGGCTGGCTCTGGCGGCTCCTGGCTGGCTGGCTCTGGCGGCTCCTGGCTGGCTGGCTCTGGCGGCTCCTGACTGGCTGGCTCTGGCGGCTCCTGACTGGCTGGCTCTGGCGGCTCCTGACTGGCTGGCTCTGGCGGCTCCTGACTGGCTGGCTCTGGCGGCTCCTGACTGGCTGGCTCTGGCGGCTCCTGACTGGCTGGCTCTGGCGGCTCCTGGCTGGCTGGCTCTGGCAGCTCCTGGCTGGACGGCTCTGGCAGCTCCTGGCTGGACGGCTCTGGCAGCTCCTGGCTGGACGGCTCTGGCTGGTCCTGGCTGGACGGCTCTGGCTGGTCCTGGCTGGACGGCTCTGACGGCTCAGTACAGACGGACAGCGCTGGGCAGGCAGACAGTTCAGACAGCGCTGGGAAGGCAGGCAGTTCAGACAGCGCTGGGAAGGCAGGCAGTTCAGACAGCGCTGGGAAGGCAGGCAGTTCAGACAGCGCTGGGAAGGCAGGCAGTTCAGACAGCGCTGGGAAAGCAGGCAGTTCAGACAGCGCTGGGAAGGCAGGCAGTTCAGACTCAGGCTGCGCTGGAGAGGAGGAAGGCTCTGACAGCGCTGGACAGGTGGGAGCAGCTGGAGAGAGAACCCGGAGAGACAGCCTGGTGCGGGGGGCTGCCACCGGAGGACTGGTACGTGGAGGTGGCACCGGGTATACCGGACCGTGAAGGAGGACACGCGCTCTTGAGCACCGAGCCTCCCCAACCTTACCAGGTTGAATGGTCCCCATAGCCCTGCCAGTGCGGCAAGGTGGAATAGCACGCACTGGGCTATGCTGGCGAACCGGGGACACCATCTGTAAGGCTGGTGCCATGTACGCCGGCCCGAGGAGACGTACTGGAGGCCAGATATGTTGGGCCGGCTTCATGGCACCCGGCTCGATGCCCAACCTAGCCCTACCAGTGCGGCGAGGTGGAATAGCCCGCACTGGGCTAAGCACGCGTACTGGGGACACCGTGCGCTTTACCGCATAACACGGTGTCTGACCAGTACGACGTCCTCTCACTCCACGGTAAGCACGGGGAGTTGGCTCAGGTATCCTACCCGGCTTTGCCACACTCCGCGTGTGTCCCCCCCCAAGAAATTTTTGGGTCTGACTCTCGGGCTCCCAACCGCGTCGCCGCGCTGCCTCCTCATACCAGCGCCTCTCTGCCTTCGCTGCCTCCAACTCCGCCTTGGGACGGCGATATTCCCCTGGCTGAGCCCAGGGTCCTTTGCCGTCCAGAATCTCTTCCCAAGTCCAGGAGTCCTGGGTTTTTTTCCGCTGCTGTTGCCGCCCTTCTCCACTCCGCTTGGTCCTTTGGTGGTGGGTGTTTCTGTTACGGCTATCGTCATATTCTTCCTCCTCCTCGGACGAGGAGAGGCGAGACGGATCGGACCAATACGCAGAGTGGTTAGTGTTCATAATGATTTATTAAAACGAAACTGAATACTGAATACAAAACAAATAAACGAAGTGCATAAACCGATACAGTACCGTGTGGTGCAACAAACACAGACACGGAAACAAACACCCACAAAACACACGTGAAACCCAGGCTGCCTAAGTATGATTCTCAATCAGGGACAACGATTGACAGCTGTCTCTGATTGAGAATCATACCCGGCCGAACACAAACATCCCAACATAGAAAATCAAAAATAGACAAACCCACCCAACTCACGCCCTGACCAACTAAATAAATACAAGAAAAAGGAAAACAGGTCAGGAACGTGACAACTGATACCATACACCAAACACTCGCCAGAATAATGTTCAGAGATGATTTGAATATGCAAATGCAAAAATCAGAAAGGGTAGCAGGCAAGTAGGAGAATGGGCTAACAAGGGGCTGTTTTTGGACCATGACTGTTACCTGTCCTCTCCGCCCAGTCTCTCTTTCTGGAGGGTGGAGCTGGGGCCCCAGGTGCGTCCCTTCTTTTTGCTAGCTGCCAGGTCCTCCTTCTTACACACGGCACTGCGGCCCCATGTCTTACTGCCATCGCTGGGCGTCACTGAGGGCCACAATAACACAGGTGTTGTCGTTATAACAAAACAAATCAAATTCCTGATGTGCAGTGAGCGTAACAAAATGTATTCACTTGCACACAAGATCCAGGGAGGGAATCCACAATTTGGGATTATATTGACACAATAGCGTCCCTCACAATTGAATAACTGGTATTAACTTTTGGTTCCCCTCAACCCCTGTCTCTGTCTCCCCCACAGATCAACTCACGTCGTATGGCCCTGAGGCGGGGTATGACCCCTGGGCTGGCTGGAGGTGTGGTGCTCTCATTGCCCTGGGGTTTCCTCTTATCCACGCTCGGAGACGCCTGCACTGTGATCTTATGCTCAAAACCTGTGTACATACAAAACGGAGGAATTAGAGTCAAAATTCCAAATTGCTTGGTTTTACAGAAATCCTGGTTGGAAGATTCCCGGAATCAGGAGGGAATAAGCAAAAAAGCTGGTAATCCTCCAACTGGTATTTCTTGAAAACCTGTGGATTTTGGAAAAGTTACCAGAATTTTGCAATCCTAATAAGAATAGAAAGAAAAAATAATGATGCCCTATTCAAATAATAGGATAAATGTTTGGGTGCAATATCTGCCACCACCCACCAGAGGGCAGACTGATGCTGTTGCTGTCTCGGCCCAGTTTGAGTAGTCTGCTCTTTTTGAAGTGGCCCTTGCGCTTCTTGACCCTGGGCTTCTCCTGGTACATCTGGTGGATGATGATGTTGAGTTCACGCTCTACGATATCGATCTCTCTCTCAGCCAGCTCCTGCTCTCTCCTCTTCAGCTGCTCCTCCTGCTCCCTCTGCTCCTCAGCCGCACGAGTCAACGCCTCCTCCCAGGAACGCAACTCCTACAGGAGAGAAGAGGGGCATGTCAAGGAAATGGAGCATTTGGAACAAAAATGTAGATGTAATGTTACAGCAACATAACACCCTGTCGAGGATCTTCACATTGCCAAGGCAACAGCACTTTGCAACGTACACTTTGAGGGGGATGTTGACAACATTCCCACATGACCGTGTGGGCTCCTCTCACCTTCTCCTTGGCCCTGAGCTCGTCAAACATCTGCTGGATCTCCAGCCTCCAGTCCTCCTGCAGAGAGTGGAAGGACTCCAGGGGCATCTGAAACATGGCCGACTGTTCGATGGCCAGCAGTCGCATCAGGATATTAGTGAAGGACGGGCGACTGTGGGGGTTAGGGCTCCAGGACTCTGAGGATGGGGAGAGGAGGTTGAGTGAAAATAACTTTCATGTAAATTCCCAAACAACAAAGTACAGTCTTTTAGATGTACACATCTTCCCTCCACCTCCACCACCGAACAGACCGCAGTGCTCTGTAGCACCACTTTACTCAGATCCCAAACAATTGCTTATAGACAGACAGAAAATATTTCAAGTCGTTGGAATGGGCAGAGGAAAAAGAAAAAGGAGAGGAAAGAGAGGAGAGACAGGAATAAACAGAGAGCAGACACAGTAGAGAGGGGTGACAAAGGAGAGATTAAAGGATGAACAGGGATAAGACGGAGGAGAGGGAGAGAGGGATGAAGAGAGAAAGAGCATTAGGAATGCATGGAAATAGTGGAGAAAGAAGTGGAGCAAGAGACTATAGAATCACCAGTTTGCTGACTGGGAGGTGAACCTACTCTCACTCTGACCTCCAACAATAATAGACGTGAAACTGGGCTGACAGGAAGCCATCTTGGCTCTCATCAATAAGTGAAACTGGGCTGACAGACGACCATCTTGGTTCTAATCAATAAGTGAAACTGGGTTTACAGGCAATCATCTTGGCACGTGAAACTGGCCTGACAGGCAACCATCTTTGCTCTACTCCATAGGTGAAACTGGGCTGACAGGCAGCCAGCCATCTTGGTTCTTACCTGCCAGCAGGAGTGCGAAGGGCTCGGGACAGGTGGACGGGACGGGCAGGGTCAGTTTGTTCATGGCCACTCCGTACGCCACGGCCAGCGCATCTATCTCACGGTACGGAACCTCTCCTGTTAGCAGCTCCCATAGCAACACCCCGAAACTGAGGAGAGAGAGACGGGGGGAGAGAGGTACAGCTTAAAATCACAGGCACTTGTCACGATTGCACAGGCTATTCGTATATTAACTTGACACACCCTTTATGTTACCAACTATATATGGCAGATGTAAATTGCCCCTGAGGGTATGAATAGTGGAAGTATTGAAAGAACAAGGACACTAGCTAATGACTGTGGGTGTTGCATGTGCACCATGCTGTGTGTACTACATGTCCCACAGTAAAAAAAACTGTACAGTTTACATGACAGAGTGTTGTACCTCCAGACGTCACTGCTCTTGGAGAACAGGGAGAGTTTGATGACCTCGGGGGCCATCCAGGCGTAGGTGCCCGCCGCGCTCATCTTGGTGGTCTGGTGCCACTCCCGTGCCAGGCCAAAATCTGTGATCTTCAGGGTCCTGCCACCCAGATCCTCCCTCTCAATGGGCTCCAGGATCAGGACTGAGGAGAAAGAGGGAAGGAGATGGCGAGAGAAGGGTGTGGGGAAAGAGCGACGAACAGAAGGGGGGAGAGAATAGGTGGAGAGAAGGGAGAGATAGTTTGAGTTTGTCATGCATACCACTAACTCTACTACTCTCCGTCCTCCAACAGAGGCCCTTATCCAAAGCACAGCACACCCTACCATCACATACATCGATAGTAGGTGTAGTTATTGACAAAAGCAATTCAGGTTAAGTGTGTGATTCAAGGGCAGTGCAACCTGGGGATTATCAGCCAGTATCTGACCCTAGTCACCTGGCCATATTCCTCTAATAGGCTATAGGCCATATCTGTCACGAACCTGTATTTTCCTCAGGTCTACACTCAACTATTGACAAAAGGTTTGGTCAGAGCAGTGTTCAGGTCTCTGCCTCGCCGACATTATGCACTGTACCCAGCACGTCCGTTCTGAGAATTTCCATACGATGTTGCAACCGTTTCAAAGTCTCTGGGTGACAGAGGTGAGTTGGCTTTTCCTGTTGAACTCCCAGCACTGGCCTTTCTGCTCTCTCCTGTCCTCTCCTCTCCATGCACTTCCTCCTTCATTTCCGCATGAGGGCTGGCTATGGAAATATTTGGAGTGTACACAGTCCATAGTGCTGGGAGAGAGGAGGGGATTGTACTTGCTTATCTACAGGCGCATGCAAAGGGAGGCGGGGAGAGGCACAGCACACAGCTGAGTCTTTGTTTAAGCACACGCACACTGACACAGACACACACAGACCTGGCTCACGTGAAACAGGTGTGCCTCTGAGACTCATTATATGCTGACAGGCAGCTAATGTCTAAACACACGCAATCAAAAGGTAATGTCAAGTACAGTACATATAGTATATATTGAGTCTTCACAATTGATCAAGATGTCACCATATCATGGGCTTTTCTTAATCTCCCGATGCCGACCACTATTCATCAAATAGCATTCTGACATTTCCTTTTAGGACAATCAACAATGTTCTGGGTTCAATGGCATGATAACATACTGTATACAGTGCCTTCAGAAAGTATTCATACCCCTTGACTTCCTCCACATTTTGTTGTGTTACAGCCTGTATTCAAAATTGATTAAATATATTTTATTTCTCACCCAACTACACACAATATCCCATAATGGCAAAGTAAAAACATGTTTTTTAGACATTTTTGCGAATTTATTGAAAATGAAATGTAGAAATATCTCATTTACATAAGTATTCACATCCCTGAGTCAATACTTTGTAGAAGCATCTTGGCAGCGATTACAGCGGTGAGTCTTTCTGGGTAAAAGACTCTAAGAGGTTTCCACACGTGGAGTACGTAACATTTGCCCATTATTCTTTTCAAAAATCTTCAAGCTCTGTCAAAACGGTTGCTGCTCATTGCTAGACAACCATTTTTAGGTCTTGCCATAGATTTTCAAGTAGATTTAAGTCAAAACTGTAACCCGGGAACATTCACTGTCTTCTTGGTAGCAACTCCAGTGTAGATTTGGCCTTGTGTTTTAAGTTATTGTCCTACTGAAAGTTGAATTCATCTCCTAGTGGAAATCAGACTGAACCAAGTTTTCCTCTAGGATTTTTGCCTGTGCTTAGCTCCATTCTGTTTCTTTTTTATCCTGAAAACTCCTGAGTCCTTAACGATTACAACCATACCCATAACATGACGCAGCCACCCCTATGCTTGAAAATACGGAGAGTGTTACTCAACATTGTATTCAGGACAAAAAGTTAATTGATTTCCAAATTTTTTTGCAGCATTACTTTAGTGCCTTGTTGCAAACAGGATGCATGTTTTGGAATATTTTTTTATTATGCACAGGCTTCCTTCTTTTCACTGTTGATTAGGTTAGTATTGTGGAGTTACTAAAATGTTGTTGATCCATCCTCAGTTTTCTCCTATCACAGCTATTAAACTCTGTAACTGTTTTAAAGTCACAATTGGCCTCATGGTGAAATCCCTGAGCGGTTTCCTTCCTCTCTGGCAACTGAGTTAGTAAGGATGCCTGTATCTTTGTAGTGACTGGGTGTATTGATACACCATCCAAAGTGTATTTAATAACTTAAACAATATTATTGCACACAGAGTGAGTACATGCAACTTATTATGTGACTTGTTAATCACATTTTTAATCCTGAACTTATTTAAACTTGCCATAACAAAGGCGTTGAATACTTATTGACTTAAGACATATCAGCTTTTCATTTTTCATTAATTAGTATAAACTTCTAAAATCATAATTCCACTTTGACCCTTATGGGGTATGTGTGTATAGGCCAGGGACAAAAACAAAAAAAATATTACAATTCAGACTGTAACACAACAAAATGTGGAAAAGTCAAAGGGTGTGAATACTTTCTGAAGGCTCTGTACAGTATATCACAAAAGGACTTATGCAATAGTTGGCGGCTCATTTGGTAGAGCATTGCACTTGTAACGCCAGGGTTGTGGGTTTGATTCCCACAGGGAACCAGTACGGGAAAATGTACGAACTCACTACTTTTAAGTTAAGAGAGATAAGAGTGTCTTCTAAAATGCAAATATATCGCCTGTCTATTCGTCAACATGCACATTTGTGTTCGTGTGTGCATGTGTTTGTATGTTTCACATGAGTGTGTGTGTATAGCTTCCACCCAAGTCTAATCTGAGGGACAGGGAATAGGGGACGGCTGATGACAATGATAATAAGCCATTGTCATCCCCCAGCTCTCTTTTTCTATTTCAATACCACTGTCTCGCTCTCTGTGAGGGACAGCTGTCTCCCCAGGGCTGGCTGGGCTCTCTCTCTGTGTGTGTGTGTGTGTGTGTGTGTGTGTGTGTGTGTGTGTGTGTGTGTGTGTGTGTGTGTGTGTGTGTGTGTGTGTGTGTGTGTGTGTGTGTGTGTGTGTGTGTGTGTGTGTGTGTGTGTGTGTGTGTGTGTGTGTGTGCGTGTGTGCATGCGTCGGTGAGTGCCTGTGAAAGATGGAGACAGTAAAAGAGACAGAGAAAGAGGGAGGCAGAGAGAGGCATAGAGTGTGAGAGAGGCATGAATGTTGTGCGTCTGTTTGCATGTGAAACTGAGGGTGTCTGTGTCTGTCAGAGTCCGTGTGTGTGTTTGAGTTGGTACAACTTTGATGTTGGTGTTCGACTACGGTATGTGCGCTGTACGTAGCAGTGTGCGAATATGTGGGGCGTGCTAATGTTTGTGTCTGTGTATCTCAATGAGCTTGAGAGCGAGAGAGGGAGAATGTGTACAGATATCTGTGATCAAAGCAGAGGCACCTGCTCGCCACTAGCTCTCATGTTGTCACCATGTTTTCAGCTCCAGCGCAGCATTTCACAGTGTAACCACACTGATAACTTCTACAAAATATTGAAATATTTACACATCTACTGTAGCTAAGCTTGAAAAACAACACAGTGCCGTTCTTGTTCATACATATTATTCACAAAGAGGTAAAGTATTCTCGTGCTGCATGGCATTAATGTTGACGTCAGTTACTGGCACTCGAAAAAACACGAAGTTCCATCTACATTTTTCGAGTTTCCATTACCTTCCTCCGCCACAGCCCAGACATAACCCCCCCTCGTTCTTTCCTTCGATCCCTCCATCCCCAGCCACTGGACCCTGACCCTCATAAGAGAGCAGAGGAATGTTGTGAGTCACTCTTTACACAGAGGACAGATAAAGACTAACCGTGGAGACTTAACCTCAGGGATTAGTCTTTAAAGAGGCAATCTGCAATTTCTACATCCATCTTGCGATTTGCCACATCCATCATTTGGATTATTTTTATCCATAGCTCTGTCTATGATTTTGAGAGTGGTTACATTTCTCCAGCCCCATCCCTCAAATGTTTACCAAAACGGGGTGTCCGCTTTGTTAAGGTTAGTCATGACAACACGTTATGTTAAGTACAGGTGGCTGATACACATTGGAGGTGGAGGGGAGGGAGACAAGACTAAAACGCTTATTACTGTACTGTTATTATGCATCGATCACATACATTTATATATGAGTAACTATTACTATAAAATGGGAAGTTCCTTGGTGTCCACATCACCAACAAACTATCATGGTCCAAACACACCAACACAGTCGTGAAGAGGGCACAACAACGCCTATTCTCCCGCAGGAGACTGAAAAGATTTGGCATGGGTCCTCAGATCCTCAGAAAGTTCTACAGCTGCACCATCTAGAGCATCGTGACTGGTTGCATCACCGCCTGGTATGGCAACTGCTCGGCCTCCGAGTGCAAGACGCTAAAGAGGGTAGTGCGTACGGCCCAGTACATCACTGGGGCCAAGCTTCCTGCCTTCCAGGACTTCTATACCAGGCTGTGTCAGAGAAAGGCCCTAAAAATTGCCCAAGACTCCAGCCACCCTAGTCATAAACTGTTGTCTCTGCTACAGCACAAAAAGCGATACCGGAGCGCCAAGTCTAGGTCCAAAAGGTTTCTTAACAGCTTCTACCCCCAAGCCATAAGACTGCTGAACAGCTAATCAAATGGCTACCCGTACTATTTACATTGATTTTCCTCACAGCTTAACCAGTTAGTCTACTTTACTTTGGTGTGGGGTGACTTTAATGTGCAGGGTCATCAACCTCAGTTGTTATGGTAACCAGGGCAGAGGTCGTGCTCTGTCAGACAGGAAGCTAAGGAGCTGAGACTGAGACAGAGAGATGAGCCTGGGAGAACTAGGTAGATTTGACAACACAGTTAGTAAACAAGCATAGTGGCCTCACTGACCTGGACCCCCCTATGCTCCTCTTCCCCCTCCTACTCTGTCCTCATCCCTCCACTCCTCCCCATCTTTCCCTCCCCTCACTTTCTATTCCTCCAACCTCTCTTTCACTTCTACCTTCCTCCCCATCCCTTCCTGTCCTTAATACTAACAAGAAGCATATGGCTGAGCTCTTTAATCACACCTTCATTAAGCCAAGATTCCTTGCCCGCCCATCACTTCCTCATCTCCCAGCCCTTCTAATGCCCTGATGCTCCTCCCTCTTTTTCCCCTGCCCCGCTACAAAGTTTCTCCCTGCAGACGGTCACTGAGTCTGAGGTGCTAAAGGAGCTCCTTAGACTTGACCCCCCAAAAAAACATCTGGGTCGGATGGTTTAGATCCTTTCTTCTTTAAGGTTGCAGCCCCTATCATCGCCAAGCCTATCTCTCACCTTTGTAACCCGTGGCTCCTCTCTGGGGAGGTTTCCAGTGTTTGGAAGGCAGCCACTGTGCATCCTTTATTTAAAGGGTGAGATCAAGCTGATCCTAACTGTTATAGGCCAATTTCTATCTTGCCCTGTTTATCAAAAGTGTTGTAAAAATTGGAAATAATCAACTGACTGGCTTTCTTGATGTTTATAGTATTCTCTCTGGTATGCAATTTGGTTTCCACTCAGGTTATTGTCACACTCTGATCTGTTTCATCTGTCCTTGTAATTGTCTCCACCCCCATCCAGGTGTCGCCCATGTTCCCCATTATCCCCTGTGTTCTCTGTTTGTCCGTTGCCAGTTCGTCTTGTTTGTCAAGTCAACCAGTGTTTTTGTTCTCAGCTCCTGCTTTTCCCCAGTCTCTCTTTTTCTCGCCCTCCTGGTTTTGACCCTTGCCTGTCCTGACTTTGAGCCCGCCTGCCTGACCACTCTGCCTGAGCCTGCCTGCCGACCTGTACCGTTGCCCCACCTCTGGTTTACTGACCCCTGCCTGCCTTGACCTGTCTATTGCCTGCCCCTGTTGGAATATTAAACCATTGTCAATTCGACGTGTCTGCATCTGGGTCTTAACTTGATTCCTGATAGTTATGGATGTGTCACTGCAACCTTAAATGTCCTAAATAATGTCACCATTGTCATTGATTATAAGCAATGTTGTGCTGCTATTTTTATTGACTTGGCCAAAGCTATTGACTTGTCCAAGACCATTCCATTCTTGTGGGTCGGCTAAGGAGTATTGGTGTCTCTGAGGGGTCTTTGGCCTGGTTTGCTAACTACCTCTCCCAAAGAGTGCAGTGTGTCAAGTCAGAACATCTGCTCTCTCCAAGGGAGTATGCCATGCTCTTCTCAATTTACATCAACAACATACACTAGATTACCAAAACTAGATCACCAAAATTATTCCAAAATCATGGGAATTATTATGGAGTTGGTCCCCTCTGCTTCAACAGCCTCCACTCTTCTGGGAAGGTTTTCCACTAAATGTTGGAACATTGCTGCGGTGACTTGCTTCCATTTAGCCACAAGAGCAATAGTGAGGTCGGGCACTGATGTTGGGCGATTAGGCCTGGCTTGCAGTCAGCGTTCCAATTCATCCCAAAGGTGTTCAATGGGGTTAAGGTCAGGGCTCTGTGCATGCCATTCAGGTTATTCCGATCTCGACAAACCATTTCTGTATGGACCTCGCTTTGTGCAAAGTTGGAAGCACATAATCTTCTAGAATGTCATTGTATGCTGTAGGGTTAAGATTTCCCTTCACTGTAACTAAGGGGCCTAGCCCGAAACCATGAAAAACAGACCTAGACCATTATTCCTCCTCCACCCGACTTTACAGCTGGCACTATGCATTGGGGCGGAGAGCGTTCTCCTGGCATCCGCCAAACACATATTGGTCCATCGGACTGCCAGATGGAGCAGCGTGACTCGTCAATCCAGAGAACGCGTTTCCACTGCTCCAGAGTCCAATGGCGGCGAGCTTTACACCACTCCAGCCGACACTTGGCATTGCGCATGGTGATCTTAGACTTGTGTGCGGCTGCTCAGCCATGGACATTCAATGTTTACTCACTACGCTCTTCAGCACTCGGTGGTCCCGTTCTGTGAGCTTGTGTGGCCTACCACTACGCGGCTGAGCCGTTGTTGCTCCTAGATGTTTCCAATGCACAATAACAGAACTTACAGTTGACCGTGGCAGCTCTAGCACGGTAGAAATTGGACGAACTGACTTGTTGGAAAGTTAGCATCCTATGACGGTGCCACGTTGAAAGTCACTGAGCTCTGCAGTAAGGCCATTCTACTGCCAATGTTTGTCTATGGAGCTTGTATGGCTGTGTGCCCGATTTTTATACACCTGTCAGCATCGGGTCTGGCTGAAATAGCCGAATCCACAAATTTGAAGGGGTGTCCACATACTTTTGTGTAGTATAGTGTAGTTCAGGAAGGACTCAACATTAGGACCCCCACCCCGACTGGTGTGATTAATACCTCTGAGGGTTTATAGCTTCAGGTAGTCACATCATACAAGTACTTGGGAGTATGGCTAGATGGTACACTGTCCTTCTCTCAGCACATATCCAAGCTGCAAGCTAAGGTGAAATCGAGACTTGGTTTCCTCTATCGTAATCTCTCCTCTTTCACCCCACCTGCCACACTAACCCTGATTCAGATGACCATGCTAGATTATGGAGACGTAATTTAGAGAGAAGGCAGGTAAGGGTGCTCTCAAGCGGCTAGATGTTCTTTACCATTCGGCCATCAGATTTGCCACCAATGCTCCTTATAGAACACACTGCACTCTATACTCTTCTGTAAACTGGTCATCTCTATATACCCACCGCAAGACCCCCTGGTTGTTGATTATTTATAAAACCCTCTTAGGCATCACTCCCCCCATCTGAGATATCTTATGCAGCCATCATCCTCCACAAACAACACCCGTTCTGCCAGTCACATTCTGTTAAAGGTCCTCAAAGCTCACACATCCCTAGGTCGCTCTTCTTTTCAGTTCGCTGCAGCTAGCGACTGGAACGAGCTGCAAAAAACACTCGAACTGGACAGTTTTATCTCCATCTCGACATTCAAGGACTCAATCATGGAGACACTTACTGACACTTGTGGCTGCTTTGCTTGATGTATTGTTGTCTCTACCTTTTTGCCCTTTGTGCTGTTGTCTGTGCCTAACAATGTTTGTACCATGTTGTGCTTCTGCCATGTGGTGTTGCTACTGTGTTGTCGTCATGTTGTGTTGCTACCATGCTGTGTTGTCATGTGTTGCTGCCACGTTGTGTTGTTGTCTTAGGTCTCTCTTTACGTAGGTCTCTCTTGTCGTGATGTGTGTTTTGTCCTACATTTAAATTTTAATCCCAGCCCCTGTCCCCGCAGGATGCCTTTTGCCTCTTGGTAGGCCTTCATTGTAACTAAGAATTTGTTCTTAATTGACTTTCGTAGTTAAATAATGGTTAAATAAAAACAAAACAAATTAAGTATTTCTCTTAGTTAATCTCTCCCGCTCCCTCTTTCCTTCCTCTCAGTCCCCCCCCCCCTCTCTCTACGCCTCTCACTCACTCCTTCTCATCTCTCTCTCTCTGTTTCTGTCCACAGAGGAACAGGTGTAGCCTGCAGGGTGGAACAGCTGTTGCCTCCAACAGAATCCCCCCCCCCCGCTACACAAAGACCCCTGCACCCCGGCATCCCTCCCAGCCCTCCACACACACAGACACCACTCTGATACCTGCTGGGTCTACTAGTCTAACAGGGCAGAACACTATCCACCGCCGTCCTGCAGATTAAACAGCCCCTGCGATGAAGCTACACAGGCAGCGTGGCATGTTTCGACTGTCCTCCTCCTCCTCACTAGGGACAGGAGCTTATGACTGGAGTGTATTCTGCCTGCAATTGCCCACCTCAGTTGAATTTCCAGACCGAAAAACATTCTTCAAGATATAGGTTGCAAGATTTTCCCTGTAGGAATTTCTACATGGTGGCAAGAGGGATTTCTGAGAAAAGGGTTTTGGGCTGGCTAAAAGTTTAGGTGACAGACGTGGCTGTGAGCCAACCAGGTAGAATGATTGGCATGGCTGTGAGCCAATGTGAGAGTGCAAAGGGCTCTATTATCCTTCTACTCCAATAGAGGTCTTTGATACAGTCACTACCCCCGCCCCTCAGGGCCACTGTGGGACTCCGTTTCCACTTCACTGCAGATCACAGCCCTGCCGACAAAGCCAACCCCCCCCCCCCCCCCCATGTACCCACCCAGCCATCCCCTACTCACCCCCTTATCTCCATCCCTCGCTCCCCCGTGCCCCCTCCCATGTCTGTCTGCCATTCCAGCTGTCGCCTGCCTAGGATCAACTCAGACTACCCACACTGGGGAGGTGAGATGGAAAGAAAGAAAGAGAGTGAGAGAGAGAGCAAGAGAGGGAGAGAAAGAGAGCGAGAAAGCGATGGGTATGGGTATGGGAGGGAGAGTAAAGGTGACCACATGCTTACCATCTGAAACAGTTTGTGCATAGAGTACCAGTCAAAACTTTGGACACACCTACTCATTCAAGTGTTTTTATTTATTTGGACTATTTTCTACATTGTAGAATAATAGTGAAGACATCAAAACTATGAAATAACACGTATGGAATCATGTAGTAACCAAAAAAGTGTTAAACAAATCAAAATATATTTTATATTTCATATTTCATATTCTTCAAAGTAGCCACCCTTTGCCTTGATGACAGCATTGCACACTCTTTGCATTCTCTCAACCATTGAAGAATCCCTACTGTTGACTAATCACTGACAAAGGGGCGTAGACTTCGGGCTACTAAACTTTGGCTTGACTCGGGAAAAAACGAAAAAAACCTTGCCGGAGACCAAAACGGACAATATTGTCCAAAAATGGTGTCATAAAACATGCACAAACTGTTTCGGATGGGACGTAAGTGGATACCTTTAAGGGAGAGGGACAGAAGAAAGGGACAGAGAGTCTGAGGAGATGTGGGGGAGGGGATGGAGATAAGAAGGAAGGAAGGAGGCAAGGAAGAGAGAAAAATGACAAGAGAGAGACAGGAATGAGGGCAAGGGCAGAGGGATGAGGATAAACTGGCAGACAAGGTGGTGGAGAAAGGAGGGCAAGGGCAAGATGGAGAGGAAAATGGAGTGAGATCGGTAGAGGATTAGTGAAAGGACAAATAGAGAAGTGGAGTCGATGAAAAAATGAAGGGTGAAGGAGTGAAAGAGATGACTGGGGGGGAAGCTTTTTTTTCATCGTGCTGGTAGAATATCTGGTAGGATATTCTTCATGTCTTGATGTCCGTCTAGGTCTTTCTTTCTTTCGCACGTTCCTGTTCTGACACTCACTAAAGAGAAACCATACACCAGTCAAGAACACTAACCCATCTCACAAAACACTACACTGGGATACAAGTACAGTATACAACACTGCTCTTAATTGTGCATGGTACCATAGCCGGCACGTCCATGAAGCTAGGGGCAGCTTTCCCTAAAGTAAATTGAAATATTATATAGCCTAATTAGTGTAACCGATGTGAAATGGCTAGCTAGTTTGCGGTGGTGCGCGCTAATAGTGTTTCAATCGGTGACGTCACTTGCTCTGAGACCTTGAAGTAGTGGTTCCCCTTGCTCTGCAAGGGCTGCGGCTTTTGTGGAGCGATGGGTAACGATGCTTCATGGGTGACTGTTGTTGATGTGTGCAGAGGGTCCCTGGTTCGCGCCCGGGTCGGGGCGAGGGGACGGACTAAAGTTAAACTGTTACATTGATGCTGTTGACCCGGATCACTGGTTGCTGCGGAAAAGGAGGAGGTCGAAAGGGGGGTGCGGGGAAACTATAGTTTGGAAAGCAAATGGCTGTTGCTGTAAAGAACACAATGAAAATACTCTAATCTGTGTTCATCAAAATTCTCAACTTAGTTGAGCTAACGACAGTATATTATGTTATTGGTACCAGCGGAGAGCATCGGCCTTATCCCGGGTGAGTACACTATCATTCTTTATCATTGTTGGGTCAGTGTCAAGTTTGTTTTTGGACAAGACTTTTCTCTGGCAGTTTAGGTGGATGCCATATTTTCTCCTTCTGTCTCCCATTCTCATAGGTCTATTATATTGATCTGTTTGTCAGTGTCAAAAGAGTAGCGTAGGATACCATGTCATTTATCGTATTTAAGAAAAGGTTCTGCTAATGTCTCCAGTTTTATAACGTGTAGTAGAATTGCATGAAATGTGTTTATAAAATGTAAAAAAAAATGTCCTGTGCAAAGAAAGAAGAAACATATCTCATATAGCCTTTAGCCTAAGCCTACTGCAATACTGGCTCAGCCATACACAGACCGGTCTTTTTTGCGAACAGTGAGAGTTATATTATTAGCCTAAATGATGATTATCGAATCTACTCATTGCATTGCGAATAGTAGGCTATCTTACGTAAGTGTTTAAATGCGATGATGCGTGGAATGCTTCATTATAAAGGTGCATTTTTATGGTGAAAATTTGCTTCCCCAAACTTGAAACTCAAACGCCGCCTATGTATGATACTTTACAGGAAGCCAATGAATAACATCAGCATAATGGATGCTGCACCCACAGTATCGCAGCCAGAATTGCTGCACTTTGCCTGCTTGGATATGGAGGTTGTACTGAATCTGGTCGCATGTCATCGATACCCCTGGTTGGCTCCATTCGTATTACCAGAGGCCATTTGGGCTCTAATCCTGAGCCGTGCAGTTGCACAGTTTCACCCTGGAGGCATTCACTTTGTCTCCACACAAATGCAGCTGCCAAATTCATGTGACCAGGCAGCCTGGCTCTCATAAAGGGTTGAGGTAATAAGTGAGACTGCTTTCCCCCCAGTATGTGGAGCAGGACTGCAGGTTCACTATCGATATTTGTAAAACTGGGTATTTGAATTCAAGACATATTTCACTCACCACCTCAAACATTTGGGAGTGAAATTGACATGGTTTTACCAAAGAAAAGACATCTCTTAGTATTTGGGCGATCCATTTGACCCTTTTTGTTCTGTCTATTTGAGACACGAACCATCGACACCAGGAAATCCATCTAAATGTTCCTGGACTGAGAGGCTAGTCTTAGATCCACCAAGCCCTGTAAGCAGGTTCAACATAGAAACACAGTCCAATGTTCATTTCACACCGTGACATTAGCCTTGATTTCTATAACAGCCCGTCTTTTTGTACCCATTGTAGGTCGACACATAGTTCTAGTTGTAGTTCTTTATTAGATTGTAGTTTATCCCTGTGAAGACGTGTGTAACTGCATCCATGGAGTCAGTGCAGCAGTCGTCCCCCGCTTATGACCTCATGACCTTTCCACAAACATGAACACGGACACGTTTCTGGCCGGTAACACTATGTGATGTCCAGTGAAATCATAACACATAGGATGTTATCATTCTCCCTTGTTTTCAAAGAGCACACAGTATAGCACTCAGTCTGTCCTCTACTCTTCTATGGTTGGTCAAGGAATCTGGCTCAGGGGGACACCCAGTGTGTCACGCTGGTATAAAGGATTTGGAGACAGGCGCAGGAATACACAATAGGGTTTTTTAATACAGCCAAAACAAACACGCATACAAAAACCCTGGGCTGTACCCAAACAAAAGAGCGAGGGTAAATCTCGTTGAACGCCACGGGACGATATATAAAGCACGCAGCATAACAGCTGCACCAACGCATAGGTGCTCACAGCACCAACGGACATGGGAACAATAACCGATAAAGACCGAGGGAACAGACGGCGCGTATTTAACATACTAATCAGGGGAACTGGGAACCAGGTGTGTACAATCAGACAAGACAGTCCGGGGTTGATGATAATGAATCCCGTTCAGCGAAGCCTAGAAAGTCGGTGACGAAGACCTCCGGAACTGGTGAACAGAATGAGCATCAGTACCGGGGGGATCCGTGACACAGTGCAAGGCCTCCTGTGTTGGGCCTGCCTTCTCTCAGTCACCCCCCCCCCCCCAGTCCCCTGGAGCCCTAGGCCCAGTACAAGCCTGGCCAGCAACAATGCCCTTCTAACAGCAGTCGCCACACACAGCCTGGCCAATGTGCCTTGTGTCAGCTTCATGGCACGAGTGCGCGCGTCTGTATGTGTGCGTTCGTGCATTCGTACGTGCACGCGTCTGTGTGCAGCGTGTGCTCTCTGTTGCTGTTGTCACGTGAGGCTGGCAGAGGTAGGCTGGGTGCCAATGTTGCCCTGTTAACTGGGTTTCGTACAGTATGTACAGTATGTCAGCATTCTGGGAATGTCAGGAATGCAGGGAAATTAGTCACTAGGATGAACATGAATACATGTCAAATTCCTCAAATCAGTGAATACGTGGAAACTAGAGAAGGCCATGGGGTTGGGATACTGTGTAGTGTGACCTGTGTCCTCATTAGTTTACTGGTAGCCATTGGCCTCATCTCTTATCTGTTCATTGACTTGTGTAGACAGTACCAGTGTGTGTGTGTGTGTGTGTGTGTGTGTGTGTGTGTGTGTGTGTGTGTGTGTGTGTGTGTGTGTGTGTGTGTGTGTGTGTGTGTGTGTGTGTGTGTGTGTGTGTGTGCTTCTGCAATCTGACTGACCATTGATCGGTGTCATTTCAGACACACTGAGCTATACTGCTATCCCTCTCCCCCTCTCTATCCCCCTCTACCTCTCTATCCCTCTTTATCCTCTCCCCCTCTCTATGCCTCTATCCCTCTCTCTATTCCTCTATCCCCCTCTACCTCTCTGTCCCTCTTTCCCCCTCTTCCCCTCTCCATGCCTCCATCCCTCTCAACCTTTCTCTCTGTGGGCACTTTCATCATGTTTTTCAACTCAGGGGGTCTAACTGAGCTTAACAGACAGGGAATACAGACATCTGTTTGCAGTATGCCCCTGTTCTCACGGTGCCTGTGCTGAGTCCAAGGCCTTTCTGAGAGCCAAACACAGTAGTAAGACAGAACATACTGACACTACTACTCACAGGATAGGCCTTATTTGACCTTATTGGAGACAATTAATTTGTCTGTCAGCTAGTTCTCTTTACAACCAATTACTATGTTCAACTAATTAGTTCACCACCATTGGTTGATTGGTGAGGTGTTTTGGTTGGGAACATACAGATGTGTGGGGTAGAAAGAGGGGTACTAGAGGAACAGTATGACGTTGAGTCCTCTCAGTCTGTAGAACACTCTGACCGCGTCTCCAACTGACTCCATCCCCACCACTTTCCCCATCCCTCTACCCCTCCCTCCCTCCAACACCCCCTTCCCCAACCTAGCCCGCAGGGCCTACTCTGCAGCAAGCGCATTCCTTCTCCTTTTCTCTACCCATCCATCCCTCCATCCTGCCATTCAAGGTCTACAGTCGACCTCACTCCCTCCATCTCTGTGTCGTCCGTCCTCTCCGCGCCCCCTCCCCCTCAGTGACTCCTGTCATTGTGAGCCCAACTCTGTCTTGGCTTGTTGTGTGAGAATGGGGTCATTGTTGCTGCACTACCAGTGAGTATTTCCTGCCCTAGCTCGCTAGCACCACCGTGTCCCTCTGTCCCACATCCATACACACACATATACAGTGCATTCGGGAAACTATTCAGAACCCTTGACTTTTTCCACATTTTGTTACGTTACAGCCTTATTCTAAAATGGATTAAATATTTGAATAACCAATAATGAAAACGGGTTTTAGACATTTGGGGGAAATTATATAAAAAAAGAAAAACAGATACCTTATTTACATAAGCATTCACAACCTTTGCTATGAAAATCAAAATTTTGCTCAGGTGCATCCTGTTTCCATTGATCATCCTTGAAATGTTTCTACAAATTGATTAGAGTCCACCTGTGGTAAATTCTATTGATTGAACATGATTTGGAAAGGCACACACAGTTGACAGTGCATGTCGAGGCACAGATCTGGGGAAGGGTACCAAAAAAATCCTGCAGCATTGAAGGTCCCCAAGAACACAGTGGCCTCCATCATTCTTAAATGGAAGAAGTTTGAAACAACCAAGACTCTTCCTAGAGCTGGCCGCCCATCCAAACTGAGCAATCGGGGGGAAAGGGCCTTAGTCAGGGAAGTGACCAAGAACCCAATGGTCACTCTGACAGAGCTCCAGAGTTCCTCTGTGGAGATGGTAGAGCCTTCCAGAAGGACAACCATCTCTGCAACACTCTACCAATCAAGCCTTTATGGTAGAGTGGCCAGACAGAAGACACTCCTCAGTAAAAGGCACATGACAGCCCGCTTGGAGTTTGCCAACAGGCCCCTAATGACTCTCAGAACATGAGAAACAAGATTGTCTGGTCTGATGAAAACAAGATTGACCTCTTTAGCCTGAACGCCAAACATCACGTCTGGAGGAAACCAGGCACCGCTCATCACCTGGCCAATACCATCCCTACGGTGAAGCATGGTGGTGGCAGCATCATGCTGTGGGGATGTTTTCCAGCGCCAGGGACTGGGAGACTAGTCAGGATCGAGGGAAAGATGAACGAAGGAAAGTACAGAGAGATCCTTAATGAAAACCTTCTTCAGAGCGCTCAGGACCTCAGACTGGGGCGAAGGTTAACCTTCCAACATGACAACGACCCTAATCACACAGCCAAGACAACACAGGAGTGGCTTCGGGACACGTCTCTGAATGTCCTTGAGTGGCCCAGCCAGAGCCCGGACTTGAACCCGATCGAACATCTCTGGAGAGACCTGAAAATAGCTGTGCAGCGACGCTCCCCATCCAACCTGACAGAGCTTGAGAGAATCTGCACAGAAGAATGAGAGAAACTCCCCAAATACAGGTGTGCCAAGCTTGTAGCATCATACCCAAGAAGGCTGTAATCGCCGCCAAAGGTGCTTCAACAAAGCACTGAGTGTCTGAATACTTATGTAAATGTAATATTTCCATTTTTGCTTTGTCCTTACGGGATCAATTTTAGAAGAAGGCTGTAACAATAACAAAATGTGTAAAAAGTGAACGGGTCTGAATAATTTCCGAATACACTGCATATGCAATTGCGTACACACACGTACGCATGTAACACATGCACATACAAAGACATGCATGCACAAACACACTACTCTCAGTGATAAATTCAAGGAGGGGAGGATGCATTTTCGAAAACCATTCAAACAGGGCCCTTGATTGATTGATTCATTGATTGAATCAGGTGCCGTAGTGCTGGCCAGTATTTTCCTACTGCTGCCATGAAGAGGAATCAAGTCAGTCTGTGATGGCTCTTCTAGCAGCAAAATCCCTCTTTCTGAGTGTGGGAAAGAAGCCAGACAGACAGGCTACTCAGAACGCTAATCCTTTTCTAAACAGACACACCATTTAAACTCTTTTCAATGGCATGCTATGCACTAATCCGATAAATAGCAATTATGGAACGTGTATTCATATCATAATTGAAGGATACCTATATGTAAGATGATGATACTCAATATTTCAGTCCAACTCACACCATCTAACCGAATAATATCCAAGTTACTAGTTCCTGTAATTAATGCTGAATTATCCAGTGGAGGGAAAAAATATATTACAGACTAGACAGGCCAGCTTGCAGACACAAGGTCCCACTATTCAGGTGACTGTTAACTTGCTTTCCATTTGAAGTGACAGCACTCAAAAGAGCAGCAGGTAACGTCAACCCCCCCACCCCCATCTTTATGAAGCCTATATGCAGTATAATAGCCTATTGTTCAGTATCTTAATGCTCTGACAGCTGTCACAGAAACTCCCAACCAAGGCTACAAATGTGGTTTTTAATGGTATTTTCTTGGTTCCATTCCTTCATATAGACTCATCCATAAAAGGACTTGATAGGTGAATCGTCAGAGATGGATATCAATCCAGTCCTTTCACCTGTCAGTGGTCATCTAGGAAACTGATTCATGCGACAGTAAGACCATTGGGACAGAGTCATGTAGGTTATATAACATATCTACCTCTGCAGTATAGAGGGGTCTATCTGACTCATGTGTGTCCATAGAACTAGAATCTATAGAAAGGGCTTGGAACCTTTAACCTCTAACTCTAAGTTTACATACACCTTAGCCAAATACATTTCAACTCAGTTTTTCCACAATTCCTGAAATTTATTCCAAGTTAAAATTCCCTGTCTTAGGCCAGTTAGGATCACCACTTTATTTTAAGAATGTGAAATGTCAGAATAATACTAGAGAAGGATTTATTTCAGCTTTTATTTCTTTCATCACATTCCCAGTGGGTCAGAAGTTCACATACACTCAATTAGTATTTGTTAGCATTGCCTTTAAATTGTTTAACATGGGTCAAAAGTTTTGGGTAGCCTTCCACAAGCTTCCCACAATAAGTTGGGTGAATTTTGGTCCATTCCTCCTGACAGAGCTGGTGTAACTGTAAGCCTCCTTGTAAGCCTCCTTGCTCGCACACACTTTTTCAGTTCTGCCCACAAATTTTCTATGGGATTGAGGTCAGGGCTTTGTGATGTCCACTCCAATACCTTAACTTTGTTGTCCTTAAGTCATTTTGCCACAACTTTGGAAGTATGCTTGGGGTCATTGTCCATTTGGAAGACCCATTTGCAACCAAGCTTCAACTTCCTGACTGATGTCATGAGATGTTGCTTCAATATATCCACATAATTTTCCTCCCTCATGATGCCATCTATTTTGTGAAGTGCACCAGTCCCTCCTGCAGCAAAGCACCCCCACAACATGATGCTGCCACACCCGTGCTTCACGGTTGGAATGGTGTTCTTCGGCTTGCAAGCCTCCCCCTTTTTCCTCCAAACATATCGATGGTCATTATGGCCAAACAGTTCTATTTTTGTTTCATCAGACCAGAGGACATTTCTCCAAAAAGTACGATCTTTGTCCTCATGTGCAGTTGCAAACCGTAATCTGGCTTTTTTACTGGCGGTTTTGGAGCAGTGGGTTCTTCCTTGCTGAGCGGCCTTTCAGGTTATGTCGATATAGGACTTGTTTAACTGTGGATATAGATACTTTTGTACCTGTTTCCTCCAGCATCCTTTGCTGTTGTTCTGGGATTGATTTGCACTTTTCGCAACAAAGTACGTTCATCTCTAGGAGACAGAACGCGTCTCCTTCCTAAGCGGTATGACGGCTGCGTGGTCCCATGGTGTTTATACTCGCGTACTATTGTTTGTACAGATGTACGTGGTACCTTCAGGCGTTTGGAAATTGCTCCCAAGGATGAACCAGACATGTGGAGGTCTACAATTTTTTTCTGAGGTCTTGACTGATTTCTTTTGATTTTCCTATGATGTCAAGCAAAGAGGCACTGAGTAAAAAGGTAGGCCTTGAAATACATCCACAGGTACACCTCCAATTGACTCAAATGATTTTAATTAGCCTATCAGAAGCTTCTAAAGCCATGACATCATTTTCTGGAATTTTCCAAGCTGTTTTAAGGCACAGTCAACTTAGTGTATGTAAACTTCTGACCCACTGGAATTGTGATACAGTGACTTATAAGTGAAATAATCTGTCTGTAAACAATTGTTGGAAATATTACTTGTGTCATGCACAAAGTAGATGTCCTAACCGACTTGCCAAAACTATAGTTTGTTCACAAGAAATTTGTGGAGTGGTTGAAAATTGAGTTTTAATGACTCCAACCTAAGTGTATGTAAACTTCCGACTTCAACTGTAGATTCTGTTTCTATGTGTGTTACAGTAGACAGGTGATCAGTGGTAAAGTGTTTTGATACCTTATGCTGAGTCATGTCCATATAATTTACAACTCAGTGCAGTGGCTGCAGACACGTTAGCCATCACGGGGTAGAGTTTTCAAGACCTCTTTCTGAACACCACTTATCTAGGGCAGTTTGGATTTCAACTTGATCAAATCACCTGATCAATAAGGTTTTTAATTGAATGGCTATCAACTAGGGCCATGTTTTTGAGAAATGTGTTGTTAATGACGTGATGGTTCACATGACCATATTCTTAGGGCTTCTCTGAGTCAGCCTACTATATGTGCTTTTAAAACTGTTATAACCATTATATTCAGATTTATTTCGTTTTTGCTGCTAAATAATATGGCCCAAGGAGGATTGGGCACCACTGAGAGAGTGGGCTGATTCTGGATCGGTGTGACAGGTACGGCTAAATGGAACAAGGGACAGAGACCTGCCAACCCACAAACACCGCTGTCACATCACTCTAAGGAGGTCACCGTAATCAGATTATCCCGGGTAAACAGTCAGGCTCACTACTCTAGCCTCAGCCTGGCAAACAACAACACAGAGAGAAAGGCAGAAACACACACACACACACTACAAATTCGGTGAGTGTGTAGAGGAGAGGTTGGCAGGCCAGCAAAGGTGGTGGAGAAGAAACAGAGAAGCTGTGGGGCCTAAAGCTTCTCCGTAACCGCAGTGATGCCAAACAGGCGGCGGTTTGAAGAGGATATCTGAGACCTGTACACTTGGACAATGAGCTGAGGTGTAACCCTAAACTAAGAAGAACCGCTGTTTATCCCCCTTGCTCTCTATCCCTCTCCTTCTACCTCCCCAATCTCTCTCACCTATTTCTCTATCTTTCTTCTCCCTCTCTGACCCTCTCTTTCCTCCCTCATCTTTGTAACCTTTCCTTTCTTCCCCATCTCTTTTGCTTCCTTCTCTCTCTTCCTTTGCTTTCTCCTCTCGCTTCATCTCTCTCTCCCACCCTCCGGGCTTCAATATAAACAATCATCTTTAAGTCATCGGCTGATCACATGCCTGAATACTTTGTTTGTTTTCAATGGGACGTTTTCAATGGGACGTTTTCAATTGTTTTCAGTGGGACGCGTCATCCATAGAGGAAGGAGACAGCTTGACAGATTGAGACACTCCTTTGAAATCATCTTTTCACACGGAGGAATTATAAGTGAAGGAATTGACATTTGTGCAGAGAGGCTGACAGCTGGATGACTCAACACAGCCCAGTGTCGGGAGGGAAGTTCTGCGCTGTTGTTCAAGGCTTCACCGTCCAATCTGATCCCTATCGTTACAGTTACTGAGGGAGAGGTGGCTTTTTATATGGTGGCTCTCGCTACATCACAGCTTCGCAAACCAGAGAGCGATTAGGAACATTTTGGAAGATCTGTGAGCAGGGTGTCTTTAAGCTACAGATACTCCAGATCGCTCTGTCTCGCTCCATCAAAAAGCCCTGTACTCAGCATCCTGTACCCTCAACTCGTATCTCTACACCCCATCCCCCATGCTCACGTCCCACACAGACAGACACACGCACACACACACACACAGTGTGTATACCCCCCCCCCCCCCCCCCCCCCCGATACACCAACATCTGCAACTGCGTCTTTAAACAGCAAGTAGCACAAAGGACCAAAAATAGCTTGGCGAGCTGCAGAGCAGAACTGCTCTCCTTGAGGAGGGGTGGTAGAAAGAGGAGGGTGAGAGGAGAGGATCGGAGGAGGAGGGGAGAAATGACAAGGGAAAGATGGCAGAGAGAGCCAGCTCTCCAGGGCTGATCTTACTCTGTCATTCTCAACTCAACTGTCTGTGTGTCAAACAGAAAACTTCTATTTCATTTCATCCACACAACACTTAAATGAACCCATCAACACAAGGGTTAACGGTACGTACAGTACTGTACATTCTGTACGTGCCCACTCATCCATCCTCTGTTAAATGGATTTCGTATACTATACTGCCCTTAACTGGAAACTGGGACTAAAACAGGCAAGAATAGAGTCCGTCTACGACCTATATGGCAATCAAATGTGTATGCATGGCTGATTAAACATGCAAATAAACCAAAGGAAAGAATGAACGTATTCCCATTCTGAGTGTGATTTGCCCCCAAATGTCACATAAAAATATATAAAATATATTTGACATGAAATAGGAAAGGACTCATTTGGAGCGAATGGGTCAGAAATGAAATCTTTGAGATGGCAGCAGACACACTGTGGTATGAGTGGAGTGGGAGACGAGTGTTGGCATACTCACTGTTGCTAGACTTGAGGTCTCTGTGTATAACCGGTACAAAGGTCTGATTGTGCAGGTAGTCCATCCCCGTGGCGATCTGCACGGCCCAGTTCACCAGCACCCTGGGGGGTACCTTCTTCCCAGCTAGGGCTCTGTTCAGGGCCCCCCCGCGGGCGTACTCCATCACCAGGCAGAGGTTGGGCTCTCGCAGGCACACCCCTATCAGGTTGATGATGTTGGGGTGTCTGAGCATCCAGAAAAGCCTAGCCTCTTGTCGTACGCTTTCAGCTGTGGCGCTAATGTCCTCGTCAGGGTCCTGCCTGGCAGCTTTAACTGCCACCTCCTCCCCTTGCCACATCCCTCTATACACCTTCCCAAACCCCCCTGCCCCAATCACCTCCTCCAGCACCAGCTCCGTGAAGTCGATCTCCAGGGGGCACCCCTCAGGCACCCCACCCGCCACCAGCCCTCCTGGGGCTAGCTGCTGGTAGCTGCCGGCGTCCCTCCGAGTAACGTAGTTGCATGGGAAGATACCCACCTTGTCCTGGATCTTGCCCGTCCACCAGCCCTCGTCCCCGGACACTTTGGAGTCCTTGGAGAGGACCTCCAGGAGGTCCCCGCGCCGCAGGGTCAGCTCCTCGTCTGCCGTGGCCTCGTAGTCAAACACGGCCATCCAGTAGGGGTTGGAGGTGGTAGAGCTGCCAGGGTGGGAGTCTGGAGAACCAGAGGAGGAGTTCCAGCTGCTGCCATTCTCAGCCTGGACAGCTGTAGCAGAACACACCGGGGGAGCAGGGGTCATATGTGGGGGCATGGAGGAAAGAGGGGGGCCATAAGGGGGGCCAAGGGGACCAACGAGCATGAGGCCAGGGGGAGGAGGGTCGCAGCAGCCCCCACAGCTGGTGCAGGGCAGGGGGGCTGCTGTGCTGCTCGCTCTGGCATATGGGTCCATGGCTGCTCGGCTGCTGGTCAGCGCTGTGGGCCTGCCCTCTGTCAACTCACGCACAAAATCCATGCAGGGCCCATCAGCTGAATCCAGGCCTCCTTAACCAGAGGAGAGACAGATCAGTGGGCAGGCAGGCCAAAGCTCCACTGTCCCATCACTGTCCCCGTTTACTGGGGTAGTTCCAGTTCCTGTCACCAATCATGTGTGTGTAGCAGTCTGTATTACCATGTATAATGCAGTGTGTATTTAACATGTATTTCTACAACAGGTTCTCTCTGGGGTGTGTTTCTAAAGGGAAAAGGCAATCAGGGCAGAACCATGGCCATCCCTGAGAGAGGCTACTGTTTATTATTCAATGGTATGGTCTAGAAAGCTACCAGAGTGTCAAGGCTGGCCTGGGAAAATCCCAAAGTAGACCCTCTTCAGTACTGTGAGATCAGGTCCTTGTGGATGGTATAGCTTTGAGCTGCTCAGGAGAGCATGGTCAGGATCTGAACACGGGTCTCTGTAACATCCCACACTGCTTTTACAACTAGGGTATCTCTGAGCATCTATTGCTATTTCATATTAGACTACTGATTGTCTCCCTCTCAAGATTCAGCAAGCGCCGGATGGTTCATTGAGTGGACCACAAAAGTTGAGTTTATTATGGCGTCTTACCCTTTTTAGTTCCTTACATTTTTGCCCTAATGAGTAATAAGACATAGCCAACGCTGCACTTCATGCCGCCTCATTGAGAACAGATCCTGACTCAGCGATTTAAAGAGGCTAGCTCCTCTCCTTCAAGATTATAAGAGGCCAAAGACAGCGAGGAAGCTACACGACAACTGAAGGAGATCGCACATCTAAATAGGCTATTTGTAGATCAATTGCACCACATGTAACAAAACATTCTGATTCTAAATAGTGTCATCTGTATAGTTTAACATCCTCTGAGCAAGGATCGTTGTTATTTCCAAACAAGCACAGAGCAGAAGAATATCGCTTGTCTGACATCTCGTTATTACATGGTCATTGGCTTTTTGAAAGCGATGAATTACAGCAATTTGTCTTGACCTCGTATTTTGTTGAAATATCGTTTGAAATATTTCCCTACTTTGATGCTGCCTCTTCTAGATCATGTAGGCCTACACCGATACACGTATAAGCCAGTTCAATGTCCTTAAATAGCATACTCGTCCATTTTTAGATGGGGAATTACGGCGGACAGCAGTCAGGCAAAGACAATTGAGTGCCTGTACGTTTCGCATCTTTGTAGTCAGCGCACATCAATGATTGATCGTTTGTCTTGTTACATTGTCCGGCCTAAGTTCTGCGCACGGTAATGTTTCAATAAACGCGATACAGTGAGTCTACACGAACGCGCGAGTCCAGAGACACTGGTACAGCACGGTCTGTTTTTGCCATTATTATCTAACCTTTATTTTGTAGGCTACAAGACGATGCTCATTCAAAACATCTGATACATGTGTAATCATAAGCAATAGCCTTGTCTACTTATATGGATACGATGTTGCACATTTCAGTTATTTGTGATCTAAGATCCCGCACCTGCTGGCTCTACGGAATATATTTCAGTGCTTTTCGACACCTTCACACGCTAGGTTTGAGAACGAAATAGCCTACCATAACAATAAATGGTGGGTTTTGTGAAGGCATCACGCTGTAATTCCAATTGCAAATAGTTGTGTAGCTCTGATCCGAGTTGACGTGATTCAAATAAGGCGATTAATCCTCTACAGTAACGTGTTTCTTTGGCTATGATAGACCATCTTCGAGGCATTAATAATAATTATAATAATGTAACAGGCCTAATAAAAGCCTAATCCTCCCTTTTAGTGCAACATATAATTAGAATCCAGTCTTTATGTGTATATTGCATCTTGTCTTCTGGTTCAAATAAACCAAATATTAAATATTCAAATATTTACGGGAAAAAAGCCTGGACACCGTGCATCACAACATCCATTGACATTGTCGCATGGGCGTGTGATCGCATCCAAATATCCACCATCAGATTCCATAATCCAATTCCACAAAATGAATAGTCTTGGAGTCCTTACTCATCTGGGTCAGTCGGGTGGCCAGTTGTCCTTCACAATCAAATCGCTTTTTTCTCCAAAAGACGTGCCATTTCTAGACGCAGCTGTCAGTATCTAGGCTGACTTTGTATCCAAATACACCGGCTGGACTGGGTGGAATAAGCCGTTGTATTCTGGGTAATGTAGTTTCTTGAGTAGCCTACGTCCACATATCCCTTAATATGTCATAGTTTGGACATAGCTTGGATGAACAAATTAACTTTTGCTTCAAATTGATTATGACAAAATAGGGTCTTAAAATATTCTATCTATCTGTTAGACTTTTTAAACATTTTTATTTTTATGGGTAGCCTTTAAAGTCAATGCATTGCTGTACAATAAGCAGCCTATACTGGTCATTGTCAAGTAGCCTAGGTCATTAGGCTGATGCTTTGTGGATCAGTTGAATGAAATATTTTTTTAATGGTGTGTGTATAAAATTGTGTAGCCTGCGTTTGTCATGTGCACATGTGTTTGTGTGAGAGAGTATGCACGTGTGTGTCTCCAATTATCACACAACATACTCTCTAGGAAAGTATACAGATATATTTTATTGCAACTTACAACAACAAGCTTAATGCATTACAATTCCATCACAATTTGAGGGATGTTTATCGAGCAGATATCTGGAGACAATACAACACTGCCTAAATGAAACCTTAGCCCCACACTGCCCCCTGGTGGTTAGGATGGATGACACCTAGGCATTATAGGGGGCAGCTTCACTTTCTGCATCTTCCCTCTCCGTGGCTCCATTGGCTCCCTCACCCAGTCCACCTCCAGCCTCCCATACATGCTTTCTCCAGAGGGGTCCATGGTGTGGCTGTTGAGCTGCCAGGGCAGGGGCAGCTCATGGTGGAACTGGGAGGGGGGCCTCTCAAACGACGACTCCCTTAAATGGATCTTCCGCACCACCCTTTGGCCCAGGGACACTTGGCTGGCCTTCCTGGTCTGAAAAGGGGACAGGGTGCAGGAGTTGCGCTGGGCAGCCCCTGGGACATCCAGAGGGCCAAGAGTGGTCAGTCTGGCCCTTGGGGAGCGGAAGCCATATTGGGATACAAGCTTGTACAGGCTCTCCCTCCAGTTGGAGTCCATCTTACCCTTGACGGGCTTCAGTCTGAAGTGTTGTGGGCTGTCTGGAAGTTGCACCAGACTAGCCTCCTTGCTCACCCCCATGGAGCTCACCCCAGAGTCACTGGGGGCCTTGGTGGTGGGGAGCTGGCTGCACAACTGCTTATGGGTCTTGGATGTCTTGTAGAGTTCTATGATGGTGGGGTCATATACCTGTACGTGCCCTTCCTCCGGGATCTCCACAATGCTGTCCCACTTGGCTGTGGACAGAGAGAATTTGCGGAATTTCTTTGGTAAGCGGTGGGGGCGCATGAAGTCGTCCCCTGGTGGGCTGAGTCCCGGCTCCTCTTTCAGGATAGAAGATTCATGGTTACACCCAAGGGACCTAATGAGAGGGAGGTCAGGAGTCCGCATGTGATCTGTTTACAGAGAGTGAGAGACAGAAATAGACAGTAAAATATAAAAGAGAGGAGAGTGAAAGGAAAGGGAGAAATAGGGCAGAGACTGATAATGATTAAGCTAAAAAATAATATATTAAATAATATACAACAATAAACTATTATTTAATGAATTATGTCTTGCCACACCATCACCCATGAACCATCACATTGAAAGACTTCCAAGATTTATCTCCATGAAACACCACGATTACTAATTAGGGCAGAAAATCAGCATTTGCCTCCCCCTGATTGAAATCAAAAGTTTTCCATCGGCAGACGCTGCCAGTTTAATAAGCACCAGCAGTACTGCCCTGGAGAGCAGAGGCCTGATTGGGTACTGAGCGATGAGAGTGGTAGCTAAGCGCCCTGGGTACAAGAAGAGAAGGACCAATGATGCTTGGGAACCAGTCAGTCACTACTTTGAAAGGGACTGCTCATTCGCTAGTAATATACATAGCAAAAAGACCCAAAACAGACTGGCATCAATGCTAGGTTGTTTTTACAGATTGGCATTCACAATATCAAGTATATACAATGATCACATAATGTCAACACATGATGTATTCGCTTTCATAGCATATTGAGGAATGTCACGCCCTGACCATAGTTTGCTTTGTATGTTTTATGTTTTGGTTGGTCAGGGTGTGATCTGTGTGGGCATTCTATGTTGTATGTCTGGTTTGTATATTTCTATGTGTTTGGCCTGATATGGTTCTCAATCAGAGACAGGTGTTTTGCGTTGTCTCTGATTGGGAACCATATTTAGGTAGCCTGTTTTGTATTGTGGGTTGTGGGTTATTGTCTATGTTATGTTGCATGTTAGCACATTGTTTATATAGCGGTCACGGTCGTTTTATTCGTTTTGTTTTGTAAGTTTGTTTAAGTGTTCTTCATTAAAGATAGAAGAATGTATTCAAACCACGCTGCGCTTTGGTCCGCTTCTTACGACGATCGTGACAAGGAAAAAGTTTGAAAATAATATTATATGTTAGTAATGTAAGTGCCTTAATGTAATGTAAGTGCCTTAATGTGTTTGGACCCCAGGAAGGAGAGCTTATGGGGATCCCTATATTTTTTTAACTGTACTAAGCCATCATGTAAAATGATGAACATTGCCATTGTGCACTGGAAGCAACATGTTGACAATCATATATGCAATTAAACAAATGTACTGGTCATGACAGTCATATTGGGCCTTATAGATCCACAAATTGTACCTTGCTCTGAGCTTGGAGTGCCGTTGTCCTTTGCAGTGCACTCCAAGGGACCTGAGAAGAGAGAGGAGAAAAGGGAGGGGGGTGGGGGGTTTAATTCAAATTGCATGTCAAATACATTTCCTGTATTGAATTGAATTGAAAGAGAGTATAATCCAAATGTTTAGTTTCAAAATGACACTACTCTGGGAAACAAAGCAAACCGTACTGGAGTCCCTGTGTACATATGGCCTGGACAGCCTTCCGCCGACGGGTTTGGCGGGAGCATCTGTAGATTTTTTGTGCTCCAGATCATCAGACAGTTTTCTTTCTAGATGTTTATAGAGCCTGTGGTTGTGAGGAGTTGTGAGGGGAAATGAATAAACATATAATAAACACAAATCATACCTGCTAACAATAGTGGTTGATTTGTGACAGTTTTTTTTAATGGAAATGTCAACCACCCTCAGTTCCTTTGATTTGAGCACTACTCACATCTTGGGTACGTCTTCATTGGCCTGCATTCTATTCAGCAGGCTGGTCTTGTTGTCAATGCCGTAGACCCGGCTCAGGATGTTCTTGGCCATCTCTCGCAGTTCCATCGCTGGGTCTAGGAGAACCTCCGCCAGCAAGTACAGGTGTTTGTCCTGGAAGTGATCTAGCTGATCTAAGTTCTTCATGGCCTCCAGGCGTTTCCAGTGGGGGTTCCCCTTCTGGATATGTTTTAGGAGGCAGAAGGTGAGGTTATTTATGATCTCCGGAGGGATGTCGTAGGTCTGGAACATGCTGAGCAGGGCCTCTGTGCAGTTCTCATAGACATCACTGTCCATACCCTCCATGGTCAACATCAGGGATTTCATGACTTCCACCAAATCCACATCAGGTCTGGAGACCAGCCATATGCTCTCGGAGATATGCTTCAGAAGCTTGTTTTTGTCATCTTCGGGTGGGGATTCATACTCGGTTGGGGTGTCAAACAGCTTAGGCATGGGGATTGGTTTGTTGAGTCTTGCTTCTTTGGCCTTAGCGAGGATGACGGTGACTACTGGTGAGTGCTCTGGTTCATCCTCTGACTGTGACAATGGTCTGCAAAGGGCTTTGGCCTCCTTTGGCAAAACTGCCTTGGGTGGCTCCTGCTTCAGATTCCAGTTACGCAGCACTGAGTTGGGGAGGAAGCCGTCTGGAGCCACGGGCCAGTCCAGAAGAAGTGTGTCTGGGGGGAGAGGCTCGAATGGTGTTTGAGACTTGTCCCCGTCTCCTGACCCTTCCATTGGCTCGTCCTCCAGATTCAATTCTTCCTCCAAAGTTTTAACCAATCGGAGAGCACAAGACCAGGAACCTGTGAGAAAGGAAATGATTGCCTTAACTATCATTTATAACATGTAAACTTGACTATTTTATAAAACATGTAATTACACCCTAATACTTTAAGTGTGGTCACTTTGCTTAACATAACAAGTGAGGCTGATCCACTCACCTGGTTTATCCCTTTTTACAATTGGTGGAGTTGGTGCCCGAATCATCAGAGAGTTCTTCTTCCTGTCCCTGTTCAGCACGTCCAGTACATTCTTACATCCTGCGCTTTCTGGCCTCACAACATCAAGTACCGCTGGGGTCTCATTCAACTCTGGCGTGGCCTGCCCAGGCTTCAGGAACATCCGTGGCACCAAATACATATCATAGCAGCTCTGGGAGCGAGGTAGAAACGGGATGGGATCCTCTAGGATGTCATCCGCGGGGGCCAGGTCCAGTACCTGCTGCAGCAGCCTGGCAGGCAGGTAGCGCAGGCCGAAGATGATGCAGATGGTGCCTCCAAAGCAGGCCAGAAGGTCCCCGCGGGTGTTAGCGAAGCACAACTGACTAATCGGCATACCCAGGCGTATCTCGGCCAACTGCACACCCCGAGTCTCCCACACTTCCAAAGTGCCCCCAGGTCCCGACACCACCACCAACCCCAGAGCAGCGCAGTAATCCAGGCAAGAGATGGAGGTCGGGGGGTTCCTCTCCATCCACAAACACCCTCCACTAGGCAAGGAGAAGAAGAGAAGACTATAGTTGGGGGAAACAGCAAATACCTGACCAGAGAGGAGTCGGGAGAGAACCAGGTCAGAGGAGCAACTCACCCTGGCCAGAGGTGCGACCTCCACATGGATTTCCCCCATCTCTACCTCCCATATGCTGAACTGCTTGTCTGAGCCATAGCAGCAGAGCTGGGGCCTGGGCCCGGCCAGGCTGCTCATCTGTAAGATAGCACCATCATGGGCCTTCCTGGCGGGGAAGCCCAGTCGGTGGGGGGAGAGCAGCTGGAGCTTCCCGTTGCGGTGGCCACTGAACACCAGGCAGGGTAGGGGGCTGACCCCGGCCCACTCCGCCCCACCCACCATCACCGCCTCCAGGCACATCACGCTGTCATCCAAGTCCTGGTCCCTGGAGGTCCGGATGATCCGCTTAGCTGTGCAAGGGCACAAAGCCATGTCTAGCACCAGGACCTCTGGACTACCACTGGCCACAAACAACTCCTTCCGACCAGGGTTGTAGGCAAACCCCAGGGCCTGGTCCAGGAGGAGGAAGGGCCAGGAGAGAAGTAGCAACTCCCCGCTGGCGGGAGAGATCAGTCTTGCGATACTATCCTGCGACACAGCCAGGAGCTGTGCCTGTCCCTGACTGCTCTCGACCCGCCTCAGGAGCTGCATCCCACAGCCTGGGTCATTAAACAGCCTGTACAGGTTCTGGAGCCTCCAGATGGAGATTGACGAAGGGGAGTGGCACAGGATGCGGTGCTCTCCCAGCGGCCACAGGTTGCGTACCCCCCCAGGGTCATCCAGGAAGAGCTTGAGGAGGAGGTCCCCACTACAGCTCCACTCCTTCACCCAGCCATCCGGGGAGGAGGTGAGCAGCGTGTGGGTGCTGGGCCTCATGAGAACCGTGGACACGGAGCGGGCGTGGGCCCTGAACTCCTGCAGCAGGCTCCTAGTATCCCAGCTCCACACCTGAAGGGAGAGGAGATTAATGACACACAATCCAAGCATCTCAGTTTATTTCAGAACGTTTACTCTTTAGGAACATACAGTACGGAATCCATTCTGCATAAGACATTGTTGACATTTTTTTTTAGCTCCTCTTTATTCTCTTCCCTTCATACCTGTACAAATCCAATCATGTCGCCCGTATAGAGGTACCTCTGCACCCAGTCAGGCGACACACAGCGCAGAGTACCCTGACCGTGTCCCCTGAGAGCCCTGTACTCTTTCTTCCCCACAAAGTCAAAGCTCTTGATGCCGCGGTTGCAGAGCGCGTAAAGCGTGGACGCTCGTCTCTCCGTCACCAGGCCACTAATGGTAGTGTCCCTCCTCAAGGAAGTGCAGTGCCAGTCCAGCACCTTGATTATCCCCAGGTGGGTCTGCGCAGAGGTCAGATGTCAGGGGAAACAATATGGTCGCTACTTATCAGTCCAACCAAGGTGCGGGAATTGAGTAAAAAACAGGATGTGTCAGAGAAGTTGAAGAGAAAATGCTTTTCATCTTAAACAAGAAGGCTGTAGTGCTTCCATCAAGGATGTTGGAACATTCCACCCACCTGCAGATTAGTCCAGAAGCCCCAGAAGGTGATGATGCCCATGCTGCCAGTCAGCAGCTCCTCAGTCTCCTTGCAGTAGTGCATACAGAGCACAGAGCCCAGGCAATTGGCCCGGTACAGGACCACCATGCCCTGCGTTGGGTCAGAGAACACGCGCATACAGAGGTCATCGCAGGCCCCAACGAAGACCCGCTGGCTGGGCACAGAGACCAGGTGCTCCACCCGGTAGCCCCTGTCCAGGGGCAGGCTCAGGTTGTGCTTTAGATCCCCTCGCAGGTTCTCTGTCCACACCTCCATCTGACAGAGGGAGGTAAGGGTTCATGGATTTGCAATTTTGAGGTTTTTGCTAATTCTATTTGAGCATCATGCAATGGCATACCACCCTGGAACGAATTGGCCTGGCCTAACAGGATGAATAACATGTATAGCATTACTTTTTATTATACACAGTATTATCTTTTCATTCACATCTGTAAATCCCCATTTAATGCCCCATTTTCACCCGATGTGAGGTCATGGTGTGTCCCCATTGGAAGCCCACCACCACAGTGCCACTGAGGCTTGAGTTGGTGGTGAGGCACTGTAAGTAGTTCTGTGCACACGAGTATCGGAACTGCATTGTGGGAGTGGCATCCAGACACAGGGCTGTCTCTTCCTCCACCTCATCTTCATCAGGACCACTCACTTCCTATAAATATGAACGGGAAATGGTCAAGTTCTTGTAAGGACGATGATTATGATGATGATAATGAGATCATGATCATAAATTCGATTTGAATTAAGATGATGAAGAAGAATGGGAGTTCGAATTCGTTTCCTATGGAATAGTAAAATAATTAATATGACGTCAGAACTATTCAGGTATGATAAACAACAAAATGTCAAAGCATTTTACTTAACTAGGCAAGATCAGTTAAGAACACAGTCTCATTTACAATGACCACCTACACCGGCCAAACCAGGACGACGCTGGGCCTACGGGACTCCCAATGTGATTCCCAATCACGGCCCGGTTGTGACACAGCCTAGAATTGAATCAGTGTGTCTGTAGTGACGCCTCAAGCACTGAGATGCTGTGCCTTAGACCGCGGTGCCACTCGGGACCACAACGTTATACCATACCTTTATAGTTTGTTTCAGCTGCGGAAGAAAATATTTCCATTCCGGAACTATCCTTCTCATTGACGTCATGTTGCACCTTATCCCCTTTTCACTTAGACTACATTATTTTCTTTCCTTGAAAAACTGGCCTTATATTTATTCTAGCACGACTTTGATGACGTAGCAATAATGTAATGCAGTTTAGTAGTAAAACGAGACCTTTGCGTCATAGTGGCAGGCAGCATGTAAGGCGCAGATGGGATTTATATTTTCATTAACGTCCAAAAGAAAATGATCAAACACTGTATGCACAGTTTTGTATTGACGTGTAAAAATGCTTTGATTACGATTCACTACCACAAGGTTGCGCTATTTACTAATAACTTAGCTCCAACTCTATGACCACAACCCAAAACAGGCAATTAACGTGGTGCAAAATAATTTACAGGCACTATGTAAGCAAGCAACTTTTATATTACAAAAATGTAACTGTGTATTTCGGAATAGCGCTGTTGTTTTTTCGAGACATTATTGCAACAGATTTTTGCAATGGCCATACTAACAATTCTATCTATATTCAATGCAATGACTGTATGGTTGTAGAACATTGCCCTTCATAAATTACTATCGGTACTACAACAAGCATGCTCGCACAGGCGCAGTGCGGCGTGAGATCGAGTGCTAGCGCAGCACCGTGGTTTCGGCTGGCTTGTGTGATCCGACTCCGGGAGAGCATTCCTGGCAACGTCGTGAGCGGGGATAGAAACAAGCAGTCCACTATACTGTTCAATCAATGTTTCTCCTAGGAGATGGGGATTTCTAAAGGGATATAAGTTCGTCGAACGGTAAGAAACACTCCCTAGTAGTATTTCAAAAGTAGTTTTAGTAATAGTTAGGGTCCTCAACAACATTAAAGTGGCGAGTCAACTAGCTAGCATTACTCAGTAACGTTACTTGCAACTGGCCATCGCGAGCTAACTTCACAAGCCTGCTTTGCAGTCAACCGCTTGCATATTACTAGGTTTAAAAAAAATCGTTGTTGCACCTATCTAAACATGTAGTGGCTATACGTCTCACCTAGACGTGTATTATACAGTTAACTAGTTAAAAACATGGGATATCAATTAGCCTCCGAAATAATGTTTTATTAACTAAAATATGCCCGATCCTTCCTGGTCCGCCGTGTTTCAGTACGCATGCGCGTAGTATTTAGAATACTCCGTGTTTGTAGTTTCTTTTCTACCTGAGTTAATCACACCTGTAAAGGCCACGCGACAATGGTAAAACTACAAGTTCCAGACAATGGCACCATTGTCTCGTTAAGTGAAACACAGCAGCAGTTGGGAATGTAACCAAGTCAGCTAGCTTGAACGAGCTTTGCATTTTGAAAAGTGCTGCAGTAGGAAGTTGCTAATGTGAGCTTGTTTTGACTGAATTGCTCATAAAAGGTTTTATGTAAACACACTGCGTTTTCTCTAGGGGATTTGTGTTTGGTAACTACACGTTTTGTGTTGGGCAGCCTACCACCATGTTTTGGTGTTGGATGATTCATGGGTAAAATGTTACAAACAAGCAAGTTAACTAACTAGGTAACTGAAAATGGGTGATCCTAGTATGGGGTGACTGGCTAGCTATCTAGATAATTGTACTAACTAAGGCCCTCATAAGTGGTCTTACAGAATTCAATCAATCATCTTATATTCAATTATAAACATTTAAACCGTAAAGAAGTGTCTGACAACATTTTTTTGGTCATTGAACAGAATGCTAGCTAAGCAGGCCATGCAGACCTGTTTGGACACATTAGTGTCAATGTTGATCAGCTGTCATTGTGACATGTTAAGGTCAGTTGTCTGCCACATGACACCATCTTATCTGCTAGGCATTTGTATGTTATCAATATCCCTGGAATGGAGTTTGTGTGTGATGTTAAAATATCCTCCTGGTTCAAAGTTACCTGCCTTGTTCAAATTTATCTGGTTGGGTGGGTGTGCATGCGTTGCAGTGGGAAAGGGGGGTTAAGAGTATGTGTGTCGTCATATATTAGTCCAAATGCCGCTGGATGCCGCAGGAAATAACACGTCAAATATTAGAATAGACCATTCATCCAGGGGGCAGCATAGATATGACAGCGCATAACCATTTATTTTGGTTGCTTACTCCCTGTAACTAATAGAATGACGATAAGGCCAGAACTGGCGAGAAAAGGTCTAGGCCACTAACTTCCCTGCTTCTGAGGAAAGAGGGTGTTTCAGATCACCTCATTGACGTTACACTCATCACGTCTGTAGTTTCCTCAGGGATAAAAATAGGGGCTTCTTCGCTTAATTTGAAGGAAATGGCATTAGAAAGACTGTGCATACTTGTGAAGTTCTGAATACCACAGTTAATGTTGAATAACCATGACCAGGTGCCTCAGATTACAACTTCAGATCCCCCTCATTCATCTGTCACTGAAAGATAGAAGTGCTTAATTGAAACACTTAGTTTGGATAATTTCCATCAGGGAACTTCTGTCATTGTCTCATGTTTGATCAAAATATTTGACAAATGTTCTTGAATCAAAACCCAAACTAAGAGGCGTCATGTTTGGTGAACAGAGATTCAAAGTCTTGAAACAGTAGGGCAGGCTATTACCTGGTTGATACCGCTTCATGGAATTCTCATGTCATCAGTAGTCTCAACATTTGGTGACCTGCTGGAGGGTTGATCATGCTTAGGTCATAGGGTAGGCTACTGTTTGGGCCAACAAGTGAAGTTATGCACTGCAGTCAAATGCACCAAGGATTTTACTCCCTAAAATGTGACTGTCATTTACATGTTTTTGGATATTTATTTACATGACTACTTATTGTTGCTAGTTGCTTAATTTTGTACGTTTTTTTGTTGTTGCTTTAGCCAGTTTCATAAAGGCTTCACTTAGGGCTCCTGAGTAGCGCAGCAGTCTAAGGCACTGCATCTCAGTGCAAGAGGTGTCACTAGAGTCCCTGGTTCGAATCCAGATCATCCGGCTGTGATTGGGAGTCCCATAGGGCGGCACACAATTGCCCCAGCGTCGTCGGGGTAGGTTGTTATTGTAAAGAAGAATTTGTTCTTAACTGACTTGCCTAGTTAAATAAATAAAAAAATACAATGCTGCCTTTATTGCCTTTCAAAGTTAACATTTCTATGCTGTGCATCATTAAAATAATTAGTGACTGAAAGCCCCTTTTGTAGATAAAAAGCTTGCCTATTTCAAAATAATGTAACAGCAGCATGTTTTGGTTTAACAAAATGTCATGTTAATCCTCCGGTTACTTCGGACACCGTAATAGTGCTTCTCATTGTAGTTCCATGGGGAACAGTTCTAAATGACCTTGAGGAATATGCCATAGTTTCTTGCTGCTTCTATGAGTAGGCCTACATTATAAACAAAGTACAAAGACTTTACAATACAAAGGGAATTGTATCTGGGCCACCTGAGTTGCATTCTCCTTGTGAACTTTGTGATTCACGCCTCTCATTGATGACTCATCGAACTCTGTGGTTTTTGAAGATAAAGACCCATGATTCAAAGGAACTGGTTCTCAAGGGTACATTCTTACTCAGCTGTTGAGTTAACGAAACAATTTTCATAAAATGACTCAAACATGGACTGAGTATCAGGTGTCTTCAAAAAAAATAACCTGGACTATACAAATCCTATAGATGACTTATTTATTTTTCAGTTTCAGCTCTTCCAACAGCACAGTTTGAGTCCTAACCACCACACCGGCAGTCCTCCCTCTGTTTGTAATTTTAGATCGAGACTGTTTCTTGCCAGGTTTCTCCCTGACCCCTGGGGACTTCCTGGTTAAATAAAGGTTAATAGAAATAAACAGTATAATGCACAGCTCCACATAAGATGTGGCAGACAGACTGATCCATCATGCTCATTAGTGTAGCATCACAGCTCAGAGTGGAGGAAGCAGCCTCAGGCGTTGGACACCGTCTGGTCCTCGTCATGCTGGAGAGCGCATCATACATTTGTGCATTGTTTTTAATTTGAGCACATACCTCTCTCATCCTGAGGAGTACATATTTTTATTTATCTGCTATTGCTGTTGTAATCTTACAATATAAATACATGGCATGCACATGTAATTGGACACTGCAGGTGTTGGATTAAATGGCATTAGCCCACCTGCACCAGTGTTGCTCACAGAATCTCTTTTGAAGTATTGTCCTCCCTTGAAGCCTGTCTGTGACTCAGCGTGTATGACAGTTTCAACAGTTTGAGTTATAGAAAAAGGAGCAGGATGTTCGTTAAAAGTAGGATCTACTTTATGGCTCCTGCGCTGTCATAAAACATCATCCCCTCTCCTCACTCCCTCAGGCATGAACCCCCTAGGTGTTTATAAAGCTATCAGTTTCGCTTTTCAGCCGGGAGAATGAAGAGTCTTCGGGAGGAAGAGCGAGCACATGTCCCAGACCCAGTGATTCTTCCCCTGCAGGCTTTCCCAGGCCTGTTTGACTGGGATAAATATAGCCTGTTGGTTTTAGCTGGAGGATTTTTACACAGATGTTGAGAAGGCCTTTCTCGCCACAGACCAGCGTCCTCCCTGCACTGAGGGAGAAATGCCCCACTGTCCACAAAGCTTTTAAACAGGGTTATCGGACTTAGTAACGTTGCTGTTAGTCTTAATACAACAGGAGTTTTTCTGCATAAAGAAAGGGGCTTAGCTGGTGAGCGTGGCAGGGGATGTGGCAATGAGCGTGGTCGGCGTGGCTGAATTTTGAGAGAACTCTTTAGAGGCCCCCATCTTGGTGGTGTAGAGTTTTATTTATATATATAAATATTTTTTAAACATTTCCTGCAATTCTACCAATTTCTTAAAGTCCAGGTAGCAGATAATTGACCCTAACAGATATTTATGTATACTGGCCGATGAGTCGCATTTCAGTTTAGCTCACACTTGGCAGGTCTTATAGAAAACTCCCCCGGAGCCACAGAACGTCCGAATTACCGCAACGCGCAGCCCCCACATTCCATATTCCTTTCCTAAAATCTGCCATCGGTCCAGTGTATGGAATATCTTCGAGATGGCCTAGCCCATAGCAGATATCAGAATAAAATATTCTGGAGGTGTCGTATCAATCCATCCGACTAGCCATCCACTCAGTTTCATCCCTAGCCATAAGGCTATATACAGTAACAGTGACCTCCGTCGCGGCCAAAATGACTCTTTCCCATAGGTTTGTACTCTCTATAGTATGACAGCACCATCAGTTAGTTACCAACTGCTGGCAGACATGTTTACATTTGGTTAGTTTTATGGGTGTTGTTTAGATTGAAGATGTCAGCTTAATGTGGTACCTGTATTGCTAGCTAAGGTTAGCATAGAGGTAGCAAGCTAGCTCTTTCACTTACCTGGCTCACTGACTGCTCACTCTGCTGGTGTTGCTGGCTGTTTGAGATGCTTTAGAAGCCACGTTGATGGTAGGGACAGCTTTTACTTCCATTGTTGATAGCTGTGGGAGTTCTCAGGGATGAAATGTTCCCCCGCAGATTGACGAGTAGATGCCCAAATAGCCCACCTCATTCTCACAAATTTATCCCACTTTTTACAAAGTTTTTCATTCACCGCGTGACTATGAACGCGGGGCGTTGTGGGAATGTTTCCGAAGTCGGAGCTGATTTGGAAAACCTCAAACCCAACTTTTAGAACAACATTACAAAATTATAGCAATTGATTTAAGACTTTGTAATTTGGGAATTTGTTTTCTTTGGGTGCTCCAAGTTACTATTTATATGCGTTTCTGGCATTGAGAAATAGGTTCTACACCCCTTTAATGGAGCTGATAGAAATGTTTGAAGTTTTAAAGCTAATTTCCTGCAATACGACACATGTTGTCATACAGTTTAGAGAAAATGTTGCAGATGAAAGCACATTTCCCTTAATTCTACATATTCTGCCATGGAGCGGAGAGAACATTTTGCAGTCTAAAAGTTTAGGCTGCTTCCTGCAATTCTATGCATTTTCAATGACAAATGCTGTGTTTTGCTCAAATATATAATAACAAAAATCAATACTGCTAAATTCATAGTTTTAAAATGTTTTATTTTCAATTCTCCCTGACGGTCTAGCTCTTATTTTGGTGATTGTTAGTTCTCAAAGATATTATATATATTTTAAGTATATAGGTTCATTATATTTTGTACATACTTTTAAGTTTACACTGAAAGCATTTCTCTATCCCGTAAATGTGTTTAAAAAAACACACTTTGGCACGCCCATGGATTTCAATAGCAGAAAAATCCCTGCACAAAGCATTTAGACACTGCTACAAAGGACTTGTACACAGTGTGATTTAAACAGAACTGTTTCATATGGCCGTCCATTTAATGATTTACAGATGGCAGAGCACTGAAATGCCAAGGCAATGGAAAGCATTATGTACACGTGTCGAGTTAGAGATCAGAAATCTGCATTTTCAAAACGGAGAGCATCAAAAAATCTGCTTTTTTAAAACATTTCGCCTGCGTTTTATATTGCAAGTTTTTTTTTTTGCTTCCGTAGAGTGATCAGGGGCGTGCAACTAAATTTTTCTCTTCACAGAAAATATATTAGTGCAACACGTTCAACAGAGAATAGCTGCATTCATCAGATGACAACAGAAGTTGAACACTGTTTGGCTAGCAGCCACACAAGTAAATTAGCTTACAATGAAAAAATAAGCTATTTTTGTCAAAAACGATTCATGGCCATCATATTTCTAATGTTTATCATAGTGTAGCCAGCAACATTTCCTAATGTTTTGCTTGAACTTCAGAATTTCTCTTCTTCATCTCCAGCACCACCCCAACGTCTATGTGAAAAGGGTGCGTTTCTGTTTTGTAGTAAAAAGATAGAGGATGTTTCCATTTTGACCAATTTGTGAGTAGGCATTGCCTACTAACTGCCTAATTAGTTGATGATATTATTGGAAACACTTATCTTTCTATGTTTTGTAGTAGAAAAAAGATAGAGAAATGCGCCATTTTCACTACACTGGACGTCTGTTTCTCAAACTAGACACTATTGCACTATTGCACTTGTCCTCTTGCTCCCACTCCTCTTTCTTTTCTGGTTAGAGCCAGTTTGTGCTGTTCTGTGAAGGGAGTAGTACACAGCATTGTATGAGATCTTCAGTTTCTTGGCAATTTCTCACATGGAATAGCCTTCATTTCTCAGAACAAGAATAGACTGACGAGTTTCAAAAGAAAGGTCTTTGTTTCTGGCCATTTTGAGCCTGTAATTGAACCCACAAATGCTAATGCTCCAGATAATCATCTAGTCTAAAGAAGCCCAGTTTTATTGCTTCTTTAATCAGATCAACAGTTTTCAGCTGGGCTAACATACTTGCAAAAGGGTTTTCTAATGATCAATTACCCTTTTTAAAATGATCAACTTGGATTAGCTAACACACCGTGCCATTGGAACACAGGAGTGATGGTTGCTGATAATGGGCCTCTGTACGCCTATGTATATATTCTATTAAAAATCAGCCGTTTCCTGCTACAATAGTCATTTACAACATTAACAATGTCTACACTGTATTTCTGATCAATTTTATGTTATTTTAATGGACCAAAAAATGTGCTTTTCTTTCAAAAACAAGGACATTTCTAAGTGACCCCAAACTTTTGAACGTGTGTACACACACACACACACACAGCACCAGTCAAAAGTTTGTACACCTATGTGCCTTTGTTTCAAGATACTTTTCCTGCCTAAACTCTAACACGTTCTAAAGTGAATACTGGAACAATATTTCTAACGTTGACCATTCCCCACATTCTGAGGCGATCGATAGAACACTGTCATATTGTTTGTTATTTTGTGATATCATTAAAAATGTAAAAGGAAATACTGTAACTTGAAAAGCTGTTGAGCTGCATCTTACATATAAAGTGGTCTGAGCTCTGAATCTCAAGGTAGGGACGATGAACTCACTTCTCGGATAATCACTGGTACGGCTGATTAGCTGTCTGAAGTAAAGGAGCTAGAAAGTGAATTGAAGTGGAACCATTCTACTACTCTTCTCAAACCACAGTAGTACGCTACTCTCATCGCCCCACTGGGAACCATCAACACGGCTGGCTACCCTATCTTCAAAAAGCATATTCCAGAGCAAATGGAAGGAAAGTCAACTCTGTAGTTCTGTTCAGGGCTACACGACAAGTCATTGGATACCGGACAACTGCAGAGAAGAACAGCAGTAGAAGATTTGTTGGAACCATTTTTGAACATTCAGAGCCTTACAAGCCTACCGCGAAAAGGCCCAACCCCCTTTCCAAGGCAGCTCAGTTCCCGAGAGGGATACACGGCGAACCAAGGAATTGCACGCAAATACATTCATGATTTCTTATTCCAAGCGGGAGGAGGTTCGTGTGCAAAGTTTAGGAGTACGACAAGTGAGTAGTTTAAGTGTACCAACGTAAAGTGTCTGTCCCTCTCTCTCGCTCTCTCCATGTCTTTTATAACCTGTCTAGGATGAGTGTGCCGCTAGCGGCACTCCCCCCCCCCCCCCCCCCCCCCACTGAAAAACCAGTGCCGCGAAATTCAAAAAAAATATTTTTTTTAAATATTTAACTTTCACACATTAAAGTCCAATACAGCTAATGAAAGACACAGATCTTGTGAATCCAGTCAACATGTCCGATTTTTAAAATGTTTTACAGGGAAGACACAATATGTAAAGATGTACATCTATTACCTAAAAACACATTAGCATAATCCACCATCTTTTATTTGTCCACCAACACCAGTAGCCATCACCAATTCGGCTAAACTAAGATATTTATAGCCCCTAACCAACAAAAAAACTCATTAGATGACAGTCTGATAACATATTTATGGTATGGGATAGGTTTTGTTAGAAAAAAGTGCATATTTCAGGTAGATGGCATAGGTTACAATTGCACCCACCGTCACAAATGGAATAGAAAAACTACTTAGAGCAACGTGTTTACCTACTTACTAATCATCAAACATTTCGTAAAAATACACAGCATACACGAATCGAAAGACACAGATCCTGTGAATACAGACAATATTTCAGATTTTCTAAGTGTCTTACAGCGAAAACACAATAAATCGTTATATTAGCATAGCACATACCACATAGCAGCCCAGCATTGATTCTAGCCAAAGTGAGCGATAAAAGTCAACATCGCCAAAAGATATTAATTTTTTCACTAACCTTCTCAGAATTCTTCCGATGACACTCCTGTAACATCACATTACAACATGCATATACAGTTTGATCGCAAATGTTTATATTTAGCCACCAAAATCATGGTTAGACAATGTGAAATGTAGCTCAGCTGGTCAGAAAATGTCCTTGCGCCACTTAGACAGTGATCTACTCTTATACATAAATACTCATAAACGTGACTAAAAAATATAGGGTGGACAGGGATTGATAGACAATTTAATTCTTAATACAATTGCGTTATTACATTTTTTAATTTATCCTTACTTTTCAATACAGTTTGCGCCAAGCGAAGCTACGTCAAAAAACATGGCGTCCTAAGCCACTAAAATGTTTCGACAGAAACACGATTTATCATAATAAAAATGTCCTACCTTGAGCTGTTCTTCCATCAGTATCTTGGGCAAAGGATCCTTTCTTGGGAGAAATCGTCTTTTGGTGGAAAGCTGTCCTCTTGCCATGTGGAAATGCCAACTGCGTTCGGGATGAACTGAAAAGCGTGCCCAACTATTCACATCGTTGCAAAAATAAATGTCCCAAAATCGCACTAAACGGATATAAATTGCTATAAAACGCTTTAAATTAACTACCTTATGATGTTTTTAACTCCCATAACGAGTAGAAACATGACCCGAGTAATATTACCCCCTTCACTAATGCTTGGAAAAGGTGCGGGCCGGTGTCCTCTAGGCGCATGACGCAGCTCCAAAAGAATGACTAGCTTCAGGGTTTTTTCATTTGTAGGGCCTGTGAACGCGCAATCGACCCCATTGGAATCGTCATCACGTAAAGGCATCCAGGGGAAGACGTAAGAAGTGTCCGTATAGTCATAGCAAAATCAGTGCCCTTTTAACTGACTTCAGAACAGTGGCCAACATTTCTGAAATCTGAATCCATGTCAGGGAAATTGCTGTAGAATGGGCTCTGTTCCACTTAGAGACAAAATTTCAACTCCTATAGAAACTATAGACTGTTTTCTATCCAATAATAATAATAATATGCATATTGTACGATCAAGGATTTTGTGGGAAGCCGTTTAAAAAAGTACCCAATTAGCATAAATAGTCTAAACAGCGCCCTCATCCCCAACAGGATAACAAGCAGCCATATTGTTGTCAGTCCGCTAGGGACTTGTTTTTAACATATTAAGTGTGTTTATCCTGTGTTAACATTTTAATTAGCTAGTAAATAAATCATTAAACCAATTGGTGTAGTACTGACTCATAAGTAAGGCCCGGGTTTTTGTAGGTGCAAGCAGGTTGACTGTTCAGAATGATGATACGATGTTATGATTAATAAGTTGACTGTTTATAGATTGTGATAGGTAAAGACCTTTTTGAGTTTAATTCGGGAGATGGTAACTCTTTTTAAAGAACTGCTCTCGTGGTGCCTCAGATCCTAATGAGTTAATTGTTACAAGATTAATTTAATCGGGTAACAATTAAACATATTTAGGTTATTAGATAAGTCTTCAGATTAATGGTCAAGTCACGACAATGAATATGAACTAGACAAATTGTGACATTTCCTATTAATCTGGCATTTTATAGAGAAAAATATGCTACACATAGAAGTACCAGAGAAAAGTAGCTACACATTAGTCAGAGCACTGTATGCTGATCGAATGCCCTATTGTGAATTCTCAGTGTGCAGGGACAAATGTCTGAGCAGATATTACAAAAATAAGCATTTTTAGATCTGCGTTTACAAAACGCAGCAAGATATTCTGCGTTAACGTGGTTATATACAATAAGACTGGGGGAAACATCTTCACACCCCGAGAGCCATATGAAAGGATATGTCTGCCTCTTGAGGTTTTCGGCGTTCTTACGCTGTAGTCAAGGCTGAACATGTAGGAGTGACTCAGTCAGATGAAGCTATATAGGCTAAGCCTGGAACAACCGTCAAGCTAAAATGTCCTAAGCCTTTACTGGTGTGCTGATTTTAACATGAGCTGATTTCTGCCCCCTTTATATCCTCCTTGGTTCTAATTATGTAATTCACATTTCCAAACTGATGCTATGCTAAATCAATAGAAGAGGGAGGTGTACAAATCAGATCTCCAGGGAACACATTTCCCCAATCCCTTAGGATATGTTGTGCAGCTGAGGCATCTTGCTTTGTTATTCTTCACTTATTTTCTAATGTATTTGCCTTTTTTTTAATTACATTTATTATATATATTTTTTAAACCTTTATTTAACCAGGCAAGTCAGTTAAGAACAAATTCTTATTTTCAATAACGGCCTAGGAACAGTGGGTTAACTCAGCTCGGGGATTCGATCTTGCAACCTTTCGGTTACTAGTCCAACGCTCTAACTACTAGGCTACCCTGCCGCCCTTTGGAATGGGATCCTCTGCTTTTTCCAAGGAGAAGAGCTAGCAAGCCTGTTATTTCACTGGTTTCATGTCTGTCTCAAACCGTGTTTTCACATGTGGAGCCTTTCAGACAGACAGTGTGTGTGAGTTAAGATGTAAGGGGACTTCCACAAAGAGCCCTGTCATGCAGATAGAGAAATGTAATAGAGGAGGAAATCCTAGATGAAGGCAAAAGGAAACAGCTGATTCTCTCTATTTTATTGGTGGTGAGGAGGGGTTGAAATTAGACTTGTACAGCCAACACTTGGTCAGGATCATCATGTGGTCACTTATTGGTAGATCTTTGATGTGCAAAGCTGCTTCATTTGGGTTACTTGATTGAATGACTGACAGCATATGGTGATTGTGTTCTGGAGCGTTGAAGTGACACGTGTGTGTCTGTGCTTGCATGCTGGTTTGCTTACTGAATAGGGAGGATCTTTGCCTGGTTACATCTGTGTTACATTGGGAGATGAGTTGTTGGGCTCTTGCTTACCCTCACCCTGCCCCTTCCCGTTGCATGAGTGGCGGTCCGGCTTTAGGACAGGAAGTGAGTGCTCAGCCGGAAGTAGTGAGTGTGGTCAGGGAGCTGACTGTCTCTGTGAGTCAGACAGCAGGCATGACTAGAATCCACCTGGTCAGGATATAATAAAAGACCCACCTCAACTATTCCAGTTATGGTTCAAGTTCTGTTTTTGGAATGGATGAATGTGTACAACCCAACAGCAACAGGAAACCTGTGGTCATTTGCTTGATTCCACTTCCTCTGTCTCTGAGGATGTTTCCATTTGGGAGCTGGCCAGTCAAACCCATGTCTGTCTGTCTCTCCGCTTTTCTTTATTTTTCCCTCTTTCTTTTGCTCTGGAATGTGTCTAGAGGCATGCGAAGGTCCCTCCCACCCTGTATGTGTTTGTACAGTCCAGTCCACCTCCCCATAGCTCAGATCCTGTCTCAACTGTAGAGTCATTGTTTTAATGCTAATTGAGTGTAGCATTTGGTCATTCCATGAATGCCATTTGGCCTGATTCTACAGTACTGTATCACTATTTGCATTTTTTTCTTCCCCATTTCTAAATCTGATTTTGTGGGATGGAGTGCTGCAATAGCTATGGATATAAGACCATTGTGTGTGTTCAGGAGACAGAAGGGGGTTTCTGAGAGAGATGTAGGCTATAAGTTGTTGTTTCGGTGGGTGGGGCTGTTCTCCTAATGTGTCTTTGCGTGTCTCTCTGGGCCAGTGGTGCTACACTAATGATGACAAATGTTTAGGTGTGTGTCTGTGAATATGTGTGTGTGTGTGTGTGTGTGTGTGTGAGAAATAAGTGTGCACTGTTGACAACTTTGTTCCTGGCCCCCAGGAGTGGGCCTGGGAGTGATGGAGAGAGAGGGAAGTTGTGTTTACTCTCTAGAACAGTAGGCCTTGTTATCGAGGGAGAGATGGATTGACTGATAGCCCCAGACTGTGAGAGAGATGGCAGGACGGAGAGGAGGGGGCGGATGAAAGGATGTCTGTAGCCAGCCCAGAGAGTCGTATTCATACCAAATTGTTCGGCACAGGGATCTCGGTTCGGTCTAAACTGTGAACCCGAATGAGTACATAATAATAATAATAATAATAACACTAGGGCTATAGGCTATGCCTACGCTGCGTTGTATGCCATTGCCTAAATCTCATCTGAAAAAACATTTGTAGGCTATTCCGTTAAAACGGCTACATACGCACGTTGTAATCGAACTCTAATCTTAACTGGCACATTTCAAACTATCCTTTGGTGAGACACACCCGGGATCTAGTTCTGTTTGATTTTACGATGGTGAGTGGTGGGGTCGATCAATTCTGGTTTGAGGATCCCCCATCATCGTTTAAATTTCCAGTTTTGGATAATTTTGGCTTCACATTAGATTACAACGGCGATAGACAGAGTTGTAGATAAAACATTAACTATGTCGCCACTGCTCGACGAGAATAGCCTATGCAGAGTGGAGCTTGTTGTTGTTGTCGGCCAATCATAAGACATCAAAGCGGCACTACAGTCACAGAGCCTTCGTGTGTGGCAAAGCAAATGAGGAGATGATCTAATCAATGGAAGATGGTTAAATGAGAAGGACATGCTGCAACGACAAAGAGCCAACAGAGGTAGGCTGCTACTTTTATAATCTGAATGGAGGTGTTTTTATTTAACTGTAGGACAGGGAGAAAGCGCATGCAGCCTTAATTAGCCTAGCTAGCTATCTTAGCTAACTAGATTCTCTCAGTTTGATGCAGTCAACACAGGTACTATGGTTAAAGAAATGTGTGATAAATAAAGTATACCAGTTTCATTTAAGGACCAAAAAATTGACAGCTGTGCCATATACACTGCTCAAAAAAATAAAGGGAACACTTAAACAACACAATGTAACTCCAAGTCAATCACACTTCTGTGAAATCAAACTGTCCACTTAGGAAGCAACACTGATTGACAATAAATTTCACATGCTGTTGTGCAAATGGAATAGACAACAGGTGGAAATTATAGGCAATTAGCAAGACACCCCCAATAAAGGAGTGGTTCTGCAGGTGGGGACCACAGACCACTTCTCAGTTCCTATGCTTCCTGGCTGATGTTTTGGTCACTTTTGAATGCTGGCGGTGCTTTCACTCTAGTGGTAGCATGAGACGGAGTCTACAACCCACACAAGTGGCTCAGGTAGTGCAGCTCATCCAGGATGGCACATCAATGCGAGCTGTGGCAAGAAGGTTTGCTGTGTCTGTCAGCGTAGTGTCCAGAGCATGGAGGCGCTACCAGGAGACAGGCCAGTACATCAGGAGACGTGGAGGAGGCCGTAGGAGGGCAACAACCCAGCAGCAGGACCGCTACCTCCGCCTTTGTGCAAGGAGGAGCACTGCCAGAGCCCTGCAAAATGACCTCCAGCAGGCCACAAATGTGCATGTGTATGCTCAAACGGTCAGAAACAGACTCCATGAGGGTGGTATGAGGGCCCGACGTCCACAGGTGGGGGTTGTGCTTACAGCCCAACACCGTGCAGGACGTTTGGCATTTGCCAGAGAACACCAAGATTGGCAAATTCGCCACTGGCGCCCTGTGCTCTTCACAGATGAAAGCAGGTTCACTCTGAGCACATGTGACAGACGTGACAGAGTCTGGAGACGCCGTGGAGAACGTTCTGCTGCCTGCAACATCCTCCAGCATGACCGGTTTGGCGGTGGGTCAGTCATGGTGTGGGGTGGCATTTCTTTGGGGGGCCGCACAGCCCTCCGCCAGAGGTAGCCTGACTGCCATTAGGTACCGAGATGAGATCCTCAGACCCCTTGTGAGACCATATGCTGGTGCGGTTGGCCCTGGGTTCCTCCTAATGCAAGACAATGCTAGACCTCATGTGGCTGGAGTGTGTCAGCAGTTCCTGCAAGAGGAAGGCATTGATGCTATGGACTGGCCCGCCAGTTCCCCAGACCTGAATCCAATTGAGCACATCTGGGACATCATGTCTCGCTTCATCCACCAACGCCACGTTGCACCACAGACTGTCCAGGAGTTGGCGGATGCTTTAGTCCAGGTCTGGGAGGAGATCACTCAGGAGACCATCCGCCACCTCATCAGGAGCATGCCCAGGCGTTGTAGGGAGGTCATACAGGCACGTGGAGGCCACACACACTACTGAGCCTCATTTTGACTTGTTTTAAGGACATTACATCAAAGTTGGATCAGCCTGTAGTGTGGTTTTCCACTTTAATTTTGAGTGTGACTCCAAATCCAGACCTCCATGGGTTGATAAATTTGATTTCCATTGATAATTTTTGTATGATTTTGTTGTCAGCACATTCAAAAAGGCCAGCAAAGCACTGTGTATCTCCTCCTTTCACTCTAGTCTAGTGCTCATCATCTTTCCCCACTCTTTGGTTCAGCTCTAAAAGATACATGTCTGGTTCCGTAAACGTTGCCCATGTGGTGCCTCACCCTAGTGGGGAAACTAAGACACAATCTAGCCAGGAAAGACACATTGGAGGAGGAGAGAGCGAGTGAATGTGTAAGAACCCCTAGGGGAAAATGTGAGGGACTTGCATGAGAGTGTGGAGGAAATCTGCTGTTGGCCTTTCCCTGGTTGTCTCCTGAGAGGGAGGGGGTGTGTGCTTGGTTTAGCAGGGCAATTCAGTGGATCCCTTCCTATTTGGTTGAATGGGAGCACTCTGAAAAGGGTGAGTGAGGACAGGACACAGACAAACAGACAATACATGCACTGTATCACAGTAACCAAGTGACACTCTCACTCTGACGTTCACTTCCATTACCGCACCCCTGAATGAAGCGGGCTTGACCCACATACAGAAGCACAAATACTCAGCTCACTCGCCACTTAGGCGTCATCCACTCAGTTTTGCCCTCTCAAAGTTGCATGAATTCACTCTACACAAACACTTAACTCACACACTTGCGTGCATTCACATTTACTTTCATGCTTTTCTCTTTTACAACCCCTTTGGCACATTAAGGTCACTCGCTAACATACACACTAGGGTTGGGTGATATCCAGTTATCCCAACCTGCATATCGCTCCTGTGCCGTCTCGGGATATACGGTATTACCGGTAGTGCACACAAGGGGGCCCTATTATTTTTATGTTAAAAAAAAGCCCAACAAAAACTAAAATGACCAAAATGCTAACAAGTACTAAGGAATTCTCATAGCGGTTGCTAGGGAAATGTTAACAAGCTCATGCAAACATTTACTACTAGGACAGATAACCCAGCTCATAAAGTTATTCAAATATCTCAAAATGCAGTTTGCAGCAGGGATCTTAATCTAGGAGGGGAATGTCTCTGCTGCTGTTACCGCAAAGCTTGATCTTGCAAGCTAATGTTAGCATTTTGTCAACATTCTGCTAACAAGTTGCTAACAAGTACAAAGCAATCCTTATAGAATGCTAACGAGCAGTAGTGAGGCATGGGTAAAATCACTGGGGAAGCCAGAAAAAAAGCCAGAAAACAACCTATGTGTTGTGATAATTGCGTTGTTTGCTCTATAACCTGTTAGTTCAAATGCCTTGCGACCGGGATAAGTAGGCCTAAAGGCCAAGACAATAAGAAGACACAGTAGCAGAATAAATTCAACCATACCTTTGTTTTATCACAAAACCGGATAGCAACCTCTGTCCAGTGAAGTTCACAAAGCGTAGTGCGTGTACAGTAACAGACAGTTACATGACCTACAGCATGGTCAAACAAGTTAATGTGTCCAACATTTTCGGACTACTAAACAACTATTGATTTAGAACCACAGAGTTACCGCAAGTCGCAAAGAAAACAGGAGCTGCCTCCACTATTCCATCACCATTACAACTTCAACATTTCAAAATCAAATCACCTCTGCTTAGTCTAATACAGTGACAACTAAAAGATACCAAAAACAATTTAGTTAAATGTTTTTTTTTTTTTTAATTCAAAATACAGATCAACTATTTACATAATACAAAACATAACACGGGTATTAATGAGAAAATACTGGAATAAACAACAACAACAAAACAATTCTAGTGCAATTGTAATCACTCTGAAAAATCTTATTGTAATGATTTAGGAAAATGTTATTCTTATTGTTCACTAGGGTTAATGTTTTAATAAAATAGTTCAGTTCAATCAGAAAAATGTGTAATTTTGGTATATACATTTTTTTGTGTATGAAGTATTTGGCAACAAGAATAAAAAAATGCACAATCATTTCAGTGGTCTTGTTTACCAAAAACAATTTAGTCCAATCAACCATGAGCTAAATATGTGGCTGTCCATGGTTCTGATTTCTGTGTGTGTACAAGTAGGAACATGTTGACTCACCCTACTTGTAGAGAAATGCCAATGCCATCCTCTTTCATATTGACGAAACGGTCTATCAGCCTGTCATACAGTACACACTTATTTTTTGTTTTCCTAGGCTACCTGGCAAAAAGTCTTGCTCGCTAGCCTAACTTCCATTCACGGGCAACGTTAGCTAGTTAACATTAGCCATCTACATCTAGCTACATATTGAACTTCCATCCTCTCAGGCCAGGGGCACTGCAATGTATGAATTAATGGTTGGATCAGAATTGCCATTATCATCATTGACCAGTACGAAGAGTTAAGTAAAAGCAAAAGTCCCTATCTCCATCCATGGCTACTTTAGGAAAGGGCCAATTTTAGCTAGCTAGCACACCGAAAGACAACACAATTAGATGCAACAATTCAAGTTGTTTCTGTCAATGACGTATGCTGTCAATGCGATTTGATAGGAGTGATGGCAAAATCCAAGCTGGCTTCCCTTGACACTTAAAAAAATAAAAATAATTGGTGCGCAAGGACCTTTCACAGTTGCCCTCGCTCAGTTTAGCTCAACGCTGAATGCTGCACATTTAAAATAATATATATTATTATTTTTTTTATCAAGGAAGGCCAAATACTCACTGGCTTACCTTGCCGCCCATAGCTTTGAATGGAATGCAACAATGTCACTCGTTTGGACCAGACAGCATCAGATGGCCTACACGTAGAGACAGAGGGGCACTGTTTCGCTCGCTCGGGTGCTTTCTAAGGTGAGACATTCAGCCTCTTGCGAATTGAAAGAAAATGACGAGAGATAAATTATTGTATGTTTAAAAAAAATAATTAAATGACATTTTTGGGCGCAAGCCTGGCTTCCCTTGGCATCCATGAATACACACCAATGCTAAGGAGCACATTGCAAACATTTTCTACAGTTTCTGACCTAAAATATACAAGTACATTTAAAAAATGCTACTCGGTTTGCTGCACGCCCAACACAAATATTAGCCAGTAAGGCTCTTGATCCAGGAGTGGATTCTGTTGCCAATCGAATGCTTGACTTTTGAAGAAGCTACCCACTTAGCTAGATAGCTAACTAGCTACTAAATTAGCAAATGAGATGCACAACTGCAGAGAATTTAGCACATTTTAGAGTTAACTTAATAGTTAGAAGATATCTAGCTGGCAAACATTTAGTTGTGATTTCTATACTGTAATTAGATCGCCTGGCGCCTGCTGCACGGCAGTGAGTGACTCACAAGGTTCCGATCTCTGGTCGTTGTGACACTTGAATGGGGACTTCCGCAAGCTACATAATAATGTGACCGATGAAATGAAGAACGCAATGTTCTTTATCTCCTAATGTATTGCACGTTGACTGCAGGTATTTACTTAAAAAGTAGCCACAAATATTCCAAATGTATAAATAAAAAAAGATAAAATAGCTTCAACGGTATTAATGGTATTGAAAAACTATCCCGTGGCTTTTTCCAAATACCCCGCTATACGGTATATACAGTATACCGCTCAAGTCTAATTTACACACACTCACACCCTAGTGTGTTTTTCCAGTGGTTCCCAAGTCTGTATTTTATTGGAATGTTGGCAGCCCCATGGAGAGCCTCCAGGCACTAGGCAGTGTCACTTTTTCTTCTTCTCTCTTTCCCTGCCCCCCCCCCCCCTCTCTTCACTCTTTTCTCACTCATTAGTCATGGTTTCACTGAGGTCCGCCTACGTGCTGCTGTCTGTTCAATGGGACGTGGACGTGTGTCTTTGCAAGAGCATGTCGTGTGCTCGTGTGGTACCACCGCACCCTAGAATCACGATATATTTTGCATGTTCTATATTGGTATTGGAAAACTTCATGACTGAGTGTAGAGCTGAGGAGCATACTCTGATAAATTAGTATGGTTCCCCACTGCATCTCTCTCCTGCCAGCCGGGAAAACCTTTGGTTAAAGAAACGGGTTTATTGCATCAGTGACACACCTTTGCTGGGCTATTACTGACCAAATTCCATTTTATGCCTGAGATAGCTCTAGGATTTCTATCAGGACATAGACCCTTTCCTTTGATGCTGTGAGCAGACATAAATAATGATGGTTGCTCTATATTAGAAACACACGCTGCAGAGATGAGTTTAATTTGAAGGGAAATCGACACTTGGACTCTGAAGGGTAGGTGTTGACAGCTCTGGGTGGGAGTTCTGTCTCAACATTAGCCATTAGCCTGCCAGAGAAGGACTTTGTAAGAGCTAGAAGTACACACACACACACGCAATGCTGCACTGCATTGGAAAAATCCACACCTTGCTCCTGTGTATCTTTCACCAAAGACTGTATTACACCGTCTGAATAAACTGTGACCGTTCACCTTAGCTCACCACCTGCCTCTGTTCACTTGGCTAGGATAAGGGAGAGGTGAGTGTGTGTGTCTAACTGTGCTAAAGCTGTGCTGTGCCAGGGGAGTGCTTTTAACACTGTTTGCTTGGTTTAACACCCTTGTTGCATTCTTCATCTCTCGCTATCATTTCCGTTTGTACAGTGCCTCTCTACTCCAGTGATTCAGTTCAGTCTCAATAGTCCTACTGTACTCAGTTTGCCTTGATTTGGCAGGCAAGCCCAGTCTGCTGCTCTGTGGCCAGGTTTGTATTATTATTATTATTATTATTATTTTGTTTACATGTAACCAAGGCAGCTGTACAGCAGCACTACAGTTACAGTATATCCTCATGTCTCTCACACATTTGTCTTCAAAGACTAAATTGGGGTATCTGTATATGTGTGTGTGTGTGTGTGTGTGTGTTTCAACTTGAGGGAGCTGTGCTGGCAAATAGTGTGTACCCATTGATAACACAGTGTGGTTAGAAGGACAGTACACAGTCACCATTTACTCTGGTCCCTGGGACTGAGAACAGGCAGACTGGGGAGGGTGAAGGTCTCCACTGGGCCAGCCTTCCCCAGCTCCCACACATTAGGCTAGGTGTGAGCGAGGAAGAGCAGGCCCTAGTAAAACCCGTAAGCCCTCGGGGGAATGGCGGTGTGTGCCCATGTTTCTCTGTGTGCCAGTGTGTATCGAGGTGTCTTTACACATAATTAATCGAATCCGGACCCCCTGTAGTGGACTCCTATTCTAGGTAAATCCTGGCAGACACCGAGTAGGAGAAGAGATTATGAGGCTAGGGATGTGCTTTAACCCACTTAGAACACCCTCAGGGGCTCCTGCCAAAACGCCTAGCTTAGTGCTTTTAATCCTCTTCCCCAAGCCGACGTTTTTTGATTACCGATGCGCTCTTGTCTAACTTCCCTTTTTTTAGTTCGCTTGTGTGCATGGTGTGTGTGTGTGTGTGTTCATAATATGTTATGTGCACAGGTTGTCTGGTTGTTTCCTGGTTGTGAACACACTAGTGACGAGCCCTGATGTGGTTTTGAAGTGAGCCTTCCCGTTGGTTCCTCTACACACACACGCAGGCAGACAGGTTTATTTAGCCCCCTTAGAGCGGAACCCGTGGGGTCGCATCGGCCCTGGGAGCCAGTATACAGCATGGAGCCCCAGCCTCATCTCGACACTGGTTTTCCTCGCCGGGCTCACGGTTAATAAATACATTCTCACTCCACCACGTTGTTTACATTCTTTTTGTTGTTGTATTTAGACCACTCCTTTTGTACGGTTGCCCGGGTAACGCGTGGTAGTGCTGTACACAAACTGAACCGCACACACATGTTAGGACTGCCTATGATTATTGCCAAAGAAGTTGGCCTACCCAACCCAGCATTGATGGCACAATCTGACATTGTGGACATCTGATGGAAGGAGCAGAGGCTTGGAGGGTGATTCAGTAGCAGGGGTCTGTCACTGTGTGTTGCGTCTGAGCGAGGCCTGGCAAGGCTTCTCTGCAGAGTCACGCCGGAATCCGGGTCAGGTCTGTTTCCTGAGCAGCCTTGTTGGCCCAGGACGTGCTTCATATCGCTCTCTTTCTTTCCTCATCTATCTCAGCTCCCTCTCTCCTCCACTCCCACCGATGCTAATGAGGAGCACATAACAAGCCCAATGAGGGATAATCTGACAGGAGAGAGAGAGAGCGAGAGAGAATGGGGAGGGGAAAGAAAGACTGGGAACGAGGGAGAGAGATTTACTGGCAGAAAGGGGTTGCCCTGCTTTTGTGAGAGACTTGGCGAAGTTGTGGCTGCTTGCTTAGTCATGCCAACACTCTGCTTTGAAAGTGGGGCTGGGGAGAGAGTTGTGGACAGCCTAGCATTCTACAGACCGATAGGGTTGGGCAGGCATGAACGTTCGTCAGCATCTATAGCAATGTCTCCTCAGATTTACTTCTTACACCAATTTCTAGCATTTAGCAAGCAATTGAAGCCAAAGGGCTATAGAAGTTAGTATTTATGGGCCAGGGTGTAAACTTCAGTTGGAGAGGATTTATAGTCATATTAGGACCTGGGTTCCCTGTCATTGCCTTGTCTGTTGCTCCAGTTTGGCATGGCACACCATGGCTCTGTTGGCCAGACAGATGGCCTGGTGCTGGGCTCCTCAGGGATGGACTGTCCAGACAGACCCTATTGCCATCTGGCTTCTCTACGCCATGGCAGCTTCACCATACCTGGAACTGATGCCCAATTTCAGATCTACCCCAACCGCCCTAAACCTAGCTCTGCAAGGACTGAATAGGTATCAGGCTCTTTTGGAATGGTCACCTTGCTGCTGAACACCCAGGGCTGTTTGTCTTAAAGAAACATGGAACTCAGTTTTAGCTAAAACGTTTTGGGGCTTTCCATAGCAGGGATTTTTGTTATACACAGAGTAACAGGCTGGAGTGGTTGCACTGTGGCTTTGGACACTGGATCCAGCCTTTTGAGTTGGAGTCCACGGTGATGTGGTCTAGAAGCACAGAGGCAGGGCCCAGGCTGCCCGCAGTCAATATTTGCTTTTGTGAGTGCCTGGCTTCTGGCATGAGAACAAACAAAAACTGGCAAATGTCTTTGAGAGAAAAGGGGGAGGGAGATATGGATTTTCTTTCATTCTTTCCCAACCCGAGGCTTTTCTCTCTAGTGTACTGTCACCCTGCCTCTGGAAAGGGCCGCTTCAAGACCGTGTGAGAGGGAGTTCTCCACTATTGCCACTCTCCGCCTGAGATGTGACACCTGTTCCTAATGTTTTCCAGGTCTGCATTTCTAAAACACTTGATGCTAACCACATCACTAAGTGGTGAGTGCGGGTAGCTTTGATTGCATTCATTTACAGCTGTCACAGGTTTTCCTGTGTACCATTAGTGTGTGTGTGGTTAAAATGTTTGCGTCGTGAGCTGCTGCTATTTAAATGCCACACCAACTGCAAAACCGCTTGGGCAACGGCCACCCATTGAGCCCTGGGCAGTATGTTTGTTTCTCTCTCTTACTCTGTCCATCTGGCTGCCCGAGAGAGGTAAAGAGTCTGTACAGAAGTGTCAAGGAGGTGTAGAGAAAGCAGGGGAGGGAAGAAGAGTGAGAGGGAGAGTGTGGGGGGGGGGATACAGAGAGGGTAATGAATAGTGTGGGGGTAAAAGTGTGTCTGTTTCCACAATACATAAAAAGACGTGAGTCTCGTAAACTACACCTGTCACAGATGCTTTGAAGGGAACCTCTCCCTGTGTCTGTGTGCGTGCTGCCTGGGCGTAATGATCGTCTTGCCCTCCGAGGCTATCACAAGAGCAGGACTGAGACGACAAATGCTTCTCACACCTATAAGCCAGTGGAAAACTTGTGATGTTTTACAGTTTTGTGCCTGTTTGTGTCACCGCCAGAAATGAACGCGTTCTCCCACCGCCACCATGGAGATTTGAACCTTGTGTGGTTGAATTTGATAGCCTTATTTACTCCCGGAATCATTTAGGCTCTTGTGTGTCCACTGGTGTTTTTAGAGTTGTATTTCCTGTTTTTGTCATCAGTTAGAGCAAACCGGCGGCTTTGTTTGGAGACGAGCTTGGTCTGTTTGAACATGTTTACATGGGGGTGATCCCACAGTGGTAGGGGTGGAGGACACACACAGGCAGGCGCAGAGAGAGGTATGCGCAGGGGCAGGCGCACGCAGATGGACGCAGGCAGGGGCACGCACGCACGCAGGTGGACGGACGCAGGCAGGCGCACGCAGAGGGGCAGGTGCATGAGCGCGGGTAGAGACAGACACACAGACAGACAGAGACGCGCACACACACACACACACACACACACACACACAGCCCATCAGCTGTCTGACTGCTGCATAAATAATGCAGAGGCTTACCTCAGTGTTTTCATGTTCTCATCCCTATCTGTGAGTACCTTCTGTGCTTGGTCATGATGTGGTGGCTTGCTGCCAGCTCCCACAGAGCACTGCAATTGTCTCCACCTCTGTTGGGTCAGGGTGGAGGTGTTAACAGGCCAATTCGTTTGTCTAGTGACAGCGTTTGCATACTGGCTTGAGTAGGTAGCTTGGGAGTGAGCGGGATGCCAAAAGCCTTCAAATCAATTCAACATGTTTTGAGATTGACTGTGAAAACGTAGAGGATCATATTTCGCGAGTTCCCCCTTCCCACTATTATCCCATGTCTCTGGCCTGTCCTCTCCCTTCATCTCTCTCTCTCTCCACCCTGTCTGTGGCTTAGCCCCCTTTCTTGTGCCTCGCTCTCTCTCTCTCTCTCTCGCTCGCTCCCCCCAGTTCTGGCAAGCCGAGACCTGAGGCTGAATACCAGCTGATCCCATAAGCTACATACTGAACCGACCACAGGAGAGGGAGAGAGACATATGAGGGTTCAAGGGAAAGAAGGGGGAAGGGTAGAGCAAAGGATTTTGGGGGGTTCAGTCTTGGGGCCAGTTTGTGTGGTAGCTGATGGAAATGAAGAGGGAACACAAGGAAGTAGTAGTTGGGAGGGAGTGGTGTGGATGTGTTTTTAATTACCTCCAGCTCTACGCTGCACTTCTCTCGCTCTCTCTCTCCAGACTCCCTGTTGTGGCGCAAAGAGAACCAGGTTAGAATCACTCAGAGGGGGTGACGGGCAGCTACAGGAGCACGATGCACACTGACCAACTCTCCCCTGGTTCGTAGCTTTACGCCACAGTCTCTCAATGTGCATATTAATGTATTCCACCAGGCGGACCGGTTTGCAGTCCAGACGACACGCTGCTCACACCACTGCCACAGTAAAACCGTTAACCCACCGACGATGAGGTCGCAGCGGGAGGGTCGTTTAAAGGCCTTGTCTAGGTTCATGACCCATTGGTGAATGAACTGGTGGAATTGCAAGTACAAGTAGGCCTCTACTTCCACAGCTCTTTCAGATCCAAGGTCATGAAGGAAAGATAATGAGAAAACAACAAAGGGGCGCGTAATTCCGGCCGACTAGCTAGTGGATGTTGTTGTCAGATTTTAGGCTGGTTCTGTTCGAAGCAGAGAAAGAGACGAGGGGATCCCACCCAGATGCACGCAACCTGCTTGGAGAGCTGCTCCTCCAGGCCAGCTGACTGAGAATTTTGTTCTCGTGATTTTTATCGTCCAGGCCAGTAACTCTGTCTCTTCTTATTTCAATGCAACTCCAGGTGGTGTGTGCATTTTTTTCTCTCTGGCAGTGAAAAGTTAGTTGAAAGGTACACCACTGCTCCTTCGTCTTCTATTTCACTGTGTTGATAGGAAGTGTTTGATTTGAGCGGTTGGTGCCCCATGATGCCTTGCCCATAACCTCAAGCCCAGTCTGACCGGCATTCCAGCCTCAGTAGGCCGACACTTCCCACGTAAGTCCAGGGATGCACTGCTCTTCAGTACCACACAGAGAAGTACAGTAGAGGGGTTCACAGAGGAATCCTCAAAATAATACATAATTTCACAAGCATCAGAAGAACAGTCTGGCATTGTTATCACTATCTCTGAGCACTATCTCCCGGGCCCCTACTGGCTGCTGGGCTTATCTAGGCCGCATGACTGCCAGATGCAGCGTAGCTTTGAAAGGACCCGGCTCCTCTGTGGAGAGCCCAGACCCCCCAGAGGACAGCCCGACCGGCAGACTGACTGACTAGGGAAAGCGATCCAGGACAGGGAGGACACTCAGTCCTCACAGGACCCCAACGGCCTCCACTCTCAATGGAGCCATTGAGTAGAGTGAGAGAGAAGAGGAGGCAAGAGAGGAAGAGACTGTCTGAAACTGTGTCACTAGCCTTCTTTGTCTGGCTGTACTGTAACCCCCCCCCAACACACACACACACACACACACACTCTGCCCCTTGACCCTGTTAATAGTGTGGCTTTTTGTTGGCGCTTGAGTATGAGCCAGTTGGGGGGGGCTCTGTGTCAGTCAGTTTTAAAACCAAAAACGCTAACTGGCAACAAACCAAAAATCTTGTCACTGCATTTTGTTTTTTAATTTAGTGGCCTTTTCTGAATGTTCAACAGCTCCTTTCCAACTGTTGATTTGTGTCTGTGATAGAAAATCAATCACTGATTGAGGAGTAAAACATCAAAGATGTGAGTCATCAGAGTTGACCGTTCTGACTGCGTGTGTGGACCGTTGACGTATTAATGCATTGACGTCTATGGTATGGATCATGTGCCCATCTCACCACCCATATAGCAATAGTCAGCCACAATATTCCTCTTTCTCACTGGCCCAAAATATTTATTCCAAAATCCCATCTGTGTTTCCCCGAAAGCAGTGTTTGTGGTGGGGTTTGAATCTGTTTTAAATGTGTTGGATGATGTGTTGTTTTTAAAAAACTAAATAATTTATGGATGCATTTGAATCTGTAATTGACCCCACTGATCTGGTCCGTGCTGCTGGGTGGATAGTGTGGGCTTGCTCCTACAGTCTGGCTCTGGGGCTGAACAAATGGCATGTTTCAATAATTTAGATGGTTGAAATGAAACTACAGGTTTTTATAAACTGCCCTTTGCCCCTTTTTTCCTCTGTGTCCCTTGAGAAACAACGCTGATATACCACTGACTAGATAGACATCATGTTAGAAGGGGCCATGTCATGGGGAACAACTGACTCTGGGACTATTCTATGCCATTGTATGTCTTTGTTGGGGTCTGTCCTCCTCTCCCTGCGGGATACCCTTTCTTCCTAAAGCCTCATCATCATTTAGCCTCATTAGCCTGTCACTAGGGTGATCCGGTTACAGGAAGAGCCTCTAAAAGACCCCCAGATCTCCACTTCCTTCCACGTCCCTAATGGAAACGTGATGGCCGTACTCACTACTCAGTCAGAGTGCGGTGTGACAGCAGAAATGTCCCCTTTTTAAGGTGTCTCAGCAGCCACTGCTCCTACTCATGCTGAGAGAGAGTGGGCGACTGTTTGTCACTGTGTTGCATTTAGCCTATGAGTTGGATCTGTGCTTTGTTGACTGGACGTAAAGATTGTTTTCCAAAACTAGGCCAGAGGGAAAAGATGGCACCTGCCGGGAAAGACAAAATAAATCCCTGTATTTCTGCCATGCATTTTTTTTAGGCCTAGTAGTGCAGCTATGCGTGTTTGCTGAGAGTAGCCTAAAATGTGCTTAGGGGCTAATCCGTGCGGCACAACACTATCCCCCCCGTTTTCTCCTGGGAAGCACACCTCTATGGGAGCAGCAGCTGTGAGGGTCTAAAACACCCCGCTGGCCCGTCGTTACCAGACCATGTAGGGAGGACCTCAGGCCAAGAGCGCAGGGGCGGAGGAGCTTGATCATTATTTCACAAGCATTACTTAAGTAAGCTAGTTGGCTTCTGTTATGTCTACCTACCCCATCGTTATGCTTCCTTGACCTAGCCTAAAAAATGGTTTGTCATCATGACTCATGACTGTTAATGTTATCTGTTACATATGTAGTCCTTATGGCGGGGGAAGGGTTCAGGTCAAGTGTAACCCCCACTATTAGAATGTGTGTCAGTCGATCTGTCTGCTGGCTCCTCAAGCAGCAGGTAGATGGTAATAAGCCCTGTGTGTTGACACCTACCTATCTGACGCCACTCGTTACGCCTGTGTGGCGGGGGATAACGGGTACGTGTTAATCTGGAAACTGTGTGAGACACTGGGATTATTATCTCCTGCTCAGTGTACTAGCATAGCCCTGTTGTCTTTAAAACCGTGTCTAGGATATGTGTTAGAATTAGGGCTGGGAATTGCCAGGGACATCACGATACGATATCACGATACTTAGGTGCAGATACGATTCTATGTATTATGATTACGATACTGTGATTTTTAAATGCGATTCGATGTTCCAAACATATTGCTCACCATATGTCTGCTCCAGAGGGACGAGAGCGAGCCATGGCTTTTTTCGGTTATTTGAAAATGAAATAATCTCCAAAATATCACTATTTTTAACACAAGCCATAGAAAGTTGGTTGCAATTTCAGTTTAATCCACCAGAAAAGACAGAACAAATATTATGGTTAAACTCCAATATAATAATTGAAAAAAAAAATATATATATATCTCTGGAGATAGCTTTGTAAAAAATAAAACAATCTTTGTAAATTATATCATAAATGGGACTGGTGGAGTTGTCAGTCACACATGCAGGTAACAAAAATATATGGAAATGTCTGCTCTACCCAAAATTACTAATTGCAGCATTACCGCAAAAATGGAAGATGTAAGTGGAAGGGGGAGAAAATAAGGCACCTCGCCCTGCATTAAAGACCAACATTGTGATAAATAAGAAAGTATACCAGTTTAATTTCAGGACCAAAAAATTGACAGCTGTGGCACAGCGGTCGAAGGCACTGCATCTCAGTGCTAGAGGCATCACTGCAGTCCCTGGTTCGAATCCAGGCTGCATCACATCGGGCTGTGATTGGGAGTCCCGTAGGGCGGCGCACAATTGGCCCAGCGTCGTCCGGGTTTGGCTGGGGTAGGCTGTCATTGTAAATAAGAATTTGTTCTTAACTGACTTGCCTAGTTAAATAAATGTTAAATATAAAAAATTGATTGCAAAATAGTTGGAAAGAGATTTTCGATGTACCGATTCCATGGCACTGATACAAAAAACAACGCCGGATTCAAAACTTAGATTATTTATTTTCAATTTAAATTATTATCCAAATGTATTGCAACCAATATAATGTTATATATATCGTTTTGGTACTGTCTATTTGTAGCTTGTTTTTGGTTGCACTGCTGGGTGATTTGAAAAGTCAGTCAATTATATAATAAAACTCTTAGCAAAAATGTTTATCTATAATTTGAAATCTGTAAAAACTATGGGAATAGAAAGGTTCAGAACGTTTGAAACAGCACAGTTGTTAAATATATGGCAAATATAAATCAAAACAGGATGGTCTTCAGATATAGATATGAGGGGTTGAGGGTAGCTGAAGGATGGGACTAAAAACAAACAAAATATAACTATTGTAAAATATAGTGTGTCTGTAAAATGTATACAGTATGTATAAGCTGGAAGTAGAAGCCTAAGAGTTGTTGTCCATTAGTTTACTCCAATTAGGTTAGGGGAAAACAATAAAGGGAAATATATAAAATAGATTATATTAGGGAAACCGACACAAGTAACAGATGCTGAAAACTGATGAATGCGTATTTAAGAGTACGATTACCATCGCCTTTTGAAGAATGTAGAGCCATTTAAAACACGTTGCATTGTGTGTTTTAAAGCAGCACGGCATGTGGTTGTTAAAGAATCCTTCTCACACAGAGATAGAGGAGGCCAGCTGGGAGGAAAGAGAGGAGGGATTCAAGGATCAGAGGAGATAGAAGAGGGTGAGAGGTGATGCATGGAAAAAGGGGAGAGAGAGAGATCAGAGAGGAGGCGGGGTCAAGGACTGCTGGGCCTCTGTAGGAGCAGCAGCTCTGTGATGCATCACTCTGAAGCCTCAATTTGAGGCAATCTCTCCTCTCTACTGATCTGATTCATCACCGAGTTCCTGGTCTGCCAGGCTCTGCTCTCTCCTCGTCTTCAACTGTATCCCACTCACCAAATTCCTCCTCTGTGTTCCCGTGCTTTCTCATTGTCCATTCATTTCTGTTTCCTTTACTGGCTCTTCTCTGACTAGTCCTACCAGGTTCCAAACTTTCTGCGTTCTTCTTTCTCTCTGGCTATTTTCATTTTTTGTCTTCTAATAACAAAGGTGATACTGGTGCGAGAGTGCAAGTGGGAGGCTAACCGCATTTCCTCTGCAGTGTGTGTGTGTGTGTCTGTGTGCATGCATGTTAGGTCCCTCTTCCCCTGCCTGTAGTGACAAGGACACCTTTGTGATTGATTGACATATTGCGGGGTGGACGATGGGACATCTTTTATTTATCGCTCAGGTTGTGTGTTCTGAATGCTCACCGCCTCACGCCTACATCATAACTCTTTTTGTCTGTGGTTCCCATGGCAACCTGGTTCCCATGGCAACCAGCGGCACAGCAATCCAGCAGTGAACGGAGTGTTGTATCCATACAGAACATACACAGCATTCCCCAACCTCACCAACCCTGAGGTGCGCAAGGTATATGGTGGCGGGGCCCCTTACCACAGATCTAGGATCAGATAATTACCCCCCGTCCATTTCCATCAGTGGGAAAGGGCTTCCATCTACTCCTTGTATTCAATTGATTAGTCTGGTACTTCTCACAGCAGTATCCCTCTCCCTACTGCAGGCAGAGAGACAGCGCAGCATAGCCCGTCACACACTGGAGAGACATCCAGCAGAGGTAGGGGTTCTCTCATGCAGATCCGATCAACCCTCCTATTTCCACTCAAATAGAGCCAGAGAGAGAGGGAGAGAGAGGGAGGGAATAGGGGGAAGGAAAGGATGAAAGCGTGGCAATCTCACCTCCCCGTGTTTGAGTATGAATGGGGCTGCCCACCGTTCTCTGCAGGGGTTCCCAGCACACTTTCGGGGTTAATAGCAACGGCTGCTCTGCTCGATGGAGGTGCTATTGGAGAAAGAGACGGTTTTATATGCACTACACGCCTAGCACCGTCTCTCTCTTGCTGATTAAGTTTTGATCCAGGGCAGTGTTCCTTATCGCTGGTTCTATAGAGGGTTATGCAGGTGCTTTGAACCAAACACTTTATAACTGACCACCAGTGCCATTGACTTTTCGATGCATTTTGGGGAGGGAGCTAGGAGAACATATTATTTTATTGTACTGATCAACAACATTTGCATAGAAGCAATTGCTTTTATAATAGTGTGCACTGTATGTGCCAGTGGAATCTGACTTTGGAAACCAGACGGGAGGCAAGGGAGAAAAATAAGTGGATGAGTTTTTCGTTGGCGAGGGAGAAGTGAATTAATTACGTTTTTGGTGACAATCAGCTTTAAAATCAGAATATTTTGCTTTATGGTTTGCATATTATCACAAACAAAGTACTAGGGTCGTGAATTCAGCTGTAAGCTAGCAAGGAAATGTAGCCTACAATTATAGCTGGAAGCGACCGGTATCGTCTTACATTGTAAAAGTGTTCTAGCCTGTATGGACGTAGTTTGGCGAACAGTTTCAACATTTCTTCATACCGTGTTGCATTAGTCACGTGTGTTAACTTCTGTGCAGCATGAGTGGGGAGCTAATGATGCAGCCCAGCAATAAGGCACTTGCTCTTTGCGCTATGAAGGGGATGCGGTGAGACACATTTGACAGGAGTACCGAATCTAACAGAAACAACACAGCTCGATATACTTTTATCGGGGGAAAAGTACAGAAGTTTCGGTATACCGTATGTGTAGGCTACCAGTGCTTCTTTTTATGGGGCGCACTAATAAAAACTGTCAACTTGTTTTATTAAAATGTTGAATGTTAGGGTTATTCTTGTAGGCTGTGTAACAAAGCCTTTTCATTGTTAAGTTAGTCCTGTTATATACAGTACCAGTCAGAAGTTTGAACACACCTATTCATTGAAGGGTTTTTCTTTGTTTTTTACGTTGTAGAATAATAGTGAAGACACCAAAACTATGAAATAACACATATGGAAACATGTAGTAACCCCCAAAATTGCTTAACAAATCAAAATATATTTTCGATTCTTCAAAGTAGACACCCTTTGCCTTGATGACAGCTTCGCACACTCTTGGCATTCTCTCAAGTAATTGAATACTAACGTCCGTTCAGATATTAGAATAATCGTGCCCATCTCTAGCAGAAATGAATTCGTATAACACAATGGCAGTGACATCAAACAGCTGAAAAAGTATAACCGTTCTAACAGGTTAAAGAACAGCACACATTGTACAGGCCAAGTCAGCCAGGGTGTGATTACACCAAAACGTATATGTTTCATGGGCCTTTCACACAAAATGGGTTTTCACACCAGCTCTGGCACGTTTTCCCCCTTAGTTCGTGTCAACGCTATCCGCGCTCGGGAGCAGCGCACTGAACAACGCACCGTGGTACTGTCAAAAAGGGTTAACTCAGTCCGATTCCGTTCGTGCTGTGGTTCAGTTCGCCGCTGGTGAGAACGCAGTAGTATTGGTTGTTTGACTGCGAGCATTACCATAATCTGATATCTATTAACCATTCTGTGAGGAGCAGTGTAATTGAGCGCATCCGATGCGGAATAATAATACATTCATTTTATATAGCACTTTTCATGCAGAATCTCAAGTTATTATTATTGATTAGGGGAGATGGGGACAGGCTACTGAATATAGCCTATTCACATCGCAGCTGCTACTGCACCGTTTTCTCCCGCTTGTTGTTGGAAGATCAAAGCGGAAGTAATATGAAGTTGGGGATACACGCGTTATGCTTCTTGATAATCAAAGATTGATTTAATGTGAGCATTTTTCTCCAATAAACAAATTACTTGCAAGAACACATGGTTTTGTTTTAGGCATTTTAGTTCATTTGGGAATGTGAAACCAAAATACAGTATTAAAAAAAGAATTGAACACCGATTCGAACTATAGGTCAGAACCGTGTGACAACGCCCTTACACGGAACCCAAACCGGCTGCGCGCTTGCGCCATCGTGCATAACTGTATTTTGTCCCCAAACACTAACCGCGATCACCACACGCAGGTTAAAATATCAAAACAAACTCTGTCCCAATTATATTAATTTGGGGACAGGTCGAAAGCATTAAACATTTATGGCAGTTTAGCTAGCTAGCTTGCACTTACTCGCTAATTTGTCTTATTTAGCTAGCTTGCTGTTGCTAGCTAATTTGTCCTGGGATATAAACACGGAGATGTTATTTTACCTGAAATGCATAAGGTCCTCTACTCCACCGATTAATCCACACACAAAACGGTCAACCGAATCGTTTCTAGTCATCGCTCTTCCTTCCAGGCCTTTTCTTCTCTTGACTTTATATTGCGATTGGCAACTTTCATAAATTAGGTGCATTTCCGCCACCGACCTCGCTCGTCTTTCAGTCACCCACGTGGGTATAACCAATGAGGAGATGGCACGTGGGTACCTGCTTCTATAAACCAATGAGGAGATGGGAGAGGCAGGACTTGCAGCACGATCTGCGTCACAAATAGAACTGACTTCTATTTTAGCCCTTGGCAATGCAGACACTCGTTGGCGTGCACGAGCAGTGTGTGGTGCAGTAATTGGATAATATAGATTTCAAAATGTATTTTGCGGTGTAGTCAGCCTGTTACAGTTGCATTGACAAACCCATTAGCTGACTAGAACGGCTCCTCTTCAAACTGGTTTAAGAAGAAAAATATGGGACGACTTTTTAAGTAGCACTCACACTCTGAAATATTAATGCAGTCAGAGTTTGGAGTAATCCATTTAAATCACAACACAATGCCTATGACATGCGGGAGGAAGGAAGCCAACTAGCTCATGCTCCTCTCTGTGGCTCACCACGGAGCAGAGCAGCGCTGGAACAACCACTAATGATATGTAAAGTACGATTTGCATGTCCTCTTTGAAATGCGTCTGGTCTCTAATTCAGGCCGGCCCAGTCACACTGCGTTCAGCGTACTGCGAGAGATGTTTAATTACCCTGCTCTGCCGTAGGAGATGATGATCTCTAGCTCTTAACACGCTGGGATGTAAATTACCATATTCCTGTTCACTGAGACCTACTGTACAGCCGTATACAGCAAGGCACACACGCACGTTCATATTACACAGTACACACAGACAGGTGTACACACGCTCGGTCACACTCGTACATACACACTCTAGCACGCGTAGCTACAGCTCACTTCACAAGATCACGGGTACCAAGAAGCCCAGTCATCGTACTCATAAGTCAAGAGCATGCACTCGATTTCCTGATTGATCCAGTGCCACACACACACACACACACACACACGTGTGCGCGCGCACAATCTCTCTCCCTCTGCACTGGGCTTGTCTTTCTTTTCTCTAAGCTGTTTGATGGTCATTGTCTGGCAGGCACTGCAACCAGAGAATGGCTCCAGTACTAAATATACAGCTGCTCTCCTATTTAAACATGCATGCATAGGAGGCTTTATGGAGGGTCTTAGTTTGTTTGTTTTGATTTATATTGCAATGTAGGCTAGGCTATTATCCTACATATCTGTAAGCCCCATGGCCTAGCTAGATAGGTAGGTAGGCCTAGGTGTTGCATTTATACATTTCAACCGTTATAGGCTTACCAGTGACTACTCTATGGGCTGAAATGTTAGCCATGGCTGGAAAGTTTTCACTCTAATTTTATTTTGGATGTAGGGGAGGTCTAAGCTGTACATCCATGCTGACTCTGAGCTATATTCAGGACTGGCTCTTGGCTCTGGATACTGTACTCTCCAGTAGTTTAGTCGAGAGACACACTCAAGGCACACACACACACCGTCTCTCCCCACACACACTTTTACTAAGCATGTTTTTATGCTCTGCGTCAAGGGGTAAGCGGACCTGAATTGACCGGTATTGATTGGCACTGTATTGTCAGACAGTAATGGGGCTCCCCCTCAGGGCATTTAGCGGTGTCTGACCCCATCACCCATCTGTGCAATCAATCTCACTAGGGTTGGGCGACATTATGGTACTGTCGACGATGAGTGACAGCCAGCGCTGATGGTGACGACGTCGTGATGTGACAGACAATGGTTTAGCTCGTTTTAACTTGACGAGCCGCGCTGCAATGAACAGAGTCGTACAGAGCACAGCAGGGCAGCACACACACAACATTCAGAGTAATTAGCCTATTCCTATTTTCTATAAACATCATGATGTTGCCAGAGTCACATTTATGTATTTCCCAAGCTATAGCAAACAATATTTTTCATACAGCGGGTTTTTAAGGATCAAAGAGTTAGGTCTGCTTTGTTTTTATTATTATTATTGTTTTTCGCAATACTGGTATCGTCCCGGCCATACTAGGCCGTGCGGAGAATTCCACCAAAGCAGTGCAAATGTCCATTCAGAAAATATTGTCTCTCTTTTTCTGTCGGAAGACCGGTAGCCTTCACATGTTTTTGTCAGCCAATCAGCGCCACTACAGTCAGATGCTCCATGTGTAGCAAGTGAAGTGAGAGCTCACTAATGCAACGCAATATGTAATTAAAATGATGGAATTAAACGTTAGCGAAGTGAGAAAGACGAGCAACTAACAGGTAGACTATTGCTAATTCTGAATGGAGTTGGGGGGGGGGGGGGAAGCGCAGCATCATGTAGACTCAATAGACTTGCTAGATAGCTAGCTGGCTACGTTAGCTTAGCTAGCCTCTCTTCGGCTACTTGGACTTAATGGAGGGTAAATCCATTTCAATTCAATCACTTTTTTTTGACAGCATCCTTTTTGATTTGAACAAAACTTTCCGTACATGCCCATGGAAGAAGTGGTCAGAAAGTCACTTTTTTTGACCTGAATACCAAAATATTCAGGAGATAAAGGTGCTCAAAGTTGACCCACTTTGCATACCCTGCCATTCCATGACACATCCATATCTTCATCACTGGAAAAGATATAAACAGTTCCCACTACACTGTAGCCTACCCTCGGCTTGCCCCCCAGTCCCACAACCTCCACCGAGACACACACACACACACACACACACACAAACACACACACACACACATCGACCTCACATGCACTGGCACTACCACTGAGTGCAATAGTCACCTGGCTCACCCTGTTGCTGCTGCTGTCGTATTGTTCAGGAGAACATTCCGGCGCACACGGGAGAGTAAATCAGGAAGTACAGAGGGGCAGGGCATTGGCAGGGTCAAGGGTACAGAGGGATAGTCATCAAGGACAAGATAAGGGGGGAAGTGAGGGAAATACAGACAACGCAGCGACATGGGAAGAAAAGAGGGAAAGATGGAGGGAAGGAAGAAATACGTCCGTAAACGTCCCAGCTGAAACAGTTCGGAACAGTTTGTGCTTATATTATGGTGCCATTTTGTGCCAATTTTGTTAATTTTGGACTTCGTTAAGGGTTTTTCGGGCTGTTCGGGCGCACACGCAAAACAATTGAGGCAAGCCAAAGTCGGTAGCCGAAGTCGACGACCCTTTGTCGGTGATTGGTCAACAGTAGAGATTCTTCAATTAAGTCTTTGTTGTCATTCAATGAGAGACGACTCGTTTTCATGCACATTCTTTCATTGGAAAATACTGGTATTATTGCAGCTTTTTTCAGGTTTTCCAAGCGAAGGTCTTTGAAGGGAGTATGCGAGCGCGCTCGTCCGGTTCGCCTAGCCGACTTCGAACTGAAGCATGTCGAGGCCTTAAGAGGGCGGAAGGAAGAGAGACGGGGAAAGGCAGAAAGAGGGAGAGATGCCAGAGGATGTTGCCTGATAGGATTTATCTGTTAACTAAAAGTTTTGTTTGACTTCAGTATATAGTCTGACGTGTATAGTGTCGTAGCTACATGAAGAGGTAAATGAACAGAGGCTTTTATAGCGGAGTTTTACCTGTGGAGGATCAGAAGATCTTAATTGTCAGCTCTTTTGGGTTCTAATTAATGAATGGTGTAGAGAGAACTAGTGAGTTTGTCTATTTAGGAGACTATGGCGTGTGCCACTGAGTGTTTGGATGTAGGACTTGTGTTTGTAAGACAGACGAGACAGACATTCCTCCTCACATACAATAGACTCACAGCTGGCCTGATGAGCCTGGAACTTACAGCAGCTACACACACACACACACACACACACACACACACACACACACACACACACACACACACACCCCTCTGCCAGACTGTACACACTCAAAACGCCTCCTCACATATCTTCCATCCCTATCAGAGCTCAGTCAGCCTACTTGGAATGTTATTACTGGTTAACAATTAAACCTGAATCTGCTAAAGTAAAGTGGCAAAATGAACTTTTTGCTTTGTTTCTCTCTTTTGGCTTAGTTCTTCTCAATTGTGGAAGTGTAGTTTTCCTCTGGCTACCTGGAGCCTTTGTTAGGGTTCTCTGATGTTTCACTCAACATGTCACCCGTTTAACATTAAAAAGGGGGGGGGGGGGCGGTAGTTATCTCACCGATTTACCTAATACAGAGAACAGTGGTTCTAATTTCTACCATTTGTTCCTCTTGTGTTCCAGGCAGCAGAGCTGTGAGCGAGAGACTTTCCCCGCCTCGTTCACCCCCTCTGCTCACCTGTGAGTCAACACACACACACGCACGGACCACGCCCGATTCACTTGCACAGCTGAAGGTCCGGACGAGGTAGGCTAAATGAGTAACAACAACGTGTGCACGCACGTATGCGTTTAATAAACTACCAGTGCGTTATTTTACAGCGGCAGGGCAATAAGTGGTTGGCTGTAAAAGTGAAGGAATGTCATGGAAAGTGTGTTGCGTGCTTGTCCCCATCTACAGAGTTGCATTGCCGTCAGATGACATCTTGAAAGACTGGTTCAATACTCAGTGAAACGCACCACCTCCCACCAGTAGGGTTTGGGGTTTCGTTTGCATAGCCGACACGGGTTTGTGCCTGACTCTATGCATCTGTTTGTTGTAGCCTAAAAGTTGACAGCATTTGTATGTGGTTCTACTCTTATTGAGAGATTGCATGTGGGTGTAAGTGTGTATGTTTGCACATGTACCCATTAGGGGCACTGAAAGTCTTCTGTGCGACCAGCCTTAGCCTTGGGGCATCACCTGATCCTCTGTTATGTAACTGTTATGTAACAGTGTGTTATCAATGTTCACCCCCCCCCCCCCCCCCCCCCAGGCTGTTAAGGGGTGTGTTTGCTGTCTGGCTGTAGTTCCCACTACGAGCGATGGAGAGTCTGAGGAGCGGAGGAGCGAAAGCGCTTTCTACTTTTCAATTCTCATTCTTGGTCGGCAGATTAAATTTGACCGTAAATATCACGGTAGCCACTAGCCAGTAAGCCCCAAGCTATTTAACAGTCCAAGCAACTTTTTGTCTAAAACATCTTACACACTTGAATAATGCAACAATTGACAAGCACGTGCTGAAAAATTGTTTATTTTCTCATACGCACGCATTAAATTAGCTGAAAATACACAGCTAACTCGTTAGCTAGCTCTCTAGCAAACAACATTCTTCATGATCAAGTAACGTTAGCATGTCAATAATGAACGTTTACCCCTCCCATATTAATAAAAGAACAGTCACTTTATCATACAGTATCATTCATATTATAATATAGGCTTCACAGCTAGGTAACATTAGCTAGTTAGCTAGCTAAACCAAATAATTTCTGTATCCTCCTCACATCAACGTGCTGGCTGTTAGCTGAATGCTGACGTTTAGCTGAACCGTAGCTAGCTAGGAGCTCTTAGGCTTACGCTAGCGTGTTAGACTTACTTTAGAACAAACCAGGCTTCGTTTTATTAATATCATGGAAGTCATATGAGGTAAAAGCATATTGACTGAAAAAGTAGATCATTCCTTGAGGGATTGCTTCTTCCCTGGATGTCAGTGGCTCAGTGCAGTCAAGCAGCAACAATTTCAGAATGTAACCGGTTGTTTCTACAATTTCAGGGTGGGAAAAAGAGGGTCTTTTTTTCTGATCTTGCCTCTGCCTCTTACTCCTATGAAATTGATCTACATTTATCCATATAGAATTGCTAGGGACCTCACGGTACGATATTATCACGATACTTCAGTGTCGATGCGATATGTATTGCGATTCTCACGATTCTATATGTATTGCAAATCAATACTGTGATTTTATTGCAATTTCATGTTCCAAACATATTGCTCACCATATGTCTGCTGCAGAGGGACGAGAGAGAGCCATGAGAAAACGAGTGTTGATCAGTCATGGAAATAAAAGTGCTGAAAACAAATTGGCTCCCTATTTAAAACGAAGATGGAGAACAAGCTATTAAGGTAAAATACTGGAGTTTTGGTACAGCCAACCAGCGCGATATTAATATTCATATATTGTCAAAAATAATATGTAACTATCGATTTCCACCCTCCACTGCCGACCAATGTTCCTAATGCGGTCTGAATCAAAGTCCAGTACTGTGTTTGAATCCACTGTAGTCCTACTAGGCTACACCACAGACTTTGAGGTAGTAATGCAGTTGACTGCTATTAGCATTAACTCTTTCCAAGTTGGAGCGTTCCCCCTGTTCTCTAAAGTGGCTGCCTACCCCAGGGGAAAGGCCCAGCGCTAGATTGCACCACAGCAGTAGATTCAAGTGGTAGTAAATTGAAGTCGCCGCAAATGTCTTAGTGAAGTTATGATGAATACTGTATTTGCATAGCTGATTCTGATTGGGGTTGAAAGTACCACTGCTCAGCGTGACGGCCTCTGGTCACGCTCTAGAAATTAGCTGTAACAGTAAGCCTCATGAAAGCTGAATCAATGGTGTGTAGGTGAGGGTTCATCTCATCCACTCGGAGAGGGGAGAAGTTCAGATGTCGCATTGCCTTGTGCTGATGTATAAACCTTACTACCTCCTAATGTTATAAATGTTAGGATTTCTGTAAGCCTATGTCACGGTAGAGACCTTCACCGTATCTCCACCTCGCATCGCAACAACTCCCCAAACTTCCACTGCCCTTCACCCTACTTCAGATCACGGGCAACCAAGTGGAGAAGGAGAAGAATGTAGTTCGCCCCTCATTCCCCACCCATGCACCCTTCTCATATGCGTGTGCGCGCAATGCAAATGTGTTTTTGCGGCGCACGTGTCTGTCGGCACGCATGCGTGGCTGTATGTGTATTGCTCGCTGCCCATGCTTCTCCTCCAGGCTAGTGTTCTGTTCTGTCTGTATGACAGAGTATACCACAGCAGTGACACTAGAGGTTATCAGGGATCGAGTGCAAAACAATGTCACAGGAAATCAATGGAGACCATCACAGCAGGGCCAGGAGAGGCAGCACAGAGAGACCCTGAGCCTGACAAGACCTGTCACTGCCAGGTTCAGTAGGGAAGCACAGCAGACATGGAGGACACGCCAAGACACGGGGGATAAACAAGGGCTGCAGTGGGTGTGTGCAAGGTTTTCCAAGCCTCCACTTCAGCTCGAACGTTACAGCCCTCCAGTCAGAGCTGTGGTCAGGTTGCAGGGAAAGCCAGTGGGGTGAGATCAGGTAGACGGAGAGACGGGTCATCCTGGAATAGCTTGAGACCGACTCGCCACAGGAACCCTTCAACAACCACAGGATAATCGAGCTGAACTTTCTGCATCGTTACCCATTCACACTAACGCGACAGTAAGGTCCTAGTCATCCCCACCACTCACTAATCATCTATTCATTCATTATCAGGTCACAGTTTTCACTCGTTACAACAATTCTGTCTCCTAATAAGGATAAAGGACGCTAACATTTTGGCAAACTGTTTGGCTACATTTATTTCAACACTTAATTCTCGTCTCCATGTATATTCCATCCCGGCCCTGGGGGTTGTGTATGAAGACCACGCAGCCCAGTCTCTTTTGTAGTCTATATATACCAGGGCTGGTATTCATAAAGCGTCTCAGAGTAGGAATGCTGATCTAGGATCAGGTCCCCCTTGTCTACATAATTAATTAAATAAAACCTAAAACTGATCATAGGTCAGCACTCCTACTCTGAGACGTTTTATGAATACGGACCCAAGCCCTGTATGTCTGAGCTGTAGTCCCAGGGAGCAGGGTTGTCGTCCTGTCAGGGTGTGTTGTGCCGTGATGTGACGCCTCGGCGCTGCCGGCTGTCTGCCAGTCATACAGTATGTATCACCATCTGCTCCCGACACAACCGACTATGCCATCTTACCATCACCACAGCTAATATTAGACTATTCATGTTATATTACTGTAGAATCCCTCGGGTCACTCACCACTGCCTGTCACCCTCTCAAGTTGTCACACTCGTCTTTGTACAGCTTAGCCTACATTTGAGTAGGCCTAATAGTAGTAAGGTCATGGATTGTGTGTGTGTGTGTGTGTAGGCCTTTGTGTCTTTGATCAAAGTATCTGAAAGCGCCTGCTGTTGTGTATGGGTTTCTCTCCTCTGTCCAAATGTGTATTCCACGTGTTATATAATTAAGCAATAAGGCCCGAGTGGGTGTGTTATATGGCCAATATACCACAGCTAAGGACTGTTCATATCCACGACGCACCGTGGATTGCCTGGACACAGCCCGTAGCCATTGTATATTGGCAATATACCACAAACCCCCGAGGTGTCTTATTGCAATTAAAACTGGTTAGCAATGTAATGCCACTCCCCCCTCGGGCCTTATTGCTTAATTATATCACAATTCTATGCGTAGGCTACCTCTATCTCAAATGCATTATTGTCCTGCGAGGCGGTCTGTTCCACACGTGACTTTTTCTTGATCTTGGCATTGTCACGATACAGTAACAACAGCTCTCTCCATCTGGAGCACGTGTCGTGTTGTGTACAGTCATTTCTCTGGTAGCTGTAGCTCTCTCGTTGCTCTCTCTGTGATTATGACGAGTGAGATGTGTAATTACCAGCTCCAGTGTGTGTTTGCTTTGTGTGGGCCAGGGCTGCGCGGTGCACAAGCACTCCGAGAGGGAGGTGGCGGGGGAAGCATCTTCAGAGGCCTAACTAATTGCTCTGGGAATAATTAAAAGGCATTCAATTCCTGCTTTACGTCTTCTGTAGTTGGGGCCAGCGCTGTGTCTGCCTGGGGGCCTCAAAGCCCTTCATGTTCCTGTGGCTCCTGTTTCCTATGGCACTTGCCATTTTCTGCCTCCCCTACTTATCTCTATTTAGCTCTTCCCATTTGTTTGGGGATAAAACTCATCCCTTTCATCTATATGTGCCATCCTCTGTGCCTTGGGTTGCAATGGGTCTGTCTGGAGGACTTTTCTTGCACCTCCTATTTTGGGCTGTGGCGTCTCATCTCTTTCATTTTTGGAACTGTGAAGGCTAGCGAAGACATCAAATAGCATTGCACCTTTAGTTGGTATTAGAGACGTATCGGTGCACGGCATAACAAGATGTGTTTGCCAAACACGTCCCGTATAGTTGTGTGGTAGTCTGTCTGTCCTCCCTCCAGCTTTTGCGTAGTAGTTTTGGCCCAGTTCTACTGTGTCTGTCGGCCTTGGCTCGGTGTTGTGGACACCTAGAGACATGACAGAACTCCCACTCTCTCCTGACGGCCGTTCAGCTGAATAAAGGGCTCTTTCTCAGGGTGCTGCAGCCGGAGCCTATCTGGGATTGGGACTGATAGCGTATCGCGGCCGCCGCGCCGAATAAGGCAAGACTTTGTGTCATAACAGCGGGATCAGAACAGGACCCTTGGAATCGCCTGTTTTTCCCCAAAACATAAGACATGATACATTTGTGAGGTCATCTGGTTTTCAGCTGACATTTATTTTTATTTTTTGTTCGCTGTGAATGAGTTTTGTACATGGTATGTGTGTGTACTACTGTCTTATGCCAAAAGTGAATCACAGAGGATTGTGCTGAGTGTACACAAGTGTCATTCACTCTCTGTCTTGTGAGATGTAGCGCTCAACGTTATGATAGAATGATGAATAGAAACTCTGTGGAAAGGATTACGATCCTCACAAAACATCCTTTTCCTCGTACCAGTAGCTAACATCATTAAACGATGTCAGACTGAGAAATGGCCTGGATCATAAGTTTACTGGAGACAGATGTCGGCATGGGAATGAGAACAGGGATTGACGGATCATAAGCCTGAGTGGAGAGAGACAGAAACCGATAGGGACGGAGCGGTGAAAGAGAGGAGAGAGCGTTTGAGCGGGAGAAGAGACTGAATAAAATGGAGATGGATTAGCCTAGGTAGAGGGACACATAAAAAGAGAGTGAGTTAAACATTAGAGCAAGAGTTTGAGCGGAGAAGAGAAGACCCTGAATAAAGTAGTGGTAGATTAGGAGTCTGGGGAGGCTTTTTATAGCGACAGGGCCGCGGTGAAGCCTGATTCTTTGTGACTGTCATATTAAGGCGAGTCCTTGTGGTTCAGCGAACACGTTCCTGCTCTCTTCCTCCTCCCCGTCTCTCAGCTCGTCGCTCTCTCTAACTTTTACGTCCTCTCCCCCTCTCTCTCCTCAATTTTCTATTCACCCTTCCCTTCCTTAGCTGAGTATGAAGTAGCCTAGTTGTGTGCGTCCTCGTTTGTTTCTCTCTGATGACGACATGGCGAGGGAGGGTGAGAATGGACAGAAGGAGGGGGTGTAAGTAGGGTTGGGCGATATTACGGTAGTATCTGATATCGAAGATGATTGACAGCCATCGTCGATGGTGACGACATCATGATGTGACAGACTACTTATAGTCTATTTCAACTTGACTGTTACCGGGCAGTAAAGAGCTGACCGGGTAACCCGCAGCCGGGCCATGCCAAGTGGCCTGTTCCTTTGGTATAGCCTGCATAACATATTATCAATAAATGTGTTGTAAACAAATTTACAGAATGCAGGAGAACAATGCAGAGATGGTTGAGATTTCGACCAAAGCAGCGCAAAATGTCCAGTCAGAAAAATATATTTTTCTCTCTCAATTGAGGATGATCTATTCTAAGCCATTTAGCCCAAGACTATTTTATTTTTTATAGCGGACACTCCGGGGTCTTAATTATTTAAAGATTATTTTAAGCCTTTCTTTCCTCTCCATTTGACATAAATATGAGTTTAGTTTTTATGCATTTTCTCCTGCCAACCTAACCTAACCACTGCTTGGTATGGCAACTGCACCGCCCTCGATCGCATGGCGCTGCAATGGCCCTTCTATTTTATTGTTGCACTGTCAATTCACACTCACTCTATGTACACTCTACTCACTCACTCACACACTCACTCACACTGACACGCCAACACACATGCACACTTAATTTGCTCACACACTCAACGCACACACAATGCATACTGATTCTACACACTCACGCACACACACATACAATTATTATATATGCTGCTGCTACTCTGTTTATCATATATCAGGATGATGCCTAGTCACTTTACCCCTATACATATCTAAACCTACCACTCCAGTATCCCTGCACTTTGTAAATATGGTATTGGCACTGACCCTGGAACTGAAAGTATTCATACCCTGTGACTTATTCAACGTTTTGTTGTTACAGCCTGAATTCAAAATGGATTACATGTTTGTTTCTCACCCATCTACACACTATACCCCATAATGACAAAGTGAAAACCTGTTTGAAATGTTTGCACATTTTTTGACAAAGAAATACAGAAATCTAATTTACATAAGTATTCACACCACTGTGTCAGTACTTTGTAGATGCACCTTTGGCAGCGAGTCTTTCTGGGTAAGTATCTAAGAGCTTTCCACATCTGGATTGTGCAACATTTGCCCATTATTCTTCTCAAAATTCTTCAAGCTCTGTCAAGTTTGTTTTTGATCATTGCTAGACAACCATTTTCAGGTCTTGCCATAGATTGTCAAGTAAATTTAACTCAAAGGTAACTCGCCACTCAGGAACATTCACCGTCTTCTTGGAAAGCAACTCCAGTGTAGATTTGGATTGTGTTTTAGGTTATTGTCTAGGTGAAAGGTGAATTCATCTCCCAGTGTCTGATGGAAAGCAGAATGAGCAAGGTTTTCCTCTGTTATTATGCCTGTGCTTAGCACCATTCCATTTATTTATTTTATCCTGAAATATTTAACAATTACAGCATACCCATAACATGATGCAGCCACTACTATGCTTGAAAATATTGAGTCGGTGTTGTGTTGGATTTGCCCCTAACATAACACTTTGTGTTCAGGACAAAAAGTTAGTAGTTTGCCAATTTTTTTTGCAGTATTACTTCAGTGCCTTGTTGCAAACAGGATGCATGTTTTGGAATATTTGTATTCTGTACAGGCTTCCTTCTTTTCACTCTGTCAGATTATTATTGTGGAGTAACTGCAATGTTGTTGATCCATCCTCAGTTTTCTGATGGCATCATGATGAAATCCCTGCGCAGTTTTCTTCCTCTCCGGGAACAAGGTTAGCAAGGACTAGGGCTGTTATTGTGACCGTATTACTGCCACACCGGCAGTCAAATTCCAGGTGGCCATTTAGTCACGGTAATTAGGCTCCTCCAAGCTCTGATGCAGCTGATGGTCATTAGTAGCCTACCAAACATGCTAATTGCCTGGTACTCAGCACTCTATTGTCCCTCTCATCAATGCAAATGTTTTCGGATGTCAAACACTTCGAGAGCCCATGAACTCATGTTGCTCAACATTTCTATAGGCTATACTATGCAATTGAGTGAGAACAGAGTTTTGATGGCCTCTTAAAAAGAGGAGGATACCATCAGTGTTCTATAGGCTAGGCCTACTATATTTAACAACTTTCCTAATATTAAGCACATTGCTTCAGTTTACAACAGGCGTATAGCTTACCTGGCTGGCATGCAAATGGACCACGGGAAAAGCGTCCTCCATTCGCTATTTAACTGTATAGATGACATGTATTTTTTTCCCTATGCCCCTGTTTCGATACAGGTGCATGATAATGGTCCATTCAGCAACCATCACTCATGTGTTCCAGGTGCATGTTGTGTTAGCTAATCCAAGTTTATCATTTTAAAAGGCTAATTGATCATTAGAAAACCCTTTTGCAATTATGTTAGCACAGCTGAAAACTGTTGTTCTGATTTAAGAAGCAATAAAACTGGCCTTCTTTAGACTAGTTGAGTATCTGGAGCATCAGCATTTGTTTACAGGCTCAAAATGGCCAGAAACAAAGTACTTTCTTCTGAAACTCGTCTGTCTATTCTTGTTCTGAGAAATGAAGGCTATTCCATGCGAGAAATTGCCAAGAAACTGAAGATCTCATACAACGCTGTGCACTACTCCCTTCACATAACAGTGCAAACTGGCTCTAACCAGAATAGAAAGAGGAGTGGGAGGCCCCGGTGCACAACTGACCGCGTTTGCGGTCACTTGAAGCCTATTTAGCTGAGATGCCTGTGACGGGCATTGGCTAATAATAATTATCTGAGAGAGCCATGTGAGTGAGAGGTGCTTCCGAGCACGGCAGCTGGGAGAAGGGAATTATAATGATTATATTCAGCCCAAGGGCACAACGGCCACTTTTTTTAGGGGGCATTACGGCCACACAAGGGGGATGCTGTTGGGAAATTCGAGGCCTGGTGAGAATATTATCAAGTGCTTGTCAAATTCTGAATGAGAGACTGATGAAGTGTGTGTGCAGCCTGCACAAGAGGAAACAAAGCAACTTTTTTCAAATCATCATTAGTCGCATAATGCAGCCTTAGAATGTATTAATAATCAAAAGATATAGCCCAATGTTTGTATCACAACTAAAGTTGCATAAATAACTCTAAATTATGCATATAGGTGGACCTGTTTCTTTGTTAACTGCTCAACATAGAATAGCTGCATGTGTGCACTTCCTTGGAAATCGCTTGGAGAAAATATCCTTTCTATTTTATTCAGCTATGTTCAATTGTATTCTTCAAACTATAAAATAATTTTGCTACGGATTTCTAAGCAAATCTTGCCTGCTAAATTACCTAGTATAGCCCACATCCATATGTCATAGCCATATCAGGGCCTAACATAAAGACATGCTATTCTGTTCTTCTGAAATAGACTACTTTTTCTTCATATCATGTTTCTTTAAACCGGTCTAAAATAAATCATGGAATTATTGTCCTGGTGTAGGCTATATTAAATAGATTTTATTAAACTTTTGAATATGTATATTTACCAAAGGTCTGCATCAGTGGCTTGTAGGCTATGCGTGGAAGCCTGGAGAACGTGTTTATGTTAATTAATGGTCAATTACCGTAAGACCGGCAGTTATTCGCTGGATGATCACCGGCCGACAAAATGTCAGCCCTAGGAAGAACCCCTGTATCTTTGTAGTGACTGGGTGTATTGATACCCCCATCCAAAGTGTAATGAATCATTTCACTATGCTCAAAGGGACATTCAATGTCTGCCCTTCTTTGTGAGGCATTGGAAAACCTCCCTGGTCTTTGTGGTGGAATCTGTGTTTGAAATTCACTGCTCGACTGAGGGACCGTACACTTATCTGTATGTGTGGAGTACATGTTAAGCATTTTTACAGCACACAGTGAGTCCATGCAACTTATAATGTGACTTGTTAAGCACATCTTTACTCTAGGCTTGCCATAACAAAGGGTTTGAATACTTATTGACACACGATATTTCAGCTTTTCATTTGTATTCATTTGTAATTAGGCCAGTGACGACGACAATTTAATTTTAATCGATTTTAAATGCAGGCTGTAACACAACAAAATGTGGAAAAAGGCAAGGGGTGTGAATAGTTTCTGTGAAGGCACTGTATATTTATCATCGCCCCCCGGGCTAAGTACCAGCTGATAGGGGGAGCAAAATGAGGAAACATACTGCTGTCAGTTAAATTAGCTGAACGATTACACTGCAGCAGCAACCTGTGTGTGCGTATGTGAATATCCAGTCAGATATATTTTCTTTATGATCAACAAGTGCTGTTTAGCTAGGATTTTAAATGGCCTAGTGCTTTCAGCATGGCTTTATGATGCAGGAGTTTGATTTGGTGTTATGAAAATTGATAGTGCGTGTGTATTGCTGCTGAATATGACACTAGTATGATGATAACCCAGGCATTCTGAAGATTAGTCTCAACAGGAGAAATCCTCTGTCCAAATCCCCTTGCCTTAATCGCTCTCTCTCGTTCTTAATCATGCTCTCTCTCTCTCACATTCTAGTACAGATGAGTTGCTGTAGTCATCGTTTTCGTGATGTCATTTCATTGAGTAGGAGGGGTGAATCTTGGTCAGTGTATGTTAGTGTTTGGGTGTGCATGTTCAAAAACAGTGTATTACTGTATGCCATGTGTGCATGTTGTTTTATTGTGGTCGTCAGCATATCAATGTGTGTTTTGTCTCCTCCCCAGATCTGCCCAGAGCCTGAGAGAAGAGAGACCGCCTACTGTGTAGCTGGGCCTATGACCAGCAGTGTCCCACCCTCCCATTGAAAGCGATGTGTGTGGGAGGTGGAGGCCGCAGCATCAGCAGAGTGTGTGTGGGGCTCCTCTCCCTCTCCCCTACTCCACACTCTGGCCTGGGATGCCAGCTCCCTGCCCCCCTGCCTGCTGTCCTGCCCTGAGCTCTCCTGGGGCGCCATGAACACCTACAGAGATCGAGGGGTCACCTGCACCTCCTCAGACCTGCTGGAGAGGGGCGGAGGGGGAGGGCCTGGGTCCCTCCTCACACAACATGCCGCCTTCCACCTCACCCCCAATGGCCACACTGCCCCCTCCTCTGATCCAGCTACCCAATCCCGTGTCTCCGTTCCCAAGATGGGTGTCCGCGCCCGTATTGCTGAGTGGCCGCCGCGCCATGCGCAATCAAGGGAGTCGCTCCTGGAGAACGGGCAAGGTGGTAATCACCATGGAGACGACCCCTCCACGACGACCGCATCTTTCCCCATCTCCGAGGTCGGGCTGGTGAGGGGAGGAGTGGCTCGTTTACCAAGGCGACGCACGAAGGACGTGGAGTTCCGTGGTGGGTACGGAGGTGAAAGAGGGTCTCCCGCAGGCCTGCGTGCCTTCCCCCCGTTACGGCAGCGCTCCAACAGCGAGGTGACTCTGAGCGAGCAGGATGAGAACGAGGTGGAAGGTCGTGGAGGTGCTAATCTGTTCCGGGAGTACGGCAGCACCTCCTCCATCGACGTGCAGGGCATCACCGAGCAGAGCTTCTTTGACATGCTCAGCCAGTTCCACCAGGAGAGGCCCGACCAGCGCAGCACTGCCCCCGGACGCCTGGGAGAGCGACTGTACACCCCCAACTCCCCTCCCTCGGCACCCCTCCCCACGGGCCACTCCCCCACGCCCACATCCCGGGGGGAGGATGGAGGGATGGGGAGGTCAGAGAACAGGGTGAGGAAGAAGAGTGGGGGGACAGAGTCGTCTCTGGGGACGTCCTCTCTGTTCCGGAAGCTCCGCAGCTCCAGCAGAGGGGAGCTGGACAGAGGGGATGCGTGGGAGGACGGGGGAAGCCGTAACTCTACAGATACCCCCTACAAACCCTGGGTGTGCCCCAAGAGCTTTGTCCACTACGACGCCCAGAGCATCCTGTTTGACCTCAATGAGGCGGCTGCTCAGCGTGCCTATGTAGCCAAGCGGAGGAACACTGCCACCGGGGCATCGGCGGCCTCAGTCTCCCTGGCTGTGTCACGGTCCTCAACTCTGAGTGGGTTGGACGCTACCTACTCCAGCATTGAGGACCTGACGCTAGGCCTCGACCCCAGCGCGCCCACACCCTCCCTGGGCATGGACCCTCTGGACGCCCCCCCCGGAGGCCCCAACTCCAGTCCGCTCCTCCTCAGTTGCCCCCACTTCCGCAACGAGACGGGGGGCCACGGGGAGCGCAACGTCAGCTTCCTGAGCTCCTCGGCCGAGCGGGGAGGGGAGGGGGGCGCGGGTGACATGGCGAGGGGCAGCCTTCGGCGTAGCAACGCCAGTGTGTCGGTGGTGGAGGTGCCCATAGAGCAGCAAGTCACCAGAATGGACAGGCTGAAACTCTATAGCATCGAGCACGTGGACCTGGGGGCGCGCTACTACCGAGACTACTTCCACGGGAAAGGTAACAACTGATCTGATCTTGCCACTCAATCCAGCCTAACTACTTTTACTGTAACTACTCACAAAAGTCTAGCGTATCACTAGTGTTTCCACTGGCGGTACTCTCTCCTCCTCCATCCAGCTGTCCCTGTACGGGCAGCCAACCTGGCAGTGGTCCCAGAGGATAACGTGTACCTGCCTCTTGTCTGTTGGCAAACTGAGTTTGTAGCTCAGAGAAGAATTAGCTTAATCCCACACACACACATTTTCCTTTCTGCCCCTGCACATTAATCCTGACACTGGATGTCTCCCCCCCCCCCAATCCTAAAGAACAGCTGTGTGTGTATGTGCGCGCGCTCCCAGAATTCCCTCTCTAGGCCCTGGAAAAATAGATAGCTGCCCCCAAGGACTAAATCATCTGGTAAGAGCCTAATTAGAGACAGATGTTGTCAGGGTTTGTGACGCCTGCAACCACAGAGATGAAGGTTACCGCTCCAAAAATACTACTGCCTGTCCCCCTGAACGCTGCGTGGAACGTGAGACTGCTCCAGAGCAGTAACTGTGATGCCCTGCGTGCATGTCAAAAAGCCTCACCCAGAAAGCTGACATTTTATACTGCAAGACAAAGCTGGAATGCTAAACATTGCTGAGCCTCTTCAACTATGCAGGGACGAAACAAGTTTGAAATCGTAAAGTTCTTTCATGAGTTTCTTTCTCCACTCACAAATAGAAGTCGCTCACAGTTTGAGGAGTAGGCCGTTACTGTATCATGTGGAAATGTTTACAGCCTTTTACTTCAGGAATGTGTCTTATCAGAGATTTCCACTTATTCATCAAACTTTAGATAAGCAGATGGGCTACTCAGTCTTCAGTCTGTCACACACTTATAATGAAATGTAATAAAATGTCCTGTGGAATGTTCTGATTATGAAACCAACCTTTCTGGCCACGATAGGCCTATATCACGCAAAGCAATAAGGCTAGTACGTCAATGCAAGCGATTGTATCGTTGTGGATTAAATAACAAATATAATTGAGTTTAGTCATTTGTAGATTCTTATTGTGTTCTCTACTCTACCGCTCTGAAGGTTACTCAAGCACGTGACTTCACCTGAAAGAGTCAAATCTGTACCGAGCAAGCCGTGCCGCCGCACCACAGGCTCAGCTGTACAATCTTAGTCTGTCATTTGTAGCTCTAATCGATGTCCTCCGGTTCCTTGATGAGCTGATTAATTCAACGTGTAATTGAAAATGTATTGAATCCACATGCATACAAGCACTGCAAGCGCTGTTGTTATCGCGCTCTTCAACATATCTCTTCTCTTTCCCTCCTCCGCTCTGAGCCTGTTCTCTCGCTCTCTCCTTTCACTCTCAACCCCCTACTTTCCCTCCTCCATTTTTCCATGTCCAAAGGCTGTTATTACAATGATCAATACACGTGTTCAACAATACCAAAGGCATGTCCAGGCATGTTGTGAATACACTCTGTCCCTGTGTGTCACTGCAGAGCACTCTAACTACTTTGGGACGGACGAGAAGCTGGGTCCGGTGGCTGTGAGTATCCGCAGGGAGAAACTGGACGACACTAAAGACCTGAAGGACCAGTACCAGTACCGCATCATCGCCAGAACCAGTGAGGTACTAACACCCACCCCACCTCCCACTGCCTGCCTACGCACAGCTAGAGGGAACACTGAGTAGGCTGAATACTGATGATGCCATGATATGTGTGTTTGAATAGGCAGAGTGTGTGTGTGTGGGAGTTTTGTGGGGTTTTTTTACGCTGTTATTTATGCCTGGACCTGACCTCAGTGAGTCCCCACGGACCATGTTGGCTCCACATACACTACCTTCTCGCTCCACACCTTCCCCTCGCTCCATTACCTTCCCTTCTCCCTCCAATCTCTCCATTCTCTACCAGTGGAAATTTCCACCTGACCAGGCCCTGCTCAGAACAGCCAAGCCAAACACTGCCCCGGCCCTGGTCCGCTGGTAGACCTCTCTCCACTAATACCCCAGCTAGTGATATGTCAAACCTTTTCATCCAAGCAAAGATGTAGCCTGACGACTCAAACTAAATTCTTCTGTTATTCGCTACATACTTTAGTCTGAGACTGCTGTTGTTTGAAGTCGTTTGTGGTGAAGAGGGGCGTTGTACAAAACAAAGTCCTCAGCAATTTGGATCGTCGCTAACCAATCAAGAGTATCAAAGCCAATGACACATTTTCAAACCTCCGCTTTACCCATGGCTGTTCTGGCTCTGGCCCTACCCATCGGTTTCTGGACCAATCAGACAGCCCCAAATGTGTTCCCATTCGACGAAGTGTCGTGGAGGTACTCGGATCCAGACTCATTGCGGAGAAGAAACGAACGTCCGTTGGCATGTTGTAGCGTTTGGCCGGAGAAAGGAGTCTGGGTAGCCAGACAAGCAAAGATGTGCTCTGATTGGATCACCACCCCTCCAGCCCTGGGACAGGGCATTCTCTATGATTGGCCCAATCACCCGCCCAGCTTTACCAAAGTCCTCTTTAGTAGGTTATAAACAAGTGTGGGCAGGGTTTACGTACTAGGGCACCACCAGAAGCACTGAAATATTCACGTGGAAAACCACATAAGCAATACAGGCCATGATTTTTTAGGGCACTCGAGTCCACGTATACCTGGCACTACCTTTTCTGCACACACAGGTTCTCTCATACTCTGCGACTGATTTGAAAGATTGACTTCCACTGCACAAATAGTGAGCCTAATAGACTGGGTGTACATAGCGTTTCTGCATGCACCCTGTCTAATACATGTGCTTCCCAATAGTGACCAGTGAGTCCTGTGGCCGTGCCCCTCTGGTTGGCTGCTGCCCTCCCTCGTGTTGTTTTTAGCTGGATTACATGGCTGCCTGGCCTCATCACCTTAGCCCCTATGGAACAATGGGCCGCTCCACCGCCTGTGTCTACAGAGCTCAGCTCACACAGACACTCCACTCAGGCCTGCCCTTGGTTCCCACAGAGAGAGAGCGAGAGAACGCTCACAACCCCTCCCTCCCTCCTCCCATACTCTCTAATTGAAGTCTGAACGATGCTGACACAGCATGCTGTAACCACACGATACACACTCAGTCACACACATCCGCGTGCACACACACACATTCTTACACATAACCCACAAAGGCCCCAGATTGGCTCAGTCAGTCACTGCTGGATGCCAACATAGGGTTTCCCACCCTGCCTCTCAGGGGGAGAGATGGAATGGAGGCACTTGTCAGAGGTTAGAGGTCACCGGGGGAAACACGGTATTAATAGTTAGACGACAAGTTATTGGCAACTATTGGCTCTGCATCTGATTAAACCACTTATGGAGTCCATTGTCAAGAGTAGCTCTATATTGTGCCGGAAGGCAATCTGAATAGCTGGAATTTAACATGCACTGTTTAGGGGTTTCTTTTCCGCCACGCCAAACCCTTGATTTCGTTAAGGTGAAGCACTCTCTCGCCCCGTCTAGCTCCTCAGCAGTGTGTTGCAGTTTTAATGAAGCACGGTGCCGTAGTCTCTGAGTACATTGAATAACGTACAGCTCTCTCGGCGCCTGAGATTATTATAGCCCCGCTGTCTGGAAACACCCCGAGTACAGATTGCAGATATCCACCGGCTGAAGACATCTGTCCTATTTCTCAATGTCTCAACAATTTTTTTTTTTTTAAACTTCCAGAGACATAGATGTGAGAACGTTCTCTTCAAGTTAATGAACAATAAAGTACATCTCGTGTGTTTTTTTACATCTCTAATGAGTTCAATGTCCTCTTGTGTGTAGCTGGTGACGCTGCGGGGATCCATCCTGGAGGATGCGGTGACCTCCACGGGGAGGCACGGCACGGTGCGTGGTCTCCCCCTAAAGGAGGTGCTGGAGCAGGTGGTCCCGGAGCTCAGTGTGTCCTGCCTGCGCCTGGCTCTCAGCACGCCCAAGGTCACCGAGCAGCTCCTCAAACTGGACGAACAGGGGGTGAGTCTAGCGGGGTCACGGTCTCAGGCGCGAGTTCTATGATATCTCCGTGCGTCTGTCTCTGTCTTACGTCACCTCTGATACCACCACCAACAGTTACAGTCATAAACGCTAGATGGGCGTGTCTCTGTTTGAGCCAGGGGCGCGGCATCCGCGTGTGAATGCCGTCTAATATTTGTTTCTTCTCCGGTTTATAGCTGAGTCAGAAGCACAAGGTGGGAGTGATGCTGTGTCGGGCAGGGCAGAGCACCGAAGAGGAGATGTATAACAATGAAGAGGCCACGCCCGCCTTCTCGGCCTTCATGGACCTGCTAGGGGAGCAGGTGTGTCTCCGAGGCTTCACCAACTACGCCGCCCAGCTGGACACCAAGAGTACGTGTCTGTGTGTGAGGGGGGTGCGTAGTAGGGCGTTCGTTCGCCTGTGACTGCGCGTGCCTAATGTCAGAACAGAGTTTTCTGCATGCCTTCCTGACCTTGCAGTCATAGAATGATCGACCCAAAGGGTGTGAACACGGAGTAAAGTGAGCGATTCCTGTCAAACGGTGCATGAATATAAAAACAGTGTTGCTACATAACTGCCTACTGAAGTCAAAACGTTTAGGAAAAAAAGAGTTTGAGTTATGTGGTTTCCTGAAACAGTATTGTAATTCTCTACGGACTACGGCTTTTGATGTGGCCCTCTCTTTCCATTGTGTCCCTTCATTTGTGGAGTTCATGCCCTGGTGCTGAACTGGGACTGGATAACGCAATATTAACCGTGTGTTTGCCTGTGCGTGTGTTTTGTTTCTCTCTCTCGGTTTCCCCCAGCTGACTCGACGGGCACCCACTCCCTGTACACCACCTACCAGGGCTATGAGGTCATGTTCCACGTGTCCACCATGCTGCCCTACATGCCCAACAACCCCCAGCAGGTGAGACCAACACACACCCAGCACGGTCTACCACAGCCCAACCCAGACACCTTCATGCCTACAAGATAGGATTCAGCCTGCCTCTTCAACTGCCCTTCTATCTAGTATTGTTGTCTGGTCAATCCCACAGGTGTAGTTACAGACGTTCAGGCACTCTTCCAGATTCCTAAAGGGTACTCTGGGTAGCGTGGCCATTGTCACCGTCTCACTAATCCTTTGGACGTCCGTCCGAGTGTCACCGTCGAGCGTCATATATATCTCAGATTCAGAAGACACATGGCGGACAAAGGGTTAAATATTTTGTGTATGTGGTTTGTTGTAGCGCCGTTCTATAGTTTGTCTGGCTCGGACTTGGACAATTGCAGCTGCCTATGAAATAGAACTTCTCTCTTGCCCCGCTCCCTCACTTCTCTTTTAGAGTGTTGTTCCTCTTCCATTCTGTGTGTCTGTAGTATTTTTATGGAGTCTTTGTTCTCTTTGAATGGGCTTTTCGGTCCTCTCTCTCATAACTGGTTCAAAGCTGGGTGGGGCTCAGTCTCTAGATTTTGAGAGACTATTTTTCCCTTTCTGCTTTAAATAACGCTGCCTTGCTACATATCCCTCAGGGCGTTGTGTTAACGGTGTGTCTGAGTGGTCTGTGTCAGTTGTTAAACTAGGCATTATTGTGTGTGCGCGCGCGTGTATGTTTAAATTGTTGGCTCAAGTGTTTGCATGAGAACTTAATGTGGGTCATATAAACCCCACGAGTGTACTTATGTTTGTAATGTGCTGCTAAAAGTATTTATGTTCGTTGAATACATGCCAACTGTACAGTCACTGTTGCTAGCACATACGTTTGGTCATGTAGTGTATGTGGACACCTGCTCGTCGAACATCTCATTCCAAAATCATGGGCATTGGTCTCCCTTTGCTGCTTTAATCATGGGAGTTGGTCTCCCTTTGCTGCTTTAATAGCCTGCACTCTTCTGGGAAGGCTTTCCACTAGATGTTGTAACATTGCTGTGGGGACTTGCTTCCATTCAGCCACAAGAGCATTAGTGCGGTCGGGTGATGTTGGGTGATTAGGCCTGGCTCGCAGTCGTCGTACCAATTCATTCCAAAGGTGTTCGGTGGGGTTGAGGTCAGGGCTCTGTGCAGGCCAGTTCTTCCACATCGATCTCCACAAACCATTTCTGTATGGACCTTGCTTTGTGCATAGGGGCGTTGTCATGCTGAAACAGGAAATGGCCTTCCCCCAAACTGTTGCCACAAAGTCGGAAGCACAGAATTGTCTAGAATGTCATTGTATGCTGTAGCATTAAGATTTCCCTCCACTGGAACTAAGGGGCCTAGCCCAAACCATTAAAAACAGACCCAGACCATTATTCCTCCTCCACCAAACTTTACAGTTGGCACTATGCATTGGGGCAGGTAGCGTTCTCCTGGCATCCGCCAAACCCAGATTCGTTCGTCGAACTGCCAGATGGTGAAGCGTGATTCTTCACTCCAGAGAATGGCGCCGAGCCGACGCTTGGCATTGTGCATTGTATTGTTGCATAGGCTTATGTGCGGCTGCTCAGCCATGGAAACCCACTTCATGAAGCTCCCGACGAACAGTTATTGTGCTGACGTTGCTTTCAGGGGCAGCTTGGAACTCGGTAGTGAGGGTTGCAACTGAGGACAGAAGATTTTTTTATGCGCTTCAGCACTCGCCGGTCCTGTTCTGTGAGCTTGTCTGGCCTACTACTTCGCGGCTGAGCCGTTGTTGCTCCTCGACGTTTCCCACTTCCCAATAACAGCACTTGACCGGGGCAGCTCTAGCAGGGCAGACATTGAACCAACTGACTTGTTGGAAAGTTAGCATCCTATGACGGTGTCACGTTGAAAGCCACTGAGCTCTTCTGTAAGGCCATTCTACTGCCAGTGTTTGTCTATGGAGATAGCATGGCTTAGTGCTCGGTTTTATACACCTGTCAGCAATGGGTGTGGCTGAAATAGCCAAATTCACTCATTTGAAGGGGTGTTCCACATACTTTTGTATATATAGTGTAGGCTTGCTAATAGTTGCTAATACATACAACTGTTGCTAAAAGTATTTTAACAGCAGCCTATGTATGTGAATGGGTAGGTTATGAAAACTCAGTTTAAGCTATAGCAACAGAGATTCCAAGGCTATCACTGTTAATGAAAATTGGTTCTCAGTTGACCAACCTGGTTAATTAAATAACGAGTTCGATGAATAAAATGTAAACGATGTATGAATGGGTTACGCCGAAGACGTTTTCAGTGTGAAGATGGACAGAAACTGCTTCTATAATAGAAATCCCCGGTCACACTTGAAGGCGATGTCATGGCGACATTAGCTAGCGTCATGCGCAAAAACACGCCATTGGTGTCGACCAGTCATGTCGTGCCGAACTGAGCATGTGCAGACCGTCAAATGAAAGGCAGTCCTTCGATATAAAGTTTTTTTTTATGTACATGTCAGTTTGTCACTATCACGAGGTTGTAGTAATGACAGGTTCAGCTACTTAAGACATTGGCTCGAATCTAGGTTTTGCCTTAAGGACACATTTTGCACTTCTCTGTCTGCCAAACCCACTGTCTGGTGTGTCAAGTCTGCTTCCGGATGCATTCCCAAAAGTATCGCGACGTTGCGCCCCTGGGTTTGAAAACTCTGTGGTTACGCTATTTGTGTACGTGTCCCTGACTGTGAACTACGTTTATAGGAGTGTGAGTGTGTAAACGGCACACTGGGAGAGAGTAGATGACTCTTCAGCACACTGACTCCATCCAGAGGCTCAAAGGCAACAGCAGCAACGTTTTTTACTTCCGCCACGCAACCTCTAGGTGTCAGTGTTGATCACCAATAAACCCTCACTCTGAGAGTGGGACGGAAAGGAGAGAGGGAGAGCTGCTAAGTCAGTCGATATAGAGTAATATTATGTGCCAGAGAGAGGAGGGGAGTCAAAAAGAGAGAGCCGAAGAGGTGACTGTGATTAAGAGAGGACGTGGAGAGGAGAGCAGGCTCTCCAGTACATTCGGACTGCAGGGGCCTTTGTCAGTTGTCCAGCCCCAGGCAGAACTGGTGTCTCAGGCATACAGAGCTCCAGCAGCACCCCCTAGTGTGTGTTTAAGCTTTATGCTGTCTTATGTAATTGACACTTTCACACTGCTGCAGAGAGAGAGGGTGGGCGAGCACCGCAATGGACACGGTATGTATTCTGTTACTGTGTGACTGACATTCACACATACTCAATCGAATGTAGCATTGCATAAAGATCTGCTTGTTAGCCTCAGCAGTTCTCTCACTGCCTATATCTGCACCCCAATCTCAGACCTACATCCGCGTGGACTGGGACCAATCTGTATCTCTCTCGCTCGGTCTCTCTCGCTGACTTTTCCCGAACAATATACTGGGGCGATAGTGAGTCAAGTGAGCCCGTGTGCCAATTCTGGCTCACTCATGTTAATTTGTGCTTGGTCTGTCTCCCCCGCTCACTCTCCTCCCCTCCCTCTGCTTCTGTTTGTCTCCTCCCCCTGCCAACTCTGTGTCCTTACCTCCACCCTCGCTCGGACTCCTTTCTGTCTCCCTCTTTCACACGTTCCTTTTTTCTCTCTCTTACCCCCCCCCCCCTCTCCTCGTCCCCCCCCCCCCCCCCCCCCCCTCCTCCTTTTTCTCCCTCAGCTCCTGAGGAAGAGGCACATAGGGAATGACATCGTCACAATAATCTTCCAGGAGCCGGGAGCGCTGCCCTTCACCCCTCAGAACGTCCGCTCCCACTTCCAGCACGTGTTCGTCATTGTCCGTGTGCACAACCCCTGCTCCGACGACACCTGCTACAGGTGGGGGGGGGGGCACCAACTCTCACCATGGTATCCATTATGCTGTTATTGGTCGGTTGGTCATGGTTGTTTTTTCTCTTCTCCTCAGTGTGGCTGTGACGCGTATGAATGACGTACCTTCCTTCGGCCCACCCATCCCCAGCGGGGTGACGTTCCGCGGCCCTGAAGCATTCCGCAACTTCCTCTTGGCCAAGGTCATCAATGCAGAGAGCGCCGCGCACAAGTCTGAGAAGTTCCACACCATGGCCACTCGCACGCGACAGGAGTACCTCAGAGACTTAGCCGAGAACTGTGTGAGCAGTACGCCGCTCGACTCCGCGGGCAAACTCAACAACCTCATCTCGCTGGCGTCGAAGAAGAGAGAGCGGGCGCGGGCGAGAGACGGGGCAGAGTTGGGAGCGGCCGGGGCGGTGGCGTGGAGGGTGCTGGCCCAGGACTTCAGTGGCGGCGGGACGGAGATCTCCTGCGCTCTGGGCGTGTCGGCAGAGTACATCCTCCTGGCAGACTGCAACACCAAGGAAGTGGTGTTCAACTGCTTCTGCGCCGACGTGATCGGCTGGACGCCGGAGAGGCTGGCGCTGAAGATCTTCTACGGGAGAGGAGACCACATCGCCGTCAGAGTCCCAGAGGGCTTTGCTCAGGACATCAGGGAAGTGGTGCAGAGGTTAAAGGTGAGTGGGCAGAGGTCACAGAGCTGGGGAAGTTAACCAGAGGTATGGTGGCGTAAGAGGCAGGGAAGAGAGTTCAACTGGATTTTTTTGTGGAAGAAATAGCCTGGTTACCACCTCTCTACATTGTTGCGAAAGACAATTAAATGTTTGCTGAAACACACAGGCACCCAGGCTAAGATGACTATGATTCTTGCCAAGAGGAGGCACAACACTCATACTGAAACTAAAAATCTATGAAAATAGTATGTTTGGCTGTTGTTGTATGGCAGTATAATTATGGATTTAATGATGGATTTAAAACCACCAGCCTTTCGAAGCCCTTTTATTTGCTGAAAGCCCCTAAGCTCTTCCCCCTCCCTCCCTCTCTCCCCAGGCGCTGACGGTGGGCTGTGAGACAGTGGATATGACTCTGAGGAGGAACGGCCTGGGACAGCTGGGGTTCCACGTCAGTCTGGACGGCACCGTGGCTGAGGTACTTTCCCCATACTTTATAAAACATGTTTTTCAGTAAACGCATGTAAAATCAGACGTAAAATTGAATTGAAAGTCCGATTATTTTTTCAATTAGGTGGAGGAGTATGGCTTCGCCTGGCAGGCAGGGCTGAGGCAGGGCAGCCGGCTGGTGGAGATCTGCAAGGTTGCCGCGGTAACCCTGACACACGAGCAGATGATCGACCTACTGAGGACGTCTGTCACCGTTAAAGTGGTGATCATACCGCCCTACGAGGAGGGAGGGCCCCGCAGGTGTGTGTGTGTGTGCGCACGTTTGAGTGTGTGTATGTGAAAATGAACACGTTTGTGTGTTAGCTGTCAAAGCATCATCCTGCCTCTAAGGATGTGTTGTAGAGAGAGAAGACTCACAACACACAGCAACACCAACAGAGCTGAGAGATGCTGGCCAGACGTCTCTGTTCTGAGGAGAGTTTTGAGTGGGTGTGTGTGAAAGGGAGAGAGGCGAAGAGGCACATGGTGTGGGCTTGGTGAAAGAGGAGCGGGAAAGAAAGAGACGGATAGAAGGAAGCAACAATCAATAGAATGAATCGTGTCCTTTCAAGCTTTCTTATTCCCCGTCTCTCGTTCTGTCCATCAAGGCCTGTGTTTTTCCCTCAGCCTCTCACTCTTTTTCTCTCTTTCTCTCTCTCGCTATCTCCCCTTCACCCATCTCCGTTCCTCTCAACCTTTCATCTGAGTATGGGCCTTGAGTACAGTGGGATAATGAGGCTCTATTAAATACTGTGGGTTTGAATGTTACTGAGATGAATACGCACTGACGACACAGTGTGACTAGTCTCTACTCGATATATAGCCCAGCTTGGCGGTGTCCCAAATGGCACCCTTTTCCGTATTTAGTGCACTGCTTTTGAAGGGCCCTGGTTTAAAGTAGTGCACTATATAGGGAATAGGGTGCCATTTGGGACGTAACCCCGAGTGTGCTGCTCCGTAGTCGGTCACAAGTAGCAGGATGTCTGTTCTTGATTGAGTTGGGGGTTGCTAAATACAGTAATTGTGCTGCCGGGGCTGTGTGATTGCACCGTGGTTGGATTTCTTTAATGTGTAAGGCAGTTTAATTGCATGACTTAAACCCCTTTGATACACACACACACTTGCGCGCGCACACACACATACACACACGCTCACTTCTCCACACACACTACGTAATTAGCCTTGTATTTCACTCTTTCTGTTCCGCCCTCTCTCTTTCACCCCCACCCCTCTCTCTCTCTCGCTCACACTCGTTTGATATAGTATACCGGGACAATAGATTGCATGAGATTAAGGCCCGGAATCTGCAGAAAGAGGGCAAATAAATAAATAAAAAGAGGCGATTTAATTAAAAATGCATGCTCCGTGCTAATGAAAAGGGTAGAAAAGGAGGGAGAGAGGTAGTGTGTGTGTGTGTGTACAGTAGGATAGCCGGCATAGAGGAGCTTGAATGGGAAGACATGTCTGAACACCTCTCAGGTGGGAGAAGCCAAGTGGGAGGGAGAGAGAAAGAGCTGGCTTCACTTTCTCCTCTGTCTCTCCCCCTCCCTGTGTGAGAGAGAGAGAGCTCCCCAGCTGTCAGGCCGGCCATTGCGATGGAGCGGTCTCTGGAAGTGGGCACTGGTGTTTTCTCTCTCGAAGGTTGGTACTCTGGTGTGTGTGCATCGCGCGTGTTCTTATCCAGTGTGTGTGAGGGTTGTTTTCGTGACTTGACATTGGCAGTCGTATTTGTGCGTTTGTGTGTGATCTAGGTTTTTCCTTCCAAGGTTGGTTAGTACACTCACTGGTATATGTGTGAGAGTGATAGAGAGACCATCATTCTACTCATGCAATGTCTCCTGGTATCTTTCATACCGACAGTGCATGTGATGTTGCGTTGTCCCCTGTGTGTTTGTGTGTGTGTGCTCTGTTTCTCTTAGCCTGCAGTGGTAGTAGTGGTGTGTTTGCTTTAGAAAACAAACAAACAAACAGTCTTGGGCTTAGTGTGGCCAGGCCAGTGTGATTGAGCTTAATCCAGGTCAAATAGTACGGGACAGATCACACGCTGGACAATCTGCTCCTGTCCAGCTCTCCTTTGATTCTTTGTTCCTCTTCTTGTCCGTTACCTAGGCTATATTCAGATTTTCTGTCACTTTCTCCACTTCTCATCCCTTTTCCCTGTCCTCTAATTTATTCATTTTTCCTTTTCTTCCCTTTTTATCCCCCCTTTCTTTCTCCTCTTCTCTTCCCTCCTCTCCTCGTCTCTATTTTCCCTCTCCTCCTTTCACTAGTCTGTCCCTCTCCTCCTCTCTCCTCTCCCGCCGTGTTGCAGTGATGTACATGGTCTAGTGTCTGAGGCAGCCTTTGCTGTGGCGGTGTGTGATCCCTCTTTAACCTCCAATAATAGACTTTACCATGAAATAGTGATGAAGGATGAAAGATGCATGTGCCGTTTCTGCTCAAGGCTTTAGTGGGGATGTTGAGAGGGTGAGTCTGTCACGCAGGTGCCCGGGTTAAAAAGGGATCTATTGCTATTGACCCCCCCCCTTCCCACTGAAACTGATGTTGGTCATTATTGCCTCATTATTGCCTCATTGAGTGTGTTCCTTTTGGGTTTGCTCGAGGTTTTCAATGTGCACTTCATTGTATGTGGTAGTGCAGTGACTACTCGAAAGGTCCATGTCATGACTTTTATCGGGGGAAGTCGAAGAAAAGCCTGATATCTCACGGGATATCATGAAAGTATTTAACTAGAGCGAACTAGGCTTAAACGGCCATTTCCACATGCCTTGCGTGTATAAAGTCAATGCAAGTTGACACATCTAGGCTCCGTACACGCGAATAAAAGGCTGACGGAGAGTATCTTTATGAGATTAGGGGTTTATCTTGTGTTCCTGCCCAAATGAATACTTCAGCGACAACTGGGTGACTAAAAAGGTCAGGGCTTGGATTCTATCTGTACGCGTGCTCATAGACACACTCACACACTTGACCGAGGCCTCACAGTAGGGGACAGAGTCCCCCCCACCCCACCCCTTTTCCATCCTGAGGTATCAAGGGAGCTCATTAGTGCTTGTGTGTGAGCTGTTGGAGGGGGATGCTGAAGGGAATATGCTGAGGGAGAGTATGGAGGAGTTCAGGGTTTTCACCTGCTCAGCTTAAGTTCAGCTTGAGTTCGACTGCAGCTCCCGTGAGCGAGGTGGACCTCTTATCTGAGTGCTGTAGTTGTGTGTGTGTGTGCAAGTGTGTGCGTAGCCACTGCTATTTTGTAAGCAACTATGACATCTTTTCAGTTGTTGTCTGGTGTTAGTGTGTAGTCTTCTATGTGAAGCGGGTAGTCTTGCAATACAACTGCAGTAGTACTGACTCTGCATTCCCCCTCTCTGTCTGTAGGGGCTGTACAGAGGAGTATGAGATGAAGACAATGGAGCAGAAGCCAGAGTCTGAGCCCGTGGCAGCAGGGTACCGGCCCTCCCCTCGCACCCCTGTCTTGCGCTGGGACAGCCCCCCCGGCCCTCCGGGCCTGCACAGCGCCCCCACCCCTCAGCGTTGGACCCCTATGGGCCCCCCACCACCCCAATCCCGCTCACATAAAGCCATGGTCATGCCCATCCCATACAGGGAGGCCCAGCATCTCTCCAACAAGAGGTGAGACACTGGTGTGTATTTGTGTGTGTGATTGTTTGCCTTGGGTTTAGACACTGGTGTAGTTGTCCTTGTTTGCTTCAGCTTCTTGAGTGGGTGATCCTATGCTAATGACTTGCTGTCATTCTCATAAATGCTTCGACGATGAGGTTATTCTTATAATAACGTAAAGCGGGACAAAAAATAGCATGGTTTGGGCGATTTTATAGGAAATGTAACCCATACAATGGTCCTTTTGGAGGAAGGATTGTTTATGTATTTTACATTTGTATCTAAAAGCATATTTGAGAAATAATTAATCAAAGATGGCATTTTTATGACATTTTGGGCTACCCAGGCCTCTTAAGACTCCAGTGTTTTCATCTGTAGGTGCTACAAATCAAAACATGTGTATTATGAAGCTTTACATTGCTCTTTAATATCAGTAGTATTTTAATTTCTATATAAAAAAATAGATATACATTTGAAGTCGGAAGTTTTTGATACACCTTAGCCAAATACATTTAAACTCAGTTTTTCACAATTCATGACATTTTAATCCTAGTAAAAATTCACAGTCTTAGGTCAGTTAGGATCACCACTTTATTTTAAGAATGTGAAATGTCAGAATAATAGTAGAGAGAATGATTTATTTCAGCTTTTATTTATTTCATCACATTCCCAGTGGGTCAGAAGTTTACATACACTCAATTAGTATTTGGCATTGCCTTTTAAATTGTTTAACTTGGGTCAAACGTTTCAGGTAGCCTTCCACAAGTTTCCCACAATAAGTTGGGTGAATTTTGGCCCATTCCTCCTAACAGAGCTGGTATAACTGAGTCAGGTTTGTAGGCCTCCTTGCTCGCACACCCTTTTTCAGTTCTGCCCACAAATTTTATATGGGATTGAGGTCAGGGCTTTGTGATGGCCACTCCCAATACCTTGACTTTGTTGTCCTTAAGCCATTTTGCCACAACTTTGGAAGTATGCTTGGGGTCATTGTCCATTTGGAAGACCCATTAGCGACCAAGCTTTAACTTCCTGACAGATGTCTTGATATGTTGCTTCAATATATCCACATATTTTTCCTCCCTCATGATGCCATCTATTTTGGAAAGTGCACCAGTCCCTCCTGCAGCAAAGCACCCCCACAACATGATGCTGCCATCCCTGTGCTTCACGGTTGGGATGCTGTTCTTTGGCTTGCAAGCCTCCCCCTTTTTCCTCCAAACATAACGATGGTCATTATGGCCAAACAGTTCTATTTTTGTTTCATCAGACCAGAGGATATTTCTCCAAAAAGTACGATCTTTGTCCCCATGTGCAGTTGCTAACTGTAGTCTGGCTTTTTTAATGGCGGTTTTGGAGCAGTGGCTTCTTCCTTGCTGAGTGGCATTACAGGTTATGTCGATATATGACTTGTTTTACTGTGGATATAGATACTTTTGTACCTGTTTCCTCCAACATCTTCACAAGGTCCTTTGCTGTTTTTCTGGGATTGATTTGCACTTTTCGCACCAAAGTATGTTCATCACTAGGAGACAGAACGCGTCTCCTTCCTGAGCGGTATGATGGCTGCGTGGTCCCATGGTGTTTATACTTGCGTACTATTGTTTGTACAGATGAACGTGGTACCTTCAGGCGTTTATAAATTGCTCCCAAGGATGAACCAGACTTGTGGAGGTCTACAATTTATTTTCTGAGGTCTTGGCTGACTTCTTTAGATTTTCCCATGATGTAAAGCAAAGAGGCACTGAGTTTGAAGGTAGGCCTTGAAATACATCTACAGGTACACCTCCAATTGACTCAAATTATTTTAATTAGCCTATCAGAAGCTTCTAAAGCTGTGACATCATTTTCTGGAATTTTTAAGCTGTTTAAAGGCACAGTCACAGTAAACTTCTGACCCACTGGAATTGTGATACAGTGAATTATAAGTGAAATAATCTGTAAACAATTGTTGGAAAAATGACTTGTGTCATGAACAAAGTAGATGTCCTAACCGACTTGCCAAAACTATAGTTTGTTAACAAGAAATTTGTGGAGTGCTTGAAAAACAAGTGTTAATGACTTCAACCTAAGTGTATGTAAACTTCCGACTTCAACTGTATATATAGTACCAGTCAAAAGTTTGGACACCTACTCATTCAAGGGTTTTTCTTTATTTTTACTATTTTCTACATTGTAGAATAGTAGTGAAGACATCAAAACTAGGAAATAACACATATGGAATCCTGTAGTAACCAAAAAAGTGTTTGAGATTCTTCAAAGTAGCCACCCTTTGCCTTGATGACAGCTTTGCACACTCTTGGCATTCTCTCAACCAGCTTCATGAGGTTGTCACCTGGAATGCATTTCAATTAACAGGTGTGCCTTGTTAATTTGTGGAATTTCCTTCTTAATGCGTTTGAGCCAATCAGTTGTCTTGTGACAAGGTAGGGGTGGTATACGGACCAAGTCCGTATTATGGCAAGAACAGCTCAAATAAGCAAAGAGAAACGACAGTCTATCATTACTTTAAGACATGAAGGTCAGTCAATCCGGAAAATGTCAAGAACTACACGTTTTTAAGTGTAGTCGCAAAAAACATTAAGCGCTATGATGAAACTGGCTCTGAGGACCGCCACAGGAAAGGAATACCGGTACCCAGAGTTACGTCTGCTGCAGAGGATAAGTTCATTAGTGTTACCAGCCTCAGAAATTGCAGCCCAAATAAATGCTTCACAGAGTTCAAGTAACAGACACATCTCAACATCAACTGTTCAGAGGAGACTGCGTGAATCAGGCCTTCATGGTTGAATTGCTGGAAAGGAACCACTACTAAAGGACACCAATAAGAAGAGACTTGCTTGGGCCAAGAAACACGAGCAATGGACATTAGACCGGTCTGGAGTCCAAATTGGAGACTTTTGGTTCCAACCGCTGTCTTTGTGAGATGCGGTGTGGGTGAATGGATGATCTCCACATGTGTATTTCCCACCGTAAAGCATGAAGGAGTAGGTGTTAAGGTGTGGGGGTGCTTTGCTGGTGACACTGTCTGATTTATTTACACTTAACCAGCATGGCTACCATAGCATTCTGCAGCGATACGCCATCCCATCTGGTTTGGGCTTAGTGGGACTATCATTTGTTTTCCTACAAGACAATGACCCAACACACCTCCAGGCTGTGTAAGGGCTATTTTACCATGAAAGAGAGTGATGTAGTGCTGCATCAGATGACCTGGCCTCCACAATCGCCTGACCTCAACCAAATTGAGATGGTTTGGGTTGAGTTGAACCACAGAGTGAAGGAAAAGCAGCCAACAAGTGCTCAGCATATGTGGGAACTCCTTCAAGACGGTTGGAAAAGCATTCCAGGTGAAGCTGGTTGAGAGAATGCCAAGAGTTTGCAAAGGGTGGCTATTTGAAGAATCCTGAATATTAAATCTGTTTTGATTTGTTTAACAATTTTTTGGTTACTGCATGATTCCATATGTGTTATTTCATAGTTTTGATGTCTTCGCTATTATTCTACAAAGAAAAACCCTTGAATGAGGTGTTCTAAAACTTTTGACCGGTAGTGTATATACACAAATATTTTGTGGATTTGGCAAATGTTTCAATATGTTGTTGAACATGATATACTCTACGGGCATATCAAAGTTTCAGAGTGGGATCTCTGCTAGTTTGAAAGTTATGGCATGTTTCATAGAGAAATTGGCATAGAAGGCAATGTAACCAATCACAGCCCTTTTACTTGTGTCATTGCACATCCTGCAAATCACCAGCAGAGGGTGACCATTTTGAATCCATTTTCACGTTCACTGTGTTGCTAATGCTTGCAAATAGGATCTTAACTCTAAAAGTAACAGCGATCCCACTCTGGAACTTTGATATGCCCATTAACCAGGGCTCGAAAGTGAGAACAGTTTGGTCGCATATATTTTGCTGTGTGACTGGGAGTTTTATTTTGGGAGCACTGTGGAACTATGTAAAAAATCTCCCAGATAATAATTGTCATAATGTTAAGGCTTCGATCTATCGTTGTTCCCTAGAGAAACCATCCGTTGCAGATTCGTTAGTGTCATGGTCTCATCTGACCACAACACTTTCACCCAGTTGTCCTCTGAATCATTCAGATGTTCATTGGCAAACTTCAGACGGGCATGTATATGTGCTTTCTTGAGCAGGGGGACCTTGCGGGTGCTGCAGGATTTCAGTCCTTCACGGCGTAGTGTGTTACCAATTGTTTTCTTGGTGACTATGGTCCCAGCTGCCTTGAGATCATTGACAAGATCCTCCCGTGTAGTTCTGGGCTGAGTCCTCACCGTTCTCATGATCATTGCAACTCCACGAGGTGAGATCTTGCATGGAGCCCCAGGCCGAGGGAGATTGAAAGTTCTTTTGTGTTTCTTCCATTTGCGAATAATCGCACCAACTGTTGTCACCTTCTCACCAAGCTGCTTGGCGATGGTCTTGTAGCCCATTCCAGCCTTGTGTAGGTCTACAATTTTGTCCCTGACATCCTTGGAGAGCTCTTTGGTCTTGGCCATGGTGGAGAGTTTGGAATCTGATTGATTGATTGCTTCTGTGGACAGGTGTCTTTTAAACAGGTAACAAGCTGAGATTAGGAGCACTCCCTTTAAGAGTGTGCTCCTAATCTCAGCTCGTTACCTGTATAAAAGACACCTGGGAGGCAGAAATCATTCTGATTGAGAGGGGGTCAAATACTTCTTTCCCTCATTAAAATGCAAATCAAGGCAACAGGCGCTTTCCCCTGTTGCCTCCATCCTCCAAATCCCACCAACATCAGCCACCTCAGAGCGCAACTGGTCCTTGTTTGGGAACACACACACCAAAGCACGCAACAGGCTGATCAATACAAGGGTTGAAAAATTGGTGGCCATCCCCAGTCAAATTTGAGGTTTTTTGATCCTTACAATGGGCCATCCTCAACAAGGTTGGAAAGTGACAGTGAAGATAAGCCCTCAGTCTGATGTTCAAGAGGTGGACATTGAGGAGGTCCAGGGAGAAGACATGGAACCCTGAGAGGAAGACAACCAAAGCTTAGTTTGTAGACTATCTTTTTACAGATGTATGTTGAAAACGTTTTTGGGAGATGCTATGGATCATTGGGGATCATTCAATATTCACTTTTTGTTGTTCAGTGAAATCATCCCATGTGAAGTCAACTCATTTAAATAAAGTTCAATTCGTAACTAAATTGTTTTACATTTTTTTGGAAGGATTTAATCATTTGCCATTATGTCTAACTTATGATAAGGTAAAAGGTTTCTGTCTCCATATGATATGGTAAATATATCCAATTCAAAAAACATCTACATTTAAATGGTATTAATATTAATTTGCATATATTTCCGTTAATTCACATATATTCCCGTTAATTCCCACGGAAAGTTTCCACCTCTGAATATTCCCCAAAATGTGCAACCCTACTTGTGATTAATCTTTGCTGTCCCGCTGTGCTCCCTGCAGGCCGGTGAGCTTTCCTGAGAACCACTACAGCCTGTCCCCAGCGGGGGGCGACAGAGTGCTGCCCTACAGGAACCCCTCAGCCAGTTTCTCCTCCCCCTCTGGCTTGGGGGGCCCCATACTCAGCGGGCCCTTCGTACGCTACAAACCCTCACCTGACAGGTCAGTCGGCGGAAGTGTTAGTGTCTTTGTGTGGTGGGTGGGTTAGTGTCTTTGTGTGGTGAGGTGGGTTAGTGTCGTTGTGTGGTGAGGTGGGTTAGTGTCTTTGTGTGGTGAGGTGGGTTAGTGTCTTTGTGTGGTGAGGTGGGTTAGTGTCTTTGTGTGGTGAGGTGGGTTAGTGTCTTTGTGTGGTGAGGTGGGTTAGTGTCTTTGTGTGGTGAGGTGGGTTAGTGTCTTTGTGTGGTGAGGTGGGTTAGTGTCTTTGTGTGGTGAGGTGGGTTAGTGTCTTTGTGTGGTGAGGTGGGTTAGTGTCTTTGTGTGGTGAGGTGGGTTAGTGTCTTTGTGTGGTGAGGTGGGTTAGTGTCTTTGTGTGGTGAGGTGGGTTAGTGTCTTTGTGTGGTGAGGTGGGTTAGTGTCTTTGTGTGGTGAGGTGGGTTAGTGTCGTTGTGTGGTGAGGTGGGTTAGTGTCGTTGTGTGGTGAGGTGGGTTAGTGTCGTTGTGTGGTGAGGTGTCTTTGTGTGGTGAGGTGGGTTAGTGTCTTTGTGAGGTGGGTTAGTGTCTTTGTGTGGTGGGTGGGTTAGTGTCTTTGTGTGGTGGGTGGGTTAGTGTCTTTGTGTGGTGGGTGGGTTAGTGTCTTTGTGTGGTGGGTGGGTTAGTGTCTTTGTGTGGTGGGTGGGTTAGTGTCTTTGTGTGGTGGGTGGGTTAGTGTCTTTGTGTGGTGGGTGGGTTAGTGTCTTTGTGTGGTGGGTGGGTTAGTGTCTTTGTGTGGTGAGGTGTCTTTGTGTGGTGAGGTGTCTTTGTGTGGTGAGGTGTCTTTGTGTGGTGAGGTGTCTTTGTGTGGTGAGGTGGGTTAGTGTCTTTGTGTGGTGGGTGGGTTAGTGTCTTTGTGTGGTGAGGTGTCTTTGTGTGGTGAGGTGTCTTTGTGTGGTGAGGTGGGTTAGTGTCTTTGTGAGGTGGGTTAGTGTCTTTGTGAGGTGGGTTAGTGTCTTTGTGAGGTGAGGTGGGTTAGTGTCTTTGTGTGGTGGGTGGGTTAGTGTCTTTGTGTGGTGGGTGGGTTAGTGTCTTTGTGTGGTGAGGTGTCTTTGTGAGGTGAGGTGGGTTAGTGTCTTTGTGAGGTGGGTTAGTGTCTTTGTGAGGTGGGTTAGTGTCTTTGTGAGGTGGGTTAGTGTCTTTGTGAGGTGGGTTAGTGTCTTTGTGAGGTGGGTTAGTGTCTTTGTGAGGTGAGGTGGGTTAGTGTCTTTGTGTGGTGGGTGGGTTAGTGTCTTTGTGTGGTGAGGTGTCTTTGTGTGGTGAGGTGGGTTAGTGTCTTTGTGTGGTGGGTGGGTTAGTGTCTTTGTGTGGTGGGTGGGTTAGTGTCTTTGTGTGGTGAGGTGTCTTTGTGTGGTGAGGTGGGTTAGTGTCTTTGTGAGGTGGGTTAGTGTCTTTGTGAGGTGGGTTAGTGTCTTTGTGAGGTGGGTTAGTGTCTTTGTGAGGTGGGTTAGTGTCTTTGTGTGGCGAGGTGGGTTAGTGTCTTTGTGTGGCGAGGTGGGTTAGTGTCTTTGTGTGGCGAGGTGGGTTAGTGTCTTTGTGTGGCGAGGTGGGTTAGTGTCTTTGTGTGGCGAGGTGGGTTAGTGTCTTTGTGTGGCGAGGTGGGTTAGTGTCTTTGTGTGGCGAGGTGGGTTAGTGTCTTTGTGTGGCGAGGTGGGTTAGTGTCTTTGTGTGGCGAGGTGGGTTAGTGTCTTTGTGTGGCGAGGTGGGTTAGTGTCTTTGTGTGGCGAGGTGGGTTAGTGTCTTTGTGTGGCGAGGTGGGTTAGTGTCTTTGTGTGGCGAGGTGGGTTAGTGTCTTTGTGTGGCGAGGTGGGTTAGTGTCTTTGTGTGGTGGGTGGGTTAGTGGCTTTGTGTGAGGTGGGTTGGTGGCTTTGTGTGAGGTGGGTTGGTGGCTTTGTGTGAGGTGGGTTGGTGGCTTTGTGTGAGGTGGGTTGGTGGCTTTGTGTGAGGTGGGTTGGTGGCTTTGTGTGAGGTGGGTTGGTGGCTTTGTGTGAGGTGGGTTGGTGGCTTTGTGTGAGGTGGGTTGGTGGCTTTGCGTGAGGTGGGTTGGTGGCTTTGCGTGAGGTGGGTTGGTGGCTTTGCGTGAGGTGGGTTGGTGGCTTTGCGTGAGGTGGGTTGGTGGCTTTGCGTGGTGCGAGGTGGGTTGGTGGCTTTGCGTGGTGCGAGGTGGGTTGGTGGCTTTGCGTGGTGCGAGGTGGGTTGGTGGCTTTGCGTGGTGCGAGGTGGGTTGGTGGCTTTGCGAGGTGGGTTGGTGGCTTTGCGTGGTGGGTTGGTGGCTTTGCGTGGTGCGAGGTGGGTTGGTGGCTTTGCGTGGTGCGAGGTGGGTTGGTGGCTTTGCGTGGTGCGAGGTGGGTTGGTGGCTTTGCGTGGTGCGAGGTGGGTTGGTGGCTTTGCGTGGTGCGAGGTGGGTTGGTGGCTTTGTGTGGTGCGAGGTGGGTTGGTGGCTTTGTGTGGTGCGAGGTGGGTTGGTGGCTTTGTGTGGTGCGAGGTGGGTTAGTGTCTTTGTGTGGTGGGTGTATCTCTGTGGTTGTCTATGTTTGTATGCATTGACATATCATTGAGGTCTCCATTTGTTTGTATTGGAGGACAATGTCACTACTCCCTGTTCCCTGGCATGTCCTTTGTATGATACTTGACAGGCTTTTGGCGCTTGTTGCTTGGATTGGTAGCTAACTTGCTGCAGACTTGTGACTGATTTAGTTTCATGCTTTGAGAAGCTGACTGTCGATTTTTAAGTCATTGAGACATTTATGAACATACTTGGATTATGACTTGATATTGTGTGGTTTTGTGTGCATGTGGTGATTTAGTTACATCCTACCAAACCAGAGGAACATGTTTGAAATAAGCTCCACTGGGGAGCATAGCAACAACAAACTGGGAAATGTTCTTAAACGTGTGTGTGTGTTAGGGCTGTCGCCGACAAAAATAGAGTCATCTGTTCTTTTGGCCAATCGGTGGGTAAAACATTTTAAACGTGTAATTTTCTATGTATAGACACACCCTATGCGTTTGAATAAAATATTTGCACTGAGCTTGTCTGATGCTTTAAGCACACTGGTTGATGAGGTAATTACGACAGACAAATGACTCGAGGGAGCACGATGGCCACGCTGTGTAAAAATAAAAACCGCTGTGTGACTGGCGCACGTTGTCTCTCTCTCCTCCCTGCTGCAGCGAAAAGGCAACACAGCTCAGCAAGTGTTTATTGCGCTGTCCATGCTGAAGCTGTAACATCATGTCAGCCATTTAGTTTCTTACAGTGTAAACAACACAAAATAAATGATAAGTAATACCAGTGTCTGTTCGGAGTTATTTTTTTAAAGCCTTTATTACAGCGTAGGTAGATTAAAAACAGACAAATTTGTGAAGTTGCTTTATCCAACATTTTGCGGTTCGTGGGGCTTGGTGCTCATGGAATCAGTAGGCTACTAAACAAACACTCAAACAGGCAATAGAAGCAGGATCGGTCTTATTTCTGTAGATGTGCCTTCGGAAAGAATTCAGACCCCTTGACTGTTTCCACATTTTGCTACATTACAGCCTTATTTTAAAAATAAATAAATAAATCCTCAATCTACACACACTACCCCATAATGACAAAGCGAAAACAAGTTTTTATATATTTTTGCAAATTTATAAAAAATAAGGAACAGATACCTTATTTACATAAGTATTCAGACCCTTTGCTATGAGACTCAAAATTGGGCTCAGGTGCAAACTGTTTCCATTGATCATCCTTGAGATGTTTCTACAACTTGATTGGAGTCCACCTGAGGTTAATTCTATAGATTGGACATGAATTGGAAAGGCACACACCTGTCTATTTAAGGTCCCACAGTTGACAGTGCATGTCAGAGCAAAAACCAAGCCACGAGGTCCAAGGAATTGTCCGTAGAGCTCCGAGACAGGATTGTGTTGAGGCACAGATCTGGGGAAGGGTACCAAAAAATGTCTGCAGCATTGACGGTCCCTAAGAACACAGTGGCCTCCATCATTCTTAAATTGAAGAAGTTTGGAACCACCAAGACTCTTCCTAGAGCTGGCCGCCTGTCCAAACTGAGCAATCGGGGGAGAAGGGTCTTCGTCAGGGAGGTGACCCAAGAACCCGATGGTCACTCTGACATGGCTCCAGAGTTCCTCTGTGGAGATGGGAGAACCTTCCAGAAGGACAACCATCTCTGCAGCACCCCACCAATCAGGCCTTTATGGTAGAGTGGACAGACGGAAGCCACTCCTCATCAAAAGGCACATGACAGCCCGCTTAGAGTTTGCCAAAAGGCACCTAAAGACTCTCAGACCATGCGAAACAAGATTCTCTGGTCTGATGAAACCAAGATTCAACTCTTTGGCCTGAATGCCAAGCATCACATCTGGAGGAAACCTGGCACCATTCCTACGGTGAAGCATGGTGGTAGCAGCATCATGCTGTGGGGATGTTTTTCAGCACCAGGGACTGGGAGACTAGTCAGGATCGAGGCAAAATGGACGGAGCAAAGTACAGCGAGATCCTTGACGAAAACCTGCTCCAGAGCGCTCAGGACCTCAGACTGGGGCGAAGGTTCACCTTCCAACAGGACAACAACCCTAAGCACACAGCCAAGACAACGCAGGAGTGGCTTCGGGACAAGTCTCTGAATGTCCTTGAGTGGCCCAGCCAGAGCCCGGACTTGAACCCGATCGAACACCTCTGGAGAGACCTGAAAATAGCTGTGCAGCGACGCTCCCCATCCAACCTGCCAGAGCTAGAGGATCTGCACAGAAGAATGGGAGAAACTCCCCAAATATAGGTGTGCCAAGCTTGTAGCATCATACCCAAGAAGAGTCGAGGCTGTAATTGCTGCCAAAGGTGCTTCAACAAAGTACTTAGTAAAGGGTCTGAATACTTATGTAAATGTGATATTTCAACAAAACAAAAAAATTATATACATTTGCCAAAAAATCTAAACCTGTTTTTGCTTTGTCATTACAGTGCATTGTGTGTGGATTGATGAGGGGGGGGAACAATTTAATCAATTTAAGAATAAGGTTGTAAAATAACAAAATGTGGAAAAGGTGAAGTGGTCTGAAAACTTTCCGAATGCACTGTATGTATCATTTATAAAGCCAGTCACATTTAACAGTGAGGCTATGGCTTATAGACCGAATTAAGTTGGGGTTTCCTCTCTCCTCAATTTTCTTAGATAATTAAGGCAAGGGCTGTTTCCTCGTCTTCTCACTCCGCTGCCGCCTCATTATTCTCAACACCAAGTTGCTGGTTAACTTTGCTATTATGCACATCGCAACATAGGGAAAGGCGGCAATTAAACGGTGCACTGAAGATTGTTTCAGAACCGCAGACAGCAACCGCTTTTGGACCAGGCTTGGGCAGTATACCGTATATACAGGTGTATTTTGAAGTACAGAGGGTGATTTTCTATTCATTTTATTCAACAACAAAAAAATGTAATTGAGCCATTCACATGGTAACTTTGTTTACAAGGAGCATGTGGAGAAAACGTGTCGATAAACTGTTGAGAAGCACAGGAGAGGTGATCAAGTTATACTTCAAATTCACTACAAATGTTTGCCATCCAAATATCTTATAACCATAAGTTAACTTTTTAAGATGTGCCAAATATATTGTCTCCAGCTCAGGGCTCCAGCTATGCATTTGGTTAGCTTACTTGCTAGCTATAACGTTAGGTGGCTAGCTTGCAATATCAAGCTTCTTGGTTACAGCAAAGACGATCAATCCCCTTCTGGATCAAGTGGGAGTAGCCTTTTGAGATAGTTCTATAACTTCATGACCTTGGTTGTCTGTCCTTGCATTTAGCTTATGCCTTGTTTGTATTTAGCTAACGTCCGCTATGGGAATTCGCTAGTACTCTGTTAACCTTTTTTTAGCATAAAAACATTATTTGCAGGAGGAGAGGGAGAGATGCCTCAAGTAGCAAACAGAGTAAACTATAAAACCAGAAACTCGCTGGAGTGGTGTCTCACATTTAACAAACCAAACATTGAAATAACGCTGTAAAAACCCAAACCGGCCCATGCATCAATAACGGTGTATAGTAAAATATTGTGTGTGTGTAAAATTTCTGTTCCTCTTATCTGTGTAGGTATGGTTCAGCCCAGCGTCCCCTGCTGGCCTACGAACCTCATCTCAGTCTGGACATCACCTCTAGTGGAGAGTCCTCCTCGGGCTTCACGAGCCAGGAAAGCACTATGGAGCGCTGCAAGACAGGTACACAAACACACACATGTATGTAGACAAACATACAGAACACACACACACACAAACACATATATATATATATAGCCTGGTAACTCTATATGTTTGTGTGTGTTTATATATACATACCTACATACAGTTGAAGTTGGAAGTTTACATACACCATAGCCAAATACATTAAAACTCAGTTTTTCACAATTCCTGACATTTAATCCCTGTAGAAAATTCCCGTCTTAGGTCAGTTAGGATCACCACTTTATTTTAAGAATGTGAAATGTCAGAATAATAGTAGAGAGTGATTTATTTAATTTTTTATTTCTTTCGTCACATTCCCAGTGGGTCAGAAGTTTACATTAGAGGTCGACCGATTTTATGATTTTTCAATACCGATACCGATTATTGGAGGACAAAAAAAGCCGACACCGATTTAATCGGCCGATTTATTTAAAAAATATATATATATATATTAAAAAAAATATATATATATCATACACACACACATCTTTGTAATAATGACAATTGCAACAATACTGAATGAACACTTTTATTTTAACTTAATATAATACATAAATACACACACACGCACACAGCTCTAAAGTGACAATGATACTGAAGTCTGCTTAGGAGACAAATACTCTCAACTGTTTGAATAAAAATAGAGTTTAAGTTACCTGTGATGAATGTTGAAAACCAAAACTTTAATATCTATATGCAGGAAATCCTATTTTAATAATGGGCATGGTAAGAATTGACAACCAAAGTGCGAGTCATAATTCCCATGACACCTAGCAAAATCTGAAAAGCGGTTCCTTCGTTTATTCCATAGGATATTTTTAGATTCACTTAAAATAAGGTCTGTGTTTCGTGTAGGCTTACAGCACCGTGCCAATTTTATAACTGTGTAGATATCCATAGGACAAGGTAACTCTGATCAATATTGCCTAAATATAAGCGAAGATAAAAAAAATGGTAGAGTGGATTTATGAAAATATGTTGACAAACGTTACCTTATCCTAGTGAGATTTACACGGGTATCAAAACGTCGAGGCGGTTTAAGCCTGCACGAAACACAGACCTTATTTGAAGTAGATCAAGACATTCTCTATGGAAGACATGAACGGTAAAATAACGAAGGAACCCCTTTCAAATTCAGCCGCAAGTTATTACAGGAATTATAACGCGTCGACTATCTAAACCATATACCTTTGACTAATCCGGAAACTATCACCTCGAAAACAAAACGTTTATTCCGTTCCGTATTTTATCTAATGGGTGGCATCCATGAGTCTAAATACTCCTGTTACATTGCACAACCTTCAATGTTGTCATAATTGTGTAAAATTCTGGCAAATTAGTTCGCAAAGAGCCAGGCGGCCCAAACTGTTGCATATACCCTGACTCTGCGTGCAATGAACGCAAGAGAAATGACACAATTTCACCTGGTTAATATTGCCTGCTAACCTGGATTTATTTTAGCTAAATATGCAGGTTTAAAAATATATACTTGTGTATTGATTTTAAGAAAGGCATTGATGTTTATGGTTAAGTACACATTGGAGCAATGACAGTCATTGATTGTTTTTTATAAGATAAGTTTAATGCTAGCTAGCAACTTACCTTAGCTTACTGCATTCGCTAACAGGCAGGCTCCTCGTGGAGTGCAATGTAATCAGGTGTTAGAGCATTGGACTAGTTAACTGTAAGGTTGCAAGATTGGATCCTCCGAGCTGACAAGGTTAAAAATCTGTTCCTAGGCCGTCATTGAAAATAAGAATGTGTTCTTAACTGACTTGCCTAGCTAAATAAAGATTAAATAAAGGTGTAAAAAAAAAATTGGGGCAAATCGGTGCCCAAAAATACCGATTTACGAATGTTATGAAAACTTGAAATCAGCCCCCGTTACACCAGCTCTGTCAGGAGGAATGGGCCACAATTCACCCAACTTATTGTGGGAAGCTTGTGGAAGGCTACCTGAAATGTTTGACCCAAGTTAAACAATTTAAAGGCAATGGTACCAAATACTAATTGAGTATATGTAAACTTCTGACCCACTGGGAATGTGATGAAAGAAATAAAAGCTGAAATAAATCATTCTCTACCATTATTCTGACATTTCACATTCTTAAAATAAAGCGGTGATCCTAGCTGACCTAAGACAGGGAATTTTTACAGGGATTAAAATGTCAGGAAGTTTGAAAAAACTGAGTTTAAATGTATTTGGCTAAGGTGTATGTAAACTTCCGACTTCAACTGTACATATGCGTACACACAGAAATAAAGAGTCCGGATTAAAGACAGTCAATTGGAGTGGCTCCAAATCGAACTGAGTTCTACATCCATCTCCATCACCAGAAAAGGGTCTTGATTTCTGACTACCTCAATACACTGTGTATTACCAGTGACCAGACACACGTATATGGCCTACATACCACACCTGTCACTACATTAGGCCTGTAATGTGTAATGGTGTGTGTGTGTGTGTTTTCTGCCCAGAGCCCCTATGGCATGTCCCAGTTTCATCATCTCGGGGGCCAGGAAGAGGAGGGGGGCAGAGGAAACCCACCCGACAGGACGTCCCAGGGAAAGACTCCCCCAACAGACACTCAAAGGTCAGATATAACTGTCCTCTTTTATTTAGAGACATTTTCTGCCTGTTGCTTTTCTGTGTATCTACCGTCTCTTTCACCTCATCCCGCTCTCTGTAGGGTGAGACCCAGTATTCCAGCCACTCCAGCAGTAACACTCTCTCCAGTAACGCGTCCAGCAGCCACAGTGACGAGCGCTGGTTCGACGGGGCTGGGGGGGAGAGAGGAGGCCCGGGGGGGTCCCGGGGTTACCTAGGCGACCTGGCCGAACCTGACCCCGACCCCCTCAGTAAGGGCGGGTCCAGCGACAGCGGCATCGACGCCCCCACCCTCTACAACGCCAAGCCTGGCGCACGCCACGGAAACCAGTCCAGCCAATCACAGAAGCCCCTGCACTGTTCACCAACCTATAATAGCGGGCTGCAGGAGCTCTCTGAGGCAAGGGGCAACGTAGTCGAGGGGCGGAGACTGCAGTCATCGCCTGTATTACCTGCCAATCAGAACAAAGGATACCGCACACGCACCTTCCCTCCTGGATCCAACGTGGAGAAGCCAGACTCATTAAAACCCAGGTAGGAGAGACACAAAAACACACACACACACTGCTAGCGCTTATACACTCAAACTCTGGTGGGCTTTTAGTAGTGGAAAGAGAGTGGAAAGGGGAGGAGAAAGAACTGTATGCTTTGTCCACACAGGCATCCCACCCCTCATGCTGAACATACCAAAACACACAAGTGTTTAATCCCTATGGGGGGCATGTATGGGTCAGATGTATCACCCCTGCCCTACATATATGTAGACACATATTTAGAGAGTCCAGCTACTCCGAAAGGGGGATTAAAGGATTGGGGGTTTGGACCCCCAGTCTATACCCAGTCACTCAGGGAACAGGACAGGACACTGGCATTCTGACACACAGAGGCACCCAACACGTAACATACAGGTATGTAGTCTAAACTGTGGTACAGGAGCTTAGGAAATGGGGATAGAGACGTGTGAGTGGTAAGATGGATGGGTGGAGGTATTGAGAGATGGTGGGTTGGATGGACATTTTGTAGATGGTTAGTTGCTCGAGTGATTGGGTGGATGGTGTGCTGGATGTATGATGTCCAGTGAAAGCCATGATGGCTGGTCAGGGATATTCACTGATCATGCTGTGGCACTAACAGATGTTGGTTGAGGTGGCTTTTGGTGGAATTGGGTTGGGAGACCAATGGGATTTGAGAAGTGAATTCCACCAGCAGCTGTTCTGCATGACATGTGGTTTGTTGTGTCTGTGTTGTGGATCTCACCCTGAATCGATCCATCAATTCAAGCATGTGTGTATTTCTAAAACCTATGCACCATTGATATTGACTTTGTTATGCATGTAAATAGATAGAGATCGATTTATGGATTGGAGCGTGTGTCTGTTTGTGTGTCGCCACAGGGCCTGCTACACACCCCAGGCTTACAAGACCCCTGCAGCAGAGAAATCGCGACCGGTCCGAGCCGCCACGGTCACGCCCAACTCTGCTCTACTCAGCTCCACCCCTCTCTCCAGCTCCGCCCCCAAGGCCTTATGCAGCAAGAACAGGCTGGGCCCCTGGCAACCAGATGACAACGCCCCCTCCCCTTCAAACATACCCACTACCTACTGCTCTGACAGCAGCAAGAAGTAAGTGTGTGTGTGCACTAGTTTTCTACACCACCAACACAAAAGTCAAGCATCACGCCACTGTGTTAAGCCATGCTCGGTGTGATAAGTTGTTGCTGTATTTAACCTATATTCCTGCTTTGTGTGTGTTCAGGCAGGTGGACGTGAATTCTAAGAACGTGTTCGGACAGCCCCGTCTCAGAGCGTCGCTAAGGGACCTGCGGTCTCCACGGAGATCCCACAAGAGCACCGTCGAAGACGACCTGAAGAAACTCATCATCATGGACAGCCCTGGCGAGATACCACAAAGAGACATGGTGAGGGACACACACAGTACACACACACACATGAACACACACAGTACATGTACACACACACACGCCCACGCACATACATTACACAACACACTATTTTACACATACACACCCCAAACCTTACCACTTGCTCACACACAAACATACTACCCCACAACTAACCTCCCTCTCTTCTCTTTTAAGTCTCCTCGGCGCACTCTTCAGCGCACGTTCTCAGACGAGTCTCTGTGCAGCGGGCGCAGGGATGCCAGCTATGCCAGCACTGCCCCCCTGTTTGACCAGGGCACTCCCAGCGACCTGCTGTTCACCTGCACCCTGCCCACCCGGCGCCACGCACACTCTGCCAGCCACATGCCCAACAAGAAGGGTGAGTGGGGCCACAGCTTGATGTTACCTTCTCACTTCATTGTATCCGTACCTAATTATGGTATGTCAAGAAGGCACAGAGCTCAGTTATAGTTATACAAGGAATCATTTTTGTGCTACTTTTAAAGGAATAGTCCACTCAAAAACGATCTTTTGGCGTTTCTTTAACTAGTCCACTTTTTATACTGTCCCAAAATGTTTTGCATGTCAGCCGTCACGTTTTCAAGAAGCAAAGTTTATCATACGACGTCGTCATGAATGCTAATCTGCTAAGTCTTTAGTTAATTTGACCTCCTTGCCCTCCTCCTGGCTGGCCAGTCCCTATGTCTGCGTCGGAGCTGTCTCTGAAAGAGGTGAGGGATAAGGTTCCCCCACTGAGGAGGCTGGACCCGGGGCTCATACCCCTGCCTGACACTGCCTGTGGCCTGGAGTGGGCCAGCCTGGTCAACGCTGCCAAGGCCTACGAGGGTGAGTGTGAGTATTCTGTGTGTGTGTGTGTGTGTTCAGATATCTAGTCCCCTGCCCACCACAAACCCTCTCACAGCAGCTCCAGCGGGCAGGGACCTACTGAGACATGATCCTGGGCCTCAGTTACAGCCCTAGCCCAGCTGGGCTGCTCCTTGACGGGCTTGATTGTGTGAAATGTCCCTTGAGACCTTTGTAAAAGCTGATTGCGAAGATGGGGGGGGGGGGGCAGTCTTTGTTGATTGGTAGCTGATTGTGAAGGGGGAAATGCAGCGTTGTAACTGTGTGTGTGTGTTACAGTGCAAAGGGCAGTGTCTCTATTCTCGCTCACCGAGCCTCAAGTTGGGGTTCCAGACATGCGGCCGATCATCAGTCCAGTCCAGTTCCAAACAACTCAGACTCCACGCTCTACCCCCACCTTCAGCGGGTAAGTCTCTGATTCACACACCAGCTCAAACAATCACGGTCCGTAGCCACCAGACGCACAATGTAAGATCATGGCGGTTACAGCAGATGGGGATTGTTTCGTCTATTTGACACTGATACTCCAAATCCTAAACACAATATTTGAGTGTATAAAAGCACTGCCTACACTTGGACTTCCCATTTTCCTTTTGTCAGGTCAACCTCACCTGTCACATGTAGAGAGCTGTACTGGCAGTGCCATCCTGTGGTTAGCTGTGGTAATTACACATGGATCAAACAAGTTACCAAGGATCTCTGAACACCTGCTGTAGTGAACAAACAGTGGAGTGTTTGAGTTAAAGCAGTCTGGCCTGTTCAGCTTGTGTTGTCTCAGGGCATGACGACAACCAGCCTGTCACTGAAACTGCCTCTTGTTTACCAAACTAACACGTTGTACGGTCCTCACAAACTCTGTTGTTCTGTTGAACACACCTGTTAAACCCGTCTGCCCTACCTGCTACTTAACCCATTAGACAGTGTGAGTTAATGTCTTTGTGTGTTTTCAGGGATGAGGTACCCAACGACCTTTCGGGACGGCTGTACAGCCTAGAGGTGATGCTGAAGCGGCTCAACACTGACCTGGAGAAGGTACTGTTTACACCAGAGAGACATTTAGACTCTATGCTAATTTAAATGGCTGTACCACTGGCACAGCTAGAATTGAAACTGGTAATAAATAAACGGCCTCCCGAGTGGCGCAGCGGTCTAAGGCACTGCATCGCAGTGCTAGAGGCGTTACTACAGACCCGGGTTTATTCCCGGGCTGTGCCACAAACCGGCCGTGGCCGGGAGTCCCATAGGACGGCGCACAATTGGACCAGCGTCGTCCTAGTTAGGGGAGGGTTTGGCCGGGGTGGCTTTACTTGGCTCGTCGAACTCTAGCGACTCCTTGTGGCGGGCTGGGTGCCTGCAGGCTGACTCCGGTTGCCAGTTGAACGGCATTTCCTCCGACACATTGGTGCGGCTGGCTTCCGGGTTAAGCGGGCGGGTGTTAAGGAGCGTGGTTAGGTTGGAGGAAATTTTCGGGGGACGCATGACTCCACCTTCGCCTTTCCCGAGCCCGTTGGGGAGTTGCAGCGATGAGACAAGATCGAAATTGGGGAGAGAAAAAAAATACCAATGCAAAAAAGATCAAGATAATTAACACTTTCTTCCCTTTCTCTTTCTGTCTTTCCCCCGCATTCCCTCCCGCTCTGTCCCTCAGGAGAAGGAGGACAAAGTGCACCTGTTGGCTGAGATGGCTAACCTGCGGCAGAATAACCAGCGGCTCCAGGAAGAGAGCCACTCGGCCAGCGAGCAGCTCCGCAAGTTCAGCCTGCTCTTCACCGACCCCCCGCAGAGGAAGTGAGCTCACACGAACACAGGAAGTGACCTCGGAGAGAGAGTGCGAGAGCATCCGCAGAGAGAACTTGTGACCTAAGCCAGAGAACGATGGAGAGGAGGGAAGAGGTTAGGATAAAGGGGATTTTAGTGGAAAGACAGTCACAGTGAGTTTCATGCTGTTGGGATTGAGTGGGGAATGGATTTGTTAGTGGGTCTGGTTAGGCACTGTGGAATACATGGGCAATAGAAAATAGAAGTTAGTGTGTGAAGTGATGTACAAGAAAATAAGAGAGGGAAAGAACGCCCCCCCCCCTACATTCTCACGTTCTATCCCTCGCCTGCTGCTTCTGTCACATTCCAACCACACCATCTCCCTCCTGCCTCTCCTAGAGGGGTAGGATGGTAGGGGAGAAGAGGAGCACTACCTCTCCACCACTGACCTGCTCTGGGGAGAGAGACCTGTCGTTATGCCGCCACCCTCTCTGTGGTGCACCACCCACAACCAGAAACCCTGCCTCGCTCTGGGCTGGACGGACACAGGGACTGCAGAGAACCAATGGATCCCCGTTGGCTCATCTGAAACCGAATTGCCTAGACAGAAGAGCCTGCAAGTAGACACGCCTATTTTTTTTTTTACTCTAAAAGAGTCCCAACACAGCACAAGCTGACTCCCTCAGCCTGTGCACCCAGAGTGAATCCCTCTGTCCCTGCTTGTAGGTTTTTATTTTTGTACACACCTGCGTCAGTAAAAGCCAATAAAGAGGAGAGATGTTATGAACTGTAGAACACTAGATCACCCAGAGAGGCCTAATACTGTTCCTGAAGCAAATCAGCCAAAAACAAACACGAGCTCTGGCTCAAAAAAAAAAAAGGACTCCAACTCCCAGAATGCTCTGGGAGACGTGTGTTTATAAAAGATGTGGTACTGTACTTTTGCCCATGTGGTTCAACATATAGCTTGAACACATGCATATTGTACTGATACGCTTTGTTGAGTGTGTGTGATAGGCTGGCACGGGGCATTTCAGTCATGAGCAAGCTGTATTATGACAGCTATGCTAGTGAGATGAGACGAGGCATCTTGTTCGTTCATAGACAGTATATAGTGTCATAAACTCAATGATAGTATCTGAATCTCGTTTTTTTTGGCTAACGGTCAATGTTAAAGGTATTTACAAATATCTAAGCAGTTTTTTTTTTTTTTTTTTACATATGTAGAATTATCATATTTAGTGGTTTCTGTTTTGTTTACCAACTGCTAGTACACACATCTGTGTGCATTTAGAAAATACATAGAAATGATCTCTTAAACACTGTAGCACCTGTGTCATGGTACAATAGCTGTGTGTGTGTGTGTGTGTGTGTGTGTGTGTGTGTGTGTGTGTGTGTGTGTGTGTGTGTGTGTGTGTGTGTGTGTGTGTGTGTGTGTGTGTGTGTGTGTGTGTGTGTGTGTGTGTGTGTGTGTGTGTGTGTGTGTGTGTGTGTGTGTGTGTGCTAGAATGAAGGGGTATTATACATACGTTTTGCTAACAGTCCTCGTGTCTGCAGAATCAAACTGAACAATTTATACACAACTGTGAGACCTAGCTAAATAACTTAAGTAACTTATCTTGTGGTGATGGGTCTGTGAAACGTGTGGCCATTTCAAAAACAAAGAAATGTCCATCCGACAGGAATACACTAAACTAAATCAACACACAAACGTTCTCCTAACTAGCTTGGTTATATTCTCTATAGAAACTATTTTTCTTACCGATGTGCATCTTTGTGTCCATTATTTGTTATGAATGTGGGATAAATGGAGGGGAGCGCGGAGCTGGCAAAACCAACGGTGTGGGTTCCAATTCTCGTTTGGGCCACATCCATTCACTAAAATTATGAAACTGTCTCCTGAAGGACCATATTTCTATTTTCGTTCCATTAAATGTAACCCCCTAGCACAGTTAAGTTGTCGTAGAACCCCTTTTCAGGAACCCCCTGCCCTGCCTCAACTGGAATCCTGTCTTCCCTTCACTACTCTCAGGACCCTTCACAGACATCCCCTTTTACGGACTGTACTATTTATTTGTATTTATTGTTTTGTGTGTGGACATGTACCTATATGGTGTAAACCCTTTGTGACTGGATCGGTGGACATTCACATGCATATGGCACAAAAACACAAACATACGAAACAAATTACACAACCCTGCCCTCACTCTTTCAAAAACATCTGTACATTTACGAGAGACATTACATTTAGATAAGAGCAACATATACAGTACATTGGGAAAGTGTTCAGACCTCTTTACTTTTTCCACATTTTGTTATGTTACAGCCTTGCTCTAAAATGTATTTAATAATTTTTTCCACTCATCAATCTACACACAATACCCCATAATGACAAAGCGAGAACAGGTTTTACAAATTGTTGCAAAATGTATTTACTTAAGTATTCAGACCCTTTGCTATGAGACTTAATTCAGCTCGGGTGCATCCTGTTTCCATTGATCATCCTTGAGATGTTTCTACAACTTGATTGGAGTCCACCTGTGGTAAATTCAATTGATTGGACATGATTTGGAAAGGCACACACCTGTCCACAGTTGACAGTGCATGTCAGAGAAAAAACCAAGCCATGAGGTTAAAGGAATTGTCCGTAGAGCTCCGAGACAGGATTGTGTTGAGGCACAGATCTGGGGAAGGTACCAAAATATTTCTGCAGCATTGAAGGTCCCCAAGAACACAGTGGCCTCCATCATTCTTAAATAGAAGAAGTTTGGAACCACCAAGACTCTTCCTAGAGCTGGCCGCAAAGCCAAACTGAGCAATCGGGGGAGAAGGGCCTTGGTCAGGGAGGTGACCAAGAACCCGATGGTCACTCTGACATGGCTCCAGAGTTCCTGTATGGAGATGGGAGAATCTTCCAGAAGGACAACCATCTCTGCAGCACTCCACCAATCAGGCCTTTATGGTAGAGTGGCCAGACGGGAGCCACTTCTCAGTAAAAGGCACATGACAGCCTGGCACCATCCCTATGGTGAAGCATGGTGGTGGCAGCAGCATGCTGTGGATATGTTTTTCAGCAGCAGGGAGACTCGTCAGGATAGAGAGAAAGATGAACGGAGCAAAGAACAGCGAGATCTTTAAAAACCTGCTCCAGAGCCAGGACTTTGAACCCCGCTCAAACATCTCGACTGACCTGAAAATAGCTGTGCAGCGACGCTCCCCATCCAACCTGACAGAGTTTGAGAGGATCTGCAGAGAAGAATGGGAGTAACTCCTCAAATACAGGTGTGCAAAGCTTGTAGCGTCATTCCCAAGAAGACTTGAGGTAGTAATCGCTGCCAAAGGTGCTTCAACAAAGTACTGAGTAAAGGGTCTGAATACTTATGCAAATGTGATATTTTTTTATAAATGTGAAAAATGTGGGGGTATTGTGTGTAGAGTCATGAGAGGATAAAACAATTGACTCCATCTTAGAATAAGGCTGTAACGTAACAAAGTGGAAAAAGTCAAGGGGTCTGAATACTTTCCGAATGCAGTGTACAGACATCTGTCTCCATTTCTCTGTGTACTGTAAGCTGCCTCATCCTCCTCCAGCCAGTTATATCATCTTGGACATACCAAGAGCAACTCAAACAACCCTACACACTCATGTTATCACTGAAGCTCAGCAAATGTGCTGTGATGTTGATATCTGCAATGTCTTAATCTTTATTTAGTTTATCTGTGTGTGGAGGGGTATGGGTGTTTTTAAGGATTTAGTTTGGCTGTATTTGATTTCAAGAAAACTGTAGTTATATACAGTACCAGTCAAACGTTTGGACATTCAAGGGTTTTTCTTTATTTTTGCTATTTTCTACATTGTAGAATAATAGTGAAGACATCAAAACTATGAAATGACACATGGAATCATGTAGTAACCAAAAAAGTGTTAGACATATCAAAATATATTTTATATGCGAGATTCTTCAAAGTAGCCACCTTTTGCCTTGATGACAGCTTTGCATCCATCAACCAGCTTCATGAGGTAGTCACCTGGAATGCTTTTCCTTCACTCTGCAGTCCAACTCATCCCAAACCATCTCAATTGGGTTGAGGTCAGGTTATTGTGGAGGCCAGGTCATCTGATGCAGCACTCCATCACTCTCCTTCTTAGTCAAATAGCCCTTACACAGCCTGGAGGTGTGTTGGGTCATTGTCCTGTTGAAAAACAAATTATAGTACCACTAAGTGCAAACCAGATGGGATGGCGTATCGCTACAGAATGCTGTTTTTTATTTTTATCGCTACAGATTTCTTGTGTTTTTTGGCCCAAGCAAGTCTCTTCTTATTATTGGTGTCCTTTAGTAGTGGTTTCTTTGCAGCAATTTGACTGCATGATTCACGCAGTCTCCTCAAACCGTTGATGTTGATGTGTTTTACTTGAAATCTGTGAGGTACAATCTGAGGTGCAGTTAATTGACGATTTATGAGGTGCAGTTAACTCTAATGAACTTATCTGTGGCGGTCCTCATGAGAGCCAGTTTCATCATAGCGCTTGATGGTTTTTGCGACTCCACTTGAAGAAACTTTAGAAGTTCTTGAAATGTTCTGAATTGACTGACCTTCATGTCTTAAAGTAATGATGGACTGTAGTTTCTTTTTGCTTATTTGAGCTGTTCTTGCCATAATATGAACTTGGTCTTTTACCAAATAGGGCTATCTTCTGTATACCCCCTTACCTTGTCACAACACAACTGATTGTCTGAAACGCATTAAGAAGGAAATAAATTCCACAAATTAACTTTTAACAAGGCACACCTGTTAATCTCCTGGAATGCATTTCAATTATTTCATTGTTTTGTTGTCTCCACTATTATTCTACAATGTAGAAAATAGTAAAAATAAAGAAAACCCTTGAATGAGTAGGTGTGTCCAAACTTGTACTGTACATGTTGAACATAGCTCGGTGCATCAATGTTGCATGTGCACAAATCACAAATGGTAACATCGAAACTTGGTAAATGGATCAATTGTATGAATCTTTTTTTTTTTAAATGTCTAATTTATTTTTGGAACATATTGGCCACTTTTGCGACATGAAAAATACAAAATAGTGAAATTAAGAGGGTACTTAATTTACTTTTATTTCTGTATATGCTGTTTGATTTTAAATCTTTGTATAAAGCTGATTTGTATGATTTACATCGTTTTTCTTACTTTGTTGGCGCATTCTGCACGAGGCAGGAGTGCTTTATGCATTGACAAACTTACGGTTGAACATTGTTTTCCTTGGGGATGTTGTATCAATGACTGTACATTTTAAAAGTGTAAATTGTTTTCATTATTTTATAAGAACATATATTAAAAATCTTTCATAATGATAGAATCTGTCTTTTTTTCTTTTTTTTTGGCAATGGTATTTTATTTTAACTAGGCAAGTCAGTTAAGAACATTCTTATTTACAATGACGGCCTACCAAAAGGCCTCCTGCGGGGACGGGGACTGGGATTAAAATAAAAATATAGGACAAAACCCACATCGACAAGAGAGACACCATAACACTATATAAAGACAGACCTAAGACAACAACATAGCATGGCAGCAACACATGACGGCACAGCAAGACAACATGGTACAAACATTATTGCGCACAGACAACAGCACAAAGGGCAAGAAGGTAGAGACAACAATACATCATGTGAAGCAGCCACAACTGTCAATGATTGAGTCTTTGAAGTAAGAGATTGAGATAAAACTGTCCAGTTTGAGTGTTTGTTGCAGCTCGTTCCAGGCGCTAGCTGCAGCAAACTGAAAAGAGGAGCGACCCAGGGATGTGTGCGCTTTGGGGACCTTTACCAGAATGTAACTGGCAGAACGGGTGTTGTATGTGGAGGATGAGGGATGCAGTAGGTATCTCAGAGGGTTTTATAAATAAGCATCAACCAGTGGGTCTTGCGACAGGTATACAGAGATGACTAGTTTACAGAGGAGTATAGAGTGCAGTGATGTGTCCTATAAGGAGCATTGGTGGCAAATCTGATGGCCGAATGGTAAAGAACATCTAGCTGCTCGAGGGCACCTTTACAGGTCAATCTATAAATTGTCTCCGTAGTCTAGCATGGGTATGATGGTCATCTGAATCAGTGTTTGTTTGGCAGCTAGGGTGAAAAGAGGAGTGATTACGATAGAAGAAACCAAGTCTAGATTTAACCTTAGCCTGCAGCTTTGATGTGCTGAGATGACAGTGTACCATCTAGCCATACTCCCAAGTACTTGTATGAGGTGACTACCTCAAGCTCTAACCCTCAGAGGTAGTAATAACACCTGTGTGGAAAGGGGCATTCTTCTGACCAAACTACATGACCTCTGTTTTGGAGGTGTTCAGAACAAGTTTAAGGGCAGAGAAAGCTTGTTGGACACTAAGAAACCTTTGTTGTAGAGCATTTAACACAAAATACGGGGAGGGGCCAGCTGAGTATAACACTATCATCTGCATATAAATGGATGAAAGAGCTTCCTACTGCCTGAGCTATGTTGTAAATTGAGAAGAGCATGGGACCTAGGATCGAGCCTTGGGGTACGCCTTTGGTGACAGGCAGTGGCTGAGACAGTAGATGTTCTGACTTTATACACCAATACTCCTTAGCTGGCCAACAAGAATGGAATGGTCTACCGTATCAAAAGCACAACATTGCTTAGAATCAAGGGCAATTGTGTCATTTAGGACCTTTTAACCTTTCTGGACTACCCATCCCGGATCCGGGATCATTCTCATCAGAAACGCTGAATAGCATAGCATAGCCTAGCGCCACAGGGATATAATATAATTTCATGAAATCACAAGTCCAATACAGCAAATGAAAGATAAACATCTTGTGAATCCAGCCAACATGTCAGATTTTTAAAATGTTTTACAGCGAAAACACAACATATATTTATGTTAGCTCACCACAATATCCAAAAACACACCGCCATTTTTTCACAGAAAAGATAGCTTTCACAAAACCCACAAATAGAGATAAAATTAAATCACTAACCTTTGAACATCTTCATCAGATGACAGTCATATGACATCATGTTATACAATACATTTATGTTTTGTTCGATTATGTGCATATTTATAGCCACAAAACGTGGTTTTACATTGGCGCCATGTTCAGAAATGGCTCCAAAATAGCGAAAGTAATTACAGATAGCCACGTGAAATACTCATCAATAACTTTAGTAAAAAGCACAGCATGCAATAATCTGAGACAGCGCTCAGCCATTCTCCGCCATGTTGGAGTCAACAGAAATACGAAATTACATCATAAATATTCCCTTACCTTTGATGATCTTTCATCAGAATGCAGTGCCAGGAATCCTAGTTCCACAATAAATCGTTTTTTTGTTTTATAATGTCCATTACTTATAATGTCCATTACGCAACTTTGGCTAGCATGTGTAGTTCACGTGTCCATCGAACTTTACGCTAATGAACGAAAACTTCAAAAAGTGATATTACAAATCGAATAAACTGGTCAAACTCAGTTGAGAATCAATCTTCAGGATGTTTTTCTCATATATATCCAATAACGTCCCAGACGGAGTATTTCTTCATGTCTATCTAATGCATTGTAGACAAGGATATCACATGCCCTGTGTGCGTGGCCAAAAACTGGCAATCTGCCTGACCTGTCACTCCAAAGGCTCTCATCCGGTCCCACATGAAGCTATATGCTTCATTCCACGTTCTACTGCCTGTTGACATCTAGTGGAAGGCGTATGAAGTGCATACAGATCCATAAATATAAGGCAATTGAATAGGCGATGCCTTTCACAGTGACCCATTTCACAATTTTCACTTCCTGTTTGGAAGTTTGCCTGCCATATGAGTTCTGTTTTACTCACAGATATAATTCAAACAGTTTTAGAAACTTCAGAGTGTTTTCTATCCAATAGTAATAATAATATGCATATCATATGATCTAGGACAGAGTACGAGGCTGTTTAATTTGGGCATCAATTCATCCAAAAGTGAAAATGTCGCTGGCATTGGCAACTTCCCTAAGAAGTTTTAAGGTTGCAGTGACAGATTCATAACCTGAGTGGAAACCAGATTGCGTACCAGAGAGAGAACTATAGATGTCAAGAAAGCCAGTCAGTTGATTATTGACAAGTTTTTCCAACACTTTTGATAAACAGGGCAAAATAGAAATTGGCCTACAGCAGTTAGGATCCGCTTGATCTCCCCCTTTAAATAAAGGATGCACTGTGGCTGCCCTCCAAGCAATGGGAACCTCCCCAGAGAGGAGAGAGAGGTTAAAAAGGTCAGAGATAGGCTTGGTGATGATAGGGGCAGCAACCTTAAAGAAGAAACATTGGGGTCAAGATTAAGGAGCTCCTTTAGCACCTCGGACTTAGTGACCGCCTGCAGAGAGAAACTTTGTAGCGGGGCAGAGGAAAAAGAGGGAGGGGCATCGGGGATAGTCGCATTAGAAGGGGTGGGAGATGAGGAAATGTTGGACGGGCAAGGAGGCATGGCAGAGTCAAATAGGAATCCTGACATAATGCAGTGGTGATTAAAGAGTTCAGCCATGTGCTCCTTGTCAGTAACAACCACATCATCAACATTAAGGGACATGGACAGCTGAGAGGAGGAGGGTTTATTCCAGGTCTTTAACCGTTTCCAGAACTTCTTGGGGTTAGACCCACAGAGAGAACTGCCCCTTAAAGTAACTAACTTTGGCCTGAGTGCACTTATTGCTCATTTGCCTGAACGACAGCCAGCCTGCCTGAGTATGCGTGTGCCGAGCCTTTCGCCAAATGAAATTCTTGAGGTGGAGTAACTCTGCCAGATCACGGTCCAACCAGGGGCTGAACCTGTTTTTAATTCTCATTTTCTTTATGGGCGCGTATTTGTTAACAATACCACTGAAAATATTAAAAAAGAAGGTCCAAGCGTCATCGACAGAGGGAATTAAGCTGATTCTATACCAATTTACAGAGGCCAGGTCATGAAGGAAAATTTGCTCTGAGTTTTTTAGCAAGCATCTTTGACAAATCAGGACAGGATGTTTCACTGAGGAGCCATTACGAACACGGGCTGTAAAACAGTGATCACTAAGGTCATTACAGAAAACAGACTGATACCTGTCAGGATTATTTGTAAGGATAACATAGAGGAGAGTGGTGTTTGGAGTCAAAGCTTGTGGGATTGGTGATAATCTGAGAAAGATTTAGGGAGTCCCATTGCTTTAGGACTTGGTCAGGTGGTTTAAGCATGTCCCAGTTTAGGTCACCTAGCAGGACAAATTCAGACTTAGTGTAAGGGGCCAGGAGAGAGCTTAGGGCATTTAGGGTAAAGGCCGGTGCTGATGGTGGCCGATAACACCCAGCAACAGTCAACAGAGTTATTTGAAAGTTTAATGCTTAAAACCAGCAAATCAAATTGTTTGGGGACAAACTTGGTGGAGACAACCCGAGCACTGAAGGTGTTCCTTGGTAATGATTGCCACTCCACCACCTTTGGAAGATCTGTCTTGCCGAAAAAAGGTTAGAACCAGAAAGGTTAACATCAGTCTTCAAAACACTCTTTCTTAACCACGTCTCAGTAATGACTAACACATCTGGATTGGAGCTGTGAACCCACACTTTCAATTGATCAATTTTAGATAATAAGCTTCTAGTGTTAACGTGCAGAAAACCCAGGCTTTTACGAGAGCAGAAATCAGTGAAGCAGATAGAGCACAAATCAGAATTGGGTAGCAACAGTAGATGGGTCTGGGTGTACATGTACATTTCCAGATCAATCAGCAGTAATACAATCAAGGCATGGCAGAGGACAGGGAGAGCTCTTCAGTGTTGATTTATAACATTTGAATGTGCATTAGATGACAAGATCATATTGTACAGCAATTTCATCAAGTAACATGAATACAAAGCCAGGGAGAGGTGGTTAGAATAGGATGGGAGGCCAAGAGTCCATGTATCCAAAGTCCCGAGTGTGGGAACAAACAGTCTGGCCCATGGTTGGGTAAACAAGCAAGTTCATAGTCAACACTGCATGCAGGAGTCACAAGGCAAATAGCATAAAGCACAAGAGAAAAATATAACGAATTGGGGCTAGCCATTGTAAATTCAGACTCACTTGCCCCAACAGTGCGTGTGCTGCATTTAACTATTTGATGACATGAACAGGTTTTGGTTGCGCGTGTGCATGTAACCTGAGGCATACAATGTATCGACTGAATTCTCAAATGAAACACTGAATGGAACCAAATGGAACAGTAATGTCAAAGAAGCGGCAACAACGTTCCTCTGGCTCAGACACTGCATGCAACCAATGGTCATCGACCTTCAGATTGCTATAACAGATTAACAAAACTATAAACGCAACATGCAACAATTTCAAAGATTTACAGTTCATATAAGGAAATCAGTCAATTGAAATAAATGCATTAGGCCCTAATCTATGGATTTCACATGACTTGGAATACAGATATGTATCTGTTGGTCACAGATACCTTAACAAATATTTTTGTTCAGTAGTTAGCTAGCTGATACGTTAAATACCTATCGATGCTTTGTAAGAGCTGTCAGACGGGGACTGCGCCTTTAAAATAAGCCCTTGCCTCGTCACTGTCAACGAAAACCCGGAAATCAGGCCCCAAAAAAAGCAAGTTGTGTTGCGTTATCAGTGGATTCGATTACTTCAGTTAGGTGAGAAGCTACAGAAGTTACAAACCACGTTAGTTGCTGCATCTACCTATTGAAAATAAAAGCCGAAATCAGGTGTAAGACATTTGAGAACAACGGATTTTAGATAAGGAAGAGTAGCCTAACCATCGATAGATTCATGATATCGATAAATGTTCAACTCCAATGAAGCAAGCCTAAGGATGACACTAGACTGATCGGAGACCGGGGATAGATCATAACAGGCCTCATTGAAAGATGGTTTTGGCATGTAGAAGTACATGTTTCCATGAAAGGGTAGAGTATAATTTGTATAAATGCCAAGGGAGGCTTAGGGTAGCCTAGATAATATTATTTAGGAGTCGAGGTATGGCGTTGCAAATACAAGCTATTACAATACTATTATAAAAGAAATGTGCAACGTCTGGTGCAATACTGCGAAAACTTCAAAATAAGACGCTAAGCTGAATTGCGGACTCTATCTAACCATATAATAGGTGCAGTTTCACTGTAAATTCAGTTCGGGGACTGACACGTAGCTGTAGATAGGGCCAACAGGGAACGAGCAGCTGCCGTCAGTTTCAGTTATAGAGATACTGGTCTTTTTCGTTCTAACCGTGTTTTAGAAAGCTTTGTTATGTCGAGAACTAGTCGACGCTACAAGCCTTTGCAGGCGAATAACGGTGCTCTCCCTGGTTGCAACTCGGTTCGGATGCCCCGTGCTCGGGTACTGGTCTTCTGTCTCTTGGGTGTGCTGACTCTTGCTATGGTGTTGGGCTTATATTTGTCCAACGAAACAAGCAGCAACCGCAACAACAGAATCCCCGTCGTAGATTTGGCAAAAGACAGGGTAAGAAACTCAATCAATTACTGTACTATTTACAGTTGCGGTAGTGATTGTTGTTCAGGTACAGTTGGCACACAGAATGGTGTCACTGAGGGCTTCAGTGATTTGAGGTTTGTTATTGTGTGTTCTATTCCATGTGTTCATCTCTTGCTCTCTCTCTACCACCCACCCACTCATTCCTCTGCTCCAGTTATCTCATAAGGCCAGTAAGTCTAATCCATCCCAGGTGCGACGGCTGGTGTCCCAGGTAGACGGATCACGCCTGTGGGAGACTCACCTTAGGCCCATCCTCATTGAGAGACTCCCAGGAACCCTGGGCAGCCAGGCTGTACGCCAAGTGAGTGGATCAGGTAGACTAGGTGACAATAATGATGCATTTATATGGTTTCTCACAGCACTTTCATGTAGGAAAGAGTATATCATTTCTAGTTAAAGATCAAACGAAATGCCTCTAGTTCACACCCTTTTCTCATTTCTTTATATCAGCACATCTCCTCCACATTGTCCTCCCTCTCCGCTGGCTGGACAGTAGAACTCGACTCTTTCCTGTCGCCAACGCCTCGGGGTCAGGTCACCTTCTCCAACATCATTGCGACCCTTGACCCCGGGGCCCCTCGCAGGTTGCTGCTGACCTGCCACTATGACTCCAAGGTCCTACCCCCGGACCCCCGCGTCCCAGAGAGGGTGTTCCTGGGGGCCAGCGACTCAGCGGTGCCCTGTGCCATGATCCTGGAGCTGGCTTCTGCCTTGGACGCCCAGCTCAAAGCCCTCAATCAGCAGGTACCATGTCCTTCAATTTATTTCCAGGGACTGCATTTTAGATCTGTTTATCAGTATAAGAGATTTTGAGATAAACAGTCAAATGTTCAAACAGACCTGTCCCAAGTTGGCAGCAAACAAAATGCAGTAGCACAATGAGCCTAACAATGTGTTATCAGGCATTGTGGTCACAACCATACGTGTCTGATTTCCCCGCTTAAAATATATATTTTTTTTACATGACATGAGAACCCGTCTCATTCTAAGGGCAGCAGGCAGTTTACTCAGATATACAGAATAAAATACTGCAATGGAAAGAACAGAGAACTGGTGAGGGAGAAAGAGCGAGGTGAGATGCTGAGTAGCTGGGTTTCTCTCCCTACACTCTATCCCCTCCTTTCTCTCTGCAGTGTAGAATATAAAAGTGCTGACTGTAGCCTTGCAGAGAGTAGCCCTGTTTTTAGCAGCAGACTCCATCCTCTGTTTAGCGGTGTCCCCCCCAGAGACTAAATTTGGTAGTCAGAAATACACGCAACCACACACAGCCGAACTGCGACATCACTGCAGCCTCACACAAAATAAAATAAACTGCAAGAGTGACGTTGTTGTTGGGAATTGAGATGTGATGAAATGACATTGCCTTGGCCTTTACTTGGCTACCAGTTCACCAGTTGGCACAGAGCAGAACATTCTCACCACTTTCTCCATCTAATGCGATTAAACCCTACCTCCTCCCTCTGTCTCTGTGCTCTAGGCATCTGCTGTAACCCTCCAGCTAGTGTTTTTTGACGGAGAGGAGTCGTTTGAGGAGTGGACAGCCACAGACTCTCTCTACGGATCAAGGCACCTGGCAGAGCGCATGGCACACACACCCCACCCACTAGGCTCCACACACACCAACCTGCTGCAGGCTGTGGTAAGACACCTTTGTGTGCACATTAAAATATGGCATCCACTCACTCTCACCTCCGTCCATTTTAGGATCTCTTTGTTCTACTGGACCTACTTGGTGGTCCAGACCCTTTGATTGTAAATCACTTTGACAACACTGCCCGCTGGTTTGACCGTCTCATCGCTGCAGGTAACACACACACCCCAGGGAGGGTCAGTTCCCTTATTGTCGTTGTCTTTCTGCACTCTGTGTTTTAACCCTCCTCCATCCATCCCTCTCAGAGAAGAGGCTGCACAGGCAGGGTCTGTTGACCTCTCACCCCTCTGAGCAGACCTACTTCAGGAAGGACGTGTACCTGGGCCCTGTGCAGGACGACCACATCCCCTTCCTACATAAAGGTGGGAGGGTGTGCTCATATACAGACAAAATGACATACAGTTGTGGCCAAAAGGTTTGAGAATGAAACAAAAATATTAATTTTCAAAGTCTGCTGCCTCCGTTTGTATGATGGCAATTTGCATATACTCTAGAATGTCGTGAAGAGTGATCAGATGAATTGCAATTAATTGCAAAGTCCCTCTTTGCCATGCAAATGAACTGAATCCCCCAAAAACCATTTCCACTGCATTTCAGCCCTGCCACAAAAGGACCAGCTGACATCATGTCAGTGATTCTCTCGTTAACACAGGTGAGTGTTGACGAGGACAAGGCTGGAGATCACTCTGCCATGCTGATTGAGTTCGAATAACAGACTGGAAGCTTCAAAAGGAGGGTGGTGCTTGGAATCATTGTTCTTCCTCTGTCAACCATGGTTACCTGCAAGGAAACATGTGCCGTCATCATTGCTTTGCGCAAAAAGGGCTTCACAGGCAAGGATATTGCTGCCAGTAATATTGCACCTAAATCAACCATTTATCAGATCATCAAGAACTTCAAGGAGAGCGGTTCAATTGTTGTGAAGAAGGCTTCAGGGCGCCCAAGAAAGTCCAGCAAGCGCCAGGACCGTCTCCTAAAGTTGATTCAGCTGAGGGATCGGGGCACCACCAGTACAGAGCTTGCTCAGGAATGGCAGCAGGCAGGTGTGAGTGCATCTGCACGCACAGTGAGGCGAAAACTTTGAGGATGGCCTGGGGTCAAGAAGGGCAGCAAAGAAGCCACTTCTCTCCAGGAAAAACATCAGGGACAGACTGATATTCTGCAAAAGGCACAGGTATTGGACTGCTGAGGACTGGGGTAAAGTCATTTTCTCTGATGAATCCCCTTTCAGATTGTTTGGGGCATCCGGAAAAAAACAAGGTGAACGCTACCATCAGTCCTGTGTCATGCCAACAGTAAAGCATCCTGAGACCATTCATGTGTGGGGTTGCTTCTCAGCCAAGGGAGTGGGCTCACTCACAATTTTGCCTAAGAACACAGCCATGAATAAAGAATAGTACCAACACATCCTCTGAGAGCAACTTCTCCCAACCATCCAGGAACAGTTTGGTGACGAACAATGCCTTTCCCAGCATGATAGAGCACCTTGCCATAAGACAAAAGTGATAACTAAGTGGCTCGGGGAACAAAACATCAATATTTTGGGTCCATGGCCAGGAAACTCCCCAGACCTTAATCCCATTGAGAGCTTGTGGTCAATCCTCAACATTTACATTACATTTAAGTCATTTAGCAGACGCTCTTATCCAGAGCGACTTACAAATTGGAAGAGGCGGGTGGACAAACAAAACCCCACAAATTCTGACAACTCCAAGCATTGATAATGCAAGAATGGGTTGCCATCAGTCCGGATGTGGCCCAGAAGTTAATTGACAGCTTGCCGGGGCAGATTGCAGAAGTCTTGGAAAAAGGGTCAACACTGCAAATATTGACTCTTTGCATCAACTTCATGTAATTGTCAATTAAAAGCCTGACACTTATGAAATGCTTGTAATTATACTCCAGTATTCCATAGTAACATCTGACAAAAATATCTAAAGACACTGAAGCAGCAAACTTTGTGGAAATAAATGTGTCACTCAACTTTTGGCCACGACTGTACTATCACAACACTGCGTCGCCTCGGCTGATGGGATTTTGTCTTAAGAAATCACTTATATCCTGCATTTCTTCTTTCTTTCACACCAACCCAGGTGTTCCTGTGCTTCATGTCATTGCCACCCCCTTCCCCCCGTTCTGGCACACGCTGGATGACACGGAGGAGAACATGCACCGACCCACAGTGGAGAACCTCACCAAGATTCTGGCTGTGTTCCTGGCTGAGTACCTGGGCTTTTAACCACACCTGGACCCACCATTGGACTGGTCCCATAAACGAGAACCAACAGATTACATGGACACCTTTTAACCACAGTGTAGGAAATACAGACAGGGGTTTGGGGCAGTTTTGCCCTGACGTTGCAAAAGACTAGGAGAGATAATGTTCCTCTGTCACTGGACAGGTTCCATCCACTGAAACCAACACTCATAGACACATTGATCTGAGAGCAGAACTACCATCAAGTTACCCTGCTGGATGTAGGCAGCTTGTATCACAGAAAAACCTTGATGGTACACGTTCATGGAAAATAACTGGAAGAGGCCTTTCTGTGGATTTTAATATTCTCATCGGCTTGTTTTTTTAAAGTCTTAAGGTAAAAGGCAACGCTAACCTAATCCTTTATGCTATATGGTCATCTGTTGTGATTTTCCAACACTCAGTGAATATCAGATTTTAGACTTGATTTCATGCAATAATCTCATTGAGCTGACATTGAAGGTTATATTCACAGAGCATGGCAGTGACCGAAAAACTTGAACATAATAATGAATGACATTAAAATGGTTGTACTATCACTGGATATCTTCTGTATGCATTACCTCTCCCCAAGAGGTTTCAGCCGGTCTTGGTTTAGCCACGGAGTTGTATTTCATCTGTCTCACATCTTACCAGAGTGCTGATTTCAAAAACGGCTTAAATCAGAAAAGGTGTAAATAAGCTGTGTAAGAACACAGCTGAGTCAAAAACGTCAGTCAGAATCTCATAGGCCAGATTGCCTCTGCGGCAGACAGGCAGTTTACGTACGTACACACACTGGATGATGTTTAAGCTCAGTGAATAGGAATCATCTCACACTCGTCCCTATGGGACATACAGACAGAAGACTACAGTGGGAGAGGCTGTGTGCTTGTCCTGGCTGTACTAACATTTGGCCGTGGTTTCTCTCAGCTGCAACCTGGGTCGTGTTCAGGAAGCATGATATGGGAGCACTTTGTTTTAAAACATTGTTTATTCCCAAATGCTTCAAGTGCTTGTCAATGATTAGGTCTGATGACACATTTCTGTTTTCAATTAAACTATTTAAAAAATGTTTTGCTTTCGTCTTTTGACTGGATTTAACACAACCTACAATTTTCGGTACAGGGTATCATGAAACTATAAAGCTAAGTTACTCAAAAGATTGAATGGTCTTACATACATTTCTGACAAGTGAATAGTGCCTATGAAGTGAGCATACTATACATGATGGCTCAGGTAGTGAAGAGATTCAGAGTTGTCCCCCACCCATATGGCTCAGAAGTGGGGGCTGTGAGGGGTTGGGGGCAGAAGAGGGGACTGGGGCTGCCTGGAGGTAAACGTCCATTGTCAGGGAAGGGGTAGGCCTTTGGGTATGCTGCTCCTGGGGTTCTGTTGGAGCCAAGAGGTGGTCCACAACCTTTCTGTTCCCTAAGAGGAGAGAGCACGTCAGTTCCCTGGTTGTGCCAGAAGAGGGTAGTGGTAGTCCACTGCAAAGCTGTTAGCTAAATGAGAAGTAGTGCAGTCCTTTAAAAAAAAAAGAGGATTGACTGCAGACAATAGAAATTAAAGGAGAGATGAACATTTAGAAACTCTTTTAGAACTATTTCTCATGAAATGTATTAGAAGGAGAAAGTGAAGACTCACCCGGTAGTACCGTGAGCTGCTCGGTCTCGTTGCCGTCTGTTCTTGAACCAGTTGCTCACCTGGGTGGCGGTGAGACCGGTGGCGGCCGCAAGCGCTCGTTTCTCACGTGGTGAAGGGTAGGGTTTACAGTAATACCACTCCCACAGCACACTTCGGGATTTCTCCTGTAAAGACGAACATTAACCTCAGATTTATGAAACAAGTAGGTTAATGATTTAAAGTTCATGGTAGCAGTAAGAGGCCTCTGCTCCTCATCTCCTTCCCTTCATCTGCACTGATATAAGGGAAGTTACATCCATCATATTGCTTTGTCCGGTCCTGTGAAGACAGGTGTTCAGTGCATTTGAAGCAGACTGAGTGTAAGACACTTTAGGCTTAATTAATATCCAGGTAAAAAAGTCCCTTTTGTCTTGACATACCCCATCTTGACTCCACAAGGGCCTTCCTCCCCTCATCTTTTTTGTCTATTCTAAACTCAGATGCAACACCTAATGCATTATAGACAGCTTAATTATGGACCAGGTCCTAGGGCCCTAGGGACATTTCATTTTACAAGAAGCAAAAATGCTGAGGCAGTATAATAATTAAATATAGTATTAATATCTGCTCAAACAAACCTAGCAGATTTAATTCACTGTACCTTGAAGCAGTAGCTGGTCTCCTCTCCATCCCAGATGGTTAATGGCAGGGGAAACTTACGGCGTACGCGGTACTTCCCCACAGCCCCAAGGGGGCGCCCTCTCTGGCACTCGGCCTCCAGGTAGTGTGCCCTCAGCCAGAGCTGCTGCAGCAGGGGGTGGCTGCGATTGGAGAAATGGAAGCTCTCCAGGAGGGCGTAGAGGTCCGAGAAGCGCCCCAGATGGAAGGCCACGGCAGCCCGCGCCTTCAGGATGCTCTCCAGACCCCCCGGGCAAGAGGAGGAAGAGGGGGGAAGAGTGCAGAGGAAGTCAGTCAAGCGCTCCATGCGTCCGCTCTGCAGAAGGACCTCACACATACACGCCACCTGTTCTACCGAGAAGACCATCGCCATGGAGATGGAGCCCATGCACACCAAGAGCTCAAAGGTTAGTTGGCCTACCTCTGTGACCTTTCACAACTCTCTTAGTGAAGGGAAATGTTTTAGAGAGAGCTGCTGTTGGGTGAATAAGTCTGTGTGAACGTGTGTGTGTGTGTGTGTGTGTGTGTGTGTATATATATATCCTTATCCATACCCGGTCCCGCCCTGGCAATGTTGAACTCACAGGTAACCTGAGAGCATGGGGGTTACAAAAACAGTCACACACCGGATTGTACTCAGTTGTGTACCCATTCATCCAGAAAGAAAGCATGATTGTGTTGTTCAAACATGAGTATTTAAATCTAATTTACGAACCAAATTGCAAAAGCGCTTCTAAATGTGATTTGGTAGTGTAAGCACTCCTCAATAGTTTGATCCCTTGACCCCTACAAATCTCACATGGAGATTTAAATAGAGAAGCGTTCACATTTACAAAATTCAACCAAAACAAATGTATTCTAAATGTAGTTTATTAGAATATCACAATAAAACTGTATATAAAAAATAAAATAACTTTAAGTACAAAACCAACCTCTCAAAAGAGGACAAAACAGACGTTTAAAAAAAAAAAACAGTCCCTTTACTCGCATTTAAAAAGTACATTAAAAAAATGCATATCTTTGGATAACTCAGCTGAAGGTTGTGTGTGTGCACACGTGTCTGTGTGTGTGAGTTTGTGAGTTTGTGCACAAACTCCTGCACTGGACACTAACAGCCTTTGGAGCACCACACACTAGAGAAAAAACACTACATGTAGACAAGGGTTGGGCTCATGGATAAACAAACAAACACACATATTCCTTTAGTGTCCAACTCATGCACAGTATCGTATGGAAAAACCACACCAACAAAAAATGTCCAAACACCAATAAAAACAACTTGCAACATTCCTTTGACAAGTGAATGCTACAGGTATTAACATCCTATTCAGATTGTATGTGTATAATATCATTTGACAAGTGGTGAAGTCATCATCTACAGTCGTGGCCAAAAGTTGAGAATGAAAATGTATATTTGTCAAAGTCTGCTGACTCAGTTTGTATGATGGCAATTTCCATATACTCCAGAATGTTGTGAAGAGTGATCAGATGAATTACAATTAATTGCAAAGTCCCTCTTTGCCATGCAAATTAACTGAATCCCCCAAAAAACATTTCCACTGCATTTCAGCCCTGCCACAAAAGGACCAGCTGACATCATGTCAGTGATTCTCTCGTTAACACAGGTGTGAGTGTTGACAAGGCTGGAGATCACTCTGTCATGCTGATTGAGTTCGAATAACAGACTGGAAGCTTCAAAAGGAGGGTGGTGCTTGGAATCATTGTTACCTGCAAGGAAACACGTGCCGTCATCATTTCGTTGCGCAAAAAGGGCTTCACAGGCAAGGATATTGCTGCCAGTAAGATTGCACCTAAATCAACCATTTATCGGATCATCAAGAACTTCAAGGAGGGCGGTTCAATTGTTGTGAAGGCTTCAGGGTGCCCAAGAAAGTCCAGCAAGTGCCAGGACCGTCTCCTAAAGTTGATTCAGCTGCGGGATCGGGGCACCACCAGTACAGAGCTTGCTCAGGAATGGTAGCAGGCAGGTGTGAGTGCATCTGCATGCACAGTGAGGCAAAGACTTTTGGAGGATGGCCTGGTGTCAAGAAGGGCAGCAAAGAAGCCACTTCTCTCCAGGAAAAACATCAGAGACAGACTGATATTCTGCAAAAGGTACAGGGATTGGACTGCTGAGGACTGGGGTAAAGTCATTTTCCCACAATGGGATTTACCTTAATCCCATTGAGAACTTGTGGTCAACCCTCAAGAGGCGGGTGGACAAACAAAAACCCACAAATTCTGACCAACTCCAAGCATTGATTATGCAAGAATGGGCTGCCATCAGTCAGGATGTGGCCCAGAAGTTAATTGACAGCATGCCGTGGCGGATTGCATAAGTCTTGAAAAAGAACGGTCAACACTGCAAATATTGACTCTTTGCATCAACTTCATGTAATTGTCAATAAAAGCCTTTGACACTTATGAAATGCTTGTAATTATACTTCAGTATTCCATAGTAACATCTGACAAAAATATCTAAAAGACACTGAAGCAGCAAACTTGGTGAAAATTAATATTTGTCATTCTCAAAACTTTTGGCCACGACTGTACACATTATTCTGAGACTGTACAACCAGCCAGCCTCTGGGAAGGTCCATCGATGCTTTTTCCTGTCCAATTTCCTCATGGACTGCTCGTTTTTTCCATTCAAAGTTACTACTAGAAAATGATTGATACATGCTTTAAATACACAAGAAACAAAAACATACAGTTGGGAGTGACACTGAAGAGTAGTGTTGTACCATTGGCCAGAGAACTAATTGCCATCTGTGCTGTGGTTAGAGAGAGATGGTGAGTATTTGAAAAAGTTTATGGAGAGAACATCTGCACCACGTCTCGCTGGATAGCATTCCATTCTAGGAGACCTGTCGCCTGCTCTCAGGGCTTCATGACTCACTGTTGCTGATATCAGGATAGACAGAGGCTGCCTGAAACTCAACCAGCTGATTCGACCTATCCCGTCCCCTTCAGAACAGTGAGCGCAATTAGTCAAGAACAGAGCAAAGGCAGCAGGTTTTCAGAATAGAATCTGGCCATCACCAAAGACGTAAACATGACAAGGACGAAAATGTGCAAAACGTACAATGAGGGAGATCTCAATGGTGATTTATGTCATGGTAGGCGTTAGTCACGCTAAACGAGCAACTGCCGCGCGACAGAGCATTCGATTACGTTTCTCTGGAGTTCAAGAGGGTTAAGGGTTATCACAAAACTCACATTCAACATCAATGTGGGAAGTAGCTTGTATCAATGATGCTTACATTTTGTCAAGAGTAGAACACATTCTTCACTTTGAAGATACATAAGGCAAAAACACACTGGCCCACCAACCTCAGCAACTGGATAATAAGGCACTTACTAGGTCTAGATCAAACCCATACAAGTAATAAGAACACACAAAAAAAGTCATTCATAGACGCAATATACAATGTAGTGTACGATTGTGGCGCATTCAACTAGAAATATCCAGCAATGTGATCAGGCGTTTGTAGTGCACGCGCATTAGATTTCATAGTGTATAAAAAGGCTGTCTTTAATAAAGCTTGGTCTATCCCAATTAGACTTGCTTACATACTGTTTGTAATACATGTCATATCTGTGTCACATGGTCATATTTACACGAGGATTTCTTTAAAAAAAAAAATTACTCTATGCAATCAATGCATGCATAGAGTACATTTTTTTTTTTAAAGAAATCTCAGGGGACTCCCATTTCCTCCTACATACCTCAGATGCCATAGCGCTTAGCATTTATACCAACCTGTAGTTAAATGATGAGCCTGCGCCCTTGATGCGGTGACACTGCTGACCAGTTTTGACAGAGAGGAGTACACAGTCCATCTCAATGCTAGAGGTCCGGGGTCTCTGGTGCCACTGTCAGTCCACTCTCTGTTGCCTTCAGAGAGGCCAATACTCAAAGCAGCACTCAAACTACACCAGCACTAGAGTGAGCAGCCATTCAGAACCACCAACTCAACAGGACTGAACACTTGTCTGTCTGCATTTGACTGTGTTTAGAGACTTAAGACAGAGCCTGGCCGTGGCATACTGCTCAACCAACACCAAATAAAACCCGAGGCATTCATTCCCTTGTAGTACAAATAGTCTTGGCTGAAACGGACATCTGTGCATAAAAGTAGCAGAATGTCCTTACAAATAAACGTTGTGCTCTGACTGGACACAGGAAGGGCTCTAGGCTTATGGAAGGCAGATGAGTGCTTAAATTGTGGAGACTAAGCAGTGGACAGTTGAGTAACAGAAATCAGGGAATAGGCTAGCCTGTATGAAAGGCCATCCTCCAGGTCATTCCGTGTTGCATACAATCAGCCAATCCCATGACGGTTTATCCAAAGGATCATCGGCAAAGGATTTATTTAGTCAAAGCACCTTTCTCATACGAGTCAAAGCCTGTCCACTCCTCAATGCGAACCTAGCCAGGGGAGCACTGAGGTCGGACAAACAAAACCTTCCAGATTGTTCTGTAACAGTTTGTGGTGGTGAGGGCTGGGGGACTGGATTACAGCCCCAACCCATCATCCACAGGGACTGATTGTAGCTGGGTGAGGATCTTGGAGTCTCCATCCATCTCCACTGGGTCCCCCAACGGCGACCCCCTGTCCACATCCTGTTCTGGAGAGGGGCTGCCTAGTAGCAGGGCCTCGCCTCCAGGTAGGTCCAGCAGAGGCGGGTCCTCGGGCAGATCTCCCTTCCCACGGACGTCAAACATAGTCAGGCTGGCTGAGGTGGAGAGGGGGACAGGGCTCCAGGTGGTGTGGGAGAGCTGAGTGGTGGGGGTCACTCCGCTGCACATGGGGCTGAGGGAGAGCATGCTCTCTGGGGTGAGGGCATTGGGAGGAGTGTGGGTGGCAGAGAGGTCCAGGGTGTGTGGGGAGGTGGTGGAGAGGGGCTGATTGGTGGGGACACCCATCTCAGGAGTGCAGTAGAGCGGAGAGGAGTTGATGAAGCAGAGGGGGGACGTCTGGAGGGTGTTGGACGTTGGGACGGAGGTGGAGACTGGGAGGAGGGTAGGTGTAGGTTGGATGACAGGGTTGAGGGTGAGTCCAGAGCCTACTCCATTGGTGTGGTGGTTAGAAGCCTCAGGGACGGGATTCATGGGCAGACTGCCGAACTGGATGCCAGCTGGGATAGTTAGGATCAGCTTGCCGTTCTGGTAACTCAGGATGGGGCTTCCACCATAGAGGAGATTCCCTACAGGACAGAGGAGAGATGGAAGTGGAGGAAATAGCAGGGAAGTAGTAGTGGGAAATATGTTAGCATTTCATCAACCAACAATGACATAGCTATATTTTCCCTAAAAAGCAAATGACTCAGTAATGTCAGACACCCGAGAAGACTGACTGCTAATAGCACAGTAGGAGGCCATTCTCTTGCTAGAACAAAAAGACACCTCCTGTTGCGTACCGACGAACTTGGCGTTCTTCACGACTTGAATCTGAGACGATCAGAGAGCACGGACCCCCTGTAGGGAAGCCAAAAAGACAACTATGGGTAGCTGCAGTCCAACATGGCAACCGGAGTATGGGCGAGTGGATGTGTCGAAAATGAGTGGGTGTATGGTAAGAGAATCAGATAATTGGGCAGATTTGTTGCCACTAAAGACCATTTCGCGTGGCTGATTGGGCTGCACGACGAGTCGATAAGCCAGCGACCAGTGTTGTATGGACATGCCCGCCGACCTGAGACCTGCCCATGATACCACGGTCGTGTCACCGGCGGGAGCTAACGTGGCCATTTTTTCCCCTCTCATGATTTTATTTGAATTAGGATAGTAACCTACACATGAAATAACTAATATTGATAACCATCTAGATGTCACCTTGATACATGCACATACAGTCCAAATCAGGGCTATTCAACTCTTAACCAGCAGGCTCCAGATCTCATAGGGTTTCTGTTCTACCTGATAATTAATTGCGCGCACCTGATGTCCCAGGTCTAAATCAGTCCCTGATTAGCGGGGAGCAATGAAAACACGCAGTGGAACTGGCTTCGAGGTCCAGGGACCGAGGTAATGGGGAGGGCATGAACGGCAACAACACCGGGACACAGTGCCCTTTGCTCCCGCTCGACAAGCATTACTGTCCAGCAATGGCGTGGGAAGTAGCTACCTAGTATCAGGGTAACAGTCACAGTAAGCACACGCACACAACGCATGAAGCAACAGTACACCCATCATCAGTACTTTAAAAACAAAAATTAACAATCGTCAGGTAGAATTGAAAATGTACAATTAATGTAAAACTGCCAGTGAGATACTACTCAGATTCATCCTCTGGCTTCAAAACAGAAGTCCAAACTCTTGCGATAGCGTAGCTCAATCTACGGTAGTGTGGTAAGGAACGGAAGTTTATTTTTTTTAAAGTAAATCAAAACCGTCTAATCTATAGCAGAGCACTTGACACATCCACTCCTTTCCACTCACCCATACTCCAGTAGCCATATTGGGATGCAGCTCCCACCTTCTACGAAAAGGTGTATCAACAGAAGACAAGGAAAAAAGGCACTTTTCCTTGTGACTTTTCCACTTTCCGCCTAGAGTTTGTGAGCTAGCCATCTAGCAAGATGATGAATAAATCATTTAATTCACTCTCCACTATCCCATACTGCCAGTGCCAGTTCCATTGCTAGCTAACGTTAGCTAAAAAGTTAGGATAACCATTTGCCAGTTAGCACAACAAAGCTAGCTAGCTACTCCACTGATTGTTGGCAGCTAACAGTCAGCTGCTTCATCCAAAAACAAATCCACGTTGATTGAATTACCTATAATGTCGCTAGCTACTCAAGTTATCTAGTTGTGGCCATCTGGCTAGTAACAACATGGGCTTACTAGAAATTCTAGCTAGCTAGCAATAACATTAGCACACCTTGATAGTTAGCTAACATTAGCTATCAGGCAAAAGCCAAACAAAGCTTTAAAAAAAAAAACTACTGCCACCTTGTGGTCTGGAGTATTTTAACAATCTGATCAGCGGTTGATCTGTATGTTGTGAACAACAAAAAGTTGAATGCCGACAGTACCTAAGTACCAATCGGCAGTCAGTCTTCTCAGTGTGTCCGAGTCTTAAGTTACCTGGCGAGGCGGAGGGGAGCTGAATGACCCCAGAGTTGAGGAGCTGGACACCAGGAGCCATGCTGGTCGGGGGGCCTACAGTCTGGAGGGGTCCCAGCTGGTTTATCCTGAAGGGCCCCTGAGTCATCCCACCTCCAGGGGCTGAGGTTAGGATCTGGAAGGCTCCACCAGATCCAGATAGAGAAGGGGTGGACGGGCCCATCTGAGGGAAGGAGAGTTGTCCCGTGGAGGAGACAGGTACCAGCTGGGGCAGGGAGAGGGGAACCAACTGGCCTGGGGTTGTCTCTTTGGACTGAGAGATGATCTGGTGATGGCCTAGTGGGGACTGGATCTGGGTCAGAGTGGGGATGGTAGCTGAGGTCTGGTCACCCAGCTGGAGTGCGAGTCCCTGGGGGAGCTGTCCGTTGGGGAGCTGCGACAGGGAGAGGATGGGGGTTCCCTCTCCCAACGTAGAGGAACTAGTATGATGCTGGGGGAGGGGTTGGGCGAGGCGGGGGGCGATGTTCAGAGTCTGGTGGGCCTGGAACTGGGAGAGGGTGCCCTGGGGGAGAGAGGAGGTGAGGGGGGACACAGGGATTAACTGGGGACACTGGGACATCTGGCCTCCAGGGTTGTGTTGGACCAGTTGGGATACGGGGACACCCTGGATGGAGGGCACCACCTGAGGCAGGGAGAATACCTGTGGGGTGGAGTAGCTGTAGGAGGACACCACCTGGCAGATGGAGCTGGAGGGGGTGAGCTGAGAACCAGCCGTGGCAAACACCACATACTCCCCCTGCTGGCTGGGGAGGCCCACTACAGGGCTGGAGATGACCACGCCCGGAGAGGACATAGAGACTGGAAGGGTGAGGGTGTCGGAGAGGCAGCCATTTTGAGTCAGAACCAGGGAGGGAAGGGAGGTGGGGGAGAATGTTGAGGGGGAAGACAAGGAGGAAGAGGAGGGGGAAGGAGAGACTGTCTGGATGTCCTCTGCTTTGAGAACAATCCCCTCTGGGACATTGATGAAGTCCAGGGTGGGGATGGTTGAGGGGTTCGTCAGGCTTACATTGTCCGTCTTAAGATCCTCTGTCAGAGGGAGGGAGATGGCAGAGCTGGGCTGGGCCTCCATGGCCATAACCCCCTGGCCCTCAAGACCCATATCCTGCACAACCTCACTGCTCTTGGATATGACCTGCGCTCCATTGAAGAGCAGAGGTGAGTTAGCCGATATGGGGCTGAGGGTAACCGTGTGACCATCGCTCAGGGTCAGCCCGTTGATGATGACCCCACCCCCTGCCCCGGAGATCAGGGAGCCCCCGTTGATGAGTAAGGGGTGGGAGGCGGTGAGGAACCCACCTGCCCCGTTGAGGAAGAGCTGGCCTCCAGTGCTGCAGGGGGTGCCAGAAAGGGAGATGGAGGCTGTGGAGCCCACAATGTCCTCTGGTTTGTCTGAGATGTCATCACCCTCCTCGTCTGTGCTGTGGTTGCCATCGGACTCACTGAGAAAACACAGGGGAGGAGCAGAGGAGAAAGATAGGGTGAGTGAACTGTGGGGTGAGTGAGACAATGAACAGAGACAGCTTATGGAAGAAGGGGGAGTAGGCAAGGATTGCATGATAGATGGAATGGAAAAAGAGGAGAAAGGGATTTGAATGTTACAATACACAACATATGGTAGGTCAATAACAGTCAGTCAATCTCCTTTGATCCTATGGTTTACACAGTATGTGATGTGTATGTCCTCAACTATCCTGGTGCACTAAAGCAGTGTGGTTAACACAGTTCCCAGCCACCACTGCCCATAGAGAAGATAAAGACAGGAATGCATGGGGGATGATCGGCATTCTCTTTTTTCCCTCTCCACACACACACCTTCCTCTCTACACATGGGAATAAAGTACATCAACAACTGACACATTGAAAACCCAATTTCCTGTGTTGCATTTAAGCCGCCAATTTCCCTGGCCAAAGCGAGTGTAGCCTGTAGTCCTACAATAAAATAAAACGTTTTTGGGGTTTAAAATGTGCACAGGAGAGCTGAAGACATTTTAAAAAGGTTTTAGATCTAATATTTCCTCATTTTGTTTCCCAACATCAACACCATTTCCTCTCTGTTCGCTCCCGCTCCCCCAGCGGTGCAGAGCATCGGCAGCGCGCCGAGGTCCGTCGGGAGACTTTGCGGTGCAGGATTTCAGGAAACTTGAGCCACAATGGGCGCCCAGATCTCACATTTCACAACAAAGCAACATGCTCTTGCTCTCGAAGACATGTGTGGCGTTATCACTGTCAAATAGTTCATGCGCAGATTGATGTAGTTACTGCAGGGATTGATGGGATTTGATTGAAATATGCTGAACATGAACCATAGTTGAGATTAACCGCACAGTCGAGACCATTATTTTGAAAAGTCTGCATTACATAGAACATGTTTGGAACACTAAAATAATATTGCAGCTGACAGATCCATTTGTGTAACAATTGGTTACCATGTTAGGCTACTTTCTAGCGCTCACTCCTACTCATATGAGCAGGAGAATCTCGGTGAACATTGTTTATTTGAGTCAAATTAAATAAAAAAATATTAGAACAATGTCTGTGCGGTGTACAGCAAGCAGTGTAGGCTATATTAACTCCCATAGTCTGCCTGCCTCTAACAATAAACAACTATGCAAATGACACTACATACAAACGTTTTTTTTTTTTTTCAAGAGGAACCATTTTGACATTGATCTTTGACATGCAATCGTGTATGAAACGTTGTTTAAAAGAAAGGTTAATGGGGGTACGTGGTTACAAAATGTATAAAAGGAATGCATAGCCTACCTTTTGCTGTTGGTACCGGACGGGGTTCGGTCTCTCTGCCGTCGGTTCTTGAACCAATTGCTGACTTGCGTGAGGGAGAGTCCAGTCACTTTGGCCAAGTTTTTCTTCTCGTCCGGAGTGGGGTACCTGTTGCTTTTGTAACACTCTTTCAGTGCATTGCGAGACTTCTCTTTGAAACAATACACAGTCTCCTCTCCATCCCAGATTGTTTTCGGCAGGGGAAACTTCTTCCGAAGTCGATACTTGTCCACGGCGCCCAGGCAACGACCTCGGGACCTCTCCGCCTCCTTGTAGCGCGCCTGCAAGTAGAGGTCCTGCAGGAACCCATGGTTGCTGGGGTGGAAGTCGCGGCTTTCCAATATTGCGTACAGCTCCTTGAATTCTTCCCGGTGGAAAGCGACCAGTGCCTGGGCCTTGAGGAGCGTCTCGTTGCCACGTAGCAGCTCGGCCGAAGGAGGGATGGTTGATAGGAATCTCCACAGGCGATCCACATTACCCGCCTGTAGAAGGGCTTCGCACAGACATGCTACTTGATCTGTCGAAAAGCTGAGCGCCGAGTTCTGGAAAGTTTTTAGCAATTGTTCTGAGACTTCATCCGGATCCGTCTCCTCTTTTACCAGGGCGGCCTCTTGGGTAGACTCCTCCGTGCTATTCTCAGATTGTTCTGCAGACTCCAAAGACAAGGAAGCCATTTTTAGTTTTAACTTTTTTCTTTTAGTTCCTCCTCCCTCCCCTGCACGCTCTCTCTCTCTCTCTTCTATTCTCAGTCGACGAGTGTCTGCCACAGCTACACGCGTCACACACGCCCCTAACCTCGTCAATCTCCCATTCGAAGATTCGTTATAGCACTGCCTGTTCAATACCTTTTATTAGGCTACTAGTAGATAAATGTTATTGTTTAATTCAAGATTGAATATCCACATTGTTTTGTTGACAATTTGAGGTTATTATCAGATTGTACTAAATAGGCCTACAGCCTTTTTTTTTTTTTTCAGCAAACACTTTTCAGCCTGTCTACTGAGGATCAGGATTTACTAGGGCCAGGCGATGTGGTGGGTAAGTATTCCAGATGAGATGATGTACATTATAAACTGGGTGGTTCGAGCGCTGAATGCTGCTTGGCTGACAGCTGCTTGGCTGACAGTCAGCCCAGCTGCTTGGCTGACAGCTGCTTGGCTGACAGCCGTGGTATATTTAAGCAAATATGCAAGGGGGGTGTGGTATATGGCAAATATACCACTGCTAAGGGCTGTGTCCAGGCAAGACTTATTGCTTCACATCTACAGTGCATTCGGAAAGTATTCAGACCCCTCCACTTTTCCCACATTTTGTTACGTTACAGCCTTATTCTAAAATGTAAATATATTTTTTCCCTCATCAATCTACACACAATACCCAATAATGACATAATGAATTAATTTTTTTGAAATGTTAGCTAATGTGTATATAAAAAAACAAACAGAAATATCTTATTTACATAAGATTTCAGACCCTTTGCTATGAGACTCAAAATTGAGCTCAGGTGCAGTGGCTACCCATCATTCAGGGCAGGTGGGGCTCTGTTTTTACCACAAAAAAATGATATAAATGAAATCACTTCTTGTAATAAAAAAAAATTGGGGTTGCCTGTTTGTATGTTATTTTGGCATTAATATGTGTCACATATCAGTTTGCAAACAATGTAATGAAAAATATATACAGTTGAAGTCAGAAGTTTACATACACTTATGTTGGAGTTGTTAAAACTCGTTTTTCAACCACTCCACAAATTCCTTGTTTAACAAACTATAGTTTTGGCAAGTCAGTTAGGACATCTACTTGTGCATGACACAAGTAATTTTTCCGACATTTGTTTATAGACAGATTATTTCACTTATAATTCACTGTATCACAATTCCAGTGGGTCAGAAGTTTATCTACACTAAGTTGACTGTGCCTTTAAACAACAAAAATTCCAGAAAATTATGTCATGGCTTTAAAGGCTTCTGATAGGCTAATTTACATAATCCGAGTCAATTTGAGGTGTACCTGTGGATGTATTTCAAGGCCTACCTTCAAACTCAGTACCTCTTTGCTTGACATCATGGGAAAATCAAAATAAATCAGCCAAGACCTCAGAAAAAAATTGTAGACCTCCACAAGTCTGGTTCATCCTTGGGAGCAATTTCCAAATGCCTGAAGGTACCACGTTCATCTGTACAAACAATAGTATGCAAGTATAAACACCATGGGACCACGCAGCCGTCATACCGCTCAGGAAGGAGTCTCCTAGAGATGAACATACTTTGGTGCGAAAAGTGCAAATCAATCCCAGAACAACAGCAAAGGACCATGTGAAGATGCTGGAGGAAACTGGTCCAAAAGTATCTATATCCACAGTAAAAAGAGTCCTATATCGACATAAGCTGAAAGGCCGCTCAGCAAGGAATAAGCCACGGCTCTAAAACTACCATAAAAAAGCCAGACTACGGTTTGCAACTGCACATGGGGACAAAGATCGTACTTTTTGGAGAAATGTCCTCTGGTCTGATGAAACAAAAATAGAACTGTTTGGCCATAATGACCATCGTTATGTTTGGAGGAAAAAGGGGGATGCTTGCAAGCCGAAGAATACCATTCCAACCATGAACCTCTGGGGTGGCAGCATCATGTTGTGTGGGTTTGCTGCAGGAGGGACTGGTGCACTTCACAAAATAGATGGCGTCATGAGGAAGGAAAATTATGTGGATATATTGAAGCAACATCTCAAGACATCAGTCAGGAAGTTAAAGCTTGGTTGCAATGGGTCTTCCAAATGGACAATGACCCCAAGCATACTTCCAAAGTTGTGGCAAAAGGACAACAAAGTCAAGGTATTGGAGTGGACATCACAAAGCTCTGACCTCAATTCTATAGAAAATGCATGGGCAGAACTGAAAAAGCATGTGCGAGCAAGGAGGCCTACAAACCTGACTCAGTTACACCAGCTCTGTCAGGAGGAATGGGCCACAATTCACCCAACTTATTGTGGGAAGCTTGTGGAAGGCTACCCGAAAAGTTTCACCCAATTTAAAGGCAATGGTACCAAATACTAATTGAGTATATGTAAACTTCTGACCCACTGGGAATGTGATGAAATAAATAAAAGCTGAAATAAATAATTCTCTCTACTATTATTCTGACATTTCACATTCTTAAAATAAAGTGGTGATCCTAACGGACCTAAAACAGGGAATTTTTGCTCAGATTAAATGTCAGGAATTGTGAAAAACTAAGTTGAAATGTATTTGGCTAAGGTGTATGTAAACTTCTGACTTCAACTGTATATAATTGAGTTTATAAAGCATCCATACAAACATGCTTTCTTGAGTAAGGCAGCTCCAAAATGCAGAGTCTATTTTCACCTCTGAATTTCACCTACTGTTCTGACTTGGTGGTGCACATGCAGCCTATAACATGTTTTAGAGAAATGTAATCATAGAATATTGTAAGAGCTTTCATTGTCTGCTTATATGCCCCATTAATTATCCTACTGTTCTGACTTGGTGTACAGGGAGAACACTGTAAGAATGGCCCATTTTCTGAATTCTGTCGCTGTACATTTCAAGTGGTGAACAAATAATTATATTGACTACGTCCGTCCTAGCTCGCTCATTAATTAATGTCTTAAGCGAAATTACGGATTGCCTCCTATCCGCTTGTTGTCCCCTTATGCCATAGTTTGTACATCTCAATTGTCAGTAGAAACCACATTTGTTTAAGCAAGTTCCTCAGCGGGCATCTGAATGGGCACCTGGTGTTGTTTCTCTATGCAAATAATCTCAGTGCAACACACACACATACACACCATGATGTGAATGTTTTAGAGTTAAAATATGCAAAATTGTTATGTTCATTGAAAAGTGCCCATCTTTCTGACAGTGGGGTTGGCACAAGAGCTAGTTTGATTGGTTTGTCTAAATAGAAGAATGTCAGACAATGTGCGCATTTGTGACTTTATTTTGCCTGGAGAACGAGTTCCCCGGAGAATGAAGAGTGTGACCAGGTGAGAGAGAGATGGTATGTGTGTGACCGGAGAGAGTTTTACTTTATGATTGAGAGAGAGAGCTGTGACCTACTGTGAACAGCAGCACATACACCTGGATGTGCAGACAGACAGAGTGTAATGAGGCAAGGCCAAACACCCCCATCTCAGCTTGAAACAGGAATGTAAACTTTTCATCTAGGGATGGAGGTAGTGGGGAAGCTGTCTGTCTTCTGGCTGCACCCGATACTCCTTTCTTTGATCTTCTCTTTTCTTCTCTCAGTCCTAAATTCTAATTTGATGCACAGATGTTATTTTATGTTCCTGTCTGATCCATTTATTTCCCATTCATAAATCTATGAGTAGATATTGGAGCAGACAACCATTATGTCAAAGGCAAGGCCTGGTAATAACTTTTCAAAGGTAACCATGTGTCTCTTTCTCCCTGTGATTAATATGTCACAGAGCAGTGAGCACCTTAGCACAGAAGGACAATTTTATCTTATTCTACACTAGACAAAATGAAAATAAATGTTTTTTAAAAAAAAATTTATCAACAGGTTAACTTTAAAATCATTCAATGCGCTAATAAAAAAAATGCTCTTATCACAATTGAACATTGTTTGTAACAATGTATATAGCTAACGTTATGACTTTGTTGCAAAAGTAACAATATGGGCTTTATACCATGGTTTATGGCGCGACTACGTGGATACAGTTGGTACTTCCATAATTTTGGCGTGGCACTTTCACCAAAACCCAGCTTTAATTCCAACATTGATGATTGGTTACTAATCATGAAGTCCCCCTCCGTCAACATGATTGGCATCCCAAAGCCTTTCTTTCTGTTACGACGTCTTAGAAATGTGATACCCAGTTGGTCAACCTAAATACCCATCCGACATTTTAACGACATGACTGGTTCACTCTGTTTGTGGGCGGGTATAAACTTCCAGAACTGGGCGTAGCAGGATCTGTGACGTCGTTGAGGGAAACTAAACAACCACCCGTTTACTGAGATTATACAGCACATGGTACCTGCATTGATTTAGTCTAAAAACACCAAGTGAACTGATAGTATAAATTTGTTTACATTGATCGTCAAGAAAAGCGCAAAAGAACATGTAAATATTTGTGAGGGACCAAGCTGGAACTGGAAGGACTCACGTTAGCTAAGTTTGTATAACTTGCTGAGTGCGTGCTACTAACGTTGCTATTTCAAAACGTTAACTAGTTGTGTACTATTTAACCGGGTAACAATGTTAGCTAGCTGGCTAACTGTTGTATTTGATGAAGTGGTCGTTGTTGCCTGAGTAAATTAAACACCGGCGAAACTAAAGCTTGAAAATGGACAATTCACATGACACGTATGTCCCCTGTTTAGTATTGTTCACACTGGAGTCACGTGTAAGATGGGACCTACTGTTGGCTCTGTTGATAGGGTCTCTTAACCCAGGGGTTCCCAAACTTTTTCACTCTGGGCTCCCCTTTCCAGCATCGGGGAACATCCCGCGCACGCCACGTCTATTTCTATGGGCACAAGCGCGGTTCATGGCACACTGTTCACACCCCTCTTATTGGTGGAGAGAATTTTGCAGGTTTAAAGCTTATTTCCTGCTATTTTACACATTTTGTCATAGGGTGCAAATAAGAATTTGCAGTTTTTTTTGCAATTCTATAAATTTTGCCACGTCTGTATTTGAGTGACAAAAAAATTACAGTCATATATATGGGCTAAAAAAACAAAATAGAATAAAAAACATTAGCTGACATGGGCTAGTTGATCTGGACATTTCTGGCAAGTTATAAATAGCTCTCTAATGTATGCAAATACTAACATGACAAGAACTGATGATGCACTACCCAATTTCGAAATTGAACCTTGTGCATTCTACTATTACAACTTTCAAGAGTACGTTTAAAGCCAGGCTGAGACCCCTGTGCCTCCCCCTGCTGACCCCTTACGCCCCCCACAAGTGATTTCAACACTCACATGATTGCTGACCACAGCATGGTTGGGTATAATTTGTGGAACGTTCCAGAATCTGTTCCATAAACCTTGTAGAGTACAAGGTTGCCAACAAACAATGCATACAAAGTAACCGAAATATGCATCAGCTCACCACGTACACTACCGTTTAAAAGTTTGGGGTCACTAAGAAATGTCCTTGTTTTTGAAACAAAAGCAAAAAAGTCAATTTAAAATAACATCAAATTGATCAGAAATACAGTGTAGACATTGTTAATGTTGTAAATGACTATTGTAGCTTGAAACAGCTGATTAAAATAATAATAATAATTGATGGAATATCTACATAGGCGTACAGAGGCCCATTACCAGCAAGAGACAGTTTGCGTTGTTCTGTGAAGGGAGTAGTACACAGCGTTTTATGAGATCTTCAGTTTCTTTGCAATTTCTCACATGGAATGGCCTTCATTTCTCAGAACAAGAACAGACTGACAAGTTTCAGAAAAAAGGTCTTTGTTTCTGGCCATTTTGAGTCTGTACTCAAACCCACAAATGCTGATGCTCCAGATACTCAACTAGTCTAAAGAAGGCCAGTTTTATTGCTTCTTTCATCAGTACAACAGTTTTCAGCTGTGCTAACATAATTGCAAACGGGTTTTCTAATGATCAATTAGCCTTTTAAAATTATCAACTTGGATTAGCTAACACAACGTCCCATTGGAACACAGGAGTGATGGTTGCTGATAACGGGCCTCTGTACGCCTTTGTAGGTATTCCATAAAAAATCAGCCGTTTACAACATTAACAATGTCTACACTGTATTTCTGAACAATTTTTTTATTTTAATGAACAAAAGAATGTACACTTCTTTCAAAAACAAGAATTTCTGAGTGACCCAAAACTTTTGAACGGTAGTGTATGTTCTTGAGAGATTTCTGTATTTCATTTTAAATAATTTTGAAAAAATGTCTAAACAGGTTTTTACTTTTTCCATCATGGGGTATATGGTTTAATTTTTTTAATCAATGTTGTTTTCGGGCTGTAACACAACAACATGTGGAATAAGTCAAGGGGCATGAATACTTAATACTTAAGGCACTCCTTCCAACATAACTTATTTTCTGTCTTGCAGGTATTGTAGATTTCAAGCCAGGTCATTGGGTGGGAGTGAAGTATAACGAGCCTCTTGGGAAACATGACGGGCAGGTGATGGCAACGGACATAATTTTGTGACGTCGTCGCATGGTGTCTGAAATGTTCACTGTTTAGAGGTACCTTACATCTTGACTTGTCTTTCTGGTAATTAACCTGTGGAGAGGTGCAGACCTGATGAGTTTCTCTGTCATAAATGTACTTGATGTCTCCACTCTCTCTTTCCTTACAGTGTGAAGGAGAAGTGATACTTTGAATGTGAGAACAAGTACGGTGCGTTTGTCAGGCCCCTCACAAAGACCGTGTGGAACTTCCCAGAGGAAGACTTTCGTCTGGACGAGATGTAGGACTGTGATGCTGTCACCCTGTCAAAGGGCGTGGGCAGATGGGTTCAACATTGACCTCCAAGTCTGATTACGAACCTGGGGCGAGGGACAGTGTCATTGTGATTAATAACTTTATTGTTTTGTGCTGGTCAGGGAGGTATGGGTTGGACTATAGAGAGCTGCAACTGGGGGAGGAGGCAGTATCACCTAGGACCGAATCTAGCGTATGACATCTCTTGTGGCGCAGCGGTCTAAGGTACTGCATCTCCGTGCTAGAGACGTCATGACAGACGCCTCTAGCAACAAAATAAAAAGGTGGAATTTACTGTACAGTGGGGCAAAAAAGTATTTAGTCAGCCACCAATTGTGCAAGTTCTCCCACTTAAAAAGATGAGAGAGGCCTGTAATTTTCATCATAGGTACACTTCAACTATGACAGACAAAATGAGAAAAAAAATCCAGAAAATCACATTGTAGGATTTTTAATGAATTTATTTTCAAATTATGGTGGAAAATAAGTATTTGGTCAATAACAAAAGTTTCTCAATACTTTGTTATATACCCTTTGTTGGCAATGACAGAGGTCAAACGTTTTCTGTAAGTCTTCACAAGGTTTTCACACACTGTTGCTGGTATTTTGGCCCATTCCTCCATGCAGATCTCCTCTAGAGCAGTGATGTTTTGGGGCTGTTGCCGGGCAACACGGACTTTCAACTCCCTCCAAAGATTTTCTATGGGGTTGAGATCTGGAGACTGGCTAGGCCACTCCAGGACCTTGAAATGCTTCTTACGAAGCCACTCCTTCCTTGCCCGGGCGGTGTGTTTGGGATCATTGTCATGCTGAAAGACCCAGCCACGTTTCATCTTCAATGCCCTTGCTGATGGAAGGAGGTTTTCACTCAAAATCTCACGATACATGGCCCCATTCATTCTTTCCTTTACACGGATCAGTCGTCCTGGTCCCTTTGCAGAAAAACAGCCCCAAAGCATGATGTTTCCACCCCCATGCTTCACAGTAGGTATGGTGTTCTTTGGATGCAACTCAGCATTCTTTGTCCTCCAAACACGACGAGTTGAGTTTTTACCAAAAAGTTATATTTTGGTTTCATCTGACATTCTCCCAATCTTCTTCTGGATCATCCAAATGCTCTCTAGCAAACTTCAGACGGGCCTGGACATGTACTGGCTTAAGCAGGGGGACACGTCTGGCACTGCAGGATTTGAGTCCCTGGCGGCGTAGTGTGTTACTGATGGTAGGCTTTGTTACTTTGGTCCCAGCTCTCTGCAGGTCATCACTAGGTCCCCCCGTGTGGTTCTGGGATTTTTGCTCACCGTTCTTGTGATCATTTTGACCCCACGGGGTGAGATCTTGCGTGGAGCCCCAGATCGAGGGAGATTATCAGTGGTCTTGTATGTCTTCCATTTCCTAATAATTGCTCCCACAGTTGATTTCTTCAAACCAAGCTGCTTACCTATTGCAGATTCAGTCTTCCCAGCCTGGTGCAGGTCTACAATTTTGTTTCTGGTGTCCTTTGACAGCTCTTTGGTCTTGGCCATAGTGGAGTTTGGAGTGTGACTGTTTGAGGTTGTGGACAGGTGTCTTTTATACTGATAACAAGTTCAAACAGGTGCCATTAATACAGGTAACGAGTGGAGGACAGAGGAGCCTCTTAAAGAAGAAGTTACAGGTCTGTGAGAGCCAGAAATCTTGCTTGTTTGTAGGTGACCAAATACTTATTTTCCACCATAATTTGCAAATAAATTCATAAAAAATCCTACAATGTGATTTTCTGGATTTTCTTTTCTCATTTTGTCTGTCATAGTTGAAGTGTACCTATGATGAAAATTACAGGCCTCTCACATCTTTTTAAGTGGGAGAACTTGCACAATTGGTGGCTGACTAAATACTTTTTTGTCCCACTGTATATTGAATGAGGAGAGGTGAGAAAAAAGCACAACGTTTTTGCCTTGTTACAAATACATTGTCGATGTATTTAATGTAAATGATAACCATGTGTTCCAACTATTTCCTTTGATCCAGTGGATGTAGAAAGCAAGCGTTCCTAAATTGATATCCTCAGAATTGAGTTGTATCTGAATTGCCCATCACATCCTAGATTCTATATGAATAGTAGACAGTCATAAAAATCACAACATTGTTCATCATATGTCAATTGTCATCCCAAGCCAGGGTTCTATCAAACTTTCTAAAATAAATCCCATGCTTTGGAATGCAAGAATTCAAGCAACAACAAAATATCTATTTGTACTACTGACTAGTGGCAAAATGTTCAGTTTATTTGAATTTCTGTTAGTTCATTGGTTATTGTACCATAGAAGCCGTTTGTTTTTGTGTGGTGTGTCGTGTCCCTGTTCTAGATTCTGGAAACTTACATTGTTTCTAACACTCCAACACAACCGCAAAGCTCTCCAGAGGGTGGTGAGGTCTGTACAACGCATCACTTGGGGGCAAACTACCTGTTCTCCAGGACACCTACAGCACCCAATGTCACAGGAAGGCCAAAAAGATAATCAAGGACAACAACCACCCGAGCCACTGCCTGTTCACCCCACTACCATCCAGAAGGCAAGGTCAGTACAGGTGCATCAAAGCTGGGACTGACTGAAAAACGTCTATCTCAAGGCCATCACAGACTGTTGAACAGCCAACACAGAGAGGCTGCTACCTACATACAGACTCGAAATCATTGGCCACTTTAATAAATGGATCACTAGTTACTTTAATAATGCCACTTTAATAATGTTTACATCTTACATGCTCATCTCATATGTATATGCTGTATTTTATACAATGTATTGCATCTTGCCTATGCCGCGTGGTCATTGCTCATCCATATATTTATACGTACATATTCTTATTCCATCCCTTTAGATTTGTGTGTATTAGGTAGTTATTGTGGATTTGTAAGATATTACTGCACTGTCGGAACTAGAAGCACAAGCATTTCGCTACACTCGCATTAACATCTGCTAACCATGTGTATGTGACCAATAACATTTGATTTGAATGTCAGAACATCAGTTGTGCACATTGACAGCATACAGTTCAGACTGACTGCCCAGGTGGCGACAATGCACTTTTCATGTGGATATCACGTCTTATCTGCGCTTCTACTGAGCTTCATTGTACTAATCCTTTTTTTATTGAATTGTATTTTTCCCCGGATGTTGTCAGCAACTAACAGGCCCAGAATTGTTCAAGATTTGTCATCTGTTTTTATGAAATCTCAAAGGTGTTGATGTGCCAAGGTGTAATGGTATCTTATGCATAATAAAAAGTAGTATTACCAGCAGATGTGATGATCAAGGTGTATTTGACCGATTCTTACTATAATTCACCATTTAGCAGGACAGAAATAAAGTACCTCATGCATGGTGAAAAGAGATGTCTAAGAGATTTATAGTCTAGGCAGGGGTTAAAGACGATGGTCATCACACGTATCCCGAAACTGTCAGGTTGCAGTGGGACACTGCACAGGAAACTGGACAGGGAAGGAATATGGTCGGTGGTAGAAAAAATACTCCATTGTCAAAGTAAAGATACCTTAATAGAAATTGGGTGAAAGTCACCCAGTAAAATACTACTTGAGTAAAAGTATAAATCATTTCAAAAACAGATGACACAATGTTCTTGTTTTTATTTATTTATGGAAGCCAGGGACACACTCCAAATCAAATACATAATTTACATTTGTATTTAGTGAGTCTGCCAGATCAGAGGCAATAGGGATGACCAGGGATGTTCTTTTGATAAGTGCGTGAATTGGACCATTATCCTGTACTTTTGGGTGTCAGGAAAATGTATGGTGTAAAACTTTATTTTTAGTAATGTCGTGAAGTAAATGTAAACGTTGGCAAAAAATATAAATGGTAACGTAAGGATACTCCGAAAACTTCGTAAGTAGTACTTTAAAGTATTTTTACTTAAGTATAAGACCACTGAATTACAACAGGCACAAATACAGTAAGCAAAGCATACAGTAAAGAGAATGTGGCAGATATAACACGCCGCGGTCTCTATTGTTTAAAATAGGGATTGCTGAAAATAGACCAACATGGGATGACTTGCTTCTTTGCAAAAAACGTCACGTTGACGTACCAATCTGAGCTCACGCGAGGACTGCGATTTCATTGCCAGTGTGCGACAGAGACAGCGAAGATGGCGTCGCAGGAGACCGAAGCTTCTCCGCAAACCAACGGCGAGGTAAAATGAATGAAATTGTATGACTGTCATCAATCTGTGACCGTACTAATAGCGACATATGGTTAACTCGAGAGGAGTGAGTGGCACTGCAGATATTGCTATTGAAGTGTGATCATTTCACACGAGCCTCTGTCGTTGTCAATGCCGGTCGGTTTAAAAACGACCCCCTGCCTTTCACGATGCGTTTATTACAGCATCTTGCAAGGTAGTTATTTTCTGCTAAACCAAAATTAGAACTGTTGACAAACATATTTCTAAACAAAGCAATGAGGTCGGTACTTGGGGAAACAGATACACGTCATGACAGTATATTATTGGGTTAGCCAGCTTTAAACTAGTTAACGTTAGCTAGTTATTATTAGCTGGCTAACTAGTTAGCTACAAGTGGCTAGCTAGACTGACAATGCTATTTAGTCGGCGTATGTACCTATCTCACGTTAGCAGATTAATTTGTTGAACGGCTTTCTTCAATGGACTAACGTTATTCCTTGACTGACTAGGCTAGTCTGCTGCATATCATTATTGACTGGGTGCGAAACGAATCACAGCCCGTCGCTGAGAATATATCGAACATCGATGTGATTTAAATATTGCAAGTAGGGATGTGTTTTCTATATTTGGGGTAGTTAGCTAGTTATGGATGTTACATCTTGTTATTAGCTAACATGCAGATCCGACCTGCTTGTTTACAACTGCACTTGGGTCAGACAGGCTTCCTGTGTAGATTAAGACACAGCGGAGCTGGCGCAAAATATGGATTGGAAACCTACTGTACCTCAATCCAGGGATGAGAAATGTGCTGAATTATCCCATTATACACAGAGAAGATTGAATGACAAATAGTTTTTACTAAACTGGTCTCAAAGCGTTTCGTTTTATACTGTATGTAAATCCGAGACACTCCATTTAGTATGATATGTTACCATGTATGGTATGTATTAATTTGTGGATGTCTATCACCCATTTCGCATGGTATGTTAAGAATTTGTTATGAATTCTAGCTAGGCGGCTAACGTCGGCTAGGCTAGGCGGCTATCGTCTGTGTTATCTAGAAGGGTTAAGGTAACATACTAACTACTTGCAAAGTTGTTAAAGTTACAATTAGCTAAGATGCTAAATTGTCCACGATGAGAACTTGATAGACAATCTTATTATATGCCCATCCATCCACCCCGACCAACCACCCTTTTCATCCTCATGGTAGGTAGCAGAAGCCACATTAGCCATTTTGGAATTGCAGTTTCAGACAATCAGCTCTTGTTCAACGGAATTGCCTTTCCATAATGGCTGCTGTGGCTATCCCTGGCTATCTTATCCCTGAGACGCCGGCTAAACTACACAGGAAGCCTGTCTGACCCTAGTTCAGCTGTAAGCAAGAGGGTCGGATCTGCTGGTTAGTTATTAGCTAACTAGGTAGCCACTTCATGTCCAAGCTCCATGAGTTCCTTTTGCAAATTTGAGGAACATTTACCTGTGTGACAATTTTGGTTTAGGCAGAGGAAAAATGAGTACAAATTTACACCTGACATGGTTATGCTTAGGTAGAAAAACATGTTTTGCTGGTAAATCAATGATCTTTTCTTATAGTGTTCATGGAAACTGCACATTTTTGGTTAAAATGTTCTACTGTCGACAGAACAAAATATGCCAGACATGGGCAAATTTGTTGTTGTTGTCTAACCACATTTCCATCCACATTTTATATGTGAGTAAAATCACGACAGAATGCTAACAGACTAGGGATGTTAACCTGACCTGACATCCTCCTCCCAATTAATGGTTATGGTTTTTTTCTGGTTCTTGGTCTCTGGCTCCCTGAGTCATTTGTGTCTTATTTCATCAAACAGTTTGCTTAAAGCATCAGGCAAACCTATAGTTGATTTTATTAAAACACATGGGGTGTGTCTATAAAAGTAGACCAATCGATTGGTCGAAAGAACAGACAACTTTCGGTCAACCAAGATTTTATTTTTGTCGGGGACAGCCCTAATGCAATGGATTATAACTGGGAGTGTCTCCCACTCTCATAGGAACCAGTTTGGTCATTCTATCTAAGATACTGTCACTCATCTCACCAATGAGGAATGCTATAGGAGCCATGGCAGCAGCTCTCTTCTGATTCCCCCATGAAAGATTGACATATTAGGGCTGTCTTGTTGGTGGTTTTGAACACTTGTAGTCTGCGTCCAATTGGCAGAAGTTAATGTGTAGTAGTAGGTTAAATGTAACCCAAGTTGAAAATGTGAGTTGTAATGATTTGCTGCTTCAGATGACCTGGCCTCCTCAATCCCCCGACCTCAACCAAATTGAGGTGGTTAGGGTTGAGTCAGACCGCAGAGTGAAGGAAAACCAGCCAACAAGTTCTCAGTATATGTGGGAGCTCCAAGACTGTTGGAAAACCTTTCCAGGTGGTTGAGAGAATGCCAAGAGTGTGCAAATGGTGGCTATTTGAAGAATTTCAAACATATTTTGATTTGTTTTACACTTTATAGGTTACTACATGATTCCATATGTGTTTTTTCATCGTTTTGATGTCTTCAGTAGAGATAGATATACTCTGAATGATCGGCTATGAAAAGCCAACTGACATTTACTCCTGACCTGTTGCACCCTCGACAACCACTGATTATTATTATTTGACCCTGCTGGTCATCTATGAACATTTGAACATCTTGGCCATGTTCTGTTATAATCTCCACCCGGCACAGCCAGAAGAGGACTGGCCACCCCTCATAGCCTGGTTCCTCTCTAGGTTTCTTCCTAGGTTCTGGCCTTTCTAGGGAGTTTTTCCTAGCCACCGTGCTTCTAGACCTGCATTGCTTGCTGTTTGGGGTTTTAGGCTGGGTTTCTGTACAGCACTTTGTGACATCGGCTGATGTAAGAAGGGCTTTATAAATAAATTTGATTGATTCACTATTATTCTACAATGTAAAAAATAAAACCCTTGAATGACTAGGTGTTCTTAAACTTTTGACCGGTAGTGTATATATTTGCTCCCATCTCAGTGAACTAATCCATTGCGGAGGCCTAGACTAAAAGCCAATTTATGCTTGATCTGAAAATGTGGTCGGATGTTCCATTTGGAGGGTGTGACGCAATTGTGGAGCCTCCAGAGGCCAAATCGATCTCCTTACCGCATTGCCATGTGCCTCCTAAATTTTGTAACGAGGAGGGTTCTGTATAACTCAGCGTTGACATGATTGGTTGACGGTAGGTGGGAACGGTACATTGTGTAGAAAACTCACTCACTTCCTTGTCAACAGCTGTCCACTGCTCCACGAAGCATAAGAAGTATGAATGCCCTGACCTGTGCCGAGGCCGTTTCACAATAAGTGCTGCATGGCCAATGAAAATGTTGGATTGACCATGCGTCCAGATGCACAATACTTCTCTCTCCAGAATGCGTGCTCTCCCGCCAGTTTGTGTACATTCATTGTTTCATAACTTCAGTGAATTGTTTGCGTTTGATTGTTAGTGAATATCTATTCCCCATTACATATATCACCAGTAGTACATTTACTGTTAATTCCTATAATTTCAAATCTACAATGTTTGTTTATTTGGTTATATAAATATCTGTTAATGCAATCAATATTATTCCAGTCTTCCTGTTATCATTGTCGGAGTGGACACATTGTTTGCAGAGTGCACAACCTATGCTACACTTGTGAAAACAAGTGGATAGAATTTTGATTAACCAAATGACAATGATTTTGAGAAAAGATGTTATTATAAATAAAATTGAACTGTTTCACAAATGTGCTTATGAAAACCATAACTGGCACGCAGATCGGTAGACATGGTCAAATAAATTGGCATTCCACATAAGGTTGCCGAGTCTTCGTGTAGCGTGTTACCGGCAACTTCAGGAGAGTAAAGTCAAAATCTTGGGTCAGGTTTTTTCTTCTTCTTCTGGTTATCTAGATCTCTGGCGCTCTCTTGAGTCATTAGTCTTATTTCATCAAACTGTAAGCTCAATGCATATAGTTGATTTTATTAAAACGCATAGGGTGTGTCTGTATATGGAAATTACACGCTTAAACATTTTGAAAGAACCGATGACTTTCGGTGAACCAAGATTAGGTATGTGACTCACCTAATTCATTGGAGATTCTTTAAATGAGTCCCAGACTGGATAACCCCAAAGTGACACTTTCAGTCACCGGTGTTGGGTCTTCTATTTTGTCTTGCTCTCGTTCTACTGTCGACAGAACAAAATACGCCAGACAGTTACATTTTTTTTGTTGTCTAACCACATTTCCATCTACAGTTTTTATGTGAGTAAAATCATGACAGCTGTAATGGAAACGGGAAGTTTTGGAACATTTTTATAAATGCCGACAGACTACGGATGTTAACCATTAATTGGTTAGCCGCCTAAAATACATTTGTCCGGTAATGCTTATCGGTCTATAGGTGCATTTGCATTATTGAGTGGAATTAAATTGGTGCGTGTGCATGACAAAATCACACGTGCACAGCATACGGGGGCTAGTTTGCGAAGCGGAATAGCCTATCACCTGTCGCACACAGTGCAGGAGAATAGCTCCTCAAAAAGCCTGTACTGAAGTGAAATGTGCTTCTGTAAGCACAGTAATTGCTCAACAAATAACAACTCTAAATGAGCGTACGGTCGTATATTTGTTTGAAACCTCAATGTTTTACTTTATTGAGTCATGTCTTACCTTGCTTCAAAGTAGCCTTGCGAAAATCCATTCATTGAAACGTGGGGGAAATTATTTTATAAAGACTTCCTCATGCCATTAACAAAAATGTCTCTCCTGTTCTATTGGTTTTCATATCAACTTTCTTTTGTTGTCCACAAGCCAAAGTCACAATCCTAGTCCTGTTAGAAACTCATCCTAGTTGTTGCTATTAGATTCCCCCTCTGTTTCTAATGGAGATTTTCATCAAATCTAATTTTATTGGTCACATGCACATTTTTAGCAGATGGTATTGCGGGTGTAGTGAAATGCTTGTGTTTCTAGCTCCAACAGTGCAGTAATATCTAACAATTTCACAACAATACACACACATTTAAAGGAATGGAGTTAAGAATATAGCAATATTTGGACGAGCAATGTCGGAGCAGCATAGACTAAAATAAAGTAGAATAGAATACAGTATATACATATGAGATGAGTATTGCAACATTTGTAAACATTTATTAAAGTGACTTGTTCCAGTTATTTAAGTGGCCAGTGATTTCAAGTCTATGTATATAGGGCGGCAGCCTCTAAGGTGCAGGGTTGAGTAACCAGATGGTAGCCGGCTAGTGATGGCTATTTAAGTTCTACTTCCTCCCAATCCCGGATCAGGGAGCACCCCCATCAGTAAAAAAGCTGACTAGCATAGCCTAGCATAGCGTCACAAGTAAATACTAGCATCTAAATATCATTAAATCACAAGTCCAAGACACCAGATGAAAGATACACATCTTGTGAATCCAGCCATCATTTCTGATTTTTAAAATGTTTTACAGGGAAGACACAATATGTAAATCTATTAGCTAACCACGATAGCAAAAGACAACTTTTTTTACTCCACCATTTTTTTCCTGCATAGGTAGCTATCACAAATTCAACCAAATAAAGATATAAATAGCCACTAACCAAGAAACAACTTCATCAGATGACAGTCTGATAACGTATTTATTGTATAGCATATGTTTTGTTAGAAAAATGTGCATATTTCAGGTATAAATCATAGTTTACCATTGCAGCCACCATCACAACTCTCACCAAAGCGACTAGAATAACTACAGAGAGCAACGTGAATTACCTAAATACTCATCATAAAACATTTCTGAAAAATACACAGCGTACAGCAAATGAAAGACAAAGATCTTGTGAATCCAGCCAATATTTCAGATTTTTTAAGTGTTTTACAGCGAAAACACAATATAGCATTATATTAGCTTACTACAATAGCCAACCACACAACAGCATTGATTCAAGCCAAAAATAGCGATAACGTATAAACCAGCAAAAGATATTAATTTTTTCACTAACCTTCTCAAACTTCTTCACATGACAGTCCTATAACATCATATTACACAATACATATAGAGTTTGTTCGAAAATGTGCATATTTAGCGGCACAAATCGTGGTTATACAATATGAATAGTAGCCAAAATGCAAACAAAATGTCGGGAGAAATCTTGGGAGAGGCACCTATTCTAATCGATAACTAATCATAAACTTGACTAAAAAATACAGGTTGGACAGCAAATGAAAGATACATTAGTTCTTAATGCAATCGCTGTGTTAGATTTTTTAAATTAACGTTACTACAACATACAGCGTGCGTTAAAGCGAGACCGCACCTAGATTATTGGCAGAATGTGTTCTACATTTTTCAACAGAACAACGATTTAACATCATATATAGTTCTTACTTTTTGATGAACTCCCATCAGAATCTTGGGCAAGGTGTCCTTAGTCCAAAAGAATCGTTGCTTGGTTGTAGATTGTCGTCTTCAACGTTCGAATTAGCAGTAAACATTAGCCATGTGGCAAAGACGTGTCCGACTCACTAAAACGCAGGACAAATAAATATCCGAAAATCGCAATATACCGATATAAACTGATATAACTCGGTTTAATATAACAACATTATGATGTCTTTAACACCTATATCAAATAAAAACAGAGCCGGATATATCTAAGGCCTATAACCGGAGCGTTCTAGAACCACAGCCAGAGCTCCTTTCTGCGTCAGGGCGAAGAGGAGAAAGGGGGAACCCCACGTTGCCAGGCCATTTATAACCTCTCAGTTCTGCCTAGCAACTCCATTTCAATTCTCACTATTCGCTGACACCCAGGGGAAGACGTATGCAGTGCATCTCAACCAATAGAAGACAGGCAGATTTATAAACAGATCTCAGAACAGCAAGCAGATTTCAGCATTCTCACATCCTCGTAGGAAAATTGCTCTAAGTCCAGTTCTGTTTTACTCACAGATATAATTCAAACGGTTTTAGAAACTAGAGAGTGTTTTCTATCCAATAGTAATAATAATATGCATATTGTACGAGCAAGAATTGAGTACGAGGCAGTTTAATTTGGGAACGAAATTATTACAAAGTGCAAACAGCACCCCCTATTGAGAAGAAGTTTTAACAGTCTGATGGCCTTGAGAGATGTTTTCCAGTCTCTCGCTCCCAGCTTTGATGCACCTGTACTGACTTCGCCTTCTGGATGATAGCGAGGTGAACAGGCAGTGGCTCGGGTGGTTGTTGTCCTTGATGATATTTTTGTCCTTCCTTTGACATCGGGTGCTGTAGGTGTCCTGGGGGGCAGGTAGTTTGGCCCCGGTGATGCAATGGGCAGACCGCACCACCTTCTGGTGAGCCCTGCGGTTGAGGGTGGTGCAGTTGCCAAATCAGGTGGTGATACACCACGACAGGATGCTTTCAATTGTGCATGCATCTGTAAAAATTTGAGGGTTTTAGTTATTAAGCCAAATTTTGGCGCTGTTGCACCTTCACAACATTCTCTGTCTGGGTGGACCATTTCAGTTGGTCAGTGATGTGTGCGCCGAGGAACTTGAAGCTTTCCACCTTCTCCGCTGTGGTCCCGTCGATGTGGATAGGGGGGTGCTTCCTCTGCTGTTTCCTTAAGTCCATGATCAGCTCCTTTGTTTTGTTGACGTTGGATGAGATGTTATTTTACTGGCACCACCCTCCCAGGGCCCTCACCTCCTCCATGGAAGGCTGTCTCGTCATTGTTGGTAATCAGGCCTACCAATGTTGTCGTCTGCAAACTTGATGATTGAGTTGGAGGTGTGCATGGCCACGCAGTCATGGGTGAACAGGGAGTACAGGAGGGGGCTGAACACACACCCTTGTGGGGCCCCTGTGTTGAGGATCAGCGACGTGGAGGGGATGTTTCCTACCTTCATCACCTGGGGGCGGCCCGTCAGGAAGTTCAGGACCCAGTTGCACAGTGCAGGGTTCAGACCCAGGGCCCCAAGCTTAGTGATGAGCTTGGAGGGTACTATGGTGTTGAAGGCTGAGCTATAGTCAATTAACAGTATTCTTACGTAGCTATTCCTCTTGTCCAGGTGGGATAGGGCAGTGCGATGGCGATTGGATCATCTGTCGATCTATTGGGGCGGTAAGCAAATTGAAGTGGATCTAGGGTGTCAGGTAAGTTAGAGGTGATATGATCCTTGACTAGTCTCTCAAAGCACTTCATGATGACAAAAGTGAGTGCTACGGGCCGATTGTCATTTAGTTCAGTTTGTTCCTGTACCCAAGAAGGCAATGGTGGACATTTTGAAGTATGTGGGGACAGCAGACTGGGATAGGGAGAGATTGAATATGTCTGTAAACACTCCAGCCAGCTGGTCTGCGCATGCTCTGAGGACACGGCTAGGGATGTCTGGGCCGGCTGCCTTGCGAGGGTTAACACGCTTAAATGTCATCTCTGTCACATGGAACTACTGTTTTTAGGTGTGCTGTTTAGAACAGTGTTTACCCAATTCCCGCGACTTGTGTTTTGGCAAATGTTTTAAAATTACGTTTTATTAGCTGGCTTCGTTTACAGGAGATGCATGTTCAATAATAGGCTTTTGACTAAGACGATAGGCATGCTATTGTTGATGAAAAATGTCCAGTCCTTGTATGCATGCATGGTATCTGAGAGGAAGAGGCTACGCAATAGGTTTTACTTTCGCCAAAATCTGTCAAAAGTAAGCCCAGTGCGTTTCTATGTGCTTATTTTGCTTGTTGCCTGGCTTCCCACCTTGGGACGACTTCCTTTGTTAGGGCTGAGACTAAGCGTCTTGTCATTATATGAAGATCTCTGTTATTATTTTATGTTGGTCACGTCATTTTACTGTTTGGAAAAAATGTAACCGTTGGTTGACCGGTTAATAATGAGGGTCAGTTAGTTGGCAGCAAAATTGACCGACATTTTGCATCCCTACAACAGACAATTTCTTCAGGCAATTTGTTCGTTCAACATTGTGGGATCTTTTTGTGTCGTTAAACTGTTTTATGCAATAAATGGAGGTGGATATCAAAGTAAACTTGGAGTCACGCGATGATATGTGGTCGTCCCACTACGACTCGGAAAACGATGCATTTTATCTGCAGCTACAGATTAAATCAATTGATGAACTTCACAGGGTGGTGAAAATGCAAGGTGATAAGCGTGATGCTCCTTTTCAATAAATAACGAGGGTCTTATTCTGTGGACATGATGGTTGATGCTTGGCTGCCGTTTTGATATTTTGAAATCTCGCTCTTTTGTCCATAATAATCTCATTATGTAGGCTAGACACGCACTGTATCTGTGAGCTGTTGGCTAGAGCGCACATGCCAATACCAGATTGGGCACATTCACTATATAACACAACATTTAGAGTTGAAAATGTGATGGAAACCCATTTAACTTGTATTTTTTAGACTGTACATGGGAATTGAACAGCAAAAGTCATGTGCACTATGTCATCACGCACAGACTTTTGTCCAAAACTAGTCAGTTTGATGGAAACGTCTCTGGTGGGAAAATGCACATATTTTGTTTAGGCAGAGTTTAGAATATTCGCATGAAAATCTGTCACCTAGCTAGTGAATTGGATTATGCGGTTTAAAAAAAAACATTTTTGCAACCTACGCTCTCCTTTATCAGTGAACTGTTGTCGAGAGGGCATCCACCAAGACAAGATTGGGCAAGTTTGCTATTGATAGCAACAGTTTTTGTGACAACCAATGGAAATGCAATGGAATCCCATTAAACTTCAGTTTTTTTATTCAGTACATGGAAACTTATGCGGAAAATGTGCTATTTATTTGCACTGTGCTATGTCATCAGGCACAGCTTTTCATCCGTAACAAGCCAGTTTGATGGAAAAACCTGTATCTTTTTAGTCTATAATTAGCTAGTGGAAGGCAACCTATTTTAGGATTCCCTGATTGATCTATTGTGTGTGTGTGTGTGTAGGTGAGCAGCAATGGAGCTGTTGCAGCCGTGGATGGCCAGGCTGTACAGACTGCTGCTGGGGACCCTGCACAGCAACAGCCGGCTCCACCACCCAATGCATGGTCGGTCATAAAAGGAGTCCTGTTCAGGTGGGTCAGAGATGTACACACACACACACTGATATGAAAACAGTAGACAGCCCCTGTTGAATGTGGGATGTGTTTTTAACCTCTAGGGGGTGTGGGACGCTACCGTCCCACCTGGCAAACATCCAGTGAAATTGCAGAGCGCCAAATTCAAAATCAGAAATACTCATTATAAAAATTCATGAAACATACAAGTGTTATACATCGGTTTAAAGATTAACTTCTTGTTAATCCAACCACGGTGTCAGATTTCAAAAAGGCTTTACGGCGAAAGCAAACCATGCGATTATCTGAGAACAGCGCCCAGCAGACAAATCATTACAAACAGTAACCAGCCAAGTAGAGGAGTAACAAAAGTCAGAAATAACGATAAAATGTATTACTTACCTTTGATGATCTTCATATGGTTACACTCCCAAGACTCCATGTTACACAATAAATGTTCGTTTTGTTCGATAAAGTCCCTCTTTATATTCAAAAACCTCCATTTTGTTGGTGCGTTTTGTTCAGTAATCCATTGGAACAAAGCGTGGGCACAGCAGACAGACGAAAAATCTAAAAAGTACCATAAAAGTTCGTAGAAAGATGTCAAACTATGTTTATAATCAATCCTCAGGTTGTTTTTGTCATAAATAATCTATCATATTTCAACTGGACAATAGCTTCGTCAATAGAAAATGAAAAACAAGAAAGGCACGCTCCCGTTCACGCGCAGGATTCATGTCTGGAAATTTCCACTGTCCTCTCATTGAAACAGCCATTTCAAAATAATAGCACTTCCTGGATGGATTTTCCTCAGGTTTTCGCCTGCCATATCAGTTCTGTTATACTCACAGACATTATTTTAACAGTTTTGGAAACTTTAGTGTATTTTCTATCCAAATCTACCAATTATATGCATACCCTAGCTTCTGGGCCTGAGTAGCAGGCAGTTTACTTTGGGCACGCTTTTCATCCAAAATTCCGAATGCTGCCCCCTACCCTAATGAGGTTAAGTAGTATGGTTGATGGTAAGGCTATCCTCTAATGGGGTCTGGGCCATGCCCTAATTTGACTGGGATAATGGCCTTCTCCCACTCTAAACTGCCACATTTACCTAGAGTGGTCTGCTAGTTTAGGTCTGTTAGAATCAGGGTGGAGCTCAGTCCCATTTACAGCTCTACCGACCCGCAGTCAATTAATTTACAGTGCCTAATAGATTCAAATTTGTATTGTGGTGTCATATCAGGGGATTGTTGCCAGAGACAAATTGCACTCATTAGAGAGAAACCAGTTCACACTTCAAGACACAGGGTTTAAAGTGATTGGGAGGTAACCTTGGTTGTTGATACAATGACTAAAGACCTTCATTCAAGTCATGCACACCAGCAGCATTTAATTAAATGAATCTCGGAGGTGTTTTGTCTTAAAGGTGTGATTTTGTTTAACTTTCAGTGTTTGCTAGATGATAATAAATGTTCTCAACCTATTGGAGTCACTCTACACTCTGCTGGTCTTCTCGTGAGTGGAGACAGAAACAGAGTGCTTGGGCCAGCGAGGGATTAGAATGACATTTAAGGTGCATTAATGAGTATCAGGAGAGTTGGGTCCTATCATAGAAGCGGTGCGGTGTGAGAGTTTCGTACTGTTGCAACACATTTCCCTAGAGTATTTCAGTCAACTGATACTTGAAGCTCAAAACAAGATGTCAAACTTGGAAGAAGCCCCCGTTGTTGTGAGCCTGACAGTAGTAGCTCGATGGGATACGAGACCATCAGATTAGGCAACAGGGTTCAATCCTTTCCAACGTCTGATGCTAAATATATATATATATATATACTGCTCAAGTATATATATATATATATACTGCTCATATATATATATACTTTTCTTTACATAGTTGAATGTGCTGACAACAAAATAACACAAAAATTATCAATGGATATCAAATTTATCAACCCATGGAGGTCTGGATTTGGAGTCACACTCAAAATTAAAGTGGAAAACCACACTACAGGCTGATCCAACTTTGATGTAATGTCCTTAAAACAAGTCAAAATGAGGCTCAGTAGTGTGTGTGGCCTCCACGTGCCTGTATGACCTCCCTACAACGCCTGGGCATGCTCCTGATGAGGTGGCGGATGGTCTCCTGAGGGATCTCCTCCCAGACCTGGACTAAAGCATCCGCCAACTCCTGGACAGTCTGTGGTGCAACGTGGCGTTGGTGGATGGAGCGAGACATGATGTCCCAGATGTGCTCAATTGGATTCAGGTCTGGGGAACGGGTGGGCCAGTCCATAGCATCAATGCCTTCCTCTTGCAGGAACTGCTGACACACTCCAGCCACATGAGGTCTAGCATTGTCTTGCATTAGGAGGAACCCAGGTCCAACCGCACCAGCATATGGTCTCACAAGGGGTCTGAGGATCTCATCTCGGTACCTAATGGCAGTCAGGCTACCTCTGGCGAGCACATGGAGGGCTGTGCGGCCCCCCAAAGAAATGCCACCCCACACCATGACTGACCCACCGCCAAACCGGTCATGCTGGAGGATGTTGCAGGCAGCAGAACGTTCTCCACGGCGTCTCCAGACTCTGTCACGTCTGTCACATGTGCTCAGAGTGAACCTGCTTTCATCTGTGAAGAGCACAGGGCGCCAGTGGCGAATTTGCCAATCTTGGTGTTCTCTGGCAAATGCCAAACGTCCTGCACGGTGTTGGGCTGTAAGCACAACCCCCACCTGTGGACGTCGGGCCCTCATACCACCCTCATGGAGTCTGTTTCTGACCGTTTGAGCATACACATGCACATTTGTGGCCTGCTGGAGGTCATTTTGCAGGGCTCTGGCAGTGCTCCTCCTGCTCCTCCTTGCACAAAGGCGGAGGTAGCGGTCCTGCTGCTGGGTTGTTGCCCTCCTACGGCCTCCTCCACGTCTCCTGATGTACTGGCCTGTCTCCTGGTAGCGCCTCCATGCTCTGGACACTACGCTGACAGACACAGCAAACCTTCTTGCCACAGCTCGCATTGATGTGCCATCCTGGATGAGCTGCACTACCTGAGCCACTTGTGTGGGTTGTAGACTCCGTCTCATGCTACCACTAGAGTGAAAGCATCGCCAGCATTCAAAAGTGACCAAAACATCAGCCAGGAAGCATAGGAACTGAGAAGTGGTCTGTGGTCACCACCTGCAGAACCACTCCTTTATTGGGGGTGTCTTGCTAATTGCCTATAATTTCCACCTGTTGTCTATTCCATTTGCACAACAGCATGTGAAATTTATTGTCAATCAGTGTTGCTTCCTAAGTGGACAGTTTGATTTCACAGAAGTGTGATTGACTTGGAGTTACATTGTGTTGTTTAAGTGTTCCCTTTATTTTTTTGAGCAGTGTATAAACAACAGCTTGTCTTCATCTCAACCTTTTTATGCCAAGTGGGATCGTTGGTATTACCCTAACTTTTACCTAACATTAACCCTTACCTTAACTGGTTTAAATTTAAACTTCAATGGGGTGATGTCAGTTGGGTGGTGTCAATCATAGAAGTATAATTATGTTTCCATGGTCTCAAGCATCCCACTTAGTAAAATGTGTAGTGTAAAGGAATTTTTCTAAATGTTGAATTGATTTCAATTAGACAATGCTGACCTTCTCTTCCCTTGTCCTCGTCCTCTGCAGGATCTTTGTCATCTGGGCCATCAGTAGCTGGTTCCGCAGGTCCTCTACTCCAGACCCCAGTACCCCAGCAGGGGCACCACACTTACCCAGCCGAAACCTTTTCCCCAAGGAAAGCCTCATGGTACGCCAGCCTTTTCGCACCGTTCTGCATAAGCAATTAACCCCAGGTCATGTGACTGTATTGACTTCCTGGTTGACCTTTGGTCTGTGCCTGCTGCTCAGTGTAGGTTCTCTGGGTGAGCTGCGTGAACAGCTGGTGTCCGTTGACGAGCTTGGTCCTGGCTCGCTTGTTGACTTGCGCTCAGTAATTTAGTGCACACTGCCGGACAAAGAAGCTGTGCTACAGCAAACAACCACCCAAAGTAGTACCATATGGGAAAATCAATAGGAGAACATGAAGGAAAATTGAAATAAATGTTAACCTGTTTTTCCTTCTGTCCTCAGGACCTGTATGTGTACATCTCCCAGGACGAGGTCTTCTCTGACTTCAACGACACACAGTCCCTGTTCTGGTTCCATAGAGACCTGGTCTACGGAGACTGGAACACTGGAGAAGAGGGGGACGGCTGCTATGAGCACTCACTGGATCTGGACATCCAAGAGGTAAGGGGGGGGACTGGGGAGGGGGATGTAAGAGTAGGATTCTCATTGTCTAATCTCTCTCTGATTCTATGTGCTACAGAAGGTTCAAATGAATGGTTCCCTTTACATCCACGTGTATTTCACGAAGACCGGATTCCACCCAGACCCCAAACGCAAGGGCCAGTATCGTCGGCTAGCGACAGTCCATGCCACGCGAAGTAAGTAGCTGACACACACCCCCTAATCTGGTGCATGCATGACCTTTTCAAACTAGTATGTAAGTGGTTTGACTCATGTTTTCCTCTTTGACTCTTTCAGTGCTGAACAAGTTCAAACGCAGGAAGTTTGTGAAGACTAAGAACCTGCTGACGGGGGAGACCGAGACCGACCCGGAGATGATCAAGGTCAGCTGTGTTTACCATGATTCATAGACCCCATTCCTTTTTCAGTCAGTAGACCCAGTCCACACAGTATTGATTGACTGCCGTTCCTCTTCTCCCATCCCCCCCAGCGAGCGGAGAGCCACGGCCCAGTGGAGATCATCTCCCACTGGCACCCCAACCTCACCATCAACATGGTGGACGACCATACAGCCTGGGTCAAGGGCTCGGTCCCCCCTCCACTGGACCAACGTAAGCTCTACCCACCTATTCTCGTGCTTCTCAGTGGGTCATACCAGAGCATGTACTAGGAGGGTTGAGATCTACTGCTTATTTACAAAAGTCAAACTGAAGGTGAAATACCTTTTAGTTACTGCTCTATTCTGGCTGTCTCATTTTCTCAACCCATTATTTTGACCCTCCCCAACCCTACAGATGTGAAGTTTGACGCGGTGAGCGGCGACTACTATCCTATCGTCTACTTCAACGACTACTGGAACCTGCAGAAAGACTACTACCCCATCAATGAGACCCTGCAGTCGCTGCCTCTGCGCCTGTCCTACTGCCCGCTGTCCCTGTGGCGCTGGCAGCTCTACGCTGCCCAGAACGCCCGCTCACCATGGAACTTCCTGCCAGAGGACACCTACGAGCAGTCTGACGAGGACCAGGACTCTGTCAAGGTCAGGGGTTAGAGGTCATAAGGCCAGGGCAGAGTGTAAATAGAGAAGGCGATAATAGATCTCGGTTTTGCTTTTGCTCCTCCAATGTAGCACATCTTAGAATCAGACTGGTCCCGGAGTCTAGACTCCATGTTGTTTCCCTGGTAACAGTTGCTAAGGAACTGTGTTGTCTCTGTAGGTGGCCCTGCTGGAAACCAATCCGTACCTCCTGGGCGTGACCATCGTAGTCTCCATCGTACACAGCATCTTCGAGTTCCTGGCATTTAAGAATGGTGAGCCTCTGTTTCTACACCTTAACTGCCTATTAGAATACCACTTTTAGATTATATATATTCTACGGTGTGGTAGAATGTTTCTATACTCGTCACTCTCTCTGTCTGTGTGTGTGTGTGTCAGACATCCAGTTCTGGAACAGCAGGCAGTCTATGGAGGGTCTCTCTGTGCGCTCCATCATCTTTGGGGTGTTCCAGTCCCTGGTGGTGCTGCTTTACATCCTGGACAATGAGACCAACTTCGTGGTGCAGGTCAGTGGGTTTTTTATTTATTTCAAAAAGGATTAAATAAAGACTTGTCACCAGACCATTTGTAATGTCACTCATAACGGCAGGCTCTGTACGCATGTCATTCATGACCATTGTACTATAGCAGAGTGGTCCCTTTACTAATCCCTATCTTGTGTCCCATAACATACAGGTCAGCGTGTTCATCGGCCTGCTCATCGACTTCTGGAAGATCACCAAGGTCATGGACGTCAAGGTGAGATGGAGGACGGGTATTTCAATGTGTTTGGTTGCACAAATGAATCCCTGTTAGCTCATCCGGATGTGTCTCCTCCCCAGTTGGACAGAGAGAACAAATTGTTCGGGATCCTCCCACGCTTATCAATAAAAGACAAGTCAACGTACGTGCAGTCCTCCACCAAAGTCTTTGACGACGTAAGGAAACGCGGCACCACATACTATCTTTATTTACCGCTCGCATGGAAAATCTTGTACTGATGGTTTTTGTCCTGTCCTCTTCCCTCTGCGCAGATGGCCTTCAAGTACCTGTCATGGCTGCTCTACCCTCTCTTCGGGTGCTATGCCGTTTACAGTGTGTTGTACCAAGAGCACAAAGGCTGGTACTCATTCGTACTGGGCATGCTCTATGGCTTCTTGTTAACCTTTGGTGAGTCACTGGTGGTCATTGTTCAGAAGTGTGATATATTTTGTATGATTTTTATCAGGAATTCCTAGTTTTCTGGTCTTGGAAAATCATCCTTTCCGCTCTCCTTTTCTATGCTGTGATGATCACATCGCTAAATGTCTGTTCCGCAGTCCAGGACAAGTGGCAGTCTATGCCGTCTTAATCTTCATTTACATAGTCTAATCCTTATTGACAGTCTGTCCTAGCAGCCAGTCTAGCTTTATTGATAGTCTGTCCTTGTCATTCTCTCCTAAATGATAGTCTGTCCTTGTCATTCTCTCCTAAATGACTTTTTTTTAATTAATTGACATTCTAAGCGATATTCTACCCTAAATGATGTGTTGTCGATGTGTTGTCGTGTCTGCTTTGTGATTGGCTCAGGTTTCATCACGATGACGCCACAGCTGTTCATCAACTATAAGATGAAGTCTGTGGCCCACCTCCCATGGAGGATGCTCACCTACAAGGCACTGAACACCTTCATCGACGACCTGTTCGCCTTTGTCATCAAGATGCCCATGATGTACAGGATAGGATGTCTCAGAGACGGTGCGTTATCACTCACTGCCCTCCAAACACACACATTTCATACACTTAGTACAGCCCATTCCGGTTCTTAACAATGACTATCCTGTTGATATTAAAAAACCCTAGTTCCCTTAGGTGTTTTAACGGTACACGTATTCCTACCGAACCGTTCGGTACGGGGACCGCTGTTCGGGCCGCACCATGGGCCCCAAAGAATGTATTTAAAAAATGATGTACAACATCAAAGCACTAGGCCTGTAGGGAAATGGGGATACCTAGTCAGTTGTACAACTGAATGCATTCAACTGAAATGTGTCTACCGCATTTAACCCCACCCCTCTGGATCAGAGAGGTGCAGGGGGGTCCTGCCTTCATCGACATCCACGTCATCGGCTGTAGGCTATGCATACGCGCCGTTGTATGCCTCTTGAGTACACCGGCGCTGAAAGAATAATAATAATTCAGGCTGTTTTGTTAAAACGACTACAGTGGTCATCATTTAAAAAGTTGCATTATAGTGAGCGGTATGCTGGGACACGTGTCAGTGAGTGGCAGTGTTTGCCGTTAATGCTCATTTGAACCACCACAGGGCGTCTTGGAGCATATCTACGCCGTCTAGTCTTTTTGTCATTCTTTTATTAATGAAAACACAAAGATGCTGATGAACAAATGCTGTATACTACTTTCTATTGGATATACAGTATATACTGTACATCATGCCCTATTATAAGGTGGCTTTGATTATTATGTGGATTATAATACATTTACATTTTGTTGATTCATTTTCATTAGGGAAAATCAGGTCTGTGATATTGAGTTAGACATTTCAAACTTTAGTCTTGTCAGGTGAACTGTTATCTTTTGGTCTGATAATTTCGTTCAAGCATTTTATTTATAAAAATAAGTTAAAAAGGAGCCTTGAATAATTAAACAATAAATGAACTGCAACATGTTGGCTAAAGCAATTGCAATCACAGTGGAATGCGACTGTTTTTAATCTGGGCTGTACTATTATTGTATTTGTTGTGTTCCAAATGGTCTGAATTTAAGTTAATGAATTCCCTGCTACCAATCGGCAGATATCTTAATTCTTATTAGCCAATGCCCATCACGTGATTGGGGTCCTTCTCACAGGCATCGAAGCTTTGAGTGAGGCCACAAGACAGACGGATGCATCGGAGCGCGTCCTTATTTAATTTGGAGGCTCATATTGAAAATGTTAACGCTGTCCACATGTACTTTTCGTCAGCCAACAAGATGAGTAGGCCTAACGAACAGCAAAAAGCACTAGCGTATGTCAATCTATAGTAGAAATGTTGACCTCTATTGATCAGCTTGTCCTTCTGTGCGAGAGAAATATTCCTAACATACTCTGGGACAGTTGTGGGACGCAATAGATCCCGAATGAATACAACCACTGTACATACATTATTTTAGTTGTTTTAAACGTATAAAAGCAATGAGGCTGATGCAACAGATCACAATGTTTGCTTAAAATGTTGATAAACTATTTCTTCACATAAGTCCAGCAATGTGCACACTGCAGTAGGCTATAAGCGCAAATGTTCCAAAATGCAATTGGCGGGAAAACACCCTTCTCAAAAGTGCACCGCAAATATGACAGGGATGAAAATATCCTTCAGAAATAGGGAAGACACAAAGACTCATCAACAAGCATGGGTTGTTTAATATTAGAACAATTGTCTTTGGCTGCTAGACAACAAAAGAAAGTTGAGAACATGAGAGAAATAAATACTGACTTCAATTGCATATGAGGAAGTGTTTATAAAAGAATCCCCTTAACATTCCTATGGTCAGAACGTGGCAGGACATGCCTCATAAAATGACAAACGACTGTTTTAAACCATTGCGTTTATGGTTAAATAGTCTAAAGCTGTGTTCGAATACCCATACTAATATACTACATACTAATCTCAGCAAAAAAAGAAACGACCCTTTTCAGGACCCTGTCTTTCAAAGATAATTTGTAAAAATCCAAATTTCTTCATTGTAAAGGGTTTAAACACTGTTTCTCATGCTTGTTCAATGAACCATAAACAATTAATGAACATGCACCTGTGGAACGGTTGTTAAGACACTAACCGCTTACAGAGGGTAGGCAATTAAGGTCACAGTTGTGAAAACTTAGGACATTAAAGAGGGCTTTCTACTGACTCTGAAAAACACCAAAAGAAAGATGCCCATGTCCGTACTGTGAGACGCCTAAGACAGCGCTACAGGGAGACAAGACGGACAGCTGATTGTCCTCGCAGTGGCAGACAACGTGTAACAACACCTACACAGGATCGGTACATCCGAACATCACACCTGCGGGACAGGTACAGGATGGCAACAATAACTGCCCAAGTTACACCAGGAACGCACAATCCCTCCATCAGTGCTCAGACTGTCCGCAATGGGCTGAGAGAGGCTGGACTGAAGGCTTGTAGGCCTGTTGTAAGGCAGGTCCTCACCAGACATCACCGGCAACAACGTCGCCTATGGGCACAAACCCACCGTCGCAGGACCAGACAGGACTGACAAAAAGTGCTCTTCGCGTTTTGTCTCGACATCCGGGAAATTTGGGCATACTAACTATATCCATACTATGACCAATAAGCATACTATATACTCAATTCATGTCACAAATAGTGCGGTCGTATGATTATTCGAAGACGGCTCCGATGGCAAGGTGGGTGTTACAGTGTGCGACAGGCACTAGCCTTTCTCTATCAGAATGAAAGGTGACTCAAGTATGTCGACAGAATCAAGCCATTAGACAATAATGTTCCTACATTATATTTGTCAAACATGACTGGCGTTTAGCCTATTGTGGCAGACCAGGTGGTTTGGTCAAGACGTTTACACAGATCAGACACGGACAGAGTAGGATTAGCTCGGTTTCAAGGGTGTTTATTTAAATAATAAATCAAAAGAAAAGGATAGGTCTCCCCCATGAGACCCCCTCCGGGATACCGTCTTCTGGGCTCCGGGTCTGGCTGTATCCTGTCGGGCACAAAAACTGAACTCCCTCATTTTACCTCAGGCACCGTCTCCAACTATACGGAAATCACCTTTCTTCCCCCAGTCCCTTTCTTTGTGTGCTGCCCTTCTGGCAGCTTTATGGGACTCGTACAGTTGGTGAGCAATCAGCCAACCACATTCAGCCCCAATTAGTCCTGGCTGGCGAGCCCGTCGAGACCTGGCACGTCCAGCAGAGGGAGCCATCGCCTCGTGGTGTAAGACTCCGTCTGCCACCAGGCCTCGACGAGTCTCTCTGTGGTGGCTGACCTGCTGTACGCCACACTATATATATGTAATTAAAAGTCTCATTAAAGTTTGGCTACATTCTCAGGCGCCTTATGTCAGCATCGGTCCGGACAGGTTGTAGCCAATAAGCATAGCCTATCACCTACACTTTAACATGTACGCTAATTATTTATGTACATTTACAAACACTTGTGTTTTTCTTAAGAATAGCTGTTTTTTGTTTTTTTCCTTCGGTTTTCAAATCAATTTAATTGGCTATTTTGGTTAATGTCTTTGGTGCCCTTGCAGAGGGCCTTGGTGCCCTGGCAGATTGGGCAGCTATTAAAGGCCGAATGGCCATGACCCTAAACTCATGAATTTCCAGGCCTGGCTATACATACATTTTTAGTCCCTAAAAATAGAACTCAACTCAGCAAGTCTATTGTCCTGCTGATGGCCCATCAAGGTTGGATGGCTTCTTTTGTATCCCAATAATAGGTTAGGCTGCCGAATGATTTACACCTGGTCCGCAGATGAGGCATTGCCAGCTGTGAACTTTACAGCATGCTTCAGACAACCCAGGTGAATGTGACTTTACATCAGATGTTGCAATGGTAAAACATTTGATAACTAAATTTTGCCTGACACGATCACTTTGCTTACTCTTAATTCTTGCCTTTATATGTTGGCATGCATCACCTTATTTAACCTATTCTGATATGTTGATCGGCATTGCACTGAATCGTACAATATTATGCCGTAATCGTACAATATTATTAATATTATACAAAATAACGTAGGTTGATTTAAATAATCAAAAGCAAAATGTGATTTTTTTGCCTAGTGGTATTTTAGGCATATGTCAATTAGGCCTGATGTAAAATCATTGTCGAGAGTTTTGCATGTAGGTGTAGATTATTTATGGGTTGATAATTCAATGGAAAGAAGTAGAGGTTGCTTAACCAACGTGAGCTGAGGTGTAACCTAAAAATGTGTAAACATCATTGGAAAGGAAAAGGCGCAACGCTCACTGACCATGAAAAATTATTAGTTTTATTAAGCAAGTTTAAAATATTGACGTTTCTGCCTTCAGTGGATAATCACAAAGTGAATGGACAACTTTATATAGGGCAGGGGTGCTCAACTCTTACCCTACGAGGTTCGAAGCCTGCTGGTTTTCTGTTTTACCTGATAATGAATTAATTGCACACACCTGGTGTTCCAGGTTCAAAATCTGTCCCTGATTAGAGGGGAACAATGAAAAAATGCAGTGGAACTGGCTCCGAGGTCCAGATTTGAGATTGGAGGATCTAGGCCATGGGGAAGACATTTAGGTATAACTCTTCAGCTGGTGGTGCTCAGGAGAGATGTGTGGTAGACCATACAGGTTGGTACTCAGGGTGTAGTGTACTATGGTCAATGTCTTCACCTAGTGATGAAATACAGAAGTGGAACCAGTAAAAACAATTGGGAAACTTGGCAAGCTACAGTAGGTGAAATTGATATACAACCATTAGTATATAATTAATGTTTAATATTTTAGTGCTGCTTATGAGGTGTCTGTCGACAACTAGGTGGAACATTTATGACTGGTGAGGCTTCACACATAGCAAGTTACGGCATTAAAACTAAACAGGACCTACTCTTAGGCATACAGCTCGATGGTGGTCATACAAGGATACTATACTAACCCTACTAATGATAATGACATTACTTATTATAATGATGATCATAATAATTGTAATAATAACAATAAGGAGATGGGGGGGAAATGAGGGTAGAGGAGCGAGAGCTGCTTGCAGATTGTGACAAACGTCGTGTTGGCTTACAACATTATTTTTCTACCTGTTTTGGAACAGTGTACACAATACTATGTGAATTAGTAATACTAGATAGTCTTCTTACAAAAAAAGCCTTTATTACAGCATAGCAAAGATTAAAAACAGACATTTGTGAAATTGCTTTAGCCGACTTTTTGCAGTTATGTGAGGCTTGGTGCTCATGGAATCAGTAGGTTATTAAACACTCAAACGGGCAACAAAAGCAGCATATGTCTTATTCCTGTTGATTTACACCACATGACCAAGTATGTGGACACCTGCTCGTCAAACATCTCATTCCAAAATCATGGGTATTAATATGGTGTTGGTCCTCCCTTTGCTGCTATAACAGCCTCCACTCTTCTGGGAAGGCTTTCCACTAGATGTTGGAACATTGCTGCGGGTTCTTGCTTCCATTCAGCCATGAGCATTAGTGAGGTCGGGCAACTGATGTTGGGTGGTTAGGCCTAGCTTGCAGTCGGCTTTCCAATTAATCCCGATGGAGTTGAGGTCAGGGCTCTGTGCAGGCCAGTCAATTTCTTCCACACCGCTCTCGACAAACCATTTCTGTATGGACCTCGCTTTGTTCTTGGGAGCAACAGGTCTGAAGGACATTCCTGCAGTCAGCATGCCAATTGCACACTCCCTCAAATTGTGGTGTGTGACAAAACTTCACATTTTTAGTGGCCTTTTGATATGCCACACCTGTAAGGTGGATGGATTATCTTGACCAAGGAGAAATGCTCACTAATAGGGATGTAAACACATTTGTCCAACATTTTTGATAAATAAGCTTTTTGTACGTATGGAACATTTTCATGGATCTTTTATTTCAACTCGTGAAACATGGGACCAATTACTATACATTTTGAGGTTTATATTTTTATTCAGTGTAATTAAGTGTTTCCTGTATCAAGTTTCGCCACTATGCACATAGCAACATATAGGGAAAGTTGACAATTCAATGGTTTACTGAAGGTTGTTTCAGAACCGTGGACAGCTATATTTTTCAGCATAGGGCCGAGTGATTCACTTGTTTGTGGCTTTCGTTCAAAACAAGTTATACTATAAAGCAGGGTTAAAGTCATTCTTTCTGATCGTATTTAGCATACCCAGTCTTTAGTTTGAATTATGCGGATTATAATAAATTGACATTTTTTAGGGGTTGATGCATTTTTCTTTAGGGTAATTCAGGTCTGTGATATTAAGTTAAATGTAAAACTTTAGAGGACTTAAAGGAAAGGGGGGGATACCTAGTCAGTTGTACAACTGAAATGTGTCATCCGCATTTAACACAACTAAGCCTCGAATACATTGCAAGTTTGGCCATTAGGCTACACTTTACAACATGACTCGACTCTGACTGACCGCAGAATCTATCTGTGGTCTAAACTGTGGCACAAATTGGGATTTTTCACACCTAGCCGAGCTGTTAGACTGGCCCTTGTAGATGAATGGAGGTGTGAATGTTTCTGTCAGTTGGCGGGTTGTCCCACATTACATTTACATTTTACATTTTTACATTTAAGTCATTTAGCAGACGCTCTTATCCAGAGCGACTTACAAATTGGTGCATTCACCTTATGATATCCAGTGAAACAACCACTTTACAATAGTGCATCTAAATCTTTTAAGGGGGGGGGGGGGGGGGGGGGGTTAGAAGGATTACTTTATCCTATCCTAGGTATTCCTTAAAGAGGTGGGGTTTCAGGTGTCTCCGGAAGGTGGTGATTGACTCCGCTGACCTGGCGTCGTGAGGGAGTTTGTTCCACCATTGGGGTGCCAGAGCAGCGAACAGTTTTGACTGGGCTGAGCGGGAACTGTACTTCCTCAGAGGTAGGGAGGCGAGCAGGCCAGAGGTGGATGAACGCAGTGCCCTTGTTTGGGTGTAGGGCCTGATCAGAGCCTGAAGGTACGGAGGTGCCGTTCCCCTCACAGCTCCGTAGGCAAGCACCATGGTCTTGTAGCGGATGCGAGCTTCAACTGGAAGCCAGTGGAGAGAGCGGAGGAGCGGGGTGACGTGAGAGAACTTGGGAAGGTTGAACACCAGACGGGCTGCGGCGTTCTGGATGAGTTGTAGGGGTTTAATGGCACAGGCAGGGAGCCCAGCCAACAGCGAGTTGCAGTAATCCAGACGGGAGATGACAAGTGCCTGGATTAGGACCTGCGCCGCTTCCTGTGTGAGGCAGGGTCGTACTCTGCGAATGTTGTAGCGCATGAACCTACAGGAACGGGTCACCGCCTTGATGTTAGTTGAGAACGACAGGGTGTTGTCCAGGATCACGCCAACGTTATTAGCACTCTGGGAGGAGGACACAATGGAGTTGTCGACCGTGATGGCGAGATCATGGAACGGGCAGTCCTTCCCCGAGAGGAAGAGCAGCTCCGTCTTGCCGAGGTTCAGCTTGAGGTGGTGATCCGTCATCCACACTGATATGTCTGCCAGACATGCAGAGATGTGATTCGCCACCTGGTTATCAGAAGGGGGAAAGGAGAAGATTAATTGTGTGTCGTCTGCATAGCAATGATAGGAGAGACCATGTGAGGATATGACAGAGCCAAGTGACTTGGTGTATAGCGAGAATAGGAGAGGGCCTAGAACAGAGCCCTGGGGGACACCAGTGGTGAGAGCACGTGGTGCGGAGACAGATTCTCGCCATGCCACCTGGTAGGAGCGACCTGTCAGGTAGGACGCAATCCAAGCGTGGGCCGCGCCGGAGATGCCCAACTCGGAGAGGGTGGAGAGGAGGATCTGATGGTTCACAGTATCAAAGGCAGCCGATAGGTCTAGAAGGATGAGAGCAGAGGAGAGAGAGTTAGCTTTAGCAGTGCGGAGCGCCTCCGTGACGCAGAGAAGAGCAGTCTCAGTTGAATGACTAGTCTTGAAACCTGACGGTCATTCTGAGAGAGATAGCAGGAGAGCTGGCCAAGGACGGCACGTTCAAGAGTTTTGGAGAGAAAAGAAAGAAGGGATAGTGGTCTGTAGTTGTTGACATCGGAGGGATCGAGTGTAGGTTTTTTCAGAAGGGGTGCAACTCTCGCTCTCTTGAAGACGGAAGGGACGTAGCCAGCGGTCAAGGATGAGTTGATGAGCGAGGTGAGGTAAGGGAGGAGGTCTCCGGAAATGGTCTGGAGAAGAGAGGAGGGGATAGGGTCAAGCGGGCAGGTTGTTGGGCGGCCGGCCGTCACAAGACGCGAGATTTCATCTGGAGAGAGGGGAGAAAGAGGTCAAAGCACAGGGTAGGGCAGTGTGAGCAGAACCAGCGGTGTCGTTTGACTTAGCAAACGAGGATCGGATGTCGTCGACCTTCTTTTCAAAATGGTTGACGAAGTCATCCGCAGAGAGGGAGGAGGGGGGGGGGGGGAGGAGGATTCAGGAGGGAGGAGAAGGTGGCAAAGAGCTTCCTAGGGTTAGAGGGAGATGCTTGGAATTTAGAGTGGTAGAAAGTGGCTTTAGCAGCAGAGACAGAAGAGGAAAATGTAGAGAGGAGGGAGTGAAAGGATGCCAGGTCCGCAGGGAGGCGAGTTTTCCTCCATTTCCGCTCGGCTGCCCGGAGCCCTGTTCTGTGAGCTCGCAATGAGTCGTCGAGCCACGGAGCAGGAGGGGAGGACCGAGCCGGCCTGGAGGATAGGGGACATAGAGAGTCAAAGGATGCAGAAAGGGAGGAGAGGAGGGTTGAGGAGGCAGAATCAGGAGATAGGTTGGAGAAGGTTTGAGCAGAGGGAAGAGATGATAGGATGGAAGAGCAGCTCCTAACACAGCTCCTAACACGAATCTGATCATTAATTATGAATAGGATTTATTTTGTTTGCATTGTTTATTGTAACCACAATATCAAAAAATTATTTAACACATACACGAGCAGATTAACTTTGTCAAAACATTTATTTATTAGAGACTATCAGAAAGAATGTCTGTACTTATTTATTTTGATTCAAAGCTACAAATGAGTGAGTCACTCAGCTTTATGCTGCAAAATAGCCTACTAAATAGACCAAGCCTAAAGTAATACATTCAATTGAGCGGCAGGTAGCCTAGTGGTTAGAGCGTTGGACTAGTAACCATTTCGGTTACTAGATCGAATCCCCGAGCTGACAAGGTAAAAATCTGTCGTTCTGCCCCTGAACAAGGCAGTTAACCCACTAAAGCTGAGGTTGTCAATGAATTTGCCAATGCACCATGTATTGCGCTTACTACAGATCAGGGATGGGCAACCCCAGTCCTCGAGGACTGGTGTCACACTTTACTCCATTTCTATCAAACACAGCTGATTAAACTAATTGCATTCTAAACTGAAGATCATCATTAGTTGATTATTGGAGTCAGGTGTGTTAGCTGGGGCAAAAGTGTGGCCCAGAGGACTGGAGTTGCCCATCCCTGCTACAGATGGACCTCCAAACCTACAGAGAGCTACTTAGAAACATTTCACCCCAAAAACATCTATTGGTATTTGTTCCATTAGTCTATTGTTGATAAAGCCCCACATTTTTTTTGCATGTTAGCAATCACGTTTAAGATATAACTTTCAAAAATACAGAAATACAGCCGGTATGATGCGTTTACCTCCCTCGTGACAGCGAGAAGAGAGAAATTACGTTTTAAAGTAAATTTCCTGCAATTCTACACATTTTGCCATGTGGGTGGAAAGAAGATTTAGCCATTTTTATAACTCATTTCATGCTATTCTAGTAATTTTGCCATGCGGTGGAGAGAAAAAATGGCAGTTTTACAGCTAATTTCCTGCAATTCTACACATTTTGCCATAGGGTTGAGGCAAATGTTTGCAGGTTTTAATATGCTAACTGATGGTCAGTGGGCCTCACCCCGGTCAGTAATTCGACCATGCTTACTACAAGTGTAGTTAGCTGGCCACTAGACTAACTTCTGATGCACAACCATATTTTCACATTTCACCTTGTGTATTCTATTATTCTAACTCTCAACAGTAAGTTGAGACCCCGACTGAGTTGGTCCACGGGCCTACAAAATGGTCTGCGGGCCCATCCCTGGTTTACATGAAGGGGAGGAGACTAGGTTAAAGAAGGATTTTCAAGCCTTGAGACATGGATTGTGTAGCTGTGCCATTGAGGTGTGGGCAAGATACAGATTGAAATGCCTTTTGAACAGGTTATGGTAGCGGTGTCAAGAACTGCAGCGCTGCTGGGTTTGTCGTGCTCAACCGTTTCCTGTGTGTATCAAGAAATGTCCACCACCCAAAGGATATCCAGCCAACTTGACATAAACTGTGGGAAGCATTGGCGTCAACATGGGCCAGCATCTCTGTGGAACGCTTTCGACACCTTGTAGAGGCCATGCCCCGACGAATTAAGGCTGTTCTGAGGGCAAAAGGTGGGGTGCAACTCAGTATTAGGAAGGTGTCCTTAATGTTTTGTGCACTCAGTGCACAATCTCTGAGCCATGTTTTACATATTGATATCACATGCATATTGCACTTTATTTTAGTGTTGAGTAATTGTTTTAATTTATGAAAATTCAACATGTTGGTACTCGTGATGGTGCTCTCTTCAGGCTTTATATGACTCATGATCCTACATGGAATCAGGAATAACAACGCAATTGTTACTACAGTATTTGTTAGCATTTCATTTTCCCGCTGTACCGAAACCGAACCGTGACCCCCGAAACAGCGATATGTACCAAACCGTGTGTTTTGGTGAACGTTACACCCCTGGTTCCCTGTAATAACTCTGTTTCCCTCCACAGACGTAGTATTCTTTGTCTACCTGTACCAGCGCTGGATCTACAGGGTGGATCCCAACCGGATGAACGAATTTGGCACCAGCGGAGCGGAACCCACTGGAGTGGACCCTAACAAGGACAGCACAGCACAGGGGGAGATCGCAGCCACTGGGGAGATCGCAGCCACTGGGGAGATCGCAGCCACTGGGGAGGTCGCAGCCACTGGGGAGGTCGCAGCCACTGGGGAGGTCGCAGCCACTGGGGAGGTCGCAGCCACTGGGGAGGTCGCAGCCACTGGGGAGGTCGCAGCCACTGGGGAGGTCGCAGCCATAACAGAAAAAGCAAAGGATGAGAAGAAGAACGATTAACCACGACCAACTTATCCGCCTTTCTCGCCCTCGCTCCTGGGGTGAAGAGGACCTGTGGAAACCAGGCAGAGTGAAATGTCATTTGCCAGAGAAAAGGAGTCGTTGTATTCTGTCATGGACACCGCTACAAATTTCAGTCTAACTCTCCCTCTTCTTTGTGTGGGGGATCTGCAGCGAATCGTAAATAATGTGGACTTCCTATTTTCTTTTCTTTTTAGTTCAAGTGAAGTAAAACAAATGTGATGTACTGTATTCTTTATATTTTGGGTAACAGTAATGATTTGGAGGCCAGGTTGTGAATGTGGGAGAACCAGTTGAGGGTGGAAAGTTGCAGTACATATCTCCGTATTTTCAGATCTTTGCGCTGTCTGTGGATTTCTTGTGATTTACTTTTTTATTTTTTATCATTCCATGTGTGAAAGCAATGTGTCATGGCGGGAAAATTGGTGAGTAGTGCTGGAGGAATCTGGAAGGGTCCAGAGCCAAGTGTGACGTGAAGGGAGCCAAGATGGACGACCTGTCCAACACTACCCAGGAAAGACAGTCTACCCTCCATTTTAAACAAATGGTCGATGTTCCAAACTTGAACAACAACAAAAAACCAGCCTTGTAGGTATTAATAGAAATATATTAATATTATTAATGATGGCTTGATTTCTGTTTTTCAGTCACTTGAATTTATTTTGTATGTTCTGAAACTACAGAATCTCGGGTTGTAATGTTAATAATACTGATGTCAAAATGTCTAGTAATAGCTGATTTAAGTATTTTTGCCTGGACTTATGATTTTTCAGTTCTACTACATTCACACTCCAAGCAGGACCACCTTGACATACACTTGAGTCTACAAAACATTAAGAACACCTAAGACATCAACGCCCTCAGAATAGCCTCAATTCGTCTGGGCATGGATACTACAAGGTGTCGAAAGCATTCAACAAGGGTGCTGACTCCAATGCATCCCGCAGTTGTCCCGCAATCCATGGCAAGGCTTAAAAATCCTTGAACGGTTATCAAAACGTCATGCCAGGGTAAGCCTACGCTATACATCAGCCCTTTTTCGCCCCAATTTCGATCTTGTCTCATCGTTGCAACTCCCCAACGGGCTCGGTAGAGGCGAAGGTCGAGTCATGCGTCGTCCGAAATAAGGCCCGCCAAACCGCACTTAACACCTGCACCAATGTATTGGAGGAAACACTGTTCAACTGACGACCAGCGTCAGCCTGCAGGCGACAAGGAGTCGCTCGAGCACAATGAGCCAAGTAAAGCCCCCCCGCCAAACTAGAGGTCGACTGATAATTAGAGGCATGGTGGATTAATTAGGGGCCGATTTCAAGTTTTCATAACAATCGGTAATCGGCATTTTTGGACACCGATTATGGCCGATTACATTGCAATCCACGAGGAGACTGAGTGGCAGGCTGACCACATGTTACGCGAGTGTGGCTGCAAGGAGCCAAGGTAAGTTGCTAGCTAGTATTGCACTTATATTATGAAAAACAATCAATCTTAACATAATCACTAGTTAACTACACATGGTTGATGATATTATTAGGTTAACTAGCTTGACCTGCGTTGCATATAATCAATGCGGTGCCTGTTAATTTATCATCGAATCACAGCCTACTTCAACTTCGCCAAACAAGTGATGATTTAACGAAAGCTCATTCACAAAAAAAGCACAATCGTTGCACAAATGTACCTAACCATAGACATCAATGCCTTTCTTAAAATCAATACACAGAAGTATACATTTTTTTAAACCTGCATATTTAGTTAAAAGAAATGCATGTTAGCAGGCAATATTAACTAGAGAAATTATCACTTCTCGAGTTCAGTGCAAGCAGAGTCAGGGCATATGCAGCCGTTTGGGCCGCCTGGCTCGTTGCAAACTGTGTGAAGACCATTTCTTCCTAACAGACCGTAAATAATTTGCCAGAATTTTACATAATTATGATGTAACATTGAAGGTTGTGCAATGCAACAGCAATATTTAGACTTAGGGATGCCACCCGTTCTATAAAATACAGAACGGTTCCGTATTGCACTGAAAGAATAAAAGTTTTGTTTTTGAAATTATAGTTTCCGGATTTGACCATATTAATGACCAAGGGCTCATATTTCTGTGTGTTTATTATATTACAATTAAGTCTATGATTTGATAGAGCACTCTGACTGAGCGGTGGTAGGCAGCAGCAGGCTCGTAAGCATTTATTCAAACAGCACTTTACTGCATTTGCCAGCAGCTCTTAGCAACGCTTGATGCACAGCACTGTTTATGACTTCAAGCCTATTAACTCCCGAGATTAGGCTAGCAATACTAAAGTGCCTATAAGAACATCCAATAGTCAAAGGTATATGAAATTCAAATGGTATAGAGAGAAATAGTCGACGCATCATAATTCCTATAATAATGATAACCTAAAACGTCTTAACTGGGAATATTGAAGACTCAAGGTAAAAAGGCTTTCATATGGTCTCGTTCTGAGCAAGGAACTTAAACATAAACTTTTTTTACATGGCACATATTGCCCTTTTACTTTCTTCTCCAACGCTGTCTTTTTGCATTATTTAAACTAAATTGAACATGTTTCATTATTTATTTGAGACTAAATTGATTTTATTTGTGTTAAAATAAGTGTTAATTGTTCATTCAATATTGTTGTAATTGTCATAATTACATATAAAAATCGGACAATTAATTGGAATCTGCTTTTTTGGTCCTCCAATAATCGGTATCAGCGTTGAAAAATCATAATTGGTCGACCTTTAGGCCAAACCCTCCCCTAACCCGGACAACGCTGAGCTAATTGTGCGCCGCCCTGTGGGACTCCTGGTCACGGACAGTTGTGACACAGCCTGGGATCTAACCCGGGTCTGTAGTGATGCCTCAAGCACTGCTAAGCAGTGCCTTAGACCGCTGCGCCACTCGGGAGGCCACCCAACCCTTATTTTAAGTGTTTCTAAAATCTTCTATGGGAAAAATTAATGGTCGAAAAACAATTGGAACCATTTCCCTGTTTGCCCGCCAGGTTTTATGGGTATTATGGCTCAAACTGTGGTACTCTATTTAAGATTTTTTTTCATTAACCTAGCACCATTAAAGGGGCAATCTCCAGGCAACAAATATGCAGGGCCACTGTCTTTGGTAAACAGCTGAGGGATGGGGCTGGAGAAATGTAACCACTCAAGTTCAAAGACAGGGCTATGGATGCAGACTCCATGAGCTTAAAATTATGGTTTTAACCATGTTTTGAGGCTATACAGAGTTTGTTTATAAGTACATTGTTTACAGCGTAAAACACGCTTATTTTGGGTTCTGATGGTGAATGACAGTTAAACTAAACCCATGAGACTAATTATATTCTTCAAGAATCAATGGGTATATAAACTTAGCAAAAAAAGAAACGTCCCTTTTTCAGGACCCTGTCTTTCAAAGATAATTCATAAAAATCTAAAATAACTTCACAGATCTTCATTGTAAAGGGTTTAAACACTGTTTCCCATGCTTGTTCAATGAACCATAAACAATTAATGTACATGCACCTGTGGAACGGTCGTTAAGACACTAACAGCTTACAGACGGTAGGCAATTAAGGTCACAGTTATGGAAACTTAGGACACTGAAGAGGCCTTTCTACTGACTCTGAAAAACACCAAAAGAATGATTACCAGTGTCCCTGCTCATCTAAGTGAACGTGCCTTAGGCATGCTGCAAGGAGGCAGGAGGACTGCAGATGTGGCCAGGGCAATAAATTGCAATGTCCGTACTGTGAGACGCCTAAGACAGCGCTACAGGGAGACAGGATGGACAGCTGATCGTCCTCGCAGTGGCAGACCACATGTAACAACACCTGCACAGGATCAGTACATCCGAACATCACATCTGCGGGACAGATACAGGATGGCAACAACAACTGCCCGAGTTACACCAGGAACACACAATCCCTCCATCAGTGCTCAGACTGTCCCTAATAGGCTGAGAGAGGCTGGACTGAGGGCTTGTAGGCCTGTTGTAAGGCAGGTCCTCACCAGACATCACTGGCAACAACGTCGCCTATGGGCACAAACCCACCGTCGCTGGACAAGACAGGACTGTGTGTTACAGGGAAGTACATCCTCCTCCCTCATGTGGTACCCTTTCTGCAGGCTCATCCTGACATGACCCTCCAGCATGACAATGCCACCAGCCATACTGCTTGTTCTGTCTGTGATTTCCTGCAAGACAGGAATGTCAGTGTTCTGCCATGGCCAGCGAAGAGCCCGGATCTCACCAGATACTGACTGTTACTTTTGATTTTGACCCCCCTTTGTTCAGGGACACATTATTCCATTTCTGTTAGTCACATGTCTGTGGAACTTGTTCAGTTTGTCTCAGTTGCTGAAGCTTGTTATGTTCATACAAATATTTATACATGTTAAGTTTGCTGAAAATAAACGCAGTTGACAGTGAGAGGACGTTTCTTTTTTTGCTGAGTTTATTTATAATTAAGTTAAACATCCAAAAAAGGGATGCACCAATTACAGATTGCAACAAAACATGTAGTCAGTCTTTTGTGATAATATTACAGAAAACCACTACCGAGACAGATAAAATTTGACTTATCCTGAGATATGGCTCATGAGAGATCATAAAGATGCTAGTTTTAAGCTTATCGTCAGTTAACATAGACACTCCACTGTCCCTAGCAGAACTGGACACACACACACACGCTTCTGATCAGCGTTGTGAAGCCACTGTGCATCAGTGTCAAAACAAAAGTATACTGAACAAAAATAAAAATGCAAAAATTAAATATTTTACTGAGTTACAGTTCATATAAGGAAATAGAAATAAGTCAATTGAAATGAATTCATTAGGCCCTAATCTATGGATTTCACAAGACTGGGCAAGGGTGCAGCCATGGGTGGGCCTGGGAGGGCATAGGCCCACCCACTGGGGAGCCAGTCCAAATCAATCAGATTGAGTTTTTTTACAGGCAGAAATACTCATCAGCACCCCCCCCCCCCCCCCCCCCCCCCCCCCTCTGATGATCCCGCAGGTGAAGAAGCCAGATGTGGAAGTCATGGGCTGGCGTGGTTACACGTGGTCTGCGGTTGTGAGGCCCGTTGGACGCACTGCCAATATCTCTAAAACGATGTTCGAGGCAGCATATGGTAGAGAAATTACCATAAAATTATCTGGCAACTGCTCTGGTGGACATTCCTGCAGTCAGCATACCAATTGCACAAAACATCTGTGGCATTGTGCTGTGAGATAAAACTGCACATTTTAAAGTGGCCTTTTATTGTCCCCAGCACAAGGTGCGCCTGTGTAATGACCATGCTGTTTAATCAGTTGTGGGAAAAGTACTCAATAGTCATACTTGAGTAAAAGTAAAGATACCTTAATTGAAAATGACTCCAGTGAAAGTCATCCAATAAAATACTACTTGAGTAAAAGTCTAAAAGTATGTGGTTTTAAATATAAAGTAAATGTAATTTCTAAAATATACTTAAGTATTAAAAGTTAAAGTATCAATAATTTCAAATTCCTTATATTAAAGAAACCAGATGGAAACATTTTCTTGTTTTTATTTTATTTACAGATAGCTAGGGGCATACTCCAACACTCAGACATCATTTACAAACTAAACATGTGTTTTTAGTGAGTCCGTCAGATCAGAGGCAGTAGATATGACCAGGGATGTGTTTGAATTGGTCCATTTTCCTGTGCTGCTAAGCATTACACATGTAACGAGTACTTTTGGGTGTCAGGGAAAATGTATGGAGTAAAAAGTAGTCAAAAAAATAAATTGTAAAGTACAGATATCCCAAAAAACGACTGAAGTAGTACTTTAAAGTGTTTTTACTTTAGTACTACATGGGCGGAAATCCCGGGGGGGACACGACCCCCCCATCCTGGGAAAAATATAATTTGTCCCCCCCAATATATCACTGGAAACATAACTGTAATTTCAATAATATTAATAATATGCAGTGAAAGCACTTGTGCTGATTATAGACACTTAATAGCGCGTTTTTAAGTTTCAAAAGATTGCGAATTCCCTGCCCTTTGCTTCACAATGGTTTGATCCACTGCTAGTGGCACATGATGCAGGTACTGTGGGAATTTGACAGTTGGTGGCTGTCCTCCAGTAAGTAGTTCAAACAAAGGATATATTAGACATTTCTTTACTTCTACCACTCAATATAATACACATTTTTAACCGTCACCAGTCTTCATTTTCGCTGCATTAAATTACAGGTCACTCTTTATGTTAGCTAGCGGTTAGCTGATTGCTAGGTAGCTACAGTAACATCAACAAGTGTTTGCAGCTATTTGAATTTGAGGCAATGAGAGAAGCTAGCAATGCAATGTAGTGTTCCTTAGCTGGCAAGGTAACAGGGGGTTCGTGACTACCGTCTGAAAGGCACCCAATGCACGTAACTAACGTGAGGTTAATCCAGTCAATCGCACCATAGCGATGTTTTATGTTGGCAGGGTTCACACACACTATAGCTGAATTTGCAGAGCTAGCGAGCAAACTAAAGCAAACGTTAACTATCAAGCTAGCTAGTACCTATTCCATTTATGTGGCGTCTTCAAAGATGGAATCTTTACTATCGTCAGTTTATTCCAAGATCAGCATGCAGCTGTAGTGCTTCGAAGTCCCTGTGATAAGGTTAGTGATAAACTGAACTCCAAACTAAACAGAACTACACTCTCTTATACCATTGTCTTAAATATCTTTAATGGTCTCGTTGCAAAAGCTAAATTGTCGCTAGGGTACTTTGAACCACCTGTGTGCCGATCTTGGAGTAAACTGACGATAGCAAAGATTATATAGCAAACACCACAGAAACGGAATTTGGTGCTCGCTAGCTCTGCAAATTAAGCTATTGTTGGAAGCCAGCCAATATAAAACATACTATATTAAAATTACAAAAGGTTGCAGCATACGTTGTGTAAATGGTGAACTCATACAGCTGTCAACCCTTGTCACTGCAATCAATTTCACATTTGCTAGCTGACTAGCTAGCTACCTTATAGATCGAAGCCCATCTAGAATGATAGAAGATGATAGAAGCCCATCTCCTACTGTAAATATCATGCATACTGTGTGTGTGTGTGTGTAGCCAGCCAGCCAGCCAGGTAGAAAAATGGCGGACATCAGTATTTTTCAGTACACCAAAACGCAAAGTAAGAACCCAGGTAGCCTAATATCTCAAAGACTAGTTGATAAAATGTTCATAAGAAAGAAGTGAAATGGAAATGTTTCACAATGATGTAATTTGGCAGAGCAGGCAACAGATGGCACACAGACCGCAGAGCTGGGGACAGATGGGCAGGGACAGACTGGCAGAGACAGGGAGTGGAGTCTCAGGTAAGTTTGAGTCTTTGTTTGGCAACATTATGAAAGGTTCTTTCTTTTTTTGACTTGTAAAATAGGGACATAATTGGAAAATGTTTGAAAAATTCCCCCACTCTCAACTTAAACTGGTGACTGAACTAAGATTTGTTTAAGGCAATGGTATTGCTGTTGTGATTTAATTGTGTAGTTTTGGGTACCGGTAGTTAGGAGTACGGCAAACACCTTATTTATTTTCTAGGAGACAGACTGAGTCAGTGAGGGTGGTGAAAGGGAAAGAGCCAGGGTGAGCGACTTCAGAGGACAGTGTCACAGCCACGGCAGGACCAGGTGTCAACCTTGACGCCAGCTGCACCAGTATAGGGGACAGTGGCACAGCATTGTCCAGTTACCCCAGTGATGGTACAAAACCATATCAGCCACACCCACAATTTATAGAACCACAAACTCTTGCCAACAGAGTGTTGACGTTTCAAGAGAGATGGTTTCGCGATTTCCCCTGGCTACATTATAATCCATCAATAAAAGGAGTGTTGGGTTTTCACTGTAGCAAGGGTTTTCAAGCCAGCCATTTTTTGGCCAAAGATCTGATGCTGTCTTCATAAGTGCAGGATTGAGGAACTGGAGAAAAGCCATTGAAAAATTCACAGCACATCAAAGGACCTCCACCCCCTCTATATTATATGTAAAGTTACTGGAATCCTTGTGCTGCTGAATACCTTCATTACACTTTTTATTTCACGGACCCCTTGCAATTACACCAGGGACTCCTAGGGGTCCACGGACCCCTGTTTGAGAACCCCTGGTGTATAGTATGATATTTGTTATTTGTTTTGTAGTTTTCAGTACATGACAGTACACTTACTAATTATTTATTTTATTTAAAATTGCATACTTTGTGTGACATACTTGTCCATAGCTGTTGTTTGAAGAGTTGAGAGACTGACTGAACATTAACTAAGTATTTCTGAAGGATATTTTGGTTGATTTGAGTTATTCATTGAAGTAGTTCTCTCGCTTTTAGAACTATACTTATTCTGAGCGTTTTGTTCTTGTAGAGATGTTGTAATTGTCACGCCCTGACCTTAGTTATCTTTGTTTTCTTTATTATTTGGTTAGGTCAGGGTGTGACAAGGGTGGTTTGTTTAGTTTTTGTATTGTCTAGGGGTCAGCACTAGTCAGCTTCACGTTCATTTTGTTATTTTGTTAGTTTGTTTAAGTGTTCTTCGTTTATTAAAAGAAGAATGTATTCAAATTACGCTGGGCCTTGGTCTCCCCGTTACGACGAACGTGACAGTAATAGACTCAAACCAGTGGCACATATTTAATGACTATAAAATTAATCAGAAAAAGTTAAATAAAAAGGTCAGTTCAATACGGAGACCAACTTTGTGATGGTTCTCAATGGAGATTCTTTGTTCAGCCCTCAACAGATTGAGGGCTGAAGAGAGATTACCAAAACCAACAGGCACTGCAGTACTCAAGAGGGGAGGCCATCCATTTAGCTAATCAATTAATTTGATATCCATTTTTTTGGTGAGGGCAGTTTATTCAAATGTTTACTTTAGGTCAGCGTCTTGAAGCCACTGTACATTATTCAGTGAATCCCAAACAGTGGTGTAAAGTACTTATGTAAAAATACTTGAAAGTACTACTTAAGTAGTTTTTTGGGGGTATCTGTACTTTACTTTACTATTTATATTTATGACAATTGGGTACTTTTTCAACCACTGATCCCAAACCAGCCCCTCGCTCGGAGGTGCCCTCCGTTGTCACGTGTTGCTGACGAAAATCAGAGGATGACTTCATGAGTGGCAAGAGGATCAATAAACCCCTCAACTTCAGGCCACACCCGTGAATGATGCAATTCATTTTCCATATTTAAATAATAGAACAAGCATGAAATTCAAATGAACGAATTCCCCCTGTCGTTTTTACACTATCTACACTTCAGTAACAGTTAAACATTTCATTTGGGATGTATTTTGTTTCATGTGTCATGCCTCAATCAGACACAAACATAATAAACAGGGCTCATAATTAGACACGCCTCTTCCTTCTTTTGTACGAAAACTCCAAACATAACGCAGTGCATGTTGGGATGCCACTTGGCTCTGGAGCTGGCAGCCTTGCTGGCAGCCTTGCTGGCTTGGTCAAAGTGGCTATACGAGAGTCTAATTAGCCCCATACACCCTCGATAATGTTCACTCCCTCCGCATATGGCTGAGGTGTGTGTGAACGCGCAAATGGAGGTGTGAGGATAAGGGAATGATTTTGGATTCAGCCACAAAGTCAAAAATAAAGTACATTCAAGTGTGAGTCTCAACAGCACTGTTCTCACAGACTTCCTGCTTATTTCAGTCATTAATGAACAACATTTACTGGGAACATACAGTTGAAGTCAGAAGTTTACATAGACTTAGGTTGGAGTCATTAAAACTCGTTTTTCAACAACTCCACATGTCTTGTTAAAAAACTATAGTTTTGGCAAGTCGGATAGGACATCTACTTTGTGGATGACAAGTAATTTTTCCAACAATTGTTTACAGACAGATTATTTCACTTATAATTCACTGTATCACAATTCCGGTGGGACATAAGTTTACATACACTAAGTTGACTGTGCCTTTAAACAGCTTGGAAAATTCCAGAAAATGATGTCATGGCTTTAGAAGCTTCTGATAGGCAAACTGACATAATTTGAGTCAATTGGAGGTGCACCTGTGGATGTATTTCAAGGCCTACCTTCAAACTCAGTGCCTCTTTGCTTGACATCATGGGGATATCAAAAGAAATCAGCCAAGACCTCAGAAAAAAAATTGTAGACCTCCACAATTCTGGTTCATCCTTGGGAGCAATTTCCAAACGCCTGAAGGTACCACGTTCATCTGTACAAACAATAATATGCAAGTATAAACACCATGGGACCACGCAGGCGTCATACCGCTCAGGAAGGAGACGCGTTCTGTCTCCTAGAGATGAACGTACTTTGGTGCGAAAAGTGCAAATCAATTCCAGAACAACAGCAAAGGACCTTGTGAAGATGCTGGAGGAAACGGGTACAAAAGTATCTATATCCACAGTAAAACAAGTCCTATATCGACATAACCTGACAGGCCGCTCAGCAAGGAAGAAGCCACTGCTCCAAAACCGCCATGAAAAAGCCAGACTACAGTTTGTAACTGCACATGGGGACAAAGATCGGACTTTTTGGAGAAATATCCTCTGGTTTGATGAAACAAAAATGGAACTGTTTGGCCATAAAGACCATCGTTATGTTTGGAGGAAAAAGGGGGAGGCTTGCAAGCCGAAGAACACCATCCCAAACATGAAGCACGGGGGTGGCAGCATCATGTTGTGGGGGTGCTTTGCTGCAGAAGGGACTGGTGCCCTTCACAAAATAGATGGCATCACGAGGAAGGAAAATTGTGGTTATATTGAAGCAACATCTCAAGACATCAGTCAGGAAGTTAAAGCTTGGTCGCAAATGGGTCTTCCAAATGGACAATGACCCCAAGCATACATCCAAAATTGTGGCAAAATGGCTTAACTTCTCTAGGATAGGGGGCAGCATTTTCACGTTTGAATGAAAAGCATACCCAAATTCAACTGCCAGCTACTCATCCCCAGAAGGTAAGATATGCATATTGTTAGTAGATTTGGATAGAAAACACTGAAGTTTCTAAAACTGTCTGAATCATGTCTGTGAGTATAACAGAACCTATTTAGCAGGCGAAACCCCGAGGACAAACCATTCAGATTTTTGTTTTGAGGTCACTCTCTTTTCAATGGATTTTCATTGGGAATACAGATTTCTAATTGACCTTCTTGCAGTTCCTACCGCTTCCACTGGATATCAACAGTCTTTAGAAATTGGTTGAGGGTTTTTCCTTTGTGTAATGAAGAAGTACGGCCATTTTGAATCAGGGTCACTTGTTGTGTACTGTTTGTTAGAGGCGCATGACCAGAAAGCTAGCTACAGTTTGTTTTAATCCTGTATTGAACACAGATCATCCCGTCTTCAATTTTATCGATTATTTACGTTAAATACCTAAAGTTGTATTACAAAAGTAGTTTGAAATGTTTTGGCAAAGTTTACAGGTAACTTTTGAGATTTTGTAGTCACGTTTCACAAGTTGGAAGTGTTTTTCTGGATCAAACGCGCCAAATAAATTGACATTTTGGATATATATCGACGGAATTAATCGAACAAAAGGACCATTTGTGATGTTTATGGGACATGTTGGAGTGCCAACAACAGAAGCTCGTCAAAGGTACGGCATGAATTATATTTTTATTTCTGCGTTTTGTGTCGCGCCTGCAGGGTTGAAATATGCTTCTCTCTGTTTACTATGGTGCTATCCTCCGATAATAGCATCGTTTGCTTTCGCCGAAAAGACTATTTGAATTCTGACATGTTGGCTGGATTCACAACCAGTGTAGCATTAATTTGGTATCTTTCATGTGTGATTTAATAAAAGTTAGATTTTTTTAGTAATTTATTTGAATATGACGCTCTGCATTTTCTCTGGCTTTTGGCCAAGTGAGACAGTAGCGTCCCGCCTAAACTCAGATTTTTGGATATAAATATGAACTTTACCCAACAAAACATACATGTATTGTGTAACATGAAGTCCTATGAGTGTCATCTGATGAAGATCATCAAAGGTTAGTGATTAATTTTATCTATTTCTGCTTTTTGTTACTCCTCTCTTTGGCTGGAAAAATGGCTGTGTTTTTCTGTGGCTATGTACTGACCTAACATAATCGTTTGGTGTGCTTTCGCCGTAAATCCTTTTTGAAATCAGACATGTTGGCTGGATTCACAACAAGTGTAGCTTTAATTTGGTGTCTTTCATGTGTGATTTCATGAAAGTTTGATTTTTATAGTAATTTATTTGAATTTGGCGCTCTGCATTTTTACTGGCTTTTGGTAAAGTGGGACGTTAGCGTCCCACATATCCCAGAGAAGTTAAGGACAACAAAGTCAAGGTATTGGAGTGGCCATCACAAAGCCCTGACCTCAATCCCATAGAACATTTGTGGGCAGAACCGAAAAAGCGTGTGCGAGCAAGGAGGCAGACGAACTTTACTCAGTTACATGAGCTTTGTCAGGAGGAATGGGCCAAGATTCACCCAACTTATTGTGGGAAGCTTGTGGAAGGCTACCTGAAACGTTTGACCCAAGTAAAACAATTTAAAGGCAATGCTATCAAATACTAATTGAGTGTATGTAAACTTCTGACCCACTGGGAATGTGATGAAAGAAATAAAAGCTGAAATAAATCATACTCTCTACTATTATTCTGACATTTCACATTCTTAAAATAAAGTGGTGATCCTAACTGACCTAAGACAGGGAATTTTTACGAGGATTAAATGTCAGGAATTGTGAAACTGAGTTTAAATGTATTTGGCTAAGGTTTATGTAAACGTCTGACCTCAACTGTACATTAGTAACATTCTTCAAATCCCAAACAAGAATCAACCAGCCTCCTCCTAGAGTCAGACAGAGGCCAAGCACAAGTCACACAGCATAACAAAAATAACTACCTACTGACTGACCCATTTCCTGGAGACCCAAAAGCAGACATAACTGTCTGAATGCCTCTGACTGGAAAAAAGGGGATTTAAGTACAGAACAGTAGGAGACTCTACGACCTTTGGCTGCAGTGGCTACATTTTGAAATATGTCGGTGGTAGTCTGTGACCGCCCACAGAATTCTCCCACATCCTGAGGCATTGGAAATGTTCTTTTGAATCACAATTAAATCCATCTGTCTCGCACACATAAGCAAACCCAGTCTCAGACAGTGTGTTGGAAAATACTTTCCACAGTTAGTTATAGTACAAGCGCTCACACGCACACACATTTCAAGACGTTGCATCAACAGACAAGCAGGATGGATACAGTCTGCTGAAGATTAAGTGATCTAATCATTAGCCCTCAGGCACTCTGAACTGTGCTTACAGACAGTGATAACCTCACGTCTTTGTGATCAACTACCTACAGTTTCCACCCTATAGAGCAACTCACTTGTGTCCGTTGCAGCAGATGTCATACTGAGGGCCGTATGTCTCCTCTCCATAGTGGCAGGTAGCCTAGTGGTTAGAGCATTGGACTAGTAACTGAAAGGTTGCTAGATCGAATCCCCGAGCTGACAAGGTAAAAATATGTTGTTCTGCCCCCGAACAAGGCAGTTAACCGACTGTTCCTAGGTCGTCATTGAAAATAAGAATTTGTTCTTAACTGACTTGCCTAGTTAAATAAAGGTTAAAAAAAATAAAAAAATAGCCGTGTTTGACTGGATTGTTGATATGAATGAGTGATCCACACACCATGTCATGGGATGGCAGATACAACTGTGCAAGGTCTGGTTACACCACAGCACCCCTTGGTCCTCTACACCACAGGTGTCAAACTCATTCCACGGGGGGCCGAGTGTCTGCGGGTTTTCGCTCCTCCCTTGTACTTGATTGATGAATTAACATCACTAATTAGTTAGGAACTCCCCACACCTGGTTGTCTAGGGCTTTATTGAAAGGAAAAACCAAAAACCTGCAGACACTAGGCCCTCCGTGGAATGAGTTTGACACCCCTGCTCTACACCATACGGCAGGGTTCCCTAACTGGTGGCCCGCGGCCCGAATTTGGCCTCTGGGTGGTTTTATTTGGCCCCCATGTTTTTTTTTGTTTTCATTGTTGGACACCAGGATATCAGCCCCTAGTCATTTTCATTTTGGATATCTGTTCCCAAGTATTTCCAAGCATAATAGAGAGATGTGATTATACACAAAAGCAAGGTTTGACATTTTTATGTTTTAATCAAATATCTGTTTGGGCTTCTTGCAGCCAATTTGCAGTCTACAAATGATTTGCAATTATGTTCTGGCCCCCCGACCATACGCTCAAGAACAAAATCAGCCCGCGGTTGAATCTAGCTGATGATCCCTGCCATACGGAGTTGTAGCGCGGCACTGGGAGAGAGACACACGCCAGTCAGCAGGGTGTCAACACACACACAGCATGAATAATAGACATACAGACAACTTTTATGCACTCACAAACCTTAGCATGCACATACACAATTACACAAGAAAGTTCACATGCTATAAAAGAGAGTAACTTTCTTACCAGGGGACCTGTGTACATATCCTCTACCAACAGAGTGTGAAGCGATAGAAAAGACACCGAAAAAGAGCTCTAGTTGTTTGTCGTCTGACACACACTCACACGAAAGAGAAGCTACTCCACTGTTAACTGGTTGCAGGTTGGGGCTTACAGTACTAACTGTGCAGCTGAAAATGACAATACAGTAACAACTATTGATCATTTGTGTAAGGACTGTTTTCACTTTTTCTTTTAAGCCGCAGTTCCACGGTGCGCACTTGCCACACTCAGGAATAGCCTAGCTTGTAAAAACTAAATTTGTTTGAGTCCAAAGTCTGTGTTTACATGTTCATGAAATAAAAGGGTCATTGATGGCAAGTCAACATTGCTTATTATTTGTCTGAAAAAGTAAAAATATACTGTTACTTTAAAGGCAAATAATATGACTGGTAAATACCTAGAATATTTCTGAGTGGTAAAGGGAGTAGAGGGAGAAGTAAATAGGCCTACGGTCTCAGTCAAGCATACCACCATGTACTCTCAGGGGTTTAAATGTGTATCATACAACTCTGGAACTGTGTACATGACATCAGGCCGACCTTAGCGCGAGGTAGAGGTCAATGGCCATGTATGCATCCACAGGAACAGAAAGATTGTTCCCTGCCATGGTGTAGGAGTACTGGGTATGCACATTCTCATCACAAGCTATGTCACGACGATGGACACACTGGTCCTAACTGCTGGTTATGTCCTCGTGACACACCACACAAGTGATCGTGTGTATCATACAGCTATGGAACTGTGGACATGACATCAGGCCGACCATGGGGGACATTCTCGTTCTTTCAGGGGCGGATCATGTGACTTTTCCAGATCTCCTTTGTAGCTTCCAATTAATCCTGTAGAGGTGGAAATAATTATGAGGTATCATGAACATATCACGCCCAACAAGTGCCAAAATAAAGAAAAAATATAGGTCTATTTCACCATAATGTGGGACCACTAAGTAGCCTATCCTACATGTTTTTCAAAGCCCTTGTCCAAGTTCAGAAGTTTGTGTATTAGGCTAAGTGGCCTGCCATGGGAGAAGCCCCATGAATGCTAAGATGTGCCCAGTAAAACAGCAGACACATATGGATTCAGGACCATGAACAGTGGCAAAAATCAGCGGCAAATAAACATAGGCGCGCTAGCGCCACGGTTCCACAGACATGTGACTAACAGAAATGGATTCATGTGTCCCTGAGGAGCATATCTGCCCGTAAAAAAACCCCAACTCATTCTGATTGGGACTAGCTCCCCAGTGGGTGGGCCTATGCCCTCCCAGGCCCTCCCATGGCTGCACCCTTGCCCAGTCTTGTGAAATCCATAGATTAGGGCCTAATGAATTCATTTCAATTGACTTATTTCTATTTCCTTATATGAACTGTAACTCAGTAAAATATCTAATTGTTGCATTTCTATTTTTGTTCAGTATACTTTTGTTTTGACATTGATGCACAGTGGCTTCACAATGCTGATCAGAAGCGTGTGTGTGTCCAGTTCTGCTAGGGACAGTGGAGTGTCTATGTTAACTGACGATAAGCTTAAAACTAGCATCTTTATGATCTCTCATGAGCCATATCTCAGGATAAGTCAAATTTTGTCTGTCTCGGTAGTGGTTTTCTGTAATATTATCACAAAAGACTGACTACATGTTTTGTTGCAATCTGTAATTGGTGCATCCATTTAACTGATGTTTAACTGAATTATAAATAAACTCAGCAAAAAAAAAAAAAACTCACTCAACTGTGTTTATTTTCAGCAAACTTAACATATGTAAATATTTGTATGAACATAAGATTCAACAACTGAGACATAAACTGAACAAGTTCCACAGACATGTGACTAACAGAAATGGATTAATGTGTCCCTGAGGAGTATATCTGCCCGTAAAAAAATAACTCATTCTGATTGATTGGGACTAGCTCCCCAGTGGGTGGGCCTATGCCCTCCCAGGCCCTCCCAGACGTGCTCAATGGGATTGAGGTCCGGGCTTTTCGCTGGCCATGGCAGAACACTGACAATCCTGTCTTGCAGGAAATCACGCACAGAACGAGCAGTATGGCTGGGGGCATTGTCATGCTGGAGGGTCATGTCAAGATGAGCCTGCAGGAAGGGTCCCACATGAGGGAGGAGGATGTCTTCCCATAGGTGACGTTGTTGCCAGTGATGTCTGGTGAGGACCTGCCTTACAACAGGCCTACAAGCCCTCAGTCCAGCCTCTCTCAGCCTATTGCGGACAGTCTGAGCACTGATGGAGGGATTGTGCGTTCCTGGTGTAACTCGGGCAGTTGTTGTTGCCATCCTGTACCTGTCCCGCAGGTGTGATGTAGCGATCCTGTGCATGTGTTGATACACGTGGTCTGCCACTGCGAGGACAATCAGCTGTCCGTCCTGTCTCCCTGTAGCGCTGTCTTAGGCGTCTCACAGTACGGACATTGCAATTTATTGCCCTGGCCACATCTGCAGTCCTCATGCCCCCTTGCAGCATTCCTAAGACACGTTCACGCAGATGAGCAGGGACCCTGGGCATCTTTCTTTGTGTTTTTCAGAGTCAGTAGAAAGGCCTCTTTAGTGTCCTAAGTTTTCACAACTGTGACCTTAATTGCCTACCGTCTGTAACCTGTTAGTGTCTTAACGACCGTTCCACAGGTGCATGTTCATTAATTGTTCATGGTTCATTGAACAAGCATGAGAAACAGTGTTTAAACACTTCACAGATCTTCATTGTAAAGTTATTTGGATTTTTACAAATTATCTTTGAAAGACAGGGTCCTGAAAAAGGGACGTTTCTTTTTTTGCTGAGGTTACAACAAATTTGTGTCTGTCTGTCTTAGTCAGGGCAGTTCATCTCATGTGTCCTGGTGGGCCTACGATGGGAGTGGAGGAGACCTGATGACCATGACTGTCAAAGCCAGTACAACCGTCTTCTGACTGTTGTTGACGTTAGAGGTAGGCCTTATATCAAAATTGGAAACTAAGACATCTGGCTCATTGACCATCATGCAAACTGAACCAGAGCATCAAGTGGAGCAGCACCATGCTCAGAGACAGTTTCTCCCACTAAGCCATAAGACTGTTAATGAAAACTGAACTGACTCTTTGCTGCTATGGCAACTACTGTACTGTACTGCAATGCAATCGAAGAAACGGAATGTCCTCATTTCAGGACGAGCTCATGACATCTAGCTGCAGCTGTCCGCTGGAACCTGTCACCCTGATTCGCCACAGACTCTGACCTGCCACCTCCCATCTGCCGCAATTTCAGTGGACCTCCTTCGCCAGCTTGCAGCCCTGCAGCTGGAATGTGGGGCGTCTTTGAGGGATGACCTTGGCTTTCCATGAATCCAAAGCATGCTGGAAGGTAGTTGTATGGTTTGATTTCCAATTTAAAATACATGTGTTCTTTACTATGAGGATACTTTTTTCCCCTTCCATCTCCAGACAGTTGAGCGCTACATGGAGCTCCCAAATGAGTCATTTGAGGAGTTCAAACACTGGCAGTTAGAAAGAGAGACGAAGGAAGTTGGCAGGAAGTTGGCACCACTGACCTCCTCGGATGAAACAAAGTGTCCTCTCTGTCCACAGGCATGACAATGATAACAATTAAGGAACAACTAGAAAGTCTCAGTAAGCTAGGATTCTTATTTGCATTCAGTGTTGTTCATCATTTATAAAGGGAAATATATCCAACCTCAGTTGTCAAATATATACACTGCTCAAAAAAATAAAGGGAACACTAAAATAACACATCCTAGATCTGAATGAATGAAATATTCTTATTAAATACTTTTTTCTTTACATAGTTGAATGTGCTGACAACAAAATCACACAAAAATTATCAATGGAAATCAAATTTATCAACCCATGGAGGTCTGGATTTGGAGTCACACTCAAAATTAAAGTGGAAAACCACACTACAGGCTGATCCAACTTTGATGTAATGTCCTTAAAACAAGTCAAAATGAGGCTCAGTAGTGTGTGTGGCCTCCACGTGCCTGTATGACCTCCCTACAATGCCTGGGCATGCTCCTGATGAGGTGGCGGATGGTCTCCTGAGGGATCTCCTCCCAGACCTGGACTAAAGCATCCGCCAACTCCTGGACAGTCTGTGGTGCAACGTGGCGTTGGTGGATGGAGCGAGACATGATGTCCCAGATGTGCTCAATTGGATTCAGGTCTGGGGAACGGGTGGGCCAGTCCATAGCATCAATGCCTTCCTCTTGCAGGAACTGCTGACACACTCCAGCCACATGAGGTCTAGCATTGTCTTGCATTAGGAGGAACCCAGGTCCAACCGCACCAGCATATGGTCTCACAAGGGGTCTGAGGATCTCATCTCGGTACCTAATGGCAGTCAGGCTACCTCTGGCGAGCACATGGAGGGCTGTGCAGCCCCCCAAAGAAATGCCACCCCACACCATGACTGACCCACCGCCAAACCGGTCATGCTGGAGGATGTTGCAGGCAGCAGAACGTTCTCCACGGCGTCTCCAGACTCTGTCACGTCTGTCACATGTGCTCAGAGTGAACCTGCTTTCATCTGTGAAGAGCACAGGGCGCCAGTGGCGAATTTGCCAATCTTGCCAATCTTGGTGTTCTCTGGCAAATGCCAAACATCCAAACGTCCTGCACGGTGTTGGGCTGTAAGCACAACCCCCACCTGTGGACGTCGGGCCCTCATACCACCCTCATGGAGTCTGTTTCTGACCGTTTGAGCAGACACATGCACATTTGTGGCCTGCTGGAGGTCATTTTGCAGGGCTCTGGCAGTGCTCCTCCTGCTCCTCCTTGCACAAAGGCGGAGGTAGCGGTCCTGCTGCTGGGTTGTTGCCCTCCTACGGCCTCCTCCACGTCTCCTGATGTACTGGCCTGTCTCCTGGTAGCGCCTCCATGCTCTGGACACTACGCTGACAGACACAGCAAACCTTCTTGCCACAGCTCGCATTGATGTGCCATCCTGGATGAGCTGCACTACCTGAGCCACTTGTGTGGGTTGTAGACTCCGTCTCATGCTACCACTAGAGTGAAAGCACCGCCAGCATTCAAAAGTGACCAAAACATCAGCCAGGAAGCATAGGAACTGAGAAGTGGTCTGTGGTCACCACCTGCAGAATCACTCCTTTGTTGGGGGTGTCTTGCTAATTGCCTATAATTTCCACCTGTTGTCTATTCCATTTGCACAACAGCATGTGAAATTTATTGTCAATCAGTGTTGCTTCCTAAGTGGACAGTTTGATTTCACAGAAGTGTGATTGACTTGGAGTTACATTGTGTTGTTTAAGTGTTCCCTTTATTTTTTTGAGCAGTGTATATTATATCATTGCCTTTCAATACCATCGCAAGCCTCTCAAAAACCCAACCCCTCGGCCAAGTTGTGGTAGACGGAAACGGGTAAACTACAGGATTGCCAGACAGGGCAAAGTTTTGTGGGTGGCTGTGCCACCCAGGCTGCTACGGTTGCCATGAAGGCCTGTCTGGATCTACAACACGCTGGATAACGGTGCTCTGGTAAAGCTAGGTGGACCACTCATCTTCTTAGTGGACACTAACGATTACAGATACATTCATGAAGAAACTACAGCGCAAATGACCTATACTTCCCAAAAAGCAAAAGTGTTTCAGTAATACCCTTGCAAATGTCTATTCCCTGTATCCCTAATAATTTTGTATAATTAATTATTTGCATCATTGTTTTAAAAGGAAAACGGTCATCAAGTTATTGCAGCTGATGCACTATTTGGGCTTCCCAGAAAAAGATAGTCTGGGACCAGCATTGAGGGTCCTAAACATGCTGGGCGACTCATTTGTGACCAAGACAAAGTCGACTGCTTTGTAGGAGGAGCATCAGACACACCAACTGAAGTATACTGGATTTTGAAGAATGGGATCTCACACAACCAGTTAATTTCACTCGCCCTCTTCTGTGTGTTTGTGTGTATAACCAACAGCTGGGCTGAACAAGTTCCACAGACATGTGGAACAGGGTTGGATTGAAATCAGGAGAAGCTATTTATCCTTGGTGATGGGACTCTAGCATTGGACTATTCTGTCCATGAAAATATTTCTTCAGTTGAACAGATTAGACTAAACAGGAACTGCTTAGTGACAGTGACTTTTTTCACTCAATGTTGAATAACTTTTTTTAAATTAAAAAAACAATTCATTGTGGCTAAGTAATAATAGTGTTCATTGCAACTGCAAGGACGTCTGTGTATGACTGGGAGAATTTTTTTTTGGACTAAATTACAAGGTGATACATTTGTAAGGTAATAAAGTATGTTCATCATCAAAGACAAAATACAGGTTGACTTGTTGGCTACATACACAGTACACTTTGGAAAAATAACATCAAAACAGATGTTTTTAATAGTGTCTGCACTGAAACACCTCATCCATTACGTAGTGTGGTACATTTGTTTACACACATTTACCCAATTTCTAATTCTGACATTTGACATTACACATTTGATGTGCAAAATCAGGTGCAGTGCACTGTTGTTTATCTGGAACAGTATTGAACTAAGCCAAGCATCATTGATAACATACAAATACACTGGAGTTTACAAAACATTAGCAACACCTTCCTAATATTGAGGCTAGTTAAGGATCATATCACATCCACCTTAACTGGCACCCTATTATCCTCAAAGTGGGCAAAGAAGGTGTTTAGTTTGTCTGGAAGCAAGACTGTCGGTGACGTGGCTGGTTTTCCCTTTGTAATCCGTGATTGTCTGAAGTCCCTGCCACATACGCCTTCTGTCCGAGCCGTTGAATTGCAACTCCACTTTGTCCCTATACTGACATTTTGCTTATTTGATTGCCTTGCGCAGGGAATAACTACACTGTTTGTATTTGGCCATATTCACCTTTCCATGGTTAAATGTGGTGGTTCGCGTGTTCAGTTTTGCACGAATTCTGCTATCTATCCATGTTTTTGTTTGGGTAGGTTTCAATAGTCACAGTGGGAACAACATCCCCTATACACTTCCTGATGAACTCCGTCACCGCGTCAGTGTATATGTCAGTGTTATCCTGAGGCAACCCACAACATATCCCAGTCTGCGTGACTATTTAAGACTTGTGTGCCTGCTCAGGAATAAATTACTTATTATTTAAGGCAAGTCAGTTAAGAACAAATTCTTATTTTCAATGACGGCCTAGGAACAGTGGGTTAACGGCCTTGTTCAGGCAGAACCAGGGGCGAAAATCTGATATCAACCTTGGAGGGGACAATTACATGAAATTTTCTCAAGAACAATTCCTGAGGGGGACATCAAAAGTAGTGCTGTAACACATAGCCTACATTGTAATATGTTAAATGTATATTGAGGAACCATAATTACTACTACTGGATAATTGATAGGTACAGTAGTTAACTGAAGGGGTTTCCCAACTTGTTCAAATCATTATAATACTACTACTAATAATAGTTATAGCAGTGCTCCTTACCAGTCCAGTATGTATGCAGGTATTTGTACTTACAAACAGCAATATCAAGAAAGGCCAGTAGGTGACAATGGTACTGTACACTGTATGGGTGCAGTTTTCATAAATACAATGAACATGGTGCGATCACATCTATAAGAATCTCCATTGAGAACCATCACAAAGTTGGTCTCCGTATTGAATTGACCTTTTAATTTGACTTTTTCTGGTACATTTATATAGTCATTAAATATGTGCCACTGGCCTGAGTCTACTACAATATCTTTACAAGAACAAAAAGCTCAAAATAAGTACAGTTCTAAAGGCAAAATAACTACTTCAATGAAAAACTCAAATAATCAAACAAAATATCCTTCAGTCAGTGTCTCAACTCTTCAAACAGCAGCTATGGACAAGTATGTCGCACAAAGTATGCAATTTTAAATAAAATAACAGGAAATAAATAATTTGTAAGTACTGTCATGTACTAAAAACTGAAAACTACTAAACAAAAGAACAAATATCAATTACACCAGGGGTTCTCAAACAGGGGTCCATGGACTAATTGGGTTTCCAGTAAGTTTACATATAATATAGAGTGGAGGTCCCTGAGGACCACTCAAAGCCTTGCCTCAAAATATGCAGGGGTTCCAGTACCCAAAAAAGGTTGAGAACCACTGCTATACACACTACTGAACAAAAGAACCGAACATATGTTTGCGGGTTTCAATGGATCCAACAAATTGCTGGCAGATATTTTCCATCTTGAGACTGTCCAGCCTGTCTTTATGTACATTACAGACAACTACGCAGTTCAGTCTCTCTTGGCCCATGCTAGCCCGTAGCCAAGTCTTTAACCTGCGGAGTGCACTGAAACTCCTCTCAGCCTCACATGAAGACACTGGCACCACAAACAAAATTCTGATCAGCACCTCAACTTGGTCAACCCCCGCACCTCCACTGGAAGCCTCCTGAGGACCTCTGCTGCCTCTCCACTGCTGCTACAGGGGTATTTGTTGTGAAAGAGAGGGATCTGCACTGAAAGAGAATCTATGTTCACCTCTGGGTACTGATCTAGAGACTCATCCAACTCCCCCGTGAGAAGCGCTCTTTCCAACTTTTGCAGGACGTTTAGACTGTCCTGGTCAAAACGGTCGCCAAACTGAACTGCCACACCATCCAACACTTAAAAAAATTCTGCCCTATAGTGATCCACTGCTTTGCCAGCAAATCGTCTTGAGTGCGTCTCAATGGATTCAATAGAGTCAATTAATGTTGTTGCTTTCTCATACAGTCAAAGGTAGCTTTCGTCATTTCTCGTGCCCCTAAGAGATGACCGCACACAGTCGACTGCAGCCTGCATACCAGAGACAGTCTGAGTTTTCTTCTGCAGTGAAATGTTTAGACATTCAAGCTCTCCAAGAACAGCAGAGGCAAGTGTGAGGCCCAACACAGTCTTACCTTTGCTGAAGTGCTCGAATAAGCCACTGGCGGTTGAAGCTGTCTTGGATGCAGATTTTTCCATCTCCTCTAGGCTGCTTAGTACCTGCTCATACTGCCCTAGCAAAGCTCTAATAGCAGTATTCCGCACAGTCCACCTTGTTGGACATGGGGGTTTCAGGGTGGTCAGATTTGTATCTTTGGACGTGGAAATTGATTCAAACATGCTCTTAAACTTTCCTGACTGGCCATAGAGGACACCTAACTGATGGACCCAGGAAAGGGAATCCCGGATCAGTGGGGAGGCTGAGCAGCCAGCCTGTGTAATCAGATTTACAGTGTTCTCCACAATGTACATAGAGGGCTAATGGTTGCTGCCTCCTCACAATTGCCTATGCACCTGTGTATTTTCCTGACATGTTTGAGGCACCATCGTAACTCTGCCCACGTAAGACAGACGCCCTTGGTGACAGGTGGAACCATGACAATAGGTGCTAGAAGTTCTAGTTGTTGCCTCTAAGTGCAGTCAATGACAAAACATTGTTCTCATGTTGAAAAGATGCTAGTTCCAGTGTTTTGAAATCTTTGTCTTATATTAATGAAATGTTTAACATTTCCACCACAACCCATAGGTAAATGAGTATATTATGTATACATTACATTGATTGATTTGTTTTAGATAGGGAAATCATATGGTTGTTATCGTAATCTCACAAGTTTGGGTGGAAGTAACATATTTATCATGATAAACATATGTTTTCAGCTGTCACCAATGCAAGTTTATACATTCAGGCGTCATGTTGAATTATTAATATTAGGAAAACCTTAATCACTTAAAATAATGTTTAAAAAAGTTCATGTACAAATGTATAAGAAATGTGTTAAATAAAATTATTTTCAACTAAAATGGATGTCTAATGACGTGATGGAAATGACATTTATCTATGGCTGTCCGGGAAAAAATACAAGAATATATACATTCCTGAATAGTACGATCACAGCCATTATCAGATATTGTTTCTAGACAAATCAAATACACAATTTTACCAGTATTATAATTGTATCAATACCTTTTAACTTCTGAAAGTGCCCGAAGTTGTAGAGTCACCTTTATGACATGAGTAACAATTAGGCGGAAATAAACAAAATAGTTAGTTGAAATGGTTAATGCAGTCATTTTCACCTTACATTTTCCCCAACTGCAACTGGAAAAGCAGGTCCCAGACAAGATGAATGACTCATACAACATATTATTGACTGAGGTTTGGGTCATACTATGGTATGTTGGGGACGGATAGGCAACTGGATATTGTTGTTAGGGGTGGTGCTTGTAGGTGTGGCTGATATTGACTACTTATTTCAGTGCATCTTAATTTTTCATCTATGAATGAGACTGCTTTATGGAAAGAGTCACCATGACAATTCCACTACTGATGTTTGGTATGTGACCATCCCTATCAAACTCCGCACATTCGCTAGAATTTGTGTAGAACCTCTAGACTTCCTTTCTTTAACATTTGCTTTTTGAATTTGTGCAGTTTTGCTGACTCTACCCTGCTACAATGCTCACGGTAAGTGGAAAGCACCATCATGTCTTGCGTCTGTTTGTATGAATGAAATGGAGCCGGCTGTTGAGAGGTGTAGGCTACTACCCTGCCTCAGATTGATGTGTATACAGTATACAGCAGAGAAAGTATTGCAATGTGGGCTCCTCTTCGGTTACGTTAAGCCAGAGGGGAACTTGTGAATTATTGTTCTTTGGGCCTGAGAATTTATGCATCATCAGGGATGAATTAATTTCTTCCCGGTACGGGACCTTTTTATGGACCTAATCATAGAATGATATATAGAATCCCTAGTATTTATGCGTCCACTCATGGGCGGCGTGTTTCAAGTTTGGGGAAGCTAATGTTCAACATAATATAAAGCATTCCAACGACCTTCACATTTGCAGACTTATGTAAGAGCCTACTACTCTCGATGTGATCAGTTTATATACAGTTGAAGTCGGAAGTTTACATACACTTAGGATGGAGTCATTAAAACTCGTTTTTCAACCACTCCACAAATTTCTTGTTAACAAACTAGAGTTTTGGCAAGTCGGTTAGGACATCTATTTTGTGAATGACAAAAGTAAATTGTTTAGACAGATTATTTCACTTATAATTCACTGTATCACAATTCCAGTGGGTCAGAAGTTTACATACACTAAGTTGACTGTGCCTTTAAACAGCTTGGAAAATCCAGAAAATTAGGTCACGGCTTTAGAAGCTTCTGATAGGCTAATTGACATCATTTGAGTCAATTGGAGGTGCACCTGTGGATGTATTTCAAGGCCTACCTTCAAACTCAGTGCCTCTTTGCTTGACATCATGGGAAAATCTAAAGAAATCAGCCAAGACCTACACAAGTCTGGTTCATCCTTGGGAGCAATTTCCAAATGCCTGAAGGTACCACGTTCATCTGTACAAACAATAGTACGCAAGTATAAACACCATGGGACCACGCAGCCGTCATACCGCTCAGGAAGGAGTCTCCTAGAGATGAACATACTTTGGTGCGAAAAGTGCAAATCAATCCCAGAACAACAGCAAAGGACCTTGTGAAGATGCTGGAGGAAACAAGTACAAAAGTATCTATATCCACAGTAAAACGAGTCCTATATCAACATAACCTGAAAAGCTGCTCAGCAAGGAAGAAGCCACTGCTAAAAAACCAACATAAAACTATCGTTTGTTAACAAGAAATTTGTGGAGTGGTTAAAACTAGTTTTAATGACTCCAACCTAAGTGTATGTAAACTTCTGACTTCAACTGTGTGTATATATATTATTTCTTTGTACAGGAAGAATGCCCTTTTATAAACACATCTCATTCAATTCTACTGCACTTTATATGATTGGAGACAGAATATATTTTGTTAATAGGTCAAAAATTAGAGTAGCCTAATCTTCTGACACTGACAAACCGATCAATAAAAAAAATATGCTCACAAATCTCTGGTCTAATCATGCTTTCTGGTCTAGAAGCCTATTTTGAATGATTTTATTTATATCTGTATAAAAAGGAGTAGGCTAATTTAGTTACATAATATTTCCTATTTCATTTAATATACTTTACGGGAAGCTTAGTTGAACCACATTGCATTTTGGACCGTAGTTTTCAAGTCCATTCGCAAATTTTTCATGCGTAAAACTATTTGCCTTCCAGCAGGGGGGTACTGGCAAATAGTTGTATGCATCTGGAGAACATAAGGTGTAAGGCGATAATCAAATGGCTACCCAGACTATTTGCATTGCCCCCTCTTTTACACCACTGCTACTCTGTTATCATTTATGCATTGTCACTTTAATAACTCTACCTACATGTACATATTACCTCAACTAACCGGTCCCCCTGCACATTGACTCTGTACCAGTACCCCCCTGTATATAGTCTTGCTATTGTTATTTTACTGTTACTCTTTTAGCTAGTTGAAAAGCGAAGCATGTTTGCCAAGTACGAAAAATGGGGGCTAGATATCTGGCAAAACAAAACGTATATGCACCTGGTGGACATCTGGTAATACTTTGACCCCTGTGCATCATGTACCTTACTTCCCTGACATGACTCCTGAAAAGGCAAACAGAATGCAGTGGATCATGATGGTTTGGAATCCTGCCTGTATAGGAATATGTGCAATCTATACAGAACAAAAATATAAAACGCAACATGAAGTGTTGGTCCCATGTTTCATGAGCTGAAATAAAATACCCCAGAAATGTTCCATACGCACAAGGCTTATTTCTCTAAAATTGTCTACAAATTGGTTTACATCCCTGTTACTGAGCTTTTCTCCATTGCCAAGATAATCCATCCACCTGACAGGTGTGGCATATAAATAAACTGATTAAACTGCATGATCATTACACAGGTGCACCTCATGCTGGGAACAATAAAAGGCCACTCTAAAAATGTGCAGTTTTGTCACCCAACACAATGCCACAGATGTGGGAGTGTGCAATTGGCATGCTGATTGCAGGAATGTCCACCAAAGCTGTTGCCAGATAATTTTATGTTAATTTCACTACCATAAGCTACCTCCAATGTCATTTTTAAAGAATTTGGCAGTACGTCCAACCGGCCTCACAATCGCAGACCATGTGTAACCACGCCAGCCCAGGACCTCCACATCCCCCTTCTTCACCTGCGGGATCATTTGAGAAGCCAGCCAGACAGCTGATGAAACTGGGTTTGCACAACTGAAGAATTTCTGTACAAGCTGTCAGAAACCATCTCAGGGAAACTCATCTGCGTGCTCGTCGTCCTCACATTTTTTTGTTTACATTTATCCTTTAACTAGGCAAGAACAAATTCTTATTTACAATGACGGCCTACCCCAACCAAATTCGGACGACATTATGCGCCGCCCTATGGGACTCCCAATCAAGGCCGGATGTGATACAGCTTGGAATCGAACCAGGGACTGTAGTGACGCCTCTTGCACTGAGATGCAGTGCCTTAGACTGCTGCGCCACTTGGGAACCTCACAGGGCAGATGGCAGACAGCGTGTATGGCATCGTGTGGGTGAACGGTTTGCTAATATCAACATTGTGGAACAGAGTGCCCATGGTGGTGGGGTTATGGTATGGGCAGGCATAAGCTACGAGCAACGAACACAGTTGCATTTTATCGATGGCAATTTGAATGCACAGAGATTCTGTGATGAGATCCTGAGGCCCATTGTCGTGCCATTCCTCCACCACCATCACCTCATGTTTCAGCATGATAATGCACAGCCCCATGTTGCAAGGATCTGTACACAATTCCTGGAAGCAAAAAATGTCCCAGTTCTTCCTAGGCCTGCATACTCACCAGACATGTCACCTATTGAGCACAGTTGGGATGCTCTGGATCGACGTGTACGACAGCGTGTTCAAGTTCCCGCCAATATTGAGCAACTTCGCACAGCCAGTGAAGAGGAGTGGGAAAACATTCCACAGGACACAATCAACAGCGTGATCAATTCTATGCGAAGGAGATGTGTTGCGCTGCATGAGGCAAATGATGGTCACACCAGATACTGACGGGTTTTCTGATCCACGCCCATACCCTTTTTTAAAAGGTAATACCAACAGATGCATATGTGAAATCCATAGATTAGGGCCTAATTTATGTATTTGAATTGACTAAATTTCCTTATATGAACTGTAACTCAGTAAAATCTTTGAAACTGTTGCATGTTGCGTTTTATATTTTTGTTCAGTGTAGATAAGTCAGTGAAATGAGTTGTCATCATTACTCGGATCAGCATAGTCTTCTAGGGCACACTACTGGCAAGAAGTCAACCGATTAAATCGGAATGGCCGATTAATTAGGGCCAATTTCAAGTTTTCATAACAATCGGTAATAATTTTTGGACACCGATCATGGCCGATTACATTGCACTCCACGAGAAGACTGCGTGGCAGGCTGACTATCTGTTATGCGAGTGCAGCAAGGAGCCAAGGTAAGGTGCTAGCTAGCCTTAAACTTAACTTATAAAAAACTATCAATGTTAACATAATCACTAGTTAACTACACATGGTTGATGATATTACTGAAAGAAGAAACGTTTTGTTTTCAAAATTATAGGTCCCATTTTTGACCATATTAATGCCCTAAGGCTCGTATTTCTGTGTGTTATTATATTATAATTAAGTCTATGATTTGATAGAGCAGTCTGACAGAGCGGTGGTAGGCAGCAGCAGGCTCGTAAGCATTCATTCAAACAGCACTTTCCTGCATTTGCCAGCAGCTCTTCGCTGTGCTTCAAGCATTGCGCTGTTTATGACTTCAAGCCTGTGATTGTTGTGACTTTGCCATTGTGGTTGTTTGTAGGCTTGTGTGGTCTTAAGTGAGTCTATGATCGTATGCTATCCATTTGTATTTATTGTATGCTGCTCTTTCTATGCCATTTTAATATTTGAGAAATTAACCAATGATATTAGGCCACTCTTGGCCATGATTACAGACACCTGTGTGTCTTGACACTATATATAAACGAGTCATCCTGCAGTGTCTGTGATTATACCCTGATGAAGACAGCTTGCCTGTCGAAACGTTGGTAAATTAAATATTTTTGCATCTGAGCTCCTAGAGTGTGCGGCTCTCCTTTATTTTTAAGTTTTCTACTCTGCTAGCCAGCACCTCGCCTAAATAGGTGTGCGTTTCTTTTTCTTCTAGACTATGACTTCAAGCCTATCAACTCCCGAGATTAGGCTGGCAATACTAAAGAAACCTATTAGAACATCCAATAGTCAAAGGTATATGAAATACAAATGGTATAGAGAGAAATAGTTCTATAATAACTACAACCTAAAACTTCTTACCTGGGAATATTGAAGACTCATGTTAAAAGGATTCACCAGCGTTCACATGTTCTGAGCAAGGAACTTAAACGTTAGCTTTTTTACATTGCACATATTGCACTTTAACTTTCTTCTCCAACACTTTGTGTTTGCACTATTTAAACCAAATTGAACATGTTTCATTATTTATTTGAGACTAAATTGATTTTATTGATGTATTATATTAAGTTAAAATAAGTGTTCATTCAGTGTTGTATATAAAAAAATAAAGAAAACATTTAAAAATAATTGCCCGATTTAATCGGTATCAGCTTTTTTTGGTCCTCCAATCGGTATCGGTACTTAAAAATCATAATCGGTCGACCTCTACTACTGGCTGTGTGGTTTATAGAGTGATGGGGATATTAAGCCTGATTTTAATGTTTTTTAATTCAAATGACTTATATGGAGCTGCAGAGACCTTTAGGAAGTGCTAACTGCAGCTATAGATACCATTGCTTCCTGACAATACCTTATTCAACTTCAGTCACTGTATCGGCAGTTGTAAAACGCGATTTTAAACAATACAACATTTTGCATTGCTTTACTTTTCACTGTTAAGCGATTTACAGTTCCAATATTTTCTTCGTAAGCGTTTTGCAAATATCACGCTTAGATTAATAGCATTCCTCATGACCTGAGATAGCTTTTCACAGAATACGTAGCCAGTGCTTTGTCTTGATGTGGGGATGTTCCACGTTTCACAGGGCAAGTCAATCATTTTGGAATTCCAGTCTCTGCCCATGCTGGGTTCTACGACACGTGAGTATAGCAAGTACCCTTATTATCTGTGCTCTGGGTAGAAGCTGCCCGTGGGCTCAAATCTTAAGCGGGGATATGAAAAACTGACCTGATAGTGTTTAGGGGCAAATTCATCCTACTACCTTTAATTAAGATGTCAGCATGATGTGACCGTATGTGTAAGCATTGTGACTCCATTCTATGTCTTGTATATATGCTGCACATATAGAAAATGCCCTCTAGACATGAATATGAACCGCTGCCTTTCAGGTCTCCCAAAGACCACCTCTGCGGCAAGGGGAAATATGACGTTCTAGATTACACTTGCTGTGAAAAAGTACTACATGAAGGGGTGGGGCTGTCCTGCTGTGGAAACAGGGCCTTCAACCTCATCCGGGCTTCCTGTTGTGAAGGTGAGAGAGGAGACATTACTCTGTCTAGCAGTATTCCACTGCATCTATTCACTCAAACCTGGTAACTGGGTTGAAAACATTCTCAGCATCTCCCAAGTTTGAATTTGTATTTTGTGTGTTTTGTTTGCCCTTATCTGTGATTCAACCGATGCAGGTCAGCTGACTCATAATGTGAGCCAGCTGGTGTCAGATTGCTGTGGGTGTCGGGCCTATGACCCACTCAACCAGCTCTGCTGTGACTCTCAGATCCTAACCAGGACCCAACCCCATTCCAAGTGTTGTGGGAAAGGTCAGTAATGTCAGGTCTTTTGAGGCCTTTGCTGTCATCATTGGGAAGAATAACAACTACATCAAAAGGCATACAAATAGGTGGTGTCATAGTGTGCATTTTAGACTTGGCTCGCTCCATTGAGGTCTGTCTAGTCCGAAAGCTTTTTGGGAGATATTTCCCAATTCTCTCATGCTGAGTCATTTTGACAACCTAATTTCCCACCTGCACCCAGAGCTCGCACTAGGTGCTTAAAGTACTTGAATTTGGCACTCTGAAATTGAAGTACTGGAAAAGCAAACATTTTCTCAAGTTAGTACTTGAAAGGTAATCTAATTAAAATTAGAAAACAGAATGATTAAATAGGTTGATATGAGAAATGTTGGTCTTGCGAATGAATTTCCAGGCAGACAACCCAGTTTTATTTCCTCACGTGTTTCGTGGTCTGGCAGCGCACAATTGGCCCAACGTCGTCCGGGTTTGGCCGCCATTGTAAATAAGAATTTGTTCTTAACCGACTTGCCTAGTTAAATAAAGGTAAAAAAAATGGAAAGGAAATACAGAGAGAGGAAGCATTGAAGCAAGCAGGGAGAGAGGTTAGTAGTACAGTGGTTCCCAAACTTGGGGTCCGGGACCCATGTGGGGTCTCCTAAAATGTAAATAGGGTCCCCTGAAAGAATCTTTCATCTTAAAACACATGAATTTGTTTCTTCAAATGGGTATAGAAAACATTTTAGAGTCAACTAAGGGTGTTCTACACTTTTGCTAAATATAAAGACAATTTAAATAGAGACCATTTTATATCATCATCATGCACACTGAACAAAAATATACATGCATCATGCAACTTTAAAGATTTCGCAGTTACAGTTCATATAAGGAAATCAGTCAACCTCATCACTGACTTAGCACTCCTGTGTGTAGTAAATAAGTAGTGAAACACGTATTATTGATTAGAACTTGTAAGGTAGTGATGAATAGTAAGTTAATGGTGATATGTCATCTGGTGGCAACTAGAAACAATTGCATGATAGGAAATATTAAATGGATGATCATTGAAAATGCATAGTGCTTGAAAGTCCTTGAATTTGACTTGCTACTGTCTGTACGAACCCTGTGCACCTCACGGCTTCTATGCTCACTTACTCCTTCACAATGACAAGCTTGAGCACTTGAGTGCTTTAAACAGTCAATCTGATCAATTGTTATTACCTGTCCCACAGACCTTTATGATGAACACCAGCTTTGCTGTGGAAATGTCCAAGGAAGGAAGGTCCTGACCAAAAGGTCTGGTCACCACCGGTGCTGTGGAGACCAGCAGTTTGACCAGCGAAGCCACTGCTGCTGCTTCGATTCTGAACTACTAACCCCAGAGCCTCTCAATGCAAGCTGCTGTGCATCACCAGGGTTTAATGTTTTTCAGCACAGAGCAATTGCTCAGAATTCTCCAAACTGGTAAGGTTGCCTTTGGCCTTCAACCATATACTGGACCTCATGTCTCACTTTCTTTATTCACGTTAATGAAATGGGTAACAGTCAGGTTTTAAAATAATAATTTTGATATCCTACAGATAAAAGCAACAATTGGGCTGGCATCCGTTGCTGTATTTTCCTTGTGGGTTCATGCTTTTGGCCTAGGTATTGGTCAGCCAGACACTGCGCTAGGATTCTTGCTCTCTCGGTGCTAAGGGGGAGCTTGACCAATACGCTGGGTGCTAAGAAAAGTAGATTTTCATGACTTCAGAGTTAAGGAAGTTCTCGTTTTTTCAATAAAAGCAGATATGACAGCACAGTTGATATAAATGTAGCAGTCTTTATTACGTACCACAGGAGAACCAAGAAATTGAGTGACACCACGGCTGTCTTTTGGCTTATGTCAATCTGCAATAGTATTGTGAAAAGACGGGACAGGAACAGTCTCCAATGCACCATCTGCCAAGTGTTTCTTTGTGTTCTCAGACTTACAATCACATTCATACATAAAGCCATAATGTATAGTATAAAATAACCAGTCCTTAATACAAATGTATAATCTTAATTCTTAGACAATAGAACCATACCTGCAATAGTATTGTGAAAATACAGGAAAGGAAAACATCAGTCTCCAATGCACCGTCTGACAAGTTGTTCCATATGTAACCGGTGCAGCTGTAACTCTGCGTTTTGGGGTTGATTGAGATAAGACGTGGACTTGAGATCAGGTAGTTTTAATTAAGCAGAATTCACTCTGCATCCGGCATCCAAAAGAAAAACATTTGTAGAGCACATGTTCTGCGAATCGTCGCCTCTTTCTACAACAGATGCACAATACAAGGGACTGGGATCATTCAAGGAGCTAGCCATCGTTCACACATACATACCGTAGCTAGCTATTAACCACATGTTGAATTCAGAATGTTGATATCCTAAAAAGTACAATTACAAGTGCATCTTAACAATACCATCCACTTATGAGTAACCTCTAAATATACATTATTCATGAACAAAACACTGTGTATGACTTCATGCTTAAAATAATCAAACTTTTCTGAAGACAGAAAAAGCATGCCTACCTCTCTGTGCATCAAAATGATTTCAGCACGAAGGGCAAAACGTAAGTACACACTCCCCTACTCCCAGGATGCAGGCATGCATAATAACAAATCAACATTACATTAATATATGAACCTGGTGAAATTCACAGTACTTAAACTGTTACATATACAGGAGCATGAAGAAAGGTAAAACACATATCCTGTCTCACATCCCCTATACATTGCTCTGTGCTATCAGTGTTGACAGTACCGAAATACAACACTGCAAAACAAACAAGCTACAACGTGATATCGTCTATCCCATTCAACCTTAGAGGGTCAAAACTACATCTCCCACAACGCAACGCCAGCACCAGTCGGCAGCTCAGCTAACCGTCTGCATCACAGAAAGGCATGCTAGCTAGCAACACTTTAGCACTCAGAACTATATTAACAAAAAACACTGGACGTTATATGTTTCATTAGTCACACTCCCTTATAAAAATATCCACAGCATTAACCTTGGGATGTTTTATTTATTTCACGTTATGGACTTCTACAAAAGAGGTATCTGCAACACATACCTTTCTCTGTTCTCGACTGAGAACGGGAGCTACGGGTAGTACCATGGTGTTAGTAGGTGACGCAAGCACCCAGATGAAATTAAATGTATTTTATGAAACAAAACCCGAAGATGTTATCATTCAGCTACTGTAGCTGCCTACCTAACAACATCAACACCTTGCCAATCCTCATACCACCTACGATTGAAGTAGCGATCCTGCTGTCCAACTTGTGGCTGGATAACGCCGAAGAGGGCGCCTTGGTTCTTCAACAGGTGACTGGCTTAAATCACAGGGATCGGTGGCTGTGTTAACACTCATTTTATCTCCCTCTTCTTTGCCCCCATCGGAGACGGGGTCTGGATTTTCATTTACTATCCGCACTCTTCTCTTGATCAGAAAACGGTCCATCGCAACGCGGAGAGATAGTCGACTAGCTAGCTAGAAGTTAGCTCACTTTTACGTATAACTCTAGGAAGTGAACGCAACACCCTGCTACAACTCAACTCCCCGTGGAGTGAAATAGGTATGGGACCTACATGTAGGTGCGAGTAAGCATGACAAAGGCAGAGAATTTACCGTTTACTGGGAATTTATTCCGTCACACGGTAATTTTGGGGGAAAGGGGCTGAACGGAATCAAAGCAAAGAAAGTAAATGTCAAAGCCCCCTCTCCTACCTTACCTGCCTACCCACCTATCTTAGCACCACCTGGTGCGCTAACCAAAATACAGGGTGTGGTCCGCCCAGGTCTTACCTAGTGTGTATAGACAGTAAATACGACGGGTTATGTATGCCCGCAAGCCTCTTGCCTAAGCACTCCCTAAGTGCCTTCCCCTTCCACCCTGGGAACAAATGAAACAGAAAAGTACAAACAAGTTCAATAATCAACACAGTCCTTTGGACATAAACATACCTCGGCAGGACCGCTACAAAATACACTGCTCAAAAAAATAAAGGGAACACTTAAACAACACAATGTAACTCCAAGTCAATCACACTTCTGTGAAATCAAACTGTCCACTTAGGAAGCAACACTGATTGACAATAAATTTCACATGCTGTTGTGCAAATGGAATAGACAACAGGTGGAAATTATAGGCAATTAGCAAGACACCCCCAATAAAGGAGTGGTTCTGCAGGTGGTGACCACAGACCACTTCTCAGTTCCTATGCTTCCTGGCTGATGTTTTGGTCACTTTTGAATGCTGGCGGTGCTTTCACTCTAGTGGTAGCATGAGACGGAGTCTACAACCCACACAAGTGGCTCAGGTAGTGCAGCTCATCCAGGATGGCACATCAATGCGAGCTGTGGCAAGAAGGTTTGCTGTGTCTGTCAGCGTAGTGTCCAGAGCATGGAGGCGCTACCAGGAGACAGGCCAGTACATCAGGAGACGTGGAGGAGGGCAACAACCCAGCAGCAGGACCGCTACCTCCGCCTTTGTGCAAGGAGGAGCAGGAGGAGCACTGCCAGAGCCCTGCAAAATGACCTCCAGCAGGCCACAAATGTGCATGTGTCTGCTCAAACGGTCAGAAACAGACTCCATGAGGGTGGTATGAGGGCCCGACGTCCACAGGTGGGGGTTGTGCCTACAGCCCAACACCGTGCAGGACGTTTGGCATTTGCCAGAGAACACCAAGATTGGCAAATTCGCCACTGGCGCCCTGTGCTCTTCACAGATGAAAGCAGGTTCACACTGAGCACATATGACAGACGTGACAATCTGGAGACGCCGTGGAGAACGCTCTGCTGCCTGCAACATCCTCCAGCATGACCGGTTTGGCGGTGGGTCAGTCATGGTGTGGGGTGGCATTTCTTTGGGGGGCCGCACAGCCCTCCATGTGCTCGCCAGAGGTAGCCTGACTGCTATTAGGTACCGAGATGAGATCCTCAGACCCCTTGTGAGACCATATGCTGGTGCGGTTGGCCCTGGGTTCCTCCTAATGCAAGACAATGCTAGACCTCATGTGGCTGGAGTGTGTCAGCAGTTCCTGCAAGAGGAAGGCATTGATGCTATGGACTGGCCCACCCGTTCCCCAGACCTGAATCCAATTGAGCACATCTGGGACATCATGTCTCGCTCCATCCACCAACGCCACGTTGCACCACAGACTGTCCAGGAGTTGGCGGATGCTTTAGTCCAGGTCTGGGAGGAGATCCCCCAGGAGACCATCCGCCACCTCATCAGGAGCATGCCCAGGCGTTGTAGGGAGGTCATACAGGCACGTGGAGGCCACACACACTACTGAGCCTCATTTTGACTTGTTTTAAGGACATTACATCAACGTTGGATCAGCCTGTAGTGTGGTTTTCCACTTTAATTTTGATTGTGACTCCAAATCCAGACCTCCATGGGTTGATAAATTTGATTTCCATTGATAATTTTTGTGTGATTTTGTTGTCAGCACATTCAACTATGTAAAGAAAAAAGTATTTAATAAGAATATTTCATTCATTCAGATCTAGGATGTGTTATTTTAGTGTTCCCTTTATTTCTTTGAGCAGTGTACTTCACAAAACCCTGTCTCTCAGCAAAAAACAACATAGGACATAATAATCATCTTTCTGAGAAACAACCAACATATAATACAACCCTCAGCTCAATCTGAGAAACAACCAACCCAGGATATAACCCTCAGCTCTCTTCAGAGCCGCAGAAGGAGTCTAATGGGAAACAGCTGTATCCTGACGAGAGGGCGGGGTCAGTTCCAATCTGCAGCTGACCAATCAGCTGCTTAGGGGAATCCAGGAAGCCATTTCATAAAATACACACATACAAACCACAAGACAGAAACTGGGGATCGTAACACTCACATAACGTAGCCTAACTGCGCGAACACCCCCTACACACACACGCTGCCAGGGATCGGATTGGGAACAGAATAGCTGGTTATTAACTTTTACATATATATATTTTTTTAAATATTAAAACGCTTAACTGGGGCTATGCAGATTTGTGACGTGGCTATAGCACCCCCTAACCCCGGTGTAGCGCCGTGCCTGGCCAACAACCACATTGACACTGTGATTATTAAAGTGGGCACTTTAATTGTAAACCTTTGTCTGTAGAACAAGAGTGGTGGAATAGTTAGAAACATGTGTTATGTTAACATGATTTTTTAAACTATTCTTGTATGTGTATTTGTGTACATTATGTTTGTTTATGTGTCTTTATGTGCATGTGTTTGTATTGCATCTAAGTGTGTGTGTCTCTCTCGCTCTCCACATGCCTCCAGTATGCCTGGGAAGAAGCCTTGTGGTCTAGGTGCCTGTTTCAACCCAACAACAGAGCGTTGCTGTGTGAACCCTAGCTCTCACCAGGGTCAAAGTTACTCTCATGACCAGGCCCGCTGTGATGGAACACTCAGCCACACCCCATGTAAGACAGCACAAGGTGCCCTGCTAGTGTCTGTATGTTTGTGTGTTTCAGAGGAGGCTGGTGGGAAGAGCTATAGGAGGACAGGCTCATTGTAATGGCTGGAATGGAATAAATGGAACGGTATCAAACACATCAAACATATACAAACCACATGTTTGACTCCGCTCCATCTATTAAATTCCAGCCGATGAGACGGTCCTCCTATAGTTTCTCCCACCAGCCTCCTTTGGTGTGTATGTACACTTGCTGTTTCCATGACAGACTGACCAGGTGAAAGCTATATTCCCTTATTGATGTCACTTGTTAAATCCACTTCAGTCAGTGTAGATAAAGGGGAGGAGACAGGTTAAAACCTCTGAGATGTCAAGTCCCTCGTTTAGGGGACCTGCGTGGTTCTGGTACCGGTTCCGACCGACAGGATGTGAAATCTGAAACCACTTGAAGCTGGGATGTCCCCCCTATCATTTCATTCTGTCTTCAGACTGTCCGTCAACTCCTGTCTAAACCCTATGTCACAGCCACTGACAAAGCACATGCCTGCAATCATTATATCGTAGCGCAGCAGTAGAGAGTGGTTTCAGAGATTAATTCATATCCATCTGTGGTGTGTATTCATGGCTTCCCCAAAATATTTACCAGTAAACAATTTATCTTTAGTCTCTCTGTGTTTCATAATTTTCCTTAACCCTTGTGTTGTCTTAAGGGTCTTAATGACCCGCCACTATGTTTAACAGCAGAGAAAACTAAATTACATTTTTTTCAACTTGAAATTTGATGACTTTTCCTAGAGTGACCCCAACAGCAGTTCTCTCTCTGTGAATCTAACCCCAAGAAGTTCTGGAAAACGGTTAAAGACCTGGAGAATAAACCTTTCTCCTCACAGCTGCCCATGTCCCTTAAAGTTTATGATGTGGTAGTTACTGACAAGAAGCACATGGCTGAGCTCTTTAATCACCACTTCAATAAGTCAGGATTCCTATTTGACTTAGACATGCCTCGTTGCCCGTCCAGACATTTCCTCATCTCCCACCCCTTCTAATGCAACTAGCCCTGATGCTCCTCCATCTTTTTCCCCTGCCCCTCTACAAAGTTTCTCCCTGCAGGCGGTCACTGAGTCCGACGTGCTAAAGGAGCTCCTTAAACTTGACCCCCAAAAAACATCTGGGTCAGATTGTTTAGACCCTTTCTTCTTTAATGTTGCTGCCCCTATAATCGCCAAGCCTATCTCTGACCTCTCTCCTCTCTGGGGAGGTTCCCATTGCTTGGAAGGCAGCCACAGTTAGTCCTTTATTTAAAGGGGGAGATCAAGCTGATCCTAACTGTTTTAGGCCTATTTCTACTTTGCCCTGTTTATCAAAAGTGTTTGAAAAACCTGGCAATAATCAACTGACTGGCTTTCTTGATGTCTATAGTATTCTCTCTGGTATGCAATCTGGTTACCGCTCAGGTTATGGATGTGTCACTGCAACCTTAAAGGTCCTCTATGATGTCACCATTACCCTTGATTCTAAGCAATGTTGTGCTGCTATTTTTATTGACTTGGCCAAAGCTCTTGATACGGTAGACCATTCCATTCTTGTGGGCCGGCTAAGGAGTATTGGTGTCTCTGAGCGGTCTTTTGCCTGGTTTGCTAACTACCTCTCTCAAAGAGTGCAGTGTATAAAGTCAGAACATCTGCTGTCTCAGCCATTGCCTGTCACCAAGGGTGTACCCCAAGGCTCGATCCTAGGCCCCACGCTCTTCTCAATTTACATCAACAACATAGCTCAGGCAGTAGGAAGCTCTCTCATCCATTTATATGCAGATGATACAGTCTTATACTCAACTGGCCCCTCCCTGGATTTTGTGTTAAACGCTCTACAACAAAGCTTTCTTAGTGTCCAACAAGCTTTCTCTGCCCTTAACCTTGTTCTGAACACCTCCAAAACAAAGGTCATGTGGTTTGGTAAGAAGAATGCACCTCTCCCCACAGGTGTGATTACTACCTCTGATGGTTTAGAGCTTGAGGTACCTCATACAAGTACTTGGGAGTATGGCTAGATGGTACGCTGTCCTTCTCTCAGCACATATCAAAGCTGCAGGCTAAAGTTAAATCTAGACTTGGTTTCCTCTATCGTAATCACTCCTCTTTCACCCCAGCTGCCAAGCTAACCCTGATTCAGATGACCATCCTACCCATGCTAGACTATGGAGTAATGTATAGATCGGTAGGTAAGGGTGCTCTCGAGCGGCTAGATGTTCTCTACCATTCGGCCATCAGATTTGCCACCAATGCTCCTCATAGGGCACATCACTGCACTCTATACTCTTCTGTAAACTGGTCATCTCTATATACCCGTCGCAAGACCCACTGGTTGCTTATTTATAAAACCCTCTTAGACCTCACTCCCCCCATCTGAGATATCTTCTGCAGCCATCATCCTCCACAAACAACACCCGTTCTGCCAGTCACATTCTGTTGAAGGTCCCCAAAGCACACACATCCCTGGGTCGCTCTTCTTTTCAGTTCGCTGCAGCTAGTGACTGGAACGAGCTGCAAAAAACACTCAAAGTGGACAGTTATATCTCCATCTCTTCATTCAAAGACTCAATCATGGACACTCTTACTGACAGTTGTGGCTGCCTTGCATGATGTATTGCTGTCTCTACTTTCTTGCCCTTTGTGCTGCTGTCTGTGCCCAACAATGTTTGTACTCTGTGTTGTGCTGCTACCATGTTGTGCTGCTGCCATGTTGTGTTGCTACCATGTTTTGTTGTCATGTGTTGCTGCCAGCTGTCTATGTTGCCATGCTGCCATGCTATCATCTTAGGTCTCTCTTTATGTAGTGTTGTGTTGTCTCTCTTGTCGTGATCTTGTTTCCCTTGTTTTATTTAATACATTTTTATTTTTAACCCCATCCCCGCAGGAGGCCTTTTGGTAGGCTGTCATTGTAAATAATAATTTGTTCTTAACTAACATGCTAAGTAAAAAAAAAAACATTAAATAAAATAAAAAATAAGAAGTAATGATGAATATTTCAAAAGATATGACTTTAGTTTCACTTGGCCGCTCTCTAAAGTGTTTCTTGTAAAATCTCTAGTCATGTAATAATTATACTGTGCAACTTAAGGTTACGGGCTAAAATGTCCAGAATGGTTGGCTGAACAAAAATGGAAAATGAAACCAACAATTTGTGGAATATTTCCCATGTATGATTATTTTATTACCAGACCATTACCCATGCATGAATCAGCACCATATTGTATCTGAAACATCCCTTTATATGAAACTTTGCTGTAGTGTTGGATTTGCGTGGCCCTTTATTACCATAGAAGAAAAAGGAATCTCTGCAACTCTGGTATGGTTCCAGGGTGATTTAATCAGAGCATAATAAAGATAACGCTTTGATCCAAGTTGGATCTTCATCGGGTCATACACCACTGTGAAACACACCTACTTAAATAATCTAGAGCAGTGGCGGTCGGTGCCATTTAAGTTGAGGGAGGATGATACTTTCTTTTATGAGCTTCCGTCTTATTTCTATTGGAGCATATTAGATTACTGTCATTCATATTCCATTCACCCAGCTCAATGTACCATCGATAGGTTTAGGCTACTGCATGAGACTCAAACTTTCCTTGTACCCATCTTGAGGTTGCTACAACCTGGCCTATGAAATAAAATTGACATAGGTGCACAGGTCAAGAGAATTTTGAGTAATCAAGGTGACTTGATTATGCTTGCTTCTGTTTAAGAAACGTTTTTCAACAGAATCGGCAGAATGAATAGACCCCTGATCACACGCAAACAGTTCACTTTCATAGCAGCCAGATAAAAACACTTTGCGTTGTGTATATATATAATTCCTTCTCGCAACTATCTACTGTATGCGCTCTCCTCCTCTCACCTTTTCTCTTCGCTTGTGGACTTCAGTACACAACACATCAGCTGTCTATGACCAGGCAAAAAAAAAATTAGAAGCCAAACCTTCATGTCATGACCACTAACCGCTACACACAGCCTATATCGTTGTCACGTCATAGTCACCTAGAACTAATGCGTTACTAAACCGGCTACAATCATGCAGTACAGTCAGAAAGCAGTTTAGCAGTTACACCAGCGTGGCCCGGTGGCAATAAAATAATAAAACCAAAAGCTTACCTTTACTTGGAGTTCCAGTGTTAGATAGCCATAGCCAGCTAGCTAACATAGCACCCCTCTCTGTTTTAGCTGGGTGTTTGAGTAGGCTAAACTAGCTAGCTGCATTTTTTAAAATAAATACAACCAAATCTCTCTCTCTCTTGCTTCTTCTTAATTTTGGAAGAAATTAAATTGCTCAAAACTGTTCAACTATTGTCTTTCTCTCTCTTTGAGTCAACTAATCACCACATGTTATGCACTGCAGTGCTAGCTAGCTGTAGCTTATGCTTTCAGGACTAGATTAATTCTCTGAACCTTTGATTGGGTGGACAACATGTCAGTTCATGCTGGAAGAGTTCTGATATGTTGGAGGACGTCCTCCAGAGGTTGTCATAATTACTGTGTAAGTCTATGGGAGGGGGTAAAAACCATGAGTCTCCTAGGTTTTGTATTGTAGTCAATGTACCCAGAGGAGAACAGAAGCTAATTGTCCTCCGGCTAAACCATGGTGCTAACCTACAGAGTGCTGTTGAGGCTACTGTAGACCTTCAGTGTATTTTAATCAATTATTTGTTGATGTGAATATATTTAGTATAGGTTTATCTAAAAATGCTAACTTTTTAAAATGTTTCACTATTTAGATGATTATTAAATTCATTGAGGATGGTCCTCCCCTTCCTCCTCTGAGGAGACTCTACTGCTCTACAGGCATGAACATCCAGTCAATTTACATTTACATTTTAGTCATTTAGCAGACGCTCTTATCCAGAGCGACTTACAGTTAGTGCATTCATCTTAAAAACTTATTCAGGCTAGGGTCCTTTTTTCTGAATTTCCGCCTGACTGACGTACCCAATGTAAACTGCCTTTTACTCAGCCCCAGAAGCCAGGATATGCATATAATAGAAAACACTTTGAAGATTGTAGAAATGTTAAATAATGTATGAGACTATAACACAATAGATATGGTAAGAGAAAATCCAAAGAAAAACCTACCCGGAAATTACTTTATTTTGAGAGCCCATGCTCTTACAATGGAAGTTATAGAGTCATATCCAAATCCAGCTCCCAGATTTCAATTCCTATGGCTTCCACTAGATGTCAACAGTCTTTGTTCAAGGTTTCAGGCTTGTTTCTTCCCAAACGAGGAAGAATTTTGAGTTTTAGTACTGGGAGTCAGAGTTGAAAATCAGTCTGTGCGCGCACGACGAAGAGGACTCGTACCTGCTAATTTTGCTTTCCTATTGAACATACTTCTTTCCGTATGAAATATTATAGTTTAATTACATTTTAGGGTACCTGAGGATTAGATATTTTTACTTGTTTTAACAAAGTTTAGCGGTATGTCTCTGCATGTTGAACGAGTGGATTATTCAAATCGATTGCGCCAACTAAATGGACATTTTGGGATATAAAGAAGGATTTTATCTAACAAAACGACCATACATGTTGTAGCTGGGACCCTTTGGATTTCAAATCAGAGGAAGATTTTCAAAAAGTAAGTGAATATTTAATCGCTATTTGTGATTTTATGAAGCCTGTACCGGTAGAAAAATATGTTGATGTGGGGCGCCGTCCTCAAACAATCGCATGGCATGCTTTAGCTGTAAAGCCTATTGTAAATCAGACAATGCAGTTAGATGAACAAGAATTTAAGCTTTTAACCGATATATATGTACCTAAATGTTTAATATCCATAATTTTTATGATTATTTATTTGAATTGCGCCCCCTCCAATTTCACCAGCTTCAGGGTGGGACAGCAGTTCCACCATTGGGGTGCTAGGACAGAGCAAAACTTGGACTGGCCTGAGCGGGAGATGCTCTCCCGTAGGGTTGGGAGGGTCAAGAGACCAGAGGTGGCAGAACGGAGTGCTCGGGTTGGGGTGTAGCGTTTGAGCATAGCCTGAAGGTAGGGAGGGGCAGTCCCTCTTGCTGTTCCGTAGGCAAGCACCATGGTATTTTAGTGGATGCGAGCTTTGACTAGAAGCCAGTGGAGTGTGCGGCGGAGCGGGTTGACATGGGAGACCTTGGGAAGGTTGAAAACCAGGCGGGCTGCAGCGTTCTGGATAAATTGCAGTGGTTTGATGGCACAAGCAGGGAGCCCAGCCAGTGAGTTGCAGTAGTCCAGATGGGAGATGACAAGTGCCTGGATTAGGAGCAGTGCCGCTCCCTATGTGAGGTGGGGTCTTACTCTACGGATGTTCTAGAGCCTGAACCTACAGGAGCGAGTCACTGAGTTGATCTTTGCAGAAAACGACAGGGTCACACAAAGGTTCTTTGCACTCTGGCAGGGCGACACTAGAGTTGTCAACCATGATGGAGATGTCTTTGAGCAGACAGGCCTTCTTGTCGAGGTTGAGTTTTAGGTGGTGGGCTGACATCCAAGCTGAGATATCTGCCTGGCACGCAGAGACACGTGTCGCCACCTTGGTGTCAAAAGGGGTGAAGGAGAAAAGTAGTTGTCATCCGCATAGCAATGATAAGAGAGACCAGTGAGGATATGACAGAGCTGAGTGACTTGGTGTATAGAGAGAAGAGCAGAGGACCTAGAACCGAGCCCTGGGGGACACAAGTAGTGAGAGTACGTGGTGCAGACACAGATTCTCTCCACGTCACCTGGGAGGAGCAGCCTGCCAGGTAGGATGCAATCCAAGAGTTTGCAGAGCCTGAGACGCACAGCCCTGAGAGGGTGGAGAGGAGGATCTGATGGTTCACGGTGTCGAAGGCAGTGAATAGACCTGGGAGGAGGAGAACAGAGGAGAGCGAGACAGTTTGGCAGTGCGGAGAGCCTCCGTGACACAGAGAAGAGCAGTCTCGGTTGAGTGACCTGTCTTGAAGCCTAACTGGTTAGGGTAAGAAGATCGTTCTGAAAGAGATAATGAGAAAGTTGATCAGAGACGCACGCTCAAGTGTTTTGAAAAGAAAGGGATACAGGTCTATAGTTTTAGAGGTCAGATAGTCAAGTGTTTATTTTCCTGAGGAGGAGAGCGACTTGGGCCATTTTGAAGTCAGGGAAGATGCAGCCAGTGGTCATTGATGGGGGGAGTGAGGAATGGGAGAAGGTCTCTAGAGATGGTCTGGAGGAGGGGATGGGGTCGAGCGGGGAGGTTGTCAGGTGGACAGACCTCTCTAGTCGCAGAATTTCATCTGGAAAGAGAGGAGAGAAAGAGGTCAAGGTGTAGGGTAGTTCTGTGTGAGTGGGACCAGTGGACTCAATAGGCTGAGTGAATGAGGAGCGGATGTCGTCAACCTTCTTTTCAAAGTGGAAGGGGTGGAGGATTAAGGAGGGAGGAGAAGGTGTAAAGAGTTCCCTAGGGTTAGAGTTAGAAGCTTGAAGCTTGAGTGATAGAAAGTAGCTTTAGCAGTGAATACAGAGGAAGAGAAGGTAGATAAGAGGAAGTGAAAGGATGATGGGTCATCCAGAGGTTTAGTTTTCCTCCAGTTTCGCTCAGCTGCCCGAAGCCCTGTTCTGTAAGCTCCCATTGAGTCACTTAGCCACAGAGCAAGAGGGTAGGGCCAAGCTGTCCGGGGGGAAATGGAACAGTGCGAGTCATAGGATGCGGAAAGGGAGGAGAGTAGGGTCGAAGAGGCAGAATCAGGAGACAGGAGGGAGAAGGATTTAGCAGAAGGGAGAGATGATAGGATAAAAGAGAGTTAGTGCGAGAGCGAAGGTTGTCAATACCCCACCAAGGTGGCCTAGAGGCTCTGGGCTTCTTTTTAGAACAATGCCCTATAGACTCTCGGGCCTAGCTCCTCATGTATCGGAGACCTAGCAGAGCCGGTACTCACAAATAGCAGTTTTATGTATAGAAGTAAAAATTTTCTACCAACAAAGGAACTGCTATGGGGATTACGATGGCCCCCAATTATGCCAATCTTTAAGGGACTTTTAGAACACAATTGCATTCTCAACCCTGAGCAAAATGCCTTTCTATTGAAGATCAAACTATATCGACGTTATATAAATTATGTATTTGGTATTATTTAATGGGACTCTTGAGAGTCTTGAGATGCTACATGAGTTTCTTAATAAGTAAAATGATCATCTTCGTTTCACCACGTACTTTGATTACTCTAGTGTCAGCTTCCTTGACATTTAGAGCATCAAAGAAAATGACACACTCCTCACCGATCTATACAGCAAGCCCACAGATCGAAACACACTTCTAAGACGTGATAGTTTCCACCCTATTCCTCCTAAAGAAAAGCCTCCTGATCAGTCAGTTAAAACATGTCTGTAGAATCTGTAACATTGACAATTTCTAAGAGTCCCAAACAAGAAACTAGACATAATCTTTTCTATAAAATGTGTCATGCTCACAGGGGGCTGCCCTTTTAAAAATTCTCCCTATATTATATCAAATTGTATACAAAATGATTGACACATTTGTCTCACCCGTGCACGTACAGTGCATTCAGAAAGTATTCAGACCCCTTCACTTTTTCCACATTTTGTTACGTTACAGCCGTCTAACATGGATTAAATTGTATTTTTTTCTTCAGCAATCTACACACAATACCCCATAATGACGAAGCAAAAACTGAAATATCACATTTTACATGAATTATTCAGACCCTTTACTCAGTACTTTCTTGAAGCACCTTTGGCAGCAATTACAGCCTCGAGTCTTCTTAGGTATGACGCTACAAGCTTGGCACACCTGTATTTGGGGAGTTTCTCCCATTCTTCTCTTTAGATCCTCTCAAGCTCTGTCAGGTTGGATGGGGAGCGTTGCTGCACAGCTCTTTTCAAGTCTCTCAAGACATGTTGTCTCGAAGCCACTACTGCGTTGTCTTGGCTGTATACTTAGGTTCGTTGTCCTGTTGGAAGGTGAACCTTCGCCCCAGTCTGAGGTCCTGAGTGCTCTGGACCTCCTTTTCATCAAGGATCTTTCTGTACTTTGCTCCGTTCATCTTTCTCTCAATCCTGACTAGTCTCCCAGTCCCTGCTGGTGAAAAACATCCCCACAGCATGATGCTGCCACCAACATGCTTCATCGTAGGGATGGTATAGGCCAGGTAATGAGCGGTGCCTGGTTTCATCCAGACGTGACGCTTGGCATTCACGCCAAAGAGTTCAAATCTTGTTTTCATCAGACCAGAGAATCTTTTTTCTCATGGAGAGTCCTTTAGGTGCCGTTTACTGAGGAGTGGCTTCCGTCTGGCCACTGTACCATAAAGGCCTGATTGGTGGAGTGCTGCAGAGATGGTTGTCCTTCTGGAAGGTTCTCACATCTCCACAGAGGAACTCTGGCGCTCTATCAGAGTGACCATTGGGTCAATTGCATTTACCACAGGTACAACTCCAATCAAGTTGTAGAAACATCTCAAGGATGATCAATGGAAACAAGATGCACCTGAGCTCAATTTCAGGTATCATAGCAAAAGGTCTGAATATTTAAGTAAATAAGGTATTTGTTTTTAATTTTTAATAAGGCTGTAACGTAGAAAAAAAGCCAAGGGGTCTGAATACTTTCCAAATGTCCTGTATATTATCCTGGTTGACATGGATTATTTACCATTCTTATTTTGATTTGAAAAAATACTATCATATACTATGGTATAAATACTATAGTGTTCACTGTTGTGTTTTTGCAGACTTTACTGTAGTATTTACAGTTAACTATAGTATAAACAGTATAGTAAAATAACTGTAGTGTATATACTATAGTAATTAATGTGGTGTTTTTGCAGACTGTACTCTACTGTAGTATTTAATGTAGTGTTTTTGCGGACTGTACTATACTGTAGTATTCCTGTACTGCTTTTGCATTACTTTAGTATTTACTATTTACTTTAGTGTTTTTGTTTTATTGTCTTTGACATAGAAGTGGAGGCTTTCTCCTTCAAGAAACCTACTGAAGAAATACTAAAAGAGCACATTTTCCATAACCTGTAGGTAGGCAGGACTGTGCGCTGAATGGATAGTTCAGTGCTTCTGCTCTTTTCTATAACCTGTAAGGAACACAATATGGTCTATACTTGGCATGGTGGTTTGTCAATTATGGGTGGCCCAAATTGTGATATGGGGGAGGGGAATGGGCAGAGTATATGAACATTGAATACTGTAGTATTTACTATAGTTTAATAAAAATGGGGGGGGGTGGACTGTAGTGTTTGTGCGGACATTACTGTATTTTTTACAGTAGTGTTTTTTTTCTGATAATACTAGTATTTACTGTAGTATTCTATACTACATTGTATTGTAAATACTACACATGATTGAGGGATACTATAGTGTGTAGTATATTATACTGCAGTTTACTATATAATTCTATAGTAATTTCTGTAGTGTTCTATAGTAAACTGTAGTATTTTTTCCATGTGGGTCACCACCATCACTATCACTGTCCTTCCTCCTTTCCATCTCTCTAACCAGGTCTCTACAATGGTGGCTCTCAGGTTTACAATCCAAACATCAACATCTGCTGTGCCGGGAAGCTGTCCAATAGGGTGCTTGGAAAAAACCTGGTAAGTCCATTAGCCCACAGAGCTTAGGCCTATAGTTAGCCCACAGAGCTTAGGCCTATAGTTAGCCCACAGAGCTTAGGCCACAGAGCTTACAGGCCTATAGCTAAAGCTTAGTTCACTGAACTTCCTCCGCTACGTAAAAATGTGTCCTCATCTCAGTCAAATTAAAGTAAAACAGCTAAATCCTCCGCTTGCTGAGTAGTTGTTGGTCAACCAATAAAGACGAAAGCCATACAGTACAGGGATGTATTTGTAAAGAAAAGTCTAAATATCTGACGACGAGCCTGAAACTATACGTTGTCCACAGACCCATTTTCAGTCCACTCAGAATGTTTAGACAGGGCCCCAGTGGGAAGTGGGTGTTCTATACTCAAGGCCAAAATTCTAGACTGGTGCTTGATCTAAAAGTCTATTAGGGAGAAAATCTGCCCCATGTTTTGCTAGTAACAATTACTATTTCTATTGGTGTTTGCTTTACTTGAGCTATATGCTGTACCTTGTCATTTCCATCTGCATTGTTAGTTCTGTAAGTCCCAACCCACAACCAGTTAGTGTCTCCCCGTCTGTGTGAGCGTTAGTCAGACAATGGATAACGATAGTTCTCATTGGGTCTCTTCTATCGCTTCACACTCTGTCGGTAGAGGATGTGTGCACAGGTTGACTGGTAAGAAACTTACTCTCTTTTCTAGCATGTCAACTTTCTTTTGTGATTGTGTGTGAATTTGCATGCTACCGTTTGTGAGTGCATGAAGTTGTCTGTATGTGTGTCTGTTATACATGCTGTGTGTTTGTGTGTGTGTTGTTACCCTGCTGACCGGTGTGTGTCTCTCTCCCAGTGCTGCGGTACAACTCCGTATGGTGTAGAGGACCGAGGGGTGCTGTGCTGTAACCAGACCTTGCACCATGCGGTGGAGGATGGGTACCAGTGCTCCCCAGGTGGCCACTTGTATCTGCCATCCCGTGACATGGTGTGTGGCTCACGTGTTCATCTCAACGATCCAGGCAAACAATGCTGTGGGGAGGAGACATACGACCCTCAGTATGAAATCTGCTGCAACGGACACACGTGAGTAGCTCTGGAAGGCTGGAAATTGTAGGAAGTTTATCCCAAAGACGTGGGGTTATCACTGTCCGCAAGAGCAGTTCAGAGTGCCTAAGGGCAGAACTAAGGCGCTAAGAACAGCTTTGATCTCATTGTCACTAACACCTTGTTTCAGCAGAAGAACAAATATAAAACACTATGGATGCACCCACGCTCCAAACACTGGCACCGGATCGACTACTGCATAGTGAGACGTTCTGACACTATTGACGTCCTGCTGACACGTGCCATGAGGGGTGCAGAATGCTGGACAGATCACCGTATGATACTGGCTTAACTCCAGGTGAAAATACGTCCCCCCCCAACGCCTGCAGAAGTGCAGTAAGAGGCATCTGCACTGTACCCAGCTTGTGAAAGCTGCAGTAAGGGACGAGTTCCGTCGCTCTCTCGCTGAAAGGCTGAGGGAGACTGAGCCTCTTCTGAGTGCAGAGGCCCACTCCATTGGCTACAGAGGTAGGAAACATCAAGACTGGTTTGATGAGAACTCGGACACCATCACAACGTTACTGGACAATATGCACAAAGGGCACAGGGCTCCTCTCAACAGCCCCACATCTGCTACCCTCTGCCAGCAATGGTGTGCATCACGCAAGGACGTGCAAACAACCTTGCATGCTCTGCAGAACGAATGGTGGACGAATAAGGCACAGGAAATCCAATTTTATGCAGACAAAAACTACATGCAATTCAGCTAAAGCTATCTATGGCCCTAGAAGTCGCTCCATCAACACCCTGATGGTCTGACTCTCTTGAAGGACCAAAACCAGATCCTGATGAGGCGGGCTGACCACTTTGAAGCACTACTCAATCAGCACTCTCCTACAGACCACTCCATCCTGGAAGAACTGCCTGTCCGTCTACCCATTCAAGACCTCAACACCTTTTGGAAGGTTGGTGAATGGTTATCAGCTCTCCATTCCCTCAAAAACAATAAGACTCCTGGTGCCGACAGCATCCCGGCAGAGCTACTTAAGAAGGGAGGTTACTTCTGCACCAGAACGCTCCACCAGTACATCACTGAGGTTTGGGACCGGGAGATCATCCCCCAACAGTGGCGGGATGCAAACATTGTCACCATCTATAAGAACAAGGGTAACAAGTCCATCTGCGGCAACAGCCAGGGATATCCCTTCTGGCTGTTGCCAGTAAGGTCCTCTCCAAGGTGATGCTACCAGAGTCACAATGCGGCTTCAGAAAGAACAGGAGTACGGTCTACATGATATTCACGGCACGGCAACTCCAGGAGAAGTGTCGTGAACACCATCAGGAGCTTTTCATGGCCTTTGTCAACCTCTCTAAGGCCTTCGACACTGTGAGCAGGGAACTACTATGGGGCATTCTACTCAAATTTGTCAACATCCTTTGCCAGTTCCATGATGGGAGGATGCTCGGGTGGCCATAGGAGGGCAGGAGTCAGTGCCCTTTGGAGTAAGCATTGGTGTGTGCTGGCACCTGCACTCTTTAACATCTTCCTCTTATGTATCCACAAGGAGCTTAAGGACAGCAGCGGGTTGCGATGGACTTCAGGCTGGATAGAAACCTATTCAACATCCGGAGACTCCAAGCAACCATCAAGGTTGTTACGGGATGGGTTATTGAGCTGCAGTATGCTGATTGATGAATGTGCTCTTGTCTTCAGTCTGTCCTTGAAATGGCTGTGAGGGTCTATAACAGAATTGGACTGTCAATCAACACCACCAAGACAAAGGTGGTCTGCCAGTGGAGATCCAGCCTTCCACCCGCCATGCCTGTTTTCACCATTAAACACAAATCACTGGCAAAAGTCGCTGTCTATCAAGCCATCTGCATCACCACACTTCTTTACAGCTGTAAAGCCTGGGTAACTTACAGTCGCCACGACAAGCAGCTCGAGCGATTCCACAAAAGATGCCTGCAGCAATCCTATGAATCACCTGGTGCAACCATGTGCCGCATACAGAAATACTTGCTAAGACCAACTGCAAGAGTATGGAGGCCATGGTAACCCAACACCAACTGTGCTTGGGCATGTCATTAGAATGTCTCAGGAGCGCTTGCCATGGAATATCCTGTATGGTCAGCTACATCTTTGCCGGCGGTCTGCAGGGGGGCAGCTAAAAACGACCAGCTAAAAACGTTGCTGAAGAAGTGCAACATCAAACCCACAGACCTGGTGGACGCCGCTGCCGACCGTTCCACCTGGCGGCAGCTCTGCCAGAGTGGTCTACAGAGGTGAGAGGAGGAGAGGAGCACAAAGAAACAGCAAAAACAGCTCAGGAGACGTACAACCATGCCTGCCCCCTCCAACACAGACTGCACATGCCCCACCTGCAATAAAGTTTGTGTATCTCGGATTGCACTCTACAGTAACCAAATAATTCACCGTTAACTCAGAAGTGGAAGTCATCATCGGATACGATGGACTAACGTTGCGTGTTTGTACTATAACTAACTGTGGAAAGTATTTTCCCACCCACTGTATGAGACTGGGTGTGCATCTCTGTATGTTTATGTCTGAGAGACATTGATGGATTTAATTTTGATTGAAAAGAACATTCCCACAGTCCCACTACCTCAGGATGTGGAAAAATTCTGTGGGCGGCCAAATGATGTGCATACTTACTGTATGTTAGCCTCCCAGACATTTTTCAACAGGGCGTCTACTGCTGCAGCCAAAAGGTCTCCAACTGTTCTGTACTTCACTTCCCTTGTTCCAGTCAGAGGCGTTTAGACAGCCAGACATCTCTTAATTAAGACAGCTTGTGTCTGCTTTTTGGTCTCTAAGAAAGGGGTCAGACGATGGGTAGTTGTTTTTTGTACTTCGCCCTGTTGTGTGAATTGTGCTTGACCTTGGTGTCTGACTCTAGGAGGAAACTGGTTGACTCCTGTTTGGCATTTGAGGAATGTTACTAATGTTTGTTCCAAGTAAATGTTGTTTATTATTGACTGAAGTGTGTTTATTTGGAATACAGAAAAATGTACCATGTCTGGAGGCATACCTGACACAGACAGGATTTACTTTTTTTTTTTTAAACACTCGAATCTACTTACAGTACCAGTCAAAAGTTTGGACACACCTACTCATTCCAAGGTTTTTCTTTAACATTGGAATGAGTAGGTGTGTCCAGTCTGAATTTATACCGATGCCATTACTCAATACTTTGGCCATGAAATCAATGGGCTAAAACGATTTCCTTGAGTGCTATATTCATCAAAGTATAATGGGTAAAATCCATTAAATTATAAATAATCTGTACAATATGGCTCTGAGTTCACCCAACGTGACAGCTCTCTTTCTATTGGGAGGTCAAATATTTTTTTCTCTGCACAGACACCACAGGTTGGGAAACATGTCCTGCTGTGGAAGGAAGGTCTACAACTCCAGCAGCGGCCAGATGAAGTGCTGTGCAGGGACTCTGTACAACCTGCAGGCTCAGGGCAGGCTCATAGAGGATACCCAGTGCTGTGGGAGTGTTCTGATGGAGGCCGGCTCCACCCAGACCTGTTGCACCGCCCCGGGGCTAGACCTGCTCTACCCTACCCAGCAAGGGTTCACCTGCTGTGGGCACCGCTATCCCAATGCCTCCCTGTGGTCTTGCTGCGCCGGGGTCCTGCATCCAAGGCCTGAACCACACAACACCACCAAGAACATGATTCCAGGTCAGTGAGAACCGGATACAACCGATCTATGATTTATGCCACAGCTTGAGTTGCTTCTGTTTATCACTGAAAGGTCTCCGAAAGACCAACCTACAAGTCAGACAAGTGATATGAATATTGAATTCTATATCTAGTTCATATAAGATAAAGGGGGTGTCTTTTGATGGGTCCCTGCTCGTTTGATTAGACTGTTGTTCATTATCCTCAGGACCCAGGCTTCTACCACTGGGGGATTTGAAGACTGAAGTCCTGTGTCACAGCAGAGGTAAGGCCTCCAGATTGAAGCACAAGATGACAGGAAACATTACTCAATACTTTGATCTTTAGTAAGAACAGTGGGAAGCCCTTGAATCTACTCTCATTTTGACACTGATGTACAGTTGCTTCACAACGCTGATCTGAAAGTGTGTGTGTGTTTGTCCAGTTCTGCTGGGGACAGTGGAGAGTGTGTCCGTGAAGATGAACGAGCGGTCCATCGTGATGGTAAACGCCTGGTCTTTGCTGGCCTCACGTGGCCATGTCAACGCCCTGCCTTCCCCCCACTACCTCACATTACCCGACCACTGCAGCTCCCCTGAACTGGTGCCGGGCAACACTTACATCTGGGTGAAAATGCCTTCCTCAGACACCATAACATTCATCTCTGATCTCAGCGATCATTCCTCCCCTGTTCATTCCATCCTCTCCAGGTGCTCAACCTGTATCTAGCCCAGAGGAAAGAAGGCTAACCCTCTCAACAGAATATGAATTCTGGGTATTTCCATAGACTATTGTTCAGAAATCTGTTATGTTAACTGACAATAAGCTTAAAACTAGCATCTTTATGATCATTCATGAGCCATATCTCAGGATAAGTCAAATTTTGTCTGTCTCGGTAGTGGTTTTCTGTAATATTATCACAAAAGACTGACTACATGTTTTGTTGCATTCTGTAATTGGTGCTTCCATTTTTGGATTTGTAATTCATTTACATCTACATAGTGTTTATTAAAAAATATATAATTAATCTCATGGGTTTAGTTCAACTGTCGTACACCATCAGAACCCAAAATAAGCGTGTTTTACTCTGTAAACAATGTATACTGAACAAAAATATAAACAACCATTTCAAAGATGTTACATTGCATCAGTTAATTCATTTAAATTCTTTAGATCTTTCATTCGGATTTCACAATACAGGGAATACAGATATGCATCTGTTGGTCACAGATACCATCATAAAAAAGGTAGGGGCGTGGATCAGAAAACCAGTCAGTATCTGGTGTGACCACCATTTACCTCATGCAGTGTGACACATCTCCTTTGCATAGAGTTGATCAGGCTGTTGATTGTGTCCTGTGGAATGTTGTCCCACTCCTCTTGAATGGCTGTGCAAAGTTGCTGGATATTGGCTTGAACTGGAACATGCTGTCGTACATGTCGATCCAGAGCATCTCAAACGTGCTCAATGGGTGACATGTCTGGTGAGTATGCAGGCCATGGAACTACTGGGACATTTTCAGCTCCCGGGGAATTGTGTACAGATCCTTGCGACATGGGGCCGTGCATTATTATGCTGAAACATGAGGTGATGGTGGCACGACAATGGGCCTTAGGATCTCTTCACGGTATCTCTGTGCATTCAAATGACCATTTATAAAATGCAATTTTGTTTGTTGTCCGTAGCTTATGCCTGCCCATACCATAACCTCACCGCCACCATGGGGCACTCTGTTCACAACGTTGACATTAGCAAACCGCTCACCCACATGGCGCCATACACGTGGTTGTGAGGCCGGTTGGACTTACTGCCAAATTCTCTAAAACGATGATGTAGGCGGCTTATGGTAGAGAAATTAACATTCAATTATCTGGCAACAGCTCTGGTGGACATTCCTGCAGTCATCATGCCAATTGCACGCTCCATCAAAACTTGAAACATCTCTGGCATTGTGTTGTGTGACAACTGCACATTTTAGAGTGGCCTTTTATTGTCCCCAGCACAGTAAGTGCACCTGTGTAATGATAATGCTGTTTAATCAGCTTCTTGATATGCCACACCTGTCAGGTGGATGAATTATCTTGGCTAAAGAGATATGCTCACTAATGGGGATGTAGTGATGTAGTCCCATGTAGCTCAGTGCAAGGGTTGTGGGCTAAGCAGGTACATCAACAAATATTAATGTACTTGCTACTGTAAATTACTGAAATGTGAATGTAAACAAATTTGTTTAAAACAATTGAACAAAATTCATTTTTTTGTGCGTATGGAACATTTCTTGGATCTTTTATTTCAGCTCCCGAAACATGGGACCAACACTTTACATGTTGCGTTTTAATGGTGTTAGGTTAATGAAAATGTTTTGTCTTAATTAGAGTACCACAGAGATTTACACAGTTATCAAATAATCAAAGCTTGATGATTAGTTGAATATTTGAATCAGCTGTGAAGTGCTAGGGTAAAAATCAAAATGAGAGAACCTACCCTTAGTACCTCCATATAGAAAAGAGAAAGGAAAAGCAGAAGAAACCACAGAGAAACCAAAGAGAAAAAGACACCCTATGAGGCATGATCATCAAGCGAAAACGCTTCTTCTCACTCAACTGGTCTAACCCCATCGTCTTCTGTAACATCACAGCTGAGGTCACAAACGTATTTATTTATTTTGTTTGTTGTCCGTAGCTTATGCCTGCCCATACCATAACCTCACCGCCACCATGGGGCACTCTGTTCACAACGTTGACATTAGCAAACCGCTCACCCACATGGCGCCATACACCTGGTTGTGAGGCCGGTTGGACTTACTGCCAAATTCTCTAAAACGATGATGTAGGCGGCTTATGGTAGAGAAATGAACATTCAATTATCTGGCAACAGCTCTGGTGGACATTCCTGCAGTCATCATGCCAATTACACGCTCCATCAAAACTTGAAACATCTCTGGCATTGTGTTGTGTGACAACTGCACATTTTTATGGCCTTCCATAAACATTTTTATGGAAGGCCATAAAGATCATCAAGGACAACCACCACCCGAGCCACTGCCTGTTCACCCCGCTATCATCCAGAAGGTGAGGTCAGTACAGGTGCATCAAAGCAGGGACCGAGAGACTGAAAAACAAATTCTATCTCAAGGCCATCAGACTGTTAAACAGCCACCACTAACATTTAGTGGCTGCTGCCAACATACTGACTCAACTCCAGCCACTTTAATAATGGGAATTGATGGAAATGTATGTAAAAATGTATCACTAGCCACTTTAAACAATGCCACTTAATATAATGTTTACATACCCTACATTACTCATCTCATATGTATATGTATATACTGTACTCTATATCATCTACTGCATCTTGCCATCTTTATGTAATACATGTATCACTAGCCACTTTAAACTATGCCACTTTATGTTTATATACCCTACATTACTCATCTCATATGTATATACTGTACTCTATACCATCTACTGCATCTTGCCTATGCTGTTCTGTACGATCACTCATTCATATATCTTTATGTACATATTCTTTATCCCTTTACACTTGTGTGTATAAGGTAGTAGTTGTGGAATTGTTAGGTTAGATTACTCGTTGGTTATTACTGCATTGTCGGAACTAGAAGCACAAGCATTTCGCTACACTCGCATTAACATCTGCTAACCATGTGTATGTGACAAATAACATTTGATTTGATAAGGAGGGAGTAACTACACTGTTTATATTCGGCCTTATTCCCCAACATCTTTCCATGGTTGAGTGCTGTGGTTTGCACTTTCAGTTTTGCGTGAATGCTGCCATCTATCCACGATTTTTGGTTAGGGTAGGTTCTAATAGTCACAGTGGGTACAACATCTCCAATGCACTTCCTTATAAACTCACTCACTGAGTCAGCGTATAAATCGATGTTATTCTCTGAGGCTTCCCGGAACATTTCCCAGTCCGCGTGATCAAAACAATCTTGAAGCGTGGATTCCAATTGGTCAGACCAGCGTTGAATGCTTCTAGTCACGGGTACATCTGCTGTTGGGACAGCTTTATGTAGGCCCTAACAGTTTGTGTACACCATTTGTCACCGTTATAGTGCAATTCATGTATTGTTTAGTGTTGTATTGTGTAGTGGCTTTGCTGGCATGCATCCCACTTTTTTTAGCCAAAATTTCCACTGGGTATATGAAATAGGTAAATACTTTAATCCATTCTTCGTTTCATGAATTTATTCATGGGTAAATAGAAATTGAAGCTTTTTTAAATGATTAATAAAAACTGTTTAAAATCAGAAAATGTATTTCATTGTTTATTTGCATACAATAGGCACATTTCAAAAAATACATTACACCTTGACACCAAAATGAAATGTCTTCCTGCTAATATTTAGATTTTTGGAGGGAGAGTATTTGCCTATAAATAATGATTTCATCCTCATATCTCTATTACCATCATGAATCGCAAACTGAGGAAACTCTTGGCTATTGTGGCGACCTATCAACCGTTGAACCTGCGGTGACGGGTGGATCCATGTGGATTCACCCCATTCTGATGACCCGCAGCCGGTATGGAGAGTACCATCATCAGGTGCAGGAGCTGCGGTTCGACGATGTGATGTTCCAGGGCTATTTCAGGCTTGATAAAGCCCGGTTTGATGACCTGCTGTCCAGGATGGGACCTCGCATTCCAAGGGAAGACACAACATTTCCGCAAGCTGAACGTCTCGCCATTTGACTAAGGTTAATATTGTCAAGCAATTCTAGAATCCTCACATGTTATTATCGATCGATAAATATATCATGAGTGAGACAATAGCCTATTTGAATATATCAGAACAATAACACTGTAACATAACATTTTCATAGGCTACACTAAAAAACATTCTTTATGAGATTAATTTACATGAAATGTGTATTGACTACATCTTGGAGGTTACTGATGCTACTGTTGTATTGTGGTATTTATATATTAATTTGTGATGTTATCCTTCACATGATCCTGTTGTCACATGCTGCACATGTGTGTAGTAGGAGAAGTAGGAGCAGCAGTATCAGCGACAGGAGAAGTAGGCGCGGCAGTAGCAGCGACAGGAGAAGTAGGAGCGGCAGTAGCAGCGACAGGAGAAGTAGGAGCGGCAGTAGCAGCGACAAGAGAAGTAGTCGCGGCAGTAGCAGCGACAGGAGAAGTAGGAGCGGCAGTAGCAGCGACAGGAGAAGTAGGAGCGGCAGTAGCAGCGACAGGAGAAATAGGAGCGGCAGTAGCAGCGACAGGAGAAGTAGGAGCGGCAGTAGCAGCGACAGGAGAAGTAGGAGCGGCAGTAGTAGCGACAGGAGAAGTAGGAGCGGCAGTAGCAGCGACAGGAGAAGTAGGAGCGGCAGTAGCAGCGACAGGAGAAGTAGGAGCGGCAGTAGCAGCGACAGGAGAAGTAGGAGCGGCAGTAGCAGCGACAGGAGAAGTAGGAGCGGCAGTAGCAGCGACAGGAGAAGTAGGAGCGGCAGTAGCAGCGACAGGAGAAGTAGGAGCGGCAGTAGCAGCGACAGGAGAAGTAGGAGCGGCAGTAGCAGCGACAGGAGAAGTAGGAGCGGCAGTAGCAGCGACAGGAGAAGTAGGAGCGGCAGTAGCAGCGACAGGAGAAGTAGGAGCGGCAGTAGCAGCGACAGGAGAAGTAGGAGCGGCAGTAGCAGCGACAGGAGAAGTAGGAGCGGCAGTAGCAGCGACAGGAGAAGTAGGAGAGGCAGTAGCAGCGACAGGAGAAGTAGGAGCGGCAGTAGCAGCGACAGGAGAAGTAGGAGCGGCAGTAGCAGCGACAGGAGAAGTAGGAGCGGCAGTAGCAGCGACAGGAGAAGTAGGAGAGGCAGTAGCAGCGACAGGAGAAGTAGGAGAGGCAGTAGCAGCGACAGGAGAAGTAGGAGCGGCAGTAGCAGCGACAGGAGAAGTAGGAGCGGCAGTAGCAGCGACAGGAGAAGTAGGAGCGGCAGTAGCAGCGACAGGAGAAGTAGGAGCGGCAGTAGCAGCGACAGGAGAAGTAGGAGCGGCAGTAGCAGCGACAGGAGAAGTAGGAGCGGCAGTAGCAGCGACAGGAGAAGTAGGAGCGGCAGTAGCAGCGACAGGAGGAGAAGGAGCGGCAGGGGCAAAGAGAAAAAGAGGGAGAGACGGAGGAGAAGCCGCAGCATCAGAGAATGAGGATAGTGATGGTGAGGGAAGTGGTCAACCACAAACAATTCAGTGCTCCCTCCCAGTGCTTAGCCACAATTCCCGTCTGTCCAGAGAGACGAGTCACCCCCCCCCACCCCTCAACCCCCCCCCAGAAACCAAAGCCTCTTTTCGAGAAAGAGTTCCTTGTACTAGCAAGGAAGGCATCGGAGGATCCGCCATCCCCACCACCCAAGTATTTACACATATTTAATGACTATATAAATGTATCAGAAAAAGTCTAATTAAAAGGTCAATTCAATACGGAGACCAACTTTGTGATGGTTCTCAATGGAGATTATTTTAGATGAGATCACACCATGTTCATTGTATTTACGAAAACTGCACCCATACACAGTGTACAGTACCATTGCCACCTACTGGCCTTTCTTGGTATTGCTGGTTGTAAATACATACTGGACTGATAAGGAACACTGCTATAACTATTATTAGTAGTAGTATGTATTATAACGATTTAAACATTTGAACAAGTTGGGACAACCCTTCAGTTAACTACATATCAATTATCCAGTAGTAGTTATTATGGTTCCTCAATATACATTTAACATATTACAATGTAGGCTATGTGTTACAGCACTACTTTTGATGTCCCCCTCAGGAATTGCTCTTGAGAAAATGTCATGTACTTGTCCCCTCCAAAGTTGATATCAGATTTTCGCCCCTGCTGTCAAGGTTCAGGAGAAGACCCACATGCAGGCAGTTTCAAAGTAACAAAGGTTTATTACAAAAACGGGGGCAGGCAAATGACAGATCACTTTGTTGACTTGACTTTGTTGTCCTTAAGCCATTTGCCACAACTTTGGAAGTATGCTTGGGGTCATTGTCCATTTGGAAGACCCATTTGCGACCAAGCTTTAACCTCCTGACTGATGTCTTGAGATGTTGCTTCAATATATCCACATAATTTTCCTGCCTCATGATGCCATCTATTTTGTGAAGTGCACCAGTCCCTCATGCAGCAAAGCACCCCCACAACATGATGCTGCCACCCCCGTGCTTCACGGTTGGGATGGTATTCTTCGGCTTGCAAGCCTCCCCCTTTTTCCTCCAAACATAATGATGGTCATTATGGCCAAACAGTTATATTTTTGTTATAATATAATAAAAAGTACGATCTTTGTCCCCATGTGCAGTTGCAAACCGTAGTCTGGCTTTTTTATGGCTGTTTTGGAGCAGTGGGTTCTTCCTTGCTGAGCGGCCTTTCAGGTTATGTTGACATAGGTGTCACGTTCTGACCTTAGTTTCTTTTTATGTCTTTGTGTTACGTTGGTCAGGGCGTGAGTTTGGGTGGGTAGTCTATGTTCTGTTTTCTATGTTGTTGTATTTCTATGTCTGGCCTGATATGGTTCTCAATCAGAGGCAGCTGTCGATCGTTGTCTCTGATTGAGAATCATATTTAGGTAGCTTGTTTTCCCACTATGGGTTGTGGGTGTTTATTTTCTTGTCTAGTGTCTTTCACCTTACAGAACTGTTTAGTCTTTCTTATAGTTGTTATTTTGTGTAGTGTTCAGTTTGAAATTAAAATATGATGAACACTTACCACGCTGCATTTTGGTCCTCCTCTCCTTCCACCAACGAAAGTCGTTACAATAGGACTCGTTTTACTGTGGATATAGATACTTTTGTACTTGTTTCCTCCAGCATCTTCACAAGGTCCTTTGCTGTTGTTCTGGGATTGATTTGCACTTTTCACACCAAAGTACGTTCATCTCTAGGAGACAGAACGTGCCTCCTTCCTGAGCGGTATGATGGCTGCGTGGTCCCATGGTGTTTATACTTGTGTACTATTGTTTGTACAGATGAACGTGGTACCTTCAGGCATTTGGAAATTGCTCCCAAGGATGAACCAGACTTGTGGAGGTCTACAATTCCTGACAGAATTGCCAAAACTATAGTTTGTTAACAAGAAATGTGTGTAGTGGTTGAAAAACGAGTTTTAATGACTCCAACCTAAGTGTATGTAAACTTCCGACTTCAACTCTATGTTCTTTCTTATTGTGCAGTGGATTATAAAAATCCCTGTATGCCTATGGATGTGTAGCTAGCCATCTAGCCGATCTGTGTATGGACCCAAACATTTGGTATACATATTAGTTCAGAACCTAGCTATGAACCTTAGCTATCATAGCCAGTTGTATCAACTTCAAAACACTCTAAATGACATTAATGAAGCCTATGGATTGAGTAGAATATAATATCTTTTTGTGCCAAGGATGCAAGTCGTGTATACATGTAGTTATTACCAAGCATGAGATCCCCACATTGTATCCTGTACATTTAATATATTCACTGATCATGTACTCTACCATGGCAAATAAAGGTGCAGTTCAGGTATGAATGTCTTTGAGATCATTTTTCAGTCATATCCAATGCCAGGAGTATCACATTCCAGTCTTTGAATGACACTGTGTCTGCATGTATGTATTACAATTATACACTTCAACAGTGTTTACCAATCTTGGTTCTAGTTACAATGGTTACACATTGTAACTAGAAACAGGATTTAACTAGTTAAATGTTGATTTGTAATTCATATATACAGAAATATAATTTAAAAAACAGTACACTACACTTCCTATGCATCATGTAAATACTCTAAAACGGGTTCATCTCGATATCTAATGCCCTTCATCTGCATTGATCTGATGAACACAGGATAGGTGTAGTATTTCATCAAATGAGAGACTTAATTTCAACCAGTAGAGAATGTGAAACGCTTTATTGAAAGAAGTTCATTATCCAAGTGTTATAAATACATGCATAAATATATTTGTAATATTATAAATACAAGTTCGATCTGTACTTCAATACACATCTGTTGTGCATTATAAAAACAGGAAGAAAGCGGTGGTGAGAGGTGTAAAAGACAAAGGGAAAGAGGTAAGAAAATAGGAGGAGGGAAGGCAGCATATGATTAATGAATCATTGCTACCCAAATATTCTCTCAGTTCATCACAATTACATAAGTGCCTCTAGTCGGCCCGAAGGTTATCTTAAGAGCGGATGAGGTTGCGATGATGGGACTGGGAGTTGGCCCTCTATGTAGCCAGTTCAGATGCGGGAGGGGTTTACTGACACAGCTGATATAGCTGATATAACCTAGAGGATTTAGGGAGAAGAGGAGAGAGGGATGAAGTGAAGGAGACTGTTTATTGAGAAAATAAGGTAGTTAAAGTGACAGTGTTCAACAGGAATCTGTGTGTGTGGCCTCACCTGGTGGCCACACTAAGTGGCTGCAGAGTACTTTATGCTGAAAAACATGAACGGAAACACAAGAACAAACAATATAGCGTAGTTATAGAAATAATGAAGTGTCTTACTATTCTCCATGGTTGGCCCTCTTGCCTATTCTTTGAAGGTGGAAGGAGCCACAGTTATACACCTGAGCCTGCTTACTGCACAACACAATCCATCAATCAGATTGATACATGAGTGTGTGGGTTATAGGGTGTCTAATTGTTCTAACTTTTTTCAATATGGGTGATTTAAAATAGCCTGTTTTGTTTTTGTACAGACATCACACCCTTACCTAAACAGCACCCTTACTTGAGAAGTAGAAATCAAAGGGAGAGAAACTGGGAAATGAATAACTGCAGTTGACATAGCTAAGTAAATGGAAGAATACTCTTATTGCAATGTGAATGCTCTTAAAATAGCCTTTGGTTGTACATAGTGTAGTCTATGGTGTTGCCAGGGAACAGCAACCTCTTCGAAGAAGTAGGAGGTGAAGATCTCCCGCACACAGATTGCCTCTCTTGCTGCATTGTTGGACCCCATCCTTAAAACATCCTGCAGAGCAGTAGACTTTTCCTCTGGGACACGGCGGGGAGCTGCATATCCCCTCCTGGTCCTTGTGTCTATCCTCATGAAGTTATGCAGGACACAGGTAGCCTTCACACACCTGAATTCCTCCAGCAGGCAGTCCCAGATGGCCCTGGTCACCCAACCTTGCAGTGCCCTACACATTAACTGTAGGCAATCGTTTTGAAGGAAACTCCAGTTACAAGGTATCTGTAGGAATATGGAAGATAATGTAATTATTAGACTTTTACATCACCAGGTCACTTCCTATGCATCATGTAAATACTCTAAAACGGGTTCATCTCGATATCTAATGCCCTTCATCTGCATTGATCTGATGAACACAGGATAGGTGTAGTATTTCATCAAATGAGAGACTTAATTTCAACCAGTAGAGAATGTGAAACGCTTTATTGAAAGAAGTTCATTATCCAAGTGTTATAAATACATGCATAAATATATTTGTAATATTATAAATACAAGTTCGATCTGTACTTCAATACACATCTGTTGTGCATTATAAAAACAGGAAGAAAGCGGTGGTGAGAGGTGTAAAAGACAAAGGGAAAGAGGTAAGAAAATAGGAGGAGGGAAGGCAGCATATGATTAATGAATCATTGCTACCCAAATATTCTCTCAGTTCATCACAATTACATAAGTGCCTCTAGTCGGCCCGAAGGTTATCTTAAGAGCGGATGAGGTTGCGATGATGGGACTGGGAGTTGGCCCTCTATGTAGCCAGTTCAGATGCGGGAGGGGTTTACTGACACAGCTGATATAGCTGATATAACCTAGAGGATTTAGGGAGAAGAGGAGAGAGGGATGAAGTGAAGGAGACTGTTTATTGAGAAAATAAGGTAGTTAAAGTGACAGTGTTCAACAGGAATCTGTGTGTGTGGCCTCACCTGGTGGCCACACTAAGTGGCTGCAGAGTACTTTATGCTGAAAAACATGAACGGAAACACAAGAACAAACAATATAGCGTAGTTATAGAAATAATGAAGTGTCTTACTATTCTCCATGGTTGGCCCTCTTGCCTATTCTTTGAAGGTGGAAGGAGCCACAGTTATACACCTGAGCCTGCTTACTGCACAACACAATCCATCAATCAGATTGATACATGAGTGTGTGGGTTATAGGGTGTCTAATTGTTCTAACTTTTTTCAATATGGGTGATTTAAAATAGCCTGTTTTGTTTTTGTACAGACATCACACCCTTACCTAAACAGCACCCTTACTTGAGAAGTAGAAATCAAAGGGAGAGAAACTGGGAAATGAATAACTGCAGTTGACATAGCTAAGTAAATGGAAGAATACTCTTATTGCAATGTGAATGCTCTTAAAATAGCCTTTGGTTGTACATAGTGTAGTCTATGGTGTTGCCAGGGAACAGCAACCTCTTCGAAGAAGTAGGAGGTGAAGATCTCCCGCACACAGATTGCCTCTCTTGCTGCATTGTTGGACCCCATCCTTAAAACATCCTGCAGAGCAGTAGACTTTTCCTCTGGGACACGGCGGGGAGCTGCATATCCCCTCCTGGTCCTTGTGTCTATCCTCATGAAGTTATGCAGGACACAGGTAGCCTTCACACACCTGAATTCCTCCAGCAGGCAGTCCCAGATGGCCCTGGTCACCCAACCTTGCAGTGCCCTACACATTAACTGTAGGCAATCGTTTTGAAGGAAACTCCAGTTACAAGGTATCTGTAGGAATATGGAAGATAATGTAATTATTAGACTTTTACATCACCAGGTCATTGTGGATTACTAAAGTATAATATCCATGACAACAAATCATGATAACATTGGATTGAAAGATGCATGGGCACACATATATGCATGTGTAGCATATGACAATAACAGGATCATATCAAGGATAGCATCACAAATGCATACATAAATACCACTTGAAGCTTGATGATGAGTTGATCATTTGAATCAGCTGTGCAGTGCTAAGGCAAAAACAAAATAGTACACCCCTTTGAGTCCAGAGGACTAGGACTGAGAACCACTGCTCTTCATTGGGACCTCTTCATATGTAGACAGGTTTCATAGCTCTCTTTATCTGAGGACAGAAAACCTCACAAGAAACAAACTTCATTATAGTCAAATTACACCATACTGAATATTATGTTGCTATTATATCCATCCTCACTTCTAGGGACATGAACTACACAAAAGTACCTGTCCTATCCAGAATAGCCTAACGTTACTTTCACTGACAGTTGGGGCTGCTATCCTTTCACCCTCCTCCATGGCTGTTAGCTAGCTACCTACGAATGCATTTTGATGTTTTTTTTTTACAGCGATAAATACATCAAAATAGCTAGCTAATATGACGTTAGGTAGATGGTGATATTTCATTCACTTAGCTAGCTATCTATACAATATGTGAAGTTGGCTAGATAGTTAGCTAACCGACTAGCTAGCTCATTCAGCAGCTCATTTGAGTTAGCCTGCATTGTAGCAAATTAGCTAATAATACATCGTTTTTTTTTTACATTTTCGAAATGTATTTTCTTACTTACTTACTTGAATAGGTTCTACCAGTCATGTGGACAATTGGAAACTGTCTGTTTGTCACCGGAGCGTTTTAGAGGATATTACTATTGAACTATGTACTCATTTAATAACCAGACCTTCATACAAACTTGCTATGCTGAATTCTTGACGCACGATCGAACATGCTGCCATATGCTGCCAGCACGCCCACAATGATCGGCCTAAGCGGCGTGCCTCTATCTAGTGTACGTTCACCGTAACTCTTTAGACTTACCATGCATTCGGAAAGTATTCAGACCCCTTAACCTTTTCCACGTTTTGTTACATTACAGCCTTATGTCAAAGCAAAAAACAGGTTTTTAGAAATGTTTGCAAATGTATACAATAAAAACAATATTCCCACTCGGGTCATTGCACTGGCGGCTATTATGCTACAGTAGTTTGCTAAATATAGTTGATGGAATGAGCCGTTATCTGACGTTTGTATATGGCTACAGCCAGCACAACACTGCCCCTGGGGGTTTCCCAACCGGTGATGTAAGGGGATTTCCACCCAACCAAACAGCCAGTTAAATCCATCCAACGAGTGTCGAACTAAACGCTCAATCGAACATGTGAGGCGACTCATTTTTTCCATAACATATTCCCGAGCTCGTCGCATACTAGAGAGGTAGACGTTGTATGCTTTTTAAAAACGAAAGGCCAATTGAAGCATATCGGAGAGCGACTTTTTGATTGCAGTAGCCTACCGTTGCCACGAAATGATCGGTCTGGGGAAATAGGACAGAATTGTGTTTGTGTCTGTGTTTTTTAAACTACTCGAACAAGCTTTTCACCTCCTGGACAAACATCGTGACGTGCCATGAGAAACATGAGTGTTCAAAACGGCACTTCAAGTAAGTGACTTTTCTTTTACATAAACTAAATCGGAGTTATGCATCTAGGGTGTTTGATATGTGTTGTCCCACGACATTCACATTAGCATGGATAGTAGTATAATTTTCATACATATTTTATACAGATATACAGAATAGTGTAAAGTAAACGCATTGTCATGGGTCTGTGTCAAAAAGGGGACTGACTGCAGGGGCCCAGACAAGTGACCCTACAGTTTAAACGGCACACTGCCATGCTATTCAATTGGCAGTTTGAGTTGTCATTCTGTCTTCCCAAGCGTGACTGACAGTTGAGTAGAGGGGTCAAGACCCACTTCTGAGATATTACACTAGTCTTAGGCACTAGTCTTAGGCTACCTGTTAAACCTATACTATTACATTGTAATACATATACTTACCTGTTATACTATTACAGTCATTGTCATACATGTATTTAGTCTTACCTGTTAACGTTACACCTATACTATAACATTGTCACATAGTAATTATTCATGAGTTAACTCACTTTTTTTCTCCCGTTTTGTACACCAGCAATCGACTTGGGTGAGTAGGCTAATTATTATTAATGTATAGTAAAAAAAAAAGTAAAAAAATCTAGTAGGCCTATAGTCTACATACATAGGGCCTCTTTGGCCTATGCATCATGCTCATGGTTTAATGTAGCTGGTACTGCACACATACAGACATAGATCACACTCAGATGGCCTACACACCAGCTCCCTTTGCAGGCTCCTCATCCCACTCCCTCTACTTTTTAGACATCATTCAGGAGGTGATCTCTGCAGACAGAGGGTTTCCCTGTCATGTCCAGTCTGGTTTCTGCCTCCCTGGACCTCCTCATCCCCCTGTAGACTCTGACCTCCAGGCCCAGAACCACAGGGTCATGCACAGGCAGACCCCCTCCTCAACGCCCCCAGTACTGGTGCCAAGGGGCACGACCTCCAGGGTGAGTACCGGGCCTTTCGGGATCTAATACAAAAATATATTCAGCCACTCTTGAAGGAAAATAGGTACAATAAATTGTTGTTTTTGTTAGGCCATTGATTCATAGAGTTCAATAGAAAAACTGAGAGGTCAACTTGTAGTGGTTAGTTAGTGATTTGATTTGTTTCTGCAGCCTCTCAGGTACTCTTTATGGTCGCATCAGTTCACACTGTTAATGTTTGGTATCTCAGTTTGTTGTAATAGCTGGGAGATAAAGTCAAGAAAGCAGCTAATGGGTTGATCTGAAGTATAGTCTTATCAGGGATGTGTGCTATCACTTTTTCATTGTCTAGTGGTGGGAACCAAGGCAGACAGACACACCTCGGGGCTAAGTGAAACTCAACTACTGACAGTTTCCATGGATAAGGAATGTGCACAACGGCACATAGCGTGGTGCCTCGATTCACTGGTGCTTGACTTCTAAGGCGGCCTTGAGCACCTTGTTGTTATGCCTTGGGTTGCTGTTCTCAAATAGTCTGGAACTCACAGTGTGACAATTGTGGTCTGTGTGTGTCTGTGTGTCAAAGTGGTGCCTTGGAATAGACTGTTAGCTGAGTTGACACACCCCCGTCTGCATGTTGTTTCTTCTCGTGGGGGAGGTGGCAGAAAAGGAGAGAAAGAGGGTCATCTGATTCCAACTTTCGTTTTTGAGTTCCCTTCCTTCCGGGACCAACCCTTTCAGGGTGGAAGTTCACATTCTGAGGCTTTTCTGCTTTTCTAATTGGTCGATCTGCTGTAGATTATGTCAACTTCCTGTTTCCTGAGCATGCTGCTCCTGGCTCGATTGGCTCGATCCTAGCTGCTTTTGTGTAGAGGCTTTAAGGCATGCCCATAATACCACTCTTACACACACACACACACAAACCGCCTGTAGACGCTACTTTGAAGTGGAGCACAATGATCTCACGCACACCTCTTTTTGTTCATACAGCCTTATCAACTTCTGGCGGTTTGTTTAGACAGACTTGAGTTGTAGGACGGCTTGTAATAACAAAGGGTTTAAGGCGATCCCTTAAGTCAGTCAGCTTGTTTTTCTTTGTTCCGGTTTGTTTTTGGCGAATAGTTTTTCCTGTTGCTGGTCTCTAGGGATTCTTCAAACGGGCTGTTAATTAGAAGGTATGTGGTTGAACTTGGAGAGTTAAGGGCAAAGTGTGTGTGAGAGAGATTGTTTCTGTCTATAATGACCACAGGCCATTTTTTTTTACTGATATAAGTATACCACTTTGACGTATAAGAGAAACCGGGAGAAATGGGCAGACCGAGAGAGAGCAAGAGAGAGGGAGGCATGAAGGATGAAAAACAGTTGCCTGAGAGGACGGAAGTATAGAGGGGTTTACCAAAAACGGAAGAGAGATGCTCTCTAGTTTAACGGTTGAGAGGGGGGTATGGCAACAGAATGTGTCAAATGAGAACATAGAAAGTGGTGTACTGAGAGGAAATATGTAGATAAACGATAACAATGCAGGTTATCTTTGAAAACGCCCTCAACCGTTTTATTTTCACTACCGTCATGATGATGTTTTGGATACAAAGTTAACTGTTTGTTGTCTGCTGTGTTCTTTACATGGATTTATAAACATGGCCATTGACTTTAAATTACGTCTCTCCGCAGGCGCCCTGCTTCTTCCCTCAGCCCCAGCACCCCTCTAGCACCAGAGATATGGCAGCACCTCACCCCACTCGTGGGGTCTCTCATTCGGGCTCAAACCGACGAGGACGGGGGTCCTCTGGTTCAGGGACTTCCAGGGGGCCAGCGGGTCCCTCTCGACAGGCCCAGACAGACACTGATCTGCTGGAGCAGATCCTGGAGAGGCCCACCCTGGCTCTGGTGGAGCAGCCCAAGGAGAGAGGCATGAGGTTCCGCTATGAGTGTGAGGGCCGCTCTGCCGGGAGCATCCTAGGGGCCTCCAGTGGGGACTCCAACAAGACCCTGCCTGCTATAGAGGTACCCAATAGATCCATATTGTATTTGGCTGTATTTTAATTTACAACAACAACTTAGCAGTTGCAGTTAACACTCTTACTCTTGTGATAAGTTACATCTTCGTGACCACTCAGTCAGAACCTTGCTTTAACGTCTCATTAGAATAGAACCTAGTCCTTATATTTGTTTACTGCAAATTGTGTTCCCAATGTCATCCCAAACCTGCACTGGATGTGTATGTCTGTGTGGGAAGTGGAAGGGTTAACGGAATGTACCATCTATCCCATAATTCCCCCCTTGTTGGTTTGGCTGCCCTCAACATGTAGATCCTTTCAAGTGTAAGGATCAGGGGCAGAGGGGAATGGAGAGGAATTGAATGTAACTGAAATAGAAAGTAACCCACAAATCTATATCTTTGTCTGATTCAAACACTGTTGATCCCCACCCACATACTACAATTCAGACCGCATCTCTCTAAGATTAACACTATCAGACAAGTGCGAAGTTTGACGCTTGACATTTGAAAGGGAGAGGCACTGAATCCGTTTTGGTTGTTCACCTTACATGGACTCAGTTTTAATCATGCTCTCACTTGTGTCGGAGGAAGAAAGACGGTTTGATTGATGCATAGAGTTTCTCTCTCCTCCTCCTCTTTCTTTGTCCCTCTCCCCATTTCATTCTCTTCTTCACACTCTTCCCCCTTTCTCCTCCCCCTTTCAGCTCCAGGGTCCCATTCAGAACATAAAGAAAGTGATGGTCACTGTTTCCCTGGTGACCAAAGACTACCCGTACCGCCCACACCCCCACTGCCTTGTGGGTAAAGACTGTGCGGATGGTACCGGAATCTGTGTTGTCTGCTTTAACCCCCACAGCAACCGACGTCACAGGTACCCCTCTCTTTCCTCTATTCATCACTCTCTTTTCTTAAATTTCTCCCTTTGTCCACCAGAGGCCCATATCCTCTTTCTTTCTCATTCATCCTTCACCTTTTTTGGGGTGCTTTGCCAGGAAAGTGCACTGGGTTAGTGTAAACATGTCTGTTTTTAATGGTTGGTAACCAACCATGTTTTGTGTGCATCTTGCAGTTTCGCTAACCTGGGCATCCAGTGTGTAAGGCGGAAGGAGCTGGATGCCTCTCTAGAGAAGAGACGGAATCAGAAGATCGACCCCTTTAAAAGTGAGTAGAGCCCTGACACGCACACAAAGCACATCGCAAGCACACACAGAATGTATCCAATTACACACATCCAATATTATTGTACAATAAAGTTGTATTGTCATTAGCAGTAGGGTAATATCCTCTCCTCTGTCCCCCCAGCGGGCCACTCTAAAAGCATTGAGGACATGGACATGAACGTGGTGCGGCTGTGTTTCCAGTGTGAGCTGGAGTGGGTGGATGGAAAGAGGGACTTCCTGAACCCCATAGTGTCCAACCCCGTCTATGACAAGAGTAAGATCCCCTCCCTCACTCCCCTCCCAAACATCCTCCTGACACTGACACGACCACCTACACATGATTGCTTTTACATAGTCCTCTAATGTGATGCGAAACGGTACTGTAAAGACCACAGCTATGTAAATGTACTTCCTGAACGATCCAGCAGGTGTTCAGTGTGCGTATGTGTGCGTGTTTACAGAGGCGACCACCACATCTGAGTTGAAGATCAACCGTCTGAACATTGTTAAAGGGCCATGCACCGGCAAGACTGAGATCTACATGCTCTGCGACAAAGTCCAGAAAGGTGAGATGCAGCCAGACTCCCAAGTTGTAATATACAACATGGAAGTAAACTCCTGTTAAAACAACTAAATGGAAGTGACACATGACACCTCTCAGGAAATACACTGTTGAAGTCAAACAGCTTGGAGAACTATACAAGCTGATTTTTGTGTGTGTGTGTGTGTGTGTGTGTGTGTGTGTGTGTGTGTGTGTGTGTGTGTGTGTGTGTGTGTGTGTGTGTGTGTGTGTGTGTGTGTGTGTGTGTGTGTGTGTGTGTGTGTGTCTCTTGCCCGCTCAGACGACATAGAGATCATCTTCAAGAGGGGGTCTTGGGAGGCCAAGGCGGAGTTTGCCCAGACGGACGTCCACCGGCAGATCGCTATCGTGTTCAAGACCCCGTCCTACCAGGAACAGGACGTGGGGGAGGAAGTGGAAGTAAAAGTCTTCCTGCGCCGTCTCTCTGACCACATGGACAGTGACCCCGTCACGTTTACCTACCAGCCCAACAACACAGGTTGATACAACTTATGATGTTATATATGATATCATAATGCTGTGTTATAACATGTTAGGTGATTTTTTTCTTCTTTTCTGTTTTGATGCCATGTTCAGATCCCTATGAAGTGAAGCGGAAGAGGAAGATAAAGACGGACATCAGCTTCACAGAGAGATCCTGTGTGGCAGGTGAGGATTGGCCTCGGCTCTCTCTCTCTCTCTTTCCAGCTTCAATTTCTGCGACCTATTTCAGGACAGAAAGTAAAAAGGAAAGTGAAAGAGAGAACAATGAAGGCTGCTTACACAGCAACCTCACAAAAACAAATGACGGCACAGCTGAGTGTCAATAAGGTGTTCTAACACAAGTCCTTTCTACCGCCCACAGCTCAGAATGTGGCTGCAGCAGAATCCTCCACCTCCCAGCCAATCGAGCCGTTCACCTTCACCCCAGCAGAGAGCTGGCTTGTCCCAGAGGAGTTGCATCCTCCTACCCAGTCTGGGGCCTCCACCATGGGGGAGATCCACTACAGTGACCCCCAGGAGGACAACTTCTTGAACGAGTGCATAAGCCCAGAGGACATCAGTGTTCTCTCTCTACTTCTGGAGCCTTTGTTCCATGACCCTGCCCTCCTTGGCTTTGGCCAGGGGGTCAACTCCCTCTTTGCCCCAGGTGGCATGGACATGAACTTTAACCCCAACCAGTGTGAGTCTGGGCAGGACTTGGGCTACTATAACGACCAGCAGTTCAACCAGCTAGTCAACGAGAATCAGGCCTCTCTGATGCAGCCCTTCCCACTGTCACTCCCCGGCTCCGCCCCTCAGGGTCAGTGTGATAACGAGGGGTGTGATTTGGTCCAGGTGAAGACAGAGGGGGACCTATGAGGGCAAAACATACCCCCTTACGACTGAATGTGGTAACCCCTGAACTTTAAGGGGCTTTTTGTTGTGTTGCTCCTCAAACCAGAAGTTTAGGGTGTGTAGGGACCTAACTCTGTACAATGGGACAGTCCTCTCACCCAAACATAGTACAGTATGAGAGTTTGGACACACACTGGTAATAGCAGTAGCTGAGACACCTTGTACCCTAAGGGTGTGGTTACCCCTTGCCCCCAAAGGCCTCGCTGGACGAGGCTATAATCCAGACCCCTGTCCCCCCTTCCCACACACGACCACCACCAGACCCTAAAAGAATACATTTCAAAATGTCTGTCCAGACCCAAGCCTTTGAATGTGTTGCCTTCACCATGCTGCTAACGTTAGCCTAAGGCTAATAGCCGTGATCAGCACAGCACTCACAGGTGACATGTAGCTTTAGCATGTAGCTTTAGCGCCTCCGGGGGGACCAGAGTGATACTGGTGGAGGCGAGTTGCCCTTCCAAAAGGCTAGCCATGAATGTTAAAAATGGTTCCTACCTACCCATTGTCAATACTACCTGTGGTGATTAGGGGACCATCCAGACCAAATACAAAATGGACACTTAAACTCAACTCTTGTCTGCCTTGTCAGTTTTCCTTGTCAGGCTCCGTCTGTGTATATATTGTGGTTGAGGCAGACTTTGACAAGGACCTGCAGGAAATCCCTGAATTGAGGATTCAACTAAAGGAAAGCATAACTAAGGGCTCGATTCAATCCATATCGCGGATGTTCAGCGCCGACATATGCACCGTTTACCATGAATGCAGTCTCTGCGAATGTGCCATCATTGCCTTTAAATGTATATTGCACTGTAGCGTTGATCTTCAGCACTACAGATTGAATCGAGCCCTAAGCATTCAACTGTCTGTGCAAGACAACCTGAAAACTACCCCTCGGTGGAGAAATTGTTCAGTAAAAGGGACCATCTATCAAAGGCTGTTTATTTTTCACTTTCCATATGCGATATATTCTTTATTGTATAGTCAAAGTCATTGTCTGTTGACTGGTATCTGTCGTTTTTTGAATGTTGACATCAGTTTTAACCTCTGGCTCACCTGCTGACTCTGTTCATTGTAATAACCAATATTCATGTACAGTAGAAACGACCATAGTCCAATGCGCTGTCGTTCCTAGTGTCTAGCTCTGTCGTGTTGCTGTAAGTGCTATTCAGTTAAACATGTTCAGTGTATGTTCAGATTCTTAACAGATCCACAGCTTCTTTGTATACTGTATGCCAGACTCCTCCCTTCACACTAGCGTTTTGATTGTTGTCATTAGTATTTCAAAAATAAAATGATTGCAAGTCTTCATCTTAAACTCTGGTCACATCAAGTGCGTTTTGTTGTTGGTTGTATAGGCTATTTCATATTTAATATAATTGACATGGTAGGTTCTTACTAAATGTAAAAAGCTAACTGTCCAATGACAGAAAGGAGAGTGAAAAAGTGAGGGGACTGAATGAAAGACACAACGGCTGTGGGAGAACGGGGAGTCAGACGAGTGTGTTTCCTCCTCCTGTGTCCGTTGTTGTGTTCAGGCTCGGCTGCTTTTAATGCAATCCTATTTTTAGCAGCCAGCTTTTGTTGCCGGTCAGAGTCCACCCCCCTCACATTCCTAACGCCTCACTCACATTTACTACAAAAACAACGTGACTTCCCCTAATCTCACCCACACAACCTGCCCAGTCGTGTACCTGGGGCCTGACTTGACTGTTGTGACTTGAGAATTATTGTAATACACAGAAATATATTACTCAGTGTAAAAGCAGAAATGCTCTTATGTTAGCCCATCAGTTTCTTGGGAAGCGCTTTAATGAGGCGCTTCACTTTGTACTCCAATGTCATTGGATATGGCTTTTTGCCTGATGAGTTCACACCACCTCTGAGTCACTGCGTCAACAATGACTCATTCTCCCATACAGCTTGTGTGTAGTACTGCTGAAACTTGTTCTCGTTTATTTCTAAGCATTTCTATTTGGATGTATTTATTAAACCGTCATAGTTTAATCCCTCGTGTTCAGTTTTTGCTGAGTCAGAGGACCATTATGGGAAGTTCTACGGCCACTGTAAAATCCCAATCTCGGCAGCAGTTCAAGCTCTCAACCAGGTTCTATTAGGCACAAACAGTAACGATGTCTTCAAATGTTTTTACATGAGAGAAGTTTAGGCGGTTTGCTCCTTATGCCTACTGAACGCAACCCAGTGAAAGAGAGGCACAATTCACACCACCCTTATCTGCTGAACGGCACAAGCCCGAATGGATCTCTCTTTACAGGTCGCACGGATATGACGACGTACATTTGTTTAATAAGCTCAACAATAACATAGCAGCTGAATATCCCAGTTAAATGGGGTCTCTTTGCTCCTTCTGTAGACGTACAGGCCCAGTCTGAGCAGATGTATCTCATAATGTGCTTTTCACTGTTGACCAACACTGGAAAAAGCGTGGCATAAAGCCACAGGGAAACCCCACACTGGGCTCACAGCCAAAAGTTTCATTCCCGCATGTACACACAGTTAGTCACACCCTGATGAGTATTACTAGAGGTAAAATCAATACACATTTCAAACTTGACTATAGTACATTTCATACTTGACTAAGGTATACACTCTCACTTTAATGGTTTTATTTCTATAGGCCTACTGTACATGCTCAAGGTTTTCCTGCTTTGGTCTGAATTCACTTTAAAACTAGCTCAGCAGCTTTCGGAAAATTTGCATACATCGCCAGAAATTAACTTTGGGATTTTGTAACGTAAAATTTCTACAGATTCATGCAGAAGAGCTTTTCCAAGTATTTAGATTAGTCATAAGAAAGCATAGACAGGAGGTTACCTTGTAGTGAGTGTAACCTGTAGCTACTCTCTCAGTGTGGTTATTCCCTGTAATATAAGGACAATGGTGGGAAGACAAAGTGAGTGAGCGAGTACAAAGCATTGGCAGCTAGTAAGGGGCTTGGATATTGAAAGTTCCCATCTATAAAAATGCTGATTGAGGTAGTTGAAATGTCCTGTGGCCATACAACAATCCCCATATCTCCTCGTCTTACTCACTTACTGTACGTTCTGCAAATGTGTTTGAATGCAAATGAGAATGTGTGACATAACAAAGTCGACGTTTAACCTTTCCTCTCTCCACCTTTTCTGGTGTCAAATCGTAACCTGTGTGTGTGAGACAATTTGAATCTTTGTGACATGTTATTCAATATTTTTGTATAATATTACAGAACTAATTTAAACTAGATTGTCCTAAATGTGGAACGATTAAATCATTTAAATCATGTTGAAGGATGAAACTTAATTACCGTATAACAGAATTATAGGAGTGGAGTTTGCTATAAGGATGAGCCATGATAAAGCCTGGAAGTGGTAAAACTTGACAGTTTCCTTTGCACTCCATTTTAGCAGACTCTCTACTGCCTCCTAGTGGTTTCGGACAGGGTTGGAGAGTAAATGATTACATATAATCCATTAAATGTAATCTTATTACAAACAACTAACTGTAATCTGTCAGGTTATCAGAAAAAATATTGTAATCAGATTACATATACTTTTTTAAAACGCAATTACTTAATGGATGACTTACATTCTGATAGGATGTTTGCGAAAAAAATACATTGACGCCTTTCTTTTTTTCTCAATGACATTCAATTCAGCATTGAAAAAAGGCCCAACTTTGTTCCACCAGAGCAAGTCTGACCACAAGTCAAAGACCACTATGATGGATCCTTTTTGTCTTCTTCTCATGCCTCTTAAAGGGAAAGTAATCCAAAAGTAACTGAAAGTAATCAGATTACGTTACTGAGTTTAGGTAATCCAAAAGTGACGTAACTGATTACAATTTTGGACAGGTAACTAGACAAACAGATTACATTTATAAATACCTTACCCAACCCTGGTTTGGGATCACTGAATGTTGATGGCCCTACACAGTGGGACTTAGCAGCTGTACTTTATCATGGGCCACATGAACACAACCAGTCACAAAGGCTGCATCTACACAGGTTGCCCAATTATTGCCAAATTAACGATCTAATTGTTTAAAAGAGCAATTAGTGGCAAAATATCAGAATTGGGCTGCCTGCATAAATGCATTCTATGGTGTTGTTGTGTTTTAGAGATGGCCTACATAGATGTTTCTCTGGGGGATTCAAGGGGATTTTGGCCTGGTAGGCTGACTGGCTGATCGTTGTGTGGAAAAAATTAGCAAACAAGATGCTCTCTTCTGAATTTAGCTGATAGTGTTATCACCCCCTGAACCACAATGGTTACAATAGGGGAAAAGTGTGAATGCAAAATGACTCAACTTTCATAATGAACAGTCCCTCTAAAACATGTATACCAAACATTAGGAACACCTTCCTAATATAGATTTTTCTTTGCCTTCAGAACAGCCTCAACTTATCGGGGAATGGACTCTGCAAGGTGTCGAAAGCATTCCACAGTGATGCTGGCCCATTTTCACTCCAATGCTTCCCACAGTTGTGTCAAGTTGGCTGGATGTCCTTTGGGTGGTGGACCATTCTTGATACACACATGAAAGTGTTGTGTGAAAAACCCAGCAGTGTTGCAGTTCTTGACACAAACCAGTGCACCTGGAACCTACTACCATACCCCGTTCAAAGGCACTTAAATATTTTGTCTTCCCCATTCACCCTCTGAATGGCACACATGTTGTTCTGATTAAAGAAGCAATAAAACTGGCCTTCTTTAGACTAGTTGTGTATCTGGAGCATCAGTATTTTTTTGGTTTTGATTACAGGCTAAAAACAGACAGAAACAAATTACTTTCTTCTGAAACTCGCCAGTCTATTCTTGTTCTGAGAAATGAAGGCTATTCCGCGAGAAATTGTCAAGAAACTGAAGATCTCGTACAACGCTGTGTACTACTCCCTTCACAGAACAGCACAAACTAGCTCTAAGCAGAATATAAAGAGGAGTGGGAGGCCCCGGTGCACAACTGAGCAAGAGAACAAGTACAATAGTGTCTAGTTTGAGAAACAGACACCTCACAAGTCCTCAACTGGCAGCTTCATTAAATAGTACCCGCAAAACACCAGTCTCAACATGAACAGTGAAGAGGCGACTCCGGGATGCTGGCCTTTTAGGCAGAGTTGCAAAGATGGTTGCTGATAATGGGCCACTGTGACGCCTATGTAGATATTCCATAAAAAATCTGCCGTTTCCAGCTACAATAGTCATTTACATCATTAACAATGTCTACACTGTGTTTCTGATCAATTTTATGTTATTTTAATGGACAAAAAATGTGCCTTTCTTTAAAAAAAAGTGACATTTCTAAGTGACCCCAAACTTTTGAACAGTAGTGTATGCATATAATCATAAGAGAAGGGAACAAAGCACTCAATTCTCACATCTCGTCAAGTTCAAAGTAGTTGAGAAGCTCTCAAGTCACAATGACCAGGTCATGTCACATGTCCATATTCAAATCTATAGTATACTACACTGTCATTCCATTCACTATCTTTACAATCAAATCAAATAACTCAAGACACTGACCACACAGCAGAGGCATATTCCCTGAACAATGATCCACACATAGTATATTTCACTGTTTACTGCTTAGTTTGCATAGTGTGCATTCCCATCGTAGACTCTGCCTGTGTAATGGCATAAAGACAGGTTTTTTTTTTTTAAAGTATGGGCCTATGGGGAAAACGAGTGCCATCATACATTAGATTTACAGTAAGGGTAATTTAAGTATTTGGCATACAACATCACCTATCCTTATAAGGTGAGGATGAACCTGTAAACAGGTAATTGTTGAGAACTCCTACTTTGTTGCTAGGTTACTACACCCACAGGAGTCCCCCAACTAACAGGGACTCCCCGCCCTACAAGTGTCTTAACCACACACCATTTTGTAATGGAAACAGTTACAGCGGACATGTGCAGGCACACTGAAGGAGTCGAAAGCGAAAGCCACAAAAGAAACTGTGTTTACTGAAAAGCCAAGCAGCTTATGGTTCCATATAAGGGAATTCATAGACAAGGGTGTATGTGGTCTATCTGCCATTTAAGTGAGTTAAGGGGTGTGTGGTATAAGTCCATCTTGCCTTATAGTCCTTGTAATCTCACAAAAAGCACAGACAGACAGAGAGTGGGACATAACACAGCAGGGTTATATACAAATTGTAATGAGAAAAATTAGCTTATTAGTTTAAGACTCAATTACTGTAGGCTATTGCCTGTTGTGTTTAGATGAATGCCATGATGATGACATGGGGCCTCATTTATCAACCGTGAGTACATTTCATACTAAAATCTGGCATAGGTGGAGATTGTAGGAGTTGCGTGCTCAACAAATGATTGGGATTTATCAAACTGTTGCATGGAACATACAGAGCCTTCAGAAAGTATTCATACCTCTTGACTTTTTCCACATTTTGTTATGTTACAGCCTGAATTCAAAATGGAAAGGCTTGAAAATTGCTGTTCACCACTGCTCCCCATCTAACTTAAGAGTTTGAGAAAATCTGTACCGACCCTTCTGGACAAATCAGTTGAAATTACACATATCACCGGCACATGACAATCATATCAGATCTGACCCATGACGCGTGACATTACTTTGAATTTTGGATACGACCCTTCTGGACAAATCAGTTAAAATTACACATACTTACGGCCCTTGATAATCACATCAGATCCGACCCAGATGCGTGACATTACTTAGAATTCTGGATCCGGACCTGCTCACGTCCCAGATCGGGTCTCAGGTATTCGGTACCTGAGAGGTATTCGGTAAGAGCCATACTACACTGAACAAAAATATAAACGCAACATGCAACAATTTCAAAGATTTTACTGAGTTACAGTTCATATAAGGAAATCAGTCAAATCCATTCATTAGGCTCTAATCTATTCACATGACTGGGAATACAGATATGCTTCTGTTGGTCACAGATACCTTGAAAAAAGGTAGGAGCATAGAGTTGATCAGGCTTTTGATTGTGGAATGTTGTCCCACTCCTCTTCAATGGCTTTGCGAAGTTGCTGGATATTGGTGGGAACTGGAACACGCTGATCCAGAACATCCCAAACATGCTCAATTGGTGAAATGTCGGGTAAGTATGCAGTCCAGTCCATGGAAGAACTGGTACAGCTTCCAGGAATTGTGTACAGATCCTTGCAACATGGATCTCATGCTGAAACATGAAGTGATGGCGGCGGATGAATGGCACAACAATGGGCCTAAGGATCTCGTCACAGTATCTCTGTGCATTCAAATTGCCATGGATAAAATACAATTGTGTTCGTTGTCCGTAGCTTATGCCTGCCCATACCATAACCTCACCGCCACCATGGGGCACTCTGTTCACAACGTTGACATCAGCAAACCGCTCTCCCACACAACGCCATACATGCTGTCTGCCGGTACAGTTGAAACTGGGATTCTTCTCCAGTGTGCCAGTGGCGATCGAAGGTGAGCATTTTCCCACTGAAGTTGTCTACGACGCTGAACTGCAGTCAGGTCAAGACCCTGGTGAGGACGATGAGCACACAAATGAGATTCCCTGAGATGGTTTCTGATAGTTTGTGCGGAAATTCTTCGCTTGTGCAAACCCACAGTTTCATCAGCTGTCCAGGTGACTGGTCTCAGACAATCCCACAGGTGAAGAAGCCAGATGGGGAGCTCCAGGGCCGGAGTGCTTACGAGTAGTCTGCGGTTGTGAAGCCGGTTGGACGTACTGCCAAATTCTCTAAAATGGCTTATGGTAGAGAAATGAATATTCAATTTATTCAATTATCTGGCAACAGCTCTGGTGGACATTCCTGCAGTCAGCATGCCAATTGCACACTCCCTCAAAACATCTGGGACATTGTGCTGTGTGATAAAACTGAACATTTTAGTGGCATTTTATTGTCCCCAGCACAAGGTGCACCTGTGTAATGCTGTTTAATCAGCTTTTTGATATGCCTCACTTGTCAGGTGGATGGATTATTTTGGCAAAGGAGAAACGCTCACTAAAAGGGATGTAAACAAATTTGAGCACAAAATTAAAGAAATAAGCTTTTTGTACGTATGGAAAATTTCAGGGACCTTTTATTTCAGCTCATGAAACATGGGACCAACACTTTAGATGTTGCATTCCTATTTTTGTTCAGTGTATATTTGTGCACTCGTGAACGAGGATTACAACTCCGCCTGGAACACGCAAGTGGTTAAATGTAAAAACATTACTAAGTGCCAAATAAAGTAACAAGGTTGATGATTTCTTCTTAAATCAGCCACAAATCCCCTTGTGACAGGGTGAATGGAACCTTGTGTGCAACAGGAGTGGCAATTGAATCGAAGCTTCACAAAAACGTTGTATGCTCGACCCGCTCAGTTTTCCACCACAAAATTTCCAAAAAGAGTAGAACCAGCTCACCTGCTTTTACACTATGATTTGACTAATAGATGTTTAATGTTTCTTTTGAAATAAATATTTCAAATGGAATAGTTTCATCATATTAAAAAGCGAGTTCAGTTAACGCAACAGGGTAGACCTTAAAATGAGGGAGAGACGTAAATGAAACACTAAATAATTATCTTCAGAAATGAATTTGTCAAAGCAACAAAATAACTAGGGCTTTACAATGATGGAGAAACGTAGGGATTGACGGAGGGACACTTTAGCAAGCCGATATTCAGATGTATTGACTTCTCCATGCGGTCTATATTAAAAGGGGACTTCATTTAATAAACAGGCTTTTAAAATTCAATATTGGTGCACAATTTCCCCTTAAAATATCAAAGGGATGGAAAAGGCACTCTTTTCGTAGAACTACCTATTCGTTGTGTAGCAGGAACAAACCAGTCATGACTGAAAAGGAAAGACATGTCCTGCAATATGATTTAGGCCTAGGCTATAAAAAAATAAAAGCAAAAGAAACATATTAGGATTCATGCTGCTATCTGATCTCCTAATGTATCCGTTTTACAATTAGATCTACATGTTTTTATTAGCCTACCATTATTATAATACACATGAATCAAACACCTCCACTTCCTCCCAAATAACAATATTTGCTTGCAATACAATTGTTCCACCACTAGAAAATGTGAATGCGCATGGGGAAATGGAATACCTAGTCAGTTGCACAGCAATGCATTCAACCAAAATGTGTCTTCTGCATATTGTATGAACTGTACCTGCACACTTCCCAATTAAGTTCAACATTTATCAATACCAACCTTTGCGGGAAAACTGCCACAAGCAAGGTTTAGAGTATTTTTTGTGCGCAAGCAACTCTGATAAATGAGGCTCCTGGCTGTCTTCTATGTTCTTAAATTCTGATACTGAAAAACTGATAAACACCTCCATCTAGAGGACAAACTGGAGCATGACAGTCTAGACTAGGCATCAAATTGTCAATAAAAACAGATCAAGAAATTTGAATATTTTATTCCTCAGACAAATGATATATCACTGATCAAGGAAAGTCTCACTATCAAACAGAGGAATGTGGAATATTTACATCGTAACAACCCAGATGGAGATATGTCCAAATTAGCTGCTGAAAAATAGAACTAGAATTAATAAGTGTCTTTCAATGGGACCAAGTGTCACTGTCAACAGGAAGTGACCTCAGTGCTCCTCAGAAAATGAGCCTTACTTCTTCTCCACCAGCTGTGGTTCAGAGAGTTTCTGGATGGCCAGCTCCTTCACCAGGTTCTCCACACAGCTCTTGAACAGAGGCTCCGGCTCCTGGGACACAAAACAATAAGAGTCCAGTGAGAGAGAGTATGGGACAGAGTGGATAAAATCTAAAAATGAGTCGATGTCGACCGTGTATGTTTACCCTGGCAGGGTGATCACTGAGTGACACCTGTTCTTATTGACTGAAACGATGCAGTTACCTTGTGCTCCAGTTGTCTCATTTTCTCCACGGCCTCATCCACACTCAGGCCAACCCACTCAGCCTCCTCTGCAGGGATCTCAAACTGCTGCTGGGGGCAAGGGAAGAGGGGGCGAGGACAGAACGAGAGGGAGAGATAATGTAATGAGATCTTTTAACCATCTACAAACTTTGTGCAGCACTTTCACGGACTTTATGAACTGCTGCTTCATCTCCTATAGCAACTTGATGAACGCTCAAGACAAAAAAAAGTGTGTTGATACTTCAAACCGTCATGGTCCAAAACATAACGAACCCACTTTGTACTTGGTGTAGATCTTCTCCCTCTTGGCAGGGTCCTCTGGGTAGAGCTGGGTGTCTTTAAAGGCCAGCCTCAAGAGCATGGCCCGCCTCAGGTCCATTCCTAGCTTGGAGTTCAGGTCCTCCTTTGGTGTCTGGAAGAGAATCAATCAAGTCACTGGATGATGAAACCCATGCTAAGTGTCATCTTCTCAAAACACTGCACGTTGGGAGAATTTACATATGTTCACACACTATAGCTAAAGATGACAACATGCAGCCTCCTCTCTCACCCTCAGGATGTAGAAGTCAAAGCCGTAGGCAGCATCAATGAGGTCTAGGGCGCGAGCCGTTACGGTGATGGTGAACTTGTGGTTGAGGATCTCACTGTACAACTCTCTGGTGAACAGCTGTGGCTTCCAGACTCTTTCCAGCCTGGTGGAGAGCTGAAGAGAGAGACAATGTTAGGATACATGCTCAGATATAGAATAAAGTGTGTATGTGAATACAGGGAACAAAACAAATGTTAATTATTGCCCTGCATAGTACTCACTTTGTCATTGTTGGCATATCTGAAGCCTGATATCCATCCCTCGCCTCCCCATAGGCCATCATGGGACTCTGGGGGGTAGTAGATGGGGATGGGGACGTCTTGTACCCGCTCCTTGTGCCCTGTTTTGGGGTTGGCCCTGTACTTGACTCCCAGGGCCTTCCAGTGGACCGGGGTGGGCTGCGTGGTTTCCTCCAGAGAGCGGAGGTAGTGTTTGGGGAGGCGGGCATAGATCCCCTGCTTCAGTTTCATGGCTTCCCAGATTTTTGGGGGGTACTTGTGGAGAGGCATGGTCACTGAGCTGGTGTTGACACACGCCTAGTTGGGGAAACATACAAATATCATAGGGCAAAGATTAGTCTTATTTACAGTTCCTTTCTTATTTCGTTAAAGGAATATCGTTGCATTTAAATGTGCTTATGTTAAACTCATTGTTAGACAACAGCAAGGTAAGGTCGATGTAGCTAGCTAATTTAGCTATCTATGTTGCTGCTGGATTGTCCGGCAGTCAACGGCGAACAATAACGCACGTTGGGATCACTAAACTAGCTAGCTAGATAGGACAGCAATGAAGCCATTTATAATATAATTCCAAAATTGTTGCCAAATACTTGTTTCTACTCAGCTCAAATAGCAATTTACCTTTGAATTGGATAAGCGACAAATTACACCATCAAAAGAAGCTTATTTCTCTCCACGTTACTTCAATACCAAGGACATGCACACATTTCCGTAAAAGATGGTTCCGCCCACTCTAACAAGAACATTGATTGGTTAAGAAAAAATACGTTGAAGTGGTGATTGGTTTATCGGGCTTGCCAGTCATTATGTACATCTGGTCTGGTTCGTTGAAGGATGCATACAATGTGGGCCGCGGCGCGCGCAGCACCTGACTTTTGATTGACCGGTCATCTCATTTTAGTCATTTAGCAGAAGCAGTCAAGTGCTTTGCTCAAGGGTCGGGGATTCGAACCCACGGCCTTTCAGTAACTGGCCGAACGCTCTAATGTAACCGCTAGGCTACTTTTCATCATCAATACCAAACTGTATTAGAAAGCATGACTCAAATGTATCAGAAAGCATGACTATGTTAAGTTGAAATAAAACCTTCCAACAAAAGCAGACATGAACTATCATCCACTGTAGCCATTTAATTTCAAGAGCATTATTACAAACGGATTTTGTTGTTGCGTAGAATTCTCTATTAGCGAATTGCGACGAATATTATAGGTAGGGGATCAAAGTCGACACATTTTTGCCCTCAGAAATTACGCCCGAAAGGTGGAATTGAACCACTCTGCCGCTAAGCAGCGGTTAGTAAATGCCCGGATGAGCTTCGGTGGTCCGAGGTGTGGTTTGAAGCCTGCACCGCAGAACACCGAAGCTCATCCGGGCATTTACTAGAGAGTTTCCAATGACGATTTATACCTGACAGTGTACATAAGTGTTTCAGTCTCGGTGACCAACTTTTGTGGCAAAAGCAACCATGCTATTTAGTATAAGGTATGTAAGCATTTGCTCCATTGAAAATAACAAGCGTTTTATTGACTCTATAATGAAAGAAATACAAATATTAACGAAATTTGTTGTTAAAGGAGGGCTTTTCGAAATAATGCAAAATAGCTCTGATTTTATTGGCTGGTGGATAACAAAAGGGGTGGAGTTTCTATAGTCTGTATCCAGGGTCACCGACAAATAATGTCTGATCCCTGGCTCTGACCCAACTCCCCAAGGGTGTCTCATGTGTGAAATAGGACCAATGTAAGCACCCACCTAATTATTTTACTTTATTATCTCTGTAGAGAGGTATCTTAGGCAAAATACTGTAAATGTAGGCCTATTTACTGCATGTGATTGGCAGGACACTGAAGGTAGAATTGCCCATCATAAAGAGAAATTATGACAAAATGCACGAGTGGTTGCACCAGTCTAAGGCACTGCATCTCAGTGTTAGAGGTGTCACTACAGTCCCTGGAATCCAGGCTGTATCACATCCGGCTGTGATTGGGAGTCCCATACGGCGCCGCACAATTGGCCAAGTGTCGTCCAGGTTTGGCCGGGGTAGGCCGTCATTGCAAATAAGAATTTGTTCTTAACTGACTTGCCTAGTTAAATAAAGGTTACATTTTAATAAAATAAAAAATACAAATACATTAGGCTATGTAATCAGTGTCTCTAACGTAGGAAGAACATGACTTTGGTTTTCTCATTTGTGGGTTCATTCATTTCAGACATGTTTTGTGCACAAAGGAAGCAGAAAGTCTTTGGTTAAAATAATTTTATTACAGCGCTTTTGGTGAAGATAGGTACACAACCTTATAAAAGCAATCCATGTGATATTTCAGGATCACACATGTACTGTATATTTTTATATACTAAAACAGGGGTTCAAAAACTGTTTTGGCCCACCACCACCCCATTTTGATATCTGAAAATTCTTGTGACCACAACAATGTGAAAGAAATGATGTAGCCTAATTAACAACCAATTTTTACTCTTTTTTACTCTTTTTACTCAGTCAATTGAAAAACATTTAAACATTATTTCTGATTGTCTTCTCAACTCACCATCACATACTTTTTAATGTGGGGCTATGTTAGTCAATTGCAATTTAGTCTGACATACGGTCTCTTATCTCACCACCACCAATAAGATGGGTATGTCGCGTTGGAACATCTTATGCCGCGTTCAAACCTACTGGGAACTCGGAACTGGGAATTAAGAAATACATCTCTGACTTCCAACTTCAGCGCATTCAAAACAACTGGGAATTCTGAAAAAAAACGAGCTTTGACTGAGGAAAATCGTTTTCAACGTCATCCAACTCTGAATACTAACTATACTAACTTTCCAAGTTGGAATTGAGAGTTGGATGACGTTCAAAACGATTCAATATGTATTTTCCCAGTCGGAGCTCGTTTTTTCAGAGTTCCCAGTTGTCTTGAACTCACTGAAGTCTGTTCCCAGTTCCAACCTCCAGTTGTTTTGAACGCGGCAGAAGTAATGCTGGATTGACATCGTGGCCAATGTATTCAAACTTTTCTGGCCCATGGTGTTGAATGCTGCGGTATATCTCCAAGTTCTGTGCTCAGCTCTTTTGCCGCCAGTTGCTCTCGGTGTATCATATGGCAGAGGGAAACACATTTATAAATAGAGTGCAGAAGCCTGCCCACTGTCCCGCCATAGATGGTGCCCCAACTGTGCAAAAGCCCACCATACAGTAAAATCCCCAGGGAAGCCAAGCCAGAAAATAATGCCATATTACAACCTAGTAATTGGTTTAGCCACAGAAAAAGGCAGCAACCTTCCCACTAGCCATGTTTGGCTGAGATAATGAGTGGGCTGGACATGTCGAAAGATGAGTTTGGATTGGTCTGCTATATAGCGCGCTTCTGTCTATTTGAGCTGGTCAGTATGTGAAGGTAATCCTGTCTAATCCGTCTTTTAAAAAATATATATCTCGTAGTAGAACTACATAAGTGTTGCTCTCCACTTTTCTGGAGAACAGTTTTTAAATCAGTGGAATTAGAGTATGATAGCTAAGGAGATGGAGAAAACACCTGTCTCTGGATTACATCTTCAAACTTAAGGCAACCATGGCATCCATGATAGGGAGAAGCGTCCATCCATGATGTAAAAGGTAAGATAGTCTAGCTAGCTACATTTTCAGATATTACACGTTTCTAATTTTGACAGAATGTTACGTGTATGATCTTATTATTCGTATCTCAGAGCCATTTGCTTTGCTAATTATAGCCTAATGTTATCTAGCTAACATTGAACCTGGTTGGTTAGCTACCTGCAGATTCATGCAGGGTAGTAACGTCATGAGTTGGGATTATGGTTCATTGTTTAGCTAGCTAGCTACAAGACTCCACTATGCAAGTAACCATTTCAATAGAATATCACTGCGACAACTGTTGATAGACGTAGCTGGTAAATTATCTCTGGCTATCTACTCTGATGTCAGAGCACTCTCGTCTGAGTGTGCCAGAGAGCAGAATAACTGACGAATTTACGAACACAACACCCATTGAATATGGCCGGTGTCAGTAAACGTTGGCAATTAAAAAAAAAAAATGTTGCCAGAAGCACAGTTGCAGTCACCAATGCTCTGGATAACTTAAAAACAGCCTAACCAGCTCTGCTAGGGCGAGTAAAATGGTTAGTGAGCTGTTCTCTCATTTGTGTCTGGAAGTAGCTAGCAAGCTTGCCAACGTTAACCAGTTAGCTTGGGTGCTTGACTGCTGTTGTTAGGGCAGAACGCTCGGATCAACCCTTAAAGAGATGGGTGGGGCTAAAGCTTAAGAGGGTGTGAACGATGCTGAATGGGTGTAGACAAAGAATAGCTCTCCAGTAGGTACCAAAATATTCAAAGGCCATTTTCTCAAAAGTGAGTTTACAAGTTGATCAATTTTCAAAGCAGAATTACTTTCCAATTGGTCCTCAAATGCAGTGTATGATATACAATTTTGTAGTTCTGTGTCTCTGCTTTAATCCAATGTAAAAAAACACAATTTCAAATTTTGCTACATAAAAACTAATCAAGGCGGTCGGTCACAATATGTTTGACTTTCAGTCTCACTTACAGTACTCAGCTAGCAAATGCAGCTAGCTAGTTTAGCCTACTCAAACACCTTGCTCAAACAGAAGGATGCTATGTTAGCTAGCTTGCTATGACTATCCAACACAACACTGGAACTCTTCCAACTCAAGGTAAGCTTTTGGTTTGACAAATTTATTGCCACCGGGGCCTGCCTGTGTAAGTGCTAAACTGCATACTAACTGTACACTATAATATTACTGCATGATTGTAGCGGGTTTACTAACGCATTAGTTCTATTAGCTATGTTGACTATGATGTTACTTTAGCAAATATGGTGACAACAATGTAGGCTGTGTGTAGCAGTTATGATATGGTTTGGCTTGGAAAGGTTTTTTCGCCTGGTCACATATAGCTGATGTGTTGTACATTGAAGTCCACAAGCAAAGGGAAAAGGTGAGAAGAGGAGAGCGCATAGATGCGAGAAGGAATACAGCCTGCTTGCTATGAAAGTGAACTGTGTTTACGTGTGATCAGGGGTGTATTCATTCTGCCGATTCTTTTGAAATACATTTCTTGAACGGAAGCAAACAAAACGGGGTTAAACATACCTGAATTTGTCCAATAGAAACTCTCGTTTGCAACTGTTGGACTAATGATTACATCCTATGGTAGTATTAACTATGGATGAGGCATGCGAAATCAATACAGACCAATGTCAAGCTTGGATTCACCATGCCAAAAGGTTTTCCCACAGTGCATGAACAATGAGGACATTCACTGTGATGTGGATGATAATTTATGGCTAAATGCTCAAGACAGGCTTGATGCAAATGAATGTGTGCTAAACGTTATGTTTTATTTTCATTCATTTAATTTGTTTCATTTAATTTCTTACATTTGATTACAGATAGACACCTATGTTGGTATTATATATATATATATTTTTTTTGCATGAATGATTGTAGAGGATGTCTTCATTGATCACACCTTTGATTACACATTGGATAGATACTGTATTACGGAAATTATAGATTTTCTGTCAATTTCGTTGGGTAATGTAAGTGTATTGCCTAATGTGAAAACGGTGTAATCTACTGTAATTTACTGTAGCATATTACTTTCAGCACTTCTAAGGGCGATTTGAAACATGTATCTTGCATTGTTTGCTATTGGATTAGCTGGTAGTTAAAATGACTACATTGAAAAGATATCATTATGTTGTGTTCGGTTATTAAACCAATGTACTCGTTACATTTCCAAAGCGATAAAAAAAACGAACAGTACTTAAAGCTGTGTGTGTGTATGTCTGAGAGTGTGTGCAAGTGTTAAACTTCAAGAACATTTATAACAGGGAGTACTTAAACATACTTAAAGGCCTACTTAAACATTGGGAGCATTAATAGCTAGCTGTATGCTTCCGTGACTTTTGTTGTTTATGGTGAAAATACTAGAAACACTTTCTGATGGAGATAATGTTGTGTTTCCGTCCCTTACAATCAATGCTTGTAACTCAATGCGCTGTCTTTTAAATATACATATTTTTCTTTAGGGCCAAATATGAGCAAAATCTAAAATTGAGATGAATCACGATTAACTAATGCCATTAACTCGATTAATTACTGTGATCGTTTGACAGCACCTAAATGTTCAATGTACACAAAATGTGAATGATAAGACATAAAATATATCACCATTGCGCAATAATGGAAGTGAAAATATGCTTGAAATGGCATTATTGAATAAATTCTTCATTGGGTGAGTGACTTGGCTTACAATCTACTGTGTCTTTGGTATGGCACCGTGTTAATACAATGAAATACAATACCAGCATAATGATGTAGTACATGCATAGATTATACATTATATACAGTAAACATACAGGCACTTTCTGAGTACCCATAGGAATGATGTTAATTATCCCACCCCATCCCAAAACACACACACAAGCATGATGACTACTGTGATTTCTACTCTTTACCTGAGAGCCTAATTCTTACATTAGGCTATCTAGCACTCTCAAATTACCTCAATGACATGGGGACGAAGTCTTTCAGAATATTCTGACAATAATAATAATATATTATATTCATTCCCCAGGCTGCATCTTAATTTCCCAAAGTGGTTTACTCCCCTTCAGTCCTCTACATCTCACATCACATTCATATGAAGGAAAGAAGGCAAGGAGCCCACTCTTCATTACTGAGATACATCCTAGGGCAAAGGTCCTTCCCTCAAAGAAAGGCGTTCTCTATGATCAGCACGTGAGGCTCCTCAGTTTCCCCAGCAGGGGGTGCCAGTGGCTCTGCAGACCCTTCCTCCAGAGGAGCACAGCACATCTTCCCAGCACAGCCCTTCCCACAGGCCAGGCTGCAGGTCAGGTGTGAGGGCAGTGGGGGAATCTCCCTATGGATGATGGTGGGTGTGGTGCTGTTGTTTTCCAGGTTGCCGTTGGCTGTGGGAGTGGAGAGGAGGAACTCTGGTTGTACGGTGCAGCAGCTCACACCTACACTCTGTAGCACCTTGGTGACCCCAGACATCAGATCACCACACCTGTGGGAATAGATGCATACTGAGGTAACTGTATTACAGACCTTCCAACACCATCTCCCCAACATCAACATTCATTGTTTTGTACTATAAAAACAGATAAAAACCTGTGTATCTGGAACCCAGCGTGGCAGTGGACATGTACAGACGCCACCAGGCAGCTCTCTGTCAGCTGCCACACATGGAGGTCGTGCACCGCCTGCACCCCTGACACACTGGCGATCTGCCGGCCCAGATCAGACACACACACCTGGGGCGGGACGGCCTGGAGCAGCAGCCAACCGTAGCGGCACACCTGGGGCAGAGCGGTGGCCAGCAGCACCATCACAGCCACCATGGAGAAACCAGGGTCCAGGTAGATGAAGGGGCCACAGGCCCCAGAGCCATGCAGGCAATCTGGGCCCAGGAGTAGCAGGGTAAGCCCGTTGGTGAGGGCCAGGATGGAGCCCAGCAGTGCCTGGGTGAGGGTGATGAGGGATTGGAGAAAGGCGGGAAGTTGGACCCTGAGCCTTGTGGGGCTTTCTGACTTTAGGGCTGAGGCTGTGGTGGGGTCTGTCTGATTATCTGAGGAGACAGGATAAAAAGGGGGTAAGGCAGGAAGAACTGGACAAAACTGAAATAATTAGTCCGTCTGCCACCCATTAAATGGCTTAAAATTATTATTATTATTTTTTTGTCTGTTTCACTTAAAGAGATTTCACTTTTGTATACACAGTACCCAGTAGTTCTGAAAGTAGTGTTCACGAGCCAAAAATGTGCAGATATGTGCGCCACGTCATTGCTCTCTCTGTTGTGCTGCTGTGCATGTGCATCATGTGCATCTTGCTAGCTATCACTTATATGGCAAAAGCTCATTGGTTGAACTCGAATTAGTGGGGGGCTGGCCCAGGTGGGGGAGAATGGTGCAGCACAGTTTTGGACCATGTCTCTAAAGTCAAAAGGTTTGACAGCAATGCCATAAAATTAAAGTCAGTTGGGAACAGGTCTTTGATGTCCCAATACCTTGGCATCGGATCTATGAACTGATATGTAAAACAACAATTGACACACATTGTCTGACCGGTGCAGCCTCGAGGAAACATAATCAATAGAACATATTCTAGCACTGTCCTTCGGTGGCTGGCTTTTGGAGTCAGGTCCAGGAGTGATTATGTCATAATATCAGGGTTCAGATGGACCAAAATATTGTTGGGGGATCTGAAAAATCACAATCAGTCAATGGGTAATACCATTGTAGTCTTGGGTAAAGGAGGGTTGGAGTTCAAATCAGAACTAATGGTGGATTGGCCGCTGTGATTGAATATCCAGCATTTGCAGAAAGAGGAAATTAGGGACATACAAGTATGTATAATCATTTAACTACATGCACCGTACATGAGTGAAAATAGCTGTAAGTAGCAGTACAAGTATTGTTGCATGTTAGTATACTCCAATCAGGGGAGGAGTGTGGGGTTAAATAAAACCATAATAAAAGGGGATTAGAAATGATGCAAACAATTAAATTGATAGAACCCAAAATCTATCTGCAATATTAAAGCTGATCTACACCCTAGTTCTCCTTTTGATTTGTTGTTAAATTCCAGACTAGGACAGATAAGACCACAAAATGCAGCATCCTCCCCAAGCATAGGAATGACTCATCCACCAAATACCAAAATGTACTGTGAAGGCCAAAGACAGGAAGATAACATTTCTCACCTCTGTGTCCCACACACTTAGACACCTCAGAGTTGGGGTACGTTGGATGACAGCCACTGGCCTCTGGATGTGGGAAGTTGTTTGGTGTCTCTGAAGTTCTGCAGTCTGCAGGGAGTGTGTGCGAGTCTGCAGGGAGTGTGTGCGAGTCTGCAGGGAGTGTGTGTGCTCCATGGCAGTGGTCTGAAAGGAGACCCTGAGGGGCCAAGGTATGGAGTGGAGATGTCTGGGTTGGGTGCTGAGAGTCTCTGTCAGGGTTCAGGACACTGGAGGTCCCAGGGTTACAGAGTACAAGTGTTCCATCTTGGAAGGCACCATCCAGAGATGTAGTGAGGTTACTGAGGTCATTCTCTCCCCCCACTCCAGTGCTGTCTTTGGTCTGGACCTTGGCCTTGACTGTGGTGTGTTGGAATGAAAAACAAACAGACGTTCATTGCTTATATTCTAGTTAACCTACTAGAATAATGCAGAACTTGTACACAATTCCCTCCCACACTGACATTAATAATAAAAGCAAAGAATGCACTGTGCCTTTTCCATTCACACCAAGGACAGAGCTCTCCTCCCCCTCCCAGGCAGCTCTAGTCTTGGTCCCAAGCCAGCTACCCCAGCTGAGCCCCAGCACCAGGAGGTTGTAGAGCAGGCTGACAGCCCCCATCACCGTGGCCAAAAGAGGGCGCAGTATAGGGTGGGGCTGCAGGGTGTGGCTGAGGATATCCAGAGAGACAGAGACACACAAGGCAGCCAGCAGGAGAGCTGAGATCAGAGCCCCCAGGGGCTGGACCCTCGCTTCGCTGTAGAACAGGCCACACAGGGAGGCCTGAGGGGGGAGGCGTCGGGGAAAAGGGTTGGCTGGAATAGACAGGGTGGGATGGGGATAAGAGGTTAGCTGGTTGGACTCAGAGTGGTCAGGGGAGAAACAATGGGTGGTTGTAGGGGTGAGAGGTTTGGAGGGAAACTGGGAAGTGGTGGTGAGGACAGGGGTTGAGAGGGGAGGAGAGGGACAGGAAGCTGAGCTGAAGGGGATGGGGGAGACACAGGAGGTGGTTAGGGCATATGGGGGAGATTTGACAGGTGACTGAGTGGGGGTGGAGGTGATGGAGGTGATGGAGGTGGAGAGAGGGGAGGCAGGTGGCGGTTTTGGGGGGCCTCTGCCCAGGGTAGGAGGAGCAAGAGGAAGAGCCATGTGCATGAGGATGAAGAGGGTGTGGAAGACGTCCACCATGGTGATTAGGGAGTTACAGAGGCGGCTGACAACAATCTCACACAGCAGGAGCAGGAAGGTCAGGACCAGCATGCATCTGTGCAGGGCACTGCCGTGGGGGAGCCCCAACCTGCTTGCCATCTCACCTGTCAGAGGATACAGACACATGAAAAAAGTAACATTTCATGCTTAATATTGATGGAGCAGCCCATCAGATGCAATAATTGTATAGCTTTTTCTATCAATGTTTACTGCTGCAGAGGTTATTTGGTTACCCAAAGTACAACATACACTCTTAAAAAATGGGTTCCAAAAGGGTTCTTCGGCTGTCCCCATAGGAGATCCCTTTTGGCTTCCAAAAAAGGTTCTCCATTTCTCCTATGGGGACAGCCGAATAACTCTTTTAGGTTCTAGATAGCGCCCTTTTATCTAAGACTGTACTGATAGAAACAAAGTTACAAATTAGGCAAATCCTGTAACCTTTAGTTGTAGCTAATCTGCCCAGTGCTATAAATTGACAAATTTGATTTGAAATGTTTCAAAGGAGCTTTAGCACTTCTCTTGTACAGTGGAATGTGTTACCAGCCTAGCTGATCCTAAAAAGTCATATAGGAATTAGTTTCACAGCATGAATAACCTGCTTGGAGCGCACACAAATTTACCATATGTGCTCTGACTGAAATACATAAATCAAAAAGTGAAAAACAATTACCGGTAGCCTAATGCAATGAGCAATGATGTGCTCTAAAAATCAGAGCAATTAAAATTAGGATAGTCTGACGACAAAAAAAATCCCTGACAAATGGTTTGCCACTATCACTTTTACATAGTGTGAATGAATATTTACATTATTGTTTTAGAGTTTCTTTACCTTTAACGCGCGGTAGATCACAAGCGTCAAATAAAATAATCACCTGGTAAATGGCGGCGAGATAATACGTCCACATTTGCGCTTCTGCGCGCCGAATTAAAAAGTTTCCTCATGTGTTCTGCTCCGTTATTCTCTCTCTCCTCTCTCTCTTTTTCTCTCCCACGCCCACCAAACCCCCAGGTTATAATCGCTGTCATGTGAGGGGATTCGCTCTCATCATCCTTCATTATCCCCAGTCTGCTGTCCCGTTCCCTTGTGTGGGTTAAGAGGAAAGCCCACCCACCCATTTAACCCTTTACTGCCCACATATCAAAAAAAGGTAATGCTGAGTGAAAGTAATTTAAACCTGAGCAAAGATTATACCATACTGAACAAAAATATAAACGTAACATGCAACAATTTCAACAATTTTATTTAGCACCAGTTCATATAAGGAAATCAGTCAATTAAAATGAATTAATTCGGCCTTAATCTATGGATTTCACATGACTGGGCAGGGGCGCAGCCATAGGTAGGCCCACCCACTTGGGAGCCAGGCCCACCCACAGGGCAACCAGGCCCAGCCAATCTGAATTCGTTTTTCCCCACAAAAGGACTTTTTCACAGACAGAAATACTCCTCAGTTTCATCAGCTGTCCGGGTGGCTGGTCACAGACAATCCTGCAGGTGAACAAGCCGGACGTGGAGGTCCTGAACTGGTGTGGTTACACGTGGTCTATGGTTGTGAGGCCGGTTAAACGTACTGCCAAATTATCTAAAACAATGTTGCAGGCGGCTTATGGTAGAGAAATGAACATTACATTCTCTGTCAACAGCTCTGGTGGACATTCCTGTAGTCAGCATGCCAATTGCACACTCCCTCAAAACTTGAGACATCTGTGGCATTGTGCTCTGTGACAAAACTGCACATTTTAGAGTGAACTTTTATTGTCTACAGCACAAGGTGCACCTGTGTAATGATCATGCTGTTTAATCAGCTTCTTGATATGACACACCTGTCAGGTGGATGGATTATCTTGGCAAAGGAGAAATGCTCACTAACAGGGATGTAAACAAATTTGTGCACAAAATTTGAAATAAGCTTTTTGTGCGCATGGAATATTTCTGGGAACTTATATTTCAGCTCATGAAACCAACACTTTACATGTTGCGTTTATATTTTTGTTCAGTATATATACAGTGGGGCAAAAAAGTATTTAGTCAGCCACCAATTGTGCAAGTTCTCCCACTTAAAAAGATGAGAGAGGCCTGTAATTTTCATCATAGGTACACTTCAACTATGACAGACAAAATGAGAAAAATAATCCAGAAAATCACATTGTAGGATTTTTAATGAATTTATTTGCAAATTATGGTGGAAAATAAGTATTTGGTCACCTACAAACAAGCAAGATTTCTGGCTCTCACAGACCTGTAACTTCTTCTTTAAGAGGCTCCTCTGTCCTCCACTCGTTACCTGTATTAATGGCACCTGTTTGAACTTGTTATCAGTATAAAAGACACCTGTCCACAACCTCAAACAGTCACACTCCAAACTCCACTATGGCCAAGACCAAAGAGCTGTCAAAGGACACCAGAAACAAAATTGTAGACCTGCACCAGGCTGGGAAGACTGAATCTGCAGTAGGTAAGCAGCTTGGTTTGAAGAAATCAACTGTGGGAGCAATTATTAGGAAATGGAAGACATACAAGACCACTGATAATCTCCCTCGATCTGGGGCTCCACGCAAGATCTCACCCCGTGGGGTCAAAATGATCACAAGAACGGTGAGCAAAAATCCCAGAACCACACGGGGGGACCTAGTGAATGACCTGCAGAGAGCTGGGACCAAAGTAACAAAGCCTACCATCAGTAACACACTACGCCTCCAGGGACTCAAATCCTGCAGTGCCAGACGTGTCCCCCTGCTTAAGCCAGTACATGTCCAGGCCCGTCTGAAGTTTGCTAGAGAGCATTTGGATGATCCAGAAGAAGATTGGGAGAATGTCATATGGTCAGATGAAACCAAAATAGAACTTTTTGGTAAAAACTCAACTCGTCGTGTTTGGAGGACAAAGAATGCTGAGTTGCATCCAAAGAACACCATACCTACTGTGAAGCATGGGGTGGAAACATCATGCTTTGGGGCTGTTTTTCTGCAAAGGGACCAGGACGACTGATCCGTGTAAAGGAAAGAATGAATGGGGCCATGTATCGTGAGATTTTGAGTGAAAACCTCCTTCCATCAGCAAGGGCATTGAAGATGAAACGTGGCTGGGTCTTTCAGCATGACAATGATCCCAAACACACCGCCCGGGCAACGAAGGAGTGGCTTTGTAAGAAGCATTTCAAGGTCCTGGAGTGGCCTAGCTAGTCTCCAGATCTCAACCCCATAGAAAATCTTTGGAGGGAGTTGAAAGTCCGTGTTGCCCAGCAACAGCCCCAAAACATCACTGCTCTAGAGGAGATCTGCATGGAGGAATGGGCCAAAATACCAGCAACAGTGTGTGAAAACCTTGTGAAGACTTACAGAAAACGTTTGACCTCTGTTATTGCCAACAAAGGGTATATAACAAAGTATTGAGATAAACTTTTGTTATTGACCAAATACTTATTTTCCACCATAATTTGCAAATAAATTCATTAAAAATCCTACAATGTGATTTTCTGGATTTTTGTTTCTCATTTTGTCTGTCATAGTTGAAGTGTACCTATGATGAAAATTACAGGCCTCTCTCATCTTTTTAAGTGGGAGAACTTGCACAATTGGTGGCTGACTAAATACTTTTTTGCCCCACTGTAGTATCAATAAGAATAAAGCTGTGTCATAACGTCAGGGGGAAAGTTCCTAGTAAAGTTATATCCATCATAAAAACTCATTGTCATACTTAACCATGCTTGAGCGACCACATCTGGCTCTCCAAGACATGAGTGGAGTCTTGCGGCAACCCAAATGGCATCCCTCTGCTAGGGTTCTACGTTTTGATGGTTGTGATGAGACAGAAAATAAACGATAGACACTTAATTATTATTTTTTTTAAAAATAAAAACCTTTATTTAACTTGGCAAGTCAGTTAAGAACAAATTCTTATTTGCAATGATGGCCTACACCGGCCAAACCCGGACGATGCTGGGCCAATTGTGCGCCGCCCTATGGGACTCCCAATCACGGCCGGTTGTGATACAGCCTGGAATTGAACCAGGGTGTTTGCAGTGATGCCTCTAGCACTGAGATGCAGTGCCTTAGACCGCTGCGCCACTCAGGAGTCCGAGTCCAACTCAAGATTTATTGACAACCGGTCAGCAAGAGAAGCATATGAATAGCATACAATCTTCTAAATACATGTTAGATTACATCTTACATTCAGCAAGCTAGGGACTTTCCTTGGTCTCAGCCTATGAACTTCATACAGGATTGTCCAGGTTTGTCTTGTGATGGTCATGCTGACATGCCATCATCCCATGATACACAAATAGGAGGCTTAGTCGTGCCCTGGAGATATTATGCTATTACAAACAAAGGAGAACCCTTAGATTGAGAAGATCAACTCACCATCCCATGAGCAACCCATACTGGATACATACTAACCCACATGAGCACCACATACTACACAAACCTATCCCTCTGTAACAGAGTTGGGAATTCCAACCCAACCTGGGTGCAAACTCACAACCCTTTTCTTCCTCTCCATCCATGCCAGTGTAGATGCAGCGGTGCCAGAGCCCCATCTCAGACAGCTCCTCCCTGCCTACGTGCAGTCCAGTGGACAGTGAGCCAACAGGCTAGATGAGGGTTGACACCACAGAAAAGTCCCTTTCACCCTTATACCAACACGCCTGCACATTCCTCAGGCCCTGCTAAGCCCAGGGAAAGGCCTGGCGAGGAAGCATTTGATCACTTGCCACTGTCCTTAGAAAATAAACTCCCTATAAAGGTTGAATAGTTGGATCCTACAGATTTTATGAGGCTTTAATAAAAGAAAATAAGGTATGCGTGACGTCAGCCAGAGTAGCAGGTAATTAGGTAGCATGTTATCCCTCACATACATTCTCAGGTTAGAGCTGCTCTTTCAGCATTGCAGTCACACTCAATCCAATCTTTGCAAAAATTCAAACTGAATGTGTGTCCAGAGGTTGGCTGACTGACAACTTGCAAAATATTACATATTACAAGACATAGCATAATATATAATATCAACAACAATGTGGAGTATTTGTTCATCTATAAACCTACACAGTATATTACTTCCCGGCACCTGTCGATTCTATGGGATATCTGTGGATGTGCATAATTTCCCTCTACCCTCTTTTCAACGTCTTGTGCTCACTCTGCATGTCATCACAGTTATGACAGTGATGTTTGGGTATGTTGTCTGCAGTGGTGGAAAAGGTACCCAATTGTCACACTTGAGTAAAAGTCAAGATACCTTAATAGAAAATGACTCAAGTAAAAGTGAGTCACGCAGTAAAATACTATATGACTAAGTCTAAAAGTATTTACTTTTAAATATACTTAAATATCAAAAGTAAACATAATTTCTAAAATATACTAAAGTATTCAAATATAAGTGTAAATCATTTCAAAGTCCTTATATTAAGCAAACCAGAAGACACCATTTCATTGTTTTTATTTATTTAAGCATAGCCAGGGGCACACCAACATAATTTACAAACAAACCATGCTGTATGTATTATTTTCTTTAGGAATGTAGTAAAGTAAAAGTTGTCAAAAATATAAATAGTAAAGTACAGATACCCCCAAAAAACTACTTAAGTAAAAAATACTTTAAAGTACTACTTAAGTACTTTACGCCACTGGTTGCCAAAGGGAAAAATTTGCCAGAACGGACACACAAGACTGAATGAGTTTGGTCTGTCCACTGACACTCAAATAGTTTAATAGCTAACACTGCTGACCATTAACTTTCCAAGACAACCACATTAGTTTATCAACTAGACACCAGATTGTTAACTTGTTAATGTTTATGGCACATCTTCTCTGTCCGACCTCTGGTTTCACTTAGTGTGCTGGGACAGAAAACTATAGCAGTGTCAACCACAAAAATAGTACTAAACACAGCTGAGGAACACGGTCGACACTGTGCAGGTGGTCAATTGGGTTTCTGTCTTACAAATGCTACACAATTCATCACCAACACAATAACGGTGGCATATACAGAACATATAATGAATACATTGAAATATGTATAGCGCTTTTCATTACAGAAATTCTAAATCAGGGAAAATAAATATAGATGCAATATACAATAAAAACAACAGTGGGCCAGCAATATAGGCTATGAAAATGACAGTCTGTAGTAGTAGGTTTTAAGGGCCATTTTTTAAGTTCTCATGGATGAAGTGGCTCTCGAATGGTCAGGGAGAGCATTCCATAGGCGAGGGGCAAGGGAGCATGAAGGCTCGGTCTCCCATAGTTTGGAGACGTGTATATGAACCTAGCTCAAAAGAAGGGTCAGGCAAGGCAACAAACATGAAACCAAGAGACATGAGAAATTAGGAAACCCTTTATTTCAACCAAGATTATACACAAAATCCATAAATGCAGTAAAACTTTAACCCAAATAAACAAAAACAAGATATTGTACCTTCATAGATAGTTTAGAAGAACACATTATGAGATGTAGGTGAATCTACAAAACACCACAGGTCACAATATTGCACAACATCATTGCTTATATGATCCACCTCATAAGTCTGCATGTACTCTAAAGACAACACTAATTATTTCAGGTGAGGTGTACTGGGAGCAGAAAGCCACTGCACTACTTCTAAGTTTACTGAAATTAAAGGTGAACGGGGAAGCTGAGAAAAGCAGGCTTAGAACTGAAGGTCACTTTTAATTAGTTTTCAGTGTTGCTTTCCTTGTGGATTTAAGCCTTTTCATGGGTGGCAGTTTGGGCTGGGGAAAAGTAGAACAAAAGAAATACTTGCATAGATACAGTAGGAAAGGGAATAAACATGAAGGAAAATGAGCTATTACATGTTAATGTTAGCATGGGTGTTGAGTTAAGTTTATTCCAGAAGGTCCTGCCCTTAGTCTCTATCCAATCAGATCACACATGTCTACTGTACAGAAAGAGAATGGTCCTTAAATGTATTTTTACTCTCTGTAATTCAGGGAGCTTTGCAGATGCTGAGTTTCGCTTATGACGTTTATGTTTAAGGCTTTCTCTAGCCCCCTCTCCTCTCTCATGATCTTTCTTCATATAAGCACCTGGGGGGTGGGAGGGTGGGGTTGGATTAGTATTGGCTGGAATTCCTTCAGAACAGAATTATTAATAAAAAGAGAACAGAATCCCCCCCCACACACAATCCCCTTGCCCCATGAGCCTGTCTCCGAGGGGAGCGGTGAACCGCCTCACCCCTCAACGTCCCATCTTAAAGTTTGGTCACATTTTTGGAAAGTTCAGATTGAGCCATGTCATCTCCTGAAATCTGATGCAAAGACGGACCTATTGAGTCTTGACATAGTAGAGAATAAGATCCATACCAGAATAGTACTGAATGCTTGGCCAAGATGCCACTTCATACTTCAAGCATGCCATGTCATAGTAGTACGCAATTGCTGGTCCGAGTGGTCTCAATGTTTTTTTTTTTAGAACCATCTCTATATCAGTACACATGTCCTATTGGCAAAACAAAAACTAGAGAAAAAAACATGATAGAAATCCATAGAATACATTGAAATGAGATAAAAACAATGGCAAGTATCCAAAACAGATCCTGTTCTCTCAATACCTCTCTTGAAAGAGGGGTCACTAGTCTGGCCAAGCTATTGGTCAGCTCTTGTACTGGGCCTTGGACCTGGTATGCGAATCAGATTTCCACCATTGTTATTGCAGTTCCACATTGTGTCCGTGGATTCTGTGTGAAGTGGATTACTACTTTTGTCTTTTAGATCTCTGACAGGTAACATTACATTAAGCCTCTTAATTCCTTCAATACAAAGCAGTATCACCTTGCCTAATACAACTCAGACCAGGTCACATCCCATCAGAACGAAAGACGACAGGACAACACCCATTGAGATACACAGTATTCTTATTCCATATCTCTGACGCACCAGAGATCATCATACCAACCTGATACCAACAAAGGTGATAGTCATTTTGCATAGGCAGTCTCTCACTCCATCCATCCATCCATCCATCCATCCATCCATCCATCCATCCATCCATCCATCCATCCATCCATCCATCCATCCATCCATCCCTGCCTTCCTTCCTTCCTTCCTTCCTTCCTTCCTTCCTTCCTTCCTTCCTTCCTTCCTTCCTTCCTTCCTTCCTTCCTTCCTTCCTTCCTTCCTTCCTTCCTTCCTTCTCTCTCTCTAGTCTGGTTCTAATGTCTCAAAGCTCCAGAATTTGTTAAAATGTGGGTTAGAACACTCTTGGAGCAGGCTTATGAAACACTACCAAAGGCCTCCTACAAATACCTTTTTTAACTTGATTGAGTCTCTAAAACTGATGTGCTGTGACATTGTCAGTTAAAGCCATACCATTTCCTTCCTCGTACAGAAAGACATTTTAGGTCCATGTCACCTTGACCAATAAATTCCTCTTCTCTACATCTGAATAAATGGAATATGGCCATTGGCTAATTCGCTTAAAACATACACAAAAAAAAGGAAAAAAAAGAGATTAACATGGAAACACTAGCAGCATTTCATTTGCTTGTTGATGGGATGGTACTAACCAGCGGAATAGCAGTGCAAAATAGACTTTCAGACCTACAGTACTTTGTCCTAAATGATGGTCCGTCAAATTAAATATTTTCCGAAAATTCCAAATAATTTCCATGCAGAACATCCAATAAATCAATGCAGTTCCCAAAGAGAGTATTTTCAGTGAAACACTCCGTCACTTCATTAGTCAGTACATGCATTTATTTGAGAGAGGAACAAAAATGTTTTGCCATACATATCTGTGATTACCAGCATTTCGAATTAATTTAACAAATAATTAAAAATTACTAAAAATTAAAGCATTACAAACAGCGGGGGCAGCACAGACATGATTACCTGGGCTGAGAAACAACCTGGTTGACCAGGGGAGACAGAACAGTGGGATTGAGACAAGGGGCTCTATTCAACCAAAACCTATATCCAGAGGATTCCGCAGCTGAGACAAACCTGTACTCTTCTTGCACTGTAAGAAAGCACCTTTTTGCCTTACCCTGGAACCTTCTAGATACCGGTTAAATAGGGCCCTTGGTACCTGGGCCATAGGTTCACAGTGTTGGGCATTCAGGCTCACATATGTCCCAAGATGGTATAAGACAGAGGGACCCCTGTGTTCACTCAAACGTTCACCCACCTGTTTATATCAATGTCCTCCTGGCCTACAAGGAAAACACCAATATCCCCAGCGCTCCCTGGTGGTTTTAGCACAGCGCTGTTTAAGATGTACAGTTTCAACACAGGAAATCTCTCAGTCAGCGTTTTATCAGAGTGATGTGAACCATCCTCCTTAGGAAAACGTTCATTTTCACAACTGCACTCTTCCCCCCCCCCCTCCCTATTGCCATATCCGTTGATCCCGCCACCCAGCATACTCTCATCTACCCCATACCCCCACCCCCCAAAAAATAAAAATAAACGTAATAATTGCTCTAATTTGAATCTGAAATATACACCAAAAATGGGGAAATCTTTAGAAGCAAACCCCATGGAAAATAACTAATAAAATGAGGAAGAGAAGGGGAGAAAAATAAATCACACGAAGGCTCATACAACTATAAAATAAATACAAAATGACTGATTTCTCCAAGCAGTAAAACAAAAAGAGATGAAATTAAACCTAGTCGAGTCGAAGGCAACATTTATCCTGTGTTGAGTTGGGAAATGAGATGGCACAGTGTTGTACCAACAAAAGACAAAGAAAGATGGAGGACTGCTTTTTATTTATACTCCTATTGAGTGTCACACTACATTTAATCACTCTGGGTCGGACAAACAAAAAAAATCCACCTGGAATAGAACGTCTGATAACTGTCCAGTCGAGAAAAAGACAAGAGAAAAAAAAACGGTAGACTTTCTCCGCAATGAACGGCATCACTCCGTCAAAGGCAGACATTTTGTTATCCAACATTTACAGAGGTTCCCAGAAAGCTTTAGATTGGAGTAACTCCGCTATCTGATTCTTAAAGGAAACCCAACATCATTTGTGACTGAGACCGTGTGCTTTTGGCAGATGACAGATGGTTTGGGTGTTCCAGAGCGTTGCTGGAGACACTGCAGGGGACGATTCCTGAGGGGGCCAAAGCGAACGGAGAACAGAAAAGAAAAAACGGTCACTTTGGCAGAGATCCCTTACAAGGTGGTGGGGGGGGGGGACAGATAAAACTGTAACACACACATTCCTTGGTTATAAAAACCCTCCGTTTCCCCACTGTCATTGTCAGAGAATGACACACAAAGCCAGTGGGTCCTCTTGTCTGGGTCCCACACTGTCACACACAGCTGTGCACACTCTCTTTCGTCCAGCAGAGGGCAATAGTATGGTTTTGTGTCAGTGTGCAAACCCACGACACTATGAAGAACACACGTCGGGGTGGAGCAGTGGGTGAGCAGTGTGTGTCCTGTGTCTTTGGTTAGCGCAGTGATAAACCCCCTCCGTCCCTCTCAACCTCTTTCTCACCCCACCCCCCCCAGCATGAGCGTGGTTTCCTGATTGACGGAATGTAGTGACAGGCAAAAGGTTAGTGTGATTTTCTTAGTGTCCATTCTTGTTTTTTCTTTACAATACAGTGTGCGCGCGTTTCAATTGAAGTGAATTCCTTATATGCTGTGACGAAGCTCAATGATTATTGTTGTGTATTTTTTGTTTGACTTAGATGACAACTGGTCCTCTGTTTTCATAGAGAGGGGGTGGTGAGGAGTTCGTGGTAACAACAACCAAATTGGAGGAGCAACAAGCCGAGTCACAGAGACAGAGACGATACGAGTCCTGTGTACCTCTCTCCTACAGAACCACTGCAGAACAAACAGATAGGACCGATATTAGAGCATACATTGTATTATTTGATATAGATCGGCCAATCTATTTTTGGGGTGTGTTACCACAAATGTGTCTAGCGTGTGTGGACTGTACATTGTAAAGAGATCCAGGAGATTAGTAAGTGTAGGTGTACCATGACACAGCTATGGTGCGTCTCTTCCAGTCTCCAGGCTGGCCTCCAGCAACAGCTCCTCCAGGTCCTGACCACAGCTCAGCTCTGCTGTGACACTCACTGCAAAATACACACACTTTGTCAGACTGTGTGTGTGTCTGCGAGTGTACCATGTGTATACCGTATGCATGTGTCGGTCACACCCGTTGTCCCACTACAGACAGGGTGTTCCCTCAGAGCCTGTGACTCACCGTGCTCCATCACACAGCTGCCAGGCCCAGGCTTGGGGCCCTCAGGGTCCAGCAGGTGAAGGGCGAACTCTGGCTTCAGGCCGTTGGGAAGGGCTGAGCCCACCACTTCCTCCACTCTCTCCCCCTCGTCCGTGGAGCTCTCGTCTGGGGACTCCTCTGCCTTGGGAGGGGAGCTACGGCCCTCCACCTCCAGGGAAGTGTCTGTCTCGGCTGGAACAGGTGAGGGCTCAGCGGGAAGAGTGGTCTGTGATTGCCCCTCTGGTTGAAGCTGCTGCTTCTGTAGTTCCTCTAGAACAGGATGTTGTTGTTGCTGCTGTTCCACCTGCACAGGAAGTGCCTGTTTTGCTAGTTGCTGCTGTTCCTCCGACAGATACAGTTCCTGTTCCGCTTCTGCTACACTCTCCGTGGCTCCCTGCTCCGCCGGACTCTCTGGCGCCACCTGTCGCTGTGCCCATGGAAGTGTCTCTACCGGTTCCTGTTGCGGGGGCAGAAGCTCAGAGTCTGGCTGCACTGTTTCAGGCTGTGACTGGAGCGGTGCTGTTTGAAGCAGACTCCCCAGGGGCTTCGTGTTAGTCTGTGTAGCTAGCTGAGGTGCTAACGGTTGCGGCGCTAACGGTTGCTGAACTGTGTCACGAGCCTGTTCCGGACTCTGGTCCTGCTGTGGAAGCCGTTCTGACTGCATCTCATCTTCCTCCTCTGTGTTGGTTTGAGACTCCGCCTGTTCACAAAGTGTCTCTTCTACTGGGTCCTGACTCTCCTCCTTTTCCACAACCACCACCTCCTCTCCTTCCAGCGCAGCTTCAGTGGACTGCTGCTCAACAGCAGACTGTTCTAGCTGGGGCTCTGTAGCTGTCTCTACCATCTGCTCCGTCTGTTGGGGTGATGCTAGTGTTGCTGCTGCTACTTCTGTAGGAAGGGAGGGTGAGTGTGATGGCTGGGCTGCTGTTAATGGGCTCTGCTCCGCCAGTACAGGTTGTGAACGTTCTAGAACGCCCTCCACTTCCTCCTCTGTGGGCTGGGTTAGGAGGTTGGATGGTAGTTCTAGCGTCTCCGACAGGTCATTAGGAGTCTCTACTACGGTCTCCTCTGAAGGGGGTAGCTCTGGCGCAACAGGACTCTGCTCCGTCTGTTTAGGATCGACCGTCTGTGGTTCGTCTGAACTCTGGACCAGCTCCTGTGTCAGTGGTGTCGGCGTGGTCTGGGGCTGTGTCTGTTCTGGCAGGCTCTGTGTCACCTCCTCCTGTGTCAGTGGTGTGGGCGTGGCCTGGGGCTGTGTCTGTTCTGGCAGGCTGTGTGTCACCTCCTCCTGTGTCAGTGGTGTGGGCGTGGCCTGGGGCTGTGTCTGTTCTGGCTGGCTCTGTGTCACCTCCTCCTGTGTCAGTGGTGTGGGCGTGGTCTGGGGTTGTGTTCTCACCTCCTCCTGTGGGGGTTGTGAAGGAGGATGTGGTTGCTGTGTGGTTTCCTTCACTAGTGACACCACCGGATCTTTGGAGACCTGGGGCTTGGTCAGGCCAATCTCCCCCAGGACCTGTTGCTGGTCAGAGAAGCTCTCGACTCTGGTCACCATGAAGATCTTGTGGCCCCTCCCGGGGCTCGACACAGAGATACAGCGGCCCGGCGAGGGGGGCGTACCGGGGGCCCCCGTGGACTCTGTGACGGTGATCCCTGAAATGACAGACCCCGTAGCTGGTGAGGCAGAGGGGGCGGGGGGCGTCTGTGAGGAACTGAGGGGGTGCTGAGTTGTCGCCGCTCGGACTGAAGGACCAGTGTGTTTGGGGGCGGGGGAGACGGAGGGAGCTTTAGAGAGAACCACCTCTTCCTCCTCTTCGTCGTCCGTGTCCGAGTCGGACTCCAAAAGCAAAGGCAACACCACTCCCTCAGAGCTCGCTGCCAATTGGCTTTCAGTCAGGCGCTCAGTGTCTTTCACTCCTTCCTCTCCTCCCTCACACTCACTGTCTTTCCCATCGTTATCAACATGCTCGCCGGAATCAGCTCCGTCCTCCTCTATGGTTCTGTCCTCGGTGGCGATCTCGGCCATGGAGGCCGAATGCATCTGCTGCTCGGTCTCCTCCTTCTCCTTGGCTAGGATGAAGTTCCGCTTGCAGCCGTTCTGGATCTCAGCCAGCAGGGAACGCTGCGTATCGATGAAGCTCTTCACCTGGGAGGCAGAAGGAAAACACAAATGCATGAGAACTAGGTGAGATCGGGGCTTTCTACATTGATGTTCCCTGTCTACTGTCTAACCCTACTCCCCCCAACCCTACAAATTCATCTTGACAATGTATTACAAAGGACAACCTGCATACAGTCCCCACTCCTCTCTGTACTTCTCCCCATCTCCTCCCTTTCCCCCTTTCCCCATTTCCCCCCTCTCTCTCACAGTCTCTTTCTTGGGTTCTCGGTCCAGGTCGAGGCGTAGAAGGGAGGTGTTGACTTTGAGGGCCAGGGAGAGGGCCATGAGGCCCCCTGTCTTGATCTCGTTCTCCCTCAGGTCCAGACGCAGCAGCCGGGGGCTCTCGGCGACGAACTCAGCCACCGCCACGGCACCTGACATACAGTACAGGGGGAGCGGAGATACAGGGCTCAGCTCAATGCCGTTTCACACACTAACAGCTCCATTTACATAGTCAATGAGGGTTTTATTTTAAACCAAAAGTATTTTAATAGTTGTAAATAGCTAAATAAGAACACACACACACACACCCTCGCAAGACAGCTTGGTGGACGCCAGGCCCAGCCGGAGCACCGAGCGGTTGGCTATCAGACCGTCCTTCAGCTTGTGGACCCCCTCGTTCCCCACAGAGTTATGGCCCAGATTTAGGGTCTCCAAACTCTGGGTACAGGACTAGAGAGGGAGAGGAACAGGTTTTACACATAGCATGGGATAGGGGGCAGCAAATATACTGTGACGTATGATGCAAAGTACAACACACTACAAACAGATGGCTGTATCCATCACTTTGAAAATGGATATGTATATACAGCGCATTCGGAAAGTATTCAAAACCCTTCCCTTTTCCACATCTTGTTGCGTTACAGCACATTTTCTAAAATGTATTAAACAAAAACAAATCTACACACAATACCCCATAATGATAAAGCACATTTTTTTGCAAATGTATATAAAAAAAAAAAAACTGAAATACCTTAACATAAGTATTCAGACCCTTTGATATGAGACTCGAAATTGAGCTCAGGTGCATCTGGTTTCCATTGACCACCCTTGAGATGTTTCTACAACTTGGAGTCCACCTGTGGTAAATTCAATTGATTGTACATGATTTGGAAAGGCACAAACCTGTCTATATGAAGGTCCCTCAGTTGACAGTGCATGTCAGAGCAAAACCCAAGTCATGAGGTTGAAGGAATTGTCCGTACAGCTCCGAGACAGGATTGTGTTGAGGCACAGATCTGGGGAAGGGTACCACAAAAAAAATTCTGCAGCATTGAAGGTCCCCAAGAACACAGTGCCCTCCATCTTTCTTAAATGGAAGAAGTTTGGAACCACCAAGACCCTTCCTAGAGCTGGCCGCAAAGCCAAACTGAGCAATCGCGGGAGAACGGCCTTGGTCAGAGAGGTGACCAAGAACCCAATGGTCACTCTGACATGGCTCCAGAGTTCCTCTGTGGAGATGGTTGTCCTTCTGGAAGATTCTCCCATCTCTGCAGCACTCCACCAATCAGGCCTTTATGGTAGAGAGGCCAGACGGAAGCCACTCCTCAGTAAAAGGCACATGACAGCCCGCTTGGAGTTTGCCAAAAGGCACCTAATGGACTCTCAGACCATGAGAAACAAGATTCTCTGGTCTGATGAAATCAAGAGCAAACTCTTGTGACGCTTGGCATTCAGGCAAGTCTGGAGGAAACCTGGCAACATCCCCACGGTGAAGCATGGTGGTGACAGCATCATGCTATGGGAATGTTTTTCAGCGGCAGGGACTGGGAGACTAGTTAGGATCAAGGGAAAGATGAACGGAGCAAAGTACTGAGAGATCCTTGATGAAAACCTGCTCCAAACCGCTCAGGACATCAGACTGGGCAAAGGTTCACCTTCCAACAGGACAACGACCCTAAGCACACAGCCAAGACAACACAGGAGTGGCTTCGGGACAAGTCTCTGAATGTCCTTGAGTGGCCCAGCCAGAGCCCGAACTTAACCCGATCAAACATCTCTGGAGACACCTGAAAATAGCTGTGCAGCAACGCTCCCCATCCAACCTGACAGAGCTTGAGAGTATCTGCAGAGAAGAATGGGAGAAACTCCCTAAATACAGGTGTGCCAAGCTTGTAGCGTCATGCCCAAGACTCGATGCTGTATTCGCTTTAACAAAGTACTGAGTAAAGGGTCTGAACACTTACGTAAATGTAATATTTCAGTTTAATATTTTCCATGAATTAGCAAATATTTCAAAAAATCTGTTTTTGCTTTGTCATTATGGGGTATTGTGTATAGATTGATGAGGGAAAAAAACAATTTAATTTCAGAATAAGGCTGTAATGTAACAAAATGTGGAAAAAGTTGAGGGGTCTGAATACTTTCCGAAGGCACTATATGTATGTATGTATGTATGTATGTATGTATGTATGTATGTATGTATGTATGTATGTATGTATGTATGTATACACAGTACCAGTCAAAAGTTTGGACACCTACTCATTCAAGGGTTTTCTTTATTTTTACTATGTTCTACACTGTAGACATCAACACTATGAAATAACACATACGGAATCATGGAATAACCAAAAAAGTGCTAAACAAATAAAAAAATGTTTTTATATTCTTCAAAGTAGCCATCCTTTGCCTTGACAGCTTTGCACACTCTTGGCATTCTCTCAACCAGCTTCACGTGCAATTATTTTCCAACATTCTTGAAGGAGTTCCCACATATGCTGAGCACTTGTTGGCTGCTTTTCCTTCACTCTGCAGTCCAACTCATCCCAAACCATCTCAATTGGGTTGAGGTCAGGTGATTGTGGAGGCCAGGTCATCTGAGGCAGCACTCCATCACTCTCCATCTTGGTCAAATAGCCCTTACACAGCCTGGAGGTGTGTTGGGTCATTGTCCTGTTGAAAAACAAATGATAGTCCCACTAAGCCCAAACCAGATGGGATGGCGTATCGCTGCATAATGCTGTAAATAAATCACAGACAGTGTCACCAGCAAAGCACCCCCACACCATCACACCTTCTCCTCTATGCTTCACGGTTGGAACGTTCAACTACTCTCTGCGTCTCACAAAGACATGGCGGTTGGAACCAAAATTCTAAAATTTGGATTCATCAGACCAAAAGAACAGATTTCCACCGGTCTAATGCTCATGTTTCTTGGCCAAAGCAAGTCTCTTCTTCTTATTAGTGTTCTTTAGTAGTGGTTTCTTTGCAGCAATTCGACCATGAAGGCCTGATTCACAGTGTCCTCTGAACAGTTGATGTTGAGATGTGTCTGTTACTTGAACTCTGTGATACATTTATATGGGCTGCAATTTCTGAGGCTGGTAACTCTAATGAACTTATCCGCTGCAGTAGAAGTAACTCTGGGTCTTCCTTTCCTGTGGCGGTCCTCATGAGCGCGCTTGGTTTATGCGACTGCACTTGAAGTTCTTGACATTTTCCGGATTGACTGACCTTCATGTCTTAAAATAATGATGGACTGTCATTTCTCTTTGCTTATTTGAGCTTTTCTTGACATAATGTGGACTTGGTCTTTTACCAAATAGGGCTATCTTCTGTATACCACCCCTACCTTGTCACAACACAACTGATTGGCTCAAACACATTAAGGAGGAAAGAAAGTCCACTAATTCACACCTGTTAATTGAAATGCATTCCAGGTGACTACCTCATGAAGCTGGTTGAGAGAATGGCAAGAGTGTGCAAAGCTGTCAACAAGGCAACGGGTGGTTACATAAAATATATTTAGATTTTTTTTAACACTTCTTTGGTTACTACATGATTCCATGTGTTATTTCATAGTTTTGATGTCTTCACTATTATTCTACAATGTTGAAAATAGTCCAAATAAAGAAAAACCCCGGAATGAGTAGGTGTCCAAACTTTTGACTGATACTATATATACATATAGTAAAAACAAATGTATTGTACGTGGTGCCTACATGTACACGTCTCTCCCATTATGAGAGTGCAGCGGAGGCAGTCATGGGATCTCGTGCATGAGCGTTAGATGAATGTCCAGAGCGTGTGTTCTGCACCACTAGATCCAGCCCGTGATGGGAACGCTAGCCGACAGGCCTCTCTGAAGACCCGGAATCTCGTGTCTATGTGCCAACATTCTCAGAAGGCCTCAGTATTCCAAACACCCCTTAACGTCGCGACAAAGGGACATCTAAAAAGGGACATCATTCTAGGTTCCTCAGTTCTTAAAGAGTGACAGCTGCGATTTCATTTCTGTATTTTGATATGGCGAGGAAGTATCAGTCGTACCAAACCTGTCCACCTGGGGGTCTGACTAGGCTTCATTCCAGTTGGGTGATATACAGTACATTCAGAATATCCTCCACCCAGCCCTAAAAACACTTTCCCTCAGGCCTGCTGACTAAGTCCTCCACGCGGTCAAAACAGTATCATTCTCTATGTCAAGGATAAACAGACTGTTGGGAGCACCACCACTATGTGCATGAGCCACCCTCCCACTGACTGACAGGCCTGGATATAGACGTCACCACCATGCTTAACTAAAAAAGGCCCAGTGCAGCCGTTTCGATCTCGGAATGTTGACTGCACTGGGCCTTTAAAGCTAGGCCCAGTTCTCCTGGCAACCGGATCGGTGATAATGGCCTGTACCCAGCTTCTCTGTCCTGATAGGACGAGCCGAGACAGGCTGGGAAGGGGGAGATAGCAGTGGGAGGGAAAGGGAAAGCTGCTGACATCACTGGAAGTAAAACTAGCCATACGGGTGGGATTCTTCAGAGCGACTTCAATTAACTGTAGATCTTGCAGTGTTATGAACTTCATGTACAGAATGGGGTCCAATGTAACTGCCAACGAATGTCTATGGTTCCACACGGAACCCATAGGGATTCATTGTCTGTTTTATACATCGTTTCTGTGGGAGAGATGTGAGGCAGGCTCCAGACACAAAAACACAAGACTGCTTAAATCAGCAGAGTCCAGGGAGCACACGCAAACCACAGTTTCCTCAACCCCATGGCTGCATGACATGTGTGCGCGTGTGTGAATGCGTGTACATCAATGCTGAGCCGAAGCACCTCACTTTGCGGCGTGTGTTTACCAGTGCAGCTGCGAGGTAGCCCATGCCGTTGTGCGTTAGCTGGTTGTTCCAGAGCACCAGAGTGACCAGGCCTTTCCTCTGTTCCTTCAGGCCTTCACAGACGTAGGCCAGACCTGCACATCACACAGAGGGGGGGATAGAGAGAAAGAGGTTAGGGGTAATGGTTGAGCGTGGGGTTAGTTTGTGATTCAAATGACATTTGTGGTTAGAGAATGCGGTTCTTCCGTTCTTTAAAACACGTCCAGATTATTTGTTACAAGGAAACAAGAGTCGGAGTGGAACTATTTTAGTATTTTGGACTGCAAGATGAAAAACTCAACGCTGGGTTATGAGGTTGTCATGATGTGATAGATAAGGTGAGAGAAACACAGAGAGACAGAGACAGAGAGAGAGAGAAATAGTGAGAAAGAAAGGTTCAGATAGGGAGAGAGAGAGAGGACTGGGAGAGAAACAGAGTGAAGATGCTGATGTGAAGAGGCTGGTGAGATGATAGCAGCGAGCTGTATCCCTACCAGAGTCCAGTATGTGGTTGTTGCGGAGGTCCAGTATCTGGATGTTGCAGTTGAACTTGAGCAGGTTGCCCAGCTGTGCCGAGTCCTGCAGGCCGTTCAGCTTGTTATCAGCCAAGTACAGCTCCCGTAGGTTCATGTTCATCTTCAGAGCCGTGGCTGGAGAGAGGGAGAGATGCGAGAGGGAAGGAGAGACAAATGAGAGAAGGATGAGGAAATGGAGGCAAAAACTTATTGGTTAACACAGTGATGATTCCCTGCCTCCCGTCCTCCCGCCCTGTTACCCAGCAGCATTAGTGGTCGTCCAGAGAGCCCAGCGTTCTCTAGGTGCAGCACAGCAAGACTGCCGCTGATGCGGAGCGCCCGTGCCACAAACGGGGCAGAGTGATCCAGCAGGGGTGTGTTGCGGGCGTCCAGGTACTGCAGAGAGCTCGTCTGGGGGCAAAAAACACATGCAGTAATGTTTAAATAAAATTTCTAGTCAAATTTATTTTATAAATCCCTTTTCACATCCGCAGTTGTCAAAGTGCTTTACAGATACCCAGCCTAAAACCACTTTATTTGTATGATTTGAGAGTACAAAGAAAGGAGCCTCATTCTCTAAATCTCATACCCACGTCGTCATGAGTCACTGACACATTCTTCTTACAATCAAAAGGTAGAAAAAACATGGTCTCCTCTGTGTAGGCATGCTAACCCATAACAGTTTTGTTTGTGCCTTCGGGAGGCCTGCGATCTGCAGCCCACGTACTGTCAGCTGTGGCTAATATGGACGGCAGGTAGTCTAGCGGTTAGCGCATTGGGCCAGTAAACGAAAGGTTGCTAGTTCGAATCCCCGAGATGACATGGTGAAAAAAATGACGATGTGCCCTTAAGACACTTCATCCTAATTGCTCCAGGGGCGCTGGCCGTGACCCCATTCTCCAAGGGTGTCTCAGAGAGTTGGGATATGCAAAAAAGAAATCACATTTCAAATTTGCACATAATACACACTTGTGAAATAGGACAATTATAAGTGCCCACCAAATGATTATATCTGAACATCCATGTGCGCACAAACAGACTTGTACAGAGGATGTCTTTTGAAAATATATTGGATAATCCTCCCAGCATCCCTGGGAATGGGAACACACACACACACACACACACACACACACACACACACACACAACCCCCCCCACCGGGTTTAACTGTGACCTGACCTCTCTTCCATAATCCAGGAACTTCCCGTAATCTGTAATCGGAGCTCTGGTAGTGATGACTCACGTCACAGCGCCAGTTAAGAGCATTACACCTTGCTGTCACTGGAAAGAGACATTATTCTCTAACAAATACGTGCTACGTCCAGCCAGCGATGATGCATAGCCATATCCAGACACACCTGTACACACAACCAGGCATGTATAGTACCTCTGCAAACGCAAAGGACGTCAAGCTGCTTGCTTCGAGAGTACTGCATCCCTGTGATTTGGCTCAAAGAGGCCTCGGAAGTCAGGACCTCTGCCTTGCAAACACATGACCTCCCTCCTGAATTGTCTCTACCCGTCACGCTATTGAAAAAGGCCTTTTAACTGCGCAAGGGGCTGAGGACTGAGTTTCACATATCCCCATCTGCTACACAAACACACAAGCCAAAAAGCACACTTGTGTACGTACACTAAACCTCCTGCATGCCTGAGTGCCCGATTGCAGCCCCAGGGGGTGCTTCAGTGGAGACCGCAGGCATGTCTCATCCTGATACATACCCAGGGGAGATGTCTTTCTAAACCAACAAGGGTTTAGTGTTAATGAAACGGGGGATAGGCTACGTTGCAAATCCAGTTGGTCTAAATGCATTCAATACCCTAAACATGCCGCTGGATTCTACGCATTGTCATTTTAAAAACGCCCATCACTTGCTTATTATGATGGCTAACTACTGCACAATTTAAACACCTGCCCCTTAATCCCCAAAAGTCTAAATATTGGACTGTAAATTGTGCCTTCCTGTACGATACTTATGCCATAAAATGTATTCTATACTACTGAGCCATTTACTTTATGTTCCTATTTTATTGTATTTTATTTCTTCTTATTGTTGTTTGCATTGTCTAGAAGGAACCTGCAAGTAAGCATTTCATTGGACAATGTATACCACGTGTATCCTGTACATATCACTAATAAAACTTGAAATATTTAGAAAATCCCTATCAATTAGCAGTGATAACATCACATCCACTGTTTTGCCATTGATTCATTGCTCACCCCCCCCCCCCCGACCCCAGTGACCCCCTGCCCAGAGGTCAAGACCTCTCACCTTCCTCATCATGTGGGCTGCGGCCTGCCAGCCGCGGGTGCCGATGTGCTTGTTGAAGGAAATGTTGAGGTGTGTGGCCGACTCATAGTACTCAATCATGTCAAAGAGAGCGGACGCACCCTGGGAGGAAGAGAGGAGAGACAGAGGAGGATCAAATGTTAGGCAACACTTTACACTGGCCTTACATCCCAACTACTAAGATAAGATCACGAAAGAGAAATATTCCATACAAGTGTTGCCATACGTTCTAAATGGGAGGAAGGACTGACAGTGTTGTGCACAACCTCTGTTACTATGGAAACGACCAACCGCCTCAAGGGTGGGGGGGGTGAGACCTGCTGTAACATACCACTGGTTGGTTGGTTGGTGAGTGAGCGTGAGCGTGAGAGACGGACCAAAGGAAAATAGAGAAATAGGCCTATATGGTAGAAGCTGATACTACTGCTCAGACATCAACACTCCAAAAGGTCCGGGATTTTTACCCAGGAAACCTACACCCAGAAAACTCATGAGCAGGCGAGTATTGTGAGTAGAAGGGAATCTACACACACAGGCATAGGCCCAATTTGCCTGAAACAGCAGAAATAGTCAAGTCATGAGTCCGGTGGGTAAGTATCTGGCTGCAGAATCTCCATGTCGACCTCAGTCTAGGAAGCACCACATGACTGGGGCCAGGACAGCACAATCTGCACAGGGAACCTTTCCTCAACCCTCCAGAAATCATTAGAAACTGTGGAATCATTCATGTAAATAATACCGTGCCTTTGGAATTAATTCACGCAAATCAAACAAAACATTGTCTTCGATTAAATAAGTAGACAACCGGTCGAGATAGAATCTGAGGTAACATCGTCTTATCTGACCAGAACCATGACCATCCAAAAGTAAAGAAACTGAACAAATAAGTCCTGACGGATGTCCCTGGCTGGCTGGTGTAGCTACAGTAAGTCTCATTAACAGAGAGCCTGATGAAGTGAGGCAGCTGGAAAAGGGTAACACAACCCACTACAGAGAGACTGGGCTGATACATGGCTGTCTCATCCACTGCCTCTCTCATTCACCCACTCCTTCGCTCCCTTTCCCTCTGTCGCCCAGGTAGGGCCATCCACATCCAGGCCAGTGACAGCCAGCCCGGCAAACCCACTGTCCCCATCTAAACTCCACTGTCTCTCCCCTATAATGACCCCCCTGCCTTGGGAGGGGGGGGGGGGGGGACTCCGTGAGAGAGCCACTAAAAAGAAAGGTCTTTAATGAGCGAGTGTGAGGGAGCTCAGCAAGTCAGTTCAGTGACATTTCCAGGGCAGTCAGTGAGTGTGGGGGGGATGCGCCTGCATTCATACCACGATGTATTTGTTTAGTACTGTCGGTGTATCTATGCATGCATGAACATGCTTATGTGGATAGCAAATGGGTGCATGCACTGTCCTCTCTGCGTGCATGAATTTGCACTCACGTATAGGTCTACAGTATAGTCTGTGCAAGCATGGACAAAAAGTGTGTGCATTTACAGCACTTGACTGAGTAGCACATGGAGCCAAGCCTACAAAATGTGTGTTTGAGGAAATAAGAAGTGGTCAGACTAGGCAGCGTCGGTTTGTGTCCCTCTGGCCTACAGCAGAGCTCCGGTTCTGACCGCCTTGTCTGTCTGCGTCTGACCGCCTGTCTGTCCGCATCTCAACCCAACCCCATCTAATGGTGTTTACATTCACAGAACTCTTAGAGTAATCGCGCGACCCTGGGAGACACTGCACATCCTGTCAGAGGAGAGAGGGACAGGAAAACAGACAGGGGGAACGAGAGGACAGGGAAATAAGAGGGAAATAATGAGAGCAAGGGAAATGAGTGGAAGAGAGGAAAGAAGGCAAAATGTAAAAAAGGAAGATAGGAGGGGAGGGTAAAACCGGGAAGGGAGAAGAGGGGGAAGGAGAGTAAGGGGTGTGGATAAACGTACATCTTCATCCAGGTTGGTCTGCTCCAGGTCCACCACTTTAAACTGGACCCGCTTGAACACCTCCTCCAGGGACTCACACGCCTTATAGTCCAGCTTCTCACCTGGAGGGACACAAGCGGTCACGCCTTGAAGACAGACCTGTGTGCACGTGTCTGTTGTACGCGGTGCATGTGCTTCAGTATACGCTTACCTTTAAGGTCCAGGCATTCATTTCGATGAGTTAGGTCTTTCAGCTCCTAAGAAAACACAGGGAAACAGAACAACCCTCAGTAAGACACACAAAGCCAATCCCTCAGAGAGACAACACAGTAGGTCAATGTCACCATAGAGACAGACTTTGACATTCATCACATAAAAAGGGGACCAATATGAACCCATGTAAATGGAGAAAAAAAACTCCTGTGTACACAGGATACAAAGAACAGGTCGGCAGGACACGATTGCTCAATGGGATTAAAGTGTGTGTGTGTGTGTGTGTGTGTGTGTGTGTGCGCGCACGCTCTTGCGTCAGAAGAATACAACATCAAGCCAAGACCTGCCTGAACAGACAGGAAAACGGCAGACAAAGCATTTCTTCTCTTATCTGGACCAGTGTGACAGTATGATTGTATGCCAATAATAATATCCAGCATTTTATCTGTTGAACGTCCCAGATCCCTATATAGGTAAAGGTTGATTCTTCCCGTTTAAACTCAGTGTGTCTGTGTGTTGTTACACACACCTGGCTGACGCACGGCAGCCATTTTGTGCCAATAAGATGCGCGAGATCAAAAGGACAAGGAAAATAGTGTCATCTGAAATGTAGCAGGTCCATGAAACCGGAGCTGGACACATTGCGATTACAGCGTGTTATAGAGGCCCGTGGCGGGAATTGCCCTCAGTCACATCTCTACACGACCCACAAGTCTGTTTACGTGACGCATGTGTCCTCACTCCACAGCAACCAATTCTATTCTGCACAGTTAGTGTCATAACGCCGATGCATTCAAGGGGGGGGGGGGGGGGGGGGCTATTCCAATCCAGCCTTCCCCAGCCCACCTCCAACCCCGTCGCCCTCCCTACCACCCCCCCCAGCAAATCCCATTGCGCTGCACTACACGGCACGGTGAACATGAACTCAATAACCTCACCTCCCCCACCACTGGCTGCTTGTCAGATAGTCACCGCTGATAACAGTAGCTAAACAGACCTATGTCCTCATATCAAAAGCAAAGTACACCGGAGTGTATTTTCAGGGTATGTGATCTACACAACCAAGAGCAAAATTAGGGCCATCCGTTCGTAGGTTACGGTCAATACTTAAAAATTGCAGATGAGAAATACAGCCAAGTCTGTCCAAGATCAGCAGCGATAGATAGCTAAGAATGGATCACGGCCCTGAAGCTCTGCTAGGATCTGAATATAGCCCAGCCAGACAGCCATTCGTGTGAGAAACTACAGACCGCAGAAAAACAATGACCTTTCCATTTGCTCCCTGTTTGTTTTGGAAAACAGACTAAAGCAAATAGTCCCCTGGCCCTATAGCCTTCAGGTGGTTTTGACTGTCTGCAGGCGATACTGACAGACACTTCAGCCCAGACAAACACACCCTTCTTGAGAAAATTAAAAAGTCATTGTACTTTAAACTACAGCTTGTTTAGTCACTTGCCATGAAGAATACACAGCCATTAGCACAATATACTATGTTGCCAGAAGCCTACAGCAGATGCATGTGAATGTGACAGTGTGAGAGGAAAGACAGACCTATTCAGGTGTGTGAGAGTGCGTGTGAGCAGCACACAGTGAAGACGCGTAAGACCCACTGAGGCACTGCATAGTGTGTGTGTGTCACCCATTCAGGTACAGATACATTCATCTGAGTGAACGACTTTCTGGGGCTGATGGTGTGTGACCCTCCGTGGCGTTCTGGGATTGGCAGGTCCTCCACTCTTCTACCTGGGGTGATTGTGTGTGTGTGTGTGTGTGTCTCAGAGGGGCGAGCGAGAAACTATGGAAAAGGAACCCGATACGGCACTGCACAGGCCTCCACAATAGGACATAATAGGACTGTTTGGCCGCAGGTATGTCTGTCCCTGAATAATGAGTGTAGTCCTATAGACCTTAACGAGTATGCCAAAGTGAACATCTGTATCCTTATGAGTGTGCGTATTCTTGAGCGTGTGTGGACATGTGCGTACACATCTATAGTTGTGCGTGTGTGACAGAGGGGGAGATTGAATGTCCTTGTGCCGAGGGGGAGCAGCGGAGACAGAAATGTGACACAGGGCTGCCAAGCGTCTAAGCCCCGGGGCTCTGGTTGGGGCTACTGAGGCTCAGGTATTCCACACACAGATGCTGAATAGGCTAGAGCCCCTTAAACACACACACACTTAATGTAGGTAACCTGTAGGCCCCTGGCCGAACACCACGTGCACAGTACACACGAAATAAAAAGTGTATTTAAAGGGAAGGGGGGGGGGGAACAAAACACCTCTTTCTTGGCAGCCATTTTTTTTTGACGGGTATGTTTATACAGCCGTTTCTTTCAAGGATGACTAAGCAGAAAAACCGGGCCGTGGATCAGCGCAGACCAGCAGCCAGCACACTGACGACGGTGTATTCACTGGCTGTTAACCCCACAGTGGAAAGTTACCCAGCCTTTATTTAAGGCCCGAGCAGAAGGCCAGCTTAGCGCAGTGATGAGTCTTTCCACAAGTGCGCGCGATGTCACCCTCTCTCTCACCAATGACTAAACACCGCCTGAGTGGGGTGACGGGAGATTCCCTGAGCCTCCGTCACACACACACACGAGAGAGAGGAGGCGGATTGAGCAAGGTTTTTCTTGCGAGGAATGCGCGAGGTAGAGAGGTGCAGGAGGGGTAGACAGGCGACAGTACAAGGGGTTGAGAGAGAAGGAAAGGGAGGAAATTCTTCCACCAAGAACATGTGTTTGCACAGTACATGTGTGTGTGTGTGGGCAGTGCGAACCGCAAACATCCAACAGTGATAAGGGCTTGTAAGTAAGCATTTCACGGTAAGGTCTACACCTGCTGTACTCGGCGCATGTGACAAATAGGACAACATTTGATCACGTGTAGCTGCACTCCCCATCCTGCCGCCAGCCCTTCTGTCACTCACCCTCTGACTGGTCCCAATGAGCTCATCCTCACACAACTGCGGATTTAAACCGCCATCCCACACACACACACCCTGACACCCATTGTCTTCCTAAGACGAGACACACAACAGAGAAGGACAAACCTGCTCAGTAGACTTCAGGAAGCTACTGTGGGTATTAAAAAAAAACATGCCCATAGTTCTGTACGCAAGCAACAGGGTGTCTATTGACCATCAACAGGGTGGCTATTGACCATCAACAGGGTGTCTATTGACCATCGACAGGGTGGCTATTGACCATCAACAGGGTGTCTATTGACCATCAACAGGGTGTCTATTGACCATCAACAGGGTGTCTATTGACCATCAACAGGGTGTCTATTGACCATCAACAGGGTGTCTATTGACCATCAACAGGGTGTCTATTGACCATCAACAGGGTGTCTATTGACCATCAACAGGGTGTCTATTGACCATCGACAGAATGTTTACAGTAGGCTGCTTTAGCTTAAGAGTGTGTGTGTGTGTGCGTGCGTGCGTGCGTGCGTGCGTGCGTGCGTGTTTGTACTGTGCAAGGGTGTGTGTTTGAGAATGTCTGTGTGCATGTGTGAGTGTATGCGCGAGTGTGTTAAGGGAAGGTGGATGGGCGGAAAGAGTTCTGTATAATTAAATTGAACCTTTATTTAACCAAGCACTTCCGCAAACACTCAAACTTTCCAATGACACGGCACAGCAGACAGAGACATGCTGGAGTGTGCGGTCGCTGGGCAGGAAACCGTGGCAACTTACAGTAGGAGTCACACACACCCTCTCTTATGCTACTTATGGCTGTGCCTCGGTCTGGCTCTTCATTTCCATCTGCCATTCCATTCCATCTGTGATTGCATTTTTGTCCATTTTCTCTCTCGTTCTTCACAAGCAAATATCATGGTATCAATACGGCATTGGTCGACCTCTCACGCGAACAGAAAGGAAGAAAGACTATTGGACAGTAGAACGACAGTGATAAGCCCAGTACAAACAGCCATGGCCCGTGTCATAATCTGTTATACATTCATGAGCCCTCCCCTTGTTCTGCCCAGACGCTTAAGGTGAAATAGGCCTTTCACGGGTTTCTCCATTCATTCCTGTTGCCAAGACAAAGTGTCTGCATAACAGGCTTTCAACTGAATGAAAAACAAACAATGCCTACTCTTGCATTAACACGTTAATGTGTGGACACACACACGGCACCGGTATTTCAAAAAAGAAAACAGAGTCGAGGCTTTACCTATCAGACCCCAGGAGCTACTTATTATTAGGGATTAGAGCACAAGACCGCGCAAACGGAAAATAACAAACATCAACAAACCAGACAGACACAGCACATCAATCCCCCTGCTGCTGTCAGCAAAGCCCAGCTAGCTCCATGACAATCCCCACGGTGGGTGTGAGTGAGCTGCCCCAGCAGGGTGGTTTGAGGTCAGGTGGTGTTTGATTGGGTGCCAGGGTGAGAGGGGGTTCCACTGGTACCCGATTTTGATGAGGTGGTGTTGGGGATTTAAAAGTCCAGATATAGGCTTAATCCAGCTCCACGACAAGACTAAAAGCTAATAAAGCCTGAATTAAGTCTAGTGTTTCAGTGCTGTTATTAGGCTACTGAAATAGTGGCATGGAGAATGAGGGAGTGTGTGTGTGTGTGTGTGTGTGTGTGTGTGTGTGTGTGTGTTACTGTGGATTCACAAACTATTAAAAGCCTACACTTTGTTCGGGCTAACCTGTGTCAGTTTCTTCTTTGGATATGAGGTCTATATCTCTGTGTGTGTGTGTGTGTGTGTGTAAGTGTATTTCATTCAAGTTTACCTGCATCTGTTTAAGCACTTTGGGGATGGGTTTACAGTTGAGTTTCACGCAGGCCTGTCTGTAGGCAGAGAGAATCTCATCCACCGTCACATTCTGGGCTGAAAAACAAGAGAGAGTTAGACCAACAAGGTGACAACATGATTACACACATGTCGATACTCTAAAGGTGGCCTGTTGACGACATCAGTTTGCGTCACAGACATTATAGCACAGTACGATTGACAACATGGTGACATAACATTCTCACATTTACCTGGCTACGTTCTCACCTCTATATAAAAAAAAACATGCAACTGGCGAGTAAAAATCAGTCAAACACGTTCAGCGATATCACACATTAAAAAACATCTCCCTTGGTGGCTGAGTGAGTCATACACAAGGAGAGCATGAGGTATTTTGAGGCACAGTAAGTATATGGGATTTGCAATCTGCTTAGCTAATGGACAGGAAACGAAGCCAACCGGATCCCCTCGCTATAAATGGCTGGTGTGAGTGTTCAGACTGCATCTGGCTCATCAGTGGAGCACACCGTGGAGACCCTCCGAGGTGCCTCTGTACTGCAGCTTTCTAAAGAGTCCAGCGCGCACGCGTATGTGTGTGTGTGAGAAACCCACTGCCACCAGAGACCCTCTCTCAGGGCTAACTGGTCAGATGACTGTGGTGCAGATTCAGCCCAGTTGTTTCAGCTCATATAGACTAATGAGAGAAACGCAGACAAAAGGGACAGGTGTGGGTGTGTGTCTCAAGTGTATGCATATGCTGTGAGTCTGTGTGCGCACACAAGTCATAAAGGTCTGATATTTTGTCCTGCCATCAGCAGTTTGGCTACTTACGCTAAGGTGAGACAAAATGTCCCCTCTCTTGCCTTCCTCCCGCTCTCCTTCCCCACCCTTCAGCTGAATGTCGCACTGTCATTCTAGCCCCGCTCCCGAGTGACAGGCCAGTCATCCTCTTAGCCTAGGTGCCAGTCTGTTTCTGCTCTCCTGCCAACTCATAAAGGAATTGTCATGTTCACCTTGCCAATGACGATGGATCACGCAAAAGCACAAACAGATCTGGGACCAGGCTACGGATTGTTGAAGACGGTGAACGTTGAAGAAAGAAATTCAAATGCACAGAGACTCCGTGCGGTTTGACTCCATACAGTATGGTTCAAACATAGACATTCAGGGCGCTGCCGTGGTGTTTTTGTCGCGTGGGATCTTCACCCATCAGAGCCCTTTGAAACGCATCCACAAGACACAGATAACCCTTTGTCCTTAGTGGCTTTGAGGAAACCTGAGGCTTTTATCAGTCATTCTAACTCCTACATGGTCTAGTGACAATCGAACAACAGCAATGAGTCGCCAGGGGACATCCCACAGTTAGGCTTACTGTGTCTACAAGCGTGTGTATGTTTAAGAGACCGAGGAGCATGGATGTGTGCAAACATGTTAGTCAGCGTGTGTGTTCATATTCTCCAAATCACAGCCCAAATAACTCATGACCAGGGAGCACCACCAGACGTCGACGCTGTGTGTTACAGAGATAGAAACACAGACACTGGGGAAAGTGTACATGTGTGTGTGTATATATATATACACACACATACATACACACACACACACACACACACAGTTGAAGTCGGAAGTTTACATACACTTTAGCCAAATACATTTAAAATATATTTAAACTCAGTTTTTCACAATTCCTGACATTTAATCCTTGTACAAAATTTCCTGTCTTAGGTCAGTTAGGATCACCATTATATTTAAAAAATGTGAAATGTCAGAATAATAGAGAGAATGATTTCATTCAGCTTTTATTTCTTTCATCACATTCCCACTGGGTCAGAAGTTTACATACACTCAATTAGTATTTGGTAGCATTGACTTTAAATTGTTTAACTTGGGTCAAACATTTCAGGTAGCCTTCCACAAGCTTCCCACAATAAGTTGGGTGAATTTTGGCCCATTCCTCCTGACAGAGCTGGTGTAACTGAGTCAGGTTTGTAGGCCTCCTTGCTTGCACACGCTTTTTCAGTTCTGCCTACACATTTTCTATAGGATTGAGGTCAGGGCTTTGTGATGGCCACTCCAATACCTTGACTTTGTTGTCCTTAAGCCATTTTGCCACAACTTTGGAAGTATGCTTGGGGTTATTGTCAATTTGGAAGACCCATTTGCGACCAAGCTTTAACTTCCTGACTGATGTCTTGAGATGTTGCTTCAATATATCCACATAATTTAACTATCTCATGATGCCATCTATTTTGTGAAGTGCACCAGACCATCCTGCAGCAAAGCACCCCCACAACATGATGCTGCCACCCCCGTGCTTCACGGTTGGGATGGTGTTCTTCGGCTTGCAAGCCTCCCCCTTCTCCCTCCAAACATAACGATGGTCATTATGACCAAACAGTTCTATTTTTGTTTCATCAGACCAGAGGACATTTCTCCAAAAAGTACAATCTTTGTCCCCATATGCAGTTGCAAACCGTAGTCTGGCTTTTTTATGGCGGTTTTGGAGCAGCGGCTTCTTCCTTGCTGAGCGGCCTTTCAGGTTATGTCGATATAGGACTCGTTTTACTGTGGATATAGATACTTTTGTATCTGTTTCCTCCAACATCTTCACAAGGTCCTTTGTTGTTGTTCTGGGATTGATTTGCACTTTTCGCACCACAGTACGTTCATCTCTAGGAGACAGAACGTGTCTCCTTCCTGAGCGGTATGACGGCTGCGTGGTGTTTATACTTGTGTATTATTGTTTGTACAGATGAACATGGTACCTTCCGGCATTTGGAAATTGCTCCCAAGGATGAACCAGACTTGTGGAGGTCTACAATTTTTTTTTCTGAGGTCTTGGCTGATTTCTTTTGATTTTCCCATGATGTCAAGCAAAGAGGCACTGAGTTTGAAGGTAGGCCTTGAAATACATCCACAGGTACACCTCCAATTGACTCAAATGATGTCAATTAGCCTATCAGAAGCTTCTAAAGCCATGACAATTTTCTGGAATTTCCCAAGCTGTTTAAAGGCACAGTCAACTTAGTGTATGTAAACTTCTGACCCACTGGAATTGTGACAGTGAATTATAAGTGAAATAATCTGTCTGTAAACAAATGTTGGAAAAATTACTTGTGTCATGCACAAAGTAGATGTCCTAACCGACTTGCCAAAACTATAGTTTGTTAACAAGAAATTTGTGTCGTGGTTGAAAAACTAGTTTTAATGACTACAAACGAAGTGTATGTAAATTTCTGACTTCAACTGTATGTGTGTGTGTGTGCGTTTCTCGACACTAAATAGTGCAGTTGTTAAGCTTTCCCACGAACGCATGCAATCAAAACAGATAGTCCATTTCAGATAGAAGCAGAACTAAAGCTCTCCTGCAGGCCATACAGGCCCAACCAGTGATCAGCATCATGAGGCTCTGCTCTGCCTGCCATCAGACGCAGACTGAATGAACAACAGCCTGGCAGGCTGCAGGCTGCTCTAAAAGGGCCCTGGAAAGCACACAGACAGAGCCAGGGCTGCGCTGCTTATGCAACACACCTACCACTCACTCACACACTGATAAAAAGGCTCAGGGCATCAACTGTTAGGCCCAGGCTGTGCTATATCAGGACTGATCTGGATACGGCGGAGCAGGCGACAGAGGGATAAGGCTTTAAAAAGCAGTCGAAACAAAATGCGTCTGAAAAGAGGGTGAGTGAGTGTGTGTGACAGAGCGTGCGTGTGCTTGCCTTGTCTACCTCCCTGTGTGTGTGTGTGTGTGTGTGTACACACACACACCTGTTGATCCAGGAGGGGCTGTATTGTATTAGAATCACCTGGCTGGACATCCAGGGCAGGCAGCAACTCAATAAAGCAGTATCAATAGTCGCCCGTCTCCAAAATACAATACAAAGTCTATTATGAGATCTCCTCAAACTGACGGAGATCGAGCATCTCCCTTCAAAAAGAAATATCCAGAAGCAGATTGTGAAATCACCTTCACCATCCCTCCCCCTCACATTAAGACCATTCCTTAAACAGAACACACCCAAAACACTCAACTTCACCATAGAACATATCGCTTGCTTTCCTTCTACAAAGTGTAGCCTCCTCGTGCCCCCCCCCCCAACATAGTTACAGGAGATCCAAAGACATATCACGCATCCTCCAAATGGTCAGAACAGTGAACATTTTCATGTAGACTTAATACTGCTACATGCTTTTTTTAATGTTCAATTGTTAACCCCAATTACACCCTGCACACAAACCCTTTCAGTTCCGCTCTACCTGTGGCTCCTGTTGCAACAGCCCTGAGGCTCATGTCAGCTCCTGTCAACGCTCTATGTGTGTGTGTGTGTGTGTGTGCATGCTTAGGTGTACACCGTGTCCTTGGGAAAGCATTAGGCCTAGCTTGCAGGGTTGTTGTCGAGCAGGAGTGTACACTCTTTCTGGAGGGGGGAAAGAGACGTGAGTCGCAGGAAGGTAGCACATTCCAACAGCCCAGAGGTGGAGAAACTCCCCTGGTTCTCAGAGCACGCCTCACACACACACGATATCATCACTTTGTTACCTATTCTCAGTACTCTAGAGAACTAGTTCTCAGCAAGTAAGGAACTGGAGTAAAAGTGGGAGAGTGTGTTCTGTTGAGAAGCCAGGGCCACACTGTGTACCATACAGCTCCCTGGCCGGATACAGCTCAAGGTAAATAGAAGCAGGTAAAGATGTGCAATAAAAGCTACAGGGCCATAAAGTCTGGGCTGTTCCCGTCCCACAGTAATCTGAGAGTTTTACTGCAACAGCACGAGCACTAATTCACCTTTAAGCAGCACAATAGGGTTGGTTGATGCCTGGAATGACACGTCATCCCATCGACCTGTCCAAACATCGTTGATATACGATTGTATCGTCTTTTTTTTTTTTTTACCCAGGGCGGGGGTAGAGCGTCCTTGCCTAGCAACGCAGTAAACAATCTGTAATGCAGCCTGTCACTCAAACCACCGATTAAAGTCTAAATAATTAGACTACAATGTGGAAATCGTTTATCCAATATTGTATTTTCTTGTGGGCAAATAAATAAATAAACCAATCATATGGTGATATGTGGTAACGATAACTCTGAATGATGATTTGGTACCAAACGTTGTAGGCCTACAGTGTGATACGAGACCCTTTCAGTGGTGATTAAGAACAATTTCAACTGAGATCGAGTGTGCATGTCGACCATAGAAGACGTCACTGGGCAGTCTCTTGGGAGAGCTAAGCAAAGTTACACTAAAATGGAATCGGAGGAGATGATGACCCACTGGCAGGGTAGTGAGGGAATGAGGGTCGCTTTCCGCTCTTGGCCAGCGTCGCCCTCAAATACCTCTACATATGTGCAAAAAGCGTTCCGTCTGAACTTGTTTTCAGTAGACCTTACAGCAGGTAATATTGTTACCCCACTCCGCAGTCTATTAAAGCCAGAAAAAGGTGAACATTCTTGTGTTCCTTGCCAGAAACCTTTAGGTAGGTTAATATAAAATGACAAGAAAAACAGCCCAAATGGTTCTTTATTGCACTTTCGGTTTCATTTTCAAAGCCTGTATTCACAGATGCGTCTTATTCAAAATAAATGTAGCCAGGCTAGAATATTCTGTTGTGTCTTAACCAAATAAATTACAGTGAAAATAAGTTTGTCATACATATTTTGTTAACTTTATTTATTTTGTAGCCTATCCAAAATGTTTTATTTTAATTTTTTATAGGCAACATTTATTTTTTGTTCCCATAAGCGCTGCTGTGAGAGCTTATGTAATGCCCGTTGCACAATTCAAGGATATTAATAAAACACTTCCACAATATATCCATATCTGTTTAACTTGTACAAGTAATGTTAACCGCACATTTTATTGACAGTAGTCTAGTCTAGGCCTATATTTCTGGCTGTTTGGTTTGCAAGGATTTTCCGGCTGCACACAATTTGTTTTTCCTAAAACATTGGTCAGGTGGAGGCCAGGAACTTGTCACGTTTGTTTAAACTTCCATTCGATTTTTCTATCTTGCAATTGTTGGTTCTCTCTCACTATTACCATATCATGTTTTTATTTAGGCTATTCACAAACATAACTTCCTGAGATATAAAACTCTGTTACGGTCCTCCAAATTCATTTGAAAGTTGATCATGAAAGATATGCTTAGACCAACAAGTCACATTCAAATAAAATGGCGACAACAAGGGAAAATGCAGCTTTTGGCACTCTTCGCTGTCTACAACCTACATTGTAGGCCTACTTATTGCATTAATAGTTGGCTAAGTCTACCTACATATTTATTGAAAAGGGCTTTGGCAAATAGGAATAGGTAGGCCATTTGGAATGTCGCCCAGCTGTGAGCTGCCCTGTTGTGCGCTGCCTGCTGCATAGGTTAAACTATCATGTGTAAAAACTAAAAAAACATTTAAAAAATAATATGTTCCAACATCACCACTAGATGATGTTGGAACATTGCTGCAGGGACTTGCTTCCATTCATTGCAGTCAACGATGTCTGTCAAACATAGTTGATTTCCAATTATATCATAATATCGTCCAATCCTACAGCACAAACCCTACTGTATGGAGAAGGTGGGGGTGAGCTGTATTGCACAATTCCTGGATCTAAACAAGACTTCTAAAACCAACATACAGTTTGAAAGGGAGATGCTGTCTGTGAGCTCTGAGGACAAGCCAAACTGTGCCGAATACACCATTTTACCCCTCCTTAAAGACAAAACAATGTGCAGGCAGCAGGTACAACCCAAACAGGATTACCTATAGCTGACATTAATAACCTGTTTGCACAAAGGCCATAAAAAAAATACCTGTGGGACTTGTTGGCGCTGTTGTGAAAGAGAAGTTATTTGTCCCAAAAAAATGATGACAATGCTCAAGGAAGACATTTGCGTTCTTATTCATTATTTTTCTTTGTTATGCAGTTAGGCTTATTTAAATGTATGCCACCAGGAACAATGTAGCCTATAATGTTCACCACAAATGCAGGTGTTTGAGCCATTGACCCATATTTCATGAGCTCAAGCTAACGTTGTTCATCAACAGACGGTCCCTGATTAGGCTACATGTTAAAAACAATGACAGAATTCACTTCGGTGGTGAGGTGGCCAGGCGAGGCGCGAACAAAAGATATGAGAGAACCCGTACAGTCAGTCTCTGGGGCTGCTATGCGATTACAACACTACTGTAGGTATTGGCCAGCCTTCATAAAGCCGTCAAGTGCTGCTGCCGAGCCTCCTCTCCCAGCTCATAAGCTTAGCTTGCTGATTCTAATCAATAGGCCTACAACACATAAATGAACACTAGAAAGGCCTTGAGGGACCCCTTCAAGCCATGGACATATTTTGGACGTCAACATTCAAAACAGTCAAAAAATGATTTCATATATGCTATTGCAAAAATAATAATTTGGTTGTGTTTATGAAGCTCGTGTTACGAATTCAGATTAAAATGGATGTCTTTTAGTCTACACGAAAAAAAAACAGTCAAAATGGAAGAATAATCTTTTTTTTTTTTTTTTTTTTAAACAAACACTAATACACACTACATGACCAAAAGTAAGTGGACATCTGCTCGTCAAACATCTCATTCCAACATTATGGGTATTAACATGGAGTTGGTCCCCCCCTTTGCTGCTATAACAGCCTCCACTCTTCTGGGAAGGCTTTCCACTGATGTTGGAACATTGCTGCAGGGACTTGCTTCCATTCAGCCACAAGAGCATTAGTGAGGTCGGACACTGATGTTGGGCGATTAGGCCTGGCTCGTGGTCGGCGTTCCAATTCATCCCGAAGACGTTCAATGGGGTTGACGTCAGTTCTTCCACACCGATCTCAACAAACCATTTCTGTATGGACCTCGCTTTGTGCATGGGGGCATTGTCATGCTGAAACAGGAAAAAGGCATTCCCCAAACTGTTGCCACAAAGTTGGAAGCACAGAATCATTTAGAATGTCATTGTATGCTGTAGCGTTAAGATTTCCCTTCACTGGAAATAAGGGGCCTAGGCCGAACCTTGAAAAACAGCCCCAGACCATTATTCCTCCTCCACCAAACTTTACAGTTGGCACTATGCATTGAGGCAGGTAGCGTTCTCCTGGAATCCGCCAAACCCAGATTCAGAGTCCAATGGCGGCGAACTTTACACCACTTTAGCCGACATTTGGAATTGCGCATGATGATCTTAGGCTTGTGTGCGGCTGCTTGGCCCTGGAAACCCATTTCATGAAGCTCCTGACAAACAGTTATTGTGCTGACGTTACTACAACTCAGTAGTGAGTGTTGCAACCGAGGACAGATGATTTAAGCGCGCTATGCGCTTCAGCGGTCCCGTTCTGTGAGCTTGTGTGGCCTACCACTTCTCGGCTGAGCTGTTGTTGCTCCTACATGTTTCCACTTCACAATAACAGCACTTAGTGGGCAGCTCTAGCAGAGCAGAAATTTGACAAACGGACTTGTTGAGAAGGTGGCATCCTATGGCAGTGCCACGTTGAAAGTCACTGAGCTCTTCAGTAAGGCCATTCTACTGCCAATGCTTGTCTCTGGAGATTGCATGGCTGTGTGCTTGATTTTATACACCGGTCAGCAACGGGTGTGGCTGAAATAGCAGAATCCACTCATTTGAAGGGGTGTCCATTTACTTTAGTGTGTATATATAGTGTATCTTGATTATATAAGTCTTCAACCCCGAGTCAATACGTTAGAATTACCTTTGGCAGCGTTTACAGCTGTGAGTCTTTTTGGGTAAGTCTCTAAGAGCTTTGCACACCTGGGGCCTCATTTATCAATCATGCTAAGGCACAAGTATGTGCGTAACCATGCTGGGGATCATTTCCACTCAAAGTGTGAGATTTATCAATATGAACATTTGCTTGAGAATGTGCGTAAATTTACACATAGCCATGACAATGCGTACCGCACAGTGTCAAATGGTGGAATAAGGGCACTGCTTGTCAAGTGTAGATATGTTGAAAATGTGAGAGTAATAATTCAATAATTTTTCAATTTCATTGTGAATTCATGGAACATATTGGCAGGCTATATCATTAGAATTTGACCACATCAGTGCATTTGTTACTACACTGCTCAAAAAAATAAAGGGAACACTTAAACAACACAATGTAACTCCAAGTCAATCACACTTCTGTGAAATCAAACTGTCCACTTAGGAAGCAACACTGATTGACAATAAATTTCACATGCTGTTGTGCAAATAGAATAGACAAAAGGTGGAAATTATAGGCAATTAGCAAGACACCCCCAATAAAGGAGTGGTTCTGCAGGTGGTGACCACAGACCACTTCTCAGTTCTTATGCTTCCTGGCTGATGTTTTGGTCACTTTTGAATGCTGGCGGTGCTTTCACTCTAGTGGTAGCATGAGACGGAGTCTACAACCCACACAAGTGGCTCAGGTAGTGCAGCTCATCCAGGATGGCACATCAATGCGAGCTGTGGCAAGAAGGTTTGCTGTGTCTGTCAGCGTAGTGTCCAGAGCATGGAGGCGCTACCAGGAGACAGGCCAGTACATCAGGAGACGTGGAGGAGGCCGTAGGAGGGCAACAACCCAGCAGCAGGACCGCTACCTCCGCCTTTGTGCAAGGAGGAGCACTGCCAGAGCCCTGCAAAATGACCTCCAGCAGGCCACAAATGTGCATGTGTCAGCATATGGTCTCACAAGGGGTCTGAGGATCTCATCTCGGTGTGATTGACTTGGAGTTACATTGGTGTTGTTTAAGTGTTCCCTTTATTTTTTTGAGCAGTGTATAATAATCCATATAAAGTCCAGTAATTTGTTAAATTAGAAGTATGTGTGATTGAGAAACCATTGTTGAAATACTATAAGAGACTGAGATAATGGGAAATCGAATGAGAGATGGCTGATCTTGCTCAACTGGAAGATTTGGCACACGATGCATTTAGTAGAGAGCATGTTTTTAGAGACAGGTGAGACTTTTTTTTTTTTACAGAAAATACAGACTGGCTCAACAGATATCGTTTTCCAAACCAATCTCATACAATTTTTGCGAGGATGAAAGACCTACTTTAGAAAGGCAAACATGTCATTCTGGTTCACATCCAAGTGCTATCCACCCTCGAGTGTTTGGCAACGGGCACTTTTCAGCCGGAACTTGCCCTTCGGCATCTCACAGCCCTCGATGAGCCAACGTTTTGGATGAAATCATCAGCAAAAAGATCTAACATACCATTTTTCAAACACCATCGCACAACAAGTTGAAGTCAAAGGGGTTTCTTTGCCATCAATAGGTTCATCAATGGGTTCACAAATACGAACGGAGCAAGATGGCACCCACATCAAAACATTTCCAAAAACACAATACCACTTTGACATTATGGGGTATTGTGTGTTGGCCAGTGACAAAAACAATCTATATTTAATCAATTTTAAATTCAGGCTGTAACACACATTTTTGGGGAAAAAGTCAAGGGGTGTGAATACTTTCTGAAGGCACTCTACACTGCCATAGAGACATGGTACCATCACTTCACTGTCTGTCCGGGCACACACACACTGTAGGCCTACATGGCAGAGTACAGATGTGAATAAGAGAAACCAGATAAGGGAACGAGGGAGGATGGGAGTAATGAAAAACAGTATGACCACTTACTGGGTGGAGAGGGCTGGACTGAACGACAGTCAGTCAGGCAGGTGTGTAAGGTAGATATGGATGATTGGGAAGAAGAAAGGAAGGAACGAAGGATAGAGACCGAGGAGCTCCGCTAAACTGACTGACAGCACAGAATTCAGGGAGAGAAAAACAGGAGGAAGGAGGGAGACAGAAAACGTGGAACGGAAACAGAGGGTAAGCAGACGTGGAAGTGAGGCAGGGGTGAAGAATGGAGGGAATACAGGCAGGGCACTGAGAAAGAGGGTAGAAGGCAGGCATTTCCACTGAGGGTGCGGCATAGAATTAGTCTAGAAAGGGTTAGACACTTGGCCCTGATCCCTTCGCACTGTGGTGGAAAGCAATTAAGTAAAAATACTTAAAAGTACTACTTAAGTAGTTTTTGGGGGTATCTGTAATTTACTATTTATATTTCTGACTTTTACTTCACTACATTCCTAAAGAAAAGTATGTACTTTTTACGCCATACATTTTCCCTGACACACAAAAATACTCACTACATTTTGAATAATTAGCAGGACAATAACATGGTCTAATTTATAGCTTCATTTGTAAATGAAAACGATGTCAGTGTTGGAGCGGGCCCCTGGCTATCCGTAAATACTTCTTTTAAACAAGAAAATTATGCCGTCTGGTTTGCTTAATATAAGGACTTTGAAATGATTTACACTTAAGTATATTGTAGCAATAATATTTACTTTTGATACTTACATTTAGTACATTTAAAACCAAATACTTTGACTTTTACTCAAGTAGTAGTTTACTGGGTTACTTTCACTTAAGTCAGTATCTATTAAAAAGGTATCGTAAGCTTTTACTCAAGTATGACAAATTGGGTACTCTTCCCACCACTGCCTTTGCACTAACTAGCCAGGTTGGGAGAACTAGAACGAAAGCACAGGCCAAAAGGGAGAGTAGTCTCATAACATCCTTCTTTTACTTTACGATTAGGCTTCAACAACCACAGGAAAATGTGGCTTTGAAAATGTGCCTCTAAACACAACTGAAGAGGAGACAAAGCACACAGTGAAGAGTCAAGCTGAAAATCAAATATACTGTGTCGAATATGGGACATAGCTTGTCATGTTGCACTGACGTAAAACCCCAAGTGGTCAAACCAACCAAAGGTCGGCCTTTCCCACACCACCTACCTCACCATTTGTCTTTAAATTAGATATATATATATATCTGTTAACCTTTTGGCAATAGGGGGGCGCCATTTCGACTTTGTAAAAATTTGTTCCCAAATTAAACTGTCTCTTACTCAATTCTTGCTCGTACAATATGCATATTATTATTACTATTGGATAGAAAACACTCTCTAGTTTCTAAAACCGTTTGAATTATTTCTCTGAGTGAAACAGAACTCATTCTGCAGCACATTTCCTGTCAGGAAGTGAGATTTCTGAAATCGAGGTCCCTGTTCTAGGGTCAGTTTATAAGTCCCCATGTAAGCTATGGGGCTACATGCACTGCATACGCCTTCCTCTAGATGTCAGTAAGCGGTGAGAATTTGAATGGAGTGGATTGCACAATCTGGGGCACTATAAAAGCTCATGGAACGGAAGTACCGTTCTTTTCAACGGGGCGCCTGGCGCAAGAGGGACATCACAATGGCGTCCTGAAAAGCTTTCGTTTTAGCAGTTCTATATCTCCGGTCATGTTTTTATTCGTCATAGGTGTTAAAGACATCATAAGGTAGTTAATTTAAACCGACTTATAGCAGTTTATATCAGTTTATTGCGATTTTCTGGGATTTCTTTGTGACGCGCTATCACGAGTTGGACACCTCTCCAGTGGATGGCTAACGTTAGCTGCTATTTCTACAGGAGAAGAGGACATCTTTCAACCAAAAGACGATTGTTCTGGAGAAAGGACACCTTGCCCAAGATTCTGATGGAAGCTCAGCAAATAGTAAGCAGTCTTTATGCTGTTAATTCGTATTTATGTTGACAAATGTCAAATAATAATTCCGCCATGAATTTCGGTGCGGTCTCGCTTTAGCGCACGCTGTATTGCGCAGTAACGTTAATTTTAAAAATCTAACACAGCGATTGCATTAAGAACTAATGTATCTTTCATTTGCTGTCCAACCTGTATTTTTTTAGTCAAGTTTATGATTACTTATCGATTAGAATAGGTGCCTCTCCAAGATGGCGCCGGACAGATTGCTTGAAGTTTTGGCCACTAATCACATTGTATAACCACGATTTGTGCCGCTAAATATGCACATTTTCGAACAAACCCTATATGCATTGTGTAATATGATGTTACAGGACTGTCATCTGATGAAGAATATCAAGGTTAGTCAAAAATTATATATCTTTTGCCTGTTTGTTACGATCGCTAACCTTTGCTGCTGGTAAATGGTGTTGTGTTTCTGGCGATTGTGGTAAGCTAATATAATGCTATATTGTGTTTTCGCTGTAAAACACTTAGAAAATCTGAAATATTGGCTGGATTCACAAGATCTGTGTCTTTCATTTGCTGTACGCTGTGTATTTTTAAGAAATGTTTTATGATGAATAATTAAGTAATACACGATGGTCTCTGTAGTTATTCTAGTTGCTTTGGTGAGAGTTGTGATGGTGGCTGCAATGGTAAACTATGATTTATACCTGAAATATGCACATTTTTCTAACAAAACATATGCTATACAATAAATATGTTATCAGACTGTCATCTGATGAAGTTGTTTCTTGGTTAGTGGCTATTTATATCTTTATTTGGTCGAATTTGTGATAGCTACTGATGCAGTAAAAAAATGGTGGAGTAAGAAAAGTGGTGTCTTTTGCTAACGTGGTTAGCTAATAGATTTACATATTGTGTCTTCCCTGTAAAACATTTTAAAAATCAGAAATGATGGCTGGATTCACAAGATGTGTATCTTTCATCTGGTGTCTTGGACTTGTGATTTAATTTACATTTACATTTACATTTTAGTCATTTAGCAGACGCTCTTATCCAGAGCGACTTACAGTAGAGTGCATACATTTTATTACATTTTACATACTGAGACAAGGATATCCCTACCGGCCAAACCCTCCCTAACCCGGACGACGCTATGCCAATTGTGCGTCGCCCCACAGACCTCCCGGTTGCGGCCGGCTGCGACAGAGCCTGGGTGCGAACCCAGCCCAGCCTGGTCGCGAACCCAGAGACTCTGGTGGCGCAGCTAGCACTGCGATGCAGTGCCCTAGACCACTGCGCCACCCGGGAGATGATGATATTATTGATGATTAATGATATTTAGATGCTAGTATTTACTTGTGACGCTATGCTAGGCTATGCTAGTCAGCTTTTTTACTGATGGGGGTGCTCCCGGATCCGGGTTTGGGAGGAACTAGAAGTTAATGTTTGAAATGGATTAAAAGTATTTTTGTCTGTTTTTCTGTTGTTTTTGTTGTCGGACCCCGTCGCCATTGGCGTCGGCTACTGGGGATCCTAATCAAATCATAACCATCCGATCATATCGTAAGGGCTACCTTATGAGTAGGCCAATCCACTGACGCACACACACCTTAGCTGGGGATAATCCTTGACATATGAAGAGGACAAAGAATTTGAGGCCATTAAACTGAGCCCTGGTGAAACAGGCAGAACCCGCTCGCTTCTTCTGGGGCCTGAACGGAGAAGTCGTCGTCCCTATTGTGTTTCTGGTCTTGGTAGGGCAGCAGGGAAGGGCCAGTCTAAACACAGTGCATTCGGAAACTATTCAGACCCCTTGACTTTTTGTTACGTTACAGCCTTATTCTAAAATTGATTAAATATACTTTTTTCGCATCCATTTTAGAATAAGGCTGTAACGTAACAAAAAGTCAAGGGGTCTGAATACTTTCAAAATGCACTGTACATGGCTCTGGGCCAGTCTGTGTGCATTTTATATTCTGCAGTAAACCTACAGTTCCTTCGGAAAGTATTCATATCCCTTGACTTATTCCACATTGTGTTACAGCCGGAATTCAAAATGAAAAAGTGTTTTTCTTTCTCACCCATCTACACACAATACCGCATAAATACAAAATGTAAACATGTTTTCATTTATTTTTGGCAAATTTACTGAACATGAAATACACCCTAGTCAACACGTTAGAATCACCTTTGGCAGCGATTACAGCTGTGAGTGTTTCTGGGTAATTCTCTAAAGAGCTTTGCACACCTGGATTGTACAATATTTGTACATTATTTTATGAAAAAAAAGTCTTCAAGCTATTAAGTTGACTGTTGATCATTGCTGGACAGCCATTTTCAAGTCTTGCCATTGATTTTCAAGCCGATTTAAGTCAAAACTGTTACTCGGCCACTCAGGAACATTTATGGTCTTCTTGGTAAGCAACTCCAGTGGCCTTGTGTTTTAGGTTACGCTCTTGCTGAAAGGTGAATTTGTCTCCCAGTGTCTGTTGGAAAGCAGACAGCCAGGTTTTTGCCAGTGCTTGGCTCCATTCCGGCTAATTTGATCCTAGAAATGTTTTCCCTAGTCCTTGCCAATGACACGCATACCCATAACATGACGCAGCCACCACTATGCTTGACAATATGAAGTGGTACTCAGTGATGTGTTGGATTTTCCCCAAACACAACGCTTTGTATTGTGGTTGAATCGGTGTTTGAAATTCACTGCTCGACTGAGGGACCTTACAGATAATTGTATGTATGTGGTACAGTGATGAGGTAGTTATTCAACAATCCATGCAACTTAAGCAAATTTTGACTCCTGAACATATTTAGGCTTGCCATAACAAAGGGTTGAATACTTTGACATTTCAACATTTCATTTTTAATTAATTTGTAAACATTTCATAAAAAAATATTTCCACTTTGAAATGATGGGGTAGTGTGAGTAGACCACTGACGCAAAACCTAAATTTAAATCTATTTTAATTCAGGCTTAAACATTTTTTTTCAAGGGGTGTGAATGCTTTCAGATGGCACTGTAGCGGTCATCTAAATCAGGATGTAAACAAATTTGACCTTTAAGCTGACAGTAATGCCTCCTTTTACCTCTAGATACGGCCTAAAGCTCCCTACTGAATATTTTTACAGAGGGGAAAATGGCATTTCTGGAGTACGTCTACGTTACTACTCCTTCAGAAGGGTTTACTGCGCAAGCTAGTGCAGTCTGACCCCAATTTCTCCCTGTGTGTCAATCTCCCTCTTCCCTTCCTTCCTCCTCTATTTCACTCTCTCGTTGACAGGGAACAAAATGCAAACACACACTGGCCATCGGTGCTGTGCGTTTTCCCCCTTTCACCACAGCGGCTGGGAAGAGCGTAGAGGGGAGTGTGGAGACACTTATCAGTGCTGAGAGGGACAGTCTCTGGGTTAGCGAGGGAAAGCAGTCTGGGTGCCATAGAATTCAATTTGGTAGATTCAAAGCAATGTTCTGTGGTAGGTGGACCGGCCGTGTCAATGTTTGAATGTTCGTGTATCAAACACCTGTAAGAATTGGGCTGATTCTCAGAGTTCTACACGTGGAGCAATGCTTTTCTATTGAGCAGACAGTGAAATCTCCTGTAGATTTTTAGAGCCATGTCCGTTCTACTCATTCTAATTTTATGCTGGGCACGGTGTCTGTGAAGGGACTAGGACTGGGTTCAGGTGTCCCTGACTCAGCCAAGCCACCACAGATGAACACAGTCTGCACTAGCAAGAGCATCCGAGTCATCTGCGGACCGCATGTAGGACTGAGACTTCAGAGGATAGCGTTGTTTTCAATCAAATGGGAGGAAGGAGGAGGAAAGAAAGCGAGGGGGAGGGGGTACGACAATGCTGCTTTGACGATAACATCATATTACTTTTGATGTTCTGTGGTAAATCATCTCTTCTGAAAGATAACTTTGATCTTGGATGTCAATTAATATTACCGTTCTGCAATGACCGACAAATTAGCGTGGTAGACAAAGCATGAATGACTGATAGTCAGTGCACGATGGAAAGTGAAAGTCACCTGAGCTAATCATTTGTGGCTGAAGGGTGAACACTGACTGTGACTCAGGGTGTTGATGACATGGTGACACAGACATGCTAAGCCATGCCAACCGGCATGGTGGTCTTTAATGATCAAGGTTGACAAAGGACGAAAAGGAGACGAGGAAAGGAAGAGTAGAGCTATGCACATCTGATGAGGAACTGCACTTGTCACTCAAAGAAAACCCATGCAACACAGCGGCATGTAACATCACAGGTTCTTTAATAGACACTCCATTTAATCCTGTGACCTGTATCGATCGGCCCCCACATTGAGGGGACAAGGAGAAGTAGAAATGGCAAAGCAGCCATTTTGTAGGGTTGAGAGGTCCCCAGGACTGGGCGTAGGGTTCAGAGGGAAGCGACAGGAGGACTGGGCCTGGTGAAGCAATCAGTCAGCAGTCACAGGCCATTGACTGTGTGGAATGAGGGGAGCCCTCTGGACGAGCGGAGCCGGGACTGGACCTGACGGCCTACTTAACAACTGAGTGTTAAGACAGTCTTAAATAGCGCCCTGCTCCCCCGTCCCCATCCCTGCCATTTCACACCACCATGCTGCACAGGGTGGCAGCAGCGTCATTCACACATGACAGCTAACACTGGTCACAGGGGGCGAGGAACGCATGGTCCATGAAAAAGAGAAAGGCCTATGCTACGGGGCAGAGCTCTACTGACAGTGGCCTGGACGGATGCCTGCTGGATAGGCCTGTTTCCGACTAAACTAAATCTTGGTCGACCTAGAGTCGTCTGTTCTTTTGACCAATCTATTGGTTAAAACAGGGGAAAAGCCCATTGGACGTCTACTACAAGAATGCTAACAAAATGAACGCAAGAGCGCATATCCATGAGGCTGCTAGCGAAATATGCTAACGGGTGAAAACTAAAAACTAACTGCAAAGACAGGTAATCAAACTCATGAAGTTATACATACAGTGCATTCGGAAAGCATTCAGACCCCTTGACCTTATCCCAAAAAATGTACGTTATTCGAAAATGTATTGTTTTTTCCCCCTCAATCTACACACAATACCAAATAATGACAAAGCAAAGACATTTAGAATTTTTTGCAAATGTATAAACTGAAATATCACATTTACATAAGTATTCAGACTCTTTACTCAGTACTTTGTTGAAGCACCTTTGGCAGAGTTTACAGCCTCGAGTCTTCTTGGGTATGACGCTACAAGCTTGGCACACCTGTATTTGGGGAGTTTCTCCCATTCTTCTACGCAGATCCTCTCAAGCTCTGTCAGGTTGGATGGGGAGATGTTCCCATTCTTCTAGGCAGATGTTCGATTGGGTTCAAGTCCGGGCTCTGGCTGGGCCACTCAAGGACATTCAGAGACTTGACCCGAAGCCATTACTGCGTTGTCTTGAATGTGTGCTTAGGGTGGTTGTCCTGTTGGAAGGTGAATCTTCTCCCCAGTCGGAGGTCCTGAGCACTCTGGAGCAGGTTCTCATCAAGGATCTCTCTGTACTTTGCTCCGTTCATCTTTCCCTCAATCCTGTCTAGTCACTCAGTCCCTGCCACTGAAAAACATCCCCACAGCATGATACTGCCACCACCATGCTTCACGGTAGGGATGGTGCCAGGTTTCCCTCAGACCTGCTGGAAGGTTCTCCCATCTCCACAGAGGAACTCTGGAGCTCTGTCAGAGTAACCATCAGATTCTTGGTCACCTCCCTGACCAAAGCCTTTCTCCTCCAATTGCTCAGTTTGGCCTTGCGGCCAGCTCTAGGTAGACATTCAATGCTGCAGACATTTTTTGGTACCCTTCCCGAGATCAGTTCCTCAACACAATCCTGTCTCGGAGCTCTACGGACAATTCCTTCGACCTTACGGCTTGGTTTTTGCTCTGACATGCACTGTCAACTGTGGGACCTTATATAGGCAGGTGTGTGTCTTTCCAAATCATGTCCAATCAATTGAATTTACCACAGATGGACTCCAATCAAGTTGCAGAAACATCAAGGATGATCAATGGAAACCAGATGCACCTGAGCTTAATTTTAAGTCTCATAGCAAAGGGTCTGAATACTTATTTAGATAAGGTATTTCAGATGATTTTTTATAAATTTGCAAAAATGTCTAAAAACCTGTCATTATGGGGTACTGCGAGTAGATTGATGAGGATGTTTAAAAAAAAATCTGTTTTAGAATAAAGCTGTAACGTAACAAAATGTGAAAAAAGGGTCTGAATACTTTCCAAACGCAGGAGCTACCGAATGTCATTTTTGGTGAGTTAGGACATTTACAAGTGAATGTGAACGAGACACATTGTGCAAATGAACAAAGTTTTGACTCATGCTTTATGACGGAAGAACTGGCTCTGGAGCAGCATGTGTACACGCTGTGTCTGTGTGGAGTCTGGAGTCGATTGGGCAACGGGCCTGCCTGCAATGCTCGAAGACTATGGGGGAGGAGCAGACGGGCCAAGAACAGAGGAGAAAAAAGGAAATCAAGATACAGATAACTCATGCAAAAGGGATTTGACTTCTCAAAAACTGCAGAAAGATAACACAATGATGCCCCGTCACCTTATTAAATTCTGCCACTTACTTAGAAAACTAGCAAGTTAAACTTAGGGGTCACGTTAATGCAGAATTCTGCATAAAAATAAAAGAAAATGACAAAACGCATAAGAAATATCTTGCTGCGTTTTGTAGACGCAGATCTAAAATGCTTCTTATTGTCATTTCTGCTAGACATCAGACAAACTCTGTGCTTCAGTTGCACCTCTCCATTCGGATGAGAATTCACTAACGGCATTCCATCAGCAGACAGCGCTCTGACTGACGGTGTAGCTACTTTTCTTGGTGTAGCCAGCATACATTTCTCCAGTAAAATGCAATATTAACTTTAAGACAAACAATAGGAACTGTACACTGAACAAAAATATAAATGCTGCAACAGGCAACAATCTAAGATTTTATTGAGTTACAGTTCATATAAGGAAAACTGTCAATTGAAATAAATGTATTACGCACTATGCCTCTATGGATTTCACATGACTGGGAATACAGATATGCATCTGTTCACAGATACCTAAAAAAAAAGGTAGGGGCGTGGACAAGAAAACCAGTCAGTATCTGGTGTGCTCACCATTTGCCTCATGCAGCGAAACATCTCCTTCCCATAGAGTTGATCAGGCTGTTGATTGTGTCCTGTGGAATGTTGCCCCAATCCCCTTCAATGGCTGTGCAAAGTTGCTGGATAGCGGCGGGAACTGGAACACAGTGTCGATCCAGAGCATCCCAAACATGCTCAACGGGTGACATCTGGTGAGTATGCAGGCCATGGAAGAATTGGGACATTTTCAGCTTCCAGGAATTGTGTACAGATCATTGCGACATGGGGCGTGCATTATTATGCTGAAACATGAGGTGATGGTGGCACGACAATGGGCCTTAGGATCTCGTCATGGTATCTCTGTGCATTCAAATTACCATCGATAAAATGCAATTGTGCCTATACCGTAACCCCACCGCCACTATGGGGCACTCTGCTCACAACGTTGACATCAGCAAACTGTTTGCCCGTGGCTCTCAAAGGTGTGCTCTTGCCCACTGAAGGCGGTTACGACACAGAACGGCAGTCAGGTCAAGACCCTGGTGAGGCTGACGAGCACACGGATGAGCTTTCCGGAGACGGTTTCTGATAGTTTGTGCAAAATGATTTGGTTGTGCAAACCCACAGTTTCATCAGCTGTCTGGGTGGCTGGTCTCAGAAAAGCCTGCAAGTGAAGAAGCCGGATGTGGAAGTCCTGGGCTGGCGTGGTTACACGTGGTCTGCGGTTGTAAGGCCGTTTTTGCAAAAAATATATTTGATTTTCCATTGTAAAGTCATTGCACTTCTGCTGTCATCTGATGAAAACAAAGCTATTTTCTGGCGAATGCTTGTTGCACGTCCCTGATCACTCAATTGAAGAAAAAAATACAGTTGGCTTTCAATATAAAACGCAACCCTTCAATAAACAGCTGGACTCACATGCTCCCACTTCATCCCATTGTGTTATTTCCAAACAAACACGTGACTGGGCTCAACCGTTTTGGAGTACTACGGTACGCTTCATAACGTAAAATAACGTGACAGGTGAAATGAACACGATCTGCTTCATCGTATTGCACAACTGAAGGTATTTACTTAAAAAGAAGCAACAAATATAAAAATGTATTGAAAATGTATTCAATTAGTTTCAACGGTATTGCGTGTATTGAAAAACCATCCTGTGGCTATTTCCAAATACCCCGGTATACGGTATATCACCCAAGCCTAATAGGAACCCACCCAGCACCCATATGATAATTTTGTTTAGGTTATGTTAATCCAACCTTACCTTAACAATGAGGAAGATGAGCTTCTAACCCCCCCCCCCCCCCCCACACACACACACACACACCTGGACTGACATCCCTGGGCTGATCCAAGGCCAGCAGCTGACTGACCACCTCTGAGTGCTGCTTTTCCCCCTGGACCACGTCTGGCCCCACTCACTCACTCAGGGACACATGACTGTGAGAAACAAGAACAGAATGTCCAGGCCAGGCTGTCTAGAAGAAACCAACACAACGGCGCCTCAGGAGGGAGAAAGTTGGAGGGGGGCCTGAGAAGTCAGCAGTCCTGGATTTGGTAGCGATGTGAATCTAGCAATAGCAGGGAATCAAGTGCTCCAGAATCACATGGAATGTGATTATGAAACGATTCCGTGCTAATTTAGAGCTAGCCTGCTGGTCAATAATTAACAGAGGGCACTTAACGGAGAGGCTAATGCGAGGGAAATGGACAAATTTCTGTTTCTCTCACTGCCTGAGTGAGAAAGTGCCCATATGGGGCGAATTCACCTTCAGATGCAGGCAAACTGTTGCATTTAACATCAATTTAAAGTTCATAACATCCGTTATAAGTGAATTAACATGTGTCATTATAACAGGTCGTAAGAGCCATCTCCTCCTGAGGAGGCAAGAGAAATCTTTTCTTCCATCTTAGTGACGTGTTGATCTGTCATTAATTGTGGTGACAACAAGCGACATTTCAATTTAAAGACGGCTTCACGTTAATTGTGATGCCGCTGAGGCATTGTCAGGCACAGAGGGATTGTGATATCATGGGCTTAAAACAGAACAAATGAACTTGCTCTCCACAGGATCTTGTCTATTTATAAGTGAGCAGGCATTTTGTGACGAGCGCCGGCCAGCACCGTTTAAAACAGATAAGAGGGGTGATAAGTGTTTTATGTGGGAAGCTAGTCATCCCTCAGGCAACAACAAAAAAATGTAATAGGTACAAATAATGAAGGATGGAGGTAGCTGGAGAATACAGTTTTTGGGACAATAACAAGGTCGTCATCTTAAACACTGCAAACTCCTAGAGGTATGTTGTTTTCATAAGTGGAGGAGAGCAGCTCCCCCCTGTAAATACGCTGGTCAAAATGGTGGCCTCTGAGCACACTGGCTACAGTCCCAATATCCATGACTGAAGTTCAGACAGACACACAGTTAAAAGGGCAGGGTTCATGCCATGACCCCAAACTGCAGGGGCAGAGCAGGACAGACAGTACAAACAGTACACAAAACATACTACAAACTGCAGCCAAGTAAAAGCGTTGGCCCAAGCTCAACAACAAAGCGTTTAAGCCTGTCAGGTCCAACTCTGGTCCAGAGGCACATCACATAGCCTAACGTCACTAAAGAGGATAATCAGACTTCAAGGGTCAGTTCATTACTGGTGCCAATTTCCAAGTGGGCCTTCTTTGATTTGACATGAGATACCGCATTCGACTTATTTTCTTCAGGGAAAAATGCTTTCACTTATAACAAAACACAGTGTAGCTAACAGAATCAGAATATTTACAAATATCAACTAATCTCATTTGTTTGATACGTCAATGGAAGAACCAACAATAGCCCACATGCTTCTAGCATAATGTAAGGCAGTGGTTCCCAACCAGGGTTACTAGGATTCCTGGGGGCACTTGGCCTAACCACAGGGGTAATTGAGAAGACTAATGAGACCGTAGGTTTACTGGTAAAAATGTTAATGCACTTGAGGGGGTGCTTCAGGGGTACTCCGGGCAGAGCTAAATTCAGTTGGTGGTACAGTAAAGGAAAAAGGTTGGGAACCACTGATGTAAGGAGTCAGCACATGGTTTTCCCACGAGTGCCCGAGAGAAGGAGAAAGGATGGACGAGAGAGGGAAAGGATGAGAGGGAAAGGGAGGGGGAATAAGAAGGGAGGAGAGGAAGCAAAGCTGCTAAGAGTCATGATGGGAAGTTCAGGAATCTGGAGGAAATTATGCAACATTCAGTCCCCAGCCAGGACTGGGGAAGTGCCACAGGACAAGAGTCTAGGACTTCTTGTACAATCTCACTGCAGGGTGACACTATACAGGGAGTAGTGTCATCTATCAATTTGTTCAGATTACAAATCACCTTCAATGTTATCGTGGCTAGTCTCTACAACACCCAGTGGATGTGTATTTCAATGGCAAACTACATCGTGACATCTATCTACATCTATCCACAAGCGCCGCAGAAACTAAGCAGACACCACCTCGTAAGGCTGTTATCCTAGAGGCCACATAAACTATGACCATTCTGAACATGTCAGCATGTGAGACAACAAAGAAAGGCTATACAATTTCATGACTTGTAGCTACTACTACAAACAGGCCTAAACCACTATGGAAATAAGAGCCTACAGTTTAGTCTAACACTGAAAATATTACACCTAGTGAATTCATCTCATGCCTACCTCTAGTCTAGCACAGTGTGAATAACATGGAGAAGCATCCTGTCTCTGGGTCTGCTCCAGGTGGAGAGAGCAGCACTAAGCACCCGTTTGAGGCCAAGTTTATTCCTCCTGACTGCTTAGATGAGGTTTGGGAAGTGAAGAGCTGATCCTAGACCTGTGAGTCAAGGAAGTCTCCAGGCCGGAGACATTGTGACGATGATGAGTCCAAGTGAACCATGAAGAGGCTTGGGGGCGGGGATGGAGATGCGTTTCATTTCCTGGGCCTCGGTTGGTTCAGTCACTGCCCATCACACCCACTCAAGACACACTTCTCCATGAGTGAACATGACCCTGGGAAAGACAGCTGAACCAAGACACACACAGAGACAGAGCGAGAAATCTGGGGTAGGCCTACTCCTTCATGCAGTATCAAAGAAGAGGAAGGAAAGACAAAGACAGACAAGGATACTGGATGGGGATTGAGCACACTGCACGCTTGTTATGAATACTAGGCTTCAAACTTCCTGGGATGTCTAGATCTGGATGTGTCAGATGGTGAAAATGGAAATAATGAACGTGTTGAGGGAGTAAAGCATCAGTAGACAACATCACTCAGTCTTCTGCAGCACTTACTATAGATGGGTTATCATCCTGATTAAAACTCATTTAACATTGGTCTGAGTTATCTACCACTTAGTGCTGGGCGGTATACCGTATTTTACTCTATACCGGTATTGATGCACTGACAGCTTTGAGTTTTTACTTTACCTTCTATAACGGTATTTCAATGTTTGGTTTGTAAAATGTGATACGCAGCTCTGGCGTGTATGTCAGTTTCTATAGTTTACGCTGTTTGCTACTTCAGTCATCTCTCGCTCTCCCTCTCCTTCTGCTGCATGCCACTAACCACACCAAGACCTCTGTCACTCGAGGAGAGAGCAGTTGCTCGACAACGGAGTAAGGAGCACTTTCTTGCCGTTCACTCTGCATGGTCAGACCGACGGGCTCCCGAGTTGCGCAGCGGTCTAAGGCACTGCGTCTCAGTGCTAGGGGCATCACTACAAACACCCTGGTTCGATTCCAGGCTGTATCACAGCCGGCCGTGAGTGGGAGTCCCACAGGGCGGCACACAATTGGCCCAGCGTTGTCAGGGTTTGGCCGTCATTGTAAATAAGAATTTGTCCTTAACCTTTTCTCAATAGGGGGTGCTGTTTGCACTTTGTAATAATTTCTTTCCCAAATTAAACTGCCTCGTACTCAATTCTTGCTCGTACAATATGCATATTATTATTACTATTGGATAGAAAACACTCTCTAGTTTCTAAAACCGTTTGAATTATATCTGTGAGTAAAACAGAACTCGAGTTGGAGCAATTTTCCTATGAGGATGTGAGAATGCTGAAATCTGCAGGCTGTTCTGAGGTCGGTTTATTAATTTGCCTGTCTTCTATTGGTTGAGATGCACTGCATACGCCTTCCCCTGGATGTCAGCGAATAGTGAGAATTGAAATGGAGTTGCTAGGCAGATCTGAGGCCTTATAAATGGGCTGGCAACGTGGGGTCCTCCCTTTCTTCTCTTCGCCATGACGCAAGACAGACCTCAGGATGGCCTTCTAGAAAGCTCCCGTTATAGCCCTTAGATATATCCGGCTCTGATTTTATTCGATATAGGTGTTAAAGACATCATAATGTTGTTATTTTAAACCGAGTTATATCAGTTTATATCAGTATATTGCAATTTTCGGGTATTTATTTGTGCTGCGTTCTAGGGACTTGGACACGTCTGGCCCACATGGCTAATGTTTACTGCTAATTCCAACGTTGAAGGCGACAATCTACAACCGAGCAACGATTCTTTTGGAAAAAGGACAACTTGCCCAAGATTCTGATGGGAGCTCATCAAAAAGTAAGAACTATTTATGATGTTAATTCGTTGTTCTGTTGAAAAATTTAAAACTCATATTCCGCCATTAATTTCGGTGCGGTCTCGCTTTAACGCACGCTGTATGTCGTAGTAACGTTAATTTAAAAAATCTAACACAGCGGTTGCATTAAGAACTAATGTATCTTTTATTTGCTGTCCAACCTGTATTTTTTAGTCAAGTTTATGATTAGTTACTGATTAGATTAGGTGCCTCTCCCAAGATTTCTCCCGACATTTTGTTGGCAGCTTGGCTACTATTCTCATTGTATAACCACGATTTGTGCCGCTAAATATGCACATTTTCGAACAAACTCTATATGTATTGTGTAATATGATGTTATAGGACTGTCATCTGAAGAAGTTTGAGAAGGTTAGTGAAAAATTTTATATCTTTTGCTGGTTTATTCGTTATCGCTATTGTTGGCTTGAATCAATGCTGTTGTGTGGTTGGCTATTGTAGTAAGCTAATATAATGCTATATTGTGTTTTCGCTGTAAAACACTTAAAAAATCTGAAATATTAGCTGGATTCACAAGATCTTTGTCTTTCATTTGCTGTACGCTGTGTATTTTTCATAAATGTTTTATGATGAGTATTTAGGTAATTCACGTTGGTCTCTGTAGTTATTCTAGTTGCTTTGGTGAGAGTTGTGATGGTGGCTGCAATGTAAAACTATGATTTATACCTGAAATATGCACATTTTTCTAACAAAACATATGCTATACAATAAATATGTTATCAGACTGTCATCTCATGAACTGTCACTAACCATGTTACCATGTTTCTTGGTTAGTGACTATTTATATCTTTATTTGGTCGAAATTGTGATAGCTACCTATGCAGGAAAAAAATGGTGGGAAAAAAAAGTTGTCTTTTGCTATCGTGGTTAGCTAATAGAAATACATATTGTGTCTTCCCTGTAAAACATTTTAAAAATCAGAAATGATGGCTGGATTCACAAGATGTGTATCTTTCATCTGGTGTCTTGGACTTGTGATTTAATGATATTTAGATGCTAGTATTTACTTGTGACGCTATGCTAGGCTATGCTAGTCAGCTTTTTTACTGATGGGGGTGCTCCCGGATCCGGGATTGTGTGCAAGTAGAAGTTAACTGACTTGCCCAGTTAAATAAAAAGTTAAATAAAAAAGACAAAACAATGTTGGTGGCGTGCTACTTTCCACAAGGGTTCTTTCTATACGCCGGCTATTCCCAAGCTGGGGTACGCAATGCCGTCGCGGGTACACCAAATAAAACTGATACACATTTTCAAAAAGTCCATTTAGATTTTCCAATGGGGCTATACATTTGGGTGATGTTTTTTAGACTCGTTTCCCTGCCAAAAATAAAATTAAACCATTTAGTGTTCAGCGAAATAACAATGTCAAATACAGGTAGCCTAGTCAAACAATTAACATCCAATCACATTGACCGTTACTCTCTCACGACATTTTGAAACGAAACATGCCAATTTGAAAAATAAGCCACAGGAGTTTATTTGAGCGAGACTTAATACAACTTTCGAGTAGTAAGACATGTATAAAAGCAACATACCATTAATAAGAAGGGGCTAGAAGCGTCTTAAAATGGTGAGCTACCGAGTGGCTAGGACAGGCAAGCCCCATACTATTGTGGAGGACTTCATTCTTCCTGCTGCCGCAGATATGGCTGGGACAATGCTGGTGGATAAGGTCAAAAAAACTAGAGAAACAATGCCTTCATCAAACAACACTGTTTCACGACGCATCAGTGACATGGCAGGAAATGTTTTGAAAAAATTACTGCTTCGCATACAAGCCAGTGAATTATATTTGTTACAGCTGGTTGAGTCAACAGACGTGGCGGGCCTGGCACAGCTCCTGGTATATGTCCGTTATGTTTATGTGGAGTCAATTAAGGAAGACATCCTCTTCTGCAAACAAGGACAACAGAATAAGATATTTTTAAAGTACTGGACAGCTTTGTGACATCAAATGGACTTTGGTGGTCAATATGTGTTGGTATCTGTACTGATGGAGCAAAAGCCATGACAGGGAGACATAGTGGAATGGTAACACACGTGCAAGCAGTTGCTCCCAACGCCACTTGGGTATACTGCAGCATCTACCGAGAGGCTCTTGCTGCCAAGGAAATGCCTGACCGCTTGAAAGACGTTTTGGACACTACAGTGAAAATTGTTAACTTTGTTTAAAGCAAGAACACTGAACTCTTGTGTATTTTCTGCATTATGCAATAATATGGGCAGCGACCATGTAACACTTTTACAACATACAGAAGTGCACTGGTTATCAAGGGGCAAAATAGACACTTTTTTTTTATTGAGAGACGAGCTTAAAGTTCTCTTTACAGACCATAACTTTCACTTGTTATCATGCAAACGGTCGGACGAGTTTTTCACACAACTGGCCTATCTGGGTGATGTTTTTTCTCGCCTGAATGATCAGAATCTAGGATTACAGGGACTCTCCGCAACTATATTCAATGTGCGGGACAAAATTGAGGCTATGATTAAGAAGTTGGAGCTCTTCTCTGTCTGCATTAACAAGGACAATACACAGGTCTTTCCATCAATGTATGATTTGTTGTGTGCAAATGAACTCAAGCTTACGGACAAAGTAAAATGTGATATAGCGAGGCACCCGAGTAAGCGGGTGTGTGCAATTACGCAGGAACTTTCCCGGGAAAAAAAATACTCACACTCATTCTAGTGTTGAATAAATATTGTATAGTGTGTGTATTGCAGGCTTACAATGATGTCAAAAAACAAGATTTGAGAGTGCTCTGACCCTGGTGCTAGAGGGTGTACGCAGCTGGAGGTTGAATGTTTGAAGAGGTACAGGACTATAAAAAGTTTGGGAACCACTGCTATACACTTAGTTTGTGTATCTTACGGTCTGCAAACTATCTGCTTGTTTGTCTTTTCTTTGCAAGGTGTTGCTAAAAATAGTGTTAGCCACTAATGCTAATCACTAGTTAGCTGGCTTGCTAGATTGCTAAATGTTCCAAGAGTCAGAGCAAACGCAGCTAATACTGTCTGGTACCAGCGCTGGTGTAGGCCTAGATAAGCATGTTTGTACAACGGTATCTTATCTTAGAGAGGAATAGGCGAAGCATGAATGTTAGCTAGCTACACAAAGTAAGAAAACATGTCATGTAACATTAATTAGGGTCACATGGAAACACTGACCAAGACATTCGTTCTTACCCTGTCAATAATTCCTTCCGGGCTTATTCAAGATGCTGACCACTATATTCTAACCATTGATGGGTTCTGACTTCTAAACTTGAAATATCCTTATTCATGTTACTGTGGGAGACGGAAATGCAGAACATTTACATTGTCAGAACATGTTATTGTTGCACATCCTATGGAAAGGAGAAGGGCCACAGTCGGGTACAAGTCAACAGGACAGCCGTGAGTTTCGGAAGAGTGAGGAATTTAGGCCGAGGTCAAGTCAGATGAAGTGAGAAAGAACAGGCATCGCTAAAGTCCTGTCTAGCAACAGATATGTATTGTCTGTCCAGATTTGTGAGGAGACTCCGCATAGGAGGAAAGTTTAAATACCAGTGCTTGTGTAAATATGTCTTTGTCTTATGCAGCTGCATGGCCCAGCGGGTGAATAAACTTGGTTTGAGCTTTACTAGTCGTCCGTGAGTTTTACTCTGTTTATTTAGAACCTAACACTATAGAATAAGAATAATTATTATATTTCCATGATTCCAATAGTTCACCAATTAACTAGGCCTATATTGTTTGCCCATATCATGCTTCGTGGCACAGCGTGGGAATGATAATTAAAGTGCAGGAAATGCATGAAAATTATTTTTGCATGGAGTAGGCTTGAACACGGTAAACGGAGAAAGGCCCATTGAAATCACTTATAAGTTATGTGTTACCCCCCTAGGGTCATGAACTACGCATAAAGCATATTTACAACTATTATTAAAAAAACATCATAAATGTCAAAGACATCGTGATGTGATATTTTGTCCATATCGCCCAGCCCTACCACCATTTTGTCCTATTTACTGTTGGCAGTGTAACTGACATGACTGATAGTATTGTATTGATAGAAATATAGGAATGCACACACTGATCAAGATATCAGTCATGTCTCTACCCTAGATGGCAGAACGTTATCTTGAATTATGTGATATCCCGGGCACCCTCCCTCTCCGGCCACTGGACCTTTGAAACCGATAACTTCTTGTCGACCATGGCCGTAACCTCAGGAACTGCCGTGATGTAACGGGGGGGGAGAGAGACGTCGCCTGCAGTCTGATGAAGTTCAATTTCGCCGTGGATTATCCCCATGAGTAAACCCATCGAGATAATTCCTGTTTTGATGTGAAATCTAATTGCACGAATTAGGGTATTTCTATTCATGTTTCCCTATCTGGACACTTGTGTAAAACAAATTGAACTATGTTCAGTTAGTGACATGGTAAATGTCACCCACTTGACCCTCATTGGACACGACTGTCTGAGTAGGTTTGTTTTTGGTGGGAGTAGGTTTATTTTGGTGTTAAAGTACTATGAAGCTATCCATATCATTTCAATTCAATTGAACATTGAGATTGAAAATGCATGTCAACCTTGCTGCTTTTTTTTGCATCCCCTGAAATCTCCCCACCCACACCTGACCCTCCTACATTAATGACCCTAGTCTGCAAGTGCTTGGGGTGCCAACAGGAAATGTTCAATTAAGACAAAGTGCAGCATCCTTATAAAAATAAACCCACAGGCATACAAACACTTGACTTGTTCTGTATGCAAAACAGAAAGACAAATTGTCCATTCAGAACTAACACCCCCCCATCCACATAGCAGATGTAAGGAATATCACTACAAGCCACATACAACACAGGCTAATACTGAGGCGTTTTCCCTAAATAAACAGTGCCCACTACTAAAACGGCATGCAATTAAGGAGTGCCTGGTCTGACTCACGAGGAAGACACACAGAGACGTCTAAGGGAACTCACTTCATCTTGAGCTGGTGGAGAGACCCATGTGGAACCATTACCCACCTTGTATTCTCACATGTCAAGCCATCTGTGTAAGATGATTAAATTCTTCATTCTTCAGGAGACTGATAGATTTATATAGACCCTAGGTATTGTATAGGCCCTAGATACTCACTACCGTACGTTTCTCTGGATAAGAGCGTCTGCTAAATGACTCAAATTGAAATGTATTGCCTGGGGATGAAATTGACAATGGTATGACTGCAGATTGGGGTCTAATGGTTGCTATGGAAGGCAGAAGAAAACACCAAATTAGACCCAACTCTATGGCCCTATAAACACCTACTTTGTTAAATTGTGGGTGCTATAGCTTGCAAAATAAACAAATGTAACTCTAGGTGACGACAATAATGCTGTTTGTTTTTAACATTAAGACTGTTTTCATCAATAAACTACTTCCGCTTCATGTTTCAGAGTATCGCACCAACCCTACAATCCAACACTAAAAGTGCAAAGTCTAGTGAGCGTCAAAACCCTCTATTAGGCCAGGGACAACAGAAAGTTACACCGTGACAGTGTCCCTCTTTGCCAGTCAGAGTTCAAGAGCACCAGTCTGCACTGTATGGCATCCCCAGCTTGAGGTCACAGCAAGGCTAAGGATGCCATACAAACAAGGCCTAAAAATATGAGTCACATAAGCAGATATAGCTTAGAAAACTGTGTTAGAAATTACCATGTCTCCAAGGGTCCTTGGGCTCCACTGCTCCAGAGACAATATCCTCATCTGAAGGAAAAGTCACCCTCTTGCCATTTTTGTGGTTATCATCCCCCTCATCCAGGGCTGGAGAGAGGACCTCTCCCGGGGCAGTGACAGGTGGAGAGTCCTCCTGTTCTGAGGGTTTCTCAGGTTCCTTGTCGGTGACAGCGTCTGGAGTTGATGAATCTGCATTGGTACTGCTTGATGATGTCTCCTCTGCTAGGGATGGTCCCTGGTCAGTAGGTTCTGACTCCAAGATGCCACTTTCATCCAGACTCAAATCCACACCAATGTCCATATCCCCACCATCATCCCCTTCCTCAATAGCAAACATAAGGGCCAATGGTGTTGTATCCTTGATTCTCTCTTCTTGGCGTTGGTCGTCATGATAAACCTCAAAGTCAGAACTGACTATTGCAGGGGTATCTGGGACGCTGTTGTTCTTATTCCCATTCACTTCGTCGATTTCTAGTGTCTCTTTTGACCGGTGGTTGTCCTCCCTTCGTGGGTTGTCTGTGAGCTTGGCTAGAGAGGACGTGTTGGCAGCCTCGTTGCCAATGTCTTGCTTACACAAATCTCCATCCATCAGTTCCGAGAGCCGGGGTAGGATCTCTTGCGAGTTATTGGTAGTATTGTCACCAACATTATTCTTCATTTTGACATTGCACAAATCTAGAGCTTGCTCCTCGACATTCATATTTTCATTTCCAGGAAGATAGTGTTGGCAATTGACTGGATTCGAGAACTCTGTACTTGACACAAGATATTTCAAGTGATGCCTTCTGAGTAGATGTCAGTCTAGCCTTTGAATGCTGGTCTTTGATTCTTCAATAGCTAACATAATTTGTCAAATAAGTACTTTCATCAAGAATGTTTACAACTTTGTCAATGACAATATAAGTGCTTTTTGAGTGTTAACGTAATTGATTGACAAAACAGCTATTTGTGCCCACACACACAACTATTTCAATAGATAATTTCGCATATTATTGACAACTTTCAAGCAAGCAAATGTAACTGTTTGACACGTGATGCGTGCCTGAAGTTCAGAATATTTATAGCCTGAAATTGTAATTTCAGAAAACCTTTGATAAATTGACCATATCACATGTCCAGGAACGGTAAATTGTTGTGAAATTACCAAGAGGTAAAGGCAACACCTCGTGTCAAACGACCGTGACAAATCCTCCTAACCAAGAAAGAATGTATTCTGCTGCTAGTCTCAACCTAGTTTACTTGTTTGGCTAGCTAACTTAACGCTAGGTAACCACGATAGATATCAACAAAGTGCATAGATAGCCGTTTTATGTTACAGTATTCTGTCTTTTGTTGGTCAGGACACTCTAAAAGTGGATGTGGAAGCTAGCTAACGTTATAGCTATATTTTGGGTGACCAGCTAGCTAAAACTGTACCCACGGTGCCTCCATTACGTTAGCAAAATACTATTTCATGTGCATGAAGCTAGCTAAAGTAGTTGCCCAACAATGACATCTAGACCGGTGTAGTTTTATGCACCTTTCGGTAAACCCAAATGCTTTGTTTTCGAGTCAATCATTCTATTTCAAGAAAAATAATTTCCGAATGTCGTTCGCGGTCTCACCAGAGCACCTCGCATCACAATCCTCGACTAGGCAAGGAAAAAAACAAGCGTCATAGTCCGGAGCATGTTTCGTTCTCGTGCCCAAATGATTTAACTGTTGAACAATAATCTCCTTTTTGGTTGTTATTTTAAAACAAAGACATGCCGCTTATTGACGTTCCCCGAGAAGCGCTTGAATGCAAAGATGCTGTTTTCTCCTCGTCCTTGTGCTAGCTAACGTTAGCTTACTCAAGTCCAACAACTGTTTGTTGTCCATACGTCATCGCATATCCAGGGGCATGGAGTTTCCACTAGTTACCACAGCCACAAAGTTATGTCGAAATCATTGAAACCAAAATTCTATTGTTGGTCTTAATTTAAGGTTAGGCATAAGGTAGGCATGTGTGGTTAGGTTTAACATCATATTTGAAGAATACAAATTGTAGAAATAGGCAGGTTTTATTACTTTGTGGCTGGGGTAACTAGTGACGACCGGGGGGGCATGTTCAGTAGACGTTACGTCGCAGGACGCTGCAAATAGAAATGTAATACATAGAACGGTCGTGGGATCGCTAATACGTTTGACACAGAACACTTCTAGTTTGTATATTCTATTTCTATTTGCAGCGTTTTAAAATGCTAAAATTATTATGCCACTTGCTGGTCATTTGGTGTTAGTACTTTCGCATAAAAACATAATCAGTTGAATCATAGATATTTACTGTCGCAATATATGTTACAAATATTTGTGTGCTGATGTGCTGTCTGACAATAAAATGTGATGCACATTGGCAAATCACCGTCCCATGGCCCTTGCAATCAACCTAGTCAAATTGTGACATGTAGACACAACTAGGTTTCCACTAGATAACACAGCCAGAAAGTCAACATTGGCTTTATCGTAAAAATAGAGAGAAATTGTTGAAATAGGCGAGGTTTATGTGGCAGCTAATGACCACCACACAACTGTACAGAATGATGACAGACAATTCTGTAATTACGATATAACTAACTTTGAAAATATCCTCATATTTGCATCATGTACCATCAAGGGTGACAACAGTGATAATTGAACTGATCTCCACCTGACACAGCCAGAAGAGGACTGGTCACCCCTCAGAGCCGGGTTCCTCTCCAGGTTTCTTCCTAGGTTCCCTGCCTTTCTAGGGAGTTTTTCCTAGCCACCATGCTTCTACATCTGCTTTGCTTGCTGTTTGGGGTTTTAGGCTGGGTTTCTGTATAGCACTTTGTGACATCGGCTGATGTAAAAACGGCTTTATAAATACATTTGATTGAAATAAATTTGATTCATTTGATTTGAGAAAAACTATTTTGTTTTCAGTTCCACCACCTACAAATCCCAATTCAACTCATTGCATACAGACTCAGATGGTAGTGTTGGTGAACTCTGAATAGGCCTACCAGTAGAACACCGGGATGGGAAGATCAATGGGTCAATTGTTTATCTCCCCCTAAAAAGGGACAGACCATAGAGATACTATTACATTACTAGTCTAATTCCTCATTTTCTGGGACAGCCTCACAATAATTAATTGATTAGATTGTTGGATCACACTTACAGTGTCCTTATGACAGACAGTGTTATGTGAACACAATGAAATGACAGAAATTTAAAAAAGAACAACTAATGTCAAACTGCCTTCCAGGTGTTATTTGTGTGAACAGTTCTTTATGCACTTAATCAGAATACTGAATGAAACATAATTTTTCATTTCTGTATGGTCTTTGTTTAAAAAAAATATACACTGATTATACAAAACGTTAAGGACACCTGCTCTTTCCATGACATAGACTGACCAGGTGAATCCAGGTGAAATCTATGATCCCTTATTAATGTAACTTGTTAAATCCACTTCAATCAGTGTAGATGAAGGGTAAAGAAGGATTTTTAAGCCTTGAGACAATTGAGACATGGATTGTGTATGTGTGCCATTCAGAGGGTGCATGGGCAAAACAGAAAATGTAAGTGCCTTTGAAGGGTGTATGGTAGTAGGTACCAGGCACACCGGATTGTGTCAAGAACTGCAAAACTTCTGAGTTTTTCACGCTCAACAGCGTGTGTATCAAGAATGGTCCACCCCCATACGACATCCAGTCAACTTGACACAACTGTGGGAAGCATTGGAGTCAACATGGACCAGCATCCCTGTGGAACGCTTTCTACACCTTCTAGGTATTCCTAATGTTTGGTATACTCTGTGTATATAATGGTGAGACAAAAACATCTCCACCTACTGGAACTGAACAGTTTCAATGGCACCTAAATGAATTAACTTCATGAAATGATATTGTATGATCAGTAGAGCTGAATAATACATGATCAATAACTTGTTCTTCATGGATATACATTAGCATCTGAAACCGATTCTAACACATCTTAAGTGGAGGCAAAAATAAATAGCCTAAATATCAGCATGTTGATATTTGTAGCCACTGTAAACCCAGCTAACAATTCTAGGGAAAGAGAACGTTTTTGTAATGTTACCCGTAATGTTCCCCACATGTTTGAGTGTCCAGTTTTCCGTTAGTTAGGGGAACATTCTATGTATGTTAGCAAAAACATCCTGAGAACCTATTTAGCATGTTTTGGCATTAGAGTAAGGATAACATTCCCTAAATGTCAAACAGAATTTACCCAGGACGGGGTTATCATGTTCTCAGAATAGCCAATGTTAATGTTCTTGACACGTTTCATTGGAAAGTTGCAAGAACATTCCTCTGTCCAATTTTCTGAGGGTTAGGAGAATATTCCATCAACGTCCCACCAAACATACGCAGAACATGGTTGCCAATGTTCTCAGAACACGTCACCTGATGGTCCCAAAGAAACATTCTCCCCCCCCCAAAATTGTTTTCTTACACATCACACCTTCTTACTGTTGCAGAGCCCATCAAGGCCCTGATTAGTGAACCACTGATCCATTCATAGTGCTCAGTCTGTTGCCAAGGTTAGGGACACACGCAGCGCTTTTAACATAGTGTTTTCAATTGACTTATTTGACATACATGATTGCATTGCGGGTGGCAGGTAGCCCAGTGGTTAAGAGTGTTGGACCAGTGACCGAAAGATTGTTGTTTCAAATCCCTGTGCCGACTAGGTGAAAATTCTGTCAATATGCCCTTGAGCGAGGCTCTTAAACCTAAATTACTCTGGATAAGAGTGTCTGCTAAATGACTGGAAATGTTCATTTATACAGTAATTATTATTCAGTATGTCTTCACCTGGGATTTGAACTCACAACTTCTTAGGTTCACAGCATTCCGATCTTACTGCATGTCTGCATCAGTTAGCAGTTCATCTGACTATTCTCTCATCATTGATTTGATTGACTTATTATAAAATTTTTAGGGCTTTCTGTATAGTGGTCTAATGTTGGTGGGGCCTTTTACCCTGTTTTAATGTTAATCCTGAATCACCATGATCAATAAAAAAAATGATTGAGTACTTTTAACAGCTGAGATTTACTTCAATGCGCATTCACCATGTTGCTTACACCTATCCAGTTGTTTCAGATCTACACAAGTGCCTAGGGAGAAGGGGTTAGTGTTTGCTTCAGGACCTTACTATGCTGGCCTGATAAGCACATTTCCTAGGGATATCCCTTATTGGGACAGTGGTTAGGGCATCTGTCATTGGTGCTAGAGGCCTGGGTTTGAGACCTGCTAGGGTACTCACACTACTCAGGCATTCTAAGCAATATATGTTAATGTTGTTGTATGGCAACAGGTACAACACCCCAAACTGATCAAATTAAAATCCGTTTCTCATTGAAAGATGGGAATCTGTAGGATTACCCCTTGAGCATGAATTATGACCACATTTCCACTACCTCATACAATATCAGTACTTAATCATTTTATATAGCTGAGCATCTATACACTGTCTTCTTAAAATCCATACGTCTGCGTTTACACAGGCAGCCCAGTTCTGCAATTTTTCTACTAATTGGTCTTTTGACCAATCACATAAGATCTTTTCATATCAGAGCTTTTTCAGAGCTAATCTGATTGGTCAAAAGACAAATTATTGAAAAAAGACCAAATTTGAAACAACTCCAGCACAAGAACTGTTCGTCGGGAGCTTCATGAAATAGGTTTCCATGGTTGAGCAGCCGTACACAATCCTAAGATCACCATGCGCAATGCCAAGCGTTGGCTGGAGTGGTGTAAAGCTCGCCGCCATTGGACTCCCGAGCAGTGGAAACGCATTCTCTGTACTGATGAATCACGATTCACCAAATCAAATCAAACCAAATGTTATTTGTCACATGTGCCGAATACAACAGGTGTAGACCTTACAGTGAAATGCTGACTTACAAGCCCTTAACCAACAATGCAGTTCTAAGAAAAAAAGATAAATAGAAATCTAACAAATAATTAAGGAGCAACAATAAAATAACAGTAGCGAGGCTATATACAGGGGGTTCCGGTACAGAGTCAATGTATGGGAGCACCAGTTAGTCGAGGTAATTGAGGTAATATGTACATGTAGGTAGAGGTAAAGTGACTATGCAGGTATAATAAACAGAGAGTAGCAGCAGTGTACACATGGGGGGTGGGGTGGGGACAATGCAAATAGTCCGGGTAGCCATTTGAGTAACTGTTCAAGAGTCTTATGGCTTGAGGGGTAGAAGCTGTTAAGAAGCCTTTTGACCTAGACTTGGCGCTCCGGTACCGCTTGCCGTGCAGTAGCAGAGAGAACAGTCTATGACTAGGGTGGCTGGAGTCCTTGGCAATTTGTTGGGCCTTCCTCTGACACCGCTTAGTATAGAGGTCCTGGATGGCAGGAAGATTGGCCCCAGTGATGACTGGGCCGTACGCACTACCCTCTGTCGTGCCTTGCGGTTGGAGGCCGAGCATGCCAAATATTTTAAGTCTCCTGAGGGGGAATAGGCGTTGTCGTGCCCTCTTCATGACTGTCTTGGTGTGTTTGGACCATGATAGTTTGTTGGTGATGTGGACACCAAGGACCTTGAAGCTGAGAATGGGGGCGTGCTCGGTCTTGGTTTGGCAGATGCCAGGAAAACACTACCTGCCCCAATGCATAGTGCCAACTGTAAAGTTTGGTGGAGGAGGAATAATGGTCTGGCGATGTTTTTCATGGTTCGGGATAGGCCCCTTAGTTCCAGTAAAGGGAAATCTTAATGCTACAGCAGACAATGACATTTTAGACAATTCTGTGTTTTCATCTTTGTGGGAACAGTTTGGGGAGGGCCCTTTCCTGTTTCAGCATGACAATGCACCCGTGCACAAATCGAGGTCCATACAGAAATGTTTTGTTGAGATCGGTGTGGAAGAACTTGACTGGCATGCACAGAGCCCTGACCTCAACCCCATCTAACATCTTTGGGATGAATTGGAACGCCGACTGTGAGCCAGGCCTAATCGCCCAACATCAGTGCCTGACCTCAATAATGCTCTTGTGGCTGAATGGAAGCAAGTCCTCGCAGCCATGTCCCAACATCTAACGGAAAGCAATCCCAGAAGAGTGGAGGCTGTTATAGCAGCGAAGGGGTGACCAACTCCATATTAATGCCCATTATTTTGGAATGAGATGTTCGACAAGCAGGTGTCCACGTACTTTTGGTCATGTAGCCTATTTTGAGGTGCAGCGAAATGCTTATGTTTCTAGCTCCAACAGTGCAGTAATACCTAACAATATAAAACAATACACATAAATCCCCAAAATGTTATTAAATAAATTAAGAAATATCAGAATGAGCAATGTCAGAGTTAGGGAATATAAATACACACTGAACAAAAAAAAGTGTTGGTCTCATGTTTCATGAGCTGAAATAAAAGATCCCAAAAATGTTCCATACACACCAAAAACGTATGCATGCCAGTCTGTCTTGGCTAAGAGTTGAGGAGACACTGACTGCATCACTTCTTTTAATGAGAAACATTAATGTGTTGAAAATTCCAAATAGTTTGCATAGTCAACTTACAAACAGCTCTGACTCAGACACTTACCCTACCAGACATGCCACCAGGGGTCTTTTCATAGTGTCACACCCTGGCCTCTGTTATATTGATTTTCTTTATTAGTTTAGTTAGGTCAGGGTGTGACATGGGATGTTTGTGTGTTTTGTCTAGTTTAGGGTGTGTGTATTGTTTAGGGGGTTTTGTATAGTGTATGGGGTTGTGTTCAGTAGAGAGGTTTAGGAAAGTCTATGGTTGCCTGGTTTGGTTCTCAATCAGAGACAGCTGTTTATTGTTGTCTCTGATTGGGAGCCATATTTAAGGCAGCCATAGGCTTTAGGTGATTGTGGGTAATTGTCTATGTTCTATGTTGCATGTGTGCACTTAGTTCGTTTTAGCTTCACGTTTTTGTGTTTGTTTTTCTTCTTTAAAAGAAGATGGCTTTCTTTCACGCTGCGCCTTGGTCCACTCATTCGTCATATAACGGTCGTGACACATAGTCAACTTACAAACAGCTCTGACTCAGACACTTACCCTACCAGACATGCCACCAGGGGTCTTTTCACAGTCCCCAAATCTAGAACAAATTCAAGAAAGTGTACAGTAATATATAGAGCCAATATTGCATGGAACTCCCTTTCATCTCATATTGCTCAAATGAACAGCACACCTGGTTTCAAAAAACAGATAAAGCAACACCTTGCGGCACAACATCTCTCTCCAATTTGACCTAGATATTTTGTGTGTACAGTATATATTGATATGTAGGCTGTGTGCCATTTTTACATGTTTGTAGTTCTGTCCTTGAGCTGTTGTCTATTAATGTTCTGTAATATGTCATGTTTCATGTTTTGGTGGACCCCAGGAAAAGTAGCTGCTGCTTTCGCAACAGCTAAGGGGGATCTTCACAAAATAGCAAAATACCAAACCCTCAGAAAACTGGACACAGGAATGTTCTTTCAACTTTCCAGTGAAACCTGTCTTGGATATTCTGAGAACATGGCAACCATGTTCTGGTTAAGTTATTTTTGACATTTAGGGAATGTTAACTCTAACACCAAAACATGCTAAAAAGGTTTTTGGGAGGTTTTTACAAACATATATAGAATGTCCCCTTAACAAACAAAAAACTAGACATTCAAACATCTGGGAAACATTATGGGTAACATTACAAAAACGTTCTCTCTCCCTAGAATTGTTAGCATGGTAGACAGGCCTGGCACTCTTCATCAGGCATGCAGTTTCCTCGTCCTCCATACTGTAGGTAGGCTGGATTACCAGGTAGGCTGGGTGATGCTTCGGCGACTGTAAAAGTGCCAGAAAAGACCACCACACCTTGAAAGTAGTCTGGAACAGTCTCCAATGAGTCGAGCCTCTGCCATTCTCTCACACTGCAGTCCACATCCTGCAGGAGCCGGGACAGGTGGAACAAAAAGCTGGTGCAGTGATGTATCATTCAAATATCATTAGCCTGCTAGCTAGCAAATAAACATGCCTTATACTTCATTAGTTACCACCAGATATTTCAGTTCAACCCTCAAATGTTTTGTATTAAAAACATACATAATATAAACAAATAATGAAAATGTGTAAAATATTTTGCAGAGCTCTCTGCCTACACAACCTCACGGTGCCATGGCAATCATGGAACCTAAGCATGTAACCTAAGCAACCCATTGTGGAGGTCTTATCAGGTCTTAAAAGTTGGACCTGGACCCGAACGGACCCAAGGACAATCAGACCCGGACTCAAAAGGACCTATCATAAAAAAAGATGGCCCCAGAGTCAAACGGACCGTAGAAAAATCAGACCCAAACTCCGTATGGACCCGACGACAATCAGGTCTATCAGCTGTAGTTACATAGACCCTACACCCAATGACAATCAAACAGGACCCAACCCTGATGGAAAAGTTAGATTTTTGGACCAGGACCCGCTCAGTTACCGGGTCAGCATTGGCGTGTATTCATAGATGCCAGGGGAAGCAAAGCCTCCACAAAAAATGTACCAAGAAAAAAGAAAACATATACAGTACCAGTCAAAAGTTTGGAAACACCTACTCATTCAGGGGATTTTCTTTATTTTTTACTATTTTCTACATTGTAGATAACACATATGGAATCATGTAGTAACCAAAAAAGTGTTAAACAAATCAAAATATATTTCAGATTTTAGATTCTTCAAAGTAGCCACCCTTTGCCTTGATGACAGCTTTGCAGACTCTTGGCATTCTCTCAACCAGCTTCATGAGGTAGTCACCTGGAATGCATTTCAATTAACAGGTGTGCCTTGTTAAAAGTTAATTTGTGGAATTTATTTTCTTCGTAATTCGTTTGAGCCAATCAGTTGGGTTGTGACAAGGTAGGGTTGGTATACAGAAGATAGCCCTATTTGGTAAAAGACCAAGTCCACATTATGGCAAGAACAGTTCAAATTTGCAAAGAGAAATGACAGTCCATCATTACTTTAAGACATGAAGGTCAGTCAATACAGAACATTTCAAGAACTATTAACATTTCTTCAAGTGCAGTCACAAACACCATCAATCGCTATGATGAAACTAGCTCTCTGAGGACTGCCACAGGAAAGGAAGACCCAGAGTTACCTCTGCTGCAGAGGATAAGTTCATTAGAATTAACTGCACCTCATATTGCAGCCCAAATAAATGCTTCACAGAGTTCAAGTAACAGACACATCTCAACATCAACTGTTTAGAGGAGACTTTCATGGTCAAATTGCTGCAAAGAAAACACTACTAAAGGACAACAATAAGAATAATATAGTTTCTTGGGCCAAGAAACATGAGCAATGGAGATCATCCATTCACCTACTCTGCGTCTCACAAAGACACTGCGGTTGGAACCAAAACTCTCAAATTTGGACTCATCAGACCAAAAGGACAGATTTCCACAATCTGTCCTTTTGGTCTGATGAGTCCAAATTTGAGAGTTTTGGTTCCAACCGCAGTGTCTTTGTGAGACGCAGAGTAGGTGAATGGATGATCTCCACATGTGTGGTTCCTACCTTGAAGCATGGAGGAGGAGGTGTGATGGTGTGGGGGTGCTTTGCTGGTGACACTGTCTGTGATTTATTTAGAATTTAAGGCACACTTAACCAGCATTACATTTACATTACATTTAAGTCATTTAGCAGACGCTCTTATCCAGAGCGACTTACATTTAACCTTTATTTAACTAGGCAAGTCAGTTAAGAACAAACTCTTATTTTCAATGACGGCCTAGGAACAGTGGGTTAACTGCCTTGTTCAGGGGCAGAACGACAGATTTGTACCTTGTCAGCTCAGGGATTTGAACTTGCAACCTTTCGGTTACTAGCCCAACACTCTAACCACTAGGCTACCCTGCCGCCTCTAACCACTAGGCTACCCTGCCCCTGGCTACCACAGCATTCTGCAGCGATACGTTATCCCATCTGGTTGGCGCTTATTGGGTCTATCATTTGTTTTCAACAGGACAATGACCCAAAACACACCTCCAGGCTGTGTAAGGGCTATTTGACCAAGAAGGAGAGTGATGGAGTGCTGCCTCAGATGACCTGGCCTCCACAATCATCCAACCTCAACCCAACTGAGATGGTTTGGGATGAGTTGGACTGCAGAGTGAAGGAAAAGCAGCCAACAAGTGCTCAGCATATATGGGAACTCCTTCAAGATTGTTGGAAAATCATTCCTCATGAAGCTGGTTGAGAGAATGCCAAGAGTGCGCAAAGCTGTCATCAAGGCAAAGGGTGGCTACTTTGAAGTATCTAAAATCTGAAATATATTTATTTAACACTTTTTTGGTTACTACATGATCCTATATGTGTTATTTCGTAGTTTTGATGTCTTCACTATTATTCTACAATGTGGAAAATAGTACAAATAAAGAAAAACCCAAACTTTTGACTGATACTGTATATAAATATGTATCTTTTGTCTCTCTGTGTTTCATAATTTTCCTACAAATCGCAAGAGGCTGAATGTATTTAACCGAAGAAAGCATCCGATCGAACGAAACAGCGCTCCTCTGTCTCTGTATGTGTAGGCCATCTATCTGATGCGGTCTGGTCAAAAAGAGTATGACATCGTTGCCGCCCATAGCATTTAATGCAAGGGAAGCCAGCGAACATTTGGGCTCCCTTGATTTAAAAAAAAGGTTAAAATAATAGCCAATCAGCAATGAGCTAAACTGAGTGAGCTCAATGGTGAATGGTCCTGGCGAACCAAAATAAAGTGTCAATGGAAGCCAGTTTGGATCATTGACAGAAACAACTTGAATTGTTGCATCTCTTTGTGTTGTTGTCCTCCGGTGGCTAGCTAGCCACAATTGGCACTTTCCAAAATTAGTCATGGATGGAGATAGGGATTTGAACTTGTAGTTTTACATATTTGTCTGTACTGGTCAATGATTCTAACGACGATTCTGATCTATCCATAAATTCATACATTGTTGTGCCCCTGGCCTGAGAGGATGGAAGCTAGATACGTAGCTAGATGTAGAAGGCTAATGTTAACTAGTTAACTTTGTCCATGAAAGGAAGTTAGGCTAGCGAGCAAGCATTTTAGCCAGGTAAACTAGGACAACAACAAAACTAAAAGCATGTACCCTATGACCGTTTCGTCAACATGAATTAGGATGGCTTTCCCATTTCTCTACAAGTAGGGTGAGTTAACATGTTTTTCCTACATGCATGAACGCACGCACGCACACACACACACACACACACGGATAGCCACATCATATTTAGCTTACGTTGATTGGACTAAATTGTTTTTGGTATCTATTAGTTGTCACTGTATTAGACTAAGCAGAGGTGATTTGATGTTGAAATGTTGAAGTTGAAATGGTGCTGGAATAGTGGAGGCAGCTCCTGTTTTCTTTCCGACTTGTGGTAACTCCGTGGTTCTAAATCAATAGTTGTTTCGTGGTCTGAAAATGTCAGAAACATTAACTTGCTTGACCATGCTGAAGGTCATGTAATTGTTTGATACATGCAAAATGCTTTGTGGACTTGACATAGGGCAGAGGTTGCTATCCGGTTTTGTGATGAAACAAAGGTGTGGTTAAATGTATTCTTCCACTATCTTCTTATTGTCTCGGCCTTAGGCCTATATATCACGGTGTCAAGGCATATGAACTAACAGGTTAACAATTCAATTATCACAACAAATAGGTTTTAATATGGCTTTTTTCTCTGGCTTGGCTTCCCCAGTCATTTTACCCACGCACCACTATTGCGATTCAGGTATTGGGTATTCAGGTTCGGGTGGACCCATGAAGACCTCTAACCCACTGGGCACAAACTGTTTGAATCAGCATTGTTTTAATGTAATTTGTCAATGTATTGTGCCGTGGGAACCACGTGGAAAATACATTGGATTTGAAAAAAGTCATCAACTGTTGTTTTGAGAGTGAAATTTCAAACACAGCATTATGTTATCATGGTAACAAACCATGTATAAAATAGACAAACCTTGTATAAAATAGGTTGAATTTGTACCTTTAAACAAACTAATGTAACGTCTAACCTTAAATTGAGTAACACACCCAGGTCACATTGAGGTTACTGTAACTAAAAATGTGTTCTCACATAATGTAAATCATATAAATAGTGCATGTTCATGATAGCATGCCATGCATAGGTTGTAACAGGTTTGTGGAAATCTTGACCATTGATACAATAATCTGCCTAACATATTGACAGGCATTAACCAAAAATCAGACATTGGTTTTACCATTGGAATTCTGTTGTGCTTTTAGATGGTTGAAAGCATAGTGATAGCACATTGGAAATTCAACAAACTTTTAGCTGTTTTTTGAGTGGGTGAACATAGGTTGTAATGTCATTGATCAATGTCTCAACCAAATGGTACCCAGTTATCCACACTGAAATGGCGTGGTGTGCACAGTGGGAAGTGTAGGGTTCTTCATAAAGCAGAAAAAATACTTTATGACTCCTTTCTGTCTCTCATTGACATTCAACCTGGCATAAAAAAAATATGCAAGTGTAAGTTTGTTCCACCTGAGCAAGTCTGACCCACAACCGCGCTATGATGACACAACAAATGCGTTTGATGCATCTTTTTGGTCGTCTTCTCATGCCTCTTCAGGGGAAAGTAATCCAAAAGTAACTAAAAGTAATCCGATTATGCTACTTAGTTTGGGTAATCCAAAAGTTATGTTACTGATTACAATTTTGGAAAGGTAAGTAGTAACTAATGGAATCAGATAATGTTACTGAGTTTGGGTAATCCAGAAGTTACGTTACTAATTACAATTTTGGAAAGGTAAGTAGTAACTAATGGATTACATTTATAGAAGATTGTAACCTATCCAACCCTGATTGACAGGTGTGCATATTCTTGAGATATTTACACAGTGTCAAGGTACACAAACAACTGTATGTGAAACATTTCCTGCATTTTGTTCCAACTTTTCTCATTAATCTTGAAATACAAATACATTATACCAGTAGTTTTATTTCGACCACCCTGACAGCAGAATGATGTGTGTTAACCAATCCTCACACAAGAGGGCAGTAAGTAACAGGGCGGTTTTATGCCAAGAAAAAGAAAGAAACATTTATGGTGAAAGTGGATTTATGTAGCCTAATTAATTAATATATTAGGACACTACAGACACATACTCCACTCATGGCTTTATTTACCTTTTTCATGTTGTGTGTAATCACAAATCAGATGCTGCAGGCTCAAGTACACAGTACAAATATGATACAAATATGAACATTAAAAATATTTTTATATTTCCTATAAAAAAAACTGTAAGAATAATGCTTGAAATGCAGTATAATCAAATTATAAAACAACTAATTAAGATTTCACCTTCCTTATAACTGTAAAATATACCGTATTTAGAGAAAATTAGAAAATGTGCATATTTTGTATAGGCCTTTCTCGATCAAAACATCTGCTTCCGTCACTGTGAATGTCACACAGAGCTCTAGCTTGGCTTCCCGAACTCGTTAGGAACTCGCCTTTCATCTCATATTATTGTCCGTCTATAACAAACAGAAAGTGTTTTTTTGTTTCAAATCTATGAATTATTTTAGATTAATGGCTGTAAATCGATCTCTGAATGTGCTACAGTGACGAAGCTGCTACGTTATGATGTAAGGATTGCAGGCATGTGTTTTGACAGTGGCCGTGAAGTAGGGTTCAGCCAGGAGTCGATGGACAGTCGGAAGAGCGAATGAAATGGTAGGAGGGACATCCCAGCTTCAAGTCGTTTCAGATTTCACATCCTACAGTGTGTCACCCAGGCTAAAAAAAATATACTACTGTGTCCATGGGAACCAGGGCTATTGCGCAATACAAGCCATTTCGATCTAAGGTGTCCACAGATCGATTTATAAGTGAGAGACAGGGGACTACATCTATCGGTTATTAATAATGGAATGCATTTCTGAAGTGCTTTTCACAAGCTCCCCCCTGGGGCTTCACATATTGACTCACATCATCTGGACCATTACCAGTGTGAAGCTCTGAACTCAACACAGACAACTCTAACGGAGAGGTGCTGAGAATTATTGCCTAATGTCTGTTACTATGCAAGATATAGAGTATTGGACATCCCCCTGTCTTTGTGATGGATGCATGCCTCACTATGAAGGAATAGGCCTATATACATGAATGAGTTTAAAACAAAATTTCAGAGCTATGGTAATATCATCAAGGCCTCGCCACATGGTCAGGCCAGTGTATTACCCCACATTAGAACAGTTCACTAGATTTGTCTCCCCGAAACATAAACACCATCTGACATGTGGTGCGTGACCCCCTGCGTTTGCATGAGGACTGAAAACAGTTACCAGGCTGCTCTAATGTGTCTGGGGTTCCAGATTAATGCAACAAACAAGGATTTAATTTACCGCTGGTGCGCAGAGAGAGAGCAGGACGGGAAACCGAGACCCCCCACGGGTGGACAAAAGTAAATATTTTAACATCAAATTGGAAGCCCTTGCAGCAGCTTGTTTTTTGAAGTCATTTCTGGACTTTCTCTATTTCCTCTGCAATCATTAATGGCTTGCTTTGTCACTGCCAATCTCCTGGTTGCCCAGTTTGAGGGAAACCAACTGTATCCGCTGTGCGTTTCCCCTTCCCTAAATTCTAAAAGAAAAAAGGTGGAGGGGAAAGCGAGAGGGACAAAGAGAGATAAAGAGAGAGAGAGGACGTTTTGAGTACAAGTTCAGATTCACTTTAAACATGGCATTAGGCCAATGGCTGCACCGCGGGAAGACAAATTAACCTCAGACTTTCCCATAGGTTGCCCTTGGACAGATTTGATCTGATTCTATTCAATCTCTCATTCTTTTGGAAAGTGTGAGATAGGGGAGGACTCACTAGCTGTCACAGACAGGTGGCTAGCTACAGATCCGAATGGCCTTCCTGTTAGGTGAGTGAGTGTGTGGAAAGTGAAGCCAGCCATCACACTATGCGAAGATCCCAAGACAATTTATTTGCACACCGTTTAGGTTTTCATCATTTGAGATGTCATGGTTGGGACCAGCTATTTGTTTTGTCTGCATCTTGAGACAGTCGTCCTCAGGATAAGGGCAGAAGGCTCTCTGTATTTATTAGTGACAGTAGCTGGTCTATTTATTAGTGACAGTAGCTGGTCACAGTGACCTGTGTGATGAGTGAGGAAAGAAGATGGAGAAGAGACGAGGGGACGTAGAGTGAAAGAGTCTGAACTCACATTTGGAAAGTGCAAAAGGTCAGGAGTAACAAGAATACTCATGCAAACCATATTGGAGTAGTCATGCATTTTCCTCCAAGCAGACCAAAACAGTACTCTCAATCATGGCAAGGATCAAACCCTCTCCAACACCTAATCCTCCTGCTGCCACCCTCCTCCATAACCCTATTGGTTTGGTTTATTCAGATCCCCATTAGCTTTTTCCCCAAGCAGCAGCTATTCTTCCTGGGGTCCACACAATAACATAAAACAAGAAGTATTCAGACATAAGTATTCAGACCCTTTACTCAGTACCTTGTTGAAGCACCTTTGGCAGCGATTACAGCCTCAAGTCTTCTTGGGTATGACGCTACAAGCTTGGCACACCTGTATTTGGGGAGTTTCTCCCATTCTTCTTTGCAGATCCTTTCAAGCTCTGTCAGGTGGGATGAGGAGCATCTCTGCACAGCTATTTTCAGGTCTCTCCAGAGATGTTCGATCGGGTTCACGTCCTGGCTCTGGCTTGGCCACTCAAGGACTTTCACAGACTTGTCCTGAAGCCACTCATGCGTTGCCTTGGCTGTCTGCTTTGGGTCATTTTCCTGTTGGAAGCACTCAGGTCTGAGGTCCAGAGTGCTCTGGAGCAGGTTTTCATGATGGATCTCTCTGTACCTTGCTACGTTCATTGTTCCCTCGATTCTGACTGGTCTCCCAGTCCCTGCCGCTGAAAAACATCCCTAAGGAATGATGCTGCCACCACCATGCTTTACTGTAGTGATGGTGCCAGGTTTCCTCCAGACGTGACGCTTGGCATTCATGCCAAAGACTTCAATCTTGTTTCATCAAACAAGAAAATCTTGTTTCTCATGGTCTGAGAGTCCTTTAGGTGCCTTTGGGCAAACTCCAAGCGGGCTGTCATGTGCCTTTTACTAAGGAGTGGCTTCCATCTGGCCACTCTACCATAAAGGCCTGATTGGTGGAGTGCTGCAGAGATGGTTATCCTTCTGGAATGTTCTCCCATCTACACAGAGGAACTCTGGAGCTCTGTCAGAGTGACCATCGGGTTCTTGGTCACCTCCCTGACCAAGGCCCTTCTCCCCCGATTGCTCAGTTTGGCTGGGCGGCCAGCTCTAGGAAGACTCTTGGTGTTTCCAAACTTCTTCCATTTAAGAATGATGGAGGCCACTGTGTTCTTGGGGACCTTCAGTGGTGCAGACATTTTTGGTACCCTTCCCCAGATCTGTGCCTCGACACAATCATGTCTCTGAGCTGTACGGACAATTCCTTCGACCTCATGACTTGGTTTTTGCTCTGACATGCAATGTCAACTGTGGGACCTTATATAGACAGATGTGTGCCTTTCCAAATCATGTCCAATCAATTGAATTTACCACAGGTGGACTCCAATCAAGTTGTAGAAACATCTCAAAGATGATCAATGGAAACAGGATGCACCTGAGCTCAATTTCGAATCTCATAGCAAAGGGTCTGAATACTTATGTAAATAAGGCATTTCAGTTTTTATTTTTAATACATTTGCAAACATTTCAAAAAATATTTTTTCACTTTGTCATTATGGGGTATTGTGTGTAGGTTCCTGAGGGAAAACAAATATTTAATCGATTTTAGAATAAGGCTGTAACAAAATGTGGAAAAAGGGAAGGAGTCTGAATACTTTCCGAATGCACTGTACACTGAGTATACCAAACACTAGGAACAGTTTCCTAATATTGAGTTGCCCACATACACAATCCACGTCTCATTTTATAACCTGTCTCCTCGCCTTCATCTACGCTGATTGAAGTGGATTTAACAAGTGACTGTCACGCCCTGGCCTTAGTTATCTTTGTTTTCTTTATTATTTTAGTTAGGTCAGGGTGTGACATGGGGGATGTTTGTGTGTTTTTGTCTCGTCTAGGGTGTTTGTATTGTCTAGGGGGTGTTTGTAGAGTTCATGGGGTTGTGTTCATTGTAGGTGTTTATGTAAGTCTATGGTTGCCTAGATTGGTTCTCAATTAGAGACAGCTGTCTATCGTTGTCTCTGATTGGGAGCCATATTTAGGCAGCCATAGTCATTAGGTAGGTTGTGGGTGATTGTCTATGTGTAAGTTGCCAGTGTCTGCACTTATTGTTTGTATAGCTTCACGGTCGTTGTTTTGTTAGTTTGTAAAAGTGTTCGTTTCGTCTTCATTAAAAAGTAAGATGTATTGTTATCACGCTGCGCCTTGGTCCTCCTCTCTTTCACTATACGATGATTGTGACAGTGACACCAATACGGGATCATAGCTTTCATCTGGATTCACCTGGTCAGTCTATGTCATGGAAAGAGCATAATGTTTTGCACACCCAGTGTACTGTACCTATGTCAGTACCTGTATATGCACACTGAGTGCACAAAACATTAGGAACACCTGCTCTTTCCATGACATAGACAGACCAGGTGAATCCATGTGATTATCCCTTATTGATGTCACTTGATAAATCCACTTCAATTGGTGGGGCATTTCTCCTCGCTCTGCTGATGAGTATTTTGCTCTGCTCCGTTAGTACAGGAGTAATAAAGGACCAGTGCACTAATTTGGTGGGCAAAAGTTTTTCCCCCTACATGTTTTTTTATTGTTATTTATCAGGAGGTGCTGCAGCCCCCTCAGCAGCCCTACTTCCCGCGGCTATGGGACAGTGTGCACTGCTATGGCGATTGCGTCATCCATGGATCTGTTGGGGCGGTATGCTAATTGTAGTGGGTCTAGGGTGTTGGGTAAGGTGGAGGTGATAAGATCCTTAACTAGCCTCTCAAAGAACTTCATGATGACAGAAGTGAGTGCTATGGGGTGATATAGTTAATTTAGTTCAGTTACCTTTGCTTTCTTGGGTACATAAACAATAGTAGACATCTTGAAGCAAGTGGGGACAACAGACTGGGATAGGGAGAGATTGAATGTGCATAAACACTCCAGCCAGCTAGTCTGCACATGCTCTGAGGACGCGGCTTGGGATGCCGTCTGGGCCGGCAGCCTTGCGAGGGTTAACAGGCAATGTAAAGCCATAGCTAGTGAGTTTCTTCAATAACAATTTATGATCAATAGCAACAGGACTCATCTTCAATGAACGATGGCGATTAATTAGGTTTTCTTCCCATGTTATAATTTAAGGTACTCCAAAGTCTTTTTCCATTGTGTTTTATGTCATTTATCTTGGTTTGGAATATAATTTCTTCTTCTTTTTGTTAAGTTTAGTCACAAAATGTCTCAATTTACAGTTAATCAACCAATCAACTGAGAGGCCTGACTTGTTTGCCACCTCTTGCATAATTTCTTTAAACCACCCAATTTTTCAATTAATCATCAATAGGAGCCAATGACAGGTGTTGTACCCAGCATATCTGGGTACAACACCTGTCATCACAAACAGCCACCTGCCGGACTTAGGTGTGTAGCTATGGCTTACACAGGTGCAGTGCAGGGAACGGGAGCGTGACTTGCTCGAGTGCAGAACTTCCATGGATGGGAGTCAGTCAGGGGGGGCCTCTCCCACTGGTTGGTCATAAATCCTGGAACGTGGCGACTAGGAGGACTGCGTTGTTACTTTGACTCATGCCTTTTTCCTCTCCTCTGCTTTATGGAGATGTCAGGCGAGGACTGGGGGAGGTCGGCCTGGGTCCCGAGGAAGGAATCAATCTTCTAAATAAACCAAATCCAAAAGTCAATCTCTGATCTGTTTCACACACGCAAGGAAGTGCTGCTGGTGGAATCAAGGGCCTGAAAATGACCAAGCCTCTACACATTTTAGAGTATCGTTGGCAATGGCTTTCATCATGGGCAATTTTCTACAACTTACAGTATTTCACGGATTCACAGACAATGGGGATAATAATGTAGTAACCATAACAACAAAACAGATAATGCGTCTTACTTGCTTGTAATTGGTGGTAATGACCCAATTACAATTTCCACAGTTTGGCCGATGAGTCACAACAATATCCACGGATAGTCTTTATGGCAACCCACAGTGGAGCCTGTGTCTCTCAAGGACACTTGGTTCTGCGGGCCCTTCCACTGGTCCCCTTCTCCCACGTCCCCTAAGGGATAATGGAGCTTGGCTGCTAATGATTGGTTTACCATGGCTTCTTTCACCGGGTGGAGCTGTCCTCCCTCCCACTAAACATGATAAACAACTAATGTCCCTGATGTTTACTGTTTTACTGCACTGCACTCAATGTATTGCCCCTGTACTGTCTTGCCCCCCACATCCATATGGTCTATTTTCCTTCATGATTTTTTTGTGTCAATGTAATGTCTGTATGTCTGTTTCTCAGTTTTTTTTTACTTCTTTTTTAATTGTAAAGTGTGTGTCGACTGTATAAATGCACTTGAAATAAATTGTGATTTGATTTGAACTAGGGCCGAACATTCAAACCTGATGGCCAGTACTTCCCTGACCGAAATTGTACATGGGTACACCAGATACCAGATATGAAAAATGAATTGTATCGCTTTGTACCAAGACATCAAAGAAAGAGAGACTTAGGGGCAACCAGAGATGGAGAAAGTTAGAGAAATTATACTTAAAACCTTGCTGACCGGGGGATGCAACTTGAGCTATGACCTCTATGTACACAAACACACTGTAAACTGTTAAGAATAAACTCAGACCATGCACATACTACAGACTAAAATACATAGTTGTTTACACATGCACGCACACACACACACACACACACACGCACACACACACAAATAAACTCACATGTACGCTTGCACATAAATACACAAATATTCACACACATGAACGCTAACATGCAAATACACAAATGAACGCTTACACATAAAAAAACACACTTATACATTATATGTGTGCACACTGCACACACACAGATCCAGGCCATATGATGGGGAGCGTCTCAGTTCCCAGGCCAACTCTGGCCCTTTCAGCTGGCTCCACCCACTGGGCACAGACGTCAATTCAATGTCTATTCAATTGAAATGACGTGGAAACAACGTTGATTCAACCAGTGAGTGACCAGTGGGCAGTCCTTTCAACGCACCCCTGGGATGTTCAACAGAACTGGAGAAACACACGGACGCTCACAGAGCATGAATGTAAATGAAATATAGTGAAGGAATGAGATACACAGAGTTTTCCCTGTTGGAAAAAAAACTGCATAGACCAGTATATGCTGGTGATTCGGGCTGGTTTTGTTGATGACCAGCCTTCGCTGTGTTTGGGACACTGCTGACCAGCGTGCCAGCATCAAGTAAAATTAGCCTGGCTTGAAAATTGATGTTTATTTCTATTGGAATCCAGCCAGACTGGGGATATCCAACAAGTGGAACTTTTATTCAGCCACAATCTGCATTCAGAATGACAACCAGGGTTAGAAAGATGAATAGGTGAGACTACCTAAACCATCTAAACTGGAACAACCATTTCGATAACAGGTGCAAAAAGTCCAACTAACAGATTGAATTAGTTAAACATTTATATTATTTATTTTTGTGTAGCATAAAATGTATTAATCAATCAATGTACATGCAAAAACACAACAAAGAACATATTAAAAAAAATCTAACTTCAATAGAGCATGCTGGGAAATATGATGGGTGTGGTTTTGCAGACCAGCTTGACCATGCTGGACCAGCATTGACCAGCTTGGTCACCAGCATACCAGCATAAGCTGGTCACCAGCATAAACTAGCCCAGCTAGACGGCCAGCCTAACCAGCTAGACCATGCTGGTCAACCAGCATAACCAGCTAGACCATGCTGGTCAGACCAACTTGACCAGTATCCAACCAGCACCAGCATAGACCAGGATGGACTAGTTTGAAATTTATGCTGGTCTAAACTGTAAAAAAATAAAAAATAAAGTACACTACTATTGTGTCACTCTGCTTTGATTAAGATTGCTGTCTCTGGCAGAGGTTTACTCTTACTGGGGATGCTCTGCTGCTTCCCTAAACTCTGTCTGTCTGTGGTAGTACAGTAGTTCTGAAAGTCATCATGTTAAACTGGGACTACTTTTGTTGTAGGACTTCTGTGTGTTCGTTTAGTATTCCTCCATCCTGGAAAATAGGACCAGTCTCGTTCTGGGAATGTAATATCTGTGTGCATGCTCTGTCTCCAGAGTAGGTCTTTCCTTTGGAACCTATTTCTGGATCTCCTTTGTTTTAGGGGAGTCTGGAGAGAGGAAGCCTCAGTCAGGCAGGTTAGCATAGGGGTGGGTACAGGGGCGTTAGTGATGCTAGCCCTCTCAGGTCTTCAAGGTGCACTATGCAGACATCGCTCCAACCTTTCCTGGTTGCTAATATTCTAATAATTTGCCTAATTTCAGTTTATCTGACAAAACAAGCAAGAATAGTGTGGAGAATCAATGTACCATCTAAACAGCTGTGAAATATATTTTCCAGCTGTTTGTTTGAAGCTGGTGTACAAAACCGAAAGTAAAAGATGCAAAAACTAAACTTAAAAACATGAAGCATTCAAAAAGTGCACATAGAACGGATCTACTGCTTCTTAGACTTGGTTTCAATGAGAATGACAGATCTGTAACTCACATTTCTATGTGAACTTGGTCGCGTCGCCCAAAAAGTTACATATTGCAGCTTTAAGCCAGCTTTGATGGCTACCACATGTACACCCGGTTTCCCAATCAAAACGCGTTTCTCTTTAAACATTATGAAAATACAGGGCGGGCCCTGGGAGATATAAAATCAAAGGAGGATTTGATCTGTCACTGAGCACCTGTGTGTGGGGACTGACAGGAACAGAGATGGGCTTCGACTCCACTGCCACGTCATTAGAAGAAAAAGAGGGAGAGAAAGAGTGGGAGGTTTTCCAGCACTGCAATCCATCCAGCCACCCATCCGTCCATCCCACCTGTGCTAAGCCTCCGTCCGCTCTTGCCTTTTATTCCACCATCTGTTTTTTCCATCTATCCCTTTCTCTCTCCATCCATAACTCGTTGCATCTCTCTTTCACACCCCATGTCTCTATCCCTCAATCATTTTTCTTGTATAGAGATTTCTCTCGTGTCCTGCCTCCCCTGTCCCTCCAACACGCACACGCACACGCACACACACACGCACCCGCACCCGCACCCGCACCCGCACACGCACACGCACACGCACACGCACACGCACACACACACACACACACACACACACACACACACACACACACACACACACACACACACACACACTCCATTTAAATATTCATTTCCGTCTGACTGTGATGTGCTCTGAAGGGTTTCCTGTTCCCAGCGTTCTCACTTCCCTGAGAAGCAAACCTGGCACTGTGTCCCTTCCCATCCTGTTCCAGTCCCAATCCCATTTTCTTCCTACCTTATTCCCAGCTAGAGAATAGGGTCAGGAAGTGAGAATAGGGTCAGGGAAGTGAGAAAGTGGGAGTCCCCGTCCATACAGGTCACTGTTAATTTAGCATTAGTGGCCTTGGGATTCTGTCATGGAATAGTTGTTGTGCTAACCTCTTCCTTCTTACAGACACTATCCCCTCGTCACCAGGACATCTTCTAATGCTCACCTCTAACATGCTAGACATATTAGTCTATTTCACAGGTGGATATTTCCGAGAATTTGTAAGGTATGATTCCTCGGACAGGAATCAAATAAAAAGGGTCAAATAAGATTTGAACCAACCACGTACCACCCTTGTGCTGCCAATCACGATCGTTCCATATGTTTTTATCCATCAACGCTACTTCTGCATTGCTACAAAAATACTGCATAAACAATATGAAAATTGAGTTTTAGATCTATTATTACTTAGGTAAATTTTCTGTGTAATCAGATTTGTTATAGATTTACACACTGACGCCACAAAGCCACAAACAGACAAGAAAACCGGACCTTAAGGCGACCACAAATCTCTGTTGCGGAAGAGCCCAGACTCTCAGAGGTGGTCCAGAACAGACGATGGGCAGACGAAGGGAGAGAGGAGGGAAATGGGCGACATGGACGTCTGTGGAACTGATTTGGTTCTGTGGTCGATTGTTTTCCTCAACCTCCCTGTCTGCCGTCACATAGAGAAAAGAGAGGTACCGGTTCTTTCACATCGCCCATCATTTACTTGTACGCTTCCACCTCTTCCCTTCTCCCTTTACCTCCTCTCCTCTCATCTCCCCTCCCATAACCTCCTTTCCTCTGCCTTCCCGCCCTCCCTCACTGGGGCTCAGGTTGGTCACTCCCTGCCTGTCAATGAGGAGGGGTCACTCCCTGCCTGTCAATGAAGAGGGGTCACTCCCTGCCTGTCAATGATGATAAAAATGTCCCTCTGATGACAGCACCTTCTCATGCTTGTGTTTGTGTGTGTGTGTGTGTGTGTGTGTGTGTGTGTGTGTGTGTGTGTGTGTGTGTGTGTGTGTGTGTGTGTGTGTGTGTGTATGTGTGTGTGTGTGTGTGTGTGTGTGTGTGTGTGTGTGTGTGTGTGTGTGTGTGTGTGTGTATGTGTGTATGTGTGTATGTGTGTGTGTGTGTGTGTGTGTGTGTGTGTGTGGAGAGAGCTTGGAGGTCTGGGAAGGCAGATGCACAGTCTAGAGCAGTGGTTCCCAAACTTTTTATAGTCCCGTACCCCTTCAAACACTCAACCTTAAGCTGCGTAACACCAGGGTCAGCGCACTCTCAAATGTTGTTTTTTGCCATCATTGTAAGCCTGCCACACACACACACCATACAATACATGTATTAAACATATGAATGAGTGTGAGTTTTTATCACAACCCAGCTCGTGGGAAGTGACAAAGAGCTCTTATAGGACCAGGGCACAAATAATAATATAATAATAATCAATAATTTTTCTCTTTATTTAACCATCTTACATATAAAACCTTAGTTGTTCATCGAAAATTGTGAATAACTCACCACAGGTTAATGAAAAGGGTGTGCTTGAAGGATGCACATACAGTTGAAGTCGGAAGTTTACATACACCTTAGCCAAATACATTTAAACTCAGTTTCTCACAATTCCTGACATTTAATCAGAGTAAAAATTCTCTTTATTTAAGAATGTGAAATGTCAGAATAATAGTAGAGAGAATGATTTCTTTCAGCTTTTATTTCTTTCATCACATTCCCAGTGGGTCAGAAGTTTACATACACTCAATTAGTATTTGGTAGCGTTGCCTTTAAGTTGTTTAACTTGGGTCAAACGTTTCAGGTAGTCTTCCACAAGATTCCCACAATAAGTTGGGTGAATTTTGGCCCATTCCTCCTGACAGAGCTGGTGTAACTGAGTCAGGTTTGTAGGCCTCCTTGCTCGCACACGCTTTTTCAGTTCAACCCACAAATTGTATATGGGATTGAGGTCAGGGCTTTGTGATGGCCACTCCAATAATTTGACTTTGTTGTCCTTAAGCCATTTTGCCACAACTTTGGAAGTATGCTTGGGGTCATTGTCCATTTGGAAGACCCATTTGCGACCAAGCTTTAACTTTCTGACTGATGTCTTGAGATGTTGCTTCAATATATCCACGTCATTTTCTTTCCTCATGATGCCATCTATTTTGTGAAGTGCACCAGGCCCTCCTGCAGCAAAGCATCCCCACAACGTGATGCTGCCACCCCTGTGCTTCACGGTTGGGAAGGTGTTCTGCGGCTTGCAATCCTCCCCCTTTTCCTACAAACATAACAATGGTCATTATGGCCAAACAGTTCTATTTTTGTTTCATCAGACCAGTGGACATTTATCCAAAAAGTACAATCTTTGTCCCCATGTGCAGTTGCAAACCGTAGTCTGGCTTTTTTATGGCGGTTTTGGAGCAGAGCTTCTTCCTTGCTGAGTGGCCTTTCAGGTTATGTCGATATAGGGCTCGTTTTACTGTGGATATAGATACTTTGTACCTGTTTCCTCCAGCATCTTCACATGGTCCTTTGCTGTTGTTCTGGGATTGATTTGCACTTTTCGCACCAAAGTACTTTCATCTCTAGGAGACAGAATGCGTCTCCTTCCTGAGCGGTATGACGGCTGCGTGGTCCCATGGTGTCTATACTTATTATTGTTTGTACTATTGTTTGTACAGATGAACGCGGTACCTTCAGGCGTTTGGAAATTGCTCCCAATGATGAACCAGACTTGTGAAGGTCTACAATTTTTTTTCTGAGGTCTTGGCTGATTTATTTTTATTTTCCCATGATGTCAAGCAAAGAGGCACTGAGTTTTGAAGGTAGGCCTTGAAATACATCCACAGGTACAACTCCAATTGACTCAAATGATGTCCATTAGCCTATCAGAAGCTTCTAAAGCCATGACATCATTTTCTGGAATTTCCCAAGCTGTTTAAAAGCACAGTCAACTTAGTGTATGTAAACTTCTGACCCACTGGAATTGTGATACAGTGAATTATTGTCACGCCCTGGCCTTAGTTATCTTTGTTTTCTTTATTATTTTAGTTAGGTCAGGGTGTGACATGGGGGATGTTTGTGTGTTTTTGTCTAGTCGAGGGTGTTTGTAGTGTCTAGGGGGTTTTGGTAGAGTTTATGGGGTTGTGTTCAGTGTAGGTGTCTAGTTATGTCTATGGTTGCCTGAGTGGTTCTCAATCAGAGACAGCTGTCTATCGTTGTCTCTGATTGGGAGCCATATTTAAGGCAGCCATAGGCATTAGGCAGGTTGTGGGTAATTGTCTATGTCTAAACGTTAGTAGCTTGTGGCTGCACTTTGGTTTTGTAGATTCACGGTCTTTTGTTAGTTTGCAAAAGTGTTTCGTGTTCATCTTCTCACAATAAAAAGGAAGATGTATTCGTATCACGCTGCGCCTTGGTCCACTCTTTCACCAGAAGACGATCGTGACAATTATAAGTGAAATTATCTGTCTCTAAACAATTGTTGGAAAAATTACTTGTGTCATGCACAAAGTAGATGTCCTAACCGACTTGCCAAAACTATAGTTTGTTAACAAGAAATTTGTAGAGTGGTTGAAAAACAAGTTTTAATGACTCCAACCTAAGTGTATGTAAACGTCCGACTTCAACTGTAACTCTGCGATGTTGGGTTGTATTGGAGAGAGTCTCAGTCTTAAATCATTTTCCACACACAGTCTGTGCCTGTATTTCGTTTTCATGCTAATGAGTGCCGAGAATCCACTCTCACATACTGTAGGTACGTGCTTGCAATGGGCATCAGTGTCTTAACAGTGCAATTTGCCAAGGCAGGATACTCTGAGCGCAGCCCAATCCAGAAATCTGGCAGTGGCTTCTGATCAAATTAAATTTTCATAGAACCGCTTGTTGCAATTTCGATAAGGCTCTCTTGTTCAGATATCGGTAAGTGGACTGGAGGCAGGGCATGAAAGCGCTAACAAATCCAGTTGTTTGTGTCATCCGTTTCGGGAAAGTACCTGTGTAATTGCGCACCCAACTCACTCGGTTGCTTTGCTAAATCACATTTGACATTGTCCATAAGCTTGAGTTCATTCGCACACAAAAAAATCTGACAATGATGCATCAGATTCACAACTGTCAGTGTCCATGCTAGCTGGTCTAATAACAAATGTAGAATTACTGATGCTAGCATTGGATGTGCTTGTGGAAGCAGAACAACTTGTGTCGTTGACAGGTGCAGGTGTAGTACTGCTGGTATGTGTCTCTATGGACGCGGGCCTTACTTTTTTTTAACCATTTATCAATTTTCGAGTAAACGGAATGAGCAGCAGCTACGTTTGGCTACATACGGACCGTTAGTGGAATTCCCGTGAGAGAGTAACAGTTAATGTGATTGGATGTTAATTATTTGACTAGACTACCTGTATTTGACATTGTGTTGATATTTTGCTGAATACTAGATGGGTTTAATTTAGGCAAGAAAAAAACCTCACCCAAATGTATAGCCCCTTTGGAAAATATAAATGGGCTGTTTGAAAATTAAAACAAAAACAATTTTTTATATATTTAAAAAAAATGTGACACATTTTTTTGGGGCGTACCCCCGACAGCGTTGTGCGTACCTCATTTTGGGAATCGCTGGTCTCGACTTGTTTTTCTCATTCTGGTGACGAACAGAATTGTGATTTATCTGACTGTGCTGTTGGTCAGGCCTAAACAGGAACAAGGGAGGGATCGATGAATGAAAACGGGTGTTGATTGCTCAATCGCAGTTTTGCAGGACCTTACGTTTTTGAGTGTTGGTCTGGTGTCGGTCCAGAGTCAGGCTGACATTTTGGATTGTGTCTGGCCCTAATAGCAGCCAGGAAATGTGTAGTTATGAACCAGTCATCGCCATGTTGACAATGCCACTTCCTCCTTGGTATGGAGTGCGGGGGGAAAAAGTTATTGAGGGTGGATGTTTTGGTGTTCTCTTGCCATAATCAACCACAATCTGGCCCGTTTTCCCTATGCAAGGAAACACAATACAGTCACATATTAAACGGAAACCATGTAATAATGTTTTCATCGAGCTCTGTGCCAGGTGACTGTGAAATAAGGACAATCTGGTCACGGCGCTCTGCTATAACTCTCATTGTTAAAGGAGACTTTGTCCATAGCCAATGAGCGTTTTGGATGAAGCGCAAGCTGAAGTAATGGGGCTTCCTCTCTTTCTCTTCCTTCCCAGTTGAGCTCTGCGTCTGAATCACCCACGTGAGAACATGGGGGCTAGTCGGTAATACACCTGAACGTGGTTCACGCTATGTTCCGGAAAGCAGAGACCATGTGGTTGATGTGTTGACAGAGGATCCTGCCCATACATGTCTCCGATAGTAAAATGTGGTTGGAAAGAGATTTGTATTTGACACATGGCGGTACCATATGACATTTGAATTTTCTGTCACCACATTTACATTTTAGTCATTTAGCAGACACTCTTATCCAGAGCAACTTACAGTGGTGAGTGCATACATTTTCATTTGTACTGGTCCCCTGTGGGAATCAAACCCAAAACCTTGGCATTGCAAGTGCCGTGCTGTACCAACTGCCCTACGGGACCATCAGATCAGTCGATCTGCATCCACAGGCATCACCAGATCTTGGGGTGAAACAATGCTTGACATGTCAGTCATCCATCTCCTTGTTGTTGAGTCTTCAGTCCGTGGAGGAAGGAGAGAGGAAGAGAAAGAGTGCTGCATTACCAAATACAGCAGTAGTTAGCAGACTGAGTCTACTGGCCAGCGAGGATACGGTACGCTCTATTTACAATAACTAGTTTGGCGTGGAGATCGGGTCTGGGCATCCAGGGAGGGGTTTTGCTAGCATGTGTCAGTTAGCTCACGGCTCCATTAACAGTGTATAACATTAGCGTTAGCTGTTAGCGCCTGTTAGCTACTCTTCTCCCAGCAGTGTCTCAGCTCAGTGTCTCGGCCTCAGCCAGAGTAATTAAGCCCTGGATGGCCCACCACCGGAGATCAGAGGGTATACATCAGCCTCCCCATCGCTTTGTCTTCATGCCGTACCAACCCTTCCTACCTTTGGAAGGTCAGTGGTGCTGGAAGCGAGGTCGTAATTAAAGGGAAAGGAATGGCGTAGGTCGCTCCAAACCAGTCCCACGCCTTCCCTGGGTTGGGGGGGAATGTTATCCTTCACACCCTCTCTCACCAGGATAGATGGTGCCGGCGAGGGTGTTTAGCATAACAAAGATGATCATGCCTTAGGTCTCTGGACTTTCATCACTGGTGGGAGTGTTGATGTTGTAACACTCCATGAGGTGAGCCTTATGAACTGTATGGTATAATGAGACACTCAACAAGTCCGGTCCCCTTCATGGGGTGGTGGTTAGTGATGGGCTTGGTATTGTGTAAAAATAAAAAATTCAACTGATTATTAGGACTACGCTTGAAGTAGTTAATTGTACATTATTGGGCTATGTCATGAGTATAGCCTGTGTAGGGTTACACAAAGTCTTATATCAGGGGTTCCCATACTATTCTGTCCCGTGACCTATTTATGAAATAAATGTAAAAAATCTCGACCCCATCATTTAAAAAAAAGTTATGTGAACAACGACCGACACTAACTTTTAAAATAATATTTGTAATAATATTTAAATCTGAGGAAGTATGGTTTGAAATGCATCAGAAAGGTATTGGGAAATTCAGGAAAACTTCATGGAAGATCATCAGGCAATAATTGTGTATGATCTGTGTAGAAAAGAACATCACGTTCTTCTTTCACCAGCCTGTATTACTGGCTGGTTCTTTACACTCTGTTCTAGGGTTTCTAAGGGAAACAGACGACACATATGTGTTCCTGGGAGTCTTATTTTTCAGGAATGCGGTCATAATATTTTGTAGCATAAACCATTCAAAAGTGAGAGCCCACATTTCTAGGAAAAAAACACTGTTATTACAACCCCATTTAGTGGCTCACGTAACCCTGGTTCTATGAACCAAGCACCCTTTTTTTACCCCCCAGTTTCTCCCGCGACCCCTAGGTTGGGAAACGCTGGCTTATATAGTGACAAGAGGCACTAAAAGCATCCAACCATTGGGTTGCGTGCTCTATGTTCTGTACACATTTGTTTTATATAAGCTGTACCAATTTAACACACGCTGCTTTGAGATGAAGGAACGAAGGAGGGCGAGAGTCGTAAAAAGAAACAAACGCACTCACACAGAGAAAAACAGAACAGACAAACCACAACAGAGGGGGATGAGGGCGGTGGAGGGGGGAGGATGGAGGGAGTGTGGTTGGAGGAAGAGAATGCACGATCGGGCCCAGATCTGTCGGGAAGCGGTAGCTTGGGCCGGACGAATTCACAGATGTTTTTAAAGTACTAATCTAATCTCTATGCCAGGCCTTTTCCCCCTCCCCTCTCCCATCGCTCCTTTTTTCTTCCTTCTCTTCCTTTTTAACTCTGGATGGGCTGAAGCCCATGTTAATGTTCCTCAGGAGCACCATGTACTGCTCAGAGATCGCCTGCAGTTATTCATGCTTCTGTTATCGGCCCTGTTCTCAGGCTTAGACACATGTGCTAATGCAATGAGGGAGATTTGAACTGAAAAAAAGGAGATTTAAAAAAAGAAGAAGATCCCTACTCTGGCAAAACACAAAGCCACCTTAAAAAAAGGGAAGAAGTGTTTCTTGTTCGGTTATGTCACCCCTGGTGACCATTCATCACATTCGATGAACTCAATTTTTTTACTCAAGCAGTCGTTTTATTCAGCTTATCCTTGTCTCGTTTACCCATATTCTGACTATCAAAATGTTACAATTTTGCTCCCAGTTAAGAACCAAGGGGATCATATTGCCATCGCACAGTAAAATATTGGATATGTTTAAGGGCATATCGAATTTTGACTACCGACTCCCTCTCTCCCCCCGTCTCTCCCTTCCTCCCCCTTTTCTCCTTTCCTCGCCACAATTCTCCCTTTCATCCTTCCTTCAATCTCTTGCCAGCGAGGAAGAGTGTTCTGTGTAATACAGTAGCCACATTGAAATATAGTCACAGCTCCCCCCGACTTAACGGATGTACATGTTCAAGAAATGTACTCTCCTTATGTGACTGCAAACCTCCACCCTGTGGTTTAACCTGTATCACCCCAGACATGCAAGACGAGAAACAAAGAAGTACCATCAGAAATGTCCACAAATAATATCAATGAAGTAAGAGGCCAATGAAGTGTATAATATCAATGAAGTAAGAGGCCAATGAAGTGTATAAAAGTAAGTGGGAGTGGAGTCTGCTATGATGCATTAATTGTACAGTACTGCAGACAGATCCGATATGCAACACAATGACATCTATCATATGTAGGCATATAAAAAAAAAACACATCAGTGAATTAATCAAGAGGAGCCGCTGGACAGAGAAGCTTTGTTTGGTTGTTGTGTTGCTGGGCTCTGACTATTTGGAATATGTTTGCCACAGACCGGGGCACCTGGGGCTGGGTACTCCTACTGTTGACCCTCAGTACCTGGCCACGTAGTGCATTGAATGTGAAAGTCATAAAATACATTCTATGATGATTCTATCCTGGCAACGACTCCACAAACACCCCCCTCCCCCCCACACTCCCTTTCCTCTCTGGGCTTCAGAACATCTGGAGAAGAGTGACATCCTGCAAGTAAACAGACCAACAGCTGTCCTCCACCGGCTCCTCACTCTCTCTCTCGCTCCCTCTTTCCCTTTCCTTTTCTCTGCCTCGCTATTTCTATCTATCTCTGTCTGTCCGTCTCCTTTCCCTCCCTCTCCATAGCACCCTCTCTCCTTGGATGTGGTCCCACTAGGCAGTTATTGATGGATATTTTTATGCCATTGTTTGGTTGGTTTGTAGGGCCAGATCAAGTTGAAAGCTGAATATGGCAGATAGTTGAATCAGTCAGTTAGAAGAGATGAGGAGGGTGTCAATGTGGCTCGTCTGAAGCCCCTCTTTCTGGGAGTTAGGGTTAGAAGAGGATCAGGTCATTATTAAGGGGGCTGTCCCATAGAGAGACGATAGTTAGGGGGGTTGAAGGGATGAGGGGGTGAGGAGTTTAGGTGACGACAGGATTCAAAACACTGCCTTTATTGTCAACAAGTTGCTCATTAAAGCAACACTTAGGGAAGATCACCTCTATCCTCTCAACTCCAGTGTTGACAGCAAAGCAAAAGTCGGCAGAGGGGAGAATATGAAGGGGAGAGACGGAGGGGAGGGACAAATGCGATTTCCAGTTGAGCAGGGACAGCATCTGCATCGTGAGACACCTGTAAAAACATACTTTTTTAATCCGGGACTGTGGGGGACTGAGGGAAGGAGCGAAGGGGCAAAACGGAGGGGGAACGGGAGCATGGTGGGCTGGAGGGTGGGGATTGGGGTGGTTCATGCTTTTCTCTCACCCCTAAGTTGTTATCCAGCCTTGAATTTCCATGGCGAGGACTCTGATTTAAGACTGCGATAGGGATTCCAGGAATAAACGGGATCCAGAGATGCAAGCACGAACAAAAACCACCAGCTGGTCCTAACTCACCCCCCAAACAAACTGCCATAATCCCCATTTACACACACCATCATCCCCCCAATTCCACAAAACGACCCCAGCCCCCCCATACCAATCACATCACCTGTGACTCCCACCCCAGCACTCCCGGTGCTCCGGTCTGCTTCAGGATGTGGATTGGGGTCAGCCTTCCCAGCTTTATTACAGGCTGGCTTCCGGTCGGCCTGAAGGTTTGATGTGCCGCAGCACCTGCCTCGTTCTGCGACCCTCTCACTCATCCAGGTTTTGTCGTTCCTTCCAGAATGGGTCCATCTTTGAAACACAAAACCCTGGCTATCTGTTTTATGTGTTCCAGACCAACCATCAACTCAGCAAACTGTATTCAGCTAGCACATGACGTTCTGAGAACCATATGTTTCTAAGAGCTTGGTGAGACCATGGTTATCGTATGGTTATTTTGCATACAATCTTTCTACAATTTTCTGGGAATGGTGAAGGATAGTTACTTGGCTTTGGAACCATCTCAGCACATTGAAGGAACTTGACAAAACATTTCTTGGTATTTCATTACTTTAACAGAACGTTTCCTGAAGTTCAAACATGGTTACATTTAATTTCAATTTTGGTAATGTTTTAGGAACGTTCTACAGCTGGTTTGACCTTGGGAATGTTCTCAAATAGTTCTGAGAACGTTAGGAAACAACGTTCTTCTGTGGGAATTTCAATAATTCAGCGTAACGTTTTCTACAGGTTCCCTCATGGTTCTATTTAAAGTCATGTTCTCAAAACGCTCAGAGAACATTAGGAACCAACATTCTTCTGTGAGAATTTCAGGACTTCAGCATAATGTTTTCTACAGGTTTCCTCGTGGTTCTATTTAAAGTCATGTTCTCAGAACATTAAGAAAACGTTCAATAATCAACACAGGAAAACAGTAACGTTCAAAGAACGTTCTAAAAATGTTGTTTAAAACGGAGTGGCTACGGATACAGAGTTTCAATTTGCCCAGGCAAAAAAAATGGATATTTCTGCAAAATAATATTTTTACTGTCAGGTCTACTCCCACTCCTCCCCTCCAGCATCTGACATCGCTGGTTTACTAACCATCGATCCGGGCAACCATCATTATGCGCACCTGGCATCATTCATGACGCGAACCTGCTCCTCATGATTAGGCTCACCTGGACTCCATTTCCTCTCTCATTACCTCCCCTATATCTGGCACTCTCTTAGGTCTATTCCCCAGGCAGTGTTAATGTTGTTCCATGTCTGTTCGCTACACTTGTGTCTTGTATTGTTCTCTGTTACGTTTATTATTAAACTCGCTACTTGCACTACCTTCCCGTCTCCCAGCGTCGTTGTTACATTTACGTAGCTGAGTGCCCACTTCTCTGCCTACATAACTACTGTGCTGAGTTCTCTACTGCTGCTCCCCCCCGATCGACTTTGTCTGGTCACTAGCGTAGCCTACAAACTTCATGTTGTACACAAAACGGTTCAAACTATTGCATTACATAACTCAGTAAGCATAAGACCAATTTCATTTTCTTTTTTCGGGAGGGATGTAGGCTACATGCAACTATTGACATGTTTTACACAAAATACATTATCGGCATGTCCGGACAAACTTTGTTGTCAGTGTTGCAGACATAAGCGCGACACAAACAGGCAGTCTATCAATTTCATGTTCTTCTTAGCTATTGAATTACACGCTATTATATCAGTATATATATGGCATAACTATGGCACCGGATGATGCAAAACAAACCCATTTTTTCCCCCCGGATACAGGCTTGGCTGTCACACCCTGATCTGTTTCACCTGTCTTGTGCTGGTCTTCAACCCTCACCTGGTGTCTCCTATTTTTCCCCATTATCCGCTGTGTATTTATACTTGCGTGTTCTGTTTGTCTGTTGCCAGTTCGTCTTGTTTTGTCAGGTCTTAACAGTGTGTTTCTCGTTTCTAAAGTTCTTGTTTTCTAGTGTTCCTGGTTCCGACCTTTCAGCCTGCCCTGACCCTGAGCCTGCCTGCAGTTCTGTACCTTTTTGACTCTTGGATCACAAACCTCTGCCTGCCCTCGACCTGCCCTTTTGCCTGCCCCATTGTTATAATAAATATTCTGAGAACCGAACCATCCGCCTCCTGTGTCTGCATGTGGGTCATATCCGGAGTCATGATATTGGCTGCCTAGATCGTTCGGCTGCCCAGAGGTGGAACGCATCAAGATACAGACACGCGGTCTAATTAGCGATTTAATGTTATTTTTTCATCATTGCAAACATTAGCTAAGCTGCACAGGAGGTCGACAGGCAGTAAAGTTGTGTTTTTTGGACACACAAAATGTGTCCAAAGTTCAGGAACAGCGTCCTGCTTCTGCAACTGCAATATTCGTTACAACAGACAGATAGAGAGGGTTGTAGCCTTCATAATACTGTGCATTCGGTAAGCATTCAGACCCCTTGACTTTTTCTACATTTTTTCTACACATGATGCTACAAGCTTGGCACACCTGTATTTGGGGAGTTTCTCCCATTCTTCTCTCCAGATCCTTTCAAAGCTCTGTCAGGTTGGATGGGCAGCTATTTTCAGGTCTATTCAGAGATGTTCGATCAGGTTCAAGTCCGGGCTCTGACTGGGCCACTCAAGGACATTCAGAGACTTGTCCTGAAGCCACTCCTGCAATGTCTTGGCTGTGTGCTGTCGTGGAGATATTGAATCAAATATTTCTCAGATACTGGAGCTTGTGAATTCAAATAGACTTTATTACAAAAATTAACAAAGCCAAGTAATTCCATAGAACAACTAAATTATCTTGCCACAGACCTCAGGCTTTATAGGTTTCCACCTTCAGATAACACACATGGTCACTCCCCTCTATGTAGATGATTAACACCCCTTGGCCTCTCGCCACCATTATCTTTCTGTCTCAACTCTTGCTTGTTTACAGATTCTGTTGGTGGCGTATCCATAGCAATGATACAAAAAATAAGACATACACAAAATGCAGGTGTCTGTCCAATGATACTCATATGACTACACAATGGCTCTCCCCAAGCCTGTAATGGCACAGACATACATATACAGTGGGGCAAAAAAGTATTTACTCAGCCACTAATTGTGCAAGTTCTCCCACTTAAAAAGATGAGAGAGGCCTGTAATTTTCATCATAGGTACACTTCAACTATGACAGACAAAATGAGAAAAAAAAATCCAGAAAATCACATTGTAGGATTTTTAATGAATTTATTTGCAAATTATGGTGGAAAACAAGTATTTGGTCAATAGCAAAAGTTTATCTCAATACTTTGTTATATACCCTTTGTTGGCAATGACAGAGGTCAAACGTTTTCTGTAAGTCTTCACAAGATTTTCACACACTGTTGCTGGTGTGAAGCACGGGGGGGCAGCATCGTGTTGTGGGGATGCTTTGCTGCAGGAGGGACTGGTGCACTTCACAAAATAGATGGCATCATGAGGGAGCAAAATTATGTGGATATATTGAAGCAACATCTCAAGACATCAGTCAGGAAGTTAAAGCTTGGTCGCAAATGGGTCTTCCAAATGGACAATGACCCCAAGCATACTTCCAAAGTTGTGGCAAAATGGCTTAAGGACAACAAAGTTAAGGTATTAGAGTGGCCATCACAAAGCCCTGACCTCAATCCTGTAGAACATTTGTGGGCAGAACTGAAAAAGCGTGTGCGAGCAAGGAGGCCTACAAACCTGACTCAGTTACACCAGCTCTGTCAGGAGGCATGGGCCAAAATACACCCAACTTATTGTGGGAAGCTTGTGGAAGGCTACCCGAAACGTTTCACCCAAGTTAAACAATTTAAAGGCAATGGTACCAAATACTAACTGAGTGTATGTAAACTTCTGAATGTGATGAAAGAAATAAAAGCTGAAATAAATACATTTCTCTGTTATTATTCTGACATTTCACATTCTTAAAATAAAGTGGTGATCCTAACTGACCTAAGACAAGGAATTTTTACTAGGATTAAATGTCAGGAATTGTGAAAAACTGAGTTTACATGTATTTGGCTAAGGTGTATGTAAACTTCCGACTTCAACTGTATATAGACCGGTAGGTGCCTTTCCAAATCATTTCCAATCAATTGAATTTACCACAGGTGGACTACAATCAAGTTGTAGAAACATCTCAAGGATGATCAATGGAAACAGGATGCACATGAACTAAATTCTTCAAAAATGTCTATAAACCTGTTTTCGCTTTGTCATTATGGGGTATTGTGTTTAGATTGATGAGGACAAAAATGTATTTAATGCATTTTAAAAATAAGGCTGTAACATAACAAAATGTGGAAAAAGGGAAGGAGTCTGAATACTTTTCGAATGCACTGTACATATGCCTATGTTTTGGAATGTTCATTGAAATTGCTGCAGGGTTTTTATTTTAGCTGTTCAGAAATTTGAGGTAGAGACATAAGCACCATCATCATGGTTCAGAAGAGGGTGAGTAAAGGCTCTACTACACTTCAGTCATCGGCTTCCGGTGTAGCCATCAGACATCAGCCAATGAGGGAATGCTTTCTTTAAAATCAATGAAAGATACTATTCTGCCCGTGTTGCAATCGCATTGCGTCACATCCAAAAGCCGCGTCCAAGCTCAAAAATAGCCGCGGTTCAAATCTTGATCGCTGACGCGCACGTTCATTCTATCTTTTGAATTGAAATAATGAGAAATAAAGTTGATTTTGGTTGCATATGGCCTCGAGTATACACCATGGGTTATTTTATTAACATTTATGAAGTCAAGAATCTACTAGCTAGCAGAAACGTTAAAACTCTGTATCCGTAACCACGGCCTATTTAAAAACGTATACATTCTGTTCTCAGCTTGAACAAAACTCTCTCTATCCTCTATCTTGCTAAGTGAGTTCAGGTGTATTGGTCATTCCCACTAATTGGCCAAACCTGATCTTTAAGAGTGCTTGTTTCCTTTGAAATGGGGTCTGTTTGAATAGACTAAAATGAACAACTTCGTTTACGTAAAAAAAACAACATGGCATTCTAGCTCCATCCTGATGGTGCAGTGGACCAATTCCATGGATAGAGAACAGAAGGTTTGAATCTCAATGTCACTGTGACACAATAAAAAATAAATGTGTTTGTATGATTATTGCCTGAGCAAATGAATATTTCCATGTGTCCTATCTCTGCTTGGAGTTTAAAACAGTTAACCTAAGCCAACAGTGTTATTAAAAGTCTTATTGAAACATGTTCTCAGAACGTTATTTATTTACCTTCAAATCACCTATAATTTCCGTTCTCAGAACGTTAATAAAACCTCCCAGGAAAACTTTAGAGGAAACAGAGTAAAATGCTCTCGGAACCTCCCAGCAACCTGACATTTTCACGTCCGTTCTCAGAACATTTCAAAAACGTTCAGTTTTACCGGTTAGGAAACTTATGGCTTCGTTCCCAGAACCAATGGGAAACCAAAAACGTAAGTTCCCACAACTTCCAAGGAACCAAATGTGCTAACTGGGGAGGCTTTGACCACAGCTGCTATGGAGGTTTTATCTTATGACAATATGTATCATATATTGTACACGTGGGGGGATCCATGATTGAAAACCGTGTCTGATATAGTACATGGAAACCTTTGAAGCTGAGACATATATTACACGTTTGTGACCACACTGAACTGCTGTTGTGAGTTTTATTGAAATCACAATGACCTCAAAGACCTGGAACACATACATCACTTTGGAGCATGTACTGCTCTTACCTACATCACTGATGTTATCCCACTAGAGAGTTTTAAACTAGTCTGAAGCATATTTTGGGCTATTCGAAATATAACTCAAGCCCAGAGCTTTTGCTTGATAAGGTCACCCTGTTCTGTAGCCAGACTAGTCAGTCCACTGGTTCTGACGCTGAACCATGTCTAGGGCCGGGATTCAATCCAATCGTGGGTTTGGATAATGAGCCATTTAAAGGTCATTTCAGATTGAGCCGACATATGCAACGTTTACCGTGCATGTGCTTTCCGCGAACGTGGGAACAGTGCCTTTAAAATGTGCATTGCCGACAAAATGCTCTCGGATTGAATCCCAGCCTCGGTTGGCACAGAGCAATTTCCAACATGGTAATTTGTGTATGCTTTGTGTGTGTGTGTGTGTTTGTGTGTGGGTGTGAGTGTGTGAGCAAGTGTGTGTGGTTGGGCGGATATGGACAGTGGGTGGGCTGTACAGTTGACACACAGTGAGTTGACAGACAGGAGTATAAGGGAACCGGCGGTGGTGGGAGTTATTATCCGTATTACAGGGTGAATGGGGAGAAGCCTGTCAGTTAGTAGGGTATACCAGGGATGGGGCCTGCTCTGTTCTGGGCTTACCTTGGCCCTGCCTGCGTGGCTGGTTGGATTGGCATGTTGACGGAGATCATGTCAAACACGAGTTCAACTTCCTTTCCATGAAATCCACACTCCAAAATGGAGGCACTTCTGGGCCTATCCCCAGTCCCTGTTCACATAACATTCTACTAACGCTCTAACACTACTGAATGTTCCAATTAAACTTCCACCTGCACGTAGCACAGACTCTGAGTTCCATAACTGAGGTTATAATCACAACCGTACTATCTGAACGTTCCAGGCATTTGTGGCTGGAACTGCCCTGGGCCTCTTGAACACGGCTCGGTTTCTGTAAAGCGGTTCTCACAAACTTTTCACTGAATGCAGCTATCTTCTGTATGTCAGAAAGAGGGCTATGTAATGTGAGAAATGTGTACTCCCCCGCCTGTCTGGGGTCCATCACAGATACATCCAGGCACCTGGTTGGAGGTGAGGCCCCGCGGCCCTGTCTCTGTGGGTCGGGTGGGTTTGGAAGCCCCCAGTAGCGTGTGATTTAGGGCTGAGGGAAGGTGTTCCACGGGGTTGACTGGGTCAAGGCCACTGCTATCCAGGCTCACAGAGCCTACACACCTGACAAGATAAACTGGCCATATCCTGTCTCCACTCCCCAGTCCTGCTCCACCCACCTGATACCCTGAACCACAGTCATAATCCAGCAACTGGGAGAGAGGAGGGTTTGGGGTGAGGGAGGGGTTACGGGGGGTGAGAGAAAATGGAAGGGTTGAGGGATGGGTTAGGGGGGAGGCAGGGGGAAAGGGAGGGGTAAGGGGGTGAGTAGTCTTGGCTAGGGGTGAGGCGGGTGATAAGGGAATGGGCTGAGAGGGGGGAGAGGGGAGGGTGGGATGAGGAATGGGTCAGAGGGTGAGGGATGGGTTGGGTGGTGAGAGAAGATGTGTGAGGAGTGGGTTGGGGGGAAGGATGGCTTAGAGGGGAATTAGGGGAGTTAGGGCGAAAGGAGTTAGGGAGGATACAGACCCTCTGTGGAGCAAAGGTTATCCTCCTGCCAGAGCATGGCTGACTCATGCTGTGTGTATTTCATGAGATGGCTTTCACTACTTACCTAAACACACATCTACACACACAAACACATTAATGCTGTCTCGCACGCATGCAGACAGACAGATGCACGCACACACACACACGCACACGCACGCACGCACACACACGCACACGCACACACAGGAGCCCCGTTGGCAGTGTGCTGCTGTTGACAGCTGGTGAGAGGCGATATGTAAGAAGAATCTGGACAGCTCCAGCTGTAGCCGGCGAGCTCTGGACCACGTCCAGCCTCTGACAGGAGGGGAGGAGGGTCGCCCCTCCCCAGGACGGAGCAAAGCGGCTGTGGGTTTCACACTGTTCGCCTCCCAATACTTCACAAGCAGTGAGCCGATCCATCTGGAGGAGAGGGGGGAGGGGGGGTAGTTCCTTTCAACACACAGGAATGCGGGATCAAGAAAGCTGTTGAGTTGGTTTGACCCCCACATTCACGACGTGAGGAATGACCCGTTGCCGAGCACACTGACTGCTGCAAGCTCAGAGGCGCAGTAGCTCTCTGCATAACATCTGGCGATCAGAAACACATGTGGGCTACATCATAGGCCCGGGTGTGAATTGACAAGGTGGTGCAGTGGTTTTGCCAGTAAGGGATGTGGATCTGCCCCATGAATAGCCTTTTCCTCATGCCCTTCTATCACAGGCCTGTGTGTCTCATTGGGACTATATAGGTACTCTAGGCCTACAGCCAAATCTGGTTTGTTCTGGGTTCACCAAGAGACCACTGGCTTCCTTCCTTGGCTCAAATGTCTATCTAGAGGCAATTTGTGATTGAAAGAGATTCTGACCAATGAGAGGATTTCACAGTCCCCCTCTGCTCTCCCCTTGACTTTGTGCATAGACTCAGAGCAATACGTCCTCAGAACACTAGCAGAGGAGGAACAAGGAAATGTGTTTGATTTTCAAAACCCAGTCATGTAACAGAGGTGCTGCTTGGTCTGTTTATTACAGGTATCACCATGTCTTCAGACAACGTCAAACATTTTACAGACTGTTGTTTAAATGCTTCCGTTTAAATAGAGGGAAAAGCAAAACGCTGGAAAGGTACTCAACATACTCAACTCATAACAGGAGAAGACCTGCGAAGCCCTCGTCCAAAAGGCACTGGAAATCAACTGCTTTAACGTTAGCTGTTCTTTAAAAAAAAACATGCACACCGCTAGCAAAGACATCTGTGTTTCGATGACGACATTCTTGTTACACGATTCGGTAGAATACAATACACCGAGCCTTGATGTGTGGTATTTCTTGAGCTTATGACTGCATCGTTACAACACTGTGTTTGCATGTGTGGTACACCAAAAGCCACCATAACTTGCTGTACCAAAGCTACTATAAGGACCGCAGGCTCCAGTTTTAGGTGTATTACGGTACTGTACATGTGGCTTTGTAGAGAGCAGATATCTTAAATATTTTCAAGGTTAAATACACCATATGGGGTTGCTATTTAAATACCTAATGTGACTCTTAAGTTAGATTTACCATTTAATGGAATTACTTGGATGACAACAGTTTTCTGAATTTTCTTCATCTCTGCAAAGGAAATGTACAAAAAAAGTTATCTTTAAATAATAATGATAGTAGTACATTCAGACAATAGCATAATAATTCCTCTGTATTATTGTTGTGGTTTTAAAAATATCTCATGACGGGAAGATTCGTGTCTGTCTGGCTGTCTGTCTGCGAAAATCCATATCTATCCAGTCTGCGAGGAGTGTCCGTCAACGTCTCTCTTGATGAGAGATCAGTAGCTGTCCGTTGGCCCAGATAGGTTTGCTGAGTTAGTTTGAGGATGGTGTCACTGATGCAAAGGCTATATGTTTCATCCTCCTCATATGGGCCACATGACAGCTTTCTCTGTACTATAAGTCTTGATATCCAACCGTACAGATAGTATACTCTGGCACTGATATCGTCATCTCTTGCCAGTCCCCTTCCACTCCACTGATTGAGTGCGTCTCTTTCACAGATTGATGTTGGAATGAGGTGAGCACGGAGAGACACAGACACAGACACGTTACAGACACGTAGAGGGCTGGTGAGGGAGCATTGAACAAGCACAGGACTGTCAGCGAGTGGAGTGCTGTTGACAGAGAAGAGGTGGGGCTTCTCTTCTCCTCTACTCCTGGCTGTCGTTCCTCTCTTCTTCTGTCAGCAGCATCCTCTTCCCCTACCGGGATGTGGAAGACTGCTTCGTGTTTCTCTCCCTCTCCGTCTTTCCCTCTGTCTCCTCTTCACACTCACTGTGTGGTACTTCTGAAGCACTGCACTGTGTGTTCTAAGGGGGCTCCTCTGTCTGTTTTTCCTCTCTCTCTCTCTCTCTCTCTCTCTCTCTCTCTCTCTCTCTCTCTCTCTCTCTCTCTCTCTCTCTCTCTCTCTCTCTCTCCCGCTCTCTTTCTTCTCTGCTCTTTCTACTCCTCTCTTTATTTCCACTACTGACAGCTGTGGCCCTCCAACACCATGCACTTCTTAGAAAGCACTTGTTCCTGCTGGATCGGGTTCTCCATTCCTGTCTCTTCTCTTCCTACCTCATCCATCTCTCCGGTCCCCCGCTAGTACTAGTATTTTCATCCCTCCGCCACAAGATCCAGGTACTCTTGTCTCACGTGATCCTGCTGGGCTGGGTTCTGTCCTTGCCCTCTGTCTTTACGCCATCAATCTCTCCTTCCATCTCTCTCCTCCCTCCCTCTCTTTTGTTTCCCGTTACCGGCATCCACAGCCCTCCACCACCATGTCCTGGTAGTTTTTGAGCACCACGCGGTCCTGCGGGTCCAGGTAGAGCATGGCGATGGGGCTGAGGGCGGTGGGCACGCAGCAGGCCCGCGGCACGGCTCCGTTCACCGAGTTCACCAGCGTCTGCACCATGGCGTGGCTGGATGAGTTCATGTGGTCGGCGAGCGGGAAGCGACACTCCCCCAGGCAGAAGAAGGCGTCGTAGCCACTAGGCGCCACGATCCACTTGTTCCAGCCCACGTCTTTGAAGTCCACGTAGAGCGGGTGGCGGCGGCAGCGGGCGCGGGACAGACGCTTCAGTTTTGCTGCGCGGCCACCATTACGCTTCACTCTTCCACCCTCGTCCCAGCTACCGCCCCAGCCTGGGCTGGCGCTCCGGTCCCTGTCCCTGTCCCTCTCCCTGTTCTTGTCTCTGTCCCTTCCCCGGTTGCTGCTGCTACTCCTGCCCCTTTCTCTGGCCCCCTTCCTCCCCCTCATCCTCTGGGGAGTGCCAGAGGTTCTCCGGCCATGGGCGGCTAGTGCCTCCCCACGCCCGTCATGGCTGTAAGTAACCAGCAGGGGTCTCTCTCGTGCCCAGCTGTGTTCGTCCTGTCCCAGAGATCTGCGCACCCTCAGGTGTCCCACTCTTCGTCCTTCCTCCCCAGTGGAGGGTGGTAGAGCATCATGGTCAGGGGGGGTGAGGAGGGTGGTGTTACCCAGAGGGGTCACCTCCAGGAGGAAGGCCAGGCTCCCAGTCTGAGCGTGGGCCCCCAGGAAGAGTTCGGTGCTGAGGCTGAATGCCTCCCAGGAGACAGCTGGCTTGGTGTTGGGGGCCCATGTAAGGACCCGTGACTCCAGCAGAGTGGGCTCAGACTCAGAGTCCCCAGGGCTTCCAGAGAGGAACAGGCTGACCTTGTGGGCCCCGGGGCCTGGGCTGGCCCCACCACCCCGGAAGAAACGTAGCTCTGCAGACACCACATGCTCATCCTGGGGGATGGAGGACACGTTGAAGGAGATGGGGACCCTGTTGTTGCTCGCGGTGGTCTGCCTCTTTTCAAGGAGGAGTGAGGGACTGGTAGACTCTGAGAGAGAGGAAGGAGGGAGAGAGAGAGAGAGAGAGAGAGAGAGAGAGAGAGAGAGAGAGAGAGAGAGAGAGAGAGAGAGAGAGAGAGAGAGAGAGAGAGAGAGAGAGAGAGAGAGAGAGAGAGAGAGAGAGAGAGAGAGAGAGAGAGAGAGAGAGAGAGAGAGAGAGAGAGAGAGAGAGAGAGAGAGAGAGAGAGAGAGAGGTTAAGATAGTTCAGAGATGAAGGTTCAATTTGTAAAACAAAACGGATGTTCTCTGCAGTTCCATGGAGGTCTCTCTTGTAGGATTTCCTATATCAAACATTGTAATCTCACAATGTCAAATACAAGGTAAATTGACCTGTCAACCCTTAACTTTAAATGTCAGACACATTCAGTGCCATAAACAGCTAGATAAGCTTTTCATTGCACGCTCTACCATCAGAATAGGACCTCCACTTGTTGCTGGTTAGCTTGTGACTGTTATGGAAACATCCATGTTATCAAATGGAAAATAGATGGTCTGACTTTGGAGCCTACTAACTGCCAAGGTGGAGTCATAACAGAAAGAGACTGGGAATCACAGCGCCGTCGTCATCCATGCCATCCAACCCGGACTGAAACTACAAATGGAATGTGCAGGACAGTGTCCATTAAAAAACGTATTGTGGAACTGATACCAATCAGTGGCAGGACATGGTAGAACAGCGTTGCAAACTATCCACAAAGAGCCTCAGATTAGGAGTGCTGATCCAGGATCTGTCCATATGATCTTATTCATTATGATCTTAAAGGCTAAACTGATCTCAGACGCTTTGGGGATATGGGCCCAGACCACATGTGTAACGTTACCTGTGTGGTGGAAGCTGCGTACGGTGTTGGCCTCCTGGACATGCTGGCTGGGGTAGTTGAAGTGTGGATCCTGGACTAGGTGGTACTGCTGGGAGTGGAAGCGATAGAGGTCCACTATGTACTGTGGGACGGGGGCACCTGGCCGGGGGTTGGGGTGGGACTGCAGGCCCAGGCGGCTCAGCAGCAGGTTCTGGATGGTCTGGGCCAGGCTAGGGTCCAGGGGGATTGGTGATGACGATAACAACGACGACACACTACCATCGGGCTCGGTGGCTCCGCCCTGGCGACCAGACGAGGCTTGAGGTAGCAGCAGGACCATCAGGACCAAGAGGTTAGCAGGGAACATGGTGGATCTACATGAGGGAGAGAGGGGGAGGAGAGGGTGAGGAGAGGAGTGAAGTTAGGGTTTATTTCAGGGAGAAGAGGAAACGGAACACTTAAGTCTTTCACTTTTTGACGCTTCCAGTGGTGCTCTTTAAAGTCTCACGTGTTCATTGAAATTCATATACCATATGTTTAATATCTTTCAGTAAATTGGAGTGTGGGTGGTTGAAATACCACTACTCATAGCTTAAATCCTTTGAGAGAACGTTTTATGACATTCGGGATTTGTCATTAGTACTACACTCTTGTGAATGAATTGATGCATCTTGGATGACAAATGTACCTTTTTTCTTTGTCAAAAGAAAAGTCGGGACACCTGGGAAGAGGCTGAAATACGGGACGCAAATACAGCTCTGTCTGTGCGGAGCTCATCAACTGTGAAAGTATTATGTAAGATCACTAGCGTGCTGGGACCAAAGTTGATAATGTTGCAGGTTCGCTAGCGAAAGCTCAAGACAGAGCGAGACAGAAAGACAGGGACAGAGAGAGAGAGAGAGAGAGAGAGAGAGAGAGAGAAGCAGACAGGCGGAGGAGAGCGATGAATGCGATTGAAAGAACCCGAATCGACTTTCACTGGCCTTAAAACCGTGACAGAGAGGTGGGGGTGTTCGTTTCATTTGGCATAATCTTTTATTTTCATATTTACCACTGTAGCAGTACAAACGTGCTGTTTAAACAAAGAGGAGAATGGTTCAATTAGAGACCCCCACCAAATGCCCCCTCACGTAATTCACACACTGCTTGTCAGGCTATTATGCAGTAAGTCTGGCGCGATATCAAGAAATGTACTGCTGAAGTCCATGTGTTGTTTGCTGGATATACACATGGCTGTAAAAACAGCACCACTTTGTTTTCCTCATTGTTTAATTTATTGCTATGTGTTGCCAAGGCCCCATCTCCTAGGAAACTCAAGCACAGGGGGATAAGAGTGATTAAGCAGAGAATATATTCAGTGTGTGTGTGTGTGTGTGTGTGTGTGTGTGTGTGTGTGTGTGTGTGTGTGTGTGTGTGTGTGTGTGTGTGTGTGTGTGTGTGTGTGTGTGTGTGTGTGTGTGTGTGTGTGTGTGTGTGTGTGTGTGTGTACATGCGTGATTTAGGAGAACCATAATAGTAGTCCTGCTAAAAACCATCAATTAACTAAAGCTAGTTGACTTAAATGGAGAATAATAACTAGTGGAGCTACTGTACTTTATATCTCGTTTGCTCTAATTTACTTTCCACAGCTTACCTATACAGTAGCTTCAACCAAATAATGAGACCATAGTTGCCAACTGGCCTGTCTGCTGCGCGGGAAAAAGTCCCAGTGCCGGAGGTCATAGCATTAACGCCCCATCCAGCCGGGTTACCACCCCATGTCTCTGTAGTACAGCTGTTAATGATTGAGTGACTAATTATACACTACAGGCCTTAATGGCCTTGTGCCCTCTGGAGTCAGGAGTTAGAGGTCAGAGTACGGTGTCTGACCTGTCTATTGTTCAAAGTAGGATGAAGTTGGCCCTGGACACTTAACTAGCAAGTCAGGTTGCCGTTAGGATTGGGGGAGGTTAAGCTGACCCTAGATTTGGTTCAAAGCATTCAAAGTTTGGAGGTTGATGTAGAGACTGAGACGTGGGCTGGGCCACGACGTCTCTCCTCTCAACCGGTCTGCTTTACCGTCATCCTTCAACTAAAGAAGTGAGAGATGTCGTCATTATTCTAAGAAGCAAAGATACATCTCAAGGAATGTAAACGACGTAGAGCTCAACGTCCTAGTTTTCCCTGCAGACTAGAGCGAAGCGTTTTCTTATTCTGCACTTATCTCTCCCTGCCTATCCCTATCTCATCTCGGGACTGAGCTGAGAATCGATTAAGTCCGACACAGCTAGATAACTGAGACGTTTATGGCACAACGAACACATAACGACGCCCTAATGACAGCTAATCATGCTATAGTGTCAGAGGAGGGTTTACAAGAAGTTCACAGTATGTGTGTGGGTTTGTGTGTTTGTGTGTGTGTGTGCGTGTGTGTGTGAGCGAGAGCAAGAACAGACACAGTAATACCCTGGGAAAATAAGGTGTGAGCGTGGGACTCTGCTCACTAGCCATTAACTCAGGCAGCCCCACCCAAAGTAATGCCTCTCCACTTGAGGCAACGCTACAGGACAATTAGAGTACGATTAGAGATTAGAGAGCCACAACTGTACAGCCTTTCCCGTGGCGTCCCAAGGCTCGTAAACTAGATTGAGGGCCCCCCCTCCAACCCCCTAATGAAGGTTCAAAGGTTACTTGCAGAAGGGGGAGTGGGTGAGGGTGGTGGTTGGTGGTTGGGGGGGAGTCAGAGGACACCCTGCCATACATCCATCTAGAGTACGTCCACCCATCTTCCTGTGTTTCTCCAGCTAATCTAAACTGGGAGAAAAGCCACTAAACTCCATTTGGCCTCATTATCTGCTATCCTCTCCGTCAAGCCGCCCCCCTCCCCATTCATCCTGGATGGTGACATCCCTGCGTTAGCTTTCACTCCATCCCCCTCTCTCTCTCTCTCCGCTGAAATGGGACTAATCAAGTCTTCCGGGGGAGGTGAAGGGTGAGGTGGGGAGAGGGGGTGCTCTCAGACATATTAGATGGTGTCTGACCCGGAGCAGACGTTAGAGTGACCCCGTGCGCACGAAGACGAGAGATTTGTGTGTGTAATCAGGCAGGGCGGTCTGCTCGCTGGCCCTCTGAACCCACAGATCAAAACAGACCAACATAAGTGTACCTCTTTCCCTCTCTCTACGTCTCTTTACGCTCTCTCTTTTAGTCTCTCGTTTTCTTAGTCCCTCTTTATCTCCTTCATTTGTCGCTGCATCAATCCCTCCCTTTCTGTTAATCTGTCCCCCTCATTCTCTCTTAGTTCCTCTCCATTTCTTTCCCCTCTATTCTCTGTATATCTCCTCTGGGGTGGAGATGAAAGACATATGGACAAGGACAAGGGGTGATAGAGAGACACAGTTAAAGAGAGAGAAGGGAAGATAGACAGAGATATATAGTTATATACAGTTATATACAGATATATACAGATATATACATATATATACTCTGTATATACGCTCCCCTTCTCTCTCTTTGACTCAGTCTCTCTATCACCACTTGTCCTTGTCCATATGTCTTTCCACTGCCACCCCCCCTCTGTGTTCCCCCCCCCCCCCCCCCCCCCCCCCCCCTGTGTTCCCTGTCTCTCCATTCTTCTTTATCTGCATGTCTCTCTCTTTCCCAATCTCTATTTTTCTTTCTCTCCCTATCTTCATTTCTCTCTGCCCTCTCTCCCTTGTGTCGGTCTTTTTCCTAAGCCCTCTAAATGAATGGTGTTTTTGCGGAAGAGTGCCGCCGAGTGTTGCCGGGCGAGAGGGCCCAGTGTCACCGCAGGCGGCTGATTTATCCGCGCCCGCTGTCTTCGTGTTACGCCTGGTCCCTCCACTTTCCCTTCCTGTTGTTCTTCCCGTGTTTCTTTTTCCCCAGATTCCTTCTCTCCCTCTCCCTCTCCCTCTCCCTCCCTCTCTCTTGCTCTCTAACACACACACACACACACACACACACACACACACACACACACACACACACACACACACACACACACACACACACACACACACACACACACACACACACACACACACACACACACACACACACACACACACACACACACACACACACATAGACTCTCTGCCCCGTGTCATAATTACGAGACGTCGCGGCAATCTTCAACTCACACTCACACCAACTTGTGCAAGCTCGCGTAACACACATCCCAAGAACGTCGGGTTTTTTCTTCTTCTCTAACTTGCTCAACCAGCACCTGTGTGGACCATTCTCATAATCACCTGAAACCTACACACCTACCCCTAATGCATCTGGAATGTTCCTCACACCTCTCTATACATCGCTATCACACGACGGAGCTCTCTGGTGACTACAGCATTCGCTGCTTTATGATTTCATGTACGAGGCTGAAGCTAGGAGGACATTTTTTCTCTCTCGAAGCGTGACAGATGAAATCATTAGAATAATATTCCTGGTTGCCTGCTGGGTGGTTTTATTAGAGAGTATTATAATTTATCCCAGCTGGGGCGGTTAAGAGGCTAATGACGCGGGCAGCCCAGACTTTCAGCCCGCCGCTCGCCTTCCTCAACAAACCTTTACGGTATTTACTGCCCCCAATGCACGGCTCCACACGTACGCACCACGCAGGCAGAGTGCAAACACGTACATGCCAAGAGGAACAGATATGTGTGTTGTGTGTGTACTGTATGTGAATGCGTATGATGGACAAAAGCCAATCGATTTGAATGTTTTTTAATGCATAGCGCTGCGCATGCATCGCACGCACGCACGCACGCACGCACGCACGCACGCACGCACACACACACACACACACACACACACACACACACACACACACACACACACACACACACACACACACGGAGGAGAATGCAGTGACCGTTTCCTGCCAGGGTGAAGATGACAGCAGACGATGAGGCTCCCTAAGGAGAGGTGGAGTAGACCAGACACTTTCCGGCTCCTGGGGAATCAACCAACACTCTCACAACATCGCCAGAAACTGCAACTGCGAGGCACCCGGCCGCAAAAGGCCCTACAAAGGGTGGTGAGTACGGCCCAGTACAAGACTCCAGCCACCCAAGTCATAGGCTGTTCTCTCTGTTACCACACGGCATGTGGTACCAGTCTGGGACCAACAGGACCCTGAACAACTTCTCCCCCCGAGCCATGAGACGGCTAAAGAAGACTGCTAAATAGCTAATCAAATGGTTACCCGGACTATCTATATTGACCTTTTTTGCACTAACTCTCGTGCACTGACTGTTGACACACTGGACCCACACACTCACACATACTTACACTGACACCCCAACACACACATACACACTACATACGCACATGAGACACGCACACATGCATACTGACACTCACACACACACACACACACACACATTTTCACACTCACCACATACACTGCTGTTACTGTCTATTATCTATCCTGTTGCCTAGTCACTTTACCCCTACTGTACCATACTGTATGCACATATTAACCTCAATTAACTTGTAGCCCTGCACATCGACTCAGTTCTGGTACTACATGAATATAGCGTGTTATTTTGACTCGTTATTGTTCTTCGTTATTCCCTGTCTTTTATTCCTCTTGTCACTATTTCTATTCTGTAATGTTTTTATATAAATGTATCTTTAACTCTGCCTTGTTAGAAAAGGTTCCCGTAAGTAAGCATTTCGCCTTTAGCCTACACCTGTTGTTCGCGAAGCATGTGACAAATAACATTTGATTGGATTTGGAACATTAGCTACCTGGACCTTTGGAAAGACATTAGCCAGACACACAATGTACAGTATAGTAATCACCACTGCCAGGGCTTTCATTCCCAGGTACATTCTCACAAGAGTCTAACTAGGACATGCAGTGCAGAGCATCAACAAGTCAACTTTATCTCCATCTATTTCAACCTGAACTGTAAGTCACCGGAAGGCGTTCAGCTCTTGTACATCTTCATCTATTTCAACTAGAACATTCACAACTGTACGCCTCTGTAACTGTACGACTCTGTTTTCACGCTTTTTCCCTCGCCGGGATCCACATGTTTCATCCAGAGCTACGTTCAGATGATGTGAGAGTCAGGGAGTTAAGTGACCGGCAACAAGAGGCTATGTTTTGGTGAACAGGGGGCTCGCTGAGGGCAGAACATTGCAGAAGCATTTGGTGGAAACAGTGACATGTCCGACACGTGACATCAGAGAGTTCAAAGACTTCACACGTCCGGTCGACACAGACCGAGGTGGAAAAGACAGAAACAGCACTGAAAAGCTAGGTTCACCGTTAACACAGAGGAAAATAATTCATGCCTTTACGCTCCTACAGAGAAGTCACGTTATGTCTTCTGAAAACATAACAGTCACATTGTTCTTGGACCTTCGCTTCCAGGCGTTTGATTTAGAGCAACACAGTATGCTGCCTCTGCGGGCGTGTGAGCATGTGTTTGTTCTCCCTAGAGTGGCTAATGGTTTGAGCAGTGAAGTTCCCGTGGCCAGTCAGAGTTGGCTTGGTGTACATGGACAGTATATGTGTGTGTTTGCGTGTGTGTGAGAGAGTGTGTGTTTATGGGTGTGTGTGTGTGTGTGTGAGAGTGTGCAGTACTCACGTCCAGGCGTGGTAGGAGGTGTGCAGAGTCCATGGTTTATCCTTGAGCTCCAGTGTTACAAACCCTCGTCTCTCGCTCCCGCTCGGTTGGACAGAATGGACAAACTCTTTACCTCTCTTCCGCTCTCTTTCATTCCCCCTCTTTCTTATCCTCTATCTCTGCTTCTCTCTCTCAGGTTAGCCTGTGTCTGTGTCTCCTCTGTGAGTGGGCTGTGAATGAGGACGCTGTACTCTCCATGGTTCTCCCCCTGTACTGCTGGGCTCTCCCCCCCTCACTCACCCTCTCATCCTGTTGTCAGTTTCAGATAAGCGGCCTCTTAAAACATATCCACCGGCTTTCCTCTGCCTGCCTGACCTCTTCAAACAGGCAACTCCCTCTCTCTGTCACCTACACTTCCACCTCTGCTCAGACACAGAGAGACAAATATACACGCAATATATCTACTGTATGGACCTGCACAAGACAAATTAGTCTGGAGAGTTTTCTGTAACCGGCAAAAAATTCCCTCTTGTCCCCAGCTTCCGAAATGTGTCTTTTTCCTTTCCTCTCTTTCTCTGTCTCTCATTCTCTTTGTCTCTCCTCCCCTTTTTCCCTTTTCCTCTCTCTCTCCCTCTCTCTCTGTCTCTTATGCTATACAGAGAGTCCAGCTGGTAAACTCAGTTTAACTCTAATTGACTTTCCTGGTCATTTGGATCCTCCCTGATTGTGATGTCACTAAGTCAGACCACCCCCACTACCATCAAACACACACACACACACACACAGTTAGAGATAAGGTCAGGGTGGACTGGCTAATTATTTTCCATCATTACTTTTACAAACTCACCCACTGATTTTCATTGACACCGTTTTCATTATCAGCTAACATGCTGACATGATCACAGACAATACAATCTCCACTATCAATTCATGACTATGTTACTGAATAAGACCAAACATATTCTCTTACCAGACCAAGGTATGAATGGATGACTCATAGGGGAGGATAAAGTCACTACAATTTGGGGGATGTGATTGGATGGATCGAGCCAAAAAAAGGTACATTGTAATTCTCCACTGCATTGTTCAAGCAAGGTGCAATCGTCCTTCCAGCGTCGGCCACCAAATTGGTATTCATCGGGCAGGGCTATGAGGAAACGTCTCTTTACGATGCATCGTCTCACATATTAGATTTCATCTGGAGATTCACTTGCCCCCCCCCCCCCCCCCCCCAAACACACACTCAACCCAACTCCCATCAATTCACCCAGTCTGATGAATTACCCTGGGCCAGAGGGACAACACACACGCCTTCCCATCTGTGGGCTCAGACAATTTACAGGACAGTTATCTAATGTTATCTGTTTCATCTGAACAATTACACTGTAATTATTTGTACTTCACAGCAGTATTTGCTTTGATCATGACGTACAGTATTTTTCATTGTACATCTGGATTGGTGAGGACATTATTATCCAATAAGAGGCCACTAGGAAGCAACATGTGCTGTGACCATAACATGAACCCGTACAGTCTCTCAGTGAGTAGCCTACTGTATGTACCTTTCAGTGAGTAGCCTACTGTATGTACCTTTCAGTGAGTAGTCTACTGTATGTACCTTTCAGTGAGTAGCCTACTGTATGTACCTTTCAGTGAGTAGTCTACTGTATGTACCTTTCTGTGAGTAGTCTACTGTATGTACCTTTCAGTGAGTAGCCTATTGTATGTACCTTTCAGTGAGTAGGCTACTGTATGTACCTTTCAGTGAGTAGGCTACTGTATGTACCTTTCAGTGAGTAGCCTACTGTATGTACCTTTCTGTGAGTAGCCTACTGTATGTACCTTTCAGTGAGTCGCCTACTGTATGTACCTTTCAGTGAGTAGCCTACTGTATGTACCTTTCAGTGAGTAGCCTACTGTATGTAACTTTCTGTGAGTAGTCTACTGTATGTACCTTTCAGTGAGTAGCCTACTGTATGTACCTTTCAGTGAGTAGCCTACTGTATGTATCTTTCAGTGAGTAGTCTACTGTATGTACCTTTCAGTGAGTAGCCTACTGTATGTACCTTTCTGTGAGTAGCCTACTGTATGTACCTTTCTGTGAGTAGTCTACTGTATGTACCTTTCAGTGAGTAGTCTACTGTATGTACCTTTCTGTGAGTAGCCTACTGTATGTACCTTTCTGTGAGTAGTCTACTGTATGTACCTTTCAGTGAGTAGTCTACTGTATGTACCTTTCTGTGAGTAGCCTACTGTATGTACCTTTCTGTGAGTAGTCTACTGTATGTACCTTTCTGTGAGTAGTCTACTGTATGTACCTTTCAGTGAGTAGTCTACTGTATGTACCTTTCTGTGAGTCGCCTACTGTATGTACCTTTCTGTGAGTAGTCTACTGTATGTACCTTTCTGTGAGTAGTCTACTGTATGTACCTTTCAGTGAGTAGCCTACTGTATGTACCTTTCAGTGAGTAGTCTACTGTATGTACCTTTCTGTGAGTAGTCTACTGTATGTACCTTTCTGTGAGTAGTCTACTGTATGTACCTTTCAGTGAGTAGCCTACTGTATGTACCTTTCAGTGAGTAGCCTACTGTATGTACCTTTCTGTGAGTAGCCTACTGTATGTACCTTTCAGTGAGTAGTCTACTGTATGTACCTTTCAGTGAGTAGCCTACTGTATGTACCTTTCTGTGAGTAGCCTACTGTATGTAACTTTCTGTGAGTAGTCTACTGTATGTACCTTTCTGTGAGTAGTCTACTGTATGTACCTTTCAGTGAGTCGCCTACTGTATGTACCTTTCAGTGAGTAGCCTACTGTATGTACCTTTCAGTGAGTCGCCTACTGTATGTACCTTTCAGTGAGTAGTCTACTGTATGTACCTTTCAGTGAGTAGCCTACTGTATGTACCTTTCAGTGAGTAGTCTACTGTATGTACCTTTCAGTGAGTAGTCTACTGTATGTACCTTTCAGTGAGTAGTCTACTGTATGTACCTTTCAGTGAGTAGTCTACTGTATGTACCTTTCAGTGAGTAGTCTACTGTATGTACCTTTCAGTGAGTAGTCTACTGTATGTACCTTTCAGTGAGTAGCCTACTGTATGTACCTTTCAGTGAGTAGCCTACTGTATGTACCTTTCAGTGAGTAGTCTACTGTATGTACCTTTCAGTGAGTAGTCTACTGTATGTACCTTTCAGTGAGTAGTCTACTGTATGTACCTTTCAGTGAGTAGCCTACTGTATGTACCTTTCAGTGAGTAGTCTACTGTATGTACCTTTCAGTGAGTAGCCTACTGTATGTACCTTTCAGTGAGTAGTCTACTGTATGTACCTTTCTGTGAGTAGTCTACTGTATGTACCTTTCAGTGAGTAGCCTATTGTATGTACCTTTCAGTGAGTAGCCTACTGTATGTACCTTTCAGTGAGTAGCCTACTGTATGTACCTTTCAGTGAGTAGCCTACTGTATGTATCTTTCTGTGAGTAGTCTACTGTATGTACCTTTCAGTGAGTAGCCTACTGTATGTACCTTTCTGTGAGTAGCCTACGCCTACTGTATGTACCTTTCTGTGAGTAGTCTACTGTATGTACCTTTCAGTGAGTAGTCTACTGTATGTACCTTTCTGTGAGTAGCATACTGTATGTACCTTTCTGTGAGTAGCCTACTGTATGTACCTTTCTGTGAGTAGTCTACTGTATGTACCTTTCTGTGAGTAGTCTACTGTATGTACATTTCAGTGAGTAGTCTACTGTATGTACCTTTCTGTGAGTAGCCTACTGTATGTACCTTTCTGTGAGTAGTCTACTGTATGTACCTTTCTGTGAGTAGTCTACTGTATGTACCTTTCAGTGAGTAGCCTACTGTATGTACCTTTCAGTGAGTAGTCTACTGTATGTACCTTTCTGTGAGTAGTCTACTTTATGTACCTTTCTGTGAGTAGTCTACTGTATGTACCTTTCAGTGAGTAGCCTACTGTATGTACCTTTCAGTGAGTAGCCTACTGTATGTACCTTTCTGTGAGTAGCCTACTGTATGTACCTTTCAGTGAGTAGTCTACTGTATGTACCTTTCAGTGAGTAGCCTACTGTATGTACCTTTCTGTGAGTAGCCTACTGTATGTAACTTTCTGTGAGTAGTCTACTGTATGTACCTTTCTGTGAGTAGTCTACTGTATGTACCTTTCAGTGAGTAGCCTACTGTATGTACCTTTCAGTGAGTCGCCTACTGTATGTACCTTTCAGTGAGTCGCCTACTGTATGTACCTTTCAGTGAGTAGTCTACTGTATGTACCTTTCTGTGAGTAGCCTACTGTATGTACCTTTCTGTGAGTAGTCTACTGTATGTACCTTTCAGTGAGTAGTCTACTGTATGTACCTTTCTGTGAGTAGCCTACTGTATGTACCTTTCTGTGAGTAGTCTACTGTATGTACCTTTCTGTGAGTAGTCTACTGTATGTACCTTTCAGTGAGTAGTCTACTGTATGTACCTTTCTGTGAGTAGTCTACTGTATGTACCTTTCTGTGAGTAGTCTACTGTATGTACCTTTCTGTGAGTAGTCTACTGTATGTACCTTTCAGTGAGTAGCCTACTGTATGTACCTTTCAGTGAGTCGCCTCCTGTATGTACCTTTCTGTGAGTAGTCTACTGTATGTACCTTTCTGTGAGTAGTCTACTGTATGTACCTTTCTGTGAGTAGCCTACTGTATGTACCTTTCAGTGAGTAGCCTACTGTATGTACCTTTCTGTGAGTAGCCTACTGTATGTACCTTTCAGTGAGTACCCTACTGTATGTACCTTTCTGTGAGTAGTCTACTGTATGTACCTTTCTGTGAGTAGTCTACTGTATGTACCTTTCAGTGAGTAGTCTACTGTATGTACCTTTCTGTGAGTAGTCTACTGTATGTACCTTTCTGTGAGTAGTCTACTGTATGTACCTTTCTGTGAGTAGTCTACTGTATGTACCTTTCAGTGAGTAGCCTACTGTATGTACCTTTCAGTGAGTCGCCTACTGTATGTACCTTTCTGTGAGTAGTCTACTGTATGTACCTTTCTGTGAGTAGTCTACTGTATGTACCTTTCTGTGAGTAGCCTACTGTATGTACCTTTCAGTGAGTAGCCTACTGTATGTACCTTTCTGTGAGTAGCCTACTGTATGTATCTTTCAGTGAGTAGTCTACTGTATGTATCTTTCAGTGAGTAGTCTACTGTATGTACCTCTCAGTGAGTAGCCTACTGTATGTACCTTTCAGTGAGTAGACTACTGTATGTACCTATCTGTGAGTAGCCTACTGTATGTACCTTTCAGTGAGTAGTCTACTGTATGTACCTTTCAGTGAGTAGTCTACTGTATGTACCTTTCAGTGAGTAGTCTACTGTATGTACCTTTCTGTGAGTAGCCTACTGTATGTACCTTTCAGTGAGTAGCCTACTGTATATACCTTTCTGTGAGTAGTCTACTGTATGTACCTTTCAGTGAGTCGCCTACTGTATGTACCTTTCAGTGAGTAGCCTACTGTATGTACCTTTCAGTGAGTACCCTACTGTATGTAACTTTCAGTGAGTCGCCTACTGTATGTACCTTTCAGTGAGTAGCCTACTGTATGTACCTTTCAGTGAGTACCCTACTGTATGTAACTTTCTGTGAGTAGTCTACTGTATGTACCTTTCAGTGAGTAGCCTACTGTATGTACCTTTCAGTGAGTAGCCTACTGTATGTAACTTTCTGTGAGTAGTCTACTGTATGTACCTTTCAGTGAGTAGCCTACTGTATGTACCTTTCTGTGAGTAGCCTACTGTATGTACCTTTCTGTGAGTAGTCTACTGTATGTACCTTTCAGTGAGTAGCCTACTGTATGTACCTTTCAGTGAGTAGTCTACTGTATGTACCTTTCTGTGAGTAGTCTACTGTATGTACCTTTCTGTGAGTAGTCTACTGTATGTACCTTTCAGTGAGTAGCCTACTGTATGTACCTTTCAGTGAGTAGCCTACTGTATGTACCTTTCTGTGAGTAGTCTACTGTATGTACCTTTCAGTGAGTAGTCTACTGTATGTACCTTTCAGTGAGTAGCCTACTGTATGTACCTTTCTGTGAGTAGCCTACTGTATGTAACTTTCTGTGAGTAGTCTACTGTATGTACCTTTCTGTGAGTAGTCTACTGTATGTACCTTTCAGTGAGTAGCCTACTGTATGTACCTTTCAGTGAGTCGCCTACTGTATGTACCTTTCAGTGAGTCGCCTACTGTATGTACCTTTCAGTGAGTAGTCTACTGTATGTACCTTTCTGTGAGTAGCCTACTGTATGTACCTTTCTGTGAGTAGTCTACTGTATGTACCTTTCAGTGAGTAGTCTACTGTATGTACCTTTCTGTGAGTAGCCTACTGTATGTACCTTTCTGTGAGTAGTCTACTGTATGTACCTTTCTGTGAGTAGCCTACTGTATGTACCTTTCAGTGAGTAGCCTACTGTATGTACCTTTCTGTGAGTAGCCTACTGTATGTATCTTTCAGTGAGTAGTCTACTGTATGTATCTTTCAGTGAGTAGTCTACTGTATGTACCTCTCAGTGAGTAGCCTACTGTATGTACCTTTCAGTGAGTAGCCTACTGTATGTACCTATCTGTGAGTAGCCTACTGTATTTATCTTTCAGTGAGTAGTCTACTGTATGTATCTTTCAGTGAGTAGTCTACTGTATGTACCTCTTAGTGAGTAGCCTACTGTATGTACCTTTCTGTGAGTAGTCTACTGTATGTACCTTTCAGTGAGTATAGCCTACTGTATGTACCTTTCTGTGAGTAGTCTACTGTATGTACCTTTCAGTGAGTAGCCTACTGTATGTGTAAAGAGAGTACGAGTACCGCTCCCTCCTGATTCAGCTCTTACCGAGGCTCGAACCGAGGCTCTGCCTTGCAAACACACGTGACCACCCTCCTGAAGTGTTTTACCCAATTGTGCCACCGAAAATACTTCAGGCTGAGGAGTGAGTTTCATAGACTCCCATCTTCTACATACGGACCCTTCAGTTAGAGTAGGCTAGTGTAAGGACCATTCATCACAAGAGCAGTGGTAACTCCACTTCTTCCTCCAGGTTTCCCGTCCTCTGGAACAGACGTCCGCTGTCCCACGTCCCCCTCCACATTCCGACGGGGGTGGAGGAGCTTTCAAAGTAATACCTCACCGCTCTCTTAACAAGCCGACCGGAGTCTCCCCCTCACCATCCCTCGATCCTTTTCCTGTCCACGACACTGACTGGAGTCACATTTGGAGAAGAGGGGACAGAGACTAGGGCCCTTTGATCCCCATGTACCCTTCACTTCAAACTGTTACCTATATCATCATCATGGCGTACTTTGGCGTTCAGCACACACACTTTATGTACCAAATATTGTACGGTATGAACATTGTTGCCCCTTTGTGTGTGTCTGAAATAGGAAAAGTAGTCAAAGAAATGGACCTTACACACAGAGGCTTAATTCTGTTGTGGTTTGATGAATTGAACTTCAACACGGCTGACAACCATCCAGGAAGCAGGAAGTGAGGTGGGGAGAAGAGAAGAGCAGTAAAGCTGTGTTGACGATGGCGTATCTTGGGTCTTAAGTGATCCTTGGCCTCAGCAATAACACAAACAGCTGAAGTAGAGCCGTTCAGCTTGAGTATAAATGCTTCTCAGGCGATACTGGGAGAATTTACGAGCCACTTTATATCTGTGACAAAGTTCCAAACTCCTTATCTGTTCCCAACTAAACATCTGTTTGTTCAGGTAACCTCCTCATTAAACTCAGAACTGCACACACATGATGCATGACACACGTTCTTTTGACATCACTCTGTAAGTTTATAAGGTGGCTGATGGTGTGCTCTAAAGCCTATTGTGTACTGGTATTTCTGTAGCGATATTGCCTGAAAGAATTCCATTGAAAATAGGCAACTTTTATGTACAGGTGTAGGATCTTAATTTGATCACTTTTTTGTTGCTGAGAATTTTCCTGCATGGCAGGAAATGCAAACGTGTAGCGTATTCGAGGTTTAAAAGGCTTCTAAAGTTTGTAACTGTCACTTTAAAATGTCAGACTTGATTTGCCCAAACAAAAAATGTCAACACACTACAAAAAATGTCCACGAATTATAATACACATAATAATTCACATTTCCTGTTGCTGCAAGATCATTTTCCTGCTGTAGCAAACTGTCCCAAATTAAGATCCTACATCTGTATCTGGGGATATTTACCTTAATACGGTATTCAAAAATACATTGAAGATCAAATTAAAGTATTAATCTTTAATAATTTGAAGGAAAGATAATTGGAAGTGCACGCAGTTGCTATTAAAATGTTGAGAACAAATGATACTGGGTTTGGCCTCTGAAGGAATGACACTGCGAAAAAAAAGTGGAGTGGATGATTTGTGAGTGTTGCGTGCTGGGAAGGACAATTTGATCTTGATGTCAGAGAGTGGACTGCAGTGTGAGGGATGAGGAGGAACACAAAGGAAGACTTTCACCAACAGTTCACATGAAATAATTGGGGTAACTCATGGACCACAAAACACACACCAAGCACAGACTCTCGTGCACAAAAACCACACACCATATGCAAACATTCTCACACGCACATGGTTAGACAAACACATGCTCGCATGGTCAGACAAGTATTGCATTCACTGGTGATGAATTCCAAAGTGCATTTTTTGCTGAGATAAGATTCCATTCTCCTGAGCTCACTGTTTTCAAGACAGAGTAAGGGAGAGGGAGATGGTGGCAGGAGGGGGTCACTCATGGCAACACCCCTCTGGCCTCCCTCCCCCTCGTTCATTCAGACTCCCCCTCCACCACCACCTCATCGGGAGACTATGAGAGCCAACAGGTTTCCTCTCTGTGTCCTATTGACTGAAACCTTCCTGCAAATGCATGACAAGACCTGCTGTACCAACACTTTCCTTTCAGGTTATATGATGAAACTCACTTTTACTTTCTCCCTAACACACACACACATCAATGCACAGAAACACGTGCACACACACGTGCATGCGCATGCACACACAGTCACACACACACACACACACTGACTGTCCGACATCCTGCCCCTCCCTCCCCCAGAAACACATTCCAATTATCATGCAAATGCTGAAGACAAGGTCGTTGAGCAGGCAAACGTGGACCAGGGTGTGTGTTGAAGATTGTGTGGGTGTGTGTGTGTACGCGTGTGGGGGGAGTGTTCGTCCTTGTTATCAAGACAAGGATTTTATAAATGTGTACGGAGGTTAGAGGAGTGGATGTGAGAGATAAACAGGGCACGTATACAACTCTCTCTCTCTCTCTCTAGACGTGACAGTTCACGCAGCTTTAGTATTCTGATCATAGAGTTCTGATCACGGAATTCCGAATGCGTCGTACATCTACATTTAAATGTGTCGTACATCTACATTTAAATGTGTCGTGCATCTACATTTAAATGTGTCTACCGTGTCCACAGTGTGGCCGGATTCCCGTTTCACACGCTATATTCAAATTGCAGTATATATTCTACAAACGGTGGAATAGGCAGAATATGATAATAACACAATTGAAGGCAGTAGCTAACTACTGTAGCTAACTAGCCAGTTAACTTCTGTAGCTTGCCAGCTAGCTAGCAAGCAACACTAAAGATATTGCAAACGGTTTAGCATATCTCTAGCCAAAATAAATAAGTAATAATTCTAAATATTAGCTAGCTGGCTAGCATTTACGAGGCCAGCAAACACGTCCCTGACACGTATTTCTTCCAACATTATAATGAAAAGGTGCCTCTGTCCCAAAACACACGTTTTCTGGAGACTTGTGGGGGAGCGCTGATGTCGTCGCCCACTGTATGCGCTTTCGGTAGCCTGATTGTGTCCAGACTGAGGAGAAATCCACATGCAATGCATCCTTGAATACCTCCAGAAGTGGTAAGCCAGATCTGAACACAATCAGACCACAAAACGACTTTTGTGCATCTAGACCCGACTTTTCAATGCGATCTTCGTATTCTGATAACAGAAGTCACATGTAAGTGTCAAGTGTAGACACAACCTCTGTGATCCCCATGACCTCTCAGAAGCGTGGCAGTCAGACCGCACTAATTCCACCACAGGGGACTTCCCCACTAGCAGCATCCAAGCTGTCTAGAGCAGGCCAATACTTTTTTTATCATCCATCTGGTCAAACTGTCTATGCAACACACACACACACACACACACACACACACACACACACACACACACACACACACACACACACACACACACACACACACACACACACACACACACACACACACACACACACACACACACAATGAGTGTCTGCAAAGGATAGTGATCTCTGAGAGGAGTAAAGCATTGGCTTGATCGACTTCTCCAAAACCTGTCCACTCTCATCAACAATCGTCAGCAAAATACCTGTTTTTACTGGCGATCTCACAGAACATTGAAATAACAGATAGCTTCTTCATTCAAGGTTATACACAGTTCTGTGTTGCCTTGACGACGACCCCAAACTATGCCCTGTGTCTGGGGTGACAGGGCTGTGGTACTTCCCCTTCCTGTGTCTACTGTAATACATACAGCTCTGAACTAAGGTCAGCTATTTATGTTTGAGGTATTTTCAGACTCCAAGATCAACAAACTGCATGTGTGAAGCAGTGCCAGAGGAGAGTGGGTGATGAACCATTGAAGCATTGGCTGTATACTTTTTAACGCAGGTGCCAATACCACCATTGAGGTCAGACTAAGTCTACCTTCCTTGGCAAGCTGAGCACACAGTAAGTAGCGTTATCAGCAGTGGTGTGTCGAATGTCGAGTGTTTTCAGAGTCAGTTTGACTCAACTCATCCGTAGACGTTTTTTCCCTTGGTCCTCTGTTCCATTCTCATCTTTAAGGGTAAATGGGATATATTATATATCTATGATAATAATAACGACACAACAATTGTGGGACAAAAAGATAATATACATTTCAATTACACAAGATTAGATTGTGCTACTTTTAAATTTTGTACATTTGGGTGTGCTTTCTTAAATTTTTCTGACACATCTCCAGATACACAGTGTGGTCTTTGGCAGACCAGGCTCCGTATTCACAAAGCGTCTCAGATTAGGAGTGCTGATCTAGGATCTGTCCATAAAATCAGATTCATTATGATCTAAAAGTCAAAACTGATGCTAGATCAGCATTCCTACTCGGAGACGCTTTGTGGAGACGGGCTCAGGACTATGTAAGCTTCGTCACCCTCCATTTCCATGGTGCCCATGATGTTTGTTTCCCACAGACAACATTCAGCAGTCAGTCAGTCAGTCCAGCCATCAATGCAATCTCCCCATCTGTTTATCTGTAGTGGGAACGGCAAGTACATCAACCGTAAACATAACTGTCCTTAACAGACAACCAGGGATGAGAAGAGGGATGTTTGCATCTCTGCATGTTTGTGTTAACTGGTATGTCTATGTCTGTTTGTGGTAGCTGTGTGTAACATAATGCATGTTTCTCTGTGTGTGTGTGTGTGTGTAAGCACCTGTAGAATGCGTGTTTGTGTGTGCGTGTGTCCCAGAGTGCGTTTGCACAGCCTATGTTTACAATGTGATGCCCATGCCTCAATTTATGGAGTTGTGTGTGCATGTCCTTATAGTATATATTTGAGTAGTGTGTGTGTGTGGAGGGGCTGGAGGAAGGGGGGGGTCTGTAATAACAGGAAGCTGGTCCTCTGTGTTGATATAAACCTGTCTGGGTGACGGGCCATCTGAAATAAATAAATAAGAACCCAGAACTCAAACTAGCGGAATGTTCTTTAAAAAAAGAAACTTGAGGCCTCCCTCAAACCCAAACAGGAACACCTGCGACTCGCCCCGAGCCTGGTCCGTTGTCACGACAACCACTCGCATTGTGTGTAAACAGTTTACAGTAGAACAGGGTTGGGAGCAGGGAGAAGAATGTAGCACAGAAGTGGGGGGGGATTGGGATGAGAGAAAACAGTGTGCGTGTGTGTGTGTGAGAGAGAGAGCGAGAGAGAGAAGCACAGGTTGAAGAGTTCTTTGAGCAGGAGTGGTGGTTGGGACTGAATCAGGTGGCCTTGCAGCGGGACAAGGGACACGCTATACAGTACCAGTCAAAAGTTTGGACACACCCACTCATTCAAGGGTTTTTCTTTATTTTTACTATTTTCTACATTTTGAAATAATAGTGAAGACATCAAAACTATGAATTAATACATATGGAATCATGTAGTAACCTAAAAAGTGTTCAACAAATGAAAATATAATTTTAGATTCTTCAAAGTAGCCACCTTTTTCCTTGATGACAGCTTTGCACTCTTGGCATTCTCTCAACCAGCTTCATGAGGAATGCTTTTCCAACAGTCTTGAAGGAGTTCCCAAATATGCTGAGCACTTGTTGGCTGCTTTTCCTTCACTCTGCGGTCCAACTCATCCCAAACATCTCAATTGGGTTGAGGCCGGGTGATTTTGGAGGCCAGGTCATCTGATGCAGCACCATCACTCTCCTTCTTGGTCAAATAGCCCTTACACAGCCTGGAGGTGTGTTGGGTCATTGTCCTGTTGAAAAACAAATTATAGTCCCAATAAGTACAAACCAGATGGGATGGCGTATCGCTGCAGAATGCTGTGGTAGCCATGCTGGTTAAGTGTGCCTTGAATTATAAATAAATCACTTACAGTGTCACCAGCAAAGCACCCCCACACCATCACACCTCCTCCTCCATGCTTTACCGTGGGAATCACACATGCAGAGATCATCCGTTCACCTACTCCGAGTCTCATAAAGACACAGTGGTTGGAACCAAAAATCTCAAATTTGGACTCATCAGACCAAAGGACAAATTTCCACCGGTCTAATGTCCATTGCTCATGTTTCTTGGCCCAAGCAAATCTCTTCTTCTTATTGGTGTCCTTTAATAGTGTTTTCTTTGCAGCAATTCGACCATGAAGGCCTGGTTCACGCAGTCTCTGAACAGTTGATGTTGAAATGTGTCTGTTACTTGAACTCTGTGAAGCATTTATTCGGACTGCAATGTCTGAGGCTGGTAACTCTAATAAACTTCTCCTCTGCAGCAGAGGTAACTCTGGGTCTTCCTTTCCTGTCGTGGTCCTCATGAGTGCCAGTTTCATCATAGCGCTTGATGGTTTTTGTGACTGCACTTAAAGAAACTTTCAAAGTTATTCATGTCTTAAAGTAATGATGGACTGTCGTTTCTCTTTGCTTATTTGATCTGTTCTTGCCATAATATGACTTGGTCTTTTACCAAATAGGGCTATCTTCTGTATACCCCCCTACCTTGTCATAACACAAATGATTGGTTCAAACGCATTAAGAAGGAACTTTTAACATGTAACACCTGTTAAGTGAAATGCATTCCAGGTGACTACCTCATGAATCTGGTTGAGAGAATGCCAACAGTGTGCAAAGCTATCATCAAGTCAAAGGGTGGCTACTATCTCAAATATAAAATTTATTTTGATTTGTTTAAAACTATTTTGGTTACTACATGATTCCATATGTGTTATTTCATAGTTTTGATGTCTTCACTATTATTCTACAACAACAACAAAAAACCTTGAATGAGTAGGTGTATCCAAACGTCTGACTTGTACTGTATATAGATGAGAAGAATGCACAAATAAGAACAAGGCAAAATTAGCAGTTCTTTGGAAGATGGTTCACCCCCTCATTTGACCTTTAAATGGTACAGAGGGGGAGGGAGGGGGGAGTGCTCACCTGAGTAACGTCATCCATCCAACTCAGGGTTAGATGAAAGTTCAGCGGTGTCATAAAGTATGACCTTCCACATACAGTGCCAGTATAATTAGTTACAGAACCATGGATGTACAGTACAGCCAGAGATATCAGTTTTGATTTGGGTGAACTATCCCTTTAACTCTATGGTTAGTTCTATGGTTGTGTAGTAGCCTGGTTGCCAGTCTGTTCCTATTTTGGTTGGAGCGAGACATGTTATTCCTCTTGTCCCTGGTCACATATGGGCTCCCTACACTAGGGATCGTTTTCACAAAGGGTTGTTCCATTTGATTTTAATCACTTTTTGACCTCATCCCTTTTGATTTGAAATAAACTTTCCATACATATGTAGAAGTGGTCATTGTAGAAGTGGTCAGAAAGTAACTTTGTGGACCTGAATGCCAAAACATTCAGGAGATCAAAGTTCAAAGTCCATCCATTTTGCATACCCCACGATACCATGAGACATCCATGTCTTCGTCACTGGAAAAGATTAACGGCTGAGTTTGATATAATTTAAAAGCTTACAAACAGGATTGTCAAACAATTGAATAATTTCTTTAAAAATCTAAATTGTCATTTTTTACCTTTAACATCAATTATCTAAAAATGTATAATCTCAGATTTGTTTCATTTTCACATATGTTGTATCTTAAGCCCTAATTTACATTCTGAGATGTATGTGTTGTGCCTGCCATCAGTTGAAACAGAGCATGCTCTTTAATACAGGGTGGATGTCATTTCAATTATAGAAATAAAATTCACAGAATGAACCTATACCTTCAGATCACTGCAAATTAGCTTGTACACCATTGAAATTGTAATTTAATGTACAATTTTACTTCCAATTATTACCACAAAGATGGCTGTCGGCCCACCCAACGTTGAATGTCAACTTAAATGATATCTATTCTATTATCTATATTTCTATGATTTCAATAGGTTGCTATGGAAAATTGGCAGTGTAATTTAAAACTGATATTCCCATTCAAGTCAACATTCTCTGAGGGGTGGACCTCCAACCATCTTTTTAGCACCATTTGAAAGTAGAAATTTCAATTTTATTCAACCGATGGTGGGCACAACACAAACACCTCAGATGATGTAAATAGGGACTAAGCTACAACATATGCAGAAATTATGTTTTTAAATGTTTTTAAATAATTGGCATTAATAAAAAAATAACAATTTTCATTCTTAAAAAAAAGAAAGAAATTATAAAATAGTATGACAACCCTTTTTTTAAAGCTTTTAAATTATTTCAAACTCAAAGGTTTACATTTTCCAGTGATGAAGACATGGATGTCTCATGGTATAGCAGGGTATGCAAAATGGGTCAACTTTGGGCACCTCTAAGTCCAAAAAGTCACTGTCTGACCACTTCTAACATGGGCAAACATGTATGGGAAGTTTTGTTCAAATTAAAAGGGTTGGAGTCAAAAGTGATTGAAATCAAATGGAACGACCCCAAAGCTTCCCAGAGTAGGAGTACTGATCTAGGATCAGGTCTCCACCTGTCCATATAATGGTATTCATCTTAGATCAACACTTCTACTCTGAGAGGTTTCGTGGATACAGGCCATGCTCTCAGATTCCTCTATTAAAAATAATTTATTTAACTTGTATAGCGCTTTTCATTACATAAAATAATCTCAAAGCGCATTAAAAGCAAACAAACAACACATTTCAATTGAGATGATGAAGATGGAGATTGAATGTCTCTAGTTGGGTTCGGATGATGGAAAGTCCGGGAGTTGAGGTAGTTTGGATTGGAAATGCAGTGTAGCGTCAGCGGAAGGGGCATCAATGGCACAACCAGGAAAAAACAAAGACAGTCTGACAAACATTCCTGGAGCTCTTCATCAGTACACCAGACCTGCTTTTCTGACGGTCAGTTCCTCCAAACGTCTCTCCTCCTTAGATACTCTTCCTCCATTGTCGAACTTGTAGTGATGCCTGGGGGATGCCACGGATGCTGAAAAGCGCACAGAAAGCCACCACATCTTGGCATTGGTTAAGAACAGTCCCTGAGCCGCCTCTGCCATCACTGGACACAGCATGCAGTCCTTGTTGTAGTTCATCCTGACAGATGAAACAAAAAAAGCAACAGGGATGAAAATATACTTTTCACCCCAATTCTGCAAATTTGAGAGTCAAGAATGTCAGGATGTCTCTACTGACAGTGACATGCCTCTGCTGCCTGTAGAGAAGCTGCTGGGTCAGAGAGGACCAGGGGATGTATGCTCCTGCAGTATCAGTGGGGTCCAGTGGGTAGTAAAAGTGCCACTCAGAAAGACAGAGCAGGTGATCGTATTTCTCCCCCAGACTGTGGGATAAAACACACGCCTCATTTGATCCATAAAATACAACAGCCAAGCTCACAACTCATGAGGCGGAAGGACACACTGGATACAGAGTGTCAGTGTGTGTGAGTATGAGTGTACATGCCTGTCTGTGTGTGTGTCTGTATACAGTATGTGTGTGCGTCTCAGAATATGTGTTTCAGAATGTGTGTGTGTATGTGTTATTTCACTCCGTCAGAGCCCTAGCTCCAGATGTGCGGGGGTCACAGGAGGAGTTTAGCTCTCCCAGATGTGGCCAGGTGTTGCCTGTGGCATCACGCCACCAGACCCATGGCTTCCCTCCACACAGGGCTTCATCTAGCGGTCACAGGGTCATGTCTGTCTGCCTGTCTGTCCAATCAGCACTCCAGAATGGGAGGAGAGGAGGACCTGGGTAGGACAGGGCCAGGCTGAGGTCCAGCTTTACTGTGGCAGGAAAAGGACACTGAAGTTTGACACCACACACTAGTGCTGAGGAGGGAGGGAGGGAGAGCTGGGCAGGTTACGAGGAAGGGGAGTAGTAGTAGAGGTTTGGGACCAGTCAAATCAAATCAAACTTTATTTGTCACATGCGCCGAATACAACAGTAGACCTGACCATAAAATGCTTACTTACAAGCCCTTAACCAACAATGCAGTTCAAGAAAAAGTTAAGAAAATATTTACCAAATAAACTAAAGTAAAAAATTATAAAAAGTAACACAATAAAATAACGAGGCTATATACAGGGGGTACCGGTACCGAGTCAATGTGCGGGGGTATAGGTTAGTCGAGGTAATTTGTACATGTAGGTAGTGGTAAAGTGACTATGCATAAATAATAAACAGCGAGTAGCAGCAGTGTAAAAACAAATTGGGGGGAGGTGTCAATGTAAATAGTTTGTGTCGGCCTCCCGAGTGGTGCAGTGGTCTAAGGCACTGCATCGCAGTGCTAGCTGTGCCACTAGAGATCCTGGTTCGAGTCCAGGCCCTGTCACAGCCGGCCGCGACGGGAAGACCCATGGGGCGGCGCACATTTGGCCCAGCGTCGTCCGGGTTAGGGGAGGGTTTGGCCGGCAGGGATGTTCTTGTCCCATCGCGCAATAGCGACTCCTGTGGCGGGCCGGGCGCAATGCATTCTGACACGGTCGCCAGGTGTACGGTGTTTCCTCCGACACATTGGTGCGGCTGGCTTCCGGGTTAAGTGGCCATTGTGTCAAGAAGTAGTGCGGCTTGGCGGGGTTGTGTATCGGAGGACGCACGACTCTCAACGTTTGCCTCTCCCGAGTCCGTACGGGAGTTGCAGCGATGGGACAAGACTGTAACTACCAATTGGATACCATGAAATTGGGGAGGAAAGAAGAAAGACTTTTTGTCCTAGACTTGGTGCTCCGGTACCGCTTGCCTTGTAGTAGCAGAGAGAACAGTCTATGACTTGGGTGACTGGAGTCTTTGACAATTTTTTGGCCTTTCCTCTGACACTGCCTAGTATATACAGTAGGTCCTGGATGCTTGGTCCGAGTGATGTACTGAGCCATACGCACTACTTGTTCACATTGAGAGAGAGAGGTTGTTGTCCTGGCACCACACTGCCAGGTCTCTGACCTCCTCCCTATAGGCTGTCTCATCGTTGTCGGTAATCAGGCCTACCACTGTTGTGTCATCAGCAAACTTAATGATGGTGTTGGAGTCGTGTTTGAACACGCAGTCGTGGGTGAACAGTGAGTATAGGAGGGGACTAAGCACGCATCCCTGAGGGGCCCCAACATTGAGGATCAGTGTGGCAGACATGTTGTTGCCTACCCTTACCACCTGGGGGCGGCCTGTCAAGAAGTCCAGGATCCAGTTGCAGAGGGAGGTGTTTGGTCCCAGGGTCCTTAGCTTAGTGATGAGCCATGTGGGCACTATGGTGTTGAACGTGGAGCTGTAGTCAATGAACAGCATTCTCACATAGGTGTTCTTTTTGTCCAGGTGGGAAAGGTCAGTGTGGAGTGTGATTGAGATTGCGTCATCTGTGGATCTGTTGGGGCGGTATGCGAATTGGAGTGGGTCTAGGGTATCCGGGATGATGCTGTTGATGTCAGCCATGACCAGCCTTTCAAAGCACTTCATGGCTACCGTGGTGAGTGCTACGTGGTGGTAATCATTTAGGCAGGTTACCTTCGCTTCTTTGGGCACAGGGACTATGGTGGTCTGCTTGAAACATGTAGGTATTACAGACTCGGTCAGGGAGAGGTTGAAAATGTCAGTGGACACACTTGCCAGTTGGTCAGCACATGCTTTGATTACACGTCTTGTTAATCCGTCTGGCCCCGCGGCTTTGTGAATGTTGACCTGTTTAAAGGTCTTGCTCACATCGGCTACAGAGAGCGTTATCACACAGTCGTCCGGAACAGCTGGTGCTCTCATGCATGCTTCAGTGTTGCTTGCCTCGAAGCGAGCATAAAATGCATTTAGCTCATCTGGTTGGCTTGCGTCACTGGGAAGCTTGAGGCTGGGTTTCCCTTTGTAGTCCGTAATAGTTTTCAAGCACTGCCACATCCGACGAGCGTCAGTGCCAGTGTAATAGGATTCCATCTTAATCCTGTATTGATGCTTTGCCTGTTTGATGTTTCGTCTGAGAGCGTAGCGGGATTTCTTATAAGCGTCCAGATTAGTGTCCCGCTCCTTGAAACCGGCAGCTCTAGTCTTTAGCTCGATGCGGATGTTGTCTATAATCCATGGCTTCTGGTTGGGATATGTACGTACGGTCACTGTGGGGACGTCGTCGTCGATGCACTTAATGATGAAGCCGATGACTGAGGTGGTATACTCCTCAATGCCATTGGATGAATCCCGGAACATATTCCAGTCTGTGCTAGCAAAACAGTCCTGTAGCGTATTATCCGCGTCATCTGACCACTTCCGTATTGAGCAAGTCTGCTTTAGTTTTTGCTTGTAAGCAGGAATCAGGAGGATAGAATTATGGTCAGATTTGCCAAATGGAGGGCGAAGGAGAGCTTTGTATGTGTCTCTGTGTGTGGAGTAAAGGTGGTCTAGAGTTTTTTTCCCTCTGGTTGCACATGTGACATGCTGGTAGAAATGAGGTAAAATGGATTTAAGTTTGCCTGCATTAAAGACCCTGGCCATTAAGTGCACCACTTCTGGATGAATATTTTCTTGTTTGCTTGTGGCCTTATACAGTTTGTCGAGTGCGGTCTTAGTGCCAGCATCGGTTTGTGGTGGTAAATAGACGGCTACGAATAATATAGATGAGAACTCTCTTGGTAGATAGCGTGGTCTACAGCTTATCATAAGGTACTCTACCTCAGGCGAGCAATACCTCGAGACTTCTTTAATATTAGACATTGTGCACCAGCTGTTATTGACAAATGGACACACACCCCCGCCCCTCGTCTTACCAGACGTAGCTTCTCTGCCCTGATGCATGGAAAATCCTGCCAGCTCTATATTATCCGTGTCGTCGTTCAGCCACAACTCAGTGAAACATAAGATATTACAGTTTTTAATGTCACGTTGGTTGGATAGTCTTGATCGTATATCATCCATTTTGTTTTCCAATGATTGCACGTTGGCCAATAGAATGGATGGTAGTGGAGGTTTACTCACTCTCCTACGAATTCTCAGAAGGCAGCCCGACCTCTGCCCCCTTTTTCTCCATCTTTTCTTCACGCAAATGACGAGGATTTGGGCCCGTTCCTGAGAAAGCAGTAAATCCTTCGCGTCGGACTCGTTAAAGAAAAATCTTTGTCCAGTTCGAGGTGAGTAATCGCTGTTCTGATGTCCAGAAGTAATTTTCGGTCATAAGAGACGGTAGCAGCGTGGCCTCCCGGGTGGAGCAGTGGTCTAGGGCACTGCATCGCAGTGCTAACTGCGCCACCAGAGTCTCTGGGTTCGCGCCCAGGCTCTGTCGCAGCCGGCCGCGACCGGGAGGTCCGTGGGGCGACGCACAATTGGCATAGCGTCGTCCGGGTTAGGGAGGGTTTGGCCGGTAGGGATATCCTTGTCTCATCGCGCTCCAGCGACTCCTGTGGCGGGCCGGGCGCAGTGCGCGCCAACCAAGGGGGCCAGGTACACGGTGTTTCCTCCGACACATTGGTGCGGCTGGCTTCCGGGTTGGAGGCGCGCTGTGTTAAGAAGCAGTACGGCTGGTTGGGTTGTGCTTCGGAGGACGCATGGCTTTCGACCTTCGTCTCTCCCGAGCCCGTACGGGAGTTGTAGCGATGAGACAAGGTAGTAATTACTAGCGATTGGATACCACGAAAATTGGGGAGAAAATGGGATAAAATGTATTAAAAAAAAACAAAAAAACAACAAAAAAAAAAAGAGACGGTAGCAGCAACATTATGTACAAAATAAGTAAAAAAAGAAGATACAAACAACGTGAAAAAACAAACAAAATAGCACAGTTGGTTAGGAGCCCGTAAAACGGCAGCCATCCCCTCCGGCGCCATTCTCAGTTAGGAGGGTACGGGGGGGTGATTATGAGGGGGTGTGGAGGTGCAGAGGAGGTTGGGTGGAGGGTAGAAGGCAGTGGGGGCTAGGATGGAGGAAGATGTCATCTCCTCGTTATCTAGGTTCAGTGTTTACCCAGATTCCAGCTCTAAGATACCATCAGTAAATAAGCGGCCAGGGAGACGTGCTCTGGGACCCCGCCAAAAATGACCCGCCCCCCCTGCAAACACACACACACACACACACACACACACACACACACACACACACACACACACACACACACACACACACACTATCCGATGCCCAACTATGAGCTCTGAGGGACAGGGGTAGGGGTTATGGGGAGCATTTCTTCTAACACTAAACAGACCAGGCCAAGCAGTACAGAAAGCCTGGATAGGCCTGGATAGAGAAACAGCTGCTCTGAGTGGGATGAACAGAGTAATAGAATCACCACTCACTTAGACATATAAAGGCGTACCACATTAAAACAGTATAACAATGATAGATCATGATCATATCAATTATAAAGACTCAATTATAAAGTGTCTTCCTCATTCTCCTTCCCACTCATCCCTCTCTCTTTCTCCATTCTCTAGTGACAGATTATCAACATCATAATGGCTCTTTCAAAATGACAGTGTAACGCGGTTTGATTCACTTCATATTGACCAAGTGGTTTTGCGTCTGCCCTCTCCTCCCCTCTCTCTTCCCATCTCTCCATCTCAGCCTCCCTCTCACCATCTCCATCTCTCCCTGCGACAGAGTGATGAGACAGTAGAGAGCAGACAAGGTTGGGTTCCCCTGGTAATTTCGGAGGGGACGGAACCGCGGCGTCCCACCCCGGGCCCAGAATGAGCCCACTGATGATTCACCCGCCTGCGTGACGAAGGTTGGCAACCCCAATTTGAGAGAGGGAGGAGGAGGAGAAGGATGATAAGAAGAGTGGGAAGAGGTGGAGGAGGGGACAGCGATACCTAAATCAGTCTCTCGCTAATGGGCAGATATCCTTGTCTTTGACACAAGTAAGTTAAGCCTGATGAGAAGATGGAAAGAGAGGCCAGAGGAAGTGAACGAGAAAGACACACACTACATGACCAAAAGTTTGAGGACACCGGCTCGTCGAACATCTCATTCCAAAATCATGGGCATTAATATGGAGTTGGTCCCCCCTTTGCTGCTATAGCAGCCTCCACTCTTCTGGGAAGGCTTTCCATCAGATGTTGGAACATTGCTGCGGGGACTTGCCTCCATTCAGCCACAAGAGCATTAGTGAGGTCGGACACTGATGTTGGGCGATTACACCTGGCTCGCAGTCGGCATTCCAATTCATCCCAAAGGTGTTCAATGGGGTTGAGGTCAAGGCTCTTCCACACTGATCTCAACAAACTATTTCTGTTTGGACCTCGCTTGTGCACAGGGGCATTGTCATGCTGAAACAGGAAAGGGCCTGTTTTTGTTGCCACAAAGTTGGAAGCACAGAATAGTCTAGAATGTCATTGTATGCTGTAGCATTAAAATTTCCCTTCACTGGAACTAAAGGGCCCGAACCATGAAAAACAACCCGACTATTATTCCTCCTCCACCAAACTTTACAGTTGGCACTATGCATTAGGGCAGGTAGCGTTCTCCTTGCATCCCTCAAACCAAGATTTGTACGTCGGACTGCCAGATGGTGAAGCATGATTCATCACTCCATAGAACGTGTTTCCACTGCTCCAGAGTCCAATGGTGGCGAGCTTTACACCGTTCCAGCCGGCGCTTGGCATTGCTCATGGTGATTTTAGGATTGTATGCGGCTGCTCGGCCACGGAAACCCATTTCATGAATCTCCCAATGAACAGTTCTTGTGCTGACGTTGCATCCAGAGGCAGTGTGGATCTCAGTAGTAAGTGGTGCAACCGAGGACAGACGATTTTTACATGCTACGCGCTTCAATGGTCCCGTTCTGTGAGCTATTGTGGTGTACCACTTTGCGGCTGAGCCGTTGTTGCTCCTAGACGTTTGAACTTCACAATAACAGCACTTACAGTTGACCGTGGCAGGTCTAGCAGGGCAGAAATTTGATGAACTGACTTATTGGAAAGGTGTCATTCTATGACAGTGCCACATTGAAAGTCACTGAGCTCTTCAGTAAGGCCATTCTACTCCCAGCATTTGTGTCTATTTTTTATTTATACCTTTATTTAACTAGGCAAGTCAGTTAAGAACAAATTCTTATTTTCAAGGTCAGGCCTAGGAACAGTGGGTTAACTGCCTTGTTCAGGGGCAGAACAACAGATTTTTACCTTGTTAGCTCAGGGATTTGATCTTGCAACCTTTCGGTTACTAGTCCAACGCTCTAACCACTAGGCTACCTGCCGCCCCCATGCTGTCTATGGAGATTGCATGGCTGTGTGCTCGAGTTTATACAGCTGTCAGCAACGGGTGTGGAAATAGCCGAATCCACAAATCTTTAGGGGTGTCCACATACTTTTGTGTGTATATATATTGTAGATTGAGATTGCAGTCTGGTCCGGGGAGGGGGCTGGTGGGCGTGAGTATGTGTGTGAGATAAATTATAAGCAATTAGGTCTACCTCCTGAAAATGTGCTTTTGATGATGGAGAGTAGAGGGGAGAATAAGTCTCCTGTAGTGTAGCAAGTACTGGAGGATGAGGGGGCGTTGGAGGGAGGAGGAGGGACTGAGTGTTGGGAACCGTCCTCCCTTCTGTTCTTGTGGGATCGTCTGAAGATCAGTGCAGCGCTCCAGTCACAGACACAGCGTTAATGACCACAGGAAGAAAAAACTTTAAATGTATGTGATTCTGCCCCTGATAGCTTTATGAGACTGCCACTTCTCAGTGCCAGAGCGCTTTCCCTTGTAGATACATGAACAAACATCTCCTTTGCACCTCTGTTAAAATAACCAGATTTAGTCATTTAAGGGAATGCAAGAATGTCTAATGCGTTCTTGCTCATCGGACAGGAATGTTATTCAACATAACAAGATGTTGAAATAAGAGTCCTTGGCATAGCAGGGTCAGGCCTGGGCCCTTGCCCACACCGAGCTCCAACAGGAAACTGCTTCTCAGATATTGCCTGTCTACTTCCTGTTATTGTCTAATTAAAGGATTATTGCAGTGAGATCCTAGCAGCCTGGAATGGTCCGTTAATACTGTTGGACCTGTAGTTCTTTGGCCTGGACGTCTGCAATGAGGTTCAGGAGTGGTTGGGAGACCAAGGAAGGTCCCAACTTGACTGGAAATATGAAACATTTTTATTTTCCCTTGGCCTTTGAACATCCTAAAAGCCTGTGTAGCTGATATAAATATGGATGACTCCATTTAACCCGTTTGGAGGGTTGGATGGACCCATTGACATCATGCTTATCCACAAACATACCAAAATGGCAGCTTTGCTTTCCTGCCCTCCTCTGATTGGCTGAGGAATGAACTTCATAGCTTGTGAAGCGATCCAATCATCAGTTGGGAGATCTGTTGGTGGGTCATCAGCATCATAGACAGTCATTAGCAGCATCTTCCTGTGTTTAGCCCTGTGGGAATGGGAGTGGGACAGTTAGGGTTCTCTAGGCTTTGATGTAGATAAAGTGTAGATAACTTTAATCTCTGACTAATTAGTGAACCCCCTTCTTCATGTTTTTCTGTCTAGACAGAGTACATGTGACCCCCTCCCGTCCTTCCCTATTAGGTCACTCAGGAAGCAAAACTATGTTCCCCCACTTTACTATGATGTGTTGGAAAGCAGTCAACCAGCAGCTGATATGCTCAAACCATAGACTGTCTATCAACACGCTCAAACCTAGGGAAGAAAGAAAAGTTGGAATTTTAATTTATGAACGTTTCATATACATAGCAAATATACTCAGACAACACTAATAGATTAAATATTTCCCGGGAGATGTTCGGTTCAGGAACACATACTTTACACAGATATAGTATTATATAGTATTATATAAATGAGCAGGCTTGAGGCCTCCTGTTATGAGCTAAGTGGGGTTGTTTGGGTTTGGGGCCCAGACGTCTACTTGCCTGGGTCTCTCTGCTGGCATGGTCCCCTGCCTTGGTCTTTATCTCCCTGGCCACTTGAGCCGGGGAAGTGAGCCTGCCACATGAAGCGCCTGGCCCTCACAATCACTGGAGCTCCTCCAACATTCCCTCACAGGCTAGTCAAACAAACCTGGGGCATGCCGCCTGCCCGTGACTCAGTCAGTCCCCCCTCTGTCTGCTCTGCTCTGACTGCCGCACAGCGCCACAATGAGCACATTCCAGTCAACATCCCCAGCGGCCCAAGGAGCCACCGTCTTAATCTCCTGTATGGAGAAACCAAACAACAACATGTCTGATGGAGGGCGCTGTGACCCAATCACCACTGTGTTTTTCATATTATTCTAATCAAGTGCAGGGCTTTTTCTACGGAGAAACTGTGGTGCTTTCCATCCACATAAAGCACATGTTTTAGGTAGCACCTCTTCTCCCCTTGTTTGAGCACAAACAGCTTGCCTCTCTAAATAAAAAACAAGAGGCCGGAGACTGGAGAGAGCATGATCCAGGCCCCACAATAGGACAGGCTTTGGTCCTTTCAGAGCCAAGATTAACAGTGCATTCGGAAAGTATTCAGATCCCTTTACTTTTTCAAAATGTTATTATGTTACAGCCTTATTCTAAAATGGCCTCCATCATTCTTAAATGGAAGAAGTTTGGAACCACCAAGACTCTTCCTAGAGCTGGCCGCCCAGCCAAACTCAGCATTTGGGGGAGAACGCCCTTGGTCAGGGAGCTGACCAAGAACCCAATGGTCACTCTAACAGAGCTCCAGACCTCCTCTTTGGAGATGGGAGAACCTCCCAGAAGGACAACCATCTCTGCAGCACTCACCAATCAGGCCTTTATGGTAGAGTGGCAAAACAGAATCCACTCCTCAGTAAAAGGCACATGACAGCCCGCTTGGAGTTTGCCAAAAAACAAGATTCTCTGGTCTGATAAAACCAAGATTGAACTCTTTGGCCTGAATGCCAAGCGTTACGTCTGGAGGAAACCTGGCACCATCCCTACGGGGAAGCATGGTGGTGGAAGCATCATGCTAAGGGACTGGGATGTTGTCAGGTTCGAGGGAAAGATGAACAGAGAAAAGTACAGAGAGATCCTTGATGAAAACCTGCTCCAGAGCGTTCAGGACCAGACTGGGGCCAAAGTTTCACCCTCCAACAGGACAATGACCCTAAGCACACAGCCAAGACAATGCAGGAGTGGCTTAGGGACAAGTCTCTGAATGTCCTTGAGTGGCCATGCCAGAGCCTGGACTTGACCACAATCAAACATCTCTGGAGAGACCTGAAAATAGCTGTGCAGAGACGCTCTTCATCCAACCTGACAGAGCTTGAGAGGATCTGCAGAGAAGAATGGGAGAAACTCCCCAAAAACAGGTGTGCCAAGCTTGTAGCGTCATACCCAAGAAGACTTGAGGCTGTAATCTCTGCCAAATGTGCTTCAACTAAGTACTGAGTAAAGGATCTGACTTATGTAAATGTGATATTTCAGATGTTTTTTTTTATACATTTGCAAACATTTCTAAAAACCATTTTTGCTTTGTTATTATGGGGTATTGTGTGTGTGTAGATTGATGAGGAAAAAATACAATTTAATACATTTTAGAATAAGGCTGTGGATAAAGTCAAGGGGTCTGAATACTTTCCGAATGTACTGTATACCCATGTATCTGCCTCTGTATTTTGAAGTGGAGAAAGAGGAAACGGATCCTTTTCCCCTCTCATGGTTGTATCATGTAGGACTAAGACTGTTATACCAACGTGTTTCTTTCCACTACTACACTGATGTTATGTAGGGGAAGGAGCTCCTTTCTGATGAACTCATGGACACTCATTTATTGGTACACAACAGCGTGGCTGTCCTAAAAGCTTTGAAACAGTTACACAGCCCATTGCCAGTAATGGCTACAGGAAGGCGTGGACAAAGAGCTGTGATGGGATGGTGAGTCTGCGGTACTGATGTGTTCCTGAAGCTGCTGAAAGGGTTTCACAAGAACCCAGCAAGGTGAAACCAATCTGTTTCAGGTTCCATTGACTCTTCAATTAGGTGTGTGAATTCCTCATCTGACTGCTGGCTCATTGGTAAAAGACCAAGTCCATATTACGGCAAGAACAGCTCAAATAAGCAAAGAGAAATGACAGTCCATCATTACTTTAAGACATGAAGGTCTGCCAATCTGGAACATTTAAAGAATTTCTAACGTTTCTTCATGTGCAGTCACAAAAACCATCAAGCGCTATGACGCAACTGGCTCTCATGAGGACCGCCACAGGAAAGGAAGACCCAGAGTTACCTCTGCTGCAGTGGATAAGTTCATTAGACTTACCAGCCTCAGAAATTGCAGCCCAAATAAATGCTTCAGAGTTCAAGTAACAGACACATGTCAAAATCAACTGTTCAGAGGAGAGTGCGTGAATCAGGCCTTTATGGTCGAATTGATGCAAAGAAACCACTACTAAAGGACACCAATAAGAAGAGACTTGCTTGGGCCAAGAAACACGAGCAATGGACATCTGTCGTTTGGTTTGATGAGTCCAAATTTGAGATTCTTGGTTCCAACTGCAGTGTCTTTGTGAGATGCAGAGTAGGTGAACGGATGATCTCCGCATGTGTCGTTCTCACCGTGAAGCATGGAGGAGGAGGTGTGATGGTGCTTTGCTGGTGACACTGTCAATGAATTATTTAGAATTCAAGGCACACTTAACCAGCATTGCTACCACAGCATTCTGCAGCAATACGCCATCCCATCTGATTTGCGCTTAGTGGGTCTATCATTTGTTTTTCAACAGGACATTGACCCAACACACCTCCAGGCTGTGTAAGGGCTATTTAAACAAGAAGGAGAGTGATGGAGTGCTGCATCATATGACCTGGCCTCCACAATCACCCGACCTCAACCCAATTGAGATGGTTTGGGATGAGTTGGACCGCAGAGTGAAGGAAAAGCAGCCAACAAGTACTCGGCATATATGGGATCTCCTTCAAGACTGTTGGAAAAGCATTCCAGGTGAAGGTGGTTGAGAGAATGCCAATAGTGTGCAAAGCTGTCATCAAGGAAAAGGGTGGCTATTTGAAGAATCTAAAATCTAAACTATACTTTTGGTTACTACATGATTCCATATTTGTTATTTCATAGTGTTGATGTCTTCACTATTGTTCTACAATGTAGAAAATAGTAAAAATAAAGAAAAACCTTTGAATGAGTAGGTGTTCTAAAACTTTTGACCGGTAGTGTAAGCTGAGCACTTGTTGGCTGCTTTTCCTTCACTCTGCGGTCCAACTCATCCAAACCATCTCAATTGTGTTGAGGTCGGGGGATTGTGGAGGCCAGGTCATCTGATGCAGCACTCCATCAATCTCCTTTTTTGGTAAAATAGCCCTTACACAGCCTGGAGGTGTGTTGGGTCATTGTCCTGTTGAAAAACAAATGATAGTCCCACTAAGCCCAAACCAGATGGGATGGCATATTGCTGCAGAATGCTGTAGTAGCCATGCTGGTTAAGAGTGCCTTGAAATTTAAATAAATCACAGACAGTGTCACCAGCAAAGCACCCCCCACCATAACACCTCCTCCACCATGCTTTACGGTGGGAAATACCCATGCAGAGATAATCCGTTCATCCACACCGTGTCTCACAAAGACATGGCGGTTGGAACAAAAATCTCTAATTTTAACCCATCAGACCAAAGGACAGATTTCCACCAGTCTAATGTCCATTGCTCGTGTTTCTTGGCCCAAGCAAGTCTCTTATTTTTATTGGTGTCCTTTAGTAGTGATTTCTTTGCAGCAAATTGACCATGAAGGCATGATACACAGTCTCCTCTGAACAGTTGATGTTGAGATGGGTCTGTTACTTGAACTCTGTGAAGCACTTATTTGGGCTGCAATTTATGAGGCTGGTAACTCTAATGAACTTATCCTCTGCAGCAGAGGTAACTCCATTCCTGTGGCGGTCCTCACAAGAGACAGTTTCATCATAGCGATTGATGGTTTTTGCGACTGCACTTGAAAAAACGTTAAAAGTTCTTGAAATGTTCCGTATTAACTGACCTTCATGTCATAAAGTAATGATGGACTGTCATTTCTCTTCGCTTTTTTGAGCTGTTCTTGCCATAATATGGACTTGGTCTTTTACCAAATAGGGCTATCTTCTGTATACTGTGCCACCCTTGCCTTGTCACAACACAACTGATTGGCTCAAACGCATTAAGAAGGAAAGGAATTCCACAAATGAACTTTGAAGAAGGCACACCTGTTAATTGAAATGCATTCCAGGTGACTACCTCATGAAGTTGGTTGAGAGAATGCCAAGAGTGTGCAAAGCTGTCATCAAGGCAAAGGGTGGCTATTTGAAGAATATAAAATATATCATTTGTTGAACACTTTTTTGCTTACTACATGACTCCATATGTGTTATTTCATAGTTTTGATGTCTTCACTATTATTCTACAATGTAGAAAACAGTAAAAAATAAAGAAGAATCTTTGAATGAGTGGGTGTGTCCAAACTTTTGACTGGTACTGTATCTCTATACACTTTGAGTCCTCGACCTCATGCCTTATGTTAACCAGTAATGAGTAATAATTGTAATTTCTCAACCCCAGCTCTCCTAAACCAAAAACTGAATCCATGAACCCCTTATGAGGCAGTCAGAGGGTAAACACATACATTCCCTAGAAGTAACTGCTCAACAGTTTTAATGGAGGAATTTATAGGCAGGGGCAGACTAAGTGGATGTGGCCATGTATTTTTGTAAGTTATCACAGACACTTGACAGGAAGTAAGAGAGGGCCACAAACAGGAAGGAGTGGAATGTGCTTCCTGTTGGATGATGGTGTTAGACAGGGCAGATTCCTTGTACCATCGTGACAGCCCCTCTCCGCTTGTAACACTGGCGCACAGGGATGTTTTTCCACTGGAATCAGGGAGAAGCAGAATCCAGGAAAGAGAAACTCAAGAGGTGATAACATTGAGAAACAGTGTGCCCACTATGCAACAAATGAGGCAGACCACCAGACTCAGTCCACAGCACAAAAGTAGGATTATTGTAAAGTGACCAATCACACTCTTCTCACTCAAAGGGGACAGTAAACGAACTGTACACACAGCAACTAGCTGACACATCACTTAGTTGCCGATACACTACTGCAACGAGATTAACGTTCAGACCACTTGTGTTTTTCAGAGCTTGGACGGGACGCACATCAACGAGAGTGCGGGCTGGGAGGGAGTTGAGCACTGCTGCCACTGCCTGGGAATATGAAATTAACATTGGTCGTCCTTGAGGGCTTCCTGATTTAATCACAAGGGCCCTATGACGTCACAGGGTTTTACTCATACTTCCGAGGGGGGCTGGATGGCTATGACTCACCCTCTCATTGATGATTGTCTCCACAAAGCGGTCAGTATCATTCAGGCACAACAGCAGAGGGAGACTGCACTGCACACCGACCGCCTAATGCCATTCCAATAAAAGTATTTATTGGAGACGCACACAAACACACCTTTTAGGAAGATGAAATATTACTGATGCCTCTTCATAAGGGCGATTTGTGAGGATGACGAACTCTACACTATTGATCACTCATGAGTTCCAACTGACAAATGTGTAAACTAAGATGTCACATTGATCCACACACACAACGTACGCAAAGAGCTTTGACCTTAAACACACAGTCATTTATAGTGCGTTAAACAAATGTCTTAAAGACTGGGCAGTCGAAGATCAATTAGGCTAGGTCTACTTTCTCCTCATCCATATTAACTTAGAAAACCAGAGGTTGCAATAGCATCTGGAATGACTGGCACAATACTGGAACGTAGGCCAACGTGTCAGGGTCCTATCAAAATAAAAAGATTAATTTGAAACTATAGGACAACCAGTGACCACTGAAAGTTAATATTCCATTCAGTGAAAGGAATACGACAACGTCGATAATACCAACACCATCTACAACATATGGCCTACTTAATTAACACATTGTGAAATTCAATGCAAGTGACAAAATGTTTATTCAAAGTAGAACAAAACAAAGATTAAGTGCATATGCCTGTTGACAATGTCATAGGCTTCAGTGGTAAACAAACGTATCTCAGCAACAGATCTTATCAGAAGGAACAAGACAAGAACCACATTGTCCTATACGCAAGGAATAATGCCAAGATTTTCACGTTTCCAGACAATTAAATCCAAATTCCACCTGCAGACATGTTTCCTAGTCTCTTCCTATTGAAATGGACTGGACAGCCGAGAACTGCTGAGTGTCAGATAACCTGGTGGTATAAGAGCCCCCTGACATGCCTGTTGCAAAGACAGTGCTGACATCTCCCTCCAGTGGAGGTACATTGAATTGGAAACTATGAAACATCAAATCATAGACTGTATATCAGTGTTGTCAATACCTGGCTGGCCACATAAAAAAATAACATATGGCAATGGCAAGTCTCCCTCATACTCAAAGTAACAGAATAATACATGGAAACAGCTTTCTACATATTCGGCCAGACAGAACACCCTGTGTAGCAATGGAACAGTTATCAGACTCCCCCAAAACACCCTGTATGTGAAACAAAATCATATTAAAAATAACAGTTCAAATCAGATTTCTTGGATATCTGTTCAAAAACATCACAAATTGGTGAACAGCACTGTTCAGAGATCAAAGGAGTATGAAATGACATCCTGACACCTGAGCAGAGCTTCTTTCTGCACCCCAATGGGGGTATGTAGTTCCGAAATTTGGAAATTGAGCACGTCAATGTCCGAAGCTCCAAACTTTGCCTCAACCTTGACTCTCTCGTACATGTGGAATTGCACCTGCTTGTTGGTCATGGCTATGAGCGTTCTCAGAAAGCTTTCTCTCAAAGCCGACCGTGCCCGCTGCTCTTCTCTAATTTGGACTGAGTCAGTCGCTGTTTCAGTCGAAGCTGAAATAGTAGTTGGACACAGCGCGATGAAACGGGGTGAGTTCGGGTCGAATCCGCGGCCATTCGGAGCAGGTCCTCTCGGGAGGCGAAGCACAGATACGTGCGGTCTCATTTCGACTTTTTATCACTCTCTGAAATCACAAAGTAGGACATAGATGTTGGCATGATGTGCACAAAAAGTTAGATGAAATTGCAACGAGAATCATAACGACACAAGTTAGCTACTGTAGCTAGCTGTGGTTGCTCTGCCATAGTTGTCTGTGTTGTCACATTCGCTAACTAGCCAGCATGCTGTCTAATAAGAGTATGAGTACAATGCTGTAGAGCAAAACAAGCTAACATTAGCTAGTTTATGTTCACAGCTAGCAAAGGGAAGTCACTCGTACTTAAATATTTACCGACTCAGAGTAAGAAGATTATATTTGAAGTTGGCCAAGGAGTACGTTTTATGAGTGCCGTTTGAGTTGGTACGCGTACATCTTGTTGTCCCTCTGACAAATGTGACCGGAAAATGTCATGTATTTTTTGGTTCCGCAAGAGGCCACTCGACACAATCTTTGACACTGATGCCGCCTAGCGAATAAATAAGGGAGCACTCAAAGGTTGATGTGCACTGTACACCAAGGTGTTAGACAGGCTGTGACTGTAGTTAGGCTGCTGGGGCAATGTGAAGCATTTAGCCATCCTGTTTACTGTAGTGTTTGTATAAAAAATGTATTCCTCTTCCTACTTGATTGATTGATCAATGAGCTTGCTCCACTGAGAAATCATGAATCAAATTGAAATAATGTGAATTTCAGGTGACAATAAAAATGAAGATACATTTGAATGTAAAGAATTGCACCCTCAAATAACGTTTTTGTGTTTTATGGCCTCACCCGTCTGAACGGTCGGCTGTGAGTGCCCTCACCCATACACTTAAGCTGATTCTTAGGTTCTGACCCTCTACTACAGGATGTCTGGTAAGAAGAGGCGGATGTGCTTACTGTCTCCGTTCATACACACACAGTGCCAAACAAACCAAATATTCCTACATTCCTATGTCAAACCATAGGGTCAGATATACTGTATTGTACTGCTCAATAACTGCATTCAAGATTTTTCAATGTCCATTTTGTTACTTCTTTTAACATTGTTTTGCCAGATTTTCTTTTTTTATCTAATGTTTTTTTTCTTCATCATTTTTTACAATGCAACCAATTTTGACTTTCAAGCTTGGCCATGTAGTGGGAACCATTTTTCAACACTCAAGAAGTTAGATACATTATTTCAAATACACTGCTCAAAAAAATAAAGGGAACACTTAAACAACACAATGTAACTCCAAGTCAATCACACTTCTGTGAAATCAAACTGTCCACTTAGGAAGCAACACTGATTGACAATACATTTCACATGCGGTTGTGCAAATGGAATAGACAAAAGGTGGAAATTATAGGCAATTAGCAAGACACCCCCCAATAAAGGAATGGTTCTGCAGGTGGTGACCACAGACCACTTCTCAGTTCCTATGCTTCCTGGCTGATGTTTTGGTCACTTTTGAATGCTGGCAGTGCTTTCACTCTAGTGGTAGCATGAGACGGAGTCTACAACCCACAAAAGTGGCTCAGGTAGTGCAGCTCATCCAGGATGGCACATCAATGCGAGCTGTGGCAAAAAGGTTTGCTGTGTCTGTCAGCGTAATGTCCAGAGCATGGCGGCGCTACCAGGAGACAGGCCAGTACATCAGGAGACGTGGAGGAGGCCGTAGGAGGGCAACAACCCAGCAGCAGGACCGCTACCTCCGCCTTTGTGCAAGGAGGTGCACTACCAGAGCCCTGCAAAATGACCTCCAGCAGGCCACAAATGTGCATGTGTCTGCTCAAACGGTCAGAAACAGACTCCATGAGGGTGGTATGAGGGCCCGACGTCCACAGGTGGGGGCTGTGCTTACAGCCCAACACCGTGCAGGACGTTTGGCATTTGCCAGAGAACACCAAGATTGGCAAATTCGCCACTGGCGCCCTGTGCTCTTCACAGATGAAAGCAGGTTCACACTGAGCACATGAGCACATGTGACAGACGTGACAGAGTCTGGAGACGCCGTGGAGAACGTTCTGCTGCCTGCAACATCCTCCAGCATGACCGGTTTGGCGGTGGGTCAGTCATGGTGTGGGGTGGCATTTCTTTGTGGGGCCGCACAGCCCTCCATGTGCTCGCCAGAGGTAGCCTGACTGCCATTAGGTACCGAGATGAGATCCTCAGACCCCTTGTGAGACCATATGCTGACACATGCACATTTGTGGCCTGCTGGAGGTCATTTTGCAGGGCTCTGGCAGTGCACCTCCTTGCACAAAGGCGGAGGTAGCGGTCCTGCTGCTGGGTTGTTGCCCTCCTACGGCCTCCTCCACGTCTCCTGATGTACTGGCATGTCTCCTGGTAGCGCCTCCATGCTCTGGACACTACGCTGACAGACACAGCAAACCTTTTTGCCACAGCTCGCATTGATGTGCCATCCTGGATGAACTGCACTACCTGAGCCACTTTTGTGGGTTGTAGACTCCGTCTCATGCTACCACTAGAGTGAAAGCACCGCCAGCATTCAAAAGTGACCAAAACATCAGCCAGGAAGCATAGGAACTGAGAAGTGGTCTGTGGTCACCACCTGCAGAACCATTCCTTTATTGGGGGTGTCTTGCTAATTGCCTATAATTTCCACCTTTTGTCTATTCCATTTGCACAACAGCATGTGAAATGTATTGTCAATCAGTGTTGCTTCCTAAGTGGACAGTTTGATTTCACAGAAGTGTGATTGACTTGGAGTTACATTGTGTTGTTTAAGTGTTCCCTTTATTTTTTTGAGCAGTGTATATTCACTATGTCAGCAATGTTAACTTACATGGCATTATCCAGTAACCACATACACATTTAATACACATCTTAGTTTTCCACTAGTATTCCACTAAATGAAAGAAGATAGAAATGAACGTTCGACCAATGACAGCTGACAGTATTTGCTCTGACATCTTCTTCAGTTGTCTGGGATGTACGCCATGTGATCTTCTTTGCCATGTGCCTTTTTCAACAGCTTTTCTCTTTCTTTCTCCCTCTGTTTCTTTTCGTTATAGTTCCTTGTCACCTCGTCCAGGTGGGCTTTCACCCTCTCCTTTTTCTTCTTCACTTCTTCCTTACTCTCTGCTTTTCTAGCTCTGAGCAGCTCTTTCACGTTGTTCTTCTCCAACATCTCCCTTTCTTTCCTCTTCTTCTTCTCTAGCTTTGCCCTGACTCTCTGGGAACTGTTTGTTTCATATGTTAGACATTGATCTGAGATATTATTATTAATCATTCTCTAGCATGCAGTCAACTTAATCTGATGAATCGGCTAGTATAACCCTTAGGAGGTGATTTATGAACTCCCTGAACTGTGACTGGTTAAATGGAGTACTGTACCTGAATGCTTTGTTCATCCTCTCCACCATATCTCTCTTCTCTATTGCCCATCTGTCTTTCTCCCATTTGCATTTTCTCAGTTTCTCTACTCGTTCTCTCCCGCTACTCTTCCTTTTCCATATCTCCCTTTTCCATCTCCCATCCCTTCTTCTCTTGTCCATTCAGGCAAATAATCCTCATCTTTTCTCTTTCCAGAATCTATATCACTCTCTCCGTCTCTTTCAGCTCAATCATCCACTCCTCTGCTGCCTGTGGGATCCTTCTATTAATCTCCTCCTTCTCCGTCATCCATCTTTCCCCCTGTTGATCCCAGATTCTTTGTAGGCCAGCCCTGGCCTTGGCCCATCTCCCCCTGTCCTCCTTCCAGGCTACTAAGGTCTGATTCATATCCTGGTCTGCTTTGGCCAAATCTGTCTTCAAACCATTTCTTATGAGGTTCCATCCATTCCTCTCTCACACTCTCATTCTCTACCCTTTCATTCCCAGCTAACAATCTCTTGTGCTCCACTGTCACCTTTGTCATCTTGACTTCTATTTTTTCTTTGTCTGCCTCTAAGCTTTCTCTCTGTTTGTTCAACATTTCTCTCTCCCTTTCATTCTCAGCTAACAGCTTAGTACTCTCCACTGTCACCTCTCCTATCTCGGCCAAGTTCAGTATGTTCTGCACCTTCAGCTTTGCCATCTTGAGCTCCATCTTCTTTCTGTCTGACACTACGCTTTAGCTTTTGTCATTCTTTTGTTCCTCCTTCACCTTGTTGCCTTTCTCAATCTCTTCATATTCAATCGTCTCTTTCTCCATCTCACTGATTCCTCTCTGCATCGATATATATGGAGAAATATCTATTCCTAATATTATCTCAGCATATGAGGCTGCATGGACGTTTAGACTTTCCTACATGTATCTTACACCTACAACGTCTTGCAGCGTTTTTAGAATCATTATTTAGCCTACCTTGTCACAGGCGTAACAACATGTAAATTGACTGGTCTGGTTAGGTTCACCAAGTGTCCAGTAGAGGGCACAGCTACTCCAGGAATCCACTGAAGTCTATACAGTAGAAGACACTAAATATGACCTTGCTTTCCTGTCAGTTCTGTAATGCATGCTATTGACTGACTGGCCTAGCCTATATAGACATTAAGATCAACAATTGAGCCGTCTTTATTGTCAAGGAGGTGTTATTAGCTGGGCTAGCGTATATCAATGCCATTTTTGGACATGATAGCCTAACATTGGTTTAAATTGCTATTTAAACCAATGTTAGGCTTTCATATCCAAAAATGGTGTTGATATAGGCAAGCCTTGCCTACTATAGGTTGAACTGAAAATTGCAGACATTCACATCAGATAGTGTCCTCCTTGGTATAACCGATGAGCATAGGCACCCAGGCCCACCCACTGGGGGGCCAGGCCCTGCCAGGGCCACCCTATCAGATTGAGCAAAAACCAAAAAGGTATACATTATTATTCAAAAAATACTCCTAAATTCTTCAGGACAGGTTCTTTGAGTCACTCAGACCAAAACACAGGCTATAGGATAGGCCTAATACAGAAATATTAGTCACTACAATTAATATAGGGGAAATTATATAGACATGCAGTGGCGACACGTCATTCAGGGCAGAGCCCTACCTGTTTTGAGCCCCACATGTTTAAGTAGAAATAATTATTTTGCCTGTTTTGCGTGTTATTTTGGCATTAATACGTGTCACATATCAGTTTGCAAACAATGTAAAATCAACATGGTTTTCTTTTTTGCTTTCTTGAGTAAGGCAGCTCCAAAACGCAGGTGTTTCAGCCTAGCTCAGTGCTTTCCGTGGTGGTGGGGCAGCTAGCGGAAAATACTGAGCGTAGGAGTTGGTGATGTTCTCTAGTTGCGACGTGATTGGCTCAGTGTTCTGTCACTCATGGGACACTACGTCACCGCAACATCTACGGGGAGAGCTAGAAAGTTCAAGCCCCTTGGGTGCTGCCATAGAGTTACATTAGAAGTGCCCATCCAAGAAGGCTCAAGGTCATTGGCCACAGATAAAAGGAGGTCAAATCACATTATATCTACCGTTGCTTTGATTGGACTGGACATGTCAACATCATACTTTCAAAATCTTAGCTAGCAAGCTAGACAAGCAGTCATCATTATGCATCAGGTTGGCAATCTAATGGAAAATCCTTTTCAATACTTATCGTTACTAAATAAAACTTGTCGGTGCTCATCAGCCATTGGACATAAACATTAAACAACAAGTTGTAAATGACAAATTGAACAAGCAGTGTGTCAAGAAGCAGTGCGGCTTGGCTCTCGACTTTCGCCGAGTCTGTAGCGGGGTGGTGTGATGAGACAAGATCGTAACTACAAATGGGATATTAACGAAAAAGGGGGTAACACCATGGGTCAGAAAAGTTTGAATACATTGTCCATGTTGTCAAATCCAGCATGACTCACGCGTTCAAAACAACTGGAAACTCGGATCTGGAAAATCTCAGACTTCAGTGAGTTCAAGACAACTGGGAACTTTGATAAAACTAGCTCCGACGGGGAAAATAAGGGAAATGATTTTGAACGGTCATCCAACTCGGAATTCCAAGTCGGTATTCGGGCCTTGTTCTAGAGCCCACAAGAAGGACCGCGGCGCCACCTTCCTGTTCAAGTAAGCACAACACAACAGGGTGAGTCCAAAAATATATTGTATGCTGTTGCATAAATGATGTAATATGCCAGAGAGATATGCATACTTTAGCCAAGAAAGTAATACTAAGTGTACTGTATGTTGTGTAGTAAGCTGTTAGTAGCCCATGTGCCTCACCCTAATAATTTGGCCCCTTTCCTCCCTCATAACTTCCCCTACTGTTCTGAGTTGATGGTGCACATGTAGCTTATAGCCTGTTTTAGAGAAATGTAACCATTGAATATTGTAAGAGCTTTCATTGTCTGCTTATGTGCGCCCTTTATTTATCCTACAATTCTGAATTGATGTACACAAAGAATACTGTAAGAATGGCAGATGTTCTGAATTCTGTCGCTATACATTTCAAAAGTGCTGAACAAACAGTTATATTGACTACGTCCGTCCTAGCTCGCTCATTTAAGTCTTAATCGAAATTAAGGACTATATTTTATCCGCTCGTCGTTCCTTTATGTCATAGTTTGTACATCTCAATTGTCAGTAGAAACCACATTTGTTTAAGCAAGTCAGCCATATCAGCTATGTTTTTTAAAAAGTCAGTAAATGAGGCTGAATGAACTTATTCGCTGCCAGACAAGGCTCCGCTGATAGCCAGGTGTAGCGGTGGTAAGGATTCACTCCATGGTGCTGAAAGGAAAGCTCTGCTGTTGGGACAGCTTTATGTCGGCCCTAACAGTTTGTGGGCACTGTTTGTAACCGTTATAGTGCAATGAATGTATTGTTTAGTGTTGTGTTGTGTAGTGGCTTTGCTGCGATGCATCCCCACCACCCCAAAAATAGTTTGCCACACCAGAATGTACATGCTAAAATGGCCACTGCTTATGTCTTATTCAGGGGAGCTGAGCCTGCACTGACTCCCCTGTAATTCACACACGGTGGTGTAATGAGATGAGCTTCAACGTGGTCAATGAAACGGAGATCCTTATTGGCCCAGAGAAACAGTAAGAGAAATACCCGGTTTTGTAATTGGCTGGTTGTAAAACTGATTTGCTCCAAATTGTATTTATCCCATTGCAGAACTAATCTAAATTGTTTGCTCTATGCTTTTGTTGGTCTTCCCTGGGGGCTCCTCGGTAGGATTCTTCCTGGCTGCTCACCAGGTCCCTGAAGCCCACCGTATTTTTTTTAAGTTCAGAAAAACGACTAAGTTCAGACATCTCTGTTCGTTGCACTATGTTTTTCAAGCACCTGGTATTATTTTTGGGTTACCAAGCCCCCATTTTCAAAACAGTTTTAAATGCATTTAGGGGGCATCCAGACGTACTAGGCCTAGCTACCACACAAAGTTTTGCTCAACAAAAATACAAATAACCCCACTTAACACTGATCTAAGGTCCGTTTTAGGCAACTTCTACACAGAGCACAGATGAGGGAATTATATACTCACTATATACTCCCTATACTCACCTGACATAGAAATCCCTACTATGGGCAGAGACTGGAAGTCCATAACGATTGAGTTGCCCTGTGAGATGGAACAATAGGAACATCCACACATTAAGACAATGTCCTGGCTACGTGTTCTGTGAGAAGCTCTAACGCTAACTGAAAAATGTCCTATGTAAATGTCCTATGTAAATGTCCTATGTAAATGTCCTATGTAAATGTCCTATGTAAATGTCCTATGTAAATGTCCTATGTAAACGTCCTATGTAAATGTCCTATGCAAAATATTGTCAATGACAGTTGCTGAGAATTTTTTTCAAATAAAGAATTGAATCATTACTTGTTTCAATTCAGAAATTAAACCCACAATTCCTTTAACCATGTATTACAAAATAGATTACAGTGCATTTGATCTTGGCGTCAAACTCCTTCAGAAGAGCTCATTGTTCGAGCAATGAGTCAATTATTACCCTTATTGATCAACGTCAGGCAGTGAGCGAGATACATACCAAATCTGACATGGGAAAAAAGCAGAACCAAACAGATGGAGGCAGGGCAGGGTTATTCGGCTGTACCCATACAAGAACCCTTTTTGGTTCCAGGTAGAACCCTTTTGGTTCCAGGTAGAACCCTTTTGGGTTCCATGTAGAACCTTTTCCACTGAGGGTTCTCCTATCGGGACAGGCGAAGAAGCCTTTTTTCTAAGAGTGTTGAGTAAGTAGAGTCTTCAACAGCATCAGAGGTGTGTATGTTTACTCCCTGACTCTCCAGGCTGCTGTCAGTGAACTTACTTCTTTATTAACACAGCTTCTCTGTGTAAATAATAATCACTTTATTTATAACCTGGCGAGGGTTTATAACCCTCGCCAGCTCAAATTAGCCTCTTGTCCCTGAATTTATTCAAGGGATAGTGGCCCTATGCTTTCCCCCTACACACAGTAGTGATAGGATACAGTATTTTCATTCGTCTCTAAAATAGGATGAAATGACATTTGACATGTAAGCTTCTGCGTTTCTGTCTATGTTCTGTTTTAAACAATTTGTGTGAAACAAAAGATATGTGGTGCTCAAAACATGACATTTTCTTTGTGTAGGCCATTAGAGAGCATAGATCTGCTGTGTTAGAACTGTTTTATAGATCTGCTGTGTTAGAACTGTTTTACAATAGTGTCACGTTTGGCTTACTTTGAGACACTTCCTGTCAGAGCTTCGTACATCATACAGGAAGAGGCTGTGTGGTCCACTTTAGAACGTTGTGATTAAGTGGGAATGTGTCCAAGGACTTGGACCATCTCCCACGACAAGAGCCTGGAAGGAAGCATATGAAAGATGCAATTTCTCGCTCACTTTCTTCTCATTTCTTGCCACGTTCTCCTCTAAATTGTTTCTGCCACAAGTTGTTTTCATTCCCATTCAATTTCGTTAATCGTTATAGTACCACTCATGTACTATTTTTTGGACCACTTCAGAATTCGGACAGTTTCAAGCAATTGTTTGGCGCCGGTGTCAACCGATTATTTTGATATACAGTCATTTCATTGTGGTTTCTGAGGCTCCACTAAAATATCCTACAGATAAGTAATTACCGTACGGAAGAGAAGAGGGAAGGTTGCTTTTTTTAACCAAACACTCTTGAGACACAATCACATCAGTTCCTTCCATTATTTTCAGCACATTTTCTGGAGCACTATATTTATAACACTAATGTGTTTGTAGTGTTATACAATTGTTTGCCCTGTAACTGGACAGCTTTGTTTGATGGTTGTTCATGTAGAATGGAACTGAACCAAATCTTCTGTGTCTTTCATACAGTAGTTCTGTTGTCATGCAGGTGCCTGCATGGCTTCGGCCTCCCACCCAGCCTTGTACAATAGTCACAACTAAGAGAGAGGATCAGCAAGGATCTTTGGGGAGTTTCTCCCATTCTTCTCTGCAGATCCTCTCAAGCTCTGTCAGGTTGGACGGACAGCTATTATCAGTCAACATTAAAAGCTTTTTATCTGAAATCGGTATGCTTTTTACAAGGCACACTTGTCAGAGAAGACAGAGGAGCATCTGTCAACATAGCAACCGTCAAATTGTTCAAAATTATTCGAATAAATACAACAGTTAGACAATAAATCAAGATACTCCAAACTCAGATATTGACTGAGTACATAAAGCTTTTAATGTTGACTGATAATAGCTGTCCGTCTAACCTGACAGAGCTTGAGAGGATCTGCAGAGAAGAATGGGAGAAACTCCCCAAATACAGGTGAGCCAAGCTTGTAGCGTCATACCCAACAAGTCTCGAGGCTGTAATCGCTGCCAAAGGTGCTTCAACAAAGTACTTAGTAAAGGGTCTGAGTACTTATGTAAATGTCATATTTAAAAAAAAAAAACAGTTTTTGCTTTGTTATTATGGAGTATTGTGTGTAGATTGATTAGGGGGGGAAAAAATAATTGAATGAATTTTAGAATAAGGCTGTAACGTAACACAATGTGGAAAAAGTCACGAGGTCATGGTGAAGTCACACACCTACACACAATTGCTTGGTTAGAAAATAGGCTTTATTTCCTGCCGTTTCACAATGTGGTGCAATCCCTTCACAGACAGATTCACGCCAATGATGTTAGTGTCACATTGAACAAAGAGTTTCAGTGAGTAAATAGCTTCAGTATGGAATAGCCATTATTAAGACAATAGATTTGTATTAACATTAAAGTAACATTTACGATAATATTACAGAAAACCACTACCCAGACTTATCCTGAGATATGACTCATGAGAGATCATAAACATGGTCGTATTTTTGTAAGCAAATAAAAATAGCTTAAAGATATACTGACATCTTAAATGGGTCATCTGTGATAGCCACATACATTCTTTTGAGTTTTAAATGAATTATATACAAATTGACTCTTTAAGAATATAACGTATGCCTCATGAGCTTAGTTAAACTGTCCTACCCCATCAGAACCCAAAATAGATGTTTTTTTTTTAAAAGCCATTGTTTGTAAGCAATGTAATTGCCTCAAAACATGGTTAAAAGTATAATTTTGAGCACCTGGAGAGGATGGAATGAACAGGGGAGGAATGATCGCTGAGATCAGAGATGAACCTTATGGTGTCTGAGAAAGGCATTTTCACCCAGATGTAAGTGTTGCCCGGCACCAGTTCAGGGGAGCTGCAGTGGTCGGGCAATGTGAGGTAGTGAGGGGAAGGCAGGGCGTTGACATGGCCACGCGAGGCCAGCATGTACATGGCGTTCACCATCACGATGGACCGCTCATTCATCTTCACAGACACACTCTCCACTGTCCCTAGCAGAACTGACACACACACACACACACACACACTTTAGATCAGTGTTGTGAAGCTACTGTAAATCAATTAGTCGAAGTGCTTTCCAAAAGAATTGAAGTGCTTCCCACAAAAGTAGATTCAAGGGCTTCCCAATGCTCTTGCTAAAGGTCAAAGTATTGAGTAATGTTTCCTTTCATCTTGTGCTTCAAACTGGAGGCCTTACCTCTGCTGTGACACAGGACTTCAGTCTTCAAATCCCCCAGTGGTAGAAGCCTGGGTCCTGAGGATAATGAACAACAGTCTAATCAAATGGACAGAGACCAGGCAGGGACACATCAGAAGACACCCCCTTTATCTTATGCATGTATGCCATTTAGCGGACGCTTTTATCCAAAGCGACTTATAGTAATGCGTGCATTTTTACACGTGGATGGTCCCAGGAATCAAACCCACTACCCCAGCGTTACAACCAGGCTCTACCAACTGAGCTACAAAGGACCACATGAATATCATATAGAATCTTCATATCACTCGCCTGCCCTGTAGGTAGATCTTTCGGAGACCTTTCAGAGATAAACTCAAACTGTGACATAAATCATGTATGGATGAAAAATGGGAATCAAGTTCGGATTGTATCCGGTTCCCACTGACCTGGAATCACGTTCTTGGTGGTGTTGTGTGGTTCAGGCCTTGGATGCAGGACCCCGGCGCAGCAAGACCACAGGGAGGCATTGGGATAGCGGTGCCCACAGCAGGTGAACCCTGGCTGGGTAGGATAGAGCAGGTCTAGCCCTGGGGCAGAGCAGCAGGTCTGGGTGGAGCCAGCCTCCATCAGAACACTCCCACAGCACTGGGCCTCCTCTGAGAGTCTGTCCTGAACCTGCAGGTTGTACAGAGTCTCTGCACAGCACTTCATCTGGTCACTGTTGTAGTCATAGGCCTTCCCTCCGCAGCAGGACTTGTTCCCCCACCTGCTGTGTCTGGGCAGAGAAAAATATTTGATCTCCCTATATCAAAAGAGTCCATATCATCTCTCAGAATTTGGTTCCTTTTGTGCTGTCATGTTGGGTGAGATCAGAGCCATATGTACTGATGATTATTTATCATTGATTGGATTTTACCCATTCTATTTCGATGAATAGCTCTCAAGGAAATGGGATCTGGAGAGTTCTAGCTATAAAAATAATGAGTTTTAGCCAATTGATTACTTGAATCGACAGATTGAGCAATGAAGAGAGATGACCAGTAGCATGTATTCATGGATGCCATGGGAAGCCAATGAGACAAGATCGAAATTGTGGGGGGAAGTGGAAAGAGGGGTAAAATACCCCAAAATATATACAAAATAAATATATATATATTTCCAGTCTGTCAGGTCATGCTACATTTTTCCGTATTTCCAATAAACAGACTTCAGTCAATAATAAACACAGTTTACATGAAAAATACATTAGTAATATTCCTAAAATCCCAAACAACCATCAACCAGCTTCCCCCCATAGCCGCGGGAAGTAGGGATGCTGAGGGTGCTGTAGCACCGCTTGAAAAATCACAATAAAAAATATATTTTTTAATTAAAATTAAATAAATGGTGCACATACCCTTTATTACTCTTGTATGAGCAAAGAAGAATCCTGGCTAAGTTCAACTACCTACAGTTTCCACCGTATAGAGCAACTCACTTGTGTCCGTTGCAGCAGATGTCATACTGAGGGTCGTATGTCTCCTCTCCACAGCAGTGTTTGCCTGGATCGTTGAGATGAACGCGTGAGCCACACACCATGTCACGGGATGGCCGATACAAGTGGCCACCTGGGGAGCACTGGTACCCATCCTCCACCGCACGGTGCAAGGTCTGGTTACAGCACAGCACCCCTCGGTCCTCTACACCATACGGAGTTGTACCGCAGCACTGGGAGAGAGACACACACTGGTCAGCAGGGTAACAACACACACATGTAACAGTATAACTTTAGACCATCCCCTCGCCCCGACACGGGCGCGAACCAGGGACCCTCTGCACACATCAACAACAGTCGCCCACGAAGCGTCGTTACCCATCGCTCCACAAAAGCCGCGGCCCTTGCAGAGCAAGGGGCAACACTACTTCTAGGTTTCAGAGCAAGTGACGTAACTGATTGAAACGCTATTAGCGCGTACCCGCTAACTAGCTAGCCATTTCACATCCGTTACACTCACACAACATGAATAACAGACGTGCAGACACACCATAGCATGCACATACCCAAAATTCAAACACAATCACAAAAGAAAGTCAACTTGCTATAAAAGAGAGTCTAACTTTCTTACCAGGGGATCTGTGCGCACACATCCTCTACCAACAGAGCGCCAAGCAAAAGAGGAGCTGCTCTACTCTTAACTGGTTGCAGTTTGGGGCTTACAGAACTAAATGTGCTGCCAAAACGGACATAGTACCGCATATAGCCCAAGTAAAGCAAACACCATAAAGAGTTATTGTTACTGGTAAATCACGGGGCAATTTTCTCCCTGACACTTTTAGATCAAGCAGCACTCTAGAAAAGTGGCCTTGAGTATAGAACACCCTCTTCCCACGGGGGCCCTGTCTAAACATTCTGAGTGGACTGAAATGGGTCTGTGGACAACGTATAGTGTCAGCCTTGCCTTAAATTGCCACTTTTTAGTTATTTTGACCATTTAAAAAATGTACAAATACACAGATACATCCCTGTGCTGTACAACCTTGTCTTTATGCCTTGACAAACAACAACTCAACAAGCGTATGGAGGATTTAGCTGTTTTACTTTAATTTGACTGAGATGAGGAGAACCGATTTTTATGTAGCGGAGGAGGTTCAGTGAACTAAGCCTAAGCTCTGTGGCCTAAGCTCTGTGGCCTAAGCTCTGTGGCCTAAGCTCTGTGGGCTAACTATAGGCCTAAGCTCTGTGGGCTAATGGACTGACTTACCAGGTTTTTTCCAAGCACCCTATTGGACAGCTTCCCGGCACAGCAGATTTTACTGTCTGGATTGTAAACCTGAGAGCCACAGCTAGCACCATTGTAGAGATCTGGTTAGAGAGATGGGACGGAGGAAGGACAGGGATGGGGATGGTGGGGATGATCAGATCAAGACTGGTAAGTAATCTGTCTAACCTGGCAGCATTTACTGTACATACTGTAAAATCAGCATCCATACAATACAGTGCGATGACTGCTGAACAAAACTGGTCATCTGTTACAAATATGGACTGCTCTTTCACCTACATATTTGATGCATTATGGCCTTTGTAGAGAAATGTTACAGGAAAACCCCCAAAATTTGCAGAGATTGGGCGATTCGACTGATGATATAAAACAGCTGTTTAATGCTGTTTCCTCTCATGTGTGTTATGTGGGAAAGGGGGATACCTAGTCAGTTGCACAACTGAATGCATTCAACCGAAATGTGTCTTCCTCATTTAACCAAACCACTCTGAATCAGAGAGGTGCCTCCACGTCATTGGCGCTCGGAGAGCAGTATCTTACTGTCGTGGTAGAGCACCTAATCTTCCACGAGAACTTACACACGTGTCTCATTTAAGATTTTATATTTCATCATAGATTTAATAACGCTTTCTGGAGTCTCATAGAATGCATTTCCAATGTCTCCATTGCGTGTGCTTCTCTGTCTGTGTGTGAATAAATAGCACAAAGATGCACACCCAGTCTGAGAAAGTGGGAAAATACTTTCCACAGTACATAACCCCCCCCCCCCCCCCCCCTCTACTGTCTTACATGGGATTTGGCGGAGTGTTCCCTCGTGGGAGTAACTTTGTCCCTGGAGAGATGTAGGGTTCACACAGCAACGTTCTGTTGTTGGGTTGAAACAGTCACCTAGACCACAGGACTGTTTCCCAGACATACTGGAGGCAGATGGAGAAACAGACAGAGTGGGGAGGTTCTGAGACCACCTCTGCAGGAAGTGCAACTCAGAGCAAGGTAATGTACAGGAAGTCTATAAACTGGGAAAGTTCAACTATTTGTTTGTCTTTACATCTGCCTCCACAGTTTAGCAGGGAAAGACATTAATTTCAAAGGATCCATACGCACAGTGCACACCCACACACACACAATTAGATGCCATACAACACATGCACATAAATACATTAACAGACCATAAACATACAGTAGATACGTATACAAATACACACATACAAGCACAGTTAAAAATATGATTTAAAAAATAAAACAATTTATCGTGTTTCTAATTATTCCACCACACTTCTACAGACCAACTTTTACAGTTAAAGTGCCCATTGGAGGTTATCTCAGTGTCACTGTGCTTGTTAGCAAACCATTCAATGCTTCGGGCCAATGCCAAAAGGCAAAACCCACAAGGAAAATAAAGCAATATCTGACACCTGCAGATGTTCAGTAAATATTAAAGAACATTCAGAAAAACTGACATGTAAGTGGGTGTTTTTATTTGAATCTTAATGACGTTGCATCATTTAAAATGGATGCCATCCCATTGTGGCTTTTAGCCATTGGACATGAAGTATATTATTTGAAAAACCTGACTGTTAATGAAATGGTTGAATTGAACATTGAATAAAGAGAGTGAAACATGAGGTTCAGTATACTGTATGGTTGAAGGCCAAAGGCAACCTTACCATTTTGGAGAAGTCTGAGCAATTCCCATGTGCTGAAAAAAAAAGAAAGAACAAAATACACACAAAGATGACAAACTATCATAATGTGAAGTTTCATTACAACCATACAAAACCAGTAGGTTTCCTTTTACTAACATTAGACCCTGGTGATGTACAGCAGCTTGCATTGAGAGGCTCTGGGGATAGTAGTTCAGAATCGAAGCAGCAGCAGTGGCTTCGCTGGTCAAACTGCTGGTCTCCACAGCACCGGTGGTGACTGGACATTTTGGTCAGGACCTTTCCTTCAACGACATTTCCACAGCAAAGCTGGTGGTCTTCATTGTAAAGCTCTGCAGAACAGGTAATAATGATTGATCAGATGTACTGTTTAAATGACTGAAGTGCTTTCAAGTGGTCAAGTGTAACAGTCTTGACATTGTGAAGGGGAGTGAGCATAGAAATTGCGAAAGGTGGGAAATTGGGAAACATCTCCCAAACAGCTTTCGGAGCAGACAGATGTAAGGGGTGCGTAATCGGTGGCAGGGAAGTCAGACGCAGGAGAGCAGAACTTGGTAATAGCCGGAGCAGTTTAATAGCAAAACCCACGGCATAAAAATAACAAGATAACAAGCACTTACAATAAACAATCCCACACAAAGACATGAGGGGAACAGAGGGTTAAATACACAACAAATGATTGAGGGAATTGAAACCAGGTGTGAGGAAAAACAAGACAAAACACATGGGAAATGAAAAGTGGATCGATGATGGCTAGAAGACCGGCGACACCGACCGCCGAGCGCCGCCCGAACAAGGAGAGGACCCAACCTCGGCGGAAGTCGTGACAACAGACCTCTATGGGAAAGACAGTTTGAGAGCAAAGTCTAAAATGCACACCACGACACCATCTCTGTCTATGCCTTTGTGAAGAATAAAACAAACACAACTACATAATCGATGATGACAGCAAAGACATCAATAGATGTGAATAGATCTGATCTCGCTGACCTTTTCCACAACACTTGGAATGGGGTTGGGTCCTGGTTAGGATCCGTGAGTAACAGCACAGCTGGTTGAGTGGGTCATAGGCCCGACACCCACAGCAATCTGACACCAGCTGGCTCACATTCAGAGTCAGCTGACCTGCATCGGTTGAATTACAGATAAACACATATCGAAACAAAACTTGGGAGGTGCTGAGAAAATAACGTTTTCACAGTTACCAGGTTTGAGTGAATACTGTAGATGTCATGGGATACTGTCTATCTCACCTTCACAACAGGAAGCCTGGGTGAGGTTAAAGACCCTGTTTCCACAGCAAGACAGCCCCGCCACTTTATGCAGTACTCTTTCACAGCAAGTGTAATCTATAACGTCATAATTCAGCCCGCCGCAGACGTGATCTCTGGGAGACCTGAAAGGCAGAGGTTCATCTTCATGTCTAGAGGGCATTTTCTATATCTATGTGCAGCACATATACTAGACATAGGCTGCATTCCTCCCCTCAGCCCTCAAATTAAGTGGACACTTCTCATGACGTCTGACGAGTATACACTTGCAGGGCAAGGGGCGAGGGAGGAAGGAAGGAATGGGCGAGGGAGGAAGGAATGATTTTGAAATGGACCTCCCTTGCCTGGAAATTCGTCACTCATTCTTCCCGCGACGATTGTGTTTTCAGCCACAGGTAGCTTATGGGTGCTTTACATGTGCTAAAGTCAATTATGATTGCATATTTACCTATATTAACTATATAATTATTAATATACGCCCACTGTATGATAGCTAGCAAATTAATTAGCTAACTAACGTTAACCTGCCTATAGCTGGAACTTCTGAAGAAGGAAAATGTTTTATTTCTACAATTTCCAAAAGCTAAACAAACAAAAACATCATTACTTTTACGAGACGTCTTTGTGGATTAGTTGCACAATTTCAAACTTATTTACATTCGTTTTTACTTACACTTGTATGTTGACTCCATATTGACGTTTTAAGTTTTGGCAGACTTTTCTTAGCGGATGTAATGTACAATCATTGCGGATTGAATTATGGGGCGTTTCAGGCCCGAAGTGAACATAATTGTATACTAGCAAACTCCACTAAGAATGAGGGCTGAGGGGTTTACGTTGCAAACTTCCCTTGTCTTTTATGAGTTTGAAACGCAGCCATAGAGTGGAGTCACAATGCTCACAAATACAGAGTCACATCATGATGACACATCGTAATTAAAGAAAGGTAGTAGGATGAAGTTGACCCTAAACAATGTTCTAAGGTCAGTGTCCCCACTAAAGATCTGGGCCCACGGGCAGCTTCTACCCAGAGCACAGATAATAAGGGTACTTGCTATACTCACGTGTCGTAGAACTTCCCAGCATGGGCAGAGACTGGATTTCGAAAAGGATTGACTTGTCCTGTGAAACATCCCCACATCAAGACAAAGCACTGGCTACGTATTCTGTGAAAAGCTATCTCAGGTCATGAGGAATGCTATTAATCTAAGCGTGATATTTGCAAAAACGCTCACAAAGAAAATATTCCTACTGTCAATTGCTTTACAGTTAAAACAAATTAAAGCAATTAATAATTTATTCTTTAAAAGTCGCATTTTACAATTGCCTATCAGTGACTGAAGTTAAAGGTAGGATAAAACACAGAGATAATTCTATGATAAAACGCCTGAAAAAATGAGTAAGGTATACCGTACTCAATATATTGTCAGGAAACAACGGTATATCTATGGTTAGCGCTCCCTAAAGTTATCCGCAGCTCAATAGAAGTTATTTGAATTAAAAAACCTTATTGGGCTTAATATCCCCAAAGCTCTATAAACCGCACAGCCAGTTGTATGCCATAGAAGGCTATACTGTTCAGAGCAGTGGTGTGCAACCAGGGATACTAGGACCCCTGGGGGGTACTTGGTCTATCCACAGGGGGTACTTGAGAAGACTCAGGAGACCATAGGACTACAGGTAAAATGCACATGAAGGGGTACTTCAGGGGTACTCCTGGCAGAGCAACATTCAGTTGGTGGTACGGTAACCCGAAAAAGGTTGGGAACAACTGATGTAGAGATGGTTTGGGAACCAAAGTGGACCCTGAGCATGTGGGGTCGCGAGCTATTAGTAAACATTTATAATCACACACTATTTCTTCTTAATTTGAGTCGTTCAAGGACAATACATTTCTCATTTGGGTCTTGAGCTGAAAAAGCATAAGAACCTTTGGCTTAGAGTAATGATGGGGCTCCCGAGTGGCGCAGCGGTCTAAGGCACTGCATCACAGTGCTAGAGGTGTCACAAATACACCATGACAGCACAATACACAAGGGGTGGAACAGTGGCAAAGGTACCGACAGGACAAACTACAACCTCTGTGCTGTGTACAAGCCTGTGAATAGAATGTGTCTGACTATATGGTGGAAAGACTACTGTATTTATTTCATTTTTACTTTTGCGTTTTACTAAGAAAAGGCTATGTTTTTTATTTAAGTAGTATGTGTTCAGGAAGTGGAAATTAGTCTAAGCTATAAGAAGTTTGTTAATGGATATTTATATTTTGTGTTTTAAGTTATCATTTCAGTTTTACTTGGTGTTATCACTGTTATACCCTGGTTCGTTCCCAGGCTGTACCACAACCAGCCGTGATCGGGAGTCCCATAGGGCGGCGCACAATTGGCCCAGTGCCGTCCTGGTTAGGGTTTGGCCGGTGTAGGCTGCCATGGTAAATAAGAATTTGTTCTTAACTGGCTTGCCTAATGAAATATATATTTTAAATGATGATAACTAATTTCCCTGACCGATCATCTAGATTGCAGACATCCCTATACAAGTAGAACTATGTTTGGGTTTCTAAACCAACATGATCCACTGCATTCCCGATTGACATTTGTTTTTCAGAAGGCATTTCAAGGAAATAAGGTACATAATGTATGAACTCTCAAGTCCAAACCACAAAGCAATAATTTACAATTAATTCTGCTGTGGCTTAATCTGAGAGGCAGAGTAGTAGCCTACACCTCTCAACAGCTGGCCCCATTTCATTCATACAAACAGACGCAAGACATGGTGGTGCTTTCCACTTACCAGGTGTGCTGTAGCAGCGTAGAGCCAGAAGAACTGCACAAATGAAACAAACAAATGTTAAGAAAAGTCAAGAGATTGTACAGACAAATTCTAGCAAATGTGCAGAGTTTGATAGGGATGCTCACATACCAAACATCAGTAGTGGAGTGGTCATGGTGACTCTTTCCATAAAGCAGTCTCATTCATAGATTAAATACTAAGATGCACAGAGATAAGTAGTCAATATCAGCCACACCTACAAGTACCACCCCTAACAACAATATCCAGTTGCCAAGCCATCTCAAAATACTCTACAGTATGAACCCATGTCATTAATATGTTGTTTGAGTCATTGTTTTGCTGGGACCTCCTTTTCCAGTTGCAGTTGGTGAATTGAAAAAGCTATCATTGCTACATTTTTGAAACATCAGCTATTTTTAAGAAAAAACTAATGGTAACATTTTCTAACAGCCACTACTTCATCACTGGTAAATCACGGGGCAGAGTTTCTCCCTGACAGACTTTTAGATCAAGCAACACTCTAGAAAATTAGCCTTGAGTATAGAACACCCTCTTCCCACGGGGGCCCTGTCTAAACATTCTGAGTGGACTGAAATGGGTCTGTGGACAACGTATAGTGTCAGGCTTGCCTTACAATGCCAATTTGTGTTATTTTGACCATTTAAAACATGTTCAAATACACAGATACATTGACAAACAACTACTCAACAAGCGTATGGAGGATTTAGCTGTTTTACTTCAATTTGACTGAGATGAGAACTCATTTTAATGTAGTGGAGGAGGTTCAGTGAACTAAGCTTTAGCTGTAAGCTCTGTGGGGTGCTGAACAAAACTGGTACTCTGTTTGAAAATGGACTGCTCTTTCACTTACATATTTGCAGTGGTGGAAAAAGTACAAAATTGTCATACTTGAGTAAAAGTAGAGATACCTTAATAGAAAATGATTCAAGTGAAAGTCACCCAGTAAAATACTACTTGAGTAAAAGCCTGAAAGTATTTGGTTTTAAATATACTTTAGTATCAAAAGTAAAAGTACAAATAATAAAAAATTCCTTATATTAAGCAAACCAGACAGCACAATTTGTAATTTTTTATTTTTTTATTTACGGATAGCCAGGGTCACACTCCAACACTCAAACATAATTTAAAAACAAAGCATTTGTGTTTAGTGAGTCCGCCAGATCAGAGGCAGTAGGGATGCCCAGGGATGTTCTCTTGATAAGTGTGCGAATTGGACCATCCTGTCCTGCTAATGTAACGAATACTTTTGGGTGTCAGGGAAAATTTTGAAAGTATTTTTTTTTCTTTGGGAATGTAGTGAAGTAAAAATAAAAGCTGTCAGAAATATAAATAGTAAAGTAAAGTACATATACCCCAATAAAAACGACTTAAGTACTACTTTATTTTTTACTTAAGTTACTTTACACAACTGGTGGTTAGCCCCCTAGAGTCGATGTCCGCCCCCCCGCGGAAATCTAATTAGCATAATTTAAAAAATTCCCCATTAAAAACTTTGTTTTTGCATTGGATGTCGCAATTCCGCATCTGTGGTGAAAGTTGACAGAGCTAAAGCGGTCTTCTTCTCACAAAATCGTCTGAACGGTTTGACCACTCTATGTAAAGATGAGACTCACGAACACGGTAGTGTTCTCCGTTTAGCTCTACGACCCCCACAAGCGTCTTGGTACTCGTCTGAAGTCGGGACAGCCAATTTGCCAACTTCTGAGACTTTCACAAACACGTACATATTGGTTGTTTTGCTCTAGAATGGCCACAGGCCTCACAACACTTGTCTGAAGGTCCCCCGGTACAAGTTGAAAACATGAATGGAAGTATATATAGAGACTGTTTAGTACCAACAATTAGGGGTTAAATACAACAGTTTCCTGATCTTACTTATATCTCTCAGATATAGGACAAACATTTCAGAACAAACTTCCTTTAGATTTTTTGGGGGGACTATCTGTTGTTCAATGTAGTGAATCTGTTGATCAATGTATTTGTATGGGCTAATAGCTTACACAGGGCTTAGACTGTAAGGGGCTAGACAATCATTCCATTCAAATTCCTCAACACTTTATTTCCCATCAAAACAGCTATTTTCCTTATATTCAGGAAGGTGACCACCTCTTATACATTAAAATGTTTATAATCATGATCAATATTCCTTGAAAAATTTTCAGCACTGAGCAAATTTCAGGTCTACTGTGCAAAAACTTGAACATTGTGAAAATTCTGCAACTTCTGGCCCGCGTTTACTGTGAACACTGAGGCTGTACCCACTTTAAGTTAGTTTAAACACTGGTCAAGTAGGCTTCTGTAGCTATTTGATCATAATGTAGACCTACCAGAGTGGCCTACTGTAACGGCGTTCCTCCTCCTCTTCATCCGAAAAGGAGGAGTAGTGATTCGACCAAACTGCAGCGTTGTAGTTCGACATATTATTTATTAAACAAAACAGAAAACACGACGAACACGAAACACTTGAGAATTTACAAAATAACAAACGCAGTCAACAGACCTGGACACGAACTTACATATAACGTGAAGAACGCAATAACAGGAAAACTGACTACATAAAACGAACGAACAAACAAAACCGAAAACAGTCCCGTGTGGCGATAACATACACTTACACAGACACAGGAGACAACCACCCACAAACAAACAGTGTGAAAACACTTACCTTAATATGGCTCTCAATCAGAGGAAATGAAAACCACCTGCCTCTAATTGAGAGCCATATCAGGTCACCCTTTAAACCAACATAGAAACAGAAAACATAGACTGCCCACCCAAACTCACGTCCTGACCAACTAACACATACAAAACTAACAGAAAACAGGTCAGGAACGTGACATAACCCCCCCCCCCCCTCAAGGTGCGAACTCCGGGCGCACCAGCACAAAGTCTAGGGGAGGGTCTGGGTGGGCATCTGACCACGGTGGTGGCTCAGGCTCTGGGTGAGGTCCCCACCCCACCATAGTCAATCCCAGCTTACGTCTCCCCCTTAGAATGACCACCCTCATCTTACACCCACTTAATTTAAATGTTAACCTTAAGATAAGGGGCAGCACCAGGACAAGGGGCAGCACCGGGATAGAGAGATAGCTCAAGACCGAGAGGTAGGTCAGGATAGAGAGGTAGCTCAGGATAGAGGGGCAACTCCGGACTGAAGGGCAGCTCCGGACAGAGAGACAGCTCTGGACTGAGGGACAGTTCTGGATCAATGGCAGCTCTGGGCTGAGGGGCAGCTCATGACTGGCTGACGGCTCTGGACGCTCATGGCTAGCTGACGGCTCTGGACGCTCATGGCTAGCTGACGGCTCTGGACGCTCATGGCTGGCTGACGGCTCTGGACGCTCATGGCTGGCTGACGGCTCTGGACGCTCATGGCTCGCTGACGGCTCTGGCAGATCCTGTCTGGTTGGCGGCTCTGGCAGATCCTGTCTGGTTGGCGGCTCTGGCAGATCCTGTCTGGTTGGCGGCTCTGGCAGATCCTGTCTGGTTGGCGGCTCTGGCAGATCCTGTCTGGTTGGCGGCTCTGGCAGATCCTGTCTGGTTGGCGGCTCTGGAAGATCCTGACTGACGAATGGCTCTAGCGGCTCCTGACTGACTAACGGCTCTGACGGCTCGGGACAGACGGGCGGCTCTAATGGCTCGGGACAGACGGATGGCTCAGACGGCGCTGGGGAGACGGATGGCTCAGACGGCGCTGGGGAGACGGATGGCTCAGACGGCGCTGGGGAGACGGATGGCTCAGATGGTGCTGCGGAGACGGATGGCTCAGATGGCGCTGCGGAGACGGATGGCTCTGGCTGATCCTGTCTGGCGGAAGGCTTTGGCTGCTCCTGTCTGGCGGAAGGCTCTAGCGGCTCCTGTCTGGCGGAAGGCTCTAGCGGCTCCTGTCTGGCGGAAGGCTCTGTAGGCTCATGGCAGACGGGCGGCTTTGCAGGCTCATGGCAGACGGGCGGCTTTGAAGGCTCAATACAGACGGGCAGTTCATGCGGCGCTTGGCAGACGGACAGTTCAGGCGCCGTTGGGCAGACGGCAGACTCTGGCCGGCTGAGACGCACTGTAGGCCTGGTGCGTGGTGCCGGAACTGGAGGCACCGGACTGGAGACACGCACTTCAAGCCTAGTGCGGGGAGCAGGGACAGGGCACACTGACCTCTCGAAGCGCACTATAGGCCTGGTGCGTGGTACCGGCACTGGTGGCACCGGGCTGAGTGCACGCACATCAGGACGAGTACGGGGAGAAGGAACAGTGCGTACAGGGCTCTGGAGACGCACAGGAGGCTTAGTGCGTGGTGCCAGAACTGGAGGCACTGGGCTGGAGACACGCACCATAGGGAGAGTGCGTGGAGGAGGAACAGGGCTCTGGAAACGCACTGGAAGCCTGGTGCGTGGAGTAGGCACTGGTGGTACTGGGCTGGGGCGGGGAGGTGGCGCCGGAAATACCGGACCGTGCAGGCGTACTGGCTCCCTTGAGCATTGAGCCTGCCCAACCTTACCTGGTTGAATGCTCCCCGTCGCCCAACCAGTGCGGGGAGGTGGAATAACCCGCACCGGGCTATGTAGGCGAACCGGGGACACCATGCGTAAGGCTGGTGCCATGTAAGCCGGCCCAAGGAGACGTACTGGTGGCCAGATATGTAGAGCCGGCTTCATGACATCCGGCTCAACGCTCAATCTAGCCCTACCAGTGCGGGGAGGTGGAATAACCCGCACCGGGCTATGCACACGTACAGGAGACACCGTGCGCTCTACTGCGTAACACGGTGTCTGCCCGTACTCCCGCTCTCCACGGTTAGCCTGGGAAGTGGGCGCAGGTCTCCTACCTGCCCTTGGCCCACTACCTCTTAGCCCCCCCCCCAAGAAATTTTTGGGGTTTCTTCTCGGGCTTCCTCGCTAGCCGCGTACCTTCATATCTCCGGTTCCCTTGTCCGGTTGCCTCTGCTCTCCTCAGTGCCTCCAGCTGTTCCCATGGGAGGCGATCCCTTCCAGCCAGGATCTCCTCCCATGTGTAGCAACCCTTGCCGTTTAATACGTCCTCCCATGTCCATTCCTGTTTCGTATTCCACTGCTCGAACTTATGCTGCTTGGTTCTGGATTGGTGGGTGGTTCTGTAACGGCGTTCCTCCTCCTCTTCATCCGAAAAGGAGGAGTAGTGATTCGACCAAACTGCAGCGTTGTAGTTCGACATATTATTTATTAAACAAAACAGAAAACACGACGAACACGAAACACTTGAGAATTTACAAAATAACAAACGCAGTCAACAGACCTGGACACGAACTTACATATAACGTGAAGAACGCAATAACAGGAAAACTGACTACATAAAACGAACGAACAAACAAAACCGAAAACAGTCCCGTGTGGCGATAACATACACTTACACAGACACAGGAGACAACCACCCACAAACAAACAGTGTGAAAACACCTACCTTAATATGGCTCTCAATCAGAGGAAATGAAAACCACCTGCCTCTAATTGAGAGCCATATCAGGTCACCCTTTAAACCAACATAGAAACAGAAAACATAGACTGCCCACCCAAACTCACGTCCTGACCAACTAACACATACAAAACTAACAGAAAACAGGTCAGGAACGTGACACCTACCATAAAAAACAGTAGCAACCAATGTGTGGTGTTCAATGTAGACCTACATTCCATAAGTCTTTTGAAAAAAGATGCAGGGCTTGACATTAAGCTGTTTATCCACTTTTCCTTCAGACAAGGATGTGACTGAAACTGTTGTTGTGTTGTTTGATGCAAGAAACCACTTTACAGAATAAAATGCATCATTATTCCCAAACAATTATTACAGAGAATCAGACAAATTATGCTAACCTTTGCCTATTGGCTATTTAGCTTATTCAGGCCTGTCTCCAAATACAACACTGCCCCTTACAGAAAAAAGCTCTTTACCTGACTCGCTTTTCAAATATGTCTAGAAATGCACACGTATTGTGCTCTTGTAGGAAGCAATCACTCCCCCATTGCTGACTAGAAATTATCTATAAATGGGCTAACTAGCAAAGAATATGAAAACATTTACAAATGTGCTCTCAATACATGTACTGTATCTCTCAAAACAAGCGCATCTACTCAGCACCGCACATGCTGTAAAAACAGTCCAGTTCAAAGTGAACAGCACAGATCCATATACATTGCATTCAGAAAGCATTCAGACCCCTTGACTTTTTCCACATGTTGTTGCGTTAGTCTTATTCTAAAATGTATTAAATTGTTTTCCCCCCTCGTCAATCTACACACAATACACCATAATGACAAAGCAAATGTATTAAAAATAAAATAATGGAAATATTACATTTACATAAGTATTCAGACCCTTTACTAAGTACTTTGTTGAAGCACCTTTGGCAGCGATTACAGCCTCAAGTCTTCTTGGGTATGACGCTACAAGCTTGGCTCACCTGTATTTGGGGAGTTTCCCATTTTCTCTGCAGATCATCTCAAGCTCTGTCAGATTGGATGTGGAGCGTCGCTGCACAGCTATTTTCAGGTCTCTCCAGGGATGTTCGATCGGGTTCAAGTCTGGGCTCCGGCTGGGCCACTCAAGGACATTCAGAGACTTGTCCCGAAGCCATTCCTGCATTGTCTTGGCTGTGTGCTTAGGGTTGTTGTCCTGTTGGAAGGGGAACCTTTGCCCCAGTATGAGGTCTTGAGTGCTCTGGAGTAGGTTTCCATCAAGGATCTCTCTGTATTTTGCTCCGTTTGTCTTTCCCTCAATCCTGACAAGTCTCCCAGTCCATACCGCTGAAAATCATCCCCACAGCATGATGCTGCCACCACCGTGCTTCACCGTAGGGATGCTGCCAGGTTCCCTCCAGATGTGATGCTTGGCATTCAGGCCAAAGAGTTCAATCTTGATTTCATCAGACCAGAGAATTTTGCTTCTCATGGTCTGAGAGTACCTAAGGCGACTTTTGGCATACTCCAAATGGGCTATCATGTGCCTTTTTACTAAGGAGTGGCTTCCGTCTGGCCACTCTACCTTAAAGGCCTGATTGGTGGAGGGCTGCAGAGATGGTTGTCCTTCTGGAAGGTTCTCCCATCTCCACAGAGAAACTCTGTAGCTCTGTCAGAGTGACCATCGGGATCTTGGTCACCTCCCTGACCAAGGCCCTTCTCCCCCGACTGCTCAAATCAAATGTATTATTACGTTTATTTGTCACTTGTGTCATTGGTGCGTCAAATACAACAGGTGTAGACCTTACAGTGAATGCTTATTTACAGGCTCTAACCAACAGTGCAAAAAAGGTATTAGGTGAACAATAGTTAAGTAAAGAAATAAAAACAACAGTAAAAAGACAGTGAAAAATAACAGTAGCGAGGCTATATACAGTAGCGAGGCTATAACAGTAGCGAGGCTACATACGGGCTGATTGAGGTAGTATGTACATGTAGATATGGTTAAATATGGTTAAAGTGACTATGCATATATGATGAACAGAGAGTGGCAGTAGAGTAAAAGAGGGGTTGGTGGGTGGTGGGACACAATGCAGATAGCCCGGTTAGCCAATGTGCGGGGGCACTGGTTGGTCGGGCCAATTGAGGTAGTATGTACATGAATATATAGTTAAAGTGACTATGCATATATGATAAACAGAGAGTAGCAGCAGCGTAAAAGAGGGGTTGGGGGGGGGGGTACACAATGCAAATAGTCCGGGTAGCCATTTGATTACCTGCTCAGGAGTCTTATGGCTTGGGGGTAAAAACTGTTGAGAAGGCTTTTTGTCCTAGACTTGGCACTCTGGTACCACTTGCCATGCGGTAGTAGAGAGAACAGTCTATGACTGGGGTGGCTAGGGTCTTTGACAATTTTTAGGGCCTTCCTCTGACACCGCCTGGTGTAGAGGTCCTGGATGGCAGGCAGCTTAGCCCCAGTGATGTACTGGGCCGTACGCACTACCCTCTGAAGTGCCTTACGATCGGAGGCCGAGAAATTGCCATACCAGGCAGTGATGCAACCCGTCAGGATGCTCTCGATGTTGCAGCTATAGAACCTTGTTGGGATCTGAGGACCCATGCCAAATCTTTTTAGTTTCCTGAGGGGGAATAGGTTTTGTCGTGCCCTCTTCACAACTGTCTTGGTGTGTTTGGACCATTCTAGTTTGTTGGTGATGTGGACACCAAGGAACTTGAAGCTCTTAACCTGCTTCACTACAGCCCTGTCGATGAGAATGGGGGCGTGCTCGGTCCTCCTTTTCCTGTAGTCCACAATCATCTCCTTAGTCTTGGTTACGTTGAGGGATAGGTTGTTATTCTGGCACCACCCGGCCAGGTCTCTAACCTCCTCCCTATAGGCTTTCTCGTCGTTGTCGGTGATCAGGTATACTACTGTTGTGTCGTCTGCAATCTAAATGATGGTGTTGGAGTCGTGCCTGGCCATGCATTCGTGGGTGAACAGGGAGTACAGGAGGGGACTGAGCACGCACCCCTGAGGGGCTCCAGGGTTGAGGATCAGCATGGCAGATGTGTTGCTACCAACCCTTACAACCTGGGGGGGGGCCGTCAGGAGGTCCAGGATCCAGTTGCAGAGGGAGGTGTTTAGTCCCAGGATCCTTAGCTTAGTGATGAGCTTTGAGGGCACTGTGGTGTTGAACGCTGAGCTGTAGTCAATGAGTAGCATTCTCACATAAAGTGTTCCTTTTGTCCAGGTGGGAAAGGGCAGTGTGGAGTGCAATAGAGATTGCATCATCTGTGGATCTGTTTGGGTGGTATGCAAATTGGAGTGGGTCTTGGGTTTCTGGGATAATGGTGTTGATGTCAGCCATTACCAGCCTTTCAAAGCACTTCATGGCTACGGACGTGAGTGCTACGGGTCTGTAGTCATTTAGGCAGGTAGCCTTCGTGTTCTTGGGCACAGGGACTTTGGTGGTCTGCTTGAAACATGTTGGCATTACAGACTCAATCAGGGACATGTTGAAAATGTCAGTGAAGACACCTCCCAGTTGTTCAGCACATGCCCGTAGCACACGTCCTGGTAATCCATCTGGCCCCGCAGCCTTGTGAATGTTTACCTGTTTAAAGGTCTTACTCACGTTGGCTACGGAGAGCGTGATCACACAGTCGTCTGGGACAGCTGATGCTCTAATGCATGCCTCAGTGTTGCGTGCCTCGAAGCGAGCATAGAAGTGATTTAGCTCATCTGGTAGGCTCATGCCACTGGGCAGCTCGCGGCTGTGCTTCCCTTTGTAGTCTGTAATAGTTTGCAAGCCCTGCCACATAAGACGAGCGTCGGAGCCGGTGTAGTACGATTCAATCTTAGTCCTGTATTGACGTTTTGCCTATTTGATGGTTCGTCGGAGAGCATAGCAGGATTTCTTATAAGCTTCCTGGTTAGAGTCCCGCACCTTGAAAGCTGCAGCTCTACCCTTTAGCTCAGTGCGAATGTTGCCTGCAATCCATAGCTTCTGGGGGGGTATGTACGTACAGTCACTGTGGGGACAACGTCCTCGATGCACTTATTGATAAAGCCAGTGACTGATGTGGTGTACTCCTCAATGCCATCAGTAGAATCCCAGAACATGTTCCAGTCTGTGATAGTAAAACAGTCCTGTAGTTTAGCATCTGCTTCATCTGACCACTTTTTTATAGACTGAGTCACTGGTGCTTCCTGCTTTAATTTTTGCTTGTAAGCAGGAATCAGGAGGATAGAGTTGTGGTCGGATTTACCAAATGGAGAGCGAGGGAGAGCTTTGTACGCGTCTCTGTGTGTGGAATACAGGTGATCTAGAATTTTTTTCCCTCTGGTTGCACATTTAACATGTTGATAGAAATTAAGTAGAAATTATTTAAGTTTCCCTGCATTAAAGTCTCCGGCCACTAGGAGCGCCACCTCTGGGTGAGTGGTTTCCTGTTTGCCTATTTCCTTATACAGCTGACTGAGTGCGGTCTTAGTGCCAGCATCCGTCTGTGGTGGTAAATAAACAGCCATGAAAAGTATAGCTGAAAACTCTCTAGGCAAGTAGTGTGGCCTGCAATTTATCACAAGATACTCAACTTCAGGTGAGCAAAATCTAGAGACTTCCTTAGATTTCGTACACAAGCTGTGTTGTTTACAAATATGCACAGACCGCTCCCCTTGTCTTACCGGAGTGTGCTGTTCTATCTTGCCAGTGCAGCGTTTATCCCACTAGCTGAATATCCATGTCATTATTCAGCCACGATTCCGTAAAACATAGGATATTACAGTTTTTGATGTCCTGTTGGTAGGATATTCGTGATCGTACCTCGTCTAATTTATTGTCCAATGATTGCACGTTGGCGAGTAATATTGACGGTAACGCCAGCTTTCCCACTCGCTAACTGCAGATCCTCACGAGGCATCCCGCTCTGTGTCCTCTGTACCTGTGTCTCTTCCTCTTGCAAATAACTGGGATGTTGGCCTTGTCGGGTGTTCTGAGAGTGTCCTGTGCATCATGCTTGTTGAAGAAAAAATATTTTTCTAATCCGAGGTGAAAAATGTGATCACTGTCCTGATATCCAGAAGCTCTTTTTTACAGTAAGATACGGTTACAGAAACATTATGTACAAAATAAGTTACAAATAACGCAAAAAACCCCACATAATAGCACAATTGGTTGGGCGCCCGTAAAACTGCTGCCATTTCTTGTGCTCAGTTTGGCCGGGCGGCCAGCTCTAGGAAGAGTCTTGGTGGTTCCAAAGTTCTTCCATTTAAGAATGTTGGAGGCCAAAGTGTTCTTGGGAACCTAAAATGCTACAAATAAAAGGTGGGAAACCTTCCCCAGATCTGTACCTCGACACAATCCTGTTCCGGAGCTCTAAGGACAATTCCTTCCACCTCAAGGCTTGGTTTTTGCTCTGACATGCACTGTCAACTGTGGGATCTTATATAGACAGGTGTGTATCTTTCAAAATCATTTCCAATCATTTGAGTTGACCACAGGTGGACTCCAATCAAGTAGTAGAAACATGTCAAGGATGATTAATGGAAACAGGATGCACCTGAGCTCAATTTCGAATGATGTGTAAAAAAAATTGTTTTGATCAATTTTAGAATAAGGCTGTAACGTAACAAAATGTGGAAAAGGGGAAGTGGTCTGAATACTTTCTGAATGCACTGTATGGCAATGCTCTATTTGCATATAGGCCTACTGCAATTTAATGGCTCACTGGACTGTAGAGTACTGGCCTGGGTCGTGCCTGTCAATGCAATAGAATCCTACTCCGATTAGTTCTGCGTACAACAAAATCTCTGGCATAGTTCGTTTTGTTTCGGTATGTTGCATTGAAAGTGGCCAATATTGCATTGATTCGATCACAATTCCCACAGCAAAGGGAAACACTGACAGTGTTAACTAATGGGGAAAACTCAAGAAAGTTGAGGGAATTCAATCTCGTGCTTCTCTGTACGCGCTAATATTTATCTTGTGCAGCAGTCTAGGGGAGCCGCACGCCTGCGGGCAGCTTAAAGGGAATATTGATCATTATACATCTCTTTCTAATTTGTTACTGTTATACCATCGCCTACCCTACCAGACTTCACGGGGGGAAAGATAATTGCCTAGAACGCCACTAGAGTGGCACCATGTTCCCTATGAAGGGAGACAATATGGTGCTGATTCATGAGTGGGTAATGGTCTGGTAAAACAAATTTCTCAGTATAATTACACATGATTAGAGATTGTAAGTGGTTCGAGAAACACTGTTTGAGAGTGGCCAAGTGAAAGTGATATACAGTATGTTTTGAAATACTTATCATCAATCAATCAATCAAATGTATTTATAACGCCCTTCTTACATCAGCAGATGTCACAAAGTGCTGTACAGAAACCCAGCCTAAAACCCCAAATAGCAAGCAAAACAGATGTAGAAGCACGGTGGCTAGGAAACATTCCCTAGAAAGGCAGGGAACCTAGCAAGAAACCTAGAGAGGAATCAGGCTCTGAGGGGTGGCCAGTCTTCTTCTGGCTGTGCCGGGTGGAGATTATAACAGTACATGGCCATTAAGACCAGATTGTTCTCCAAGATGTTCAAACGTTAATAGATGACCGGCAGGGTCAAATAATAATCACAGTGGTTGTAGAGGGTGCAACAGGTTAGTACATCAGGAGTAAATGTCACTTGGCTTTTCATAACTGTGTATTCAGAGGTCAAAACAGCAGTTGTGGTAGAGAGAGAGAGAGAGAGAGAGAGAGAGAGAGAGAGTTGAAAACAGCAGGTCTGGGACAAGGTTGTATGTCCGGTAAACAGGTCAGGGTTCCAGTTGAAACTGGAGCAGCAGCACGACCAGGTGGACTGGGGACAGCAAGGAGTCATCAGGCCAGGTAGTCCTGAGGCATCGTCCTAGGGCTCAGGTCCTCCGGGAGGTGAGAGAGAGAGAGAAATAGAGGGAGCATACTTAAATTCACACCGGACGCCGAATAAGACAGGAGAATTTCACCAGATATAACAGACTGACCCTAGCCCCCTGGCACAGACTATTGCAGCATAAATACTGGAGGCTGAGACAGGAGGGGTCAGGAGACACTGTGGCCCCATCTGACGATATCCCGGATAGGGCCAACCAGGCAGGATATAACCCAACCCACTTTGCCAAAGCACAGCCCCCACACCATATCAACAGACCGTCAACTTACTCCCTTGAGACATGGCTGAGTACAGCCCACGAAGATCTCCTCCGCCGCACAAGCCAGAGGGGGCGCCAAACCAGGAAGGAAGTTGACATCAGTGACTCAACCCACTCAAGTGACGCACCCCTCCTTCGGACATCATGGAAGCCAGTGACTCAGCCTCCGTAATAAGGCCAGAGGCAGAGAATCCCAATAGGCTTTACCATGATTCATCAAAATGTACAGCTGTGTGTCGTTCACATAGTAGTGGAAGTTAATATTGTGTTTCCAAATTACATCACCAAGAGCTAAAATATATAGTGAAAACAATAGTGCTCTGTAATCAATATGTAATGAATATTTATTTCCTCCACAATGGCTGTATGAGTACAGCTACTACAATTAGATGGCATAGTGTTAATGTTACTACTTAGATTCGGATGGTGGAGGTCCTGTAGAACCATGTCCAGATAAAGCGTCCGGGGTGAAAACGTTGAATGAAAAAAGTCAAGCAAAAAAAAAAAAAAATAGTGTTAAATGAAGAGTATTATTCCAACCTCATCGTGTGGACATATACATACAACACAGGGAAATCATGTTTTTGACTACACTGGGCCTTTAAATAAGTAATCCCTTTGCTTCCCTTGCTCCAGAGCGCTCAGGACCTCAGACTGGGGCAAAGGTTCTCCAACAGGCAAACGCACCTAAGCACACCGCCAAGATAATGCAGGAGTGGGTTCGGGACACGTCTCTGAATGTCCTTGAGAGGCCCAGCCAGAGCCCGGACTTGAATTCTAGCTTCCGTCCTCCTCATGATACATTGACTTCAATACAAAACATAGGAGGCTCATGGTTCTCACCCCCTTCCATAGACTTACACAGTAATTATGACAGGTTGGAGGACATCCTCCGGAAGTTATCAGAGCTCTTGCAGCATGAACTGACATGTTGTCCACCCAATCAAAAGATCAGAGAATGAAACTAGTACTGGAAGCATTAGCTATAGCTAGCTAGCACTGCAGTGCATAAAATGTGGTGAGTAGTTGACCCAAAGACAATAGTTGAACAGTTTTGAAGTACTTAATTTCTTACAAAATTAAGGAGAAGCAAGAGTGAAAAAGAGAGAGAGAGAGAGTCTTTTTTTTAAACTTACATAGCTACAAATGGAGCTAGCTAGTTCAACCTACTGAAACACCCTGCTCAAGGGATACTATGTTTGCTAGCTGGCTATGACTATCCAACACAACACTGGAACTCTTCCAAGTCATGGTAAGCTTTAGGTTTTACAAATGTATTGCCACCGGGGCCTGCCGGTGTAACTGCTTATTGACTGTACATTGTAACAATACTGCATGATTGTAGCGGGTTTACTAATGGGTTAGTTCTATTAGCTATGCTAACTATGACGGTTACTTTAGCAAATATGGTGACAACAATGTAGCGGTTTGGCTTGGATTTTTTTCCCCGCCTGGTCACATAAAACTGTTGTGTTGTGCACTGAAGTCCACAATCGAAGGGAAAAGGTGAGAGGAGGAGAGCACATGTAAGAAGGAATACAACGTGGCTGCTATGAAAGTGAACTGTGTTTACGCGTGATCAGGGGTGTATTCATTCTGTGGATTCTGTTAAAAAAACTTCTTCAGGATCGGTGTCCCTTCCACGGGACGGTTGAGCTAACGTAGGCTAATGCGATTAGCATGAGGTTGTAAGTAACAAGAAAATTTCCCAGGACATAGACATATCTGATATGGGCAGAAAGCTTAAATTCTTGGTATTCTAACTGCACTGTCCAATTTACAGTAGCTAATACAGTGAAATAATACCAGGCTATTGTTTGAGGAGAGTGCACAATTTTGAATATGAAAAGTTATTAATAAACAAATTAGGCACATTTGGGCAGTCTTGATACAACATTTTGAACAGAAATGCAATGGTTCATTGGATCAGTCTAAAACTTTGCACATACACTGATGCCATCTAGTGGCTAAAATCTAAATTGCACCTGGGCTGGAATAATACATTATGGCCTTTCTCTTGCATTGCAAAGATGATGGTACAAAAAAATACAAAATAACGGTTTGTTTTTTCTTTGTATTATCTTTTAACAGATCTATTGTGTTATATTTTACTACATTCCTTTCACATTTCCATAAACTTCAAAGTGGTTCCTTTCAAATGGTACCAAGAATTTGCATATCGTTGCTTCATGGCCTGAGCTACAGGCAGTTAGATGTGGGTATGTCATTTTAGGCGAAAATTGGAAAAAAGGGGCTAATCCTTAAGAGGATTTCTTAAACAGAAGAAAAACGAACAAAATGGGGATAAACATACCTGAATTTGTCCAATAGAAACTCTCATGTGCAACTGTTGGACTAATGAGTACACCCTATATCAACTAGATGCAGGCAAAAGTATGCAAGGCGGTATTGAATGTCACCGTCAGTCCATGTGTCACTGTCTGTCAACTCAAATTTGTCTCTTGACCTGTGTGCATCTACGTTATGAACTTCATTTATTGACTAGGTTGTAATAATGACATGATGGGTTTAGGGAAAATGTTAGTATCATGTAGTAGCCTAAACCTATTGATGTTACATTGAAGTGGGTGAATTGAATATGAATGATAGTCCTCCCATATGATGTAATAGAAATAAGGCCATGCTCATGAAAATAAATTGTCCTCCCTCATCTTAAACGGCACTGACCGCAACTGACATACATATAGTATGAGTCACACACTGGCACCTGGAGAAGAACTAAACAGACTGAGTCCCCGTTGTCCCAGATTCAGAAGCAAACCACTGGCACCTTGAAGATCTAAACTCAGCAAAAAAAGAAGCGTCCCTTTTTCAGGACCCTGTCTTTCAAAGATAATTTGTAAAAATCCAAATAACTTCACAGATCTTCATTGTAAAGGGTTTAAACACTGTTTCCCATGCTTGTTCAATGAACCATAAACAATTATTGAACATGCACCTGTGGAACGGTCATTAAGACACTAGCAGCTTACAGACGGTAGGCAATTAAGGTCACAGTTATGAAAACTTAAGACACTAAAGAGGCCTTTCTACTGACTCTGAAAAACACCAAAAGAAAAATGCCCAGGGTCCCTGCTCATCTGCGTGAACGTGCCTTAGGCATGCTGCAAGGAGACATGAGGACTGCAGATGTGGCCAGGGCAATAAATTGCAATGTCCGTACTGTGAGATGCCTAAGACAGCGCTACAGGGAGACAGGACGGACAGCTGATCGTCCTCGCAGTGGCAGACCACGTGTAACAACCCCTGCACAGGATCGGTACATCCGAACATCATACCTGCAGGACAGGTAGAGGATGGCAACAGGAACGCACAATCCCTCCATCAGTGCTCAGACTGTCCGCAATAGGCTGAGAGAGGCTGGACTGAGGGCTTGTAGTGCTGTTGTAAGGCAGGTCCTCACCAGACACCACCGGCAACATCGTCGCTGGACCAGACAGGACTGGCAAAAAGTGCTCTTCACTGACGAGTCGCAGTTTTGTCTCACCAGGGGTGATAGTCGGATTCGCGTTTATCATCGAAGGAATGAGCGTTACACCGAGGCCTGTACTCTGGAGCAGGATCGATTTGGAGGTGGAGGGTCCGTCATGGTCTGGGGCGGTGTGTCACAGCATCATCGGACTGAGCTTGTTGTCATTGCTGGCAATCTCAACGCTGTGCGTTACAGGGAAGACATCCTCCTCCCTCATGTGGTACCCTTCCTGCAGGCTCATCCTGACATGATCCTCCAGCATGACAATGTCAGCAGCCATACTGCTCGTTCTGTGCATGATTTCCTGCAAGACAGGAATGTCAGTGTTCTGCCATGGCCAGCAAGAGCCCGGATCTCAATCCCATTGAGCACGTCTGGGACCTGTTGGATCGGAGGGGTGAGGGCTAGTGCCATTCCACCAGAAATGTGGGGTGCCTTGGTGGAAGAGTGGGGTAACATCTCACAGCAAGAACTGGAATATCTGGTGCAGTCCATGAGGAAGAGATTCACTGCAATACTTAATGCAGCTGGTGGCCACACCAGATACTGACTGTTACTTTGGATTTTGACCCCCTGCCCCTTTGTTCAGGGACACATTATTCAAATTCTGTTAGTCACATGTCTGTGGAACTTGTTCAGTTTATGTCTCAGTTGTTGAATCTTGTTATGTTCATACAAATATTTACACATGTTAAGGTTGCTGAAAATATACGCAGCTGACAGTGAGAGGACGTTTCTTTTTTTGCTGAGTTTATTTGGATGACTAGGGTGAACACACAGCAGCTACTGAGGATACTGATTACAAGGACCAGAGAGACATACAAAACCGGAGGGATGGAGACAGAGTGGGAAGGTTCTGAGATCACCTTTGCAGGAAGTGCAACTCAGAGCAAGGAAATGCACAGGAAGTTTATAAACTGGGAAAGTTAAACTATTTGTTTTTTCATTATATCCACCTCCACAGTTTACCAGAGGGAGCATTCATTTCAAAGGATCCATTTGCACAGTGCACACATACGCATACGCACACGCACACGCACACCCACAAACACACACAGTGTGAATGTTATTCCTCAACTGGTCATTGATTGTTCATGGGAGATCTGTTGAAGGGAGTAGATGCAACGATATGGATGCAACGTCATTGTTTGTTCTGGAGGGGAGTTTCCTGCTGGATATCTTGTCGCCAAGCTGTTAAGAAAGCATGTAGCAAGATAATAGATTAATTTGATGCTCTATGATAAAACACCTGTGCCAATATACTGTATTCTCCAGACACTGACTTCCTGGGCATTATTAATTAATTGTATAACAGGATATCACAGTGTGTTTTTATAGTATCCATTTTAAAAGGAAATAGTGAAAATGATTTAATGAGGTGTTACTCATAACCGCTTCATTTAACTACGGTTGTCTTGGCAGTCTTGGCTGCGTACGTGCTGTGTATTATCTTTAAAATTCTCTTCTGTTCAAGTGTGGAAACATTCCTACTTTGTGAGGTCCTTGAGACAACCAGTAGTGTACAATGGTTGTGTAGGTGCAGACTGTGGTAGTTTCTGAGTAGTCCCACAGACGAGTAAGGCTTACTACGTCAATAATAGGGTGATTCCGTGGATAAGTCAACCCGAGGATGTACAAATAAAGTTAGTAATTTCCAAATGGAACCACATTCATAATTATTCCACACTACTGTTTTTCCCAAGCAATGCAACTCTAAAGTAGGAATGTGTCCACAGTTGATGAGAAAAGGATTTTAGGAGAATTACTACAGAAGATACACAGACCATTTGACGAAAATAGCTTTAGATAACATTGGTTCATCTAAAAGAGATCAGGTTCTTAGGTAAAAAAAACAGTAATGTATGTTGCTCCCTGTACTCAAGGACTTTTCACACTACTGAGCCGAACCAAATGAGCCAAATCAAGCTGTATTGAGCTAATCAAAGACTCACATCTTGCGACTTAGATATTAATAGTCTTGGATGTGGCCTCCATTCAATAGAGTTCTTGCGCCTGGTTTTTCTCTACAATCGTGATCACCGCATCAGCTTAAACCATGAATAATACTGTTATGCCTTCTAAGAAACGTGATAAAGTAATAAACACAAATACACTAATTCTATTCTCCTGATTCCTGCTTGCAACCAAAAACTAAAGCAGGAACCACCAGTGACTCGGTCAATAAAGAAGTGGTCAGATGACACAGATGCTAAGCTACAGGTTTTGCTAATACAGACTGGAATATGTTCCGGGATTCTTCCGATGGCATTGAGGAGTACACCACATCAGTCACTGGCTTCATCAATAAGTGCATCGATGACGTTGTCCCCACAGTGACTGTACCTACATACCCCAACCAGAATGAGCTAAAGGATAGAGCTGCCGCTTTGAAGGAGCGGGACTCTAACTCAGACGCTTATAAGAAACCCCGCTATGCCCTCCGACAAACAGTCAAACAGGCAAAGTGTCAATACAGGACTAAGATTGAATCATACTACACCGGCTCCGACGCTCGTCGGATGTGGCAAGGCTTGCAAACTATTACAGACTACAAAGGGAAGCACAGCCGCGAGCTGCCCAGTGACACGAGCCTACCAGACAGAGCATCAGCTGTTCCGGACGACTGTGTGATCATGCTCTCCGTAGCCGATGTGAGTAAGATCTTTAAACAGGTCAACATTCACAGACAGATTACCAGACCGTGTACTCCGAGCATCAATCAATCAATCAATCAAGTTTATTTTATATAGCCCTTCGTACATCAGCTAATATCTCGAAGTGCTGTACAGAGACCCAGCCTAAAACCCCAAACAGCTAGAATGCAGGTGTAGAAGCGCTGACCAAGTGATAAGAGTCTTCACTGACATGTTCAACCTGTCCCTGACTGAGTCTGTAATACCAACATGTTTCAAGCATACCATCAATCCCTGTGCCCAAGAACACTAAGGTAACCTGCCTAAATGATGACTGACCCGTAGCAGTCACATCTGTAGCCATGAAATGCTTTGAAAGGCTGGTCGTGGCTCACATCAACACCATTATCCCAGAAACCCAAGACCCACTCGAATTTGAATACCGCCCCAACAGATCCACAGATGATGCAATCTCTATTGCACTCCACACTGCCCTTTCCCACCTGGACAAAAGCAACACCTACGTGAGAATGCTAGTCATTGACTACAGCTCAGCGTTCAACGCCATAGTGCCCTCAAAGCTCATCACTAAGCTAAGGACCCTGGGACTGCAACTGGATCCTGGACTTCCTGACGGGCCGCCCCCCCCCCCCCCCCCCCCCCCCCAGGTGGTAAAGGTAGGTAACAACACATCTGCCACGCTGATCCTCAACACAGGGGGCCCCTCAGGGGTGCAACCTCAATCCTCTCCTGTACTCCCTGATCACTCATGACTGCATGGCCAGGCACGACTCCAACACCATCATTAACCTTGCCGACGACACAACAGTGGTAGGCCTGATCACCTACAACTATGAGACAGCCTATAGGGAGGAGGTCAGAGACAAGGCCGTGTGGGGGCAAGATAACAACCTCTCCCTCAAAGTGATCAAGACAAAGGAGATCATCATTGTGGACTATAGGAAAAGGAGGACAGAGCACACCCCCATTCTCATTGATGGGGCTGTAGTGGAGCAAGTTGAGAGCTTCTAGAGCCTTGGTGTCCACATCACCAACAAACTTTCATGGTCCAAATGCACCAAGACAGTTGTGAAGAGGGCATAACAAAGCCTATTCCACCTCAGGAGACTGAAAAGATTTGGCATGGGTCCTCAGATCCTCAAAATGTTTTACAGCTGCACCATCGAGAGCATCCTGACAGGTTGCATCACTGCCCGGTATGACAACCGCTTGGCCTCCAACCGCAAGGCACTACAGAGGGTAGTGCGTATGGCCCAGTACATCACCGGGGCCAAGCTTCCTTCCATCCAGGACCTCTATACCAGGCAGTGTCAGAGGAAGGCCCTAAAAATGGTCAAAGACTCCAGCCACCCTAGTCATAGACTGTTCCCTTTGCTAACGCACGGCAAGCGGTACCGGAGTACCAAGTCTAGGTCCAAGAGGCTTCTAAACAGATTCTACCCCAAGCCATAAGACACCTGAACATCAATCAATCAATCAAATGTATTTATAAAGCCTTTCTTACATCAGCTGATGTCACAAAGTGCTGTACAGAAACCCAGCCTAAAACCCCAAACAGCAAGCACGGTGGTTAGGAAAAACTCCCTAGAAAGGCCGGAACCTAGGGAGAAACCTAGAGAGTAACCAGGCTATGAGGGATGGCCAGTCCTCTTCTGGCTGTGCCGGGTGGAGAATATAACAGAACAAGGCCAAGATGTTAGAATGTTCATAGATGACCAGCAGGGTCAGGTAATAATAATCACAGTGGTTGTAGAGGGTGCAACAGGTCAACACCTCAGGAGTAAATGTCAGTTGGCTTTTCATAGCCGATCATTAAGAGTATCTCTACCGCACCTGTTGTCTCTAGAAGTTGAAAACAGCAGGTCTGGGACAAAGTAGCACATCCAGTGAACAGGTCAGGGTTCCATAGCCGCAGGCAGAACAGTTAAAACTGGAGCAGCAGCACGATCAGGTGGACTGGGGACATCAAGGAGTCATCAGGCCAGGTAGTCCTGAGGCATGGTCCTAGGGCTCAGGTCCTCAAGAGTGAGAGAGTGAGAGAGTGAGAGAGTGAGAGAGAGAGAGAGAGAGAGAGAGAGAGAGAGAGAGAGAGAGAGAGAGAGAGAGAGAGAGAGAGAGAGAGAGAGAGAGAGAGAGAGAGAGAGAGAGAAAAATTATATACTTATATTCACACAGGACACCGGATAAGACAGGAGAAATACTCCAGATTGACCCTAGCCCCCCAACACAAATTATTGCTGATACAAGAGGGGTCAGGAGACACAGGCAGGATATAACCCAACCCACGTTGCCAAAGCACAGCCCCCACACCACTAGAGGGATATCTTCAACCACCAACGTACCATCCTGAGACAAGGCCGAGTATAGCCCACGAAGATCTCCCCCACAGCAGCTACTGAGGATACTGATTACAAGGACCCGAGAGACATACAAAACCGGAGGGATGGAGACAGAGTGGGAAGGTTCTGAGATCACCTTTGCAGGAAGTGCAACTCAGAGCAAGGAAATGCACAGGAAGTTTATAAACTGGGAAAGTTAAACTATTTGTTTTTCATTATATCCACCTCCACAGTTTACCAGAGGGAGCATTAATTTCAAAGGATCCATTTGCACTGTGCACACATACGCATACACACACGCACACCCACAAACACACACAGTGTGAATGTTATTCCTCAACTGGTCATTGATTGTTCATGGGAGATCTGTTGAAGGGAGTAGATGCAACGATATGGATGCAACGTCATTGTTTGTTCTGGAGGGGAGTTTCCTGCTGGATATCTTGTCGCCAAGCTGTTAAGAAAGCATGTAGCAAGATAATAGATTAATTTGATGCTCTATGATAAAACACCTGTGCCAATATACTGTATTCCCCAGACACTGACTTCCTGGGCATTATTAATTAATTGTATAACAGGATATCACAGTGTGTTTTTATAGTATCCATTTTAAAAGGAAATAGTAAGAATGACAGGAAAATGATTTAATGAGGTGTTACTCATAACCGCTTCATTTAACTATGGTTGTCTTGGCAGTCTTGGCTGCGTACGTGCTGTGTATTATCTTTAAAATTCTCTTCTGTTCAAGTGTGGAAACATTCCTACTTTGTGAGTTCCTTGAGACAACCAGTAGTGTACAATGGTTGTGTAGGTGCAGACTGTGGTAGTTTCTGAGTAGTCCCACAGACGAGTAAGGCTTACTACGTCAATAATAGGGTGATTCCGTGGATAAGTCAACCCGAGGATGTACAAATAAAGTTAGTAATTTCCAAATGGAACCACATTCATAATTATTCCACACTACTGTTTGTCCCAAGCAATGCAACTCTAAAGTAGGAATGTGTCCACAGTTGATGAGAAAAGGATTTTAGGAGAATTACTACAGAAGATACACAGACCATTTGACGAAAATAGCTTTAGATAACATTGGTTCATCTAAAAGAGATCAGGTTCTTAGGTAAAAAAAACAGTAATGTATGTTGCTCCCTGTACTCAAGGACTTTTCACACTACTGAGCCGAACCAAATGAGCCAAATCAAGCTGTATTGAGCTAATCAAAGACTCACATCTTGCGACTTAGATATTAATAGTCTTGGATGTGGCCTCCATTCAATAGAGTTCTTGCGCCTGGTTTTTCTCTACAATCGTGATCACCGCATCAGCTTAAACCATGAATAATACTGTTATGCCTTCTAAGAAACGTGATAAAGTAATAAACACAAATACACTAATTCTATTCTCCTGATTCCTGCTTGCAACCAAAAACTAAAGCAGGAACCACCAGTGACTCGGTCAATAAAGAAGTGGTCAGATGACACAGATGCTAAGCTACAGGTTTTGCTAATACAGACTGGAATATGTTCCGGGATTCTTCCGATGGCATTGAGGAGTACACCACATCAGTCACTGGCTTCATCAATAAGTGCATCGATGACGTTGTCCCCACAGTGACTGTACCTACATACCCCAACCAGAATGAGCTAAAGGATAGAGCTGCCGCTTTGAAGGAGCGGGACTCTAACCCAGACGCTTATAAGAAACCCCGCTATGCCCTCCGACAAACCATCAAACAGGCAAAGTGTCAATACAGGACTAAGATTGAATCATACTACACCGGCTCCAACGCTCGTCGGATGTGGCAAGGCTTGCAAACTATTACAGACTACAAAGGGAAGCACAGCCGCGAGCTGCCCAGTGACACGAGCCTACCAGACAGAGCATCAGCTGTTCCGGACGACTGTGTGATCATGCTCTCCGTAGCCGATGTGAGTAAGATCTTTAAACAGGTCAACATTCACAGACAGATTACCAGACCGTGTACTCCGAGCATGCGCTGACCAAGTGATAAGAGTCTTCACTGACATGTTCAACCTGTCCCTGACTGAGTCTGTAATACCAACATGTTTCAAGCATACCCTCAATCCCTGTGCCCAAGAACACTAAGGTAACCTGCCTAAATGATGACTGACCCGTAGCAGTCACATCTGTAGCCATGAAATGCTTTGAAAGGCTGGTCGTGGCTCACATCAACACCATTATCCCAGAAACCCAAGACCCACTCGAATTTGAATACCGCCCCAACAGATCCACAGATGATGCAATCTCTATGGCACTCCACACTGCCCTTTCCCACCTGGACAAAAGCAACACCTACGTGAGAATGCTAGTCATTGACTACAGCTCAGCGTTCAACGCCATAGTGCCCTCAAAGCTCATCACTAAGCTAAGGACCCTGGGACTGCAACTGGATCCTGGACTTCCTGACGGGCCACCCCCCCCCCACTGGGGACATCAAGGAGTCATCAGGCCAGGTAGTCCTGAGGCATGGTCCTAGGGCTCAGGTCCTCAAGAGTGAGAGAGTGAGAGAGAGAGAGAGAGAGAGAGAGAGAGAGAGAAAAAATATATACTTATATTCACACAGGACACCGGATAAGACAGGAGAAATACTCCAGATTGACCCTAGCCCCCCAACACAAATTATTGCTGATACAAGAGGGGTCAGGAGACACAGGCAGGATATAACCCAACCCACGTTGCCAAAGCACATCCCCCACACCACTAGAGGGATATCTTCAACCACCAACGTACCATCCTGAGACAAGGCCGAGTATAGCCCACGAAGATCTCACCCACGGCCCGAACCCGAGGGGGGGGGGGGCGCCAACCCGGACAGGTATATCATGTCAGTGACTCAACCCACTCAAGTGACGCACCCCTCCTAGGGACGGCATGGAAGAGCACCAGTAAGGCAGTGACTCAGTCCCCGTAATAGGGTTTGAGGCAGAGAATCCCAGTGGAGAGAGGGGAACCGGACAGGCAGAGACAGCAAGGGCGGTTCGTTGCTTCAGTGCCTTTCCGTTCACCTTCACACTCCTGGGCCAGACTACACTCAATCATAGGACCTACTGAAGAGATGAGTTCAATAAAGACTTAAAGGTCGAGACCGAGTCTGCGTCTCTCACATGGATAGGCAAAGCCTTCCATAAAAATTGAGCTCTAAAGGAGAAAGCCTCCAGCTGGAGGCAGGAGGCCTGCGTCTTGTGACCGTCTTGTGACCGTAGCGTACGTGTAGGATATGTACGGCAGTACCAAATTGTAAATATAGGTAGGAGCAAGCCCATGTAATGCTTTGTAGGTTAGCAATAAAACCTTGAAATCAGCCCTAGCCTCAACAGGAAGCCAATGTAGAGAGGCTAGCACTGTAGTAATATTATATATATTTTTTGTTCTAGACAAGATTCTAGCAGCCATGTTTAGCACTAACTGAAGTTTATTTAGTGCTTTATCCGGGTAGCCGGAAAGTAGAGCTTTGCAGTAGTCTATTCCAGAAGTGACAAAAGCATGGATACATTTTTCGGCATCATTTTCAACAGAAAGTTTCTGATTTTTGCAATGTTATGTAGATGTAAGAAAGCTGTCCTTGAAACAGTCTTGATATGTTTGTCAAAAGAGAGATCAGGGTCCAGAGTAACTCCGAGGTCCTTCACAGTTTTATTTGAGATCATCAAGATGAATTGTCAGATTCAACAGAAGATCTCTTTGTTTCTTGGGACCTTGATCTAGCATCTCTGTTTTGTCCGAGTTTAAAAGTAGAACATTTGCCGCCATGCACTTCCTTACGTCTGAAACACAAGCTTCCAGGGAGGGCAATTTTGGGGCTTCACTATGTTTCATCGAAATGTACAGCTGTGTGTCGTCCGCATAGGAGTGAAAGTTAACATTATGTTTCCGAATGACATCACCAAGGGGTAAAATATATAGTGAAAACAATAATGGTCCTAAAACTAAGCCTTGAGGAACACCGAAATGTACAGTTGATTTGTCAGAGGACAAACCATCTACAGAGACAAACTGATATCTTTCCAACAGATAAGATCTAAACCAGGCCAGAACTTGTTCGTGTAGACCAATTTGGGTTTCCAATCTCTCCAAAAGAATTTGGTGATCGATGGTATCAAAAGCAGACCAAAGGTTTAGGAGCACGAGGACAGATGCAGAGCCTCGGTCTGACGCCATTGAAAGGTAATTTACCACCTTCACAAGTGCAGTCTCAGTGCTATGATGGGGTCTAAAACCAGACTGAAGCGTTTTGTATACATTGTTCATCTTCAGGAGGACAGTGAGTTGCTGCGCAACTGCTTTTTCCCAAAATTTTGAGAGGAACAGGAGATTCAATATAGGCTGATAGTTCTTTATATTTTCTGGGTCAAGGTTCGGCTTTTTCAAGAGAGGCTTTATTACTGGCACTTTTAGTGAGTTTGGTACACATCCGGTGGATAGGGAGCCGTAAATTATGTTCAACATAGGAGGATCAAGCACAGGAAGCAGCTCTTTCAGTAGTTTAGTTCGAATAGGGTCCAGTATGCATTTTGAAGGTTTAGAGGCCATGGCTATTTTCATCAATGTGTCAAGAGATATAATGTTTTAAAACTTTAGTGTCTCCCTTGATCCTAGGTCCTGGCAGTGTTGTGCAGATTCAGGAAAACGGAATTTTGGAGAAATACGCAGATTTAAAGAGGAGTCATAATTTGCTTTCTAATGATCGTGATCTTTTCGTCAAAGAAGTTCATGAATTTATCACTGCTGAGGTGAAAGCCATCCTCTCTTGGTGAATGCTGCTTTTTAGTTAGCTTTGCGACAGTATCAAAAATATATTTAGGATAGTTCTTATTTTCCTCAATCAAGTTGGAAAATTGGATGATCGAGCAGCAGTGAGGGCTCTTCGATACTGCATGGTACTGTCTTTCCAAGCTAGTCGGAAGACGTCCAGTTTGGTGTAGCGCCATTTCTGTTCCAATTTTCTGGAAGCTTGCTTCAGGGCTCGGGTATTTTCTGTATACCAGGGAGCTAGTTTCTTATGACAAATGTTTTTTGTTTTTAGGGGTGCGACTGCATCTAGGGTATTACACAAGGTTAAATTGAGTTCCTCAGTAAGGTGGTTAACTGATTTTTGTACTCTGATGTCCTTGGGTAGGTGGAGGGAGTCTGGAAGGGCATCTAGGAATCTTTGAGTTGTCTGAGAATTCATAGTACGGCTTTTGATGATCCTTAGTTGCAGTCTGAGCAGATTATTTGTTGCAAGTTCTTTTTAGAACTGTCGCGTTAGTAAACCCGCTACAATCATGCAGTAACATTAGTGTACAGTCAGTAAGCAGGCCCTGATGGCAATAAATTAGTAATACCAAAAGCTTACCTTGACTTGGAAGAGTTCCAGTGTTGTGTTGGAAAGTCATAGCCAGTTAGCTAACATAGCATCCCTCTGTTTGAGCATGGTGTTTCAGTAGGCTAAACTAGCTACCTGCATTTGCTAGCTAAGTAAGTGAAATTGAAAATGAAAAAAAACGACACTCGCTCTCCCTATTTCACTCTTGCTTCTCCTTCATTTTGGAAGAAATGAATTGGTTCAAAACTGTTCAACTATTGTCTTCCTCTCTCTTTGAGTCAACCACATTTTATGCATTGCAGTGTTAGCTAGCTGTAGCTTATGCTTTCAGTACTAGATTCATTTTCTGATCCTTTGATTGAGTGGACAACATGTCAGTTCATCCCGCAAGAGTTCTAATAGACTGGAGGATGTCCTCCGGAAGTTGTCATAATTACTGTGTAAGTGTATGGAAGGGGGTAAGAACCATGAGCCTCCTAGCTGTCCTCCGGCTACACTTTTGTTTTTATCTCAATCTCTTCATTCAAAGACTCAGTCATGGACACTCTTACTGACAGTTGTCGCTGCTTTGCGTGATGTATTGTTGTCTCTACCTTCTTGCCCTTTGTGCTGTTGTCTGTGCCCAATAATGTTTGTACTCAGTGTTGTGCTGCTACCATGTTGTGTTGCTACCATGTTGTTGTCATGTTGTGTTGCTACCATACTGTGTCGTCATGTTGTGTTGCTGGCATGCTATGTTGTTGACTTTAGGTCTCTCTTCATGTAGTGTTGTGTTGTCACTGCAGGAGGCCTTTTGCCTTTTGGTAGGCCGTCATTGTAAATAATAATTTGACTTGCATAGTTAAATAAAGGTTAAATACATTTGAAAAAATACACCATTGTGCTACCATACAGAGTGCTGTTAAGGCTACTTGTCACGACTTCCGCCAAAGTCGGTCCCTCTCCTTGTTCGGGCGGCTTTCGGTGGTCGACGTCACCGGTCTTCTAGCCATCACCGCTCCACCTTTAATTTTCCATTTGTTTTGTCTTGTATCCCTGCTCACCTGGTTTACATCTCCTCATAATTACTATGTGTATTTAGCCCTCTGTTCCCTCCATGTCTGCGTGGGGTATTGTTTATTGTCAAGGTTGGCACGCTTCCGGCTGGTTTGCGCCGGGTTTTGTTTTGTACCTGTGCTTTGTGGCAGCCGGAACTTTGTACTGAGTTGTTGTACTTTGTGCTGCCTCACTTGTTCTTTGGGCATTTGTTTTTGTGACGCGGTTGCGTTCTGTTCTATATATATTGCCTCAGTAAAGTGCTTTGTCCACTCATTTCTGCTCTCCTGCGCCTGACTTCCATGCACCAGCTACACCCACCGTTTGACACTACTCTAGACCTTATTTTCAAAATAGTGTGTTGTAATCAATTATTTGGTGACATGATTATATTTAGTATATTTTTATCTAAAAAGCCGAACTTTTTAAATGTTTTACCATTTACATTTTTATGAAATTCACTGAGGAGGATGGTCCTCCTCTTCCTCCTCTGAGGAGCCTCCACTGTCTGGTTGTTTTTACCCACGGAGTTGCAGGACTGATGGCAGGTTGACTTGTCTGGTTTGGCTAGCTAGCTAGCCCCTGGCTAATGTTTGCATTGAAAAGATTAATCTCAGCACCAGCTTCTTCTTGATCAATGAGACCTGACAGCATTATGGAAATGGCAGAGAGTTCGTAGTGAGGATGACTACTGCTTTGGAATGATGTGTGGTATGTTTTTTTGTTTTCGCACTGTAGCAGAAGCAGAGGCATTATCCAAGTGGGTGCTACATGTTACATGTGGAGGAATACAAAGTCCAGGCTACAGAGAGGCTACAGAGAGGCTGAGCTGAGGATGACATCAGGGCCAGCAAGACAACTCCATCACCTGGCATCACAGACTACAGAGAGACTGAGGATGACATCAGAGTCGGAAAGCTAACTGCATCACCGGCATCTGGCATGACCTGGCATCATCGCCATCAAACTATCATCTAACTCAATTTAGGAGCCTGAGATCGCTGATCTGATGACGGAGTCCTGCTCTATGGCTCTGACAATGTGGTCTTGTCCTGTGTTTTGTTATGTTTTGGATGTGTAACCCAAGCATTTCTGAAAACGTTTTTTGTGTCATCCTCAATTATTTAAAATGTATTATACACGCGTGGTAGTGTCGTGTCAAATAAATCCTATCTATCTCTCTCTCTCCACATGTTGCATGTACACCCCTATTCTACGTTACTGTTTGTCCCAAAACAATGCAACTCCAATGTAGTGAGTAATACCGTAAGACTACACCTCAACACCATAGTACCCTCAACGCGCATCACTAAGCAAAGGATCCTGGGACTAAACACCTCCCTCTGCAACTGGATCCTGGACTTCCTGACGGGCCGCCCCCAGGTGGTGAGGGTAGGTAGCAACACATCTGCCACGCTGATCCTCAACACTGGAGCTCCCCAGGGGTGCGTGCTCAGTCCCCTCCTGTACTCCCTGTTCACCCACGACTGCATGGCCAGGCACGACTCCAACACCATCACTAAGTTTGCAGACGACACAACAGTGGTAGGCCTGATCACCGACAACGACGAGACGGCCTACAGGGAGGAGGTCAGAGACCTGGCTGGGTGGTGCCAGAGTAACAACCTATCCCTCAACGTAATCAAGACTAAGGAGATGATTGTGGACTACAGGAAAAGGAGGACCGAGCACGTCCCCATTCTCATCGACGGGGCTGTAGTGGAGCAGGTTGAGAGCTCCAAGTTCCTTGGTGTCCACATCAACAACAAACTAGAATGGTCCAAACACACCAAGACAGTCGTGAAGATGGCATGACAAAGCCTATTCCCCCTCAGGAAACTAGAAAGATTTGGCATCTCACGAAATCGACCCCACAAGTGTCAGGAGACTGTCTGAAGTTGGTGCTGTCAATGTGCCAACTTCTGTTTGGTAGCTTCTGAACCGTTTGGGATACAAACGTTTTGCTCTACGACCCCCACAAGTGTCACAGGACTTGTCTGAAGGTAACTGGTACCGGATTTAAAAAACAAAGGGAAGTATGAAGGTAGTTTTGTGCCTACCCCCAAAAAGGGGTTAAATATGTGTAAAAAACAAACAGAATATTTCCTGAGTTTTGTTTAATGTCTCCTAGATTTAGGACAGACTCTTCAAAACATTGTTTGTAATGATAATTTTTTTTGCTGTGCTTTTTGCCATTTATGAATGTGTAATTCAATGTGTTTCTGTTGGCTTTAGTAGTAAAGTAGACCAACATGATCCCCATATTTTTTGGGATACCTAAAGGGGTCCTAAAATTCAAAATCAAACAGCTAAATGATCCATAGCATGACTATCTTAAAACAATTCCATATGTCAGCTTAGCACCCCCCCTCCCCCAACATCTTAGACTTTAAGGAATTAACAGCCAATGTTTACTTTTTTATTTGGGGCTATGACAGTCAATTGCAAATTTGCAAATTAGTCTGACTGTCAGAATGGTGTATTGGAGGCGAAGTCAAGTGCAGGAGAGCAGATACAATGAACAGGCGCACTTTTATTATAGTTCCAAAAACGAGAGCACTACATGAAACAAACGTGCTCAAAAAACGGAACATAAAAGTAGAGCACGTAAACTAACACTACCTTACATGAAAACAATTACACACAAAACATGATGGGAAACAGAGGGTAAAATACAAGTAGCTTAATTGGGGAAATGTAAACCAAGTGTGTATGGAAACAAGACAAGACAAATGGATATACGAAAAATGGAGTGGCGATGGCTAGAAAGCCGGTGACGTCGATCGCCGAACGTCGCCCGAACAAGGAGAGGGGCTGACTTCGGCAGAAGTCGTGACACTGACATAATGTATCTTACCTCACCACCACTAATGAGATGGGTGTGCATGTCGCGCCGCAGCTTGTCAAAGTCAGGGGGCGTGGTCGACAGTGCGCTCCTCATCTCTGCTGTCACATCCAACCTGGATGGATATTTGATTTTATTGAAGACGAGAGCACTGAATCCAGCTTCACACAGATATGAGCTGGCAAAGGGTACCATGATTTTTATGGTGCTTTCAAGACAACTGGATACACTGAAAACACGAGGTCAAATCATGATGTCAGTGATCATCCGGTCGGAAAGTCGGATCTCTAGAAAGGGGCCCGTTGGAATTCCCGAGTTGGATGACCATTCAAATAGATTTTCCCCAGTCTGAGCTTGATTTTCAGAAGTCAGAGATTTCAGAGTTCTCAGTTGTTTGTAAAGATGCATTAATGCTTAGAGGGAGACGGCAGGGTCTTCCCTTTGAGTCAGGAACCAAAACTCCTCCATAGTCACCTGTGAATGCATTCGTCACATGACAGCTCGATCAGCTGTTCGATTTTCACTTTGATTTGGAAGAGTTGCCCTCGGTGTATCATACAATGCGTACATATGGCAGAGGGAGACACAATCATAACTAGAGTGCAGAGGCCTGCCCGCCATCCCACCATTGATGGAGCCCCATCTGTGCAAAAGCCCACCATTCGATTCCATGGAATCTGTTTTTCATCAATATAGCCATGCAGCACACTGAACTGTGCCGCTTCATGCTTGGGAATAGTGAAACAGAACAATATGTCCCCGTGAATAGCATCCTCCGATTTGTATAGTGAACCAAAGTCAATGCATGGGCACCTCAGCCCTCACAACTAACGTCCACTTGGAGAGCATAGGCTGGGGTTTTCTTGAGTCGTTCAGTCAGAGTTTCTCTTGATTGCTAGCAATAGCATAAATTCTTTGTTTAACAGTGTTATCTGACAAAACTATTGATGTGAGTTTCTGAGAGTAGTGGTGTGTGGGTAAAATAACTGGGGAAGCCAAGCCCCCCCCCCCCCCCCAAAAAAGCCATATTACAACCTATGTGTTGTGATAATGGAGACAATAGGAAGACACAGTGGCAGAATACATAACCACACCTTTGTTTTATCACAAAACTGAATAGCACCCCCTGTCCAGGGAAGTCCACAAAGCATATTGCATATACAGTAACAGACAGTTACATGACCTACAGTATGGTCAAGCAAGTTAATGTTTCCGACACTATTGATTTAGAACCACAGAGTTACCGCAAGTCGCAAAGAAAACAGGAGCTGCCTCCACTATTCCAGCACCATTTCAACTTCAACATTTCAACATCAAATCACCTCTGCTTAGTCTAATACAGTGACAACTAAAAGATACCAAAAACAATTTAGTCCAATCAACGTAAGCAAAACATGGTGTGGCTGTCCAGGGTTCTGATTTATGTGTGTGCATGCGTGTGTGTGTGTGCGTGCGTTCACATTCGTGCAAGTAGAAAAAGAGAAAGGGGCCAGAGTTCCCGAGTTGGAATTCCGAGTTGGAAGACCGTTCAAGTAGATCATCATGGTGTCACGACCCCTAGTTTGGGAACAGTTGATTTAACTGTTAACTCTGGTGATACAGGGCTCCCGAGTGGCGCAGTGGTCTAAGGCACTACATCTCAGTGCTAAAGGTGTCACTACAGTCCCTGGTTCGATTCCAGTTTGTATCACAACCGGCCATGATTGGGAGTCCCATAGGGTGGTGCACATTTGTCCCAGCGTCATCCGGGTTAGGGTTTGGCTGGGTAAGAATTTGTTCTTAACTGACTTGCCTAGTTAAATATAGGTTACATTTAAAAAAAATACAGAATTGCAAAGTTGTGCATTGTCTGCGTAGCAGTGAAAATCAATGCTGTGCTCTCTGATAACACTGCCAAGGGGTAACATACAGTATATATGTCACGTTCCTGACCTGTTTTCTGTTGTTTTGTATGTGTTTAGTTGGTCAGGGCGTGAGTTGGGGTGGGTATTCTATGTTGTGTGTCTAGTTCGTCTGTTTCTGTGTTCAGCCTAATATGGTTCTCAATCAGAGACAGCTGTCAATCGTTGTCCCTGATTGAGAATCATATATAGGTGGCTTGTTTTGTGTTGGGGATTGTGGGTGGTTGTTTCCTGTCTTTGTGTTTTGTCTGCACCAGATAGGACTGTCTCGGCTTTCACGTTTGTTGTTTTGTAATGTTTGTTAATGTTCATCGTTTATTGTTTAATTAAACATGTTGAACACTAACTGCGCTGCATTTTGGTCCTCTCCTTCATCCCAGGAAGAAAGCCGTTACAGAACCACCCACCAAACCCGGATCAAGCAGCGTGAGAACGGGCAGCAGCGACAGCAGCAGCGGTACCAGGAGGAATGGTCATGGAAGCAAATATTGAACGGAGAAGGACCCTGGGCTAAGGTTGGAGAATATCGCCGCTCTCGGGAAGAGATGGAGGCAGCTAAAGCCCAGGAGCGGTGGTATGAGGAGGCAGCACGGAAGCGTGGCTGGAAGCCCGTGAAGAAACCCCAAAAATTTATTGGGGAGGGGGGGGGGGGGGGGGCTAAAGGGTAGTGTGGCGAAGGTAGGTAGGAAACCTGCGCCCACTTCCCATGCTTACCGTGGAGAGCGGGAGTACGGGCAGACACCGTGTTATGCGGAAGAGCGCACGGTGTCTCCTGTACGGGTGCATAGCCCGGTGCGGGTTATTCCACCTCCCCGCACTGGGCGGGCTAGAGTGAGCATTGAGCCAAGTGCCATGAAGCCGGCTCTACATATCTGGCCTCCAGTACGTCTCCTCGGGCCGGTGTACATGGCACCAGCCTTACGCATGGTGTCCCCGGTTCGCCAACACAGCCCAGTGCGGGTTATTCCACCTCCCCGCACTGGATGGGCTACGGGGAGCATGCAACCAGGTAAGGTTGGGCAGGCTCAGTGCTCAAGGGAGCCAGTACGCCTGCACGGTCCGGTATATCCGGCGCTACCTTCCCGCTCCAGCCCAGTACCACCAGTGCCTACACCACGCACCAGGCTTCCAGTGCGTCTCCAGAGCCCTGTTCCTCCTCCACGCACTCTCCCTGTGGTGCGTGTCTCCAGCCCAGTACCTCCAGTTCCGGCACCACGCACCAAGCCTCCTGTGTGTCTCCAGAGCCCTGTACGCACTGTGCCTTCTCCCCGCACTCGCCCTGAGGTGCGTGCCCTCAGCCCGGTACCACCAGTGCCGGTACCACGCACCAGGCCTATAGTGCGCATCGAGAGTCCAGTGTGCCCTGTTCCTGCTCCCCGCACTAGCCTTGAGGTGCGTGTCTCCAGTCCGGTACCATCAGTTCCGGCACCACGCACCAGGCCTACTGTGCGCCTCAGCAGGTCAGAGTCGGCCGTCTGCCCAACGCCGCCTGCACTGCTCGTCTGTCCAGCGCCGTCTGAGCTGCCTGCCTGCCCAGCGCCGTCTGAACTGCCTGCACTGCTCGTCTGCCCAGCGCCGTCTGAGCCATCCGTCTGCCCAGCGCCGTCTGAGCCATCCGTCTGCCCAGCGCCATCTGAGCCATCTGTCTGCCCAGCGCCATCTGAGTCATCCGTCTGCCACGAGCCATTAGAGCCGCCCGTCTGTCCCGAGCCATTAGAGCCGTCCGTCAGTCAGGAGCCGCTAGAGCCGTCCGTCAGTCAGGAGCTGCCAGAGCCGCCAGCCAGTCAGGAGCTGCCAGAGCCGCCAGCCAGTCAGGAGCTGCCAGAGCCGCCAGCCAGTCAGGAGCTGCCAGAGCCGCCAGCCAGTCAGGAGCTGCCAGAGACGCCAGCCAGTCAGGAGCTGCCAGAGACGCCAGCCAGTCAGGAGCTGCCAGAGACGCCAGCCAGTCAGGAGCTGCCAGAGACGCCAGCCAGTCAGGAGCTGCCAGAGACGCCAGCCAGTCAGGAGCTGCCAGAGACGCCAGCCAGTCAGGAGCTGCCAGAGCCGCCAGCCAGTCAGGAGCTGCCAGAGCCGCCATACAGTCATGAGCTGCCCTACAGTCATGAGCTGCCCTACAGTCATGAGCTGCCCTACAGTCATGAGCTGCCCTCCAGTCATGAGCTGCCCTCCAGTCATGAGCTGCCCTCCAGTCATGAGCTGCCCTCCAGTCATGAGCTGCCCTCCAGTCATGAGCTGCCCTCCAGTCATGAGCTGCCACCCAGTCCGGAGCTGCCACCCAGTCCGGAGCTGCCACTCAGTCCGGAGCTGCCATTCAGTCCGGAGCTGCCATTCAGTCCGGAGCTGCCATTCAGTCCGGAGCTGCCATTCGTCCTGAGCTGCCTCTCTGTCCGGAGTTGCCCCTCTGTCCTGAGCTACCTCTCTGTCCTGAGTTGCCCCTCTGTCCTGAGCTACCTCTCTGTCCTGAGCTACCTCTCTGTCCTGAGCTACCTCTCTGTCCTGAGCTACCTCCTAAATCATGTGGGGGCCTTGGTGAAGGTTCCTGGACCATGGTCGGGGGCGAGGGTCGCCACTCAAAGGACGCTAAGGAGGGGGACAAAGACAGTGGTGGAGTGGTGTCCTCGTCCACCGCCGGAGCCGCCACCGCGGACAGATGCCCACCCAGACCCTCCCCTTGAGTTTTAGGGGTGCGCCCGGAGTTCGCACCTTGAGGGGGGGGGGGGGTTCTGTCACGTTCCTGACCTGTTTTCTGTTGTTTTGTATGTGTTTAGTTGGTCAGGGCGTGAGTTGGGGTGGGTATTCTATGTTGTGTGTCTAGTTCGTCTGTTTCTGTGTTCAGCCTAATATGGTTCTCAATCAGAGACAGCTGTCAATCGTTGTCCCTGATTAAGAATCATATATAGGTGGCTTGTTTTGTGTTGGGGATTGTGGGTGGTTGTTTTCTGTCTTTGTGTTTTGTCTGCACCAGATAGGACTGTCTCGGCTTTCACGTTTGTTGTTTTGTAATGTTTGTTAATGTTCATCGTTTATTGTTTAATTAAACATGTTGAACACTAACTGCGCTGCATTTTGGTCCTCTCCTTCATCCCAGGAAGAAAGCCGTTACAATATATGACAAAGAAAATAACATGGTGTACATCCCAGACCTGAAGAAGATGTAAGAACAAAAATATAAATGAGGAAAATATATTGAAATAATGTGTATATATATATATATATATATATTGGAAATCATGCAGACAATCTATCTGTGATATTAGCTAATCTGCCCAACCTTCTTTCAATTAGTGGAATAATTCATAAAGAAGCAAAAATATTAGCATTTGAATTATTTGTCAGTTTTCAATGACACGTGGATGAAAAAAAACACAATATTTAAAAAAAACTAAGATGTGTATTAAAAGTGGCTGTGTGTGGTGGTGATGATGATGATAGAAGAATAAAAGCCCTGAACGGAGACAGCAAGCACATCCGTGTCACGCCCTGATCTGTTTCACCTGTCCTTGTGATTGTCTCCACCCCCACCAGGTGTCGCTTATTTCCCCCGGTGTATTTATCCCTGTGTTTCCTGTCTCTATGCCAGTTCGTCTTGTATGTTTAAGTCAAACAGTGTGTTTTTTCCCCCTGCTCCTGCTTCTTCTATTCTCTTTTGCTAGTCCTCCTGGTTTTGACCCTTGCCTGATTCTGTTACCTGCCTGCCTTGACCTCGAGCCTGCCAGCCACTCTGTACCTCCTGGACTCTGAACTGGTTTTGACCGTTTGCCTGTCCACGACCATTCTCTTGCCTACCCTTTTGAATTATAATAAATATCAAAGACTCTAACCATCTGCCTCCCGTGTCTGCATCTGGGTCTCGCCTTGTGCCCTTATAATCAGCCTCTTCTAACCAGACATCCAGTAGTAGAGGGTCGGAACCTAAGAATCAGCTTAAGTATATTGGTGAGGGCACTCACAGCCGACCGCTCCAAATAACACAAACACACACACACTTTAAAAAGTATTTTGAAGGCCCCCTCGTTATAAGCTCCAATTCTTTACATTCAAATGTCATCATTATTATTGTCATCTGAAATTGAAAATAGCCCACAATATTTTACATTCAACAATGCCTAATTCATTTTGATCCAGTAGTAGGATCAATCAAGTAGGGGGAGTGATTTATTTTTTATACAAACACTACCGTAAACACGCTAGCTAAATGCATCACATTGCCCCAGCAGCCTAACTACAGTCTTAACTGGCTTCCACCTTGGTGTACAGTGCACAGACTTTAGAGTGCTACCTTGTTTATTTTGCCAGGCGGCATCAATGTCATAGATTGTGTTGAGTGGTCTACTGCGGAACCGAGGATAAAATACATAACATTTTCTGGTCACGTTTAACCGAGGGACAACAACATTTACATGTGCCAACTCAAACGGTACTCATAAAACATACCAAAGATTTTTTATAACTAACCCAAGATACAGTAGACCAGAGCCTGTCATTTCCAATGGGAGCAAATTAATCATAGTGGGCAGAACAACCAAGGAGGTGGGCAGCACAAGCTAGTGAGATCCCCTGGCACGTTCTAGAATCTATCTGTTTCTGTTAGGGAACACCTACTCTGTGATGTGTGCGTGTGCACTAACTACATTGCCCTTGCACTCCTTCTAAACAACACCATTTTTAAAAACTTTGACGAAGGGTAAAGTCGACAAAACGCAGTCCACTCTGTTTGTTACAGATTCTAGTTTTGGAAACAGAAAACGGAGATCAAATTGATCAGAAGATTAGCAGAATGACGCCCAAAATCCGTCTCACTCCGCCTTCTCCCACTGCCGGCCAGTGGGTTCCCTCTCATCACCATTTGGTAGTTAAGTGGAAACGCCAACCTGATGCTTCACTTCAATATCCGGCTCATTGTTCTATCTGTGAACGTACCTTTTGACCAATTTCAAAGATAATCTGCTAACTCTGAGTTGGTATTAAATACGAGTGACTTCCCTTAGCGAGCTGCGGACCCAAAAAAACGATATTGTTTTGCTCTACAGCATTGTACTCGGACTCTGCTTACAAGACCAAGCATGCTGGCTACCTAGCGAATGTGACAACACAAACAACTACAGCAGAGCAAACACAAACGGCCTAGCGCTACTGAGTGCAGCTATAGAACTCTACAGTACCATTCGTGGACAGGGACACGCTTTGTGCAGCCACATAGAAATACATGGTTTAAACCATGACAGAGAGGTGGGGGTGTTTGTTTCAATTGGAAGCTTTTATTTTCCTATTTACCACTGCATTTTACACAAATAGGAGAATGGTTAAATTAGTGTCATTTAGGGGAGCTAATCTCTTATTCAGGGGAGCTGAGCCCCCTCTGCCTCCCCCGTAATTCACACAACGCCACGATGGTGTAATGAGAAGAGCTTTAACTTGGTCAACGTAAGGGCTGGTTGTAAACTGATTCGCGCCAATTGGATGTATCCATTGCAGAACTAAACAAATATGAATGAGTTTATTCTTTTCTGTGGCATAAATCGTTTGCTGTATGTTATATTTGGTTATGAATATGCTGATTTCAGATATTATGACTAATGACTAATTGGTCAATATGTAAACCATTGCAGTAGTCTAGTCTATTAGCAGTGGCGGTTCTAGCTTGTATGGCTCCCGGGGCGAACCTTCAGCGTCATTCTGCACTAACTGTCATTTTTATTCAGACATTTGGAACAGCACAAATAAATAATCATAACATTTTAAAACAATATAAATATAAAAATATATACAAAAAATAAAAATCAGACTCATAAATATCAAAGAAGTTGTAGCAAAGACAAATCGAAACAAATTTGTGTTGATTTGGCACTCGAGCATCAATACATTACCCATCCCCCAACACTGTCAACCAAGAGTCAAGACTAAACCAATTCACCTTGGTGGTGTGCAGACTGGTTTTATATTATTCTTAACAATTTTGCACAAACCAGAAACAAATGAAACAATATGTCTGTGAAACTATATATTCACAGTTAATACTGAATGAATTGTGGTTTATTTGGTAGCATTTCGTAGTGTGACTGATTTTACTAATTGCATTAGTACTGTACAAAGTTAGAGGTGTGCTATTTGATAGACTCCCGCACTCCCCCTACCTCGGGCTTCCAGTGGGGAGGCCCGAGGTCAACCTACCCCCGCCACCCTGTGGCGAGACCTGAGGTCAACCTACCCCCGCCCCCCTCCCCATCTCGTACTTCTGAGTGGGACACCTTCCCAGGCAGTAGCCTGCCTAGCTCACAAACTAGAATCATGGCGCCCACTCTGACAAGGTTAATTGACCCACAGTCCCACACGGTGACATGATATCATTGACGTGACGTGCAAATGAGAGATAGAAAACCGATCGCGCAAATGTCACCATTCCAAATGTTTTGGTGCGGGCGCCCTGTGCCACCCCCGGCAAGATGCCTGGGCGGCTGCCCATGTCACCTTGACCTCAATCCGCCACTGTCTATTAGACTACTGTTATTGAGAGGAAACGATGAGAAAATGTAAAAGAAGAAATCAGTGTTGCCTATATGCAGATAAACCATGCCGGATATTTTGTAGCCAGTGTCCCTCCAGTTAGGAGATATCGTACAAGTCATGGTAGTCCGACATGTATGACATCCCCTCCGGGAAGCCTGCATCCGTGTTGCCCCATTTCTCTGTCTTTGGTGGTGCTCAAACCCATGTTCCTGTGACACAGGGTTTCCACTGTGGCATCAGCACACAAGCATCTACCCACCGGGTTTGGCAAGAACATGGGCAACAGTGGGCATCGTAGAGGTCTGCCATGGCACAGGCAGCTACACAGATGGATCAGCTGACTCAGGATCCAGTTCAGGCCCTGTTTATGATGACAAAGAGGGCATTGAAGAGGTTGTAGGTACAGTATACCCCCAGGAGCACGAGGAAGCAGTAGGTGGCACCTGGTAGGTGGCTAACTGCTTCCCCCCCACTGGGGGCTCTTCCCCTCCATTGGGGGCTCCTCCGTAGGACTCTTCCTGGCTGTTTACCAGGTCCCCCGAAGCCCACCGTACTGAAGGCCACAAAGCAGAATTACAGGGACTCGATGTAGCTCCAGCCCTCCATGGCTGAGTAGGGAGTGGAAGCACCACACGCCAACACCAGAGTAGCAGCAAAAAGTACGAGAGTGATGGAATACACAGAAGGCCTCCACCCCTCTTTCCCACCATCCTAGTCTCTTTCCTCGTCTCCAACTTCACCCTCTGTTATTATGTCAGGCCACTTTGATAAGACTTTGACTTAATCTCCGGAATCACACTATTCCAATCAGCCATGTAGAGGCAAACAAAAGATATGTGGTGCTCAAAACATGACATTTTCGTACATTACGCTTCGTACATCATACAGGAAGAAGCTGTGTGGTCCACTGGCAATGTGTCCAAGGAGTCGACCATCTCCCACAACAAGAGCCTGGAAGGAAACATATGAAAGATGCATGTCTCCGTTAGGGAACGCCTACTTTGTGAAGTTCTCCCCTAAATTGTTTCTGCCACGAGTTGTTTCCATTCCCATTCTGTTTTCTTTAATCGTTATAATACCACTCATGCACTATTTTTGGACCACTTCAGAATTCAGTCAGTTTCAAGTTATTTTTTTGTCGCCGGTGTCAACTGATTATTTTGATATACAACAATTTCATTGTGGTTTCTGAGGCTCCGCTAAAATATTGTTTTGAGGCAGGGGATCCGGTAACCGGGGTGCATATCCTATTGCTTTCTCCAATCACCTAAAATCAGTGATTACCTTACGGAAGAGAGGAGGGAAGGATGCGTTTTTGAACAAACCCCCTTGAGACACCATCACATCAGTTCCTTCCATTATAATCGCACAACATCATTGCCCGACCTCACTAATGCTCTTGTGGCTAACAGGAAGCAAGTCCCCACAGAAATGTTTCAACATCTAGTAGAAATCTTCCCAGAAGAGTGGAAGCTGTTATGGCAGCAAAGGGAGGACCAACTCCATATGAATGACCATGATTTTGGAATGAGATGTTCGACAAGCACGTGTCCACATACTCTTGGTCATGGAATGTATGCTGTGCTCAAAACATGTTATTATCTCTGTGTAGGTCATAAAGAGCATAAATCTGCTCAGCTGTGATGATCTCTCTGACATCGTCAGTGTGATTTACAATAGTATGTTTGGCTTTCTTTGAGACACTTTCGGTCAGAGCTTTGTACATCATACAGCAAGAGGTTATGTGGTTCACTTGAGGACGGTGTGGCTAACTGGGAAGGTATTCAATGAGCCAGACCATCTCCCACAGCAAGAGCCTGGATGGAAGCATATGAAAGATGCTTATCCTATTGCTTTCTTCAATCACCTACAGATCAGTGATTACCTTACGGAAGAGAGGGGGGAACAATGCATTTTTGAACAAACCCCCTTGAGACACCATCACATCAGTTCCTTCCATTATTTTCCGCATATTTTCAGGAACACTCAAATTATAAGACTATAATGTGTTTGGTAGAGTCGCGCAAAATATGTATGTTGTCCATGCCCAGTGAGGCTCTCCATGGTGCTGTTGAAGAGACATGGCGCTCCACCAACACTCCGTCAAAGCCATCTAACATAAATCATGTAGCCTATACGGTTAAAAGAGTATGTAGCCTCTGTAGTTTTTTCTGCAGCCTACAGGGCGACCAAATTTATGACAACATCATGAGCCAGGCACTTTTAGCATCATGCGTGTTTCTGATCAAATAGCCTAAATGGCGCAAATCCTGTCTTGGAGCTCAACGAACAATTCCTTCGACCTCATGGCTTGGTTTTTGCTCTGAGATGCACTGTCAAAAGTGGGACCTTATATAGACAAGTGTGTGCCTTTCCAAATCATGTCCAATTAATTGAATTTACCACAGGTGGACGCCAATCAAGTTGTAGAAACATCTCACGGATGATCAATGGAATCTGGATGCACCTGAGCTCAATTTCGAGTCTCATAGCAAAGGGTTTGAAATTATTTCTGTTTTTATTTGTAATACATTTTCAAACATTTCTAAAACCTGTTTTCGCTTTGTCACTATGGGGTGTTGTGTGTCGATTATTGAGGGAAAAAAATGTATTCAATGCATTTCAGAATAAGGCAGTAAGGTAAGAAAATGTTGAAAAAGTCAAGGGGTCTGAATACTTTTCCAATGCGCTGTTTCCCCACCCATCTACCCATAAGCCCCACCCTCCACACCAGTCACCTCCTCATCACTCCTGTCACTTTCACAGAGCTGCAGGAGCGTATCAAGAAACTGAAGATCAAGGCACCAGGGGAGGACACCAGCAAAAGTTCCTTGGGGTCACATTCCAAGAAAATATCCATGAATCCCTAAAGAGTGACTGGAGAACGAGGGAAGTAAGTGCCTGAACCACCTTAGGGTACTCTGCAGAAGAAAAGGAGGAGCCACGGCCGGGACAGTCATCAGATTGTGTCAGAGCTACATCCGGCCACTCTTTGAGTATGCCTTGGGAAACGTGGGGAGGTCTCACGTCAGAAAACTTCAGACCATTGCCATGAAGATGGTATACAAACTCCTCACGTAAACAAACACACACTGCATACATTAACTTTCAGATCTGAGAACTGAAGAGGAGAGGGATGGCTGTTCTGGGGCGCAGGTTTACCCTCAGGTTGGTGGACAATCCATCTCTGAAGCCCATGATTCAGGAGGGACAAGCTGACCCGCCAAGGTTTTTTAATCCAGCACCCCTCTCTCTGTGCTACCTAAATAGTGAGCATTTTTATCACTTCTAAACCACTTTCAAACCCATTTCAGAGTGGATATCTCATGCGTTTTATTGTGATTGTAGCCACTCTTATTCCTGCCGATATTTTAACACGTGGTTTTTAACCCCTAGACCTACTTTAAACCACTTTTAAACTCACCTGTCCAGGATGGTGGGTCCCTGCAATAGAAGCTGACATTTTAACAACCTAAACCACAGTTTTACTTCACTGCAAGTTGATTTTTTCTTTCATATAACTCTTATTAACGCTAGAGGCTGACATTATACACATTTTTACTATCCAAACCCATTTCAAACCACCTATGGACGCAGATACTCCCAGCTTTTAAGAACGTTTTACATTTGAAAAATAAAAATACATATAATCCTCTTTTTAAAATATCTATACTTACCTGCAGTGGCCTTTTAACCTCTCTGGGGTCGCGGGACGCTAGCGTCCCACTTGACAAGCACCCCCAACCCCCCCCCCACTGATTAGCATCGCTAGCATAGCGTCACAATTAAATAGTAGCATCTAAATATCATTAAATCACAAGTCCAAGACACCAAATGAAAGATACAGATCTTGTGAATAAAGCCACCATTTCAGATTTTTAAAATGTTTTACAGGGAAGACAAAATATGTAAATCTATTAGCTAACCACGTTAGCAAAAGACACCACTTTTCTAACTCCATCAGTTTCTTACTCCATCAGGTGCTATCACCAATTCGGCCAAATAAAGATATTGATAGCCACTAACCAAGAAAAAACCTCATCAGATGACAGTCTGATAACATATTTATTGTATAGGATAGGTTTTGTTAGAAAAATGTGCATATTTCAGGTAGAAATCATAGTTTACAATTGCACCCACCATCACAACTCGATTAGAATAAATACAGAGAGCAACGTGTATTACCTAATTACTAATCATAAAACATTTCTTAAAAATACACAGCTCACAGCAATGGAAAGACACAGATCTTGTGAATTCAGACAATATTTCAGATGTTCTAAGTGTTTTACAGCGAAAACACAATAAATCGTTATATTAGCATACCACATGTGCAAACGTTACCCGAGCATTGATTCAAGCCAAAGAGAGCGATAACGTAATCATCGCCAAAATATATTAATTTTTTCACGAACCTTCTCAGAATTCTTCCGATGACACTCCTGTAACATCATATTACAACATACATATAGAGTTTGTTCGAAAATGTGCATATTTAGCCACAAAAAACCGTGGTTATACAATGACAATACTAGCAAAACTAGCCTGAAAATGTCGGGCGCCATTTTGGACAGTGATCTGGCGTAATGAATAACTAATCGTAAACTTTACTAAAAAATATAGGGTGGACAGCAATCGAAAGACAAATTAGTTCTTAATGCAATCGCTGAATTACATTTCTAAAATTATCCTTACTGTGCAATACAGGGTTCGCCAAGCGAAGCTATACCAAAAAAAATGGCGGAATATGCGTTTAAAATTTTTCGACAGAACAACGATTTATCATCTTAAATATTTCTTATTTTGAGGTGATCTTCCATCAGAATCTTGGGCAATGTATCCTTTCTTGGGTCTAATCTTCTTTTGGTCGAAAGATGTCCTCTTGTCCGTCGAAATGCCCACTAACGTTCGACCGGGACCCCGAAACGTGCCCGGCGCTTCAAAGTGCATCACAAAGCAATGCCTCAAAATCGCACTAAACGGATATAAATTGCTATAAAACGGTTTAAATTAACTACCTTATGATGTTTTTAACACCTATAACGAGTAAAAACATGACCGGCGATATATTACTGGCTAAACAACAGCTTGGAAAGAGAGCAGGTCCGACGTCCATCGTGCGTCAGGCGCAGGGAGCAAAAGAACGGTACATCCGGTCTTTGGCCTTTTATACAGGCCCTGATTGCGCAATCGACTCCATTCAAATTGTCACCACTTACTGACATCTAGAGGAAGGCGTGGGCAGTGTTTGTATCCTCATAGCATTTACAGGACATTAAAACTGACCTGGGACCAGAGGCCAAGATTTCTGAAATCTCACTCCATATCAGGAAAAGTGCTGTAGAATGAGTTCTGTTCCACTCAGAGACATAATTCAAACGGCTATAGAAACTAGAGAGTGTTTTCTATCCAATAATAACAATAATATGCATATTGTACGAGCAAGAATTGAGTACTAGGCAGTTTAATCTGTAGAGCAAATTATGCTAATGCGAAACAGCACCCCCTATATCCCCAAATCATTCATAGGCCTACTTACCCAAAGTGGCCTTTTAACATGCATACCTACCTAATGACTTACCTGAATATTTACCTGAGATCCAGACCACAATGTAGACGGTATGTTGCTGCAGAAGACATGCGCATATGTGATAAGGTGCGTCTCGGTGAGAGGTGTAGGAGGCGCAGGAGAGCAGGGATTTCTGAGAAGCGTGTTTAATATATAATTATATATACATAGTCCACCAATACAAAATTGGCACAGACGAAAATCCAAAACTACGCTCTCGAAGGAACAGAAACTCGTGCAAACACACGGAGGAACAACCACAGTTCCGACACTACATACAAGTTCCTAAATAGTGAAAACAATACAGAAACTCGTGCCAAACGCACGGAGGAACAAACTCAGTTCCGAAAATAAACTAAACGTGCGTAATAACGAAAACAAGAAACATCAAAGATAATCGAGGGCAAAATACACACAAGCTTAATCCCGCACGAAATAAGGCAGGTAACAGGTGCCCTATATACACACAGAAATAAACGCAATTGAAACCAGGTGTGAAAAGGAACACAGACAAAACAACCAGAAAAGGAAAAAGGGATCGGTGGCGGCTAGTAAACCGGCGACGTCGAGCGCCGCATGAACAGGGAGAGGAGTTACCTTCGGTAGAAGTCATGACAGTACCCCCCTCCTGACGCGCGGCTCCCGCAGCGCGACAACGCCGGCCTCGAGGACGACCCGGAGGACGAGGCGCAGGGCGATCCGGATGGAGGCGGTGAAACTCCCTTAGCATAGGTGGATCCAGTACGTCCTCCACCGGCACCCAGCATCTCTCCTCCGGACCGTACCCCTCCCAGTCCACGAGGTACTGAAGACCCCCAACCCGACGCCTCAAGTCCAGTATGGACCGAACTGCATACGCCGGCGCCCCCCCGATGTCCAGGGGGGGCGGAGGGATCTCCCGCACCTCATCTTCTTGAAGCTGACCAGCCACCACCGGCCTGAGGAGAGACACATGAAACGAGGGGTTAATACGGTAATAAGGGGGGAGCTGTAACCGATAACACACCTCGTTTATTCTCCTCAGGACTTTGAATGGCCCCACAAACCGCGGACCCAGCTTCCGGCAGGGCAGGTGGAGGGGCAGGTTTCGGGTCGAGAGCCAGACCCGGTACACACCGGGGCCTCGCTGCGGTGGCGGTCGGCACTGGCCTTCTGCCGCCCTTCGGCCCGTTTAAGGTACCCGTGGGCGGCCTCACAGGTTTCCCTTGAGCGTCTCACCCAATCGTCCACCACAGGAGCCTCGGTCTGGCTCTGATGCCATGGTACCAGGACCGGCTGATAGCCCAACACACATTGGAAAGGCGACAGGTTCGTAGATGAGTGGCGGAGTGAGTTCTGGGCCATCTCTGCCCAGGGGATGTACTTCGCCCACTCCCCTGGCCGGTCCTGGCAATACGACCGCAGAAACCTACCCACATCCTGGTTCACTCTTTCCACCTGCCCATTACTCTCGGGGTGAAACCCAGAGGTAAGGCTGACCGAGACCCCCAAACGTTCCATGAACGCCTTCCACACCCTGGACGTGAACTGGGGACCCCGATCAGAAACAATATCCTCAGGCACCCCGTAGTGCCGGAAGACGTGAGTAAACAGGGCCTCCGCCGTCTGTAGGGCTGTAGGGAGACCGGGCAAAGGGAGGAGACGACAGGACTTAGAAAACCGATCCACAACGACCAGGATCGTGGTGTTGCCCTGTGATGGTGGCAGATCGGTCAAGAAGTCAACCGACAGGTGTGACCAAGGCCGCTGTGGAACGGGAAGGGGTTGTAACTTCCCTCTGGGCAGGTGCCTAGGAGCCTTGCACTGAGCGCACACTGAGCAGGAGGACACATAAACCCTCACGTCCTTGGCTAAAGTGGACCACCAGTACTTCCCACTAAGACATCGCACCGTCCTACCGATCCCCGGGTGACCAGAGGAGGGGGACGTGTGAGCCCACCAAATTAGCCTGTCTCTAACCTCCAGCGGAACGTACACCCGTCCCGCTGGACACTGTGGTGGAGTAGGCTCAACACGCGATGCTCGCTCAATGTCTGCGTCCACCTCCCACCTCACAGGTGCCACTAGACAAGAAGCCGGGAGGATGGGCGCAGGATCGATGGCCCGCTCCTCCGTATCATATAGTCGGGACAGTGCGTCTGCCTTAGTGTTCTGGGAGCCTGGTCTATAGGAGATGGTAAACCTAAATCGGGTGAAAAACATGGCCCACCTTGCCTGACGAGGGTTCATTCTCCTCGCTGCCCGAATGTACACTAGATTACGGTGGTCAGTCCAGATGAGAAAAGGGTGTTGGGCCCCCTCAAGCCAATGTCTCCACACCTTCAGGGCTCTGACAACAGCCAGCAGCTCCCGATCCCCCACGTCATAGTTTCGCTCCGCCGGGCTGAGCTTCCGAGAAAAGAAAGCACAGGGGCGGAGCTTCAGTGGCGTACCCGAGCGCTGGGAGAGCACGGCTCCAACCCCAGCCTCGGATGCGTCCACCTCCACTATGAATGCCAAAGAGGGGTCCGGATGCGCCAGCACGGGAGCCGAGGTAAAAAGAGCCTTCAGGCGACCAAAAGCCCTGTCCGCCTCAGCCGACCACCCCAGACGCGCCGGTCCCCCTTCAGCAGTGACGTAATGGGAGCAGCCACCTGCCCAAAACCCCGGATAAACCTCCGGTAGTAGTTGGCAAACCCTAAGAACCGCTGCACCTCCTTTACCGTGGTTGGAGTCGGCCAATTACGCATGGCTGCAATGCGGTCACACTCCATCACCAACCCCGATGTGGAAATGCAATACCCAAGGAAGGAGACGTCCTGTTGGAAGAACAAGCATTTCTCAGCCTTGACGTACAGGTCATGCTCCAACAGTCGCCCAAGTACCTTGCGCACCAGAGACACATGCGCGGCGCGTGTAGCGGAATAGACCAGAATATCATCGATGTAAACCACCACACCCTGACCGTGCAGGTCCCTGAGAATCTCGTCTACAAAAGATTGGAAGACTGCTGGAGCATTCTTCAACCCGTACGGCATGACGAGGTACTCATAATGGCCGGATGTGGTACTAAACGCTGTCTTCCACTCATCTCCCTTCCAGATACGCACCAAGTTATATGCACTCCTGAGATCCAGTTTTGTGAAAAACCTTGCTCCGTGAAATGACTCAATCGCCGTGGCAATGAGAGGTAGCGGGTAACTATACCCCACCGTGATGGAATTTAGACCTCTATAGTCAATGCACGGACGCAGACCTCCCTCCTTCTTCTTCACAAAAAAGAAACTCGAGGAGGCAGGTGAGATGGAGGGCCGAATGTACCCCTGCCCCAGAGATTCAGATATGTATGTCTCCATAGCCACCGTTTCCTCCTGGGACAGGGGATACACGTGACTCCTGGAAGTGCAGCGCCTACCAGGAGATTTATCGCACAATCCCCTCGTCAATGAGGTGGTAATTGGGTCGCCTTCTTTTTACAGAAGGCGATAGCCAAATCGGCATATTCTGAGGGAATGCGCACGGTGGAGACTTGGTCTGGACTTTCCACCGTTGTAGCACCGATGGAAATTCCTACACACCTGCCTGAGCACTCCTCCAACCACCCCTGTAGAGCCCTCTGTTGCCACGAAATCCTGGGGTTGTGACGGGCCAACCAGGGGATCCCCAACACCACCGGAAACGCAGGAGAATCAATGAGGAAGAGACTAATTCTCTCCTCATGACCCTCCTGCGTGACCATACCCAGTGGAGCCGTGGCCTCCCTGACTAGCCCTGACCCTAATGGTCGGCTATCTAAGGCGTGCACTGGGAAGGGTTTGTCAAGCTGAACAAGGGGGATCCCTAACCTGTGCGCTAAACCGCGGTCAATAAAATTCCCCGCCGCGCCTGAATCTACTAGCGCCTTATGCCGGGAAAGAGGGGAAAATTCAGGAAAAACAATCCATACATACATGTGACCAACAGGGGGCTCTGGGTGAGCCTGGTGCCGACTCACCTGAAGTGTCCGAGCAGTGCTCGGCCTGGCGTCTCGACTCCCTGGAGGACCCCCCCAGCACAGGTCAGCAGTGTGCCCTCTGCGACCACAGCTGGCACAGGAAAGGCCCCCTCCTCCGGTCGCCCTCGCTGCAGCACCTCCTAGCTCCATGGGTGTTGGAGTGGTGGAGCTGGGGGATGGAACTGACAGAGCCCGATCTGGACGTCCGCGGGTCGCCAGCAAGTTGTCCAACCGAATGGACATGTCGATCAACTGGTCCAAGGAGAGGGTGGTGTCTCTACAGGCCAGCTCCCTACGGACGTCCTCACGCAAAGTACACCTATAGTGATCGATCAAGGCCCTGTCGTTCCATCCCGCACCAGCGGCCAAGGTCCGGAACTCTAGAGCAAAGTCCTGAGCACTCCTCTTCTCCTGCCTCAGATGGAACAGCCGTTCACCCGCCGCTCGACCCTCAGGTGGGTGATCGAACACGGCCCGAAAGCGGCGGGTGAACTCTGGGTAGTGGTCCCTCGCCGAATCAGGATCGTTCCATACCGCGTTGGCCCACTCCAGGGCTTTACCTGAGAGACAGGAGACGAGGGCGTTCACGCTCTCACCTCCCGAAGGAGCCGGACGAACGGTCTCCAGGTATAGGTCCATCTGGAGTAAGAACCCCTGGCACCCGGCCGCCGTCCCATCGTACTCCCTCGGGAGGGCGAGTCGAATCCCACTGTGCTCAGGCAATGAAGGAGAGGGTAGTGGTACTGGTTGGGGTGTGGCTGATAAAGGTGTGGGAAGGCCACCTCTCTCCCATCTCTCCATCGTCGCCATCACCTGATCCATTGCGTTCCCCAGCCGGTGTAACACTGCCGTGTGGTGTTGAACTCGCTCCTCCACGGACCCTGGGAGTGAGTCTGCTCCTGCTGACTCCATATTTTTGGTGCGGGATTCTGTGATAAGGTGCGTCTCGGTGAGAGGTGTAGGAGTCAGGCGCAGGAGAGCAGGGATTTCTGAGAAGCGTGTTTAATATATAATTATATATACATAGTCCACCAATACAAAATTGGCACAGACGAAAATCCAAAACTACGCTCTCGAAGGAACAGAAACTCGTGCAAACACACGGAGGAACAACCACAGTTCCGACACTACATACAAGTGCCTAAATAGTGAAAACAATACAGAAACTCGTGCCAAACGCATGGAGGAACAAACTCAGTTCCGAAAATAAACTACACGTGCGTAATAACGAAAACAAGAAACATCAAAGATAATCGAGCGCAAAATACACACAAGCTTAATCCCGCACGAAATAAGGCAGGTAACAGGTGCCCTATATACACACAGAAATAAACGCAATTGAAACCAGGTGTGAAAAGGAACACAGACACAACAACCAGAAAAGGAAAAAGGGATCGTGGCGGCTAGTAAACCGGCGACGCCGAGCGTCGAGCGCCACCCGAACAGGGAGAGGAGTTACCTTCGGTAGAAGTCATGACAGCATAATCCTCTTTGCCTCTCCTGTTGAATGATGGAAACACCCCCAGTAATCTGAAGAACAAGTTTCCATCCCCTACTTTATATTTTTTATAAAGTCATTACACCTCCCCCAACCCCCTTGCCCTAAACCGGGTTTGTATCTTATTTCCAACCCTACCCCTTAACACTTTCCCCTAAACCGGGATTGTACCCTCTACCCAACCCCTCCTTCTCTATTTTATTTTATTATTTTCTTTACTTTACTTCTTTCTTTTTTTTAATTATCCATTAAAGTTTGTTTAAATCAAATCAAGTTGAGGAAGAAAAAATTATAATTCCACTACCCCCCGTTGTACCTTGCCAAACATGACCTCCACCAGACAGATACGTGGAGAAGAGGGATAGAAGAGGGCACGAAACTCCGAGTTGTACCTACCAATCCCAAAGTTCATATTTCTTTCTTGTGTTTATCTGTTCAGATTTTTGTTCACTGGATATACTGTATGGCAATATTCTTAAACGTGAGGCGCAAGAGGACAGTTGGCAATAGAAGACGTTATTGGTTACTAACTAACTTGGTTAGGTAAATGTTAGGTAAATGTCCTTAAGTCTTCTAAATAAAAGTGAGCGCTTCTAGCTAACTTTAACGACGTTCTCTTTTTATTGGTAGATGATTTTATTATTTTCCTGGCTTTTGAAATGGCACCGTTACTACGAGAGATGATGCTGTCATAGAGCATATGATCTGTAGAATGACTAGGCCTGTTAATCGAGCTAAAGAAGCATTTATGGCCTTTGTGATTTATTTTTGTTGGTATAGATTTGTTTTGATTGTTTTACTTTGCATATGCAATCATTAAGTTTTATTTAGATTTGACTCAACATTTTGGTTTTGTTTCTTTTATTTCTTCAGATTTGGTTTGGGGTTTTTCTTTGAGGTTTTCTGTTTAGATTGTAGAAGCTACAGACACCAGACTGCTAATATGATGATACTACAGTATGACACTACTCACCGCACTCCCATTGAGATATTACAGGAGGTTTGAATGGTCAACATAAGGTTTAGTTAGACTCCAAGATGGTCTGAAGGCCAAGAGGATGCAGTCTCCAGTATAAAACACCTCAGACGTTGGCCTTATTTTCATTCAAACTTGTGTGAAACATGAGGCAGAGGGGCTTTCAAGGTTTCAAAGATGGGAGACCTCCAGTTGAGGTACTGAAACAGTATTGTTTCATGTTAATAGGATCTAGGAGTTACTGATGAAACCCATAAGGAGTCTTCTAATACAGGTACTGCAGGAGGCAGTTTGCTACTTATGGACCTTCTTTCATCTGCCTTGCAGCCAACAAACACACAGTCACCCTGATAAACTGTGCCATTTTTTTTTTTTTTGAAATGTGCAATAACCTAAAAGCTTGGGTAAAAAAAAAAAGCTAAACCCAGGCATATTCAAGTGATGTTTTCAGACTTAAAATAAGAGGACTCTGTAATCGGGAAGAAGACTGGCAGTTGGTTTGACATCAAGCGAATATTCCTACATCTGTTTTTATCATATCTTGGTTGTGCACTTTTCATCACCAAGGCCTTTTCTTTGTAGGTTTGAGAATCTGTTGTGAGAGAAAATAACTGACTACAACAGCACCACAAGATCAGACAACTGGCTTTAGTTAGTTTCCTGCTGCAGCAGATCTAGGAACAGTTTACCCTTACACAGTCCTAACCTTCACCATAATGGGTGACACTTGTTTTAGAAAATTAGGGCCTTGTCTCCTGGACTTACAATAGAGATTCTCCATTGAGCATGATTTTATGTCCAGGGGTAGGCTTCATCTGGGTTCTGGGAACAGCCTAGAAACCAGACTGTATAATTATCTCTTTTAAAAGTATTGTGATCTCTGTCTTCAGATCTGTAAAGCCTTACTAGTTTCCACATGTGGACAAAAAATACCGCTCCTGTCACAGGGATATCCTCTATATAAGCCTCAAGTTAGTCACTATTGTTTTTAAGGAGAACATTGAAATATCTCACGGAACAGTCCTGATCAGAGTGCATGCAATAAAAGTGCATCTTAAATTTTTAAAAAAAAAATAGGCCTGTTAATCATAATGCTCATTGACTGGACATTCCAAATGACCATGGCAATTATGCATCACAATAGTAATATTCATTTTGCAATATGCAGCAATCCACTCACAGTACCTATTAACTGGCTGCTCTGATTATTGTCTGGGGGGCCCATGTGTAAAATATTCAACAGATGTTATGACACCCTGCTCTGTTTCACCCAACTCTTAAACTAATCCTCAAATCCCTTCAAATAATGCTGCCAAATAAACACAAGGCCTAAAACATAGGAAGGAAACGTGAGCTTGTAGAGAAACAAGAGAGGAGGAAATTAAGCCAACTTCCACACTTGGTTGTGTGGAAGTTGGCTTAATTACACTATCCCATCTGGTTTGCACTTAGTGGGACTATCATTTGTTTTTCAACAGGACAATGACCCAACACACCTCCAGGCTGTGTAAGGGCTATTTGACCAAGAAGGAGAGCGATGGAGTGACCTGGCCTCCACAATAACCCGACCTCAACCCAATTGAGATGGTTTGGGATGAGTTGGACCACAGAATGAAGGAATAGCAGCCAACAAGTGGTCAGCATATCTGGGAACTCCTTCAAGACGGTTGGAAAAGCATTCCAAGTGAAGCTGTATTACTTATAGAAAAATATAGAAAAACCAGGCACAAGAACTCTATTGAGTGGAGGCCACATCCAAGACTATTAATATCTAAGTCGCAAGATGTGAGTCTTTGATTAGCTCAATACAGCTTGATTTGGCTCATTTGGTTCGGCTCAGTAGTGTGAAAGTCCTTGAGTACAGGAAGCAACATACATTATTGGGTGTTTACGTAAGAACCTTATCTCTTTTAGATGATGCAATTTTATCTAAATGTGTTTTTGGCAAAAGGTCCAGGGTGGGTTGCATAGTAATTCCCCTAAAATCCTTTTCTCATCAACTGTGGACACGTTCCTACTTTATGAGTTGCATTGCTTGGGACAAACAGTAGTGCGGAATAATTATGAATGTGGTTCCATTTGGAAATTACCAACTTTAATTGTATGCTCAGGTCAGTGGAGGCTGGTGGGAGGAGCTATAGGAGGACGGGCTCATTGTAATGGCTGGATTTGAATAAATGGAACGGTATCGGTAGTGTGGAATGGTGGTGTACGCACAACCTGTGGTGGTTACTGAGTAGCCCCACAGATGAGTAAAGCTGAAATTGCCCTATTATTGACCTAGTCTCATTAATCAAAGAATAGCCCTCTCAGCCTCTGGTCCCCTGGTCCTCCTCACATTTTCCTGCCATTCTTCCTTTTTCCTTTTAAAATGTATACGCCGATGACGTGGATGTCGATTAAGGCAGCCCTCCACACCTCTCTGATTCAGAGGGGTGGGGTTAAATGCGGAAGACACATTTCAGTTGAATGCATTCAGTTGAACAACTGACTAGTATCCCTCTTTCCCTTACCCAGTTCCCCCTGACCCCTACTTCTCAGTCTCTAGTTTCTATGCTGCAATAATCTATGTGACGGGGGGCTAGGGTCAGTCTGTCCTTTCTGGTGTAATTATCCTGTCTTATCTGGTGTCCTGTGTGACAGTGTTGTAGTACTCGGAACCGGTCTCGAGACCACATATTGACTGTCTCAGTCTTGTCTTGGTGAAATTTTGTCTGTGAACCTGAGTCGTGTGAAGTCGTGGGGGGAGATGTTGCACGAGCACAAGAAAGTTTTAGTTTTGTCTGAGTTCAATCAGTAGCACACATCATCCCAATTTCTCATTGTGTGTGTGTGTGTGTGTGTGTGTGTGTGTGTGTGTGTGTGTGTGTGTGTGTGTGTGTGTGTGTGGTTTTGTGGTTTTCGTGGTGTGTAAATGATTTTAGAACTAGAAGACAATCTTTGTACCCTTTTGTACAGCTTTCATGAAAATATGAACAAAGGCGATGTTTCACTTTTTCTAATGTTGGGGTCACTCTTGGAAAAGTCATCAAATTTTAAGTTGAGAAAATATCATTTAGGGGGTTTTCTCTGCTGTTAAACATAGTGGCGGGTCATTTTTGACCCTTAAGACAACACAAGGGTTAACGCAATGATGTGTAATGATGGGCACCCTTGAGCGCCAGGGAGTGGGAGCGGCAGGCATGACAAGGGAGGGGGCGCGGGAGCAGGCGTGAAAAGGGAGGCAGAGCGGGAGCAGGCGTGACAAGGGAGGGGAGGGTACATATTAGTCTTTCATTGTAGAGTGAGAGTGCTTTATGGTAAGAGTCAACATGACCACTCCACTACTGATGTTTGGTATGTGACCATTCCTATCAATCTCTGCACATTCGCTAGAATTTGTCTGTACAATCTCTGGACTTTTCTTAACATTTGTTTGTTTCATTTGTGCAGTTCTTCTGGCTCTACCCTGCTACAGCGCACCTGGTAAGTGGAAAGCACTATCGTGTCCTGCGTCTGTTTGTATGAATAAAATGGGGCCAGCTGTTGAGAAGTGTAGGGCTGTGTGGGCTACTACTCTGCCTCCCAGGTTGATGCGTGTACGGTATGTCGTAATGTGGGCTCCTCTTCTTTTACAGTAAGCAATAGCAAAATCGATTGGGAATTATTTCTCTGTGGCTTGGACTTGAGAGTTTGTGCATCATGTACCTTACTTCCTTGATATGCCTGCTGAAAACAAATCTCAACCAGGAATGCATAGATTTTGGTTTAAAATCACAGAGTTCTGCCTGTTTATGGATATCTCTACAATCTAGATGATACATTTGTGAGATCAGTTGAATCATCATTACCGTAAACAGAATGGCCTTCTCGGGCATAGTGGCTGTGTGGTTTCATAGAGCTCTGTGATGTTTTACCACTAACTACTAAGCAAAGCCAGTTCAGGCAGGAAGGTCAGATGAAATCAAATTCTTCCAACCTCATTTTTGTGGTCTATTTAAGTTGACAATTTCTGCTCACACATTCTCTTCTCCTGCATGGCTGTTGCGATAGGCTTTTCTTGCTGCTTAATGTTGCTGCTGTAACATATCTGCCACCCCGCTATGCATTGTTTGTTTCCCACCAGCCCTGCCTCCATCTGTTTGGTTCTGCTTTTTTCCCATGTCAGATTTGGTATGTATCTCGCTCACTGCCTGACGTTGATCAATAAGGGTAATAATTGACTCATTGCTCGAACAATGAGCTCTCCTGAAGGAGTTTGACGCCAAGATCAAATGCACTGTAATCTATTTTGTAATACATGGTTAAAGGAATTGTGGGTTTAATTTCTGAATTGAAACAAGTAATGATTCAATTCTTAATTTGAAAAAAATTCTCAGCAACTGTCATTGACAATATTTTGCATAGGACATTTACATAGGACGTTTACATAGGACATTTACATAGGACGTTTACATAGGACATTTACATAGGACATTTACATAGGACATTTACATAGGACATTTTTCAGTTAGCGTTAGAGCTTCTCACAGAACACGTAGCCAGGACATTGTCTTAATGTGTGGATGTTCCTATTGTTCCATCTCACAGGGCAACTCAATCGTTATGGACTTCCAGTCTCTGCCCATAGTAGGGATTTCTATGTCAGGTGAGTATAGGGAGTATATAGTGAGTATATAATTCCCTCATCTGTGCTCTGTGTAGAAGTTGCCTAAAACGGACCTTAGATCAGTGTTAAGTGGGGTTATTTGTATTTTTGTTGAGCAAAACTTTGTGTGGTAGCTAGGCCTAGTACGTCTGGATGCCCCCTAAATGCATTTAAAACTGTTTTGAAAATGGGGGCTTGGTAACCCAAAAATAATACCAGGTGCTTGAAAAACATAGTGCAACGAACAGAGATGTCTGGACTTAGTCGAAAAAAACCTCCATAAATTACTAATGCTTGCCCCCATTGACTTGCGACTGTAGTATGGTGCTCCCATAGCAGGCATGGAGGTCTGTAGCCCCCCTAAATGCATTTATAACCGTTTTGAAAATGGGGGCTTGGTAACCTAAAAATAATACCAGGTGCCCGAAAAACATAGTGCAATGAACAGGACTTAGTCATTTTTTTTAACTTAGAAAAAAAACCTCCATAAATCACTAATGCCGGCTCCCATTGACTTGGGACCGTAGTGGGGTGCTCCCATAGCGGGTAGCATGGAGGTCTGGATGCCCTCTAAGTGCATTTAAAACCGCACTCAACTTAGCAGAAAAACTACGAAGCCAGCTATAGCCTATTGCCTGTTTTTGAGTCTTGTGGTAAACCATGGGGTGTGGGGTTGAGCGTGCAGAGATTAACACAGAGACAGGGAGGTTCTAGTCAGAAAACACGACTTTACTAGACAACAAAATAAACATAACAACAAAATAACTTAGGTTTGGCTCAGTCCTTCTTTTCAGATTCTGCTCCGTGTCTGTTTCTCGGTCTTCCCTCGCAGTGTGCCACGGTGCTCCCTTTATGTGGCGTGCACGGCTGGTTGGCACTCTCCCCTAATTAGCTCTACTTGGGGCCATCAGCGTCGGGGTGCCCAGCCCATGTACTCCCAGCAGAGGGAGCCAACGTCGCGGCACGTATCTCCCCTCTATCAGAAACCCTTGGGGTAGACCTCACGGGATACCCTTGGGGTAGACCGTCCCCCCCGTCCCCTCCACTGACCGGGAGGGAGGCGTGCTCAGGGCTAGGTTTGTGTCCCTCCTGGAGAAGGCATCCGCATTGTCTGTGGATGACAGAGCATCGCTGTAAGGACAGGAACCAGCGGGTCATTTGTGTCCTTACCTCTTGCCATCCACACAAGGGGGACATGGTCATTGATCAGGGTGAAGTTCCTCCCGAGGAGGTAATACTTGAGGGTGTCCAGTGCCCACATCACGGCGAGGCACTCCTCGACAATCGAGTACTTCTTCTCCCTAGGGAGGAGCTTCCTGCTGACATAGATGATGGGGTGCTCCTCGCCTTCCTGCTCTTGGGACAAGACGGCCCCTAACCCTGTGTCAGACGCGTCTGTCTGGACCAGGAGGTTTTTTGAGAAGTCCGGGGTGACGAGTACCGGGTGCAAACATAGCACGTCCTTCAGGGCCTGGAACGCCGCGTCTGTGTCCTCTGTCCATCGCGCTGTCTGGGGTAGGCGTGCCTTCGTTATGTCTGGGGAGGGGAGAAGCTATTGCGGCAAAGTTAGGTGCAAATTGACTGTAGTAGCCTGCTAACCCCAGGAACAACTTTTTTTTTTTTTTTTTTTTTTTTTTTTTTTTTTTTTTGGGGGGGTGGATCAGCTTAATATTGCGGAAAGAATGTTGCTTCCAATGTAATTGTCTGCATCATTTCCAATCCCCCATATTTTTTTGGGTAAATATATATATCCATTCACGTATGCATACATATACACATATATACATACACATACCTACATACTTTTTTAAAGAGTATACCTTTATTATTATTCCCCGCAAACCCTACCACCGATCCCCCAATTGGAGTAAACTGATAAACATTTCTGTTTTTACCTTCAATTTATACATCTTATACACATTTTACAGACACAGTCTACTTTATAATAGTTCTCTCTTGTTTGTTCTTAGTCCTTCCTCTATTTCTGTTGTCCATCCAGTTTGATTTCCACTTGTAACTGTGCTATTTCACAATAGCTCCGCACCTATACACATTTCACAGATCCCGTATGCCCTACATTGTTTATCTTGTTATTAGTCCCACCCTTCAGCTCCACTCAACCTTTCCCATCTATCTTCCAACATCATCCATTTCGGATTTTTATTTGCCATATATTTTTCAACTGTGCTGTGATGCTTCACAAAAGATTTGAATCTTCCTATTCTCATAGCTTCCACGGATTGTAAATTAAAAATAAACATTTTTGCTAAAATAATTATTATATTATTGATTGATTGACTATGGCTTTTCAAATCCCCCAGTATTGCTATCTGTAGCGTTAGTTCTACGCAAATGTTGCAATTCTTCAACCATTCCTGGACCTGTGACCAAAAACGAGCTACATGCGGACAATACCAAAATAAATGGTCTAATGACTCTGCCTCCTCACAGCAGAATCTACAGAGCTGGGAAGATTGTATCCCCCATATATATAACATTCTATTAGTTGCAAGAATTTTGTACAATAATTTAAATTGAAAAATTCGAAGTTTTGAATCCGGCGTTGTTTTGCGTATCAATTCATACACCATGTGCCATGGAATGGGTACATCGAAAATCTCTTCCCAACTATTTTGCAATTTATATGGCACAGCTGTAAGTTTTTTGGTCCTTAAATGAAATTGGTATATGTTTTTATTTATCACACTTTTCTTTAACCATTTATGTTCTTTAATATAAGGCCGACATACAAGTTCCTTACTTTTATCCCCTTCCACCTGCCTCTTCCATTTTTGTGGTAATGCTGCAATTAATTGGTTGTAATTTTGGGTAGAGCAGACATTTCCATATGTCTGTGTTAGCTGCATGTGTGACATTACTCCACCAGTCCTATTTATGATATCATTCACAAAAATTATACCTTTTTTAAACATTTCTTCGATAAATACAGTTTTTTTATCAATTACTATATTTGAATTTAACCACAAGATTTGTTGTACTATTTGTTCCGTCCTTTCAGGTGGATTAAACTGAAATTGCAACCAACTTTCTAAGGCTTGCTTAAAAAATAAAGATATTTTGGAGATTATTTCCTTTTCAAGCAACCGAAAGTGAGCAGGTGTAATCTGAATAAAGGGAAAAAGGCCCTTCTTGAACATAGGATGAGACATTCGTACCAATCTACTAGAGAACCAGTTTGGATTTAAGTATAACTTTTGTATGACTGATGCCTTTAGTGAGAGGTCTAATGCTTTAATATTTAATAATTTCTGCCCTCCGAATTCATATTCGTTATATAAATAGGCCCTTTTAATTTTATCTGGCTTGCCGTTCCAAATAAAATGGAATATTTTTGTTCATATAATTTAAAAAGCAGGTCACTAGGTGTAGGCAAAACCATAAGCAAATAGGTAAACTGTGATATGATTAAAGAGTTAATCAGGGTGATTTTCCCACAAATAGACAGGTATTTTCCTTTCCATGGTAGCAAGATCTTATCTATTTTTGCTAACTTTCTATAAAAATTTATTGGAGTGAGATCATTTCTTTCTTTTGGGATTTGTATACCGAGTATGTCCATATCACCGTCAGACCATTTAATTGGTAAACTACATGGCAATGTAAAATGTGTATTTTTTAGTGATCCAATACGTAATATGGTACATTTATCATAATTTGGTTTTAATCCAGAGAGGATAGCAAATGTATCTAGATCCTCTAAGAGGCCGTGGAGAGATTCTAGTTGTGGTTTTAAAAGAAAACATGAATCATCAGCGTACAATGACACCTTAGTTTTTAGGCCCTGGATTTCTAATCCCTTAATATTAATGTTTGATCTAATTTTAACAGCTAACATTTCGATGGCAATAATAAATAGATATGCCGATAGTGGACAACCTTGTTTTACTCCTCTAGATAGTTTAAAACTTTCTGAGATGTAGCCATTATTTACTATTTTACACCTAGGGTTACTATACATAATTTTTACCCATTTTATAAGAGATTCCCCAAAATTGAAATATTCTAGGCATTTATATATAAACTCCAGTCGTACTTTATCAAAAGCCTTTTCAAAATCAGCTATGAAAACCAGGCCTGGTGTCCCCGATATTTCATAGTGTTCTATTGTTTCCAGTACTTGCCTTATATTATCTCCAATGTATCGTCCATGTAAAAAACCTGTCTGATTAGGATGAATAATATCTGACAAAACTTTTTTTATTCTATGCGCCAAGCATTTTGCTAGGATTTTTGCATCACAACACTGAAGTGTAAGAGGTCTCCAATTTTTTAAATGGACTGGATCTTTATATATACCACTTCGGTCCTGTTTCAGTAATAATGATATCACACCTTCTTGTTGCGTGTCTGATAATCTATCATTTATATAGGAGTGGTTAAAACAAGCTAATAATGGTCCTTTGAGTATATCAAAAAAATGTTTGTATACTTCCACTGGTATGCCATCCAGTCCTGGAGTTTTCCCATCCTTAAAGGCCCCAGTTGCATCAAGTAGTTCCTCCTCTGTAATTAGGCCTTCACATGAGTCTTTCTGTACAGATGTTAATTTTACATTATTATTAGGGAAAAAATCCATACAATTAGTTTCAGTTAGTGGAGATGGAGGAGCCTGAAACGAAAATATATTCTTAAAGTACTTTACTTCCTCTTTCAAAATATCATTTGGTGAATCATGCGTGACTCCATCATTTGTAACAAGTTTTAATACGTTTTTTTTGGTAGCATTTCTATATTGAAGATTGAAAAAGAATTTGGTGCATTTTTCCCCATATTCCATCCAGTTCGCTTTATTTTTGTAATATATTACACTGGATCTTTCTTGAATAAGTTCCTCCATTTCTTTTTGTTTTTCCTCTAACTTATTCTGTGCCTCTATGGTACCGTTTTTATTGTTATCTAACTGTACTGTTAGTCCTTCAATTTCCTTTGTTAATATGGACTCTTTTGATCGAAATTGCTTTTGTTTTATAGATGAGTACTGAATTGCATGGCCTCTAAAGCCACACTTAAAAGTGTCCCATACAATATGGGGATCTGCTGTACCTATGTTATGTCTAAAAAAGTCAGTTATAAATTCTTCTGTCCTAGTTCTAAACAATTTATCATCTAGTAGGCTTTGATTAAATTTCCAATATCCTCGCCCACGTGGAAATTCTGTAAGAGTAATATATATGCCAATTATGTGATGGTCCGACCGCATTCTGTCCCCTATCAAACACTTTTTAACTTTTGGTGCCAGAGAGAATGATATAAGAAAGTAGTCAAGGCGACTAGCTTGATTAAGCCTCCGCCATGTATATCTCACTAGGTCAGGGTATTTAAGTCTCCATATATCCACTAATTCCAATATATCCATGACATTCCTGATTTCCTTAAGTGCCTGAGGGTGATAGTTTGTAGTGTGATTTCCTTTCCGGTCCATAGAGGTATTTAAGACCGTATTAAAATCTCCCACTATAATAATAGAGTCTAGTGTTGCTTGTAGAGTTGATACATTCTTATATATATTGTCAAAGAAGCTTGGATCATCATTATTCGGACCGTATAGGTTAATAAGCCATATATGTTTATTGTCCAATAACATATTTAAAATAATCCATCTACCTTGAGGATCTGTTTGGACAAGTTGCACATTTGGATCAAAGTTATTATTAATTAAAACCATCACCCCTTTTGAATTTCTTTGCCCATGGGAGAAATATATTTCGCCCCCCCAGTTCTTTTTCCACAAAACTTCATCTAAAACTGTCGAATGGGTTTCCTGTAAACAGTAGATATTATAATCCTTCTCTTTTAGCCAGGTAAATACTGATCGTCTTTTCTTATTATCTGCTAAGCCATTACAATTGTAACTGGCTATACTTATTTCACCACTTACCATAATGAGACACACCTTTCAATTATTTTTATCAAAATATATGTTTGTAAACGTCCTATTAAAAAGTAACATAATGATTGAGTGTCTATATAGTTGTACCATGACATTTGCATCTCCACTAAGCAAACCTCCAATTGGTCCCCACTATTCCACCCGCCAAAAGCCCCCATCTCGAGTTGGGTTGTCATCCCAATGACCGGCAGACCACCCCCGACCCCCCGCATCGCACAGCCCCGGACCGACTGGGATCCATCCTTCGAAAAGTGCACACAGCGCCATCCACCGAACCGAAGCAGATCCATTGCCAAATGCATTTCCATCGCCCTCACCTCTATTTTTATTACATATTGCTGTGAATCATCCTCTATAGTCCCTAACATCTTTTACTTCTTCCTTCGCAACAGTTGTGGGATACACACATACACCCACACACATTCAGCCCTTACCCCCAAACAACCATAAGCTCACCCTCTCAACAATTGCACCATCCCAGAGCCCAACTCAAGATGGATCATGATTTACAAATGTACTTGCAGTTGCAGCTGCATGAGAAGGCCTGCAAGACCGCGCAAAAAATGAGCATAAATGTAGAGATTTATTTACCATTGTCACATCCTAAATGATGGAGGTCAAATGTACACCTTCTTCCTGAAACACCCACAATACGGTCATCCATTTTGACCATGTTCCCAAGCATCTCCATGCAGTCCGACTTGATTTCGTGCCACCAGGGCCACAATAATATACCCCCTCTCTGAATGTCCGAGTGTGACCCCCTCCCCATGGGTTACTGCAGCTAGTGTTGCCAGCACTGCCACTGCCTGGGTGGGGGCACCCCACCGGAATCCCCACCGGCTAGGTACAAGGTCGTCAAGGTTCTCATTAGCAGCTTTGAGAATTTCCTTGTTTATTATGCTCTCCCTTTAGGGGGCTTTGGCTTTGCAGGACCAACCCTGCCAAGCAGGCTCAGAATCTTGAGGGGGCAGTGCTGCTCTTGGTCCCTGACCTCATTTTGGCTGCATACAGACCGCTTACAGCATGCACATAAAACAGTTAGGGACTTCTCCTTAGTATCTGGGCCATTCATGTGGGTGTCTAGGGTATAGGGCCATGGACCGTACCATTAAAATAGGATAATAAATAATTAGATATAATTTATTTTAAAAATGTAGTTCCCCATGATAGGACAATAAATAAATAAGACGTATAATTCATTATAAAAGTATATCCATCATCTGAACAACATTGAAAGCCCTCTCATACCCGGCCCACAGCAATACACTGGCTCTGGGATATGCAACTATTTCATTACTCACTCACTCAACTTTCCAAACATAACAAATAAAAATAAACACACACCACACCATCCACACATACTGTGCCTTCTGTTTACTTAGTTTTTATCTTCACTATGTAGAAATAGTGCTTGTGTTCAATTAGTTATATATGAAGATTTATAGAAAAGCTATATTTTGTATTGTATTGTTACAATCAATAACCGGGCTTGAATTGTGTTTATTTTCCTCATCTATGAGAACTTTGTAATTTTTAAAATAACCATGGAGTAGTCTTTGTGTCTCTGAACAACTGGTTATCAATATATAGTTTATCAACGACGAGAGCTACTCGTTTCGCTTTTAATCTATTTTCTTTGAAAATTGGATACAGAACTTTGCGCCGTTCTGCAATTTCTTTCGGAAACTGATCATTCATGCCAATTTTGGTCCCAGCAAGTCTTTTACCCAGGCTTTTAACCATTATTTTATCTTTAAATGAAGCAAATTTGGCAACGATTGGGCGTTCGTACCTCTGCCCTCTCTGTCCGAGGCGGTGTACACGTTCAAGTTGGATCTTATCGATAACTTCGCGTGGAATCTGAAGCGCTGCAAAAAGGAACTCTCTAACTACAGATTCAGGAACCTCTCCTTCTTTCTCTTGGATACCTGTAAGTACCAAATTCTCTCTCATGGATCTAGTTTGTATGTCTAGTAAGCATTCCTTCAGAACGGTGTTCTCCTTTTTAATTTCATTCATTTCGGTTTCAATTTTATTGACTGTCCCTTTTAGCGCGTGTGTTTCCTTCTCCAATGTCGCAGCTTTTTCATCACTCATCTCTAGGCTTGCCTTCAACTCTTTTATATCTTTACTAACTAATTCAAGTATACCCAGTTTGTCATTTATTGATTTTAACAGATCGGTTTCGACCTTTACCATTGCCGGTGGTGAGAATATTAAATCATCAGTGTCGGTTGAGGAGTCACGTTTTCGTTTTTGAATCGGTTCCCCTGTCTTACTCTCCGTCATGTTTGGGTGTTGCTTGTTTTCGTAATATTTGTCGATAAATGTCTCTAATCTTAGGATTTGTTTTGTGTTATTATCCAGATTGAAGGTTATCACCCACCAGATTATTTAGTGCTAATATTTTAGTCTAATTTAGCAGATATTTCGAATATTATGTTTTATCTTGAGGTGCTCTACATAACTTCGTTCAGTCCGCCATTACCTTAACGTTACCTTTACGTCCGCCGTCCTACGTCCTACGTCTACCCGCTCTAACCCCAGGAACAACTTAAACTGCCTCTTGGTTCGGGGGACCGGCCATTAACTAATTGCAGCGGGATATTTTTCTTGAGGCTTCACATTTACCTGCCAGATTTGATAGCCCGGGTACTCCACCTCGGAGTAGCCCAATGTTGTGTCTCTGACTATGATTAAATGATATGACATGCTATTTTATCAAATCGATTACCTAACGTGATTGAATTAAATCATGCAACAATTAAACCATTAATAACCTGGGGCACTATGGAAGCATTCATTTATATAGAGTGGTTATCTCCCGAATCCACTCTCTTAAAGATCTGAAAATCTTTAATATCAATAGCAGTCAATTATTAATCGTCACCTTATTCAGTCTCATTCTGATGGTTGTAAAGTACTTGGTTATCTGCACGGACCCTGGCTAACAAGTTGAGTCAGCAATACACAAATTGGCTTAATTATTTATTTACTAAATACCGAAATAATCACACAGAATTACATATATATATATACACAGGATAGATCATACATCGATTATTAATCATGTCATGAAAAGCCCCTAGTGGGCTAACCTGATATGACGGCTGGTTACACAAAGGAAGGGGGTTGGATTTGAATGAAAGAGCGAGAAGACTGAGGGACAAAGGGATTGGGTCTCTATCGGACCTTGAGAAGCTATTCTACCGTAAATATAGAATCGTATGCATTCTAATAACCGCCCATTCGGAAAAGGAAAATGCAAGATATATATTTACTCTGAGCTGCGCTTCGATAGATTGGTCGAACATGGAAGACTGGTTTAACCAGCAGAGATCACTATTGTCCTTTGAAGAATCTTTCTGGTCATAGTGTTGTAGAGCAGATACGTTAAAGTACCCTGTCATTCTTCAGAGATTGTCTGTCCTTTCCTAAGCGACGTATGTTTACAATTGCAGCTGATAACTCAACGTCAAGGAGGTATCACTTCTTCTTTAGTGAATAATCGTTCAGCTCGCACTGTATTCTGGCTGGTCTAGTCGAAATTCCCCATTCCAGCGTGGTGATTGTCACCTCCACGTTGAATTTTGCCCTTTTAAACGTTAGGACAGCAGTCCTAACATTTCTGGAACTAAATGTTAATTTTGTTAGGTTGAAGTTGAAATTATAGCCCTTTTAAACGTATGAACACCAGTCCTCACATCATCGGGAACTGAGGTTGACTTCCGTCAACGGGCTTTTGTACTGGGGGAGAGAAGGGCGTGTTTCATAGTTCTTAACCAATGTCTGTTCACTTGGGCGTGGCCACTGAGTGAGCATAAGTTTACTTATGAAAACAATTCTCTCATTTAGATGCAAAAATCACATTTCATCTTCTCACAAATAGTTTCATATTTAAACATTTAAATTGCACAACAATTCCATGTGAATCTGATAACTAGAATGTGTAGACATTCCAATATACAATTTATGTTATCATCAGATATAATGTCCAAGACAACAACTGATCTGACATCATATTCTTTAAGTACCAACAAACATTTTCAACTGGTTGAGAAAGGGAAATATTGCTCCATTTCCCAACCTTTTGATGGTAACATACTTTCTCTGTGGTAACACAGGGCTTTCCAAGAGTCCATTCTGTAGAGTGGAGAGAAAAGGGGGAAAGGTATTTATGGGGGGGTCATAAACCTCACCCAGCAGGGCAATGTCATGACACCAGCTTGCACTTGTGGGGGTTAGTGGTCAGCCCCGCATCCCTTAGCGCATCCACCACCGCCTGTAACCTACAGAGATGGGACTCCCAACTGTCACTGTGCATGATTACGTCATACAAATAAGCAGCAGGGTACTCACAGTGCGGGCGCAGGACATGGTCCATGAGTCTTGGAAAAGTTGCTGGGGCCCCGTGGAGCCCGAAAGGAAGAACCCGGTAGTAGTATAGCCCCACCGGGGTGCCAGTACCCCTTCGTCAGGTCCAGGGTGCTGACGTATCTTGCCTTCCCCAAGCGGTCGATAAGTTCGTCCACCCGGGGCATGGGGTAGGGGTCGAATTTACTGACCTCGTTCAGGCCCCGGAAGTCATTGCAGAAGCGGACGGTTCCGTCTGGTTTCGGTACCAGCACTATAGGGTTAGACTACTCACTGTGGGACTACTCCAGTACACCCATCTCTAGCATTGTTGTCACTTCCCGCTGGACCACCGCCCTCCAGGCTTCTGGTATCTGGTATGCCTGTTTACTCACTTTTTCTATGATGTTCCACGAGATCCGTGTGACCCGGCACCTCGGAGAACACGGCCTTGTAACTTTGACAGTGGGCGGGATCTGCTTTGGCCGGGTCTACTTTGAGCACAGCGCCTCTCGTGCATGCCACTTCTTCAGTAGGTTCACATGGTAAAGCTGGAGGGGTTTTCTCCACCCCGGTTGGCAAACCTTATATTTGACGTCGGCTACCCGCTTGACGATGTTGTAGGGCTCATGCCATGTAGCCAGGAATTTTCTCTCTGTTGTGGGGATCAGCACTAAGACCTTCTCACCCGGATGGAACTGTTGTGGTTGGGCCCCCCGGTTGTATACCCACTCCTGGGCAAGTTGCACCTGGGCCATGTGCTCCCTCACCACTGGCCAAGTTGCTGTCATCCTCTCCCTCATCTCCTCTGCGTGTTCCACCATGATGCGAAGGGGGATCGGTTGCTCCTCCCAGATCTCCTTGACTAGGTCCAGCAGTCCGCAGGGCTGACGGCCATACAGGAGCTCAAAGGGCGAGAACCCAGTGGATGCTTGGGGTACCTCGTGCACTGAGAACATCAGGTGGGGCAGCAGCTGGTCCCAGTTTCTCCCGTCTCTCTTGATGACCTTCTTCAGCATCTGCTTTATTGAAGCATTCGACTAGCCCGTCAGTTTGGGGATAGTACACACTGGTCCTCACCTGTTTGATTCGTAACAGATTGCAGAAATCTTTCATTACACGAGACATGAATGCAGTGCCCTGGTCTGTCAGGAGATCCCGTGGAATACCCACCTGGCTGAATAAATAGAAGAGCTCCCGTGCGATACCTTTTGCTGCTGCCGTGTGTAACAGGATTGCCTCTGGATACCGAGTGGCGTAATCCATGATTACCAGGATGTATTGGTGTCCCCTCGCGGTCTTCACCAACCGACCCACCAGATCCATCGCCACCCGCTCAAACGGCACCCCTATAATGGGCAAGGGAACCACAGGGTTTCTATAATGTGCCTTCGGAGCTCTGATCTGGCAGGTACGGCAGTAGTCCTCCATGGTGCACTTGACTCCGGGCCAGTGGAAACGATTCCCGATCCGCTCCCTGGGTTTCTCCATCCCCAGGTGTGCCCCAAGCAGGTGGGTGTGGGCGAGCTGCAAGACAGTCCTAACATACCGGGTGGGTATGAGTAACAAGTCTTTTATCTCCTCATTGTGCTTTACTGCTTGATACAATAAATTATGCTTGATGGCAAAGTGGGGGTAGTGCCACTTAATTACCCCAGGTAATAGCACAACATCCACCGCGATCACCTGGCCCCTCGCGTTCTGGAAGTTGGGGTCTTCTAACCGGGCCGTCCCGAACTGGCCTGTGAGGAATCCCATGTTGGGCGGTCCGTCTGGTGCCTCCACCTCCATAAAGGGGAGCCTGAAGTCCTCCTCGGACGATGGCTTGCTTCCCTGCACAGGGTCATCTCCCTCCTCCTGGTCCGACTCGGGCCCAGTGGCCACCTCTGGTGGCGGGGCATCCTTTTTCCTCTCCTTCCTACATCACACGTGAATCTCCCCGGGTCCCTCCTCCACAGTGCCTGGAAAAGAAGGCAATCTCTACCCAGGAGAATGGGCACGGGCAGGTTAGGAACAGCCCCCACGCACATCTGGCACTCCCCCGTTGGAGTGGTTATCCACACCGGCATGGTTGGGTACCTCTTCGTGTTACTGTGTACACAGGAGAATGTCACCTCCTCATCCCCCGGTTTGTCTTTCCCCTCTTGTGTAAGCCACTGGGGTTGGGCCAGGGTACCATGCTGCCGGAAGTCCAGCAGAGCGCTGTTGTCGACGACATCGATTCGTACTGGAACACAACAAGACCGGAATATTGATTAGACCTAGAAGTTTAGTATAGACACTTTTTCATAACATTTTAGTTTAAGTAGGTCTAACGTGATGATATTCTAAAAACATAAAGTGCATATTTTTCTCTACTGACCATATAATAAAAACATTGCAACTCTCCATGTCGCTGAATCAGTGGGAGCCCTGAGCTTGTATCCAGGCAACAAGACTAGGGGTCTAGGGGTGATGGGAGACAGTGACACCCGAAGAGTGTTCCTTATGTCCAGTCTACTCCGCAATTTCGTAAATTTTTACCGTTATATGTTAGAAAATCCCGCTTCGCAGAGATAGGATGTTGGAAATGGAAGCAACGTTTTCAGTGCTTTTGTGACTGTCTCAGGATATTCAGCCTTGATTTTAATCCAGAAGGTCGGCAGAGATTAAGTAATGTCAAACATACTTTTAAGGCCACCGTCATTTGCAACCTCAAGGAGTTGATTTCCTTCCTGCACAGACATGGACGATTCACCTGGGACATTCACAAATGGGTCACTGATCCATTCCCTCGCACTTTGTGGGTCTTTGGCGGTTGGGAAGTAATGCTCGTACTCCGTTGACAGCGAAGCTATGTGATCGCACAACAGCTGGGAGAAAGACGTCCCAGTCTCAGTCTCTCCCAACAACACCGCTAATGTTTGGAACATGTGAAATATGCCCCTGTCCACTCGCTGTCCCCACAGTTCCAGTTTGGCTTTGAATGCAGCCACTTTATCTGCCAACTTAAAGACAGTTGTCATTCTCCCCCTGAAGTGACAGATTGAGTTTGTTGAGCAGGTTGAATATGTTGCACAGGTAAGCGAATTTTGCGACCCATTCCTCATCATTGAAATGTGCTGCCAGTGATAACTTTTTTTCTGAAAGAAATCTCTGCGGCGGCTCTCGTAACTCAAACACTCTGGCAAGCGATCTCCCCCTGGATAGCCATCTGACTTCTGTGTATAAGAGAAGGCGTTTGTGCATTTCCTCACAAAGTTGCCCAAACAGACGCGAGTTAAGAGTGTGTGCTTTGATGTGATTGATAACTTTAATAACGTAATTTAATATGACGTTAAATTCAGGTGACATTTTTCGGCTAGCCAGCATTTCTCTGTGAATGACAGTGCGTAGACTCACAATCAGGCGCAACCTCTTTAACCTGGGTAGTGAAACCAGACAGCCGTCCAGTCATGGCAGCAGCACCATCCGTGCATACGCCAACACAGAATGACCAATCAAATTTGCCTGACATGTAATCATCCAAAAACTTGAATAGTTCTGTGGCCGTTGTGTTAGTCTGCAGGGACAACCTATCCTCACGCACATCGTCCTGAAATATATATTGCACATAACAAGCAGTATTGCCTTGTTGTCGATGTCGGTAGATTCGTCGACCTGGATTGCATACCACGGTGACTCGTTAAGCCTCTCTAACAATTGTGCCTCAACGTCCTTCACTATTTCATCAATTCGCCTAGTGACGGTCGTAGCTGAAAGAGGAACCTGTGCTATCTTTTTAGCTGCAGCATCTCCTAAGAGTTCACGGCAAATGTCCTTAGCAGCAGGTAGAATCAACTCCTCGCCAATAGTGAAAGGCTTCTTGGCCTTAGCAACGCGGCTAGCCACTAAGTATGAGGCTCTCAGTGCAGCCACGTTTGTTGATGCGGTGTCTTTCAAGACTTGCTTCTGTCCTTCTTGTTCCCGTTTTCTTCGCTCAAAGAATTCAACAGGTTGTCTTTAAGTGCAGGGTGCTTGGATTCGATGTGCCGAAGCAGTTTTGAGGGCTTCATTTCCTCGTTAGATAGCCTCCACATAATACGCACAGGGGGCTTAGAGCATGTGAGTCACCTGTCGCAATAAAGCCATATTTTAGGTAGGACGTCATATTTCCTATTGAATGAGGCTTTCTTTTTTTGCAGTCTCGGGCTCTGCTGTCTCTGCATTATCAACATCGTCATTGGGCCTTTAAGCTCCCTTACCCCTTCCGAAGAAGCTCTCCAGCGACGTTTGATTGTTTTTATTCATGTCAGCTAACGTAGCTAGCTCACGCAGACCGTGATGAATTCACGGGGCAGACATTACTCAAGTTCAGAATCTGTAAACTGTTGTGGGCGTGATAGAGATATTAGAGTGATGAAAACAGAACCAACAGACTGCACCAAGTTCAATGTATTTACTGCACAAATAGCCTACAATTGTGTGTAATTATTATTTGTATTTTTTAAATATTTTTTTCTAAATAAAATTATTTTCCTTTCCGTGCGGCCCAGTAGCAAATGTGCCCGGTGGTTGGGGAACGCTGCTATAGCATACCGAATTTTACGGAAGAGTAGGGCCAAGTGAAGATGGAAAAAAATAAGCAGTGATGGTTGGTGGTACTTGGATTATAGTTTTTTTTTCACAGTTAGTAGGGGAGTTGGGGGGGGGTTCTAAACTGACATATGGAATTATTTTAAGATGGTCATACCATGGATTATTTAGCTATTTGATTTGGAATTTGATGACACCTTTAGGTATAAAAAATGATTTGATAAAATTTGAATTTGGCCTTTACTACTATAGCCCCTAGAAACGCATTGAATAACACATTCATAAATGGCAATAAAGACAGTCACAAAATATATAATAAGAAACAAGGTTTTGAAATGTCTGTCCTATTTTTAGATATAAGAAAGCTCAGGAAATATATAATCGTTTTTTTACACTCTTTTTTCGGTAGGCACAAAACTACCTTTAAAACTTCGTATGAGTCCCATGACACAACTAAGAGTCTCCCCTTTCGATAGAGTGGTCAAAATAGTTTCTAGCAGTGCGCAACTTTCACTGGGAATGGGGGGGACATGCTGAGGCAGTTGCAGTGCGTTCTGTGTGGTGCATACATTGGATTTATCTAACATTTGTGTCAAACTGTATGTGTCCATGGCTTGACAGAAAGGGTAGCAGAAGGTGAATGTTGAACTTTTGTGGCACACATATCCAGATGATGCTGCATAACATTTTGCGCGACAACACTGTAGCTGTGATCTAGACATAATTTAGGAATGACTCATGGTTTGACTGCTCTAGCTCAGTGGCAGAGCTAGAGCGGTGTTTGTCAAACCATGAGTCATTTCATTCTCAAAATGCTTACATCTCGAAATTTAGTTTCGAGTATATTCTCTAAATATTGCGACTTTATTCTTGAAATATTGCAACTTTATTCTCGAAATATTGCCACTTTTCTCTCGAAATAGACCGTGCAAAAAATAATAATCCAAGTACCACCACCCATCTCCTTTATTATTATGTTTGATCTTTTCTTGGCCCTAATACTCTTCCCTATGGTAAAAGGTCGACGTTTGGACGTCTCAATCAAAATATACTCGTTGTCAAGTGACTATAGAAATCTAAACATTCTGTTTTTAGAGACACAATGTTCCAAAAGCCTATGATTAAGGTGACCACAGTCAGTCTGTTTCTGGCTTCTCACCACCACCATCATCATCAGTGGTGTGAAGTACTTAGGTAAAAATACTTTAAATTACTACTTAGGTAGGTTTTTGAGATATCTGTATTTTACTTTACCATTTATATTTTTGACAACTTTTACTTTTACTCCACTACATTCCTAAAGAAAATAATGTACGTTTTACTCCCCAAATTTTCCCTGACACCGAAAAGTACTCGATTTTACTTTACCATTTATATTTTTGACAACTTTTACTTTTACTCCACTACATTCCTAAAGAAAATAATGTACGTTTTACTCCCCAAATTTTCCCTGACACCCAAAAGTACTCGATACATTTTGAATGCTTAGCAGGACAGGAAAAGGGTCCAATTCATACTCTTATCAAGAGAACATCCCTGGTCATCCATAATGCCTCTGATCTGGCGGCTCACTAAACATAAATGCTTTGTTTGTAAATTATGTCAGTGTTGGAGTGTGTCCCTGGCAATCCGTAAAAAATGTTTTAATAAATAATTGTGCAGTCTGGGTGGTTTAATATTTATGGCGGCAAGTAGCCTAGTGGTTAGAGCGTTGGACCAGTAACTGAAAGGTTGCTGGATTGAATCCCCGAGCTGACAAGGTAACATGTCACGTTCCTGACCTATTTCTGTTAGTTTGTTGTATGTGTTAGTTGGTCAGGACGTGAGTTTGGGTGGGCATTCTATGTTTTCTGTTTCTATGTTGGTTAAGGGTTGCCTGGTATGGCTCTCAATTAGAGGCAGGTGTTTGGCGTTTCCTCTAATTGAGAGTCATATTTAGGTAGGTTGTTTCACAGTGTTCGTTGTGGGTGGTTGTCTCCTGTGTCAGTGTTTGTCGCACCATACGGGACTGTTCGGTTTGTTTGTACATCGTTCCTTTTGTGTAGTCTATTTTCCCTGTTCGTGCGTTCTTCGTGTTATATGTAAGTTCGTATAGTTCAGGTCTGTCTACGTTTTCGTTTCGTTATTTTGTTAATTATTCTAGTGTTTTCGTTTCGTGTTTATTCCGTCTTGTTTAATTAAAATATGTCATTTCACAACGCTGCGCCTTGGTTCAATCACTACTCCTCCTCTTCGTATGAAGAGGAGGAGGAACACCGTTACAGAACCACCCACCATATAACCAGAACCAAGCAGCGGTGTAACGGGAGGAACGGACAGCGCACGAAGCAGGATTTATGGTCTTGGGAGGAGATCATGGAAGGAAAAGGACCATGGGCTAAAGTGGAGGTGAATCGCCGCCCATGGGAACAGCTGGAGGCAGCTCGGAGAGCGGAGGAAACTGGAGAGAGGAACCGGCATGATGAGGGGACGCGTCTGGCACGGAAGCCCGAAAAGCCCGTGAGTACTACCCAAACATTTCTTGGGGGGGGGCTAAGAGGTAGTGGGCCAAGGGCAGGTAGGAGACCTGCGCCCACTTACCAGGCTAACCGTGGAGAGCGGGAGTACGGGCAGACACCGTGTTACGCAGTAGAGCGCACGGTGTCTCCTGTACGTGTTCATAGCCCGGTGCGGGTTATTCCACCTCCCCGCACTGGTAGGGCTAGATTGGGCATTGAGCCAAATGTCATGAAGCCGGCCCTACATATCTGGCCACCAGTACGTCTCCTCGGGCCGGCTTACATGGCACCAGCCTTACGCATGGTGTCCCCGGTTCGCCTACATAGCCCGGTGCGGGTTATTCCACCTCCCCGCACTGGTCGGGCGACGGGGAGCATTCAACCAGGTAAGGTTGGGCAGGCTCAATGCTCAAGGGAGCCAGTACGCCTGCACGGTCCGGTATTTCCGGCGCTACCTCCCCGCCCCAGCCCAGTACCACCAGTGCCTACACTACGCACCAGGCTTCCAGTGCGTCTCCAGAGCCCTGTTCCTCCTCCACGCACTCTCCCTATGGTGCGTGTCTCCAGCCCAGTGCCTCCAGTTCCGGCACCACGCACTAAGCCACCTGTGCGTCTCCAGAGCCCTGTACACACTGTTCCTTCTCCCCGTACTCGTCCTGATGTGCGTGCACTCAGCCCGGTGCCCCCAGTGCCGGTACCACGCACCAGGCAAATAGTACGCTTTGAGAGTCCAGTGTGCCCTGTCCCTGCTCCCCGCACTAGGCTTGAAGTGCGTGTCTCCAGTCCGGTGCCTCCAGTTCCAGCACCACGCACCAGGCCTACAGTGCGTCTCAGCCGGCCAGAGTCTGCCGTCTGCCCAACGGCGCCTGAACTGTCCGTCTGCCAAGCGCCGCATGAACTGCTCGTCTGTATTGAGCCTTCAAAGCCGCCCGTCTGCCATGAGCCTGCAAAGCCGCCCGTCTGCCATGAGCCTACAGAGCCTTCCGCCAGACTGGAGCCGCTAGAGCCTTCCGCCAGACAGGAGCCGCTAGAGCCTTCCACCAGACAGGAGCAGCCAAAGCCTTCCGCTAGACAGGATCAGTCTGAGCCATCCGTCTCCTCAGCGCCATCTGAGCCATCCGTCTCCTCAGCGCCGTCTGAGCCATCCGTCTCCCCAGCGCCGTCTGAGCCATCCGTCTCCCCAGCGCCGTCTGAGCCATCCGTCTCCCCAGCGCCGTCTGAGCCATCCGTCTGTCCCGAGCCATTAGAGCCGCCCGTCTGTCCCGAGCCGTCAGAGCCATTCGTCAGTCAGGATCTGCCAGAGCCGCCAACCAGACAGGATCTGCCAGAGCCGCCAACCAGACAGGATCTGCCAGAGCCGCCAACCAGACAGGATCTGCCAGAGCCGCCAACCAGACAGGATCTGCCAGAGCCGCCAGCCAGCCATGAGCGTCCAGAGCCGCCAGCCAGCCATGAGCGTCCAGAGCCGCCAGCCAGCCATGAGCGTCCAGAGCCGCCAGCCAGCCATGAGCGTCCAGAGCCGTCAGCCAGCCATGAGCGTCCAGAGCCGTCAGCCAGCCATGAGCGTCCAGAGCCGTCAGCCAGTCATGAGCTGCCCCTCAGCCCAGAGCGGCCATTAATCCAGAACTGCCCCTCAGTCCAGAGCTGTCTCTCTGTCCGGAGCTGCCTTTCAGTCCGGAGTTGCCCCTCTATCCTGAGCTACCTCTCTATCCTGAGCTACCTCTCTATCTACCTCTCTATTCTCACCTACCTCTATGTCCTGAGCTACCTTGTCCCGGAGCTGTCCCTTTATTTTGTGTTGCCTATATTAGGTGGGTGGAGGAGAGGGGTGGTCATTCTGAGGGGGATTAGCAAGTTGGGATTGACTATGGTGGGGTGGGGACCTCGTCCTGAGCCTGAGCCACCACCGTGGTCAGATGCCCACCCAGACCCTCCCCTAAACTTTGTGCTGGTGCGCCCGGAGTTCGCACCTTAAGGGGGGGGTTATGTCACGTTCCTGACCTATTTCTGTTAGTTTGTTGTATGTGTTAGTTGGTCAGGACGTGAGTTTGGGTGGGCATTCTATGTTTTCTGTTTCTATGTTGGTTAAGGGTTGCCTGGTATGGCTCTCAATTAGAGGCAGGTGTTTGGCGTTTCCTCTAATTGAGAGTCATATTTAGGTAGGTTGTTTCACAGTGTTCGTTGTGGGTGGTTGTCTCCTGTGTCAGTGTTTGTCGCACCATACGGGACTGTTCGGTTTGTTTGTACATCGTTCCTTTTGTGTAGTCTATTTTCCCTGTTCGTGCGTTCTTCGTGTTATATGTAAGTTCGTATAGTTCAGGTCTGTCTACGTTTTCGTTTCGTTATTTTGTTAATTATTCTAGTGTTTTCGTTTCGTGTTTATTCCGTCTTGTTTAATTAAAATATGTCATTTCACAACGCTGCGCCTTGGTTCAATCACTACTCCTCCTCTTCGTATGAAGAGGAGGAGGAACACCGTTACATAACATCTGTCGTTCTGCCCCTGAACAAGGCAGTTAACCCACTGTTCCCTGGTAGGCCGTCATTGTAAATAATAATTTATTCTTAACTGAATTGCCTAGTTAAATAAAGTTTCAGTTCAAGAAATATAAGGAATGTGGAATTATTTATACTTTTAATTTTGATACTAAAGTATATTTTAGCAAATACATTTACTTTTTATACTTAAGTATATTTAAAACCAAATACTTTTAGACTTTTACTCAAGTAGTATTTTACTGGGTGACTTTCACTTTTACTTGAGTCATTTTCTATTAAGGTATCTTTACTTTTAAGTATGACAGTTGGATAGCTTTCCCACCACTGCTCATCACCATCCTTAGGCTATTCACATCATTCAAATTCAATCAAGTCACATGCACAATTCGATCGCCCAACATTCATTTATTTTGAATTTGTTTACCTTTATTTAACTAGGCAAGTAAGTTAAGAACAAATTTGTATTTACAATGACGGCCTACCCCGGCCAAACCCTCCCCTAACCAGGACAACGCTGGGCTAATTGTGCGCCGCCCTATGGGACTCCCGATCACGGCCGGTTGTGATACAGCCCGGGATCAAACCAGGGTCTGTAGTGATGCCTCTAGCACTGAGATGCAGTGCCTTAGACCGCTGCGTCACTCGGGAGCATTCACTGACATCAGTAAGGAGAGACACATTGCATCTAACAACAATAGATCTTGGACTGTAATTTAATATTTATTTGTCATGACATTTCATAAACTGATTGACACCAGATCATTTTATTTTAAGACCCCTTGGTGACTCATTTGTTGCCATTCTAAATGTCCTGAATAATGGAGAGAAAAATACCGTTGGTTTGGACTAGGTGTCCAATTCGACGCACAGAAACAAAAGAAAACATCCAGCAGCCGTTAAGCGCACCATCAGAATATTGTCCCGCTGATGGCCCATCAGGTTTCGATGGGCTCCTTATTGTTTTCAGATTGAATAGAATTAAGCTTCCAGAACATTCACAGCTAAACTGTTCAATCAGCACACAGTCTGGACACGTTCCTACCTGTGCAGCTCATCACATTTCTGTTTCTAATTTTCATATCGAAAAAATTCAGCCAACTGATACAGACTTTCCATATTGGTGGCGATCACTAATAATACTTCTCCAATCTATGGATAGATATTCAGTATGTTCGGGCCAATAAACTGCTGTGCAGAAAATATCCTAAAATGAAAATGAATGAATCTGCACAGCGCCTTGCTATTCAACATATGCGGTTTGACTCTATTTTTCAAAGAAAAAATATTATTGTAGGACTAATTTTATTATATTTCTACTTAGCAAATTTTAAATAAAATGAATTATTAAAAGGTTGAAATAACTTGTCTTGCGATTTCTTTGTTTGTCATCTAAACTGTCAAAAATGTAGTGTTATATAACAAGTTGTTTGAATTACACAAACAAAATAAGTCCAGGGAAGTAATAATAGCCATAAAAATGTGCTTAATTTACTGATAATGTGATTCAAACATGACTTGATGAAACACAAATATTAGTAAACCCAAAATGTTAGTGTTACACAAACAGGAATGTTTAACATTTTTTATGTATTTGATTATTTTCCATTTTAAGCCATTTTGTTGAGCACAATGCTCAATTCACCAGCAGTAACTCGAGAGGAACTACAAATATTTCAGTGTGCTGTATTTGCCGACATCTGTAAGGGTAGTGATGGTGTGAATGCGTGGTCTCATCATTGAATGTCAATTTGACTGACTCTTTTGACATCCGTTCATCATGATCCATTACACCTCATGGCACAACAAGCTGCTTAATACTAATATAGAAATATACTTTTTTTTCTTCAAACATGCATACAGCACTGTGTAAAATAATCACAGAGTAAAACATTTGGAATTTCCCAGAATCGGAGCCACGTGGTAAGTTGTTGCAAGAGTTTACAATTATTAAGTAGAGCGAAATATTATTACAATTGAGTAAATTATATCACTTAAAAAACTATTTAAATTATTTGGAAAATGAAATTAACGAACCATTGAAAGTCCTTGCACAGATTTTTATTAAGTACAGTACCAGTCAAAAGTTTGGACACACCTACTCAATCAGGGGTTTTTCTTTATTTTTCACTGTTTTCTACATTGTAGAATAATAGTGAAGACATCAAAACTATGAAAAAACACATGGAATCATGTAGTAATCAAAAAAGTGTTAAACAAATCAAAATATATTTTATAGTTAGTAGGCTACTTTGAAGAATCTCAAATATAAAATATATTTTGATTTGTTTAACACTTTTTTGGTGACTACATGATTCCATGTGTTATTTAATAGTTTAGATATCTTCACTATTATTATACAATGTAGAAAATAATAAAAATAAAGAAAAACCCTGGAATGAGTAGGTGTCCAAACTTTTGACTGGTACTGTATATGTCTTTTGTATTTTTGAGTCAATTTCAATTCAAGATTTTTCAAGTGATCTGCCCAACCCTGTTTTATTTATTCTGTCAACATGGTAAAAAACTAGACATTGCCTTGGTCTAGATATAGTAAGTCTATATAGGCTGGTTTAAAGAGTTTCACAGCCAGCCGTTCTGCACACGCTAAAATCACACTGTTTCTAATTCTATAGCCATGTTACATAGTGTTTTTTGAAATGAAACGATCACGTCAGCCTTTAACCATCCAAATATTTTATACAAAATTCTGCCGATATTAACTAATTTATTTTAGGACATAGAGTGAACCAATTTCTGTAGGATATAGGCCCACATACAATATTCTGTTCTTACGTAGGAATGAATGAAGCTCATGCTTCCTGTGACTTGTTCAATCGCATGCAGCTCAGATTTATTTTGTAAAGAAGAGTTATCAAGCAGTGATAAAATATTAACATGGCCTATAATCCAAAAATTACAGCCTTCCCGACTTTCTCCGTGAGCCGCCTACAGGGGAGTTCGCTCCTGCTGCAGCCGTCCCTGTACAATATAACGCGTTGCGGAAGTGCTTTGGTTTAGGGTCAACTTCATCCTACTACCTTTTTTTAATTAAGATGTGTCATCATGATCTGACTCTGTATATGTGAGGATTGCATTTCCTCTCTATGTCTCTGTCTAGTTACTCTTAGAAAAAACGGTTCCAAAGGGGTAATTTGGCTGCTCCCATAGTATGTCCATTTGAAGAACCCTTTTTGGTTCCAGGCAGAACTATTTTTGGTTCCTGGTATAACCCCTTTGGGTTTGATGTAGAACCCTCTGTGGAAAGGGTTCTACATGGAATTCAAAGTTTCTACCTGGAACCAAAAATGGTCCTTCAAATGGTTCTCTTATATGGGCACAGCCAAAGAACCGCTTAAGGTTCTAGATACACTCTTTCAAAAAACGGTGCTATGTGCTGCACATAATGCCTTATAGACATGAAGATGAGCCTCTGCCTTGCAGGTCTCCCAGAGATCACCTATGCGACAGTGGGAAATTTGACATTCTAGGGTTCACCTGCTGTGAAGGAGTATTGCGTCAGGGGGCTGGGCAGTCCTGCTGTGGAAACAAGTCCTTCAACCTCACCCAGGCTTCATGTTGTGGTGGTGAGATAGACAGAGTCATGTCTCCTAGCAGTATCCCACTGCATCTGTTCACTCTAACGGTTAAACTTGGAAGGTGCTGAGAAAATAATGTTTTCACAGTTATCAGGTTAGAGTCTAACCTGATAACTGTGAAAACATTATTTTCTCAGCACCTTCCAAGTTTTGTTTTGATATGCTTGATATGTGTTTATCTGTGATTCAACCATTTCTTGCAGGTCAGCTGACTCTGCATGTGAGCCAGCTGGTGTCAGATTGCTGTGGTTCTAGGGCCTATGACCCACTCAACCAGCTATGCTGTGACTTACAGATCCTAATCAGGACCCAACCCCATTCCAAGTGTTGTGGAAAAGGTAAGCGAGATCAGGTCTATTCACATCTATTGACGTATTTGCTGTCATCATCGATTATGTAGTTGTGTTTTTTTCTATTCTTCCCAAAAGCATAAAAAGAGGTGGTGTTGTTTTACTGTTTTGACCATAGAGGTCTGTCTACTCCGAAAGCTGTTTGTGAGATGTTTCCCAATTCTCTCATACTAAGTCTTTGTGATAGCCTAATTTCCCACCTGCACCTCATGGCTCTTTTGTTCACTCACTAACTTTCACAATGTCAACACTTGACCTGAGCGCTTGAAAGCACTTGATCAATCGTTATCACCTGTTCCACAGAGCTTTACAATGAAGACCACCAGCTTTGCTGTGGAACTGTCCTTCAAGGAAGGAAGGTCCTGACCAAAATGTCTGGTCACCACCGGTGCTGTGGAGACCACCAGTTTGACCAGCAAAGCCACTGCTGCTGCCACATCAATGAACCATCAAACCAAGTCAACCCTAAGCCTCTCAATGCAAGCTGCTGTGCCATCCAGGAAGTGCCACATCCTCCCCCAGCGCAAACTGGTCAGGTACAAAAACGTATTTGTGCGATATGCACTGAACCTTCTGAACAAATAAGAACATTAGGGGCATCAAAAAAAAAAACGGTTTTCTTCTGTGGAAGGAGAGGACCAAAGCGCAGCGTGATTAGTGTTCATCATGTTAAATAAAAGACAAAAAACTGAACACTTCCAAAATACAAAAAAACAGCAAACGTGAAAACCGAAACAGTTCTATCTGGTGCAGACACACAAAGACTGAAGACAACCACCCACAAAACCCAACAGAAAACAGGCTACCTAAATATGCTTCCCAATCAGGGACAACGATTGACAGCTGCCTCTGATTGAGAACCATATCAGGCCAAACACAGAAATACAACACAGAAACACAAAACATAGATTACCCACCCAACTCACGCCCTGACCACACTAAAACAAAGAAAATACAAAAGAACTATGGTCAGAACGTGACAGGTGTAGTAAAATGCTTGTGATCCTAGCTCCAACAGCGAGGTAGAATCAAAGAATTCACAACAATACACACAAATCTAAAAGTAAAAGAATGGAATTAAGCAATGTCTGAGTGGCATTGAATAAAATACAGTAGAATACAGTATACACCTATGAAATGAGTAAAGCAGTATGTAAACATTATTAAAGTGACTAGTGTTCCATTTAAAGTGACCAGTGATTCCATGTCTATGTACATAGGGGAAGCAGCCTCTAAGGTGCTGGGTTGAGTAACCGGGTGGTAGCTGGCAAGTGATGGCTATTTAACAGTCTGATGGCCTTGAGATAGAAGCTGTTTTTCAGTCTCTCGGTCCCAGCTTTGTTGCACCTGTACTGAGCTCGCCTTCTGGATGATAGCGGGGTGAACAGGCTGTGGCTCGGGTAGGGGATGGCCTTGGTGATCTGTTGTGTATTGATATTCTAGTTTTGTCCCTTTAGGCCACCTGTAACCCTCCCTTACTTACCTACGTTAAAATGCTTGGAACGTTCTTCATGTGAAACGCATTAAACAATGCCCACGTTAATTTCTACTCCCGTCTCATGTCCTGACCTTATATTAGTTATATAAGTAATACAGTAATACAGTAATACAACAAAACTGGTGACGAGGAAGAAACGTTCTCACGTTTGTGCTCATTATCTTCGGCAGAAAGTCTGAGTTAAATTCTTAATTTTTTTTTGCTGTAGAAAGACGCAAACAAAACGTGGAGCTAGCCAGTCAAGTGATGCTAGCTAGCTTTTGATGTCACAGCAACGAGACCCTCGAGGGATAGGAAGAGTTCCCTGTGGGAGAAAGTGAAGTCAGCGTGAGTTAAAATAAATTTTAAAAAAGGGTCTGGGAGTGAAGGACCGTCTGAAAAGTGTGAGAAAGAAAAATAAACCGAAAATGTCTCCATTGGTTGGAAATATAGGAACATTTGATGAATCTGGGGAATAATGGAGTTCTTACACAGAACGTTTTGAATACTTTCTGTTGGCAAATGGAATTAAAGCAGAAGTCGTTGTGCCAACATTTTTGACTGTTATGAGAGGAAAAACATTCAATCTACTGCGCAGCCTAGTGTCATGACGTTGGCCTGGGGGTAGGTTTATAACAGTCATAAATACCTCTCCCCCCTTTTTCCTCTCTCTACCCTACTGATGTGACATTTGAAAATCCCTTGATTAACATAGAGATTCTGGGAACATCAGAAGGTGGGGGGAAATTAACCATATTTTGGTAATCCGAACCATATTTTGGTACTTAATGAATATGATGTCAGTTCGGTTGTCATCTGAGACATTCTCATCAATGACAGGATGACATAAACTCTACAGTGGAAAGTCTGCACATTGTAGTTATCGGATTCACATGGAATTGTTGTTCAATTTAAATGTTTGAATATAAAATTATTGGTGAAAAGATTAAATGTAATTTTAGCCTCCAAATGAGAGATTTGGGTTTTCATAAGGTTCTGCTCAATCAGTGGCCCGCCCCTGTGAAGAGACATGGGTTATAAAACTATGAAAACACACCTTTCTCCCTCCACTATATAAAGCCTTGACGAAAATGTAACCTCCTGTTCTGGGTACATTAGGATGACGATCCGATGTCAGAATGGTTCAGATAATAACTACAGAACGAAGCCAACCTCAGCGTGAGCTTTGGTTGCGAATGGTTTGAACTTTGAACTCTTATTCACTACAGAAGTGATACCTCCTAGCCGTTGAGTTAGCAACAGCAGCTGCAAACGTGGGCTAGGAAAGAACAGACAGAGTATCCCGTCTACAACACAACGACGTTACTACAACGTATCCAATTTACCAGCAGAGACATTCTTCAAAGGACTCTGTTGGGCAACACGGCCTTCCATCTACCACCAACCTACCGAAACGCAGCTCAGAGTAAATATTTATTGCATTTTCCTTTTCCAAATGGGCGGTAATTTAGAATGCATAAGATAGTGTATTTACGATAGCATGGCTTCTCCCTTTGTTCCTCAAGTCTTCCTGCTCTTTCACTCAAACCCAGCCCCCTTTTCTTTTGTGTAACCAGCTGTCATATCTGTTCCGTACGCGAGGTACGTTTTCCTTTATGACATAATTTGTAAGCAAGGAACGATTCATTCTGTGTATATGTAATTCTGTGTGATTAGTTAGGTATTTAGTAAATAAATAATTGATCACAATTTTGTATTGCTTGTTAACTTGCTTGTTAACCAGGGTTGGTGAAGATAAGCAAGAATTTACAACTTTCAGATGAGACTGAAATAAGGTGACGATTAATATTGACTGCTATTGATGTAAAATATTACTAGGTCTTTAAGAGTTTATTCGGAAGATAACTGCTCTATAAATATTATTTCGTGGTGCCACGACTTTCTAGTTAATTACATTTACATGATTAGCTCAATCAGGTAATATTAATTACAGAGAAAGGATTTTATAGAATAGCATGTCATATCACTTAATCCGGCATAGCCAAAGACATAACACTAGTAACGCCTGAAAAACCTGGTGATAAATCCTATGATGAAATTGTGGCTACCTTAAAAGGACATTATTCTCCCAAACCACTGATAATCGCAGAGAAATTCAGGTTTCATAAGAGAAATCAAGAGGGGGAATCAATCTCACAGTTTTGGGCTGTATTGAAACAGTTATCTGAACACTGTGAATTTGGGAGATCAATGAGTGACACTATACGTGATAGGTTAGTGTGTGGCATACGCAGCGAGGCGATTCAGAAACACCTTTTGACTGAGAGTAACTTAACATTGCAGAGAGCAATAGAAGTGAGTATGTCAATGGAAATGGCAAATAAAGACGCACAACAGCTAAGTGCATCGACCCAAGTGCATAAGGTGTCTACGGAGTTAAAAAGCAAGGCAGGAGGTGGCAAGCCATGCTATCGCTGTGGGAACCCAGGTCACCAAGCAGAGGAGTGTTGGTGCAAGACTTAGACTGCAGAAGTTGTGAAAAAAAGGGTCACATCGAACGTGCATGTAAAAACAAAAAGAGACAATCATAACAAAAGTACTGAACAAAGGAAAAGCGACTTCAGGGAGTACAAAAAGAAAGTGCATACAATGGAGCACACACAGGATGAACAAAGTGATACCCTGTCTGAAGGGGAAGAATCTTTGCATGTTTTGTCCATTTCAGACAATGGATACGGATACTGGGTGACACCGCTACTGGATGGAAACGCAGTACGGATGCAAGTGGACACTGGAGCAGCCATATATTTGCTGTCTGAGGCTGTATACAAGGAGAAACTACATCCCCTCACACTACAGCCCACAAAGATGAAGCTGAAAACATACACCGGTGAGATTGTTCCAGTGAGAGGAAGCGTGATTGTTACAGTGGAGCTCAACAAACAGAAGGTAAAGCTACCACTCTACATTGTGAAAGGCAACCATCGAGAGCATCCTGACTGGTTGCATCATTGCCTGGTATGGCAACTGCTCGGCCTCGGACCGCAAGACTCTGTAGATGGTCCAAGCTTCCAGCCATCCAGAACCGCTATACCAGGCGGTGTCAGGAAGGCCCGAAAATTTGTCAAAGACTCCAGCCACCCTACTCATAGACTGTTCTCTCTGCTACTGCACGGCAAGCGTAACCGGCGCGCCAAGTCTAGGTCCAAGAGCCTGCTAAATAGCTTCTACCCCCAAGCCATAAGATTCCTGAACAGCTAATCAAATGGCTACCCAGACTATCTGCACACCCCCCCCCCCCCCCCCCCCCCCGCGGAACGCTGCTGCTACTCTCTGTTATTATCTATGCATAGTTACTTTAATAACTTTACCTACATGTACAGTACTTATTACCTCAATCACCTCAACATCAGTGCCCCCGCAAATTGACATTGACTCTGTACCAGTACCCCCTGTATATAGCCCCGCTATTGTTATTTACCGCTGCTCTTTAACTATTTGTTATTCTTATCTCTTACTTTTAAAATATATATTCTTAAAACTGCATTGTTGGTTAAGGGCTTTTAAATAAGCATTTGACTGTAAGGTCTACACCTGTTGTATTTGACGCATGTGACAAATAACATTTGATTTGTCTGTGTTGCCACACAGACCTCTAACTCAATCATCACGTTTGCAGACGAAACAACAGTAGTAGGCCTGATTACTAACAATGACGAGACAGCCCACAGGGAGGAGGTGAGGGCCCTGGGAGAGTGGTGCCAGGAAAATAATCTCTCCCTCAACGTCAACAAAATTAAGGAGCTGATCGTGGACGTCATGGAGAGTATGCCCCTATTCACATCAACGAGACCGCAGTGGAGAATGTGAAAAGCTTCAAGTTCCTCGGTGTACACATCATTGACAATCTGAAATGGTCCACCCACACAGACAGTGTTAAAGTTTTTCCTTATGAGTCATCAAAGGTAAAGGGGATGTTGTGTAAAACCTTTTGAGGATCTGAGGACCATTTCAGAATAGGTTTTGTCGTGCCCTCTTCACAACTGTCTTGGTGTGCTTGGACCATGTTAGTTTGTTGGTGATGTGGACGCCAAGGAACCAACTTGAAGCTCTCAACCTGCTCCACTACAGCCCAGTCGACGAGAATGGGGACATGCTAGGTCCTCCTTTTCCTGTAGTCCACAATCATCTCCTTTGTCTTGATCACGTTGAGTGAGAGGTTGTTGACCTTGCACCACATGGTCAGGTCTCTGACCTCCTCCTTATAGGCTGTCTCATTGTTGTCGGTGATCAGGCCTGCCACTGTTGTGTCATCAGCAAACTTAATGATGGTGTTGGAGTCGTGCCTAGTCGTGCAGTCATGAGTGAACAGGAAGTACAGGAGGGAGCTGAGCACACACCCCTGAGGGGCCCCCGTGTTGATGATCAGCGTGGCAGATGTCTTGTTACCTATCCTTACCACCTGGGGGCGGCCCATCAGGAAGTCCAGGATCCAGTTGCAGAGGGAGGTGTTTAGTCCCAGGGTCCTTAGCTTAGTGTTGAGCTTTGCGTGCACTATGGTGTTGAACGCTGAGCTGTAGTCAATGAATAGCATTCTCACATACAGTAGGTGTTCCTTTTGTCCAGGTGTGAAAGGGCAGTGTGGAGTGCAATAAAGATTGCATCATCTGTGGATCTGTTTGTGCGGTATGCAAATTGGAGTAGGTCTAGGGTTTCTGGGATAATGGTGTTGATGTGAGCCATGACCAGCCTTTCTTAATGTCGGCGTTCAGTCACGACTCAGTGAAACATAAGATATTACAGTTTTTATTGTCCCGTTGGTAGGATATACATGCTTTCAGCTCGTCCCATTTTTTCCCCCAGCGATTGAACATCAGCTTGCAGGATGAAAGGCAAGGGCAGATTAGCCACTCTTTGCCTGTTCCTCCCAAGGCACCCTGATCTTTTTCCACGAAATCTCTGTTTCCTTCTCCAGTGAATCACGGGGATCTGGGCCTGGTCAGGTGTCTGTAGTAGTATATCCCTCCCACCCAACTCTTTGAAGAAGAACTCTTTGTCCAGCTTGAGGTGGGCAATCGCAGTTCTGATGTCCAGAAACTCTTTTCGGTCATAAGAGACGGTAGCAGCAACATTATGTACAAAACAAGTTATGAACAAAGCATATAAAAAATAGCATGGTTGGTTAAGAGCCAAGACGGCAGCCCTCTCCTCCGGCGCCATCATATGTGTCATGGGTGAACTGAGAGTGCAGAAGGGGGCTGAGCATGCACCCTTGTGGGGCCCCTGTGTTGAGGATCAGCATAGTGGAGGTGTTGTTTCCTACCTTCACCACCTAGAGGCTGCCCGTCAGAAAGTCCAGTACCTAGTTGCAAAGGGTGGGGTTCAGACCCAGGGCCCCGAGCTTAATGCAGAGCTTGGAGGGTACTATGGTGATGAAGGCTGAGCTTTAGTCAATGAACAATATTCTTACATAGGTATTCCTCTTGTCCAGATGGGAAAGGGCAGTGTGCAGTGCAATGGTGATTGCATCATTTGTGACTCTATTGGGGAAGTATGCAAATTGAAGTGGGTCTAGGGTGTCAGGTAAGGTGGAGGTGATATGATCCATAACTAGCCTCTCAAAGCACTTAATGATAACAGAAGTGAGTGCTACGGGGCAATAGTAATTTAGTTCAGTTACCTTTGCTTTCTTGGGTACAGGAGCAATGGTGAACATCTTGACGCAAGTGGGGACAGCAGACTGGGATCGGGAGAGATTGAATATGTCCGTAAACACTCCAGCCAGCTGGTCTGCGCATGCTCTGAGGACACGGCTAGGGATACCGTCTGGGCCGGCAGCCTTGCGAGAGTTAACACACTTAAATGTGTTACTCACGTCGGCCATGAAGAACGAGAGCCCACAGTCCTTGGAAGTGGACCACGTTGGTGGCACTGTGTTATCCTCAAAGTGGGCAATGAAGGTGTTTAGCTTGTTCAGAAGCTAGACGTAGGTGTCCGCAACGTGCCTAGTTTTCCCTTTGTAATCCGTGATTGTCTGTAGACGCTGTCACATACGTCTTGTGTCTGAGCCGTTGAATTGCCAATAATAAATGTGGCCTCAGGATATGTGGTTTCCACTTTGCACAAAGTTCATTGAGGGCTGTTATGGTATCGACTCGAGGGGGAATATACATGGCTGTGACTATAACCGAAGCGAATGCTCTTGGGAGGTAATATGATGGACATTTGATTGGGAGATATTCTAGGTTGGGAGAACAAAAGGACTTAAGTTCCTGTACGGTATCACAAGCACACCATGATTAGTTAATCATGAACATAAACAACCACCTTTCTTCTTCGAGGAGAGGTCTTTATTTCTATCTGCGCGATGTATTGAGAACCCAGCTGGCTTTATGGACGGGGATAGTATATCTGGAGTGAGCCATGATTCCGTGAAACAGAGTTTGTTACAGTCCCTGATGTCTCTCTGGAAGGAGATCCTCGCCCTGAGCTCGTCTACTTTATTGTCCAGAGACTAAACAGTAGTGAGTAAAATACTCGGAAGCGGTGGCTGGTCGCATGCCTCCTGAGTCGGACTAGAAGTCCACTCTGAATATCTCTTCTCCGCTGGTGGCGTCTTGGAGCAGCCACTGGGATAAGTTCATTGCCCTGGGGTGTACGAACAAAGGATCCAATTCGGGAAAGTCATATTTCTGGTCATGATGTTGGAGAGTTACCGCCGCTCTGATTTCCAAAAGTTATTTCCGGCTGTATGTAATAACACAAAAACGTTCTGGGTTAATAATGTAAGAAATAACACACAAAACAATTTAACACTGCAAAGTTGCTTAGGAGCTAGAAGCAGAGTTGCCATGTCTGTCGGCGCCATCTTCACTCTACATTTGGACTCACTCATTAGTGAACATGCGATAGTGAACTAAAGTGAAATGTAACCAAGTGTGCAATATAAAATGGAGGTTATAGGGAATATTCAGGTATTTTGGATATTAAGGGGATGTGTAATATTGAGTATATGGGGGGGGGGGGGGGGGGGGGGGGGGGTTATGTAATGTGGAAAGGTGTTAAAAGTCCTTAAAGGGGCAATCAGCAGTTGCTACATCCATTTTTGGACATATAAATGAATAATATGTACCCATTGATTCTTTCTATGAATTAGAGAGTGATTACATTTCTCCAGCCCCGTCCCTCATCTGGGGAGGGTGGGGAGGCTGCTTTTTTGATGTTATGTCTAGCCTATGCCATGCCTCTCTTTTTTTGTGAACCTTTTCCTACCACAATGCCTTTTCTTGTACATGAAGCAAATATCTGTGAAAAACTGAACATTAAGAAATATCTCATCTGAAAGGACAATGTTTAATGTTAGTAAAAGGAAACCTACTGGTTTTGTATGGTTGTAATGAAACTTCACATTATGATAGTTTGTCATCTTTGTGTGTATTTTGTTCTTTCTATTTTTCAGCACATGGGAATTGCTCAGAATTCTCCAAACTGGTAAGGTTGCCTTTGGCCTTCAACCATATACTGAACCTCATGTTTCACTCTCTTTATTCAATGTTCAATTCAACCATTTCATTTACATTCAGGTTTTAAAATAATCATTGTTGATGTCCTTTTGAGGTTTAGGCTCTTGGCCTTAGCCCGAGACATTGGAATGGTCTGCCAACAAGCACATTGATATTATGATAACCTCAAGTGGTCCTTTAACTGTAAACCTTTGTCTGAGAGTGGTGGAATAATTAAAAACATGCTTATGGATTATTTTTAAAATAAATAAAAGAGTAACTGAGCTTGTGCATTTGTGTACATATAATTATGTTTATGTTTATGGTTTGTTTGTGTGTGTCTTTATGTACAAGTTTATTATGCATCTAATTGTGTGTGTGTCTGTGTGTTTGTGTGTGTGTCTGTTTCTCCACATGCAGTATGCCTGGGAAGAAGCCTTGTGGTCTAGGTGCCTGCTTTAACCCAACAACAGAACGTTGCTGTGTGAACCCTACATCTCTCCAGGGACAAAGTTACTCACATGACCATACTCCAGGTAAGACAGCACAAGGTTTACTACTTATCTGCAGTGTGTTTGTGTGTGTGTGTGTGTGTGTGTGCGTTTGTGAGTGTGTGTGCATGTTTCCACTATAATAAACAGTGGAAAATATTTTCCCTATCTTTCGGACTCGGGGTGCATCTTTGCGAGTCTGAGAGCAGTGCCAGTCTTAGCATGTAAATCTTGGTGGGGGAAAAAAAAAACAAGTGGGATGCATGCCAGCAAAGCCACTACACAACACAACACTAAACAATACATTAATTGCACTATAACGGTGACAAATGGTGCCCACAAACGGCTTACATAAAGCTGTCCCAACAGCAGCCTCAACATATAACCACTGCTACACCTGGCTATCAGCGGAGCCTTGTCTGGCAGCGATATGATTTAGTCTCATTTACTGCCTTTTAAAAAAACATAGCTGATATGGCTGACTTGCTTAAACAAATGTGGTTTCTAATGACAATTGAGATCCACAAACTATGGCATAAGGGGACGACAAGAGGATAAGAGGCAATCCATAATTTCGATTAAGACATTAATGAGCGAGCTAGGACAGACGTAGTCAATATAACAATTTGTTAAGCACTTTTGAAATGTACAGTGACAGAATTCAGAACATGGGCCATTCTTACAGTGTTTTCCCTGTACACCAAGTCAGAACCGTAGGATAAATAAAGGGAGCATATAAGCAGACAATGAAAGCTCTTACAATATTCGATGATTACATTTCTCTAAAACAGGTTACTCTCACTTTTGGAAAGGGGGTTGGTTGGGCCTTTTTGCTTCATGCTTGTAAGGCTCTGATTGTCCAAAAGGGGTCCCCACCCATCTTCTACTGTTGTTCTCCTCTGCAGTCATCCGGTATCCGGTGACTTGTCGGGTAGTCCTGAACAGAACTACAAGTTTATTCTCCTTCAATTCGCTCTGAAAGATGCTTCTTTGAAGGTAGGCTAGCCAGCCGTGTCGATGGTTCCCAGTGGGGTGATGAGAGTAGCGTACCACGGGGGTTTGAGAAGAGTAGTAGACTGGTTCCACTTCAATTCGCTTTCTAGATACTTTACTCCAGACAGCTAATCAGCCGTACCAGTGATTGTCCAGGAGGTGACTTTATCGTCCCTACCTCGTGTTGAGATTAAAGGTTTTTAATCCACTTTAAACGTGAGCTGCAGCTCAACGTCTCTCTGGTCTAGTATGTTCATTTCTTAACCAATAATTTATACAGTTTGCAGGAAAGGGGCGGTTCTGGCAGGCTGACATGCTCTCTGACCTCACTCAAGGGGGCGGTGACTACTTACTGTGCACAGTTATAGAAAAATGTCTCACATCCCTCCCTCTCTTAACAAAAACACTTTCATAATTTTTCAGATTTCATACACAACGCATCGGATGGACCTCACACATATAGTGTGTATACTTTTCACCCTATATGGGTGAGAGAGGGTCTGGTTGAAGTTATTTAGTGCAAAGCTGATCTGACCTATTTGGATCCTCACAGGACAGTCATGACATTGTGCAGTCAATTTTCCTGCCAGTTCTTGATAATGGTGTCACCATTTATCAAAATTCAGCAGCCGCTACTCTTATACCATTGGATGCCATCTACCATAGCGTCCTTCGCTTTATTACAGGTGACAGTTTTAATATTCATCACTGCGTCCTGTATCAGAAGATCGGCTGGACCTCCACTAAAGTCGCGTTGATCACTTCATTACTCCTTTCATGTTTACAAAGCTCTGCTCCACAAGCTTCCATCATACATCACTTCCCTGTAGAAATATAAAAATATGAGATACCAAACCTGTTTGCAGGGCTGGTTAACTCTTGAGGTCTCGCTTGTCTCGACAAAGTTTGGTAAATCCACCTTTAGTTTTAACGCACCACAGTTATGCAATACCTTACAAAACAAAGTACACCCGATTCCCTTGTGCCGATAGGGCAGTTTAAAACTCTGTTGTAAATTAGTTTACTGAAGTGTGCAATTGTTTCAATTTACTATTATAACTTGTTGTATTAACCTGGTGTCATGTATTCATAGCTGTCTTGTAGTTTTTATCTTCTGTGTTGATGGAATTGTTGTCCCCAGTGCACCATTGCAAATGAGACGCTGGTCTCAATTGGGCTCCCCAGAATAAATGAAAGTACATCAAAAAAAATTAAAGAATGGTCGTTACCGCGATGGGTACTACCAACGCATCAGCGCCATTCAGGTACAGAGTTAATAGGAGGAGTTTACTGGGCTACTAAGGTCACATATAACCAGTGATGGGAAAAGTACCCATACTTGAGTAAAAGTAAAGATACCTTAATAGAAAATGACTCAAGTAAAAGTGAAAATCACCCAGTAAAATACTTCTTGAGTAAAAGTCTAAAAGTATTTGGTTTTAAATATACTTAAGTATCAAAATTAAATGTAATTGCTAAAATATACTAAACTATCAAAAGTAAAAGTACAAATCACTTCAAAGTCCTTATATTAAGCAAACCAGATGATGCCATTTTCTTGTTTTTTATTTACGGAAAGCATGGGGCACACTTCAACACTCAGGCATAATTTACAAACGAAGCATGTGTATTTAGTGAGTCCGCCAGATCAGAGGCAGTAGGGATGACCAGGGATGTTCTCTTGTTAAGAGAGTGAATTGGACCATTTTCCTGTCCTGCTAAGCAATCAAAATGTAACAAGTACTTTTGGGTGTCAGGGAAAATGTATGGAGTAAAAAGTACATTATTATCTTTAGCAATGTAGTGAAGTAAAAGTTGTCCAAAATATGAATAGTAAAGTACAGTACATATACCACCAAAAACAACTTAAGTAGTAGTTTAAAGTATTTTAACTTAACCCTTGTGTTTTCTTAAGGTTAAAAAATGACCCGCCACTATGTTTAACAGCAGAGAAAACCTCCTAAATGATATTTTCTCAACTTGAAATTTTATGACTTTTCCAAGAGTGACCCCAACATTAGAAAAAGTGAAACATCGCCTTTGCTCATATTTCCATGAAATTTGTACACCATCCGGGTACAAAGATCGTCTTAGGGTAATTTTTGACCCTGCAGTTATAACCAAATAAACAACATTTCAGACCAAATAAACAACATTTCAGACCAAATAAACAACATTTCAGACAAAATAAACATTTATTGAAAGCATTGTTTACTAATGGGTTATGCAGTTAGAGGCTATAAAGGTGTTGCAGATGACAGTACCCAGTTCTCTCTTTGCTGAAGCCATGAGTACACGTTTCAGTGCCCAACAGGTCGTAGATCAGATTTTTTTCAGATGTCCAGGAGGAACAAGAGAACAGTGATTTAGAAGAGGAGGAGGTATCTGAAGAAGACGATGGGGAAGAAGAAGAAATCCCCCAAGCTGAAAGAGAGACATTTTTTGTCAAAGAACAGCAAAATAACATGGTCCATGTCACCCTATGACAACCAGGGCAGGATGGCAGCACAAAATGTCATAAGGATGAACCCAGTGCCCACAAGACATGCAGTTGCCCATGCCCAGGACATCGCCTCAACATTCTACATGTTCATCACACGAGCCATTGAAAAAATTATCCTGGAGATGACAAATTTGGAGGGTTTCCGTAAATATGGAACTGGAAAAGGATGGATGAGATTGACCTGCGTGCCTACATAGGGCTGCTAATCTTAGCGTGTGTCTATAGATCCCGAGGCGAGGCTACATGTAGTCTCTGGGATGCAGATAGTGGAAGGGCGATTTTCCGTGCCTCGATGCCACTGAAAGTCTTTCACACTTTCTCAAGAATGCTACGATTTGATAACCGTGAGTCAAGACCTGCAAGAAGTGTGAGAGACTCACACTCGCGACCATAAGAGATGTCTGGGAGAAGTGGGTGGAGCGTCTGCCATACCTCTATAACCCTGGGCCTGAAGTAACAGTGGAGGAGCAACTGGTTCTATTCAGAGGTACATTTTTATTTTCATCTGTAATGTAATTGATTTTCACAGTTCATTTTATTATGTATTTCTGTAATATCATTGATTCTTGTGATTGTTTTCTGTGACACTGATACTAATTACTGATAGTAACCTCTTTTGTCAAAAGGTCGCTGTCCTTTCTGGCAGTATATGCCCAGCAAGCCAGCAAAGTATGGCATCAAGATATGGGTGCCCTGTGATGCACAATCCAGCTATGCTTGGAAGATGCAAGTCTACACAAGGAAGCCGACCAGTGGAGACCCGGAGAAGAACCAGGGGATGCGGGTTGTGCTTGATGTGACAGATGGACTGAGGGGGCACAATGTCACATGTGACTATATCTTCACCTCTTAACTCAGCCAGCAAGATCCTGAAGAGGAAGATCACCATGGTTGGCACAATTAGAAAGAACAAGCCTGAGCTCCCCCCTGCACTCCTTGCAACAAGGGGGAGAGAGGCCTTCTCATAAAAGTTTGCCTTCACCCCCACCACCACTCTAGTTTCTTACCTCCCAAAGAGGAACAAGAATGTGGTCCTCCTGAGCACACTGCACAAAACGGCTGAGATCAGTGCTCGTGAGGACAGGAAGCCAGCCATCATCCTGGACTACAATCACAACAAAGGAGGCGTGGACAACCTGGACAAGGTGATTGGAAATTACATCTGCAGTACGATGACAGCCCGCTGGCTCCTGGTCATCTTCCATAACATCATTGATCTATCCTCATACAATGCCTTCGTGATATGGAACAAGATCAACCCTACCTGGATGCCTGATAAGCGGAACACGAGGAGGATGTTCCTGGAGCAGCTGGGAAAGGTACTTGTAACCCCACACATTCAAAGAAGGGAGCACCTCCCCCGCACAGCAGCCTCTGCAGCGCTTGTGAAAGCTGTTCAGGGGGCTGAATCCTGTCCTGATCCACCTGAGTCTGCAGCTGGGGCAGGCAAGAGGAGGAAGCTGTAAAACAAATACTATGTGCTGCACATGTGAGAAATACATCTGTAAAGTCCATGCACACACACTTGCATACTGTCCTACATGTGCTAATTAGAGTTGATTGATTTATGTTCTTCACGTTTTTGTTTTGTATCTATTATCTTATTTTATTCTTATTTATTCTTATTCTTGTTTATACACCTTGTGGGTGGGGGCAATGGTTCAAAAAATGGGAGAAGACTAGTATTTTGTAGTTGAATTCCTCATTGTACAGTATATAAGAATATATCACTATGTTGCCAAAAAGGTTCAAGACTGTTATTGTTTCCCTTCAATAAAATGCATTCAAAACTACTTTCTGCACATTTCTGCTACTTTCTTAGGCTGTACAAGTGCTATGTCTTGCTAAAAAAATAAATGTTTACACCTATGCAGTAACTTTAGAAATAATAATAATAAACCTCTACTTTAGTAAAGAAAACAATTATGACAGGTGTGTTAGATTTGGGGTTTAAAATTAAATTAAGCTGCCTTATTTTTGGGGTTTAGTGAAAGCGGGTCATTTTTTACCCTTAGGACAAGGGGAGTAGACAGAATGTTAAGACTACACAAGGTTAAGTACTTTACACCACTGCATATAACAACCAGAACCTCTTTCATGTAGCCCTCTTGAGCAACAGTACATTGTTTCGCAACGTCCTGGCAGCTGCTGGAAACAATGTAGGCGAAATTGATTGTGTTGGGTAATTACAAATTAGTTAATGATTTTCCTTTCTTGAACATCACGGTCCTCCCTCCTTCCCATCTCTCTAACCAGGTCACTACCATCACTATCACTGTCCTTCCTCCTTCCCATCTCTCTAACCAGGTCACTACCATAGTGCTAGCTGTGGCTCTCAGGTTTACAATCCAGACATCAACATCTGCTGTTCCGAGAAGCTGTCCAATAGGGTGCTTGGAAAAAACCTGGTAAGTCCATTAGCCCACAGACCTAAGGCCTACAGCTAAAGCTTAGTTCACTGAGCCTCCTCCACTACATTAGGTTCAGTTCTCCTCATGTCAGTCAAATTCAAGTAAAACAGCTTAATCATCCATCTACCTGTTGAGTTGTTGTTGGTCAAGGCATAAAGGCAATGCTGTAAAGTACTGGGATGTCAAGTATCTGTCTAAAATGGTCAAAATATCTAAAAGTGGCAATGTAAGACAAGGCTGACACTATAAGTTTTCAACAGACCAATTTAAGTCCACTCAGAATGTTTAGACAGGGCCCCATTGGGAAGTGGGTGTCCCATACTCATTGCCAATGTTCTAGAGTGCTGTCTATCAAGGAGAAAATATGCCCTATGATTTGCCAGTAAAAATTACTATTTAAAGTGGTGTTTGCTTTACTTGGGCTATATGCGGTACTAGGTCAGTTTTGACAGCACATTTAGTTCTGTAAGCCCCACCCTGCAACCAGTTAAGAGTAGAGTAGCTCCTCTTTTGTGTGAGAGTGTGTCAGACGACAGATAACTAGAGGTCTCTTTTCTAACACTTGGCACTCTGTTGGTAGAGGATGTGTGCACAGGTCCCCTGGTACGAAAGTTAGACTCTCTTTTATAGCATGTGAACTTTTGTGATTGTGTTTGAATTTTGGGTATGCGCATGCTACGGTGTGTCTGCATGTCTGTTATTCATGTTGTGTGTGTTGTTACCCTGCTGACCGGTGTGTGTCTCTCTCCCAGTGCTGCGGTACAACTCCGTATGGTTTAGAGGACCGAGGGGTGCTGTGCTGTAACCAGACCTTGCACCTTGCGGTGGAGGATGGGTACCAGTGCTCTCCAGGTGGCCACTTGTATCGGCCATCCCGTGACATGGTGTGTGGCTCACGCGTTCTTGTCATCGATCCAGGCAAACACTGCTGTGGAGAGGAGACATACGACCCTCAGTATGACATCTGCTGCAACGGACACAAGTGAGTTGCTCTATAGGGTGGAAACTGTAGGCAGTTTATCCCAAAGATGTGGGGTTATCACTGTCTGCAAGCACAGTTCAGAGTGCCTGAGGGCTAATGATTAGATCACTTCATATTCAGCAGAATGTATCCAGCCTCCCTGTCTAAGTGTTTTTATTTATATTAAACTAGGCAAGTCAGTTAAGAACAAATTCTTATTTACAATGACGGCTGGCCCTGGCCAAACCTGGACGACGCTGGGCCAATTGTGCGCCGCTCTATGGGACTCCCAATCACGGCCGTTTGTGATTCAGCCTGGAATCGAACCAGGGTCTGTAGTGACGCTTCTAGCACTGAGATGCAGTGCCTTAGACCGCTGCGCCACTCGGGAGCCCAAATTGTTGATGCAATGTCTTGAAAGTGTGTGTGTGTGTGTGTGTGTGTGTGTGTGTGTGTGTGTGTGTGTGTGTGTGTGTGTGTGTGTGTGTGTGTGTGTGTGTGTGTGTGTGTGTGTGTGTGTGTGTACTATAACTAACTGTGGAAAGTATTTTCCCACCCACTGTCTGAGACTGGGTGTGCATCTTTGTATGTTTATATCTGAGAGACATTGATGGATGCAAATCTGATAAAATAACATACCCACATTCCCAGTCCCACTACCTCAGATGTTGGAGAATTCTTCATGGAATGCACCATGTCATACAAACTACTGCCCCCCAGACATATTTCAACAGGGTGTCTACCGCAGAAGCCAAAGATCTAAGAGTATCCTCCCTCTCTTTCTTTCCTTCACTTCCCTTTTCCAGTCAGTGGCATTCAGACAGATAGACAGCCAGACTGGAGAGGTGGTATGTTTGCTTTTGGGTTTCCACACAGTGAGTAGTTGTTTTTGTCTAATTCGTCCTGTTGTTTGGCTTGTGCTTGACCCCTTGTATGACTCTAGGAGGAAACTAGTTGACTCCTGTTTGGCATTTGAGGAATGTTACTAATGTTTGTTCCAAGTAAATGTTGTTCATTATTGACTGAAGTGTGTTTATTTGGAATACAGAAAAATTGACCATGTCTGAGGGCATACCTGACACAGATGGGAAGGACTTTTAAAAAAACACTTATGAATCTACTTATGTTTTGACTCTGGATTGCGGCTTCACACGCTGATCTAAAGTCTATAGAAACGTGGTCGAACACACCATTAACAACCAATGCTCCAATGTTAAAGGCTCTAACCCTGTCAATCAAACTGTGGGTCACGACCTGTAGCGCGGTTCCCATGAAGTTGCATGGCAGTCTGAATTTATACAGATGCCATTACTCAATACTTTGGCCATGAATCAAGAGAGAAGTCTGTGATAATAGTGCAGTTGTGAGTGACGCACTTCAATCTATTTTCCTTTTGACTCTGTGGCTGAATCCGGTGGCGGTAGGTGCCGTTTATGATCAGAGTGGACGATTTTTTTTATTTTTATGAGCATGGCCTTATTTCTGGTGGTGTAAAGAACTTAAGTAAAAATACTTGAAAGTACTAATTAAGTAGTTTTTTTTGAGTGTATGTACTTTACTTTACTATTTATATTTTTGACAACTTTTACTTTTACTTCACTACATTCCTAAAATGATGTACTTTTTACTCCATTCGTTTTCCCTGGCACCCAAAAGTATTTGATACATTTTGAATGCTTAGCAGGACAGGAAAATGGTTCAATTCACACACTCTAGAGAACATCCCTGGTCATCCCTACTGCCTCTTATCTGGCGGACTCACTAAACACAAATGCTTCATTCGTAAATAATGTCTGAGTGTTGGAGTGTGCAACTAGCTATCCGTAAATTAAAAAAAACAAGACAATTGTGCCATCTGGTTTGCTTAATGTAAGGAATTTTAAATGATTTATACTTGTACTTTTACCTTTTACCTTTTACCTTTACCTTTACCTTTACCTTTACTTAAGTACATTTTAGCAATTACATTTACTTTTAATACTTAAGTATGTTTAAAACCAAATACTTTTAGACTTTTACTCAAGTAGTATTTTACTGGGTGACTTTCACTTTTACTTGAGACATTCTCTATTAAGGTATATTTACTTTTACTCAAGTATGACAATTGGGTACTTTTTCCACCACTGATTATTTCTATGACAGCATATTGGATGACTATCATTCATATTCCATTCACCCTGCTCAATGTAACATCGATAGGTTTAGGCTACTACATGATTCTCAAATTTGCCCTATACCCATCATGAGGATGCTGAAACCTAACCTACAAATGAAAGTTTATAATGTAGCACAAGTCGAGAGACAAATTGGAGTAATCAGGGTGACAGACGGTGACAATTCAATACCGCCTTGCACTCTCTTGCCTCCATCAAGATGATCTGGGGTGTAATCATTAGTACAAACAGTTGCAAAACATTCCATTTAAATGTGGAAACTGAATTGTATCATTCAAGTTATGAGTGTCCTGAAGTTGATGGGTTTATCGATCCCCTCGCCTCTCTTGAAGTCACCTTTTGAGTTTCAGGTATCATAGTAAGATTCTGTATTGTCTTTAACCCTTTGACACATACAAACACACTCCTGTGATCATTATACAGTGGACCCTGTAGCTTACGCTCAAACCGGTGTGATTTGAACTCTTATTTAAAACATCCAGTTATGATTGACGCAACAGTCAGCGTTTAAGCTACACTGTTTTTTTCACCTAAATATTTTGCACAGTCTTTACAACGTCATGTCCTCAACGTGACCAGTTTATTTTTGGATGCAATTTTCAGACATTCATAGAAGTAGCTACAGCATAACAAAATTCTCATCCAAACCGGAAAATGTAGATTACATTAGTCATAGCTCTGAGGAAGAGTGATCTAACATAAGCGGTCATATTTTGCTAACTCTCGGCTGATAAAAAGCGTAATATGAATAAGCTGATAGCAATTACTATTTACAATTTATCACATCACGGGTGAGCTCACCATTGATCTAAATATACTTTCTATATATACAAAAGCATGTGGGTACACCTTTGAATGAATAGAGTTGGCTCTTTCAGTCACACACTTTGCTGACTGGTGTATAAACTCGAGCACACAGCCATTCAAACTCCATAGACAAACATTGGCAGTAGAATGGCCTTACTGAAGAGCTCAGTGACCTTTAACGTGGCACTGTCATAGGATGCCACATTTCCAACAAGTCAGTTTTGTCAAATTTCTGCGCTGCTAGAGTGGAAACATCTAGGAGCAACAACGGCTCAGCCGCGAAGTGGTAGGCCACACAATCTCACAGAATGGGACTGCCGAATGTTGAAGCGCGTAGCGCGTAAAAATCACCTGCCCTAGGTTGCAACACTCACTATATTGAGTTCCAAAGTGCCTCTGGAAGCAACGTCAGCACAAGAACTGTTCGTCAGGAGCTTCATGAAATGGGTTTCCATGGCCTAACAGCCACACACAAGCCTAAGATCACCACACGCAATGCCAAGTGTCGGCTGGAGTGGTGTAAAGCTTACCGCCATTGGACTCTGGAGCAGTGGAAACAGGTTCTCTGGAATGATGAATCACACTTCACTATCTGTCAGTCTGATGGATGAATCTGGGTTTGGCGGATGCCAGGAGAACGCTACCTGCCCCAATGCATAGTGGCAACTGTAACGTTTGGTGGAGGAGGAATAATGGTCTGGGTCTGTTTTTCATGGTTTGGGCTAGGCTCCTTAGTTCCAGTAAAGGGATATCTTAACGCTACAGAATGCCCTGTGCACAAAGCGAGGTCCATACAGAAATGGTTTGTCGAGATCGGTGTGGAAGAACTTGACTGGCCTGCACAGAGCCCTGACCTCAACCCCATCGAACACCTTTGGAATGAATTGGAACGCCGACTGCGAGCCAGGCCTAATCGCCCAACATCAGTGCCCGACCTCATTAAAACCTCTTGAGCCTATGGGGGGTGCTATTTCGATCTTGGAAAAATTGGTCTCCAAATTAAACTGCCTCGTACTCAATTCTTGCTCGTACAATATGCATATTATTATTACTATTGGATAGAAAACAATCTCTAGTTTCTAAAACCGTTTGAATTATGTCTGTGGGTGAACCAGAACTCTTTCTGCAGCGAAATCCATGACAGGAACTGCGAAGGTCTGAAAATTAGGCTCTGTTCTCAGATCAGTTTAAAGCTCTGTATGTATCCTATGGGTCGACATGAACTGCACCCGCCTTCCCCTGGATGTCAGTAACCAATGAGAAGTGGAATGGAGTGTCTACGTAATTCTCAGAGTTTATAAAAGGCCAAGGAACGAGGGGACCTCTCTTTTCAACGCTCGCCATTACGCAAAGCAGGACCTCAGGATGGCATTTTGAAACGCTCAGTTATCGACCTTAGATATATCCGTCTGTAATTTAATTCGATATAGGTGTTAGAAACATCATAACGAAGTTATTTTAAACCGAGTTATATCAGTTTATGCGAGTATATTGCTATTTTCGGAATTTCCTTAGTATTGAGTTTGAGGATTTGGGCATGCTGTGGCCACATAGCTACTGTTAGCTGCTACTTCCGAAGTTGAACACGACGTTTTACAACCAAGCAACAATTATTTTGGACAAAGGACCACTTGGCCAAGATTCTGATGGAAGCTCGTCCAAAAGTAAGAGCTATTTATGATGTTATTCCGTATTTATGTGGAAAAATGTAAACGGATTTGTCCGCCATTATTGCGGCACTAGTCTGGCTGTAACGCACACTGTATGTCTAGTAACGTTAATTTTAAAAATCTAACTCAGCGGTTGCATTAATAACTAATGCATCTTTCATTTCATGTCCAACCTGTATTTTTTAGTCAAGTTTATGAATAGTTTTCGATAAGATTAGGTGCCTTTCCAAAATGGCGCCGGACAGATTGCTTGATTTTTTGCCCACTAATCACGTTGTGTAACCACGAATTGTGCGGCTAAATATGCACATTTTCGAACAAACTATATGCATTGTGTAATATGATGTTACAGGACTGTCATCTGAAGAATTCTGAGAAGGTTAGTGAAAAAATCAATAGCGTTTGGTGGTTTATAACGTTATTGCTATTTTTGGCTTGAATCAATGCTACTGTGTGACTGACTATTGTAGTAAGCTAAGATAACGCTATATTGTGTTTTCGCTGTAAAACACTTAGAAAATCTGAAATATTGGCTATATTCACAAGATCTGTGTCTTTCATCTGCTGTACGCTGTGTATTTTTAAGAAATGTTTTATGATGAGTAATTAGCTAATACACGATGGTCTCTGTAGTTATTCTAGTCGCTTTGGGGAGAGTTGGGATGGTGGCTGCAAAGGTAAACTATGATTTATACCTGAAATATGCACATTTTTCTAACAAAACATATGCTATACAATAAATATGTTATCAGACTGTCATCTGATGAGGTTGTTTCTTGGTTAGTGGCTATTTATATCTTTATTTGGACGAATTTGTGATAGCTACTGATGCAGTAAGAAAATGGTGGAGTAAAAAAAAAGTTGTCTTTTGCTAACGTGGTTAGCTAATAGATTTACATATTTTGTCTTCCCTGTAAAACATTTTAAAAATCAGAAATGATGGCTTTATTCACAAGATCTGTATCTTTCATTTGGTGTCTTGGACTTGTGATTTAATGATATTTAGATGCTACTATTTACTTGTGACGCTATGCTAGCTATGCTAGTCAGCTTTTTTACTGGTGGGGGTGGTGGGGGGTGCTCCCGGACCCGGGTTTGGGAGGAACTAGAAGTTAATGCTCTTGTGGTTGAATGGAAGCAAGTCCCCGCAGCAAAGTTCCAACATCTAGTGGAAAGCTTTCCCAGAAGAGTGAAGGCTGTTAAAGCAGCAAAGATGGGACCAACTCCATATTAATGCTAATGATTTTGGAATGAGATGTTAGACGAGCAGGTGTCCACATACTTTTGGTAATGTAGTGCATGTGTCCATTACAATCTATACAAGAATTGGAATGCATGACTTGTCACCAGTACTTGAAAACGTGAATAAAACAGTAAAAACTACAGTAGAATTGACAACACAATATACAGAAACTATCATGATAACGTAATAAGGCACTTACTTTTGATAGGAACGCACACATGTCCAAAGTTATTATTAGTAAGGAAAACAACAATGAAGGCAATGCGGGCGCTAGCCGGAAAATGTGCCAGGTGGGAAATGTTAGTGCAAGTTCTGTTCTGACTGGAGTTGTGCAAATGTCTGCATACTTGATCTGGGGAAGTGCTTGGGCTCTGTGAAAAGGTTGTGGGATGCAGTAAGTTTTTTAAGGAAGGAGTGGTCAGTTTACAGATTGAGCCTGTGCAGTATATGCAGAGTTTTATTCTATCTTTCCAGTTTTGTAGTATAATTTTTTTGTGAAGGGAAGGTAATATAAAGTTTCTTTGTTGATGGGTATTTTTAATGGCCAATTCACCAAGGAGGGAGAGGGCATGGGAGACAAGAATGCTGAGGCCAAGGGTCTCAGACAGCTTGCTCATGACCCCTGACCAGAATGATTGTATAGGTGTGCAGGCCCGAAAGGCATGGGATTGACTGTGTGATTGGGGCAGGGCTTACACTTATTGGTTTCTGAGACCCCCATGAGATGTAATTTACAATTAGTGATATGTGAACAGCAAAGAATTTCGTACTGTATGAGTTGGGTTCTCGAATTGCCAGTCATAGAAAATGTATTTTTACAGATTGTTTGAGAAAGCTTACATTTTTGAAAAAGCGAGGATAGCTGATTTTTGTAATGATTGATATAAATGTTATTTTTTCCTGCTTCTCTTAATTGAAGATATTGAAAATGGTATTTGTTTGGAATGTTATATACACTGAACAAAGATACAAACGCAACATGCAACAATTTATATGAGTTTACTGAGTTACAGCTCCTATGAGGAAATCAGTCCATTGAAATAAATTCATTAGGCCATAATCTATGGATGTCTGGGAATATAGATATGCATTAGTTGGTCACTGATACCTTTAAAAAAGCAGGGGTGTGGATCAGAAAACCAGTCAGTATTTGGTGTGACCACCATTTGCCTCATGTATCGCGGCACGTCTCTTTCATATAGAGTTGATCAGGCTGTTGATTGTGGCCTCTGGAATGTTTTCCCACTCCTCTTCAAATCGCTTTGCGAAGTTGCCGGGAACTGGAACACGCTGTCGTACACGTTGATCCAGAGCATCCCAAACATGCTCAATGGGTGACATGTCTAGTAAGTATGCAGGTGTTGGAAGAACTGGGACATTTTCAGCTTCCAAGAATTGTGTACAGATCCTTGTGACATGGGGCTGTGCATATGCTGAAACATGAGGGGATGGCGGCAGATGAATGGCACAACAATGGGCCTCAGGATCTCGTCACAGTATCTCTGTGCATTCAAACTGCCATCAATAAAGTGCAATTATGGGCCTCCCGAGTGGCGCAGTGGTCTATACGTGCCACTAGAGATTCTGGGTTCGAGTCCAGGCTCTGTCCCAGCCGACTGCGACATGGAAACCAATGGGGCGGCGCACAATTGGCCGCTCGCCCAATTGGCATGCAAACAGCATGCTCCCTCAATAATTGAGACACCTGTGGCATTGTGGTGTGACAAAACTGAACATTTTAGGGTGGCCTTTTATTGTCCCCATGCTGTTTAATTAGCTTGTTGATATGCCCCACCTGTCAGGTGGATGGATTATCTTGGCAAAGGAGAAATACTCACTACCAGGGATGTAAATTAATTTGTGCACAACATTTTAAAGACATTTCTGGGATCTTTTATTTCGGCTCAGGAAATGTGGGACCAACACTTTACATGTTGCATATATATTCTTGTTCAGTATAGTTTGTATAGGTCGTGAACAAGCTGTCTCCAGGTGTTACTCCTCTTTGTTTCCAAATGGGGAATAAAAATGCTTTTTTTATTGATTTGGAACATGGGGTTATGCCAGATTGGAGTAAGGGGTATGAACAGCATCCACCTCCAGGTGTCACTTATTTCCCCCAGTGTATTTATCCCTGTGTTTCCTGTCTCTCTGTGCCAGTTTGTCTTGTATGCTTTCAAGTCAACCAGCTTGTTTTTCCCGTGCTCCCTGTTTTCTATTCTCTTTTTCTAGTCTTCCTGGTTTTGACCCTTGCCTGGTTTTGACCCACCTGCCTGACCCTTTTGCCTGCCCTGACATCGAGCCTGTCTGCCACTCTTTAACTCTTGGACTCAGAATCTGGTTTTGACCTTTTGCTTGTCCACGACCGTTCTCTTGCCTACTCCTTTTGGATTATAAATAAACTACAAAGACTCTAACCATCTGCCTCCTGTTTCTACATCTGGGTCTTGCCTTGTGCCCTTATATTGGCAGCGATTACAGCCTCAAGTCTTCTTCGGTATGACACTACAAGCTTGGCACATCTGATTTGGGGAGTTTCTCCCATTCTTCTCTGCAGATCCTCTCAAGCTCTGTCAGGTTGGATGGGGAGCGTCGCTGCACATCTATTTTCAGGTCTCTCCAGAGATGTTCAATCGGGTTCAAGTCTGGGCTCTGGCTGGGCCACTCAAGGATATTCAGAGACTTGTCCCGAAGCCACTCCTACGTTGTCCTGGCTGTGTGCTTTGGGTCGTTTTCCTATTGGAAGGTATACCAACAGGATAAAGTAAACCTCTCTGGAGCAGGTTTTCATCAATGATCTCTCTGTACTTTGCACCGTTCATCTTTCCCTCGATCCTGACTAGTCTCCCAGTCCCTGCCGCTGAAAAATATCCCCACAGCATGATGCTGCCGCCACCATGCTTCACCGTAGGGATGGTGCCAGGTGCTTGGCATTCAGGTCAAAGAGTTCTTAGTTTCATCAGACCAGAGAATCTTGTTTCTCATGGTCAGAGTCCTTTAGGTTCCTTTTGGCAAACTCCAAGCAGGCTTTCATATGCTTTTTACTGAGGAGTGGCTTCCGTCTGGCCACTCTAGCATAAAAACCTGATTGGTGGAGTGCTGCATAGATGGTTGTCCTTCAGGAAGGTTCTCCCATCTCCACAGAGGAACTCTGGAGGTCTGTCAGAGCGACCATCGGGTTCTTGGTCACCTCCCTGACCAAGGACCTTCTCCTCTGATTGCTCAGTTTGGCCGGGCGGCCAGCTCTAGGAAGAGTCTTGGGGGTTCTAATCTTCTTCCATTTAAGAAGGATGGAGGCCACTGTGTTCTTGAGGACCTTCAATGCTGCAGACATTTTTTGGCACCCTTCCCCAGATCTGTGCGTCGACTCAATCCTGTCTCGGAGCTCTCCGTACAATTCCTTCGATGTCATGGCTTGGTTTTTGCTCTGTTATGCACTGTCAACTCTGGGACCTTATGTAGACAAGAGTGTGCTTTTCCAAATCATGTCCAATCAATTGAATTTAGCACAGGTGGACTCCAATCAAGTTGTAGAAACATATCAAGGATGATCAATGGAAACTGGATGCACCTGAGCTTAATTTTGAGTCTCATAGCAAAGGGTCTGAATACTTATGTAAATAAGGTATTTCTGTTGTTGATTTTGGATACATTTGCAAACATTTCTAAAAACCTGTTTTTGCTTTGTCATTATGAGGATGTTTTTTTATATACAATTTAGAATAACGCTTTAACGTAACATAATGTGGAAAAGGGAAAGGGGTCTGAACACTTTCCGAATGCATTGTAAATGGTTGAAAGCACAGTAATAACACATGTAGATGACAACTAAACAGAAAATTGAACATGTGGTGGGCCGGGCGCAGTGCACGCTGACACAGTCGCCAGGTGTACGGTGTTTCCTCCGACACGTTGCTGTGGCTGGCTTCCGGGTTATGTGGGCATTGTGTCAATAAGCAATGCGGCTTCATTGGGTTGTGTTTTCGGAGGACGCACAGCTCTCGACCTTCGCCTCTCCTGAGTCCGTACGGGAGTTGCAGCGATGAGACAAGACTGTAACTACCGATTGGATACCACGAAATTGAGAAGAATAAGGGGTGAAAAAAAAGACAAAAAAAATTCTATAGAATGGATCAAATCCATAACATTTTTAATGATCAGTGCATATGGTGTTCACCCAACATGACAGCACAATAGCATTAAAGAAAGGCACCAAATTATGAGAGATGATGTTCTCTTGGATTTGGGAAGTAAAATATTTTTTCTCTTCAAAGACACCACAGGTTGAAAAATGTTTCCTGCTGCGGTGGGAAGGCCTACGACCCCAGCAGTGGCCAGATGAAGTGCTGTGCAGGGACTCTGTACAACCTGCAGGTTCAGGACAAGCTCTCAGAGGAGGCCCAGTGCTGTGGGAGTGTTCTGATGGAGGCTGGCTCCACCCAGACCTGCTGCTCTGCCCCTGGGCTAGACCTGCTCTACCCTACCCAGCCAGGGTTCACCTGCTGTGGGCACCGCTATCCCAATGCCTCCCTGTGGTCTTGCTGCGCCGGGGTCCTGCATCCAAGGCCTGAACCACACAACACCACCAAGAACGTGATTCCAGGTCAGTGGGATATGTGATATGAATCTTCTGATGTGTCCCTGCCTGGAGTCTGTCTCTGTCCATTTGATTAAACTGTTGTTCATTATCCTCAGGACCCAGGCTTCTACCACTGGAGGATTTGAAGACTGAAGTCCTGTGTTACAATGAAGGTAAGGCCTCCAGTTTGAAGCACAGAATGAAAGGAAACATTACTTTAATCTTTAGCAAAAACAGTGGGACCACTAGAATCTTCTTTGACTCTTGGATGTACAGTGGCTTCACAACGCTAATCTTGTGTGTGTGTGTGTGTGTGTGTGTGTGTGTGTGTGTGTGTGTGTGTGTGTGTGTGTGTGTGTGTGTGTGTGTGTGTGTGTGTGTGTGTGTGTGTGTGTGTGTCCCAGTTCTGCTGGGGACAGTGGAGAGTGTGTCCGTGAAGATGAATAAGCGGTCCATCGTGATGGTGAACGCCATGTACGTGATGGTGAACGCCATGTACATGCTGGCCTCGCGTGCCAATGTCAGCGCCCTGCCTTCCCCTCACTACGTCACATTACCCGACCACTGCAGCTCCCCTGAACTGGTGCCGGGCAACACTTACATCTGGGTGAAAATACCTTCCTCAGATCACATAAGTTTCATCTCTGATCTCAGCGATAATTCCTCCCCTCTCTATTCCATCTTTTCCAGGTGCAGAACCCTTTTTCTTGCCCGGAGTAAAGCCCTACATAATGTTTGAAAACTTTACAGTGTTTGTTTGCAAGTAACATTGATTGTTAACATTGTTAACAACATTGTTAACAATCAACGGCGTAATAAAAAGCTCATCTTGGGTTCTGATGGGGTTCGACAGTTGAACTAAGATCATGAGGCACAAGTTATATTCTTCCAGAGTCAATTGGTATATATCATTCATTTAAAAGTTTAAAAAAATTGCTGTTGCTATCACAGATTGCCCCTTTAAGCTATCAGTAGACATTTAAGACATGTTTGTGAAGTGATTGTATCACATTGTGCAAGGACAGGAAAAAAAGCCTATTTTAACCGTAGGCGTATGACTTCACCATGCATCACTTCAGGTGGTTTTGTGTGGGGTGGTTGCCTTTATCCCATCCACATATATGTACCCCATTATCTGACACTGGATCATAGGATCACATTTTTGTTTTATTATTTCACTGCCATACTGTGTTTGATCTTGTCTATCCAACTTGTCTCAAGAGGACCACAATGGAAATAAGTCCCAGACTTTATTATATGTTATCCTCCATGATTTTATTCATGTCCATGTATGGCTTTTAAGTTTTATGTGTGCTTGTTTTTTAAAATGGTCGAATTAATAAACTAAACTAAACTAAAGAATGTTGTTTAAGATTAAAGGATCAATGGGAATTGGAAGGTTGTTACATGCTCGCCCACTCCTACAACTTGCCTCTGAGACTTGAATGAAGCAATGCATTAACATCCTAGGGCACTGAGTCTTTGGCTGCGTTTATGAGCAAAGTCAAATTATGAATAAAATATTGTAAAACTGATATATACTGAACAAAAATATAAACGCAACATGTAAAGTGTTGGTCCCATGCTTCATGAGCTGAAATAAAAGATCCCAGAAATGTTTCCATATGCACAAAAAGCTTATTTCTCTCTAATGTTGTGCACAACTTTTGTTTGTTTAATTTCTCCTTTGCCAAGATAATCAATCCACCTGACAAGTGTGGCACATCAAGAAGCTGATTATGCAGTATGATTGTTACACAGGTACACCTTGTGCTGGGGACAATAAAAGGACACTCTAAAATGTGCAGTTTTGTCAGCGCGCAATTGGCATGGTGACTGCAGAAATGTCCATCAGAGATGTTGCCAGATGATTTAATGTTCATTTCTCTACCATAAGCTGCCTCCAGCGTCATTTTAGAGAATTTGGCAGTACGTCCAACCGGCCTGACAACCGCAAACCATGTGTATGGCGTCGTTTGGGCGAACGGTTTGCTGATGTCAAGGTAGTGAACAGAGTGCCCCATGGTGACGGTGGGGTTATGGTATGGGCAGGCACAAGCTACGGACAACAAACAAAATTGCATTTTATCAACGGCAATTTGAATGCACAGAGATACCGTGACAAGATCCTTAGGCCCATTGTCGTGCCATTCATCCGCTGCCATCACCTCATGTTTCAGCATGATAATGCACGGCCCTATGTCGCAAGGATCTGTACACAATTTCTGGAAGCTGAAAATGTCCCAGTTCTTCCATGGCCTGCATACTCACCAGACATGTCACCCATTGAGCATGTTTGGGATGCTCTGGATCAATGTGTATTACAGCATGTTCCAGTTCAAGCCAATATCCAGCAACTTCACACAACCACTGAAGAGGAGTGGGACAACATTCCACAGGTCACAATCAACGGCCTGATCAACTCTATACGAAGGAGATGTGTAGCGCTGCATGATGTAAATGGTGGTCACATCAGATACTGACTGGTTTTCTGATCCACGCCCCTACTTTTTTTTAAAGGTATCTTTGACAAACAGGTGTATATCTTTATCCCCAGTCATATGAAATCCATAGATTAGGGCATAATTACATTATTTCAATTGATTGGTTTCCTTATATGAACTGTAACTCAGTAAATCTTTGAAATTGTTGCATGTTGCATTTCTGTTTTTATTCAGTATACTCTATATACATTTTACTTACAGGTGGTCTCAGGAATCAAACCTGCTATCTTGGCATAGCAAGCGCCATGCTCTACCAATTTAGCTACAAAGGACCACTCTTGGTAAAAATGAAAGCGAATGCTTATTATGGAGTTGATAACCATCAGATGACATAATAGAAAGAAGATTACTTTGCCTGAACAAGCACCCTTTTTAGCCACAAGCCATGCTTTTCCTCAGGGTACTCCTTCACACACAGAAGTCAAAAAGGCATCTGTGTTTTTGAGCCTTTTATCTGAAATTGGCATGTTTTTTTTTACAAAGCACACTTGTCAGAGAGGACAGAGGAACATCTATCAACAGGTTGTACTGCTGACAACATTTGAACAGAAGGGAATAATGTGCTGCACTTTGAGAAACACTCTGTAGTACAATGGACATGTTTACCATCCTATTTACATACCACATAAATGGACTGAAATTCACAACCTAAAAGGATAAACATTAATATCAAGAATATTCATTTATCGGACTTACATAGAGACATACTGTATCCTTACAATACTTGCTTTGTGTGTTTGGTATGCTATGTGACACTACATCACTATTGTTTGACCTCTTAAGGATCTGACCATTTTTTTTAGTCTAAAATTACATACCCAAAATCTAACTGCCTGTAGCTCAGGACCTGAAGCAAGGATATGCATATTCCTGATACCATTTGAAAGAAAACACTTTGACGTTTGTGGAAATGTGAAACTAATGTAGGAGAATATAACACATTAGATCTGGTAATAGATAATATTAAAAAAAACATTTTGGGGGGTAGTTTTTTGTTCCATTATGTTTGAAATGCAAGAGAAAGGCCAATATATGATTTAGGAATCTAGGTGCAATTTAGATTTCGGCCACTTGATGTCAGCAGTGTATGTGCAAAGTTTTAGACTGATCCAATGGAACATTGCATTTCTGTTCAAAATGTATCAAGACTGCCCAAATGTGCCTAATTGGTTTATTAATACATTTTCAAGTTCATAACTGTGCACTCTCCTCAAACAATAGCATGGTATTATTTCACTGTAATATCTACTGTAAATTGGACAGTGCAGTTAGATTAACAAGAATTTAAGCTTTCTGCCAATATCAGATATGTCTATGTCCTGGGAAATGTTCTTGTTACTTACAACCTCATGCTAATCAACCATCCCGCAGGGGACACACAATCCTGTAGAGGTTGAACCTTGCTGCTCCTTTCTCCTACTTGAGAAAAAGAGAGAGCTGATCTTTGGATAAGGCTTAACAACTGCTTAAATCAAGGCGTCATTCCTTACAGCAGTATCTAAATACAGGCTGACTATTGTACATGGCTGGGTGGAAGGCCACAGCCATGCTGGCATCTGCATGACAACATAACTGCTGTATGAAAGACGAAGTAGATTGGGTTCAATTCAACATAAACAACCATCAATCAAAGCTGTCCAGTTCCATTCATGGGAGGATGCAGTTACAGGGCAAACAATTGTATACACTACAAGGAACTGATGTGATGGTGTCTCAAGGGGGTTTGTTCAAAAACACATCCTTCCCTCCTCTCTTCCGTAAGGTAATCACTGATCTTTAGGTGGTTGGAGAAAGCAATAGGATATGCCCCCGGTTAATAAATCCTCCGCCTCATAAACCACAATGAAATTAAATCAAAATAACCAGTTGACACCGGCACCAAAATATTGCTCAGAACTGTCGGAATTCTGAAGTGGTCCAAAAATAGTACATGGGTGGTACTATAACGATCAAAGAAATAGAATGGGAATGGAAACAACTTGTGGCAGAAACAATTTAGGGGAGAACTTGGCGAGAAATGAGAGGAAAGTGAGCAAGAAAGTGAATCTTTCCTTCCAGGCTCTTGTCTCGTACATGTTGAATGCCCTTCCGGATAAACGTGCTAAAAATATGTTCAGTTGTTTAGTGTGAAATAGCATTCTATCTGGTCTAACATAATTTCCTCTAAAAGTTTTCCAAGGTTTGGTTGGCTGTTTGGGCCAGTAAAGAGTGCTTTGCTATTCTTGGATAGCGAAATTACTTTTGCTTCCCTCCAGGGCTGATGGCACACACTTTCCTGTAGGCTTAGATTGAAAAGATGGCAAATAGGAGCGGCAATATTGTCCAATATCATCCTCAGTAATTTTCCATCCAAGTTGTCAGACCCAGGTGGCTTGACACTTTACGGAATTCAAAATGACAATGCTTGTCTTTCATAATTCCTTCAGTTATGCATGTGTAGGTTCAGAATTAGTTGTTAGCATGTCATGCCTACATTTGTTCATCTGTGGCAATGAAAAAATCATGAAATGAGTTGGCAGTATCAGTGGGTTTTGTGATGAATCTGATTCAAAGAATGATGTAGCTCAGTTTGCCTTTTTTCCTAAAAATGTATTTAAGGTGCTCCAACGCTTTTTACTATCATTCATCTTTGTTTCACAGTACAGTTTATTGTTCAGATTAGTCACATGATTTCTCAATTTGCAGTATGTTTGCCAATCGGCTGTGCAGCCAGACTTATTTGAGAGTTAATAACCCAGCAGCGTTGCAGTTCTTGACATACTCAAACCGGTGAGCCTGGCACCTACTACAATACCCCGTTCAAAGGCACTTACAGTGGGAAGAAAAAGTATGTGAACCCGTTAGAATATCCTGGATTTCTGCATAAATTGGTCATACAATTTGATCTGATCTTCATCTAAGTCACAACAATAAACAAACACAGTCTGCTTAAACTAATAACACACAAACAATTATAATTTGAATGTCTTTATTGAACACATCGTGTAAACATTTACAGTGCAGGTTGGAAAAAGTGTGTGAACCCTTGGATTTAATGACAGGTTGACCCTCCTTTGGCAGCAATAACCTCAACCAAACGTTTTCTGTAGTTGCGGATCAGACCTGCACAACGGTCAGGATGAATTTTGGACCATTTCTCTTTACAAAACTGTTTCAGTTCCACAATATTCTTGGGATGTTTGGTGTCATGCCACAGCATCTCAATCGGGTAGAGGTCAGGACTGACTGGGCCACTACAGAAGGCATATTTTCTTCTGTTCAAGCCATTCTGTTGATGTTTTACTTCTGTCTAATGGGTTGTTGTCCTGTTGCATCACCTAACTTCTGCTGAGCTTCAATTAGTGGACGGATAGCCTAACATTCTCCTGCAAAATGTCTTGATAAACTTGGGAATTCCTTTTTCCGTCGATGATAGCAAGCTGTCCAGGCCATGAGGCAGCAAAGCAGCCCCAAACCATAATTCTCCCTCCACCATAGTTTACAGTTGGGATGAGGTTTGATGTTGGTGTGCTGTGCCTTTTTTTGCTCTCCACTCATAGTGTTGTGTGTTCCTTCCTTCCAAACAACACAACTTTATTTTCATCTGTCCACAGAATATTTGGCCAGTATCGCTGTGGAACATCCAGGGGCTCTTTTGCGAAATTCAGACGTGCAGCAATGTTTTTTTTTGGACAGCAGTGGCTTCTTCCATGGTGTCCTCCCATGAACACCATTCTGGTTTAGTGTTTTACGTATTGTAGACTCGTCAACAGAGATGTTAGTATCTTCCAGAGATTTCTGTAAGTCTTTAGCTGACACTCTAGGATTCTTCTTAACCTCATTGAGCATTCTGCGCTGTGCTCTTGCAGTAATCTTTGCAGGATGGCCACTCCTAGGGAGAGTAGCAACAGTGCTGAACTTTCTCCATTTATAGACAATTTGTCTTAATGTGGACTGATGAACATCAAGGCCTTTAGAGATACTTTTGTAACCCTTTCCAGCTTTATGCAAGTCGACAAATCTTAATCTTAGGTCTTCTGAGATCTCTTTTGTTTGAGTCATGGTTCTCATCAAGCAATGCTTCTTGTGAATAGCAAACTCAAATTTTGTGAGTGTTTTTTATAGGGTAAGGCAGCTCTAACCAACATCTCCAATCTCGTCTCATTGATTGGACTCCAGGTTAGCTGACTCCTGACTCCAATTAGCTTTTGGAGAAGTCATTAGCCTAGGGGTTCACATACTTTTCCCAACCTACACAGTGAATGTTTAAATGATGTATCCAATATAGACAAGAAAAATACAATAATTTGTGTGTTATTAGTTTAAGCAAACTGTATTTGTCTATTGTTGACAAATGATGAAGATGATGAAGATCAGATCAAATTTTATCTGAAATCTATGCAGAAATCCAGGTAATTCCAAAGGGTTCACCTACTTTTACTTTTTTGCCACTGTAAATCTTTTGTCTTGCCCATTCAGCCTCTGAATGGCACACATACACAATCCATATCCCAATTGTCTCAAGGGTTAAAAATAATTATTTAATCTGTCTCCTCCCCTTCATCTACACTGATTGACGTGGGTGTGCTGAGGATTATTTTTGTCCGATCATACAAAGGCCTAGTTCACAAATTTTGTGATTTATTATTATTTTGTATTACTATTATTTATTGATTTTGATTTACCAGAGGGTGCTGCAGCACCCTCAGCACCCCTACTTCCCTCTGCAAGGGGTGTAACGTTCGTCGTTGGGAGAAAGAGAGGAGGACCAAGGTGCAGCGTGGTAAGTATTCATTATCTCTTTTAATGAAAACGAATACTCAAACAAAAACAACAAAACACGAGACCGAAACAGTCCTGAACGGTGAAAAATACAAAACACAGAACAGAAAATAGTCACCCACGAAACACAGGTGGAAAAAGGCTACCTAAGTATGATTTTCAATCAGAGACAACTAACGACACCTGCCTCTGATTGAGAACCGTACCAGGCCAAAACGCAAAACACAACATAGAAAAACGAACATAGACAACCCACCCAACTCACGCCCTGACCAACTAAAACAAAGACATAACAAAAGAACTAAGGTCAGAACGTGACAAGGGGCTGGATCTGGATGGACCATGGAGTCATCACCAGTAATAAGTTTGTCCGGTCTCGATTATGTATTGACATTTGTCAAACGGTGTTGTCATGTCTACTGTAATGACTACAGGGTCAGAAGAGACCCTGTGGGGTATGTGCATGACATAACAGCTATAGATATGGGAAAACCCCAATAGGTAATAATAAAGTTAACATTTCATTTACAGTAGAAACAACAAATAAATATGAAAGGAGAGATACTATTTAGAAACCTTAGTTGCAGAGGTGCAATTATAATTTTACAGCCACACTCTACCACTGTATTATTGCATTGTCCACTGTATCACCACAGAAACGGTGGGAGCGGTTGACACAATCGCCTGTGTATCAATTTCCTTTTTCATCAGCCTGCATATTTACTACCAGTATGTGCTCATTTCATGGTGTGACAGACTATGCTTGTAGGCAAAGACATTAGTACCATGTTCAACATAGTTTTCCACATTAACTTTTATGTTTGATGATGAAAGACAATCACACAACCCTGATATTCTCAAAGAATTGCCTCTACATGGCTGATTGGAATAGTGTGATTTCTGAGATTAAGTTTCAAAATCTTATCAAAATGACGTGACATACAGTATAATAACAGAGATCATGTCTGAAATGTGATTTCTCTCACAGATTAAACTCCCTCTTTCCGTCTCTCTCTCCGTTTGCCTCTCAGACAGGTTTTGGAATGCTGACCCCATCCACCACAGAGGGCCACAGAAGTCTTCCTGGTAATCTACGGCCTGCTGGGCTGCTCTGCCATCCTCTTCTTCAACCTCTTTCTGGAGATCGTCATCACCATGTTGGGCTTCCTCATGCGATGGTGCCACCGGAGGAGAACACACAACAGCAGGCTAAGGGGCAACAGAAACCAACCCGAGGGTGGAGGAGAGGAAAGAGACATGGCTGGTGGGAAAGAGGGGTGGAGGCCCTCTGTGTATTCCATCACTCTCGTACTTTTTGCTGCTACTCTGGTGTTGGCGTGTGGTGCTTCCACTCTCTACTCAGCCATGGAGGGCTGGAGCTACATCGAGTCCCTGTAATTCTGCTTTGTGGCCTTCAGTACGGTGGGCTTCGGGGGACCTGGTAAACAGCCAGGAAGAGTCCTACGGATGAGCCCCCAATGGAGGGGAAGAGCCCCCAGTGGGGGGGAAGCAGTTAGCCACCTACCAGATGCCACCTACTGCTTCCTCGTGCTCCTGGGGGTATACTGTACCTACAACCTCTTCAATGCCCTCTTTGTCATCATAAACAGGGCCTGAACTGGATCCTGAGTCAGCTGATCCATCTGTGTAGCTGCCTGTGCCATGGCAGACCTCTACGATGCCCACTGTTGCCCATGTTCTTGCCAAACCCGGTGGGTAGATGCTTGTGTGCTGATGCCACAGTGGAAACCCTGTGCCATAGGAACATGGGTTTGAGCACCACCAAAGACAGAGAAATGGGGCAACACGGATGCAGGCTTCCCGGAGGGGATGTCATACATGTCGGACTACCATGACTTGTACGATATCTCCTAACTGGAGGGACACTGGCTACAAAATATCCGGCATGGTTTATCTGCATATAGGCAGTGGTGGGCCGTCAGGGCCAGCAAGGCCTTCTCTGCTGGCCTAAACATCATCAGAATATATATTTTTTTTTTATATATTTTCCCACAAATATGTATTAAATTATTCCCCAGAGTAAGAGTTATACTCTTCATTTCATAGCTTTCCTCTTGGTTGCACTGCTTCCAGCCCCAGGTTGAGATTTGGAGGGCTGGTCTTTATGTTAGATCTTTTATCCAATCATATTCAGCCATCATGTGTTGCCAGGGGTCTAAAATCTGCCCTCAGGCCTTCAGAATCAACAGTGCGGGCGCTTGTAGCTTAAAGTGAATGGAAATGAAAATTTAGTGTCAACCAATCAGCTTTAGAGTTGGCTATTGTACGCCTGCTGGCTGGCTCCAGTGTTACACAGGAGCCAGCTAGCAGGCGTAGTGCGTGCACGTCTTTTGATTGGATTACCAATATTGAGAGGCAGGTCCTATGGGCAGGTCTATGCAGAACCTCAGAACTAGGAAACTGAATTTGATAAACAAATTAATTTGCATACTACTAAGCTGTTTTTTCAACCCACAATGGCGGAAGGAGGAGAAGATATCGATTTGGTCGAGGATATAATTATAACGCCATTCTCAAGTCGAACTTTTCAAGAAAAGTTAGACATTGTAAGGAGAGGTCGCCCGACGCCGACGCTACAAAGCCCGTCACAGGCGGGAAAGGGGTTCGTTCACCACTTTCAAAGTTCCAACTACGAGCGCTATCAATGGCTCACAGGCTCCAAGAAGCACTGCAAACTGTACTGCTGGGAATACCTATTATTTGCAAGTGATCGATTTGGTGTTTGGAGCCACACTGGCTTTGCAAACTTGAGTTGTCTAACCAAGGCAGCAACGAGACACCAAAGTACGGCTGGGCACTTACAAGCAATGGTGCTTTTGAAAACTTTTGGGGACACCCGGGCAACGGAGCTGCACAATGAAAAGGTGAAGAAAAATAGGGAAATATTGAAAAGACTCATTGATTGTGTCATGTTTTTGGGTAAACACTGTTTACCCAAAAATGTTAATTTTTGTCAATTTCAAGGTGACGCAACGCCTGGTTATACTGCGTTTCTGTCTAAATGTATAGTGTCTAGAGCCATGGCATCATAATGATGGTAATAAGAGGTGGATTAATTCGGGTGGGACTGTGTAGGACCTCACTGAAGGCCCAGGCCCCAGGCCCACGGCACGCCACTGCATATAAGCAACAGTGATAACTGAAGATATCATCTTTCGTAATTAAGTTACTTGGAACCTTTTTTTCATCTTAACATTTTTTTTACGCTGTATCCTTAATGTACTCAATGTATCGTGGAACCAGTTTTACTCTCCCCATAAAGTGCATTAGGCCTGTGATGCTGGTTGTAGTGCAGTACTTAGAGTTTAGCATGTACACTTGTTTGTGGTTTCATGATGCAGTTTGTCTCCACAAGAGGGAGCACGTTGATAAAGCCGTGTGGATTTTGTTTTGATGGACTGCATATTCTACTGATCCAACTTTTTCCAACTGCTGTCCTGACTTTTTTGTGTGCAAATAAGTGAAGGACAGAAAAGACTAGACACTCCAGCAAATTCCCTCTGACATTTCCTCCTCCTTGCCTCTCAATAACTGGTCCATGGTCTGTTATGTCGATGACTATGATACAGATCCACAAACAGAAAAGTGTGAGTTAGGTCTGACTAAATATTGCGATATTGTTACCAACTTCATATGACACACAAACGCAATTAAGAATTATTGATATATCTCTACTTTTATGTACACAACGGAGCAGTTATTATAGACTCGTGGCATGGTTCCATTTAAATGTCATTAGTACTGAGGTGAAAAATATGATCAACATCATACATTTTTCCTTATCATATATGATACATGATGTCAGACTACTAAACCTACTACTAGACTAGGCTACTGCAAACGGTTTACATATTGACCAATTAGTCATATCTGAAATCAGCATATTCAAAACCTATATTATCACACAGCGAACGATTTATACAACAGCAAATTATAAAGTCATTAGTTCTGCAATGTATAGATCCAATTTGGCGCAATGCAGTTTACAACCAGCCAATTACAAAACCGGGTACTTTTCTACCAGTTTCTCTGGACCAATAAGGATCTGCGTTACATTGACCAAGTTGAAGCTCATCTCATTACACCACTGTGGTCATACTTGATAAAAAATAATAGCGATCAAATTGACAATGTACAGTATATCCATTTCAAATATTGGCTATTGTTCACCGCTTCGATAAACTAAAATAACGAGCGCGTCTGCTTCGCATCAATGCACGAGCAAGCAAATAGTGCAAATAGTATAATTACTTTCTTTTTTTATGAGTAACAGGGGATTGCAATTTCAGTGAGTGCAGTGGTCAATATAAGGTGAATAAATTATTATTCTGACGCATTTGGTGTGCAGTTAATTAAGATTGGCAGGTTCGTGGGGGGGGGAGAAATATGTCACTTCGCGGAGCGATATAGTGCAAATGAGGCCACATCGGCAGTGACGCGGTCCCTAGTGTTTCCGGGCAACTTCGCAGAGAAGAGACTAGCGAATAATATTTCAGGACTAAACAACGATACATACGTTGACTACAGGTAGTTTGTCAGCCACGAGGCGAACATTGACTATTTAGTACTTCATATTTTCCAAGTTTGAAGACCTAACATAATAAAATGGTGAGTATACCCACACACATCCAAGCGAATGCTGTAGCCAGCTAGCTAACGTTACCTGACTGTCACAAATTCGCTAGCTTGTCATCTAACTAACATGAATTCGTATTGGGTTCGAGCAACGTCTATGTAGTTAACTAGCTATATGTCCGTAAACTAGCTAGCTAAATAAGGTGTGACTGTGACAAAGTGTGTCGGTCTGGCAGCACAACTGTTCATATCACCACCTGGCCGGGCTGTTGGCTCGGCGTTGCATTGTAATAACCACCAAATGGCAGTTGGAAAAGCTCATAAGGACTCCGTGGATGACGGACAGTAAGACAATTCTTGATTGTGGGCACGTATTGTTTGCCGAGGCGTTAGCCATGGCTAATTTTACATACGGCTAACTAAGGTCATTTGTTTCACTCGTATCGGAGCTAACGTTGGTGTACGAATGGTGAGTGGGCGTTGTGCTTGTGGTTAAGGCATAGCGCTGTTTGATGTAATAACTGAACACTGCCAATTGAATGAACTTACTTGATAGTATTAGTTGCAAGCGAACTTGTGTTGTGTCATGTTTTCAATAACATAGCTAGCTGGCAATATGACCTAGCTAGTAATACTTGTTGTGCATCGTGTTGTTGCGAAAATTTAGATTTCAATACCTACCCGACATTTGAGCCTTTCCCCGTGGTGCTGTTGCGTATTGCACCACGTTGATCCGCAGTCTGCTGTTCGTGAATGATCTTCCTTGCCCCCCTCCTTCCTTGCCCTCCCTCCCTCCCTCCCTCCCTCCTTCCTTGCCCTCCCTCCCTCCTTCCTTGCCCCCCCTCCCTCCCTCCCTCCTTCCTTGCCCCCTCCCTCCCTCCCTCCTTCCTTGCCCCCCCTCCCTCCTTCCTTGCCCCCCCCCCCCCCCCTCCCTCCCTCCTTCCTTGCCCCCCCCCCTCCCTCCCTCCTTCCTTGCCCCCCCTCCCTCCCTCCCTCCTTCCTTGCCCCCCCCCTCCCTCCTTCCTTCCTTCCTTGCCCCCCCTCCCTCCCTCCTTCCTTCCTTCCTTGCGCCCCCCCCCCCCCCTCCCTCCCCCTGTTTTGAACCACACCATGGTTGGTGCAGTATATTGACACGGGATCCGCAGTGCATGCTTTGCAAAAATTAGACTAAAATACCTTGCGTGACAAACGAAGGCGTGTGCTCTGCTTTATCCCTCGTAATTGCTGTTTTGGGTGATGAAAGTGAGGCCTTGGTGCTAAGTCTATATTATTCATGGTGGTTTGTTTTGCCCTAAAGGATAAGACGCAATTGACAATCTTGCCATCTGCCCGCCAAAAACGGAGACTGCACCACCTCACAGTGAATAAGATATTAACAGCCTTTAACCAGGACAATACAGTATGGCACATGGGATCTCAGTACTGCTCAAAGGAAACACTGTTTTCCTGAGCCATTTGGTGCTTGACACTACCTTCTAAATGCTCAAACACAGGAGTACACTAACTGAATCCTGAAACCACTGCTTGCTTCCTCATCCAGCTGCGTGGACAGAATAAGCTGCAGTCTGCTTGCTGCCCTTTCCTTCTTCCTCTCCTGATGACTCACAGAGAGTAGAGTAAATGTCCTGGGCTAAATTCTTTCCAAACTGTACTGAACTTCTGCTAAATGCAGAATCATATAATGCAAAATGCATCATATGGGGATGATATTCATATTTTGATAACTTGAGTGCTGACAAGCAAAACATTGAGACTTTCTCAACAATGGACTAATAAAACAAATTCAAAAAATATAGTTTAACTGTAATGAACATGTCTTGATTAAAATCAGTGTGCCCTGGCTTTGTCGGTTACGTGCACACTAACTTATTCCCTTGGTGTTTTATTTTCTGAGGGGCATGCCCACTTTCACAGGTGTGCACACTTTCCCTCTCAAGCAATAAATGCTATACATGTGGTGACGAATCTGAAGACCCACAAAAAGCAACAGAGATGGTAATAGACACTGTGCTACATTGGCGACCCGGTTCGTGCCACTCTAATTATAGCAGGCGTACTGAGGTGTATTTATACCCATCCCTGATCACACTTCCTCAGCCCAAAGTGTGCTGGCTGACTGACTGAGACAGGACTCATAAGACCTCGTCCTCAACTGATGGGAGGGAGAATGAGTACTCCGAGCACGCTCCGGGTGGAAATCGATATGGCGCAGACACACAGTCGCCCAGTTTCTTACACACACAGTATATAAAATGGTATATGTGTGTGTATATATATACAAATATTTTTTATCTTTATTTTACTACACAAGTCAGTTAAGAACAAATTCTTATTTTCAATGATGGCCTAGGAACAGTGGGTTAACTTCCTTGTTCAGGGGCAGAACAATGGATTTTTACCTTGTCAGCTCGGTGATTCGATCTTGCAACCTTTCGGTCCAACGCTCTAACCACTAGGCTACCTGCTATATATATACATATACACACACACACACACAATGCATGCACGCGCAGTCCCAGTCAAGAGTTTGGACACACCTACTCATTCAAGGGTTTTTATTTTTTACTATTTTCTACATTGTAGCATAATATTGAAGACATCAAAAATTATGAAATAACACATGGAATAATGTAGTAACCAAAAAAGTGTTAAAACAAATGAAAATAGATTTTATGTTTGAGTTTCTTCAAAGTAGCCTTGATGACAACTTTGCACACTCTTGGCATTCTCACAACCAGCTTCATGAGGTAGTCACCTGGAATGCATTTCAATTAACAGGCGTGCCTTGTTAATTTGTGGAATTTCTTTCCTTATTGCATTTGAGCCAATCAGTTGTGTTGTGACAAGGTAGGGGTGGTATACAGAAGACAGCCCTGTTTGGTAAAAGACCAAGACCATACTATGACAAGAACAGCTCAAATAGCAAAGAGAAATTACAGTTCATCCTTACTTTAAGACATGAAGGGCAGTCAATGTGGAGCATTTCAAGAACTTTGAACGTTTCTTCAAGTGCAGTTGCGAAAACAATCAAGCGCTATGATGAAACTGGCTTTCATGAGGACCGCCACAGGAAAGGAATACCCAGAGTTACCTCTGCTGCAGAGGATACGTTCATTAGAGTTACCAGCCTCAGAAATTGCAGCTCAAATAAATATCAGACATCTCAACATCAACTGTTCAGAGGAGACTGTGTGAATCAGGCCTTCATAGTCAAATTGCTGCAAGGAAACTACTACTAAAGGAGACCAATAAAAATAAGACTTGCTTGGGCCAAGAAACACGAGCAATGGACATTAGACCGGTGGAATTTTGTCCTTTGGTCTGATGAGTCCAAATTTGAGTTTTTTGGGGGTTCTAACTGCTGTGTCTTTTGTGAGATGCAGAATAGGTGAATGGATGATCTACGCATGTGTGGTTCGTACTGTGAAGCATGGAGAAGGTGTGATAGTGTGGGGGTGCTTTGCTGGTTACACTGTCAGTGATTTAGAATTCAAGGCACACTTAACCAGCATGGCTACTACAGATCTGCAGCGATATGCCATCCCATCTGGTTTGCGCTTAGTGGTACTATCATTTTTTCCCCCAACAGGACATTGACCCAACACACCTCCAGGCTGTGTAAGGGCTATTTTACCAAGAAGGAGAGTGGAGTGCTGCATCAGATGAACTGGCCTCCACAATCACCCGACCTCACACACAATTGAGATGGTTCGGGATGAGTTGGACCGCAAAGTGAAAGAAAAGCAGCCAACAAGTGCTCAGCATATGTGGGAACTCATTGAAAATGGTTGGAAACCCATTCCTCATGAAGATGGCTGAGAGAATGCCAAGAGTGTGCAAAGGGTGGCTGCTTTGAGGAATTTAAAATCTATTTTGATTTGTGACTTTTTTTTGGTTACTACATGATTCCGTATGTGTTATTTCATAGTTCTGATGTCTTCACAAAGGAAAGACCCTTGAATGATTAGGTGTGTCCATACTTCTGACTTGTACTGTATATATCAAATTGTATTGGTCACATACATGGTTAGCAGATGTTAATGCAAGTGTAGCAAAATGCTTGTGCTTCAAGTTCTGACAGTGCAGTAATGTCTAACAATTCCCCAACAACTACCTAATACACATCTAAGTAAAGGGATGGAATAAGAATATATAAATATATGGATGAGCAATGACCGAGCGGCATAGGCAAGACTCAATAGATGGTGTAAAATACAGTTGAAGTTGGAAGTTTACATACACTTAGGTTGGAATCATTAAAATTCGTTTTTCAACCACTCCCAAAATTTCTTGTTAACAAACTATAGTTTTGGCAAGTCGGTTAGGACATCTACTTTGCAAGACACAAGTCATTTTTCCAACAATTGTTTACAGACAGATTATTTCACTTATCATTCACTGTATCCCAATTCCAGTGGGTCAGAAGTTTACATACACTAAGTTGACTGTGCCTTTAAACAGCTTGGAAAATTCCAGAAAATGATGTCATGGCTTTAGACGCTTCTGATAGGCTAATTTATATATTTTGAGTCAACTGGAGGTGTACCTGTGGATGTATTTCAAGGCCTACCTTCAAACTCAGTGCCTCTTTGCTTGACATCATGGGAAAATCAAAAGAAATCAGCCAAGACCTCAGGAAAAAATTTGTAGACTTTAAGTCTGGTTAATCCTTGGGAGCAATTACCAAACGCCTGAAGGTACCACGTTCATCTGTACAAACAATAGTACACAAGTATAAACACCATGGGACCACGCAGCCGTCATACCGCTCAGGAAGGAGACGCATGCTGCCTCCTAGAGATGAACGTACTTTGGTGCGAAAAGTGCAAATCAATCCCAGAACAACAGCAAAGGACCTTGTGAAGATGCTGGAGGAAACAAGTACAAAAGTATCTATATCCACAGTAAAACGAGTACTATATCGACAACCTGAAAGGCCACTCAGCAAGGAAGAAGCCACTGCTCCAAAACCGCCATAAAAAAGCTAGACTACAGTTTGCAACTTTTTGGAGAAATGTCCTCTGGTCTGATGAAACAAAAATAGAACTGTTTGGCCATAATGACCATCGTTATGTTTGGAGAAAAAATGGTCAGGCTTGCAAGCCGAAGAACACCATCCCAAACGACCCCAAGCGTACTTCCAAAGTTGTGGCAAAATGGCTTAAGGACAACAAAGTTAACGTATTGGAGTGGCCATCAAAGCCCTGACCTCAGTCCTATAGAACATTTGTGGGCAGAACTTAAAAAGCATGTGCGAGCAAGGAGGCCTACAAACCTGACTCACTTACACCAGCTCTGTCAGGAGGAATGGGCCAAAATTCACCCAACTTATTGTGGGAAGCTTCTGGAAGGCTACCTGAAACGTTTGACCCAAGTTTTTAACAATTTAAATGTGATGAAAGAAATAAATCATTCTCTCTACTATTATTCTGACATTTCACATTCTTAAAATAAAGTGGTGATCCTAACTGACCTAAGACAGGGAATTGATTGAACTGATTAAATGTTTGGAATTGTGAAAAACTGAGTTTAAATGTATTTGGCAAAGGTATATGTAAACTTCTGACTTCAACTGTACATATGAGTCATGCAAGATATGTAAACATTATAAAAGTGGCATTTATTAGTGACTAGTTATCCATTTATTAAAGTGGCCAATGATTTCAAGTCTAGGTAGGCAGCAGCCTCTGTTAGTGAGGGTTTTTTACAGTCTGATGGCCTTGAAGTAGAAACTGTTTTTCAATCTTCCGGCCCCTGTTTTGATGCATCTGTACTGACCTTGTCTTCTGGATGGTAGAGGGGTGAACAGGCAGTGGCTCGGGTGGCTGTTGTTCTTGATCTTTTTGGCTTTCCTGTGACATCGGTGCTATAGGTGTCTTGGAGGGCAGGTAATTTGCCCCCGGTGATGAGTTGTGCAGACCGCACCGCCCTCCAGAGAGCCTTGCGATTGAGGGCGGTGCAGTTGCTGTACCAGGCAGCGATACAGCCCGACAGGATGCTCTCGATTGTGCATCTGTAAATGTTTGTCAGGGTTTTAGGTGACAAGCACAATTTCTTCAGCCTCCTGAGGTTGAAGAGGCACTGTTGCACCTTCTTCACCACACTGTCTGTGTGGGTGGACCAGTTTGTCTGTGACGTGTATGCCAGGGAACTTTCCACCTTCTCCACTGCTGTCCCTTCGATGTGGATAAGGGGGTGCTCCCTCTGCTGTTTCCTGAAGTCCACGATCATCTCCTTTGTTCTGTTGATGTTGAGTGAGAGGTTGTTTTCCTGACACCACACTCCGAGTGCCCTCACCTCCCTGTAGGCTGTCTCGTCGTTGTTTGTAATCAAGCCCACTACTGTTGTCGTCTGCAAACTTGATGATTTAGTTGGAGGCATGCATGGCCACGCGGTCATGGGTGAACAGGGAGTACAGGAGGGGGCTGAACACGCACCCTTGTGGGGTCCCAGTGTTGAGGGTCAGCGACGTGGAGGTGTTGTTTCCTACCTTCACCACCTGGGGGTGGCCCATCAAAGTTCAGGACCCAATTGCACAGGGCGAGCTTGAGACTCAGGGCCTCCAGCTTAATGATGAGCTTGGAGGGTACTAAGGTGTTGAATGCTGAGCTGTAGTCAATGAATAGCATTCTTACATAGGTATTTATCTTGTCCAGATGGGATTATGCAGTGTGATGTCGATTGCATCATCTTTGGACCTGTTGGGGCGGTATGCAAACTGAAGTGGGTCTAGGGTGGCAGGTAAGGTGGAGGTGATATGATCCTTGACTAGTCTCTCAAAGCACTTCATGATGACAGAAGTGAGTGCTACGGGGCAATAGTAATTAGTTCAGTTATCTTTGCCTTCTTGGGTACAGGAACAATGGTGGCCATCTTGAAGCAAGTGAGGACAGCAGACTGGGATAGGGAGCAATTGAATATGTCTGTAAACACACCAGCCAACTGGTCTGCACATGCTCTGAGGATGTGGCTAGGGATACCAGCAGCCTTGCGAGGGTTAACACGTTTAAATGTCTTACTCATGTCGGCCACAGAGAAGGGTGGGGGGACAGTCCTTGTTAGCGGGCTGCGACGGTGGCACTGTATTATCCTCAAAGCGGGCAAAGGTGTTTAGTTTGTCTGGAAGTGAGATGTTGGTGTCCGTGATTTCCTGTAGACCCTGCCACATACGTCTCGTGTCTGAGCCATTGAATTGCGACTCGACTGTGTCCCTATACTGACATTTCGCATGTTTGATTGACTTGCGAAGGGAATAACTACACTGTTTATATTCGGCCATATTCCCAGTCCTCTTTCCATGGTTAAATGCAGTGGTTCGTGCTTTGTTTTGCGCGAATGCCGCCATCTATCCACGGTTTCTGGTTAGGGTAGGTTTTAATAGTCAGTGGGTACAACATCTCCAATAAACTGCTAACTATATTATTCTGGTGTCTGACATTGCTCTTGCTGATACATCTTAATTTCTTTATTTTTCTGCATAGTGGTTTTAAATCCATTTGCTAGGTATTACTGCACTGTTGTAGCTATAAACAAGCATTTTGCTGCACCTGCAAAACTGAGACCAATAAAGTTTGATTTGAAATTGCAAGTACTAGATACAGATCTAATTTGCGGGAAACCGCTAAATGGCCTGAGATCAGTGATCACATTTAAAAAATATTCTGCAATAGTATCCTGCTTTAGCTGTTAACTAGATTACTAATGCGTTGATTCTTTCCATGTAAGGCATTCTGGTGAGCACTACTGTATTTAGTCTTCTGGGGCAACAAGTTCGGATATGACAAGAAGAGAAGCTGTATGTATCTAACTAGTTGACAAACGTGACCTACCAAATGTGGGAAATGATAAGCAGAAATGTAGGGGTGAAAGTAGCCAGTAGGCTATATGGTCCAATACAGAATATCAGCCAAATAAATTATGGTGTATCGACCACGGGAAAAAAGTAAACGGGGTAAGATGTTTACATGCCACATTATCCCGTCTAAAATCAGCGTATCCCAGGCATCTTATCTGGGTTTCTCATAACCAGGATACACGATTTTTTCGGGTTATTGTAAACCGGAAATGTTTATATGCGTCAACTCAAACAGAATATTTGAGTATTCCAAATAATAATGGGATATCGGTGTGCATGTGAACGTTGTCCTACTCCTGTGAGCACTGAGGTTATATATATATGGGTGAGCGTATCACTGCCATGTCAACTCATCTGGTCTCATGTGAATACGATGGAGCAGCTATGGTTACACATAGGCGTAAAAGAGCAGCCATTAGGCGACTGGTGTAATTTACCTCAATTAGGCTACAATATAGCAGGGGCAGTGGACAACTCACTCTTGCTTCCTCTCGTCTTCACAGGCTGACCAACTGACTGAGGAGCAGATTGCTGGTGAGTACTATCCCTAACCCTGAACAGTGAGGTTCTTTCTGTCCATTTTCAAAGCTCTTCAATCCAATCCCAGTTAGTAGATGTAACAGTTCACGTCGGTTGGCAGATAATGTGGGTCCTTAGACTCTTGGCTCCTCAAGGTAGTACTAGTGACCAACATTTTAGGCTGCTCTGCCTGTTTAGTTTGTACAACTGCTGCTAATCTTGTACAAACCATTCTTTAGGATTTGTATGTTTTTTTTTTTTTCTTCATCTGCACAGATCTGAACAATTGGGTGAAATCAATACGTTGAACGCATTCTGGGAATTTGCCCTTATCTGTCCAGTTCTCTCACATCAGTGCAGATGAGGGATAGGAAGACCATTTAGACTGTTGACGTAGCCAATATAGTCATTTCCACCAATCCCACACTGTTCCCGTAATCAGAGTTCAAGGAGGCGTTCTCACTGTTCGACAAGGACGGCGACGGCACCATCACCACCAAGGAGCTGGGCACTGTCATGCGTTCTCTGGGACAGAACCCTACTGAGGCAGAACTACAGGACATGATCAACGAGGTAGACGCTGATGGTAAGATTAGAGAGGTGTACAATGACACACACACACACAGACTGACTTACTCATTCACACTTGCTGACACACACGCACACGTATGGTCAGAACCCAACAAGGCTGACCCGTGTACATTATTCACATGGTAGATGAATGGGAACGCACACACAAACACTGCATAATTACTGGCCCAACGCTCTTAACCACTTGGCTACCTGCCGCCCTCCCTGGATGGCACCATGGCTCTGGTTTCATGGTGGATCACATTTCAAATATCCAATGTTCCCACACACAACAGAGGCTCACCCGCAGAGTTGGAGGACTCTAGATGGATAAAACATGTTTTTGGCATGGACATGCAGCTCGTCAGCTTGTAGTCCTGAAACCGAGCCAAAAAGGTAAATAATTTCCGTTCAGCCATTCCTATGGGGGAAATTAATGGGGTTTTGGGATGAAAGCCGATAGTCTGAGGTTAACACTCGCTTAGATCTTACACGTTGTGTTCTATAAAATATCAGTCCGTTAACATTACGTTTATAAATTATGAAGCCTGTATGTGCTTCTATTGATTACATAAGTGCTTCATAATTCACAAATTGACGTTGTCTGATGAACATTATCTCATAGAACAAAGCGTGTAAGATCTCCTAAGCTTGTGTTTATCCAAAAACCCTCAAAACCCCACTTGTTGTTTTTGGCCAATAAGCAATAATAGAGTTGGTGCCTACAAAAAGACCCCATTACTCTTGCTCTCTATTGCCATTTAGGGCTTCCACCATTTTGAAAGTAGTAAACTGGGTGGGACTTCCTATGGGTTAAGGAAGCATCACATGATTCCACCCGGGTCATCAGCAGGGATCAGCCAATGAATTATACTTGTGAGGTGGCGCAAACCTTGGCTTTATATCTGTTCAAACAACACACTAGGTGGTGGCTTGCACCCTTTTAGTTTGTTTGCCAACTCATAGAAGTAATAGAAGAAGAAAATGGACTACTTAAAATGGAGATTGAGTCAATGGTGCTGCCCTTGCAATCAGATGCAAAGAGGATATCGCTCTCTTTGAGCTCATTCCAAAATGTCCCAACAAGATCTCAGCACTGCTCATTCTGAAATAAAATAAGTCTTTGTGTGTGCACACAAACGTAAAATCAAAACTGTCTTGTTTGTCCTTAGGTAATGGGACGATCGATTTCCCAGAGTTCCTGACAATGATGGCAAGGAAGATGAAGGACACAGACAGCGAGGAGGAGATCAGAGAAGCCTTCAGAGTCTTTGATAAGGTACTCGCGCTCCACACCATCTCCTTTTGATTGTTGTACTCAGTCAATTGGAAATGTGCTTATTGTTTTGGAACATAAGCCATTTTGATCTGTTTTAGATTTTTGTGCATGGAGTTGTGAATATTGGACCAAAGTGATTGTAGTGGGGAGAGACTAACTTCATGTTCTAGGAATGTGATGTTGAACGTGTGATGGACAGTGGCGCCACTGCTCGTGTGCATGCCTCTGCAATCCTGATGTTGTGTTAGTCATCATGGTTGTGTCTCCTTAACTGTGTTGCTGAGAGGAGGGCTTTGTTTGTGGACAGGGAGCGGAGTATAACGTTACCCGCAGGCAGGTTATTGCAGTGCAGAAATCTGAGTCACAAGCTAATAGGGAGAGCTCATTGGCTGGGTTTATATTGCTTTGTGCAGCCTGGAACAATGCAACCCCTTTAAACAGAGCCATGTGATTCTGGGATTGTGTATGGCGGTTGTTTGTTTGCAGCCTATTTGACGGATCGATGTGAGTGGTGTGATTGTGTAAGGTTTGTTTCCGTGGGACATTTGTGCAACTGTCCTGAAGAACCTTGGTTACTGCTACGGTGCCAGTCTGCTAGGATGCCAGTCTGTGTCAGCATTCCCCTGCTCTGTTTATCATCTCTCCCTTTGCGGCTCTTGAGACTTGGCAGAGCCAGAGATAACGCCAGGCTGAGGCTGGGTGAGCAGACGGACCAGAGCCATGCATATCTCTGGCTGTCACACAGATGGGGCAGCCAGGGACCATTTTAATTTACCAGCAGACCAGATAAGCCCGGGCTGTGTTCAGGAGAGGGAGATGTCACTGATTGTTCAGATAGGAAACTCTTGTTTAGACCTAATCTCATTCTGACAGGTCAAAGTACTGTATGTAGAGCCTTCGCTCTTTGCCTATTGAATGAGCCTGTTCTCCCTGTAGGATGGGAACGGCTACATCAGTGCGGCAGAGCTGCGGCACGTCATGACCAACCTCGGGGAGAAGCTCACAGACGAGGAGGTGGACGAGATGATCCGCGAGGCCGACATTGATGGAGACGGACAGGTCAACTATGAGGGTGAGCTCAACGTCCTTCCCCTTTCCCGCTCGTGTGTTTGCATATCTAAAGGAAATGGATAGGTGGAAGCTCCCCTTAGTAAGCCCATTGCAAGCCAAGGTGGAGCAATCGCTGTATTTCTTAAACTTCCCTGGTACCTTAAGATTTGCAAAAACCAGAGGGGTAAGTAAGGGCTAAAGATTCTCTTAAACTGGGCATTTTTCTCTCCTCCTTTTTCCTCCCTCTTCCTGCTCATCCTCATATCTACTGTGAGTTTTTTGAAGTCAGTGTCTTTCCACTGTTGCCACTGTCAGTTAAGCCAGGACAAGGCTTGTATTTACACTGAAGCGACGCTTCAGCCTTTCCTCTAGTCCTCGGGTAGGGACAAACTGGTTTTGTGCGCCTTATTTCTCTTTGCTTTGATGCGAAAGGGTTGGTTTATACATGACATACTCACTCACAGCTTAATGAATCACTGTTCATTGAATTGAAAATAGTATTGAAATCATTGATTCCTCATGTTCCAAACGTATTAATATGCCTTGGGATGTAATCATTGTTAACAGAATGCCCTTTATTCTTGTGTATTTCTTATTTCTTTCTTGTTTTGTTCTGCCTTCCAGAGTTTGTGCAGATGATGACAGCCAAGTGAAGTGGACTGTGCTCTCACATTTCTCTCTCACATTGCTTGTCCTCCTAAGATCACTCTGTCTTTAAGAAAACAAACCAATAATCAAGCCAAAATGTAAAACAAAAAAATTATTCAATGTACAAAATTCTTTAGTCAAAAAAAATCCAAATACTTCTAGGGGATCTGTTTTAAGAGCGACTGCAGATGAATCCCTAACAGATGTTAATGGACCAAGCTTTAACGAGGCGTAAGGCCCTTACTCCAGAGTAAGATCCTTCGGAGGCTCCCAGATGCCGACTAAATTTGAGGAAAGGGCAACACGGACGAGGCAGAGGGATAGGAATCAGTCATGTCACAACAAGGTGGTTCTGATCCCATTGTGGATTGTATACACACTGGAGGTATATACATAAATATATAGCTATGCACTGAGTGTACAGAACATTGGGAACACCTTCCTGATATTGAGTTGCACCCCACCCCCCCACTTGCCCTCAGAACAGCCTCCATTTGTCCGGGCATGGACTCTACAAGGTGTCGGAAGCATTCCACAGGGATGCTGGCCCATGTTGACTCCAATACGTCCCATCGTTGTCAAAGTTGGCTTGATGTCCTTTGGGTGATGGACCGTTCTTGAAATGCACAGGAAACTGTTGTGTGAAAAACCCAGCAGTGTTGCAGTTCTTGACACACTTTAACTGGTACGCCTGGCACCTACTACCATGCCCCGTTTAAAGGCACTTAAAACTTTTGTCTTGCCCATTTAACCTCTGAATGGCACACACACACAACCCATGTCTCAAGGCTTAAAAATAAGTATTTCACCTGTCTCCTCCCCTTTAAGAAGTGACATCAATAAGGGATTGTAGCTTTTACCTGGTCAGTCTATATCATGGAAGAGCAGGTGTCCCTAATGTTTTGTACACTGTTATATATAATATATAAATTATATATAATTTGTAAAATACATGTCACTCACGGTTGGTGCAAGAATTACAGTGGAAGAGGTTGCATTGGTGCTAGGTTGAGAGAATTCTCCCATCCCGAAGGGGTTGTAGGGAGTTGATTTAGAAAAGCACTGGTTGGTTGGTTTTAATAGGCTTTTTTTTTTGAGCAGGCTGTTGTCTTTAATTCTCATACAAGGCTTTAATTTCCCGGCACCACTGACCTATGGCATAGGAGTATGTGGATGTGCAGTTTCAGATCGTTGATTATGGTAACACACTTTGAGAGCATTGCTGTAAATATATTTTATCTGCTAACATATATCCTGATACAAATATTAATGTTCTGCTTTTTAAATGTGTTATCAAATATTAATATATAAATTAAACATTTTGGTCACAAATATTACTGTATTGTAAAACTTTGCATGACCTATTGTTGATCTAGTATGACCTGTGGTGTTTTGAAATGTGCCATAATACTCTAAAGCCTCAATCTTGCAAGAGCAAATTAGAACATATCAATATACAGTATAAACTATATACAGTACATACCTATTTGCACTTTGGTGTAAATCGTATATTTGAAAATGTTCTGAAAAAGACAACGTTGCTGCTGCTGGAACAACTCATTTTGTCTCTTGCTCCTGTGGATTTGTCAGATCCGCATGTTGTCAAGTGTTCACATCTTTTATCCATGCTCCGCTTGCTGTTCTGCTGAACAGAGTATATATTCACTAATATATTTATTTATTTTTGTCAGTGAGTTGAAAAATTACATATTTCAGGCTGGTATAAATTAGTGGTTTAAAATTTATTATTTAGGGTTGAATGGCAGAAATGCTAGCATAGGTATTGAATTGTTGCTTAAAAGACAACTTTGGGACTAAAACTGTTTCTGGCTAGCTTTTACTGGTGGGTTAACTTTGATTGAAAGGTTGGAAAAGACACATGGTTAAGGACTGTTAATCTTCTGGAGATCGTACAAATTTAAAGATGTGAAATATTGTTTGCCATGAATAAATAAATTGTCTGTACTTCACTATATGACTCTCCTTGTCTTGCGTAATACTTAATTTTCCATTTTTATTGCTCACTTGTTTGTGTGAAATGTGCTGACTTTAGCATGTACTCATGGCAGTTATTTGGAGTATGGATGGAACTTCAACTCAGTTCAGGTAATGTGTGTGTATCCCAGGCTGCCAGTCTCCTTGCAGTCTTCATAATATCCTTTACAAGACACCCTCTGAGATTGGGTCAGAGGAGGTCACCCCGGCCTCTAAGAGGAGCTATCCCTGGCTGCACCAGGCTATATTTGGTGGCTCCTGGGATTGCCACAGGAGCCTCTGGTAATCCGGGTCAGTCCGGTTCGTGACATCTCACCCCTGTAACTCCAAATGCCTCACGTGAGTCTGACCCACACGTGACGGGCAGGGACAGCCAATCAGATCAATCATATCTGGGGACGGATGGATTATTTTATAGAACGGTAAGTAGCTCCGGTACATTAGGAACCTGAGGACATCACTCAGCTGGAAAGTTATGGCCCCCTTTACTGTACTGCAACTGCATATGTCTAAATATAGTCTGGCTGTGGTTAAAAAACATTTTTTTTTTTTAACACATGATCGTGACTGGGCAAGGTGCCTGTGTAAGGGGAGTAAACTACAATTTATGTAGAGATATTACGTAACTGCATTAGTGTAAGAAATTCAATATCAGATTTTTAGGAGTAAACTTGTTTTTAAAGCTTGTTCAGTGAATATACAAGGTATTGGTCTGTTGCATTAGAGTGCCTACCCTACTGGTAGTAGACAAGAATAGCCTCTGTTCACATGATATGCTTCCAACTACAGCAGATCTGAAGGAACCAAATGACTGACAGGTCGCTGGTTCGAATACCCAAGCAGACGAGGTGTAATAATAAACAAAACATTTTTTACTGCCACCTAGTGTTTGCTCACAAGTATAATTCATTGGCTGATCCCTGATGAAGGTGAAATTATGTGATCCTTCCTTAACACATAGGAAGTCCCACCCAGTTGACTGCTTTCAAATGGTGGAAGCCCTCAATGTCCATACATGCCAAAGTGGGTTTTATCCATATAGAGTCCTTTAACTCCAATGTGTTGTCCTCACCTTTTCATAGTTGTGGAGAACAAAATGGTCTTATGTGATGCTCTGCTCTGGGTGTAGTTTCACATATCCTCACTAGATGATGCTTTATCATTGTCTTGGAATCTGCTCGGGGATTTGATCTAGCAACCTTTCAGTTACTGGCCCCACGCTCTAACCACTAGCTACCTGCGGCCTAACAACACCTGTGCAAATATACCCTCCAAACACCGGCTTCTCGGGCATTATCATTTAAGTAGACATTACATTTTATTTTTAAATCATCACTGTGTGTTTATTGCATGAAAATAACTCAACATATATTTGTATAATGTATTTCCCTGATCCTCCTTTTGCCATTGATATGCTCAGTCTGATTATGTGGCTGTGTTGATACAAATGTAAATATATTGACATACACAGCCCTGATTTGCTGATAGGATTGTCTATAGTCCAGAGCCTATCCGCTTACCCCGTCACAGTAGGAGGATACATATGCAAATAAAAGATGACTGTTCATTGGTCAGAATAATCAGATCGGATTGTGATGTCATGCTGAACAGGCTGAAATTCCAGGTTTATTTTGTTTTTAAAGCTCTTACACTAAAATGGAATTATCATCATTTTCACAATTTCAGAGTGTTATTTCGACCTCATAGTGTGGAAATATAAAAAACAACTGGAAAATCTATCTTTTGACTGAACTTTTAACATTTCAATGAGTTGAGACTGGTGTTAGTCATTTAATGGGGAAAATCATTCTGAAACTGCTCTCATGCTTGAGATCGGTTCAGCAGACCAGTCCCTCAAGGACTGAAAGGTATTGTTCCAACGTAAGCCTTATTATTCATTTAGGTGTTTGTTGCTCTGTCTCATTGGTAAGATAATATAATTATCCCCTCACATTAATCTTCGTAGGGAAATCTAACACAATCGATGTAGCCTTTCTAATTATCTCACATTTCATGACTCAGTTATTGTTTGCCACCCATCATTTTTTACAGACACCTGGTCACCACTGATTTTTTTTTTTTTTTTCATCAAATCAAAAGTTATTCAAGTTGAGAGTTCGAGCCATTTGATGTGCTACTACTGTGCCACATATCAAATGTAGCAGAACTGGTTGGAATTGTGTAGAATTAGCTTTAAGAATCAGCCTCATTGCAAAATGTGTAGAATAATATGTGATTCGTTATTAAACTGCACATTTTCTCTCTGCCCCATGGCAATATGTGTAGAATAGCAGTAAATGGGCTTTAAAACAGCAACATTTTCTCTCAGCCTCATAGCAAAATATGTAGAGTAGCATGAGTTTAGCTATAAAATTGCCCATTTTTTTCTGGTAAAATGAGTAGAATTGTAGGAAGTGAACTGTTTCCTCCCCAAAAAAGAGCCCTGCTCTTTCCTGTGGCACGCCACTGCTCCCTCCGCTAAAGCTACTGACTGCCTTTACAACCAGACATATGAAGTTGTGAAAGACCATCCACCACGGCCTGCTAGATCACTACATTTGTTTTGGTTTTCAAAGCGACTTTGAATTTCTTGTTTGTAATGAAAAACACTATACAAAATACATGTATTATTATTATTATAACCTGGAAGGTATAGAGACCCACTGGGCACACACTGGTTGAATCAATGTTGTTTCCACATCATTTCAATGAAATGACGTTGAACCAACGTGGAATAGATGTTGAATTGACATCTGTGCCCAATGGGGAGCAATAGTAATGCCATCTTTTTGAAGTTACTAACTACGCCATGGCTCATTGGTCAAAGCCTATGGGGAAATGTGTAACGGCAGATTTCCTCCTCTTCGTCTGAAGAGGAGGTGTAGCAGGGATCGGACCAAGATGCAGCGTAGTTAGTGTTCATCATGTTTAATAACGACAAAACCGTGAACACTACAAAATACTAAATAACAAATGTGGCAAAACCGAAACAGTCCTATCTGGTGCATAGACACAAAGACAGAAGACAACCACCCACAAAACAGGCTACCTAAATATGGTTCCCAATCAGAGACAACACAAAACACCTGCCTCTGATTGAGAACCATATCAGGCCAAACACAGAAATAGGAAAACTAAACACACAACATAGAATGCCCACTCAGCTCACGTCCTGACCAACACTAAAACAAAGAAAACACAAAATAACTATGGTCAGAACGTGACAGTACCCCCCCCCCCCCCCCCTCCCCCCCAAGGTGCGGACTCCGGCCGCAAAACCTGAACCTATAGGGGAGGGTCTGGGTGGGCATCTGTCTGCGGTGGCGGCTCTGGCGCTGGACGTGGACCCCACTCCACCATTGTCTTTATCCACCTCCTTAGCGTCCCTTGAGTGGCGACCCTCGCCGCCGACCTTGGCCTGGGAACCCTAACAAAGGGCCCCACTGGACTGAGGAGCGCCTCTGGACTGAGGGGCGCCTCAGGACTGAGGAAACTCTTCCGGCCTGAGGGGTAGCTCATGACCGAGGGGTAGCTCATGACCGAGGGGTAGCTCATGACCGAGGGGTAGCTCATGACCGAGAGGTAGCTCATGACCGAGAGGTAGCTCATGACCGAGGGGTAGCTCATGACCGAGGGGTAGCTCATGACCGAGAGGTAGCTCATGACCGAGAGGTAGCTCCGGACTGAAGGACAGCTCCGGACTGAAGGGCAGCTCATGACTGGAGGGCAGCTCATGACTGGAGGGCAGCTCATGACTGGAGGGCAGCTCATGACTGGCAGGCAGCTCATGACTGGCGGGCGGCTCCTGACTGGCGGGCAGCTCTGGCGGCTCCTGACTGGCGGGCGGCTCTGGCGGCTCCTGACTGGCGGGCGGCTCTGGCGGCTCCTGACTGGCGGGCGGCTCCTGACTGGCGGGCAGCTCCTGACTGGCGGGCGGCTCTGGCGGCTCCTGACTGGCGGGCGGCTCTGGCGGCTCCTGACTAGCGGGCGGCTCCTGACTGGCGGGCGGCTTTGGCGGCTCAGGACAGACGGGCGGCTCTAGCGGCTCAGGACAGACGGGCGGCTCAGATGGCGCTGGGCAGACGGGCGGCTCAGATGGCGCTGGGCAGACTGGCGGCTCAGATGGCGCTGGGCAGACGGGCGGCTCAGATGGCGCTGGGCAGACGGGCAGCGCAGGCGGCGCTGGACAGACTCTGACCTGCTGAGGCGCACAGTAGGCCTGGTGCGTGGTGCCGGAACTGGTGGTACCGGGCTAAGGACAAGCACCTCAAGGCTAGTGCGGGGAGCAGCAACAGGGCGTACAGGTCTCTGGAGACACACAGGAGGCTTGGTGCGTGGTGCCGGAACTGGTGGTACCGGGCTGGAGACACGCACCACAGGGCGAGTGCGTGGAGGAGGAACAGGGCTCTGGAGACGCACAGGAAGCCTGGTGCATGGTGTTGGCACTGGTGGTACTGGGCTGTTGCGAGGAGGTGGCACCGGATATACCGGACCGTGAAGGCGTACTGGAGCTCTTGAGCACCGAGCCTGCCCAACCTTACCTGGTTGAATACTCCCCTTAGCCCGGCCAGTGCGGCCAGGTGGAATAACCCGCACTGGGCTGTGCTGGCGAACGGGGGACACCATGCGTAAGGCTGGTGCCATGTACACCGGCCCAAGGAGACGCACTGGAGACCAGATGCGTTGAGCCGGCTTCATGGCACCTGGCTCGATGCCCACTCTAGCCCGGCCGATACGAGGAGCTGGGATGTACCGCACCGGGCTATGCACACGTACAGGAAACACCGTGCGCTCTTCCGCATAACACGGTGTCTGCCCGTACTCTCGCTCTCCACGGTAAGCACGGGAAGTTGGCGCAGGTCTCCTACCTGACTTCGCCACAGTCCCCGTGTGCCCCCCCCAAGAAATACCACCGCCTCTCGGCTTTAGCTGCCTCCAGCTCTTCACGAGGGCGGCGATATTCTCCAGCTTGAACCCAGGGTCCCTTACCGTCCAGAATTTCCTCCCATGTCCAGGAGTCCTGTGTACTTGGCCGCTGCTGCTGCTGTCCTTTACCACGCTGCTTGGTCCGGTTTTGGTGGGTGGTTCTGTAACGGCAGATTTCCTCCTCTTCGTCTGAAGAGGAGGTGTAGCAGGGATCGGACCAAGACGCAGCGTAGTTAGTGTTCATCATGTTTAATAACGACAAAACCGTTAACACTACAAAATACAAAATAACAAATGTGGCAAAACCGAAACAGTCCTATCTGGTGCATAGACACAAAAACAGAAGACAACCACCCACAAAACAGGCTACCTAAATATGGTTCCCAATCAGAGACAACACAAAACACCTGCCTCTGATTGAGAACCATATCAGGCCAACACAGAAATAGGAAAACTAGACACACAACATAGAATGCCCACTCAGCTCACGTCCTGACCAACACTAAAACAAAGAAAACACAAAAGAACTATGGTCAGAACGTGACAAAATGAATGTTTTTGGGGGGATAAATGCCAAAAATAAGGTCCGTGGTAAACACAGGCTTAGAGATTTTATACATTTTCTTCTATGAAATTATCTTCATCCGCTAACATAACTTTTTGGGAATTTTGAAGGATTTATGTAATCAAAACAAGCACCTAAGCGCATAAAGGTTTCATAATTCATGAAGTCATGTTCACTGACTGATATTATCTCACATAGAACAAAATGTATCTTCTAAGCCTGTGTTAACCTCAGACTTTATTTTCTGTGTTTATCTAAAAAAAGCCCCATCCTGGCAGCCTGTCAGGGCAATTCCTTTGATAACTGCAGCCAAAGAGACAAACATCGAATATGATTTGCCCCAGCTACTTCAGAGAGCTTCTTGGGCCATCGGACATTGACCCTTAGGGCTGTAACACTGACTATGTCTCCCTCACTGAGTTTGCCATTACAAATCTAAAGGTTAAACGAAGGCATGGAAGTCATGACCTTTTATAATGAGGTGTTTGATTCTGTTCTACAGTCAAGAACAGGCCCAACTGGACAGACTGTGGTCAGATGGCTCAATCCACCTGCAGAAACTAGTTACTTTCCCTTTAACCAAAAAGCCCTTGGTCAAGGGAAGTGTCTCGCCTCTATGCACCACAAGGAGTGATGTCCTCTGTTCCAAGTTACAGAAAACAGATGCCTACCTTTCACTGGAGGTTGACATATTAATCGCTGATGGTCATTATAATGACTCCATGGGGAGTCATTGCCAGGAGTCCTTGACGGAATTTCCTGGAATGGAACACCATCTCTGTTAAACACGTCACCTTTGGTAAACTAGGTAACCCGACGCATGCCGCACAGAGAGCAAAAGTGTATTGTCCTCAAGTCAGGATATCAATCTTTGATTTTGCTTTATGTGGTCTTGATTGAAAGTGTCCAATCAGCAACGAGGTATGATATCTATGTAGAAAGCTAGTATGATTCTCATTCCTGTAAAAAAACAAAATGTCAGGTCGTTTTGAAAATCAGTCTGGAAATGGCCACCAAAATAAAATATAACAATCATTCTGGTGTTATTAGAACACAGGATGTTCACTCTGAAAATGCAGATCGTATTTGAAATCAGATTAAATGTGAGTCATACTCGGAGGATCATGGCCTTTTTATCAATAAAAGACAGATACATGGCTCCCCATGTAATAACACTTAGAAAACTGCTGTTTGAAAATCGCACTTTGGTTAATATTCTTTCAACATAAATTCCCTGTTAGATCAATAAGTCAATGGATTGATTTCAGATGAGAATTCCCATAGACTCTAACATTGTACTTAAAACCCTTCTCAAATTCTCAAAGGCTTCCTTTGCAATGTCACACAATTACGCGTTAGGGCGCGATTCAATCCGTATTGCCAAAGTTCAGCGCTATAGCATGCCTGAAATTTAAAGGTAATCTCCAATTGACCCGACATATGCAGCGTTTACCATGAATGCAGTCTCCGCGAACGTGGAAACATAGCCTTTAAATTTCCATCGCTCTGCAGGGCGGATCTTCAGTGCTACAGGTTGAATCAAGCCCTTAGTCTTTGTATCTCTCAACACACCCCCAAGCTGAGGAGGTCAGAGGTCAAAGTATGATCACTGTTTCACAATATCATTTATCGGGAGGAAAGGGAAAGATGTCGACTGAGGGTCTCAGGTGAGGGTCAGGGTTACTGACAGATAAGGTGGGCAAGTTCACCCACTGTAATTAGAATTTGAGAAAGACTGAGTTCTGAGGAAGAAAGAAAAAATGAAAGAAAGACAACGAAAGAACAAGAAAATACTCATGTCGAAGTGTGTGTATACTACTGCGCATCAGTCTGGTTCATCTCAGTTCATCACTCCCTGTTCTGTTCGTCCATTCTATTTCCATCTGGTTAATCAATGCACACTTTTAATTACAACCTCAGTGAGGGCCAGGACTGCTGTTCATTAGTGCTCTGCTTCAGATAAAGATTCATCACTGTCAAGACTCTGGTGAATCACAGATAACCAGGGTGCTGGGCTTCCTGTCCGTACAACAGACCAGGGCGCTGTTCCAGAACTAGAGCAAAGCATCCTTCCATGCTTCTGATCCTCTGTAGCCCAGTTGGTAAAGCTTGCAATGCCAAAATAGTGTGTTCAATTCCCGGGACCACCTATATGGAGACACACGTCTGCTAAATGGCATATATTATATTACGTAATTAATAATTGACTTGTCATGACTAAATTAACAAAAGTATTGTGATACATTAGTGATGACTTCAATGAAGGAAGGATGCATTTAGAAAATATTGTCACACTGCCCGAAGGTCCTGGGCACTGCATTTCAGATACATATTTGTTCATGGGACCGTTTTATTATGTTAATGATGTTCCTGAGATGTAAAACACTTCTCCAGACATCGCAAGATATAATCATCGGTAATGACCTGCGCCAAATGTGTATCTGGAATGCTACTGTCTCAAAAGACAGGCCTGCTGGTTTTACAGTCTTGAGCACACATACTACTAAACCAGAGTGATTACATGAGGAATCAACTATGTGAATAGCCTGTACAAAATGACATTCACCTCGCTCAAGGAGTGTTTGCTCGACAAAGTCTTTGTGATAATGGTGATGATGATGAAAGACCATGAAGACAGGCAGAGGGCTTTTTGATGGTATCAGAGCGCCTGTTTCTGTATTGGCTCTTAGTGATGAATAAATCTATTGTTATCCCAGGAAATATCATCTTGCAAATGAAGGACCATCTTCAACCACTTAGTGGAATCCCATTACCGGAGAATATGACATGTGGAATTTGTTGCGTTATTATGAATAAACTGTTTTTGGCTTGTGAACTTGCTCTCTTTCTCGCACGCACGCATGGACGCGCGCACGCACACAAACACTGCTGGGAAATTAAGCATCTACATCAGTTTAATATGTCAGTAAAGCTGCTCTACTTTTTATTCATGTTAAAAAAAAAAATCCGGTAAGGCTTTGCTAAAGGAGTAGGCTTTATGGTTGCAGAGTCTACAGTATGTCTTGGTTATGGTTTCCTGCCCTCATTCAGATGATAGTCCCTCTGGTGAGGTATGCTGGGGTCCGTGCCAACTCTATACTGTCAGTTGTCTTTCGATGACCTCTTTTTTTTGTAGGTTATATACTGCGTCGTTGTTATTCTGCAACTACCTTTCCTATATGCTCTGCCTGCTTCTGATACGATCTTTCGAGATGGCATATGGGGAAGTGAAGTTTTATGAATACTTTACGATTGCATATGTATACTTACTGTAAAACCATAGAAGTTGATTTGATGCCGAATGGCATTTCTCTAGTCAATAAACCAACAGTTTATTTCTCTATATTTCTAAGAATCGTAAACGTTCATGTCATCTCCCAGATGCAATTGTTTTGTGTGTCGACTGACTGGCATGTTCAAAGCAGCTATGTTGTCTAAACCACAACTTAAACCATTTTCCTATTTATCTTGTCTTGTTTGATCCTTTATCTGTAAACACACGGGCCATGTCTTCAAGCTTTGTGAATTCTACAAGACATACAGTATATTTTCCACGTTTCATTTCTGTACAGTCACACAGCGTATAACTTTCCCTCCACTTGTCCATCATCACAGATTAATATGACATACACTACTGGTCAAAAGTTATAGAACCCTCTACTTGTTCAAGGGATTTGCTTTATTTTGACTATTTTCAACATTGTAGAATAATAGTGAAGACATCAACTATGAAATAACACATATGGAATCATGTAGTAACCAAAAAAAGTGTTAAACATCAAAATATATTTTATATTTGAGATTGTTCAGATAGCCACCCTGCATTGACAGCTTTGCTCACTCTTGGCATTCTCTCAACCAGCTTCATGAGGTAGTCACCTGGAATACATATCAATTAACAGGTGTGCCTTGTTAATATGTGGAATTTCTTTCCCTCTTAATGCGTTTCAGCCAATCAGTTGTGTTGTGACAAGGTAGGGGTGGTATTCAGAAGATAGCCCTATTTGGTAAAAGACCAAGTCCATGTTATGGCAAAAACAGCTCAAATAAGCAAAGAGAAACAACAATACATCATTACTTTAAGACATGAAGGTCAGTCAATAAGGAACATTTCAAGAACTTTGAAAGTTTCTTCAAGTGCAGTCGCAAAAACCATAAAGAGCTTTGATGAAACTGTCTCTCATGAGGACCGCCACAGGAAAGGAAGACCCAGGGTTACCTCTGCTGCAGAGGTTAAGTTCATTAGAGTTACCAGCCTCAGAAACTGCATCCCAAATAAATGCTTCACAGAGTTCAAGTAACAGACACATCTCAACATCAACTGTTCAGAGGAGACTTCACGAATCAGGCCTTTGTGGTCGAATTGCTGCAAAGAAACCACTACTAAAGGACACAATTAAGAAGAAGAGACTTGCTTGGGCCAAGAAACACGAGCAATGGACATTAGACCAGTGGAAATTTGTCCTTTGGCCTGGAGTCCAAATTTGAGATTTTTGGTTCCAACCGCCATATCTTTGTGAGACACAGAGTAGGAGAATGGATGATCTCTGCATGTGTGGTTCCCACCGTGAAGCATGAAGGAGGAAGTGTGATGGTGTGGGGGTGCTTTGCTGGTGACACTGTCAGAGATTTATTTAGAATTCAAGGCCCACTTAATCAGCATGGCTACCACAGCATTCTGCAGCGATATGCCATCCCATCTGGTTTGGGTTTAGTGGGACTATCATTTGTTTTTCAGCAGGACAATGGCCCAACACACCTCCAGACAGTGTAAGGGCTATTTTACCAAGAAGGAGAGTGATGTAGTGCTGCATCAGATGACCTGGCCTCCACATTCCCCCGACCTCAACCAAATTGAGATGGTTTGGGATAAATCGGACCGCAGAGTGAAGGAAAAGCAGCCAACAAGTGCTCAGCATGTGGGAACTCTTTCAAGACTGTATGTAAAAGCATTCCAGGTGAAGCTGGTTGAGAGAATGTCAAGAGTGTCCAAATGTGTCATCAAGGCAAATGGTGGCTATTTTAAGAATCACAAATATCAACTAGATTTTGATTTGTTTAACACTTTTTTGGTTAATACATGATGCCATATGTGTTACTTCATAGTTTTGATGTCTTCACTGTCATTCTACAATGTAGAAATTACTAAAAATAAAGAAAAACCCTTGAATGAGTAGGTGTTCTTAAACTTTTGACCAGTAGTGTACATGCGGAAAGTAATTCACACAATAGGGAAGTTACACACGTTATATATACTCTTAATCTTTATTTAGCATTTTCATCTTTTTACATAGGAACATGTACAGCAACCTATATATAACACGTCTAACATGTATTCACATTTGTTACAATTGATCCCAATACTGCAAGAACATATCTGACACCGTATATTCTCAAGTGCAAGAAGCCAGGCTGGAACACACACTGGGTATGTGGCACATCATAGCTCAGGAAACAAAATCACTACAACACACCGCAAAACACAACACAAACCACATACACAAAACATCAAACACAACAGCACAAAACATCCATACAACACAACTGAGAGAACACATAGAAACGTACACAAAAAGGACTTACCACCAGCAAACACAAACGCAGCACTCTTCATGCAATCACTATCAGAGGCTGCGTTTACACAGGCAGCCATATTCTGATCTTTCTTTTTTGTAATTGGCCTATTTAACAATCAGATCAGCTCTAAAGAAATGTCTGATGGATGTGAAAATATCAGAATTGCGCAAGCCTACGTAACCGCAGCCATAGTGGCGGAGGAGAAAGCAGACAGAAAAAGCAACAACTTCAAACATCGTTTTGTGAGCTTTTTCAACGACAGGACTACAGACACGGGAGCAGTTCATATATTGACTACATTCAAACAGACTCATACAGACGTAGGATCTTCATTTGATCGCCGCACTGCATTAAATGCATATAAGCATCATGATGTACATAAATTCACTGAACATTAACACACGGTTATATTAACAGTATTGCACTTTTCATGTGGCCTCATTTTTTACCAATAGCCTAACCACCGACCAAGAAACAATGTGGACTAAATGTTCAAATCCTTTTGCTGCAGGATTATTTTGCTGTGACAATATAGGTCAAATGAATTAGCTTGATAAGAAGGAGATGCGGTACCCTCTTGCGCGAGTGCACTAAGGAATGTCCATACAATATATTGTACAAATAGCGCCATAGACACAGGTCTCTCTCAATGAGCCCATAATGCACCCTAGATTTGACTACCTACAACAGCGTATTGATTACATTTACATTTACATTTAAGTCATTTAGCAGACGCTCTTATCCAGAGCGACTTACAAATTGATGACGGAAGTGTTGGATGCAAAGGTTTGGAAACTGAGACATGGATTTAAGACATGTCACGTGCACATGCATAGGATCCATGATCCATTCATCCTTAAAAGAAGATAAAGAGATTGACCCTCTTTAAAACTTGACCATAGATCCAGGGGACATGCACGCAGAAGAGGCCTTCATGTTGTAGGAAGGTGACCTGATGTGACCTAGCCCGGTACGAACCATTCTGATCGCACGCACTTACATTCTGTTTCACTACACGGATCCGTGCACGTAAGCGCATTAGATCAGGATGGTGCGTACGAGGCTAGCTGTGACCTGCATCCCGCACGTCAATTATGTGACAGATCAGAGAGAGACATTTTAAGAGCTAAGAGGGCAAAGAGGTTGTCAATAAAACAGAGCTTAACAAAATCACATCTTTCTCATTCCTGCATGTTGATTTACTACACTGTTGTGAATGTCATTTGAAGATAATGACCTGAATGCCTTGGGCATATGCAAGGGCATATTGTCTGTTTTGTACATTTACAAGATGTGAAATCATTCAGGAAGTGAGGAAATCTAAATTCCATAAGGTAGTAATAGTGGACACCGCCATACCATCTTTGATAAGCTAACCAAATTATTAGTAGGTATTTTAACAGGAACATTCTTTCCCCAGCTTGGAAATGGAGTTCAGTGATACCTGGACAGAAGACCTAGTGCAATGTTTTCACGGGCTTCACCGGGTGTGTATTTACAGTGCCTTCAGAAACTATTCATACCCCTTGACTTTTCCACATTTTGTTGTTTCAGCCTGAATTTAAAACGGATTATGTTTTTAGAAATGTTTACAAATTACAAATGAAAAGCTGAAATGTCTCGAGTCAATAAGTATTCAACCCCTTTGTTATGGCCGGCCTAAATAAGTTCAGGAGTAAAAATTTGCTTAACAAGTCAAATAATATGTTTAATGGTAAATAATTGTCCCTGTGCCCAAGAAACCAAAGGTAACCTGCCTAAATGACTACGGCCCCGTATCACTTACATCAGTAGCCATGAAGTGCTTAGAAAGGCTGGTTATGGCTCACATCAACACCATCATCCCAGAAACACGAGACCCACTCCAATTTGCATACCGCCCTAACATATCCACAGATGATGCAAATCTCTATTGCACTCAACACTGCCCTTTCCCACCTGGACAAAAGGAACACCTACGTGAGAATGCTGTTCATTGACTACAGCTCAGCGTTTAACACCATAGTGCCCTCAAAGCTCATCACTAAGGTAAGGACCTTGGGACTAAACACCTCCCTCTGCAACTGGATCCTGGACTTCCTGATGGGCAGCCCCCAGGTGGTAAGGGTAGGCAACAACACATCTGCCACGCTTATCCTCAACACTGGTGCCCCTCAGGGGTGCGTGCTTAGTCCCATCCTGTACTCCCTGTTCCCCCATGACTGCGTGGCCAAGCACGACTCCAACACTATCGTTAAGTTTGCCGATGACACAATGGTGGTAGGCCTGATCACCGACAACGATGAGACAGCCTTTAGGGAGAAGATCAGAAACCTGGAAGTGTGGTGCCAGGACAACAACCTCTTCCTCAACGTGATCAAGACAAAAGGAGATAATCGTGGACTACAGGAAAAGGAGGGCCAAGCATGCTCCCATTCTCATCGACAGGGCTGTAGTGGATCAGGTTGAGAGCTTAAAGTTCCTGGGTGTCCACATCACCAACAAACTATCATGATCCAAACACACCAAGACAGTCGTGAAAAGTCGTGAAAAGATTTATCATGGGTCCTCAGAGCTTCAAAAAGTTATACAGGAAAACCTGGTTCAGTCTGCTTTCCAACAGACACTGGGAGACAAATTCACCTTTCAGTAGGATAATAACCTAAACACAAGGCCAAATATACTGTACATTGGAGTAGCTTACCAAGATGACATTGAATGTTCCTGATTGGCGTAGTTACAGTTTTGACTTAAATCGGCTTGAAAATCTATGGCAAGACTTGAAAATGTCTGTATAGCAATGACAGAGCTTGAAGGATTAAAAAATATATATAACGTGCAAATATTGTACAATCCAGGTGTGCAAAGCTCACAGCTGTAATCGCTCCGAAAGGTAATTGTAACATGTATTGACTCAGGGGGTGTGAATACTTATGTAAATAAGATATTCCTGTATTTCATTTTCAATACATTTGCAAACATTTCTAAAAAACATATTTTCACTTCGTCATCATGGGGTATTGTGTGTAATGGGTGAGAAAAACAATATATCTAATCCATTTTGAATTCAGGCTGTAACACAATAAAATGTGGAATAAGTCAAGGGGTGGCATGTAGCCTAGTGGTTAGAACGTTGGACTTGTAACCGAGAAGTTGCAAGATCAAATCCCCGAGCTGACAAGGTAAAAATCTGTCGTTCTGCCCCTGAACAAGGCAAAGAATTTGTTATTAACTGAATTGCTTAGTTAAAGGTAAAAATAAAGTATGAATACTTTCTGAAGGCACTGTATGTTGACAGAGTTCTTTACCCTGCCCTTTGCCCTTCCAGGGCTGGTTGTCCATAATGAATCCCCCTTAGTGGTCTTCTCCTGCATACATCCATTGCAGTTTTTTTTGTTTTCAGTGTTTGGAGGCATAATCGCTCACTTTATCCACTCCTTTGCAGTCTTTTTATATGGCACTCACATGTATGAAACATGTATGAATGTATGAAACGTAGCTCATGCATCGGTGTACTCATGCATAGGTATACTATATGCATTCTAGTCAACAGTGGATAAGGTAAGTACTAGTGGTCAAAAAAGTTAATTCTCCAAACCCTAAATCCCGAACCCCTTCCCCCAATTGTCTACTCTCCCACATCCATCCATCCCTAAATCCCATCCTCTTTCCTGCCCCGAGTCCCACCCCCACATAAGAGGCTGGAGTATAGCTTGGGCTGCAAGGACACAGAAGGCAAGGGTTTGGGAGACTCCCTGTGGTCGTCAGGGGTTAAGGAGAAGGTGCAGTGGGCCGTGTTCTTCACCGCTCCCCCCGTGAAGCGGCAGCGCAGCAGCGAGCGGAGGTGGCGGAACACGGACTTGCGGAAGATGATGAAGACCCAGGGGTCCACGATTGGGTTGAGGGCCTGGAAACGGAACGCCAGCAGGTTCTCCTGGTCGTCACCCACCGGCTCGATGGCATTGGCAAAACCGGCAATCTGAGGAGGAGAGACATAGAGAGAGAGAGAGAGTTAGATAGAGGAGTTTAGTTTATTAGGATCCCAATTAGCTATTGCACATGCAGCAGCTACTCTTACTCGTCAAAATAACATGTAAAATAAGTTTTATGTGGAGTGAGATAAACAGCAGAAAAATAGAGTGCTGGATACTAAGGGGTGGGGGAAGAGAGTGACAAGGGAGAAAGAGAGGAGTAAGGACATTATACTGTATAAAATCCCATCACATGCCAGTATACAGGACAGTACAGAACGAGCCAGGCAGACACAGACAGACAGACATCCTGGCCACAGAGAGCAGCTGGCACCAAAAGCATCTCAGCCACCTCATTCCTTTCCTCCGTCTTCAATCCCCTTATTTCCTGTGATATATTCAATAAACAGTCCCATAATTGATTACGTGGCCTGATTGAGTGGTATGGTGTCACAGCGTAAATGTTTCCCTGTTGCTAAGGCCTGGGAGTGAAAAGTAATAACCCAAAAGACGGAGTGGGAGCAGCCCAGGGACCATTACATGTCTGAGCCGTGCCAAATCAGCATGCAGGAGGGAGTAGGAGCGGCACCACGCTCTCTCATCTCCACCATAGGCTAACTAGCCAAAACAGACAATATCCTGTAACGCACTGACAGACATTATAAAAAGGCGGAGAACATTGTGCAGACACTGTATTTGTGTTGCCGTATTGCCACAACCACAGTGAACTAATGTTTCTGTAGAAATGTAGCAATGCCTTTGATGGAAGTGAATCCCCACATTGCACAACTGATGTCAAAATAGTCACACACACACACACACACACACACAACACATTATTTTATATCCTCGTGGGGACCTAAAATTAATTTCCACCCAAAATCCTATTTTCCCTAACCCTTAACCCTTAACCTAACCCTTAACCCACAACCCTAACCACTAACCCTTTACCCTAATCCTAATTGTAACCATAAACTTAACCCCAAAGCGTCCTTATCAAGAGGACTAATGATGGCCGTAGGGGACCACAGATATTGCAATTCATTACATTCATAGGAGTGGAGGATCAATTATAAGCACAACATGTTTTCCCTGTTCCCTGATTCAGCTGCTGGTCCCAGCTTTTGGCTCACTTATTCATTCACAGTGAAAGGATGGCCTAGGGGTGAAATACGTGTCATCCAATGTAGCGCACTGAGGGATAGTGAAATAAATCTACCATTGCTGCCATGCCACTGTAGCCCCAGGCTGAGTTAGAGGACGTATATGTTATATGGGCTGCTCTCGGAGTCTGAACTGCGGCAGTAAGGGTCAGACACAGTTCATAAGACAATTAAGAGGCCCTATACTGTACAGGCTGACAATTGTGGTCCTCTGTAGCTCAGTTGCTTCAGCATGGCACTTTGCTATGGCAGGATAGTGGGTTTGATTACCGGGACCACCCATATGTAAACAATGTATGCACGCATGACTGTAAGTCAGTAAAAGTGTCTGCTGAATGGCATATATTACTAACCTGGCTGACGTGCGACCCACGTGACCACACAGCAAGCTGTGACTTTGAGAGCTGGTGAAAGCCAGACTAATATATTACAGGCTGTCCATTGTTGGCATTACAAGGCCTCTAAGAATTATGGTTACAAACTAGGAACCTGTTGAACAGTGATAGATGAATACATAATAAAAACGGTTTCATGGTGACAGTGTCCAGGTGGGATGTCACACATTTGTAACCTTTATTTAGGTAGGGGAGTCCCATTGAGAACAAGGTCTCTTTTTTTGAGGGAGCCCTGCATTATAAGACCAAGCAATTATACATTCAAGGCAGGAGCCTAGGAAACATACAAAGAAGAATATACACACAAAAAACAACACAATCATAGAAAAGGAAAGGAAATGCAGGAAATGTGATTTGGATGTGTACTGTGAAAAAAGCCTAAGATGGTGTTTGTTGTTACGTGTTGCCAAAACATCTCACAAAACACTGCTACTGTTGCCACCTTCTCCTTGCCACCCTGCCACATATGGTCCTCTGGGCAGACCTGGTATCCTTTAAGAGGGACACAAATCACGGGCACTGTCACTGAGTGTGGGTTTGGAATGCAGGATTGATGAGAGGCATCAGCCGCTGGTTAAACATGCTCCGTACTGATGAATGTGTGTGGTTTATAAGGCTCTGTGACAGGCTGCAGCAGCAGTGCAGTCTGGGGGGGACAATCCATCAGTTGGAAAAGGCATATTCAAGAATCATAAAACACATGCACCCACACCTAAGGGTGCATCTACCTGGGTACAGTCTGTGTGGGGCCAGAGCAGGGAAACATGGACACATTATAGGCCATTTGGTGCTGTTGATGGCCTTTGCTATCAGGAAACAGGCCCCATAATGGAAGTCCATAGTGGCCTATTAGTCTCCATTTGGCTCCTGGAGGACTGTTGCGCCCCTTCTCCTTCAGATCCTGTTTCAATGGGATGATAAAGTTATGTGTCTGTTCATCTCAGAGACAACAAAGCAGTGGATCCCAGAGAGAGAGAGAGCGAGAGAGAGCAAGAGAGAGCAAGAGAGAGCAAGAGAGAGAGAAATAACAATTTCCTGTTTTCTTGTATCTTTGTGACCAAATTCTTGATGATACTGTGATAATTTGCCGTCTAATGCTGACTACATGTGTTCCTGGGAGTGATAAGACAGTGTCAGAGTGACTTTCAAGTGTTTGAAAAATCTAATCAAATAAAAATGTGTTACATACACATATTTAACAAAATGTTATTGCGGTTATAGCAGGGTGAATAGGCCGTGGCTCGGGTGGTTCATGTCCTTGATAATCTTTTTGGCCATCCTGTGACATTGGGTCCTCTATGTCTCCTGGAGTGCAGGTAGTTTGCCCCCGGTGATGCTTTGGGCAGACCGCACCACCCTCTGGAGAGCCCTGCGGTTGCCATACCAGGCGGTGATACAGCCTGACAGGATGCTCTCAGTTGTGAATCTGTAAAAGTTTGTGAGGGTGTTAGGGGCCAAGCCAAATTTCTTCAGCCTCCTGAGGTTGAAGAGGCGCTGTTGCGCCTTCTTCACCACACCGTCTGTGTGGGTAGGCCATTTCAGATCGTCAGTGATGTATATGCCGTGGAACTTGAAGCTTTCCACCTTCTCCACTGCGGTCCCGTCGAAGTGGATAGGGGCGTGCTCCCTCTGCTGTTTTCTGAAGTCCACGATCAGCTCTTTTGTTTTGTTGACGTTGAGTGAGAGGTTATTTTCCTGGCACCACTCTCCCACGGCCCTCACCACTTCCCTGTAGATGGTCTCATCATCGTTGGTAATCAGGCCTACTACTGTTGTGTTGTCTGCAAACTTGATGATTGAGTTGGAGGCGTGTGTGGCCACGCAGTCATGGGTGAATGGAGTGCAGGAGGGGGCTGAGCACGCATCCTTGTGGGGCCCCTGTGTTGAGGATCAGCAAAGTGTTGGTGTTGTTTCCTACCTTCACCACCTGGGGGGCGGCCCATCAGAAAGTCCAGGACCCAATTGCACAGGGCGGGGTTCAGACCCAGGGCCCCAAGCTTAATGATGAGCTTGGAGGGTACTATGGTGTTGAATGCTGAGCTAAAGTCAATTAACAGCATTCTTACACATGTATTCCTCTTGTCCAGATGGAATAGGGCAGTGTGCAGTGCGATGGCGATTGCATCGTTTGTGGATATATTGGGGCGTAAAGCAAATTGAAGTGGGTCTAGGGTGTCAGGTAAGGCAGAGGTGATATGATCCTTAACTAGCCTCTTAAAGCACTTCATGATGACAGAAGTGAGTGCTATGGGGTGATATAGTTAATTTAGTTCAGTTACCTTCGCTTTCTTGAGTACAGGAACAATGGTGGACATCTTGAAGCATGTGGGGACAACAGACTGGGATAGAGAGAGATTGAATATGTCCGTAAACACTCCAGCCAGCTGGTCTGCGCATGCTCTGAGGATGTGGCTACGGATATCGTCTGGGCCGGCAGCATGTGGCTACGGATATCGTCTGGGCCGGCAGCCTTGCGAGGTTTAACATGCTTAAATGTCTTACTCACATCGGCCACGGAGAAGGAGCGTCCACAGTCCTTGGTAGCGAGCCACGTCGGTGGCACTGTGTTATCCTCAAAGCAGGCAAAGAAGGTGTTTAGCTTGTCCGGAAGCAAGACCTCAGTGTCCACGACGTGGCTGGTTTTCTCTTTGTAGTCTGTGATTGTCTGTAGACCCTGCCACACACGTCTCGAGTCTGAGCCGTTGAATTGCGACTCCACTTTGTCTCTGTACTGACGTTTTGCCTGTTTGATTGCCTTACGGGGGAATAACTACACTCTTTGTATTCGGCCATATTCCCAGTCAATTTGCCATGGTTAAATGCGGTGGTTCACACTTTCAGTTTTGCGCGAATGCTGCCATCTATCCATGGTTTCTGGTTTGGGTAGGTATAAATAATAACAGTGGGTACAACATCTCCTGTGTATTTGTCAATGTTATTCTCAGAGGTGATCCGGAACATATCCCATCAAAACGCATGGATTTCAATTGGTCAGACCAGCGTTGAATAGACCTTAGCGTGGGTACTTTGGGTTTCTGCCTATATGAAGGAAGGAGCAAAATGGAGTAGTGATCAGATTGGCCGAAGGAAGGGCCTTGTAGGAATTTCAAAAATGTAAGTAGCAGTGGTCCAATATTTTACCAGCACGAGTACTGCAGTCAATGTGTTGGTAGAACTTTGGTAGCGTTTTCTTCATATTTGCTTTGTTAAAATCCCCAGCTACAATAAATGCAGCCTCAGGTTTCCAGTTTGTATTAAGTCCAGTGTAGTTCTTTGAGGGCCGTCGTGGTATCGGCTTGAGGGGGAATATACATGGCTGTGACTATAACCAAAGATAATTCTCTTGGGAGGTAATACTGTCGGCATTTGATTGTGAGGTATTCTAGGTCAGGTGAACAAAAGGACTTGAGTTTTTGTATGTTATCACAATCACACCATGAGTGGTTAATCATGAAACATACACCCCCGCCTTTCTTCTTCCCGGAGACTTCTATATTTCTGTCTGTGCGATGTACTGAGAATCCAGATGACTTAATGGACAGGGACAGTATATCCCGAGAGAGCCATGTTTACGTGAAACAGAGAATGTTACAATCCCTGGTGTCTCTCTGGAAGGAGATTCTGGCCCGGAGTTAGTCTTCATTTCTTTATCCAGAGACTGAACATTAACGAGTAATATACTCGGAAGCGATGACTAGAAGAATAGAAGTCCACTCCGAATACCGCTTCTCCACCGCTGTGTTTTGGAGCAGCCTTTGGAATAAGTTAAATTGTCCTTGGGGGGAACGATCAAGGATCCAATTCGGGAAAGTCGTATTCTTGGTTGTGGTGCTGGTGAGTTAACGCCGCTCTGATATCCAAAATATATTTCCAGCTGTATGTAATAACCCCCCAAAAATTCTGGCCTAATAATGTAAGAAATAACAAACAAAAAAACATACAATAAATAAATACTGCAAAGTTGCTTAGGAGCTAGAAGCAGAGCTGCTATATCTGTCTGTGCCATGAACAGGAGAGGTTATAAACCAAGGTACAGTGCATTCAGAAAGTATTCAGACCCCTAGACTTTTTCCAAATGTTTACGTGACAGCCTTATTCTAAAATTGATTAAATAAATAAAAATTCAGGTCTTTAGAATTGTTTGCAACTTTATAAAAAAATGCAAACTGAAATATCACGTTTAAATAAGTATTCAGGCCCTTTACTCAGTACTTTGTTGAAGCACCTTTGGAAGCGATTACAGCCTCGAGTCTTCTTGGGTATGACGCTACAAGCTTGGCAGAACTGTAGTCGGGAAGTTTCTCCCATTCTTCTCTGCAGATCCTCTCAAGCTCTGTCAAGTTGGATGGGGAGCATCGCGTGTTCGATCGGTTTCAAGTCCGGGCTCTGGCTGGGCCACTCAACGACATTCAGAGACCACAAAGTCACTCCTGCATTTTCTTGGTTGTGTTCTTAGGGTCGTTGTCCTGTTGGAAGGTGAACCTTCACCCCAGTATGAGGTCCTGAGTGCTCTGCGGGAGGTTTTCATTAAGGATCTCTGTACTTTGCTCCGTTCATCTTTTCCTCGATCCCAGTCCCTTGCCGCTGAAAAACATCCCCACAGCATGATGCTGCCACCATGCTTCACCGTAGGGATGGTGCCAGATTTCCTCCAGACGTGAAGCTTGGCATTCAGGCTAAAGAGTTCAATTCGGTTTCATCAGACCAGAGAATCTGGTTTCTGATGGTCTGAGAGTCCTTTAAGTGCCTTTTGGTAAACTCCAAGTGGGCTGCCATGTACCTTTTACTGAGGAGTGGCTTCTGTCTGGCCACTCTAGCATAAAGGCCTGATTGGTGGAGTGCTGCAAAGATGGTTGTCCTTCTGGAAGGTTCTCCCAACTCCACAGAGGACCTCTGGAGCTCTGTCAGAGTGACCATTGGGTTTTCCTCCGATTGCTCAGTTTGGCTGGGCGGTTAGCTCTAGGAAGAGTCTTGGTGGTTCCAAACTTCTTCAATTTAAGAATGACGGAGGCCACTGTGTTCTTGAGGACCTTCAATGCTGCAGAAATGTTTTGGTACCCTTCCCTAGATCTGTGCCTCCACACAATCCTGTCTTGGAGCTCTACGAACAATTCCTTCGACCTCATGGCTTGGTTTTTGCTCTGACATGCACTGTCAACTGTGGGACCTTATATAGACAGGTTTGTGCCTTTCCAAATCATGTCCAATCAATCTAATTTACCACAGGTGGACTCCAAGTTGTAGAAACATCTCAAGGATGATCAATGGAAACAGGATGCACCGGAGCTCAATTTTGAGTCTCATAGCCAAGGGTCTGAATACTTATTTAAATAAAGTATCTGTTTTTATTTGTAATAAATGTGCAAAAATGTCTAAAAACCATTTTTTTCTTTGTTATTATGGGGTATTGTGTGTAGATTGATGGAAAAAAATATATATATTTAAATACATTTTAGAATAAAGCTGTAATGTAACAAAATGTGGAAAAGGTCAAGGTTTGTGAATACTTTTCGAATGCACTGTATGTCACCATGGTGTCACTGTCAGCAGTCTCCAGATCTTTGGCTTTAACTCAGTGGGCAAATGCAGCAGACAACCAGAAAACCAGGTTTGATACCCAGTTAGTATCATCTCTGTCTCCATCTTTCCTTACTCGTTAGACTTATCAGTCACCACCAATGTTCCCTCTAATTTTTTTCGCCACTGAGCTAATTTCATGTCTTCTGAGCGCAAACTTCCAGCTCTGGTTTACTGTGAACACTGAGGCTGTACCCACTTTAAGTTACAGTTTTAACAGTGGCCAAGTAAGCTACTGTGGCTATTTGATCATAATGCAGGCCTACCAGAGTGGCCTACCATAAAAAACTATGGAGAAAATATATCCCATAACATTTTAACATGGACATTTTCACACCTACTCCCGCTCTGGCGCACGAGGGTGCCAGACTGCCCTTCATTACGCACACCTGTCACCATCATTACGCGCAGAAGCGCTCATTGGACTCACTTGGACTCCTTCCCTTTGTTGATTGCCCCGTCTATAACTGTCTGCTCCTCCGTTTGTTCCCTGTGTCTGCATTAATGTCATTATGTGTTCTTGTCCAGACGCTGCCCTGTTCCGTTCCATGTCAGTTGATAATTAAAATGTTTACTCCCTGTACCTGCTTCTCGTCTCTACCAGCATCGATCCTTACAGAAATCGCTGTTCTATCATTCAGCCAATGTGTTGTGTTCAATATAGGCCTACATTCCATGAGGGGCTTGACATTAACCTGTTTATCCACTTTATCCGACTTAACTTCAACGGGGCGGCAGTGTTGCAATCTACTGCAGAGATAGCCTGCAGAGTTCTGTCCTACTATCCAGGTCTGTACCCAAACAATTTGAACTTCTACTTTTAAAAATCCACCTCTCTAAAAACAAGTCTTTCACCGTTGCCGCCTGCTATAGACCACCCTCTGCCCCCAGCTGTGCTCTGGACACCATATGTGAACTGATTGCCCCCCCATCTATCTTCAGAGCTCGTGCTGCTAGGTGACCTAAACTGGGACATGCTTAACACCCCAGCCATCCTACAATCTAAGATTGATGCCCTCAATCTCACACAAATTATCAATGAACCTACCAGGTACCACCCCAAAGCCGTAAACATGGGCACCCTCATAGATATCATCCTAACCAACTTGCCCTCTAAATACACCTCTGCTGTTTTCAACCAAGATCTCAGCGATCACTGCCTGCATCCGTAATGGGTCAGCGGTCAAACCACCTCCACTCATCACTGTCAAACGCTCCCTGAAACACTTCAGCGAGCAGGCCTTTCTAATCGACCTGGCCCGGGTATCCTGGAAGGATATTGACCTCATCCCGTCAGTAGAGGATGCCTGGTTATTTTTTTTAAAATGCCTTCCTCACCATCTTAAATAAGCATGCCCCATTCAAGAAATGTAGAACCAGGACCAGATATAGCCCTTGGTTCTCTCCAGACCTGACTGCCCTTAACCAACACAAAAACATCCTGTGGCATTCTGCATTAGCATCGAACAGCCCCCGTGATATGCAACTTTTCAGGGAAGTTAGAAAACAATATACACAGGCAGTTAGAAAAGCCAAGGCTAGCTTTTTCAAGCAGAAATTTGCTTCCCGCAACACAAACTCAAAAAAGTTCTGGGACATTGTAAAGTCCATGGAGAATAAGAACACCTCCTCCCAGCTGCCCACTGCACTGAGGATAGGAAACTCTGTCAACACCGATAAATCCACTATAATTGAGAATTTCAATAAGCATTTTTCTACGGCTGGCCATGCTTTCCACCTGGCTACCCCTACCCCAGTCAACAGCACTGCACCCCCCACAGCAACTTGCCCAAGCCTTCCCCATTTCTCCTTCTCCCAAATCCAGTCAGCTGATGTTCTGAAAGAGCTGCAAAATCTGGACCCCTACAAATCAGCCGGGCTAGACAATCTGGACCCTTTCTTTCTAAAATGATCTGCCGAAATTGTTGCAACCCCTATTACTAGCATGTTCAACCTCTCTTTCGTGTCGTCTGAGATTCCCAAAGATTGGAAAGCAGCTGCGGTCATCCCCCTCTTCAAAGGGGGGGACACTCTTGACCCAAACTGCTACAGACCTATATCTATCTTACCCTGCCTTTCTAAGGTCTTCGAAAGCCAAGTCAACAAACAGATTACAGACCATTTCGAATCCCACCGCACCTTCTCTGCTATGCAATCTGGTTTCAGAGCTGGTCATGGGTGCACCTCAGCCACGCTCAAGGTCCTAAATGATATCTTAACCGCCATCGATAAGAAAGAACAATGTGCAGCCGTATTCATTGACCTGGCCAAGGCTTTCGACTCTGTCAATCACCACATCCTCATCGGCAGACTCGATAGCCTTGGTTTCTCAAATGATTGCCTCGCCTGGTTCACCAACTACTTCTCTAATAGAGTTCAGTGTGTCAAATCGGAGGGCCTGTTGTCCAGGCCTCTGGCAGTCTCTATGGGGGTGCCACAGGGTTCAATTCTTGGGCCGACTCTCTTCTCTGTATACATCAATGATGTCGTTCTTGCTGCTGGTGAGTCTCTGATCCACCTCTACGCAGACGACACCATTCTGTATACTTCTGGCCCTTCTTTGGACACTGTGTTAACAACCCTCCAGACGAGCTTCAATGCCATACAACTCTCCTTCCGTGGCCTCCAACTGCCCTTAAATACAAGTAAAACTAAATGCATGCTCTTCAATCGATCGCTGCCTGCACCTGCCCACCCGTCCAGCATCACTACTCTGGACGGTTCTGACTTAGAATATGTGGACAACTACAAATACCTAGGTGTCTGGTTAGACTGTAAACTCTCCTTACAGACTCACATCAAACATCTCCAATCCAAAGTTAAATCTAGAATTGGCTTCCTATTTCGCAACAAAGCATCCTTCACTCATGCTGCCAAACATACCCTGTACGCTCTCGTTGGCTGGCCCTCGCTTCATACTCGTCTCCAAACCCACTGGCTCCAGGTCATCTACAAGATCCTGCTAGGTAAAGTCCCCCCTTATCTCAGCTCGCTGGTCACCATAGCAGCACCCACCTGTAGCACGCACTCCAGCAGGTATATCTCTCTGGTCACCCCCAAAGCCAATTCCTCCTTTGGCCGCCTCTCCTTCCAGTTCTCTGCTGCCAATGACTGGAACGAACTACAAAAATCTCTGAAACTGGAAACACTTATCTCCCTCACTAGCTTTAAGCACCAGATGTCAGAGCAGCTCACAGATTACTGCACCTGTACGTAGCCTATCTATAATTTAGCCCAAACTACTACCTATTCCCCTACTGAATTTATTTATTTAGCTCCTTTGCACCCCATTATTTCTATTTCTACTTTGCACATTCCTCCACTGCAAATCTACCATTCCAGTGTTTTACTTGCTATATTGTATTTACTTCGCCACCATGGCCTTTTTTTGCTTTTACCACCCTTATCTCACCTCATTTGTTCACATTGTATATAGACTTATTTTTCTACTATATTATTGACTGTATGTTTGTTTTACTCCATGTGTTGTTGTATGTGTCGAACTGCTTTGCTTTATCTTGGCCAGGTCGCAATTGTAAATGAGAACTTGGTCTCAACTTGCCTACCTGGTTAAATAAAGTTGAAATAAATAAATAAATAAAAGTCGCGCGTAACTTAGAGGCCATATTGGTCGGCACAATGTCTTTGATCTCTATTAGATCTGTGACTCTCTCACTTCCCTCCTCCTTTCCTCAGCCTGTTATTATGGTCCATCCTCTGAATTCAGGCTGAAAGGTTACAAACATGGGCTAACTTGTGCGTCAGTGCAGGCGTTCCCCCCAAGCCTGGAGACTGGCTCATTCAGGGGAGACGTTCCTATTCGGTGGACATTAATCTATGGGGGTCCATAGTGGTCTTTCTATACTCTATTCTCGGAAGCCTGATTGCCTGAGAGTTTTTAAATCTACTTAGTACTGAGAAACTGGTGTGTGTGTGGGTGGGTGTTGAAGGGAGCTAGACTTTATATGATAAATACCCTTTTTAACCCTATTCCCCATAGCAAAACCATTATGGAGGAAAACGTCTAGATGTCTAGCTCCCAGACAAATGTGACTGTGCATTCTATCAGCGTCTGTCAATTAATTACGTCTGTCCACCAAAATTAGAACCAGTCTACACAATCCTTTTGCCATCTGTCTGGGGAATCTGTGTTTGTGTGTGTGTTAGAAAGGCCAAAGGCTATAGAGAGAGTTCAATGCATCCATTAAGACTTGTGCTCAGCAGGCTTCTGTTTATTGACTGGTAACAATAGGGAGAGTTATTACCCGGAAGGCTTAATACCCAGGTGGGTACTGGATCTGCTGTGTATGCACCAGCAACGAACTAAAGATTTATTTAAGTATCCAACTACAATATACATAGACGACCTGTTGTATACAGCCTCTAATGTACCTTTACTGGAAAGAGTATTATGCTCTGAGGGGCACAGTTATAGAAGTAAGCACAATATTGATCAGGCAGGCGCCAGTACAAACATCCCATCAGTGCCTGTGGTCTGATCACAACTCTACTTAGCCTGGCAACAATGCAGATACTGGGCATCGCAGCCCAGAGCTAATACAAGGTCGATATCTCCTCTGTCAGAGAACAACTTCAGAAAGAGGGAGAGAGGGAGATTGAGAGCGTTCTCCTTCAGCTCATCACAGATGATTATGACTCACCCACTTAAGAAACAGCAATGAAGCTACATTGTCATCCTGTGCTTTCTTGGCAACTATCTGCATATTGTTGCTAATTATCTGATCATTATCCTTGTATGGTAATCATCGTTAAGCAGTCTTTCTAAAAGATGCCTATTGAAGTAACAAAGAACATATGTTTTCCAGTAAATATGACACTTCTGACTTTATAGACCCATGTTTTCTCCCATCACATTGTTTTTGAAAACATCTACTTAAGTCTTGTTTTTCTAGCCCTGGGAACATGTATGCACGCATCTGCACTCACACACACACGGACACAGATGTGATATCACTCTCAGTGAGTGGTGTGGCAGCTTGGCTTTGACATCTTTCCACCCACTCAGAATAACCCCTTTTATTTGTGTTTCTCTTCTTTCAGTTCCCTCGCTCGTTCTTCTCCCCCTCTCCCTCCGTACAAGTCTCTCCATCCTCTTATGTTCTCCTGTTTTCCATTGTTGCCATGATCATGCTCTCCTCTCACAAGCTCAGCCCTTTCTCTTCTCCTCTCCTTCCACTCCCACTTTCTCTCACGTGCACCTCGGTCTGCTTGCACTCTCCCTTTCAGAAAGCCAGAAAGCTCCTGTTCAGGTTCCAAGTCCTCTTTTGTTACCACTCAGGGGAACTGAGGACAGGTGTAAAAAAAAAAAAAATGTTTAAAGACTGTTGACGTGAAGTGGCTCTATATACAGTACAAACACAGTCTGACCCCTAAACAGATAGACAAATAGAGATTGAAAAGTGCTGAATCTGCTGTGTACAAGCCAGCACATTACCTGCTGATAGAAACCACATTAAAAGAGGAAGTGGAACCACTTTCCGGTTGCCAAAGAGGAAGACTGGGTTTTACAATAAGAACATATAGGCCATGTTGCAATGTCAGTAGGGATGACATGCCAGCAACAAACGCTGACACTACACATCCAAGTATATCTGACCAAATTATGAAAAGACAGGAATTGTACTTTTGAATTCCGTAAAGTCAGTGTGGAAGAGGTGAAAAAATGAGTGTTGTCTATCAACAATGACCAGCCACCAGGGTCTGACAATCTGGATGGAAAAAATTACTGAGGATAATAGCGGTCGATATGGCCACATCTTCAATTTAATCCTACTAGAAAGTGTGTGCCTTCAAGCCTGGAGGGAAGCTAAAGTCATTCCACTACCCAAGACTGGTAAAGCCCCCTTTACTGGCTCAAATAGCCAACCAAACAGCCTGTTACCAACCCGTTGTAAACTTCTGGAGAAAATTGTGTTTGACCAGATACAATGTTATTTCACAGTAAACAAATTGACAACAGTCTTTTAGCACACATATAGGGAAGGACACTCAACAAGCACAGCACTTACACAAATGACTGATGACTGGCTGAGAGAAATGGATTGGCTGAGAGAAATTGATGATACAATTATTGTGGGGGCTGTCTTGGACTTCAGTGCAGCTTTTGACATTATCGAGCATAGTCTGCTGCTGGAAAAACATGTGTTATGGCTTTACACCCCCTACTATAATGTGGATAAAGAGTTACTTGTCTAACAGAACACACAGGGTGTTCTTTAATGGAAGCCTCTCAAACATAATCCAGGTAGAATCAGGAATTCCCCAGGATAGCTGTTAAGGCCCCTTGCTTTTTTCAATCTTTACTAACAACATGCCACTGGCTTTGAGTAAGGTCAGTGTGTCTGAAATGAAATGATTGGAACACTTAACAATGAGCTGCAGATAGTTTCAGAATGGGTAGCAAGGAATAAGTTAGTCCTAAATATTTCCGAAACTAAAAGCATTGTATTTGGGACAAATCATTCACTAAAACCTACACCTCAACTACGTCTCGTAATGAATAATGTGGGAATTGAGCGAGTTGAGGTGACTAAACTGCTTGGAGTAACTCTGGATTGTAAACTGTCATAGTAAAAATATATTGATACAACAGTATCTAAGATGGGGAGAAGTCTGTCCATAATAAAGCGCTGCTCTAACTTCCTAACAAAACCATCAACAAGGCAGGTCCTACAGGCACTGGTTTTGTCGCACCTGGACTACTGTTCAGTCGTGTGGTCAGGTGCCACAAAGAGGGACTTCGGAAAATTGCAGTTGGCTCAGAACAGGGCAGAACGGCTGTCCTTAAATGTATACGGAGATCTGACATTAATGATATGCATGTCAATCTCTCATGGCCCAAATGAGAGATTGACTTCATCATTACTTGTTTTTGTAAGAGGTGTTGACAAGCTGAATGTACCGGACACCCATGCATACCCCAAAACACATGTCACCAGAGGTCTCTTCACAGTCCCCAAGTCCAGAACAGACTATGGAAGGCGCACAGTACTAAATAGAGCCATGACTACATGGAACTCTATTCCACATCAGGTAACTGATGCAAGCATTAGAATCAGAGATTTAAAAGGCAGGTAAAAATACACCTTATGGAACAACGGGGACTGTTAAGAGACACACAAAGGTGCAGACACACACATACGCACACATTGTGATATTGTTGTATGGTGGTAATGAACATGTTGTGTTGTGGATATGTGGTGTTGTAGGGATGTTATATGATATTCAGTTTTATCTTTAGCTCATTCAGTACATACATAGTTCATCGTTTTGTCTTTTTCTTTATATGTAATGTGGGTGCTTTGATGTGTTCGGACCCCAGGAAGAGTAGCTGCTGCCTTGGCACATACAAAAGTAGAAGGTTTCAGCAATAGCCTGGGTAGGCGTTTACCATTGGATCTTCTCAGGGGGTTTTCAAGATCTAATGACCAGAGCAACTTATCTTCCCAAGAACTGCTGTTGATCAATTTCCTGTAAAATAATATGTTGTTTCGAAATCATGAATAAAAATACTAAATGGTTGAGTATATTATGTATCCACCCAGTGTCCCTATGGGTATCACTGAGCGTGGCCATCTTAGAGATCCTATTAAATTACTCACTCCTAATTCTATGACGGCCATGGTATAGTGGACAAATATTCATAATGATGAATATTTTACAAAACCACAAGCATTGGGAGAGGAGATGGTAATCACCGACTTTAATATCATAAGGTTATAATTTAAAATACAACATTCATGAGTGAAGAACTAAGTGATCATATTTAATCATCGTCATCAAAATGCATGGTAATAATTATACTGCTATTATTCACTTAGCATTAATGTGAACAATTATGGATGATTTCACAGTAATTCTATGGTTTTAATTCCCCATTGAGCTCTGACCACACATAAGGGATTGGTTTGGATACAGAGTGACGGGACAGCCAGTGCCATGTCGGCCAGGACTCCTTTACTCACGGGACGATGATAATGGGAGAAAGCTGAGGCCCAAATCACATCCAGAAGGAAGGAGAAGGGAAGTGTGGCAAAGAGTCACAAAGGATGTGGGAAATGGGGCAGAGATCATAGCCCATCTTCTCCAGCTATACAGGGTGGGACAGGGACATACAGACAGAGACCGGAAGGGACAAGAACAGACCAGGATTGACCAGGACACCCCAACAGAGGGAAAACAGGAGAAAAGATTTTAACACAAGGAGGAAGCTTTCCCAATAAAAACGCTTTGTATTGTGATTGAAAATGCTTTCTCCAGTCTTGTGCCCAAATTAGACCAGAAGAAACCTGGCAGGTATTACCAGAAAAGGCAGAATATTTGAGAGGTCACAGAGGAACACCAGACCTCCCCCAGAGTCACTTCCTCTGTAGCATAGAATCTATAGATAGTAAACCCTGTGGTTCTGATTTCTGACTGTCACTCTGATGTACAACTGTGATTACCTAGCAGGTAAATTCAACAAAAAAGAAATGTCTTGTGTGCTCAGCAGGCTTCTGTTGTTGGTGAGGACCTGCCTTACAACAGGCCTATAAGCCCTCAGTCCAGCCTCTGTCTTTCAAAGATAATTCGTAAAAATCCAAATAACTTCACAGATCTTCATTGTAAAGGGTTTAAACACTGTTTCCCATGCTTGTTCAATGAATCATAAACAATTAATGAACATGCACTTGTGGAACGGTCATTAAGACACAAACAGCTTACGGACGGTAGGCAATTAAGTTATGAAAACTTAAGACACTAAAGAGGCATTTCTACTGACTCTGAAAAACACCAAAAGAAAGATGCCCAGGGTCCCTGCTCATCTGCGTGAACGTGCCTTAGGCATGCTGAAAGGAGACATGAGGACTGCAGATGTGGCCAGGGCAATAAATTGCCATGTCAGTTGTTACGAATCCCTTTGGCCCGACAGTCTAGGGGGGATGGTAATGGGACCCGTAACACAACTCATGCAAATTATAGTAGTGAAAACGTAACAGTGAGAACAAATAACACAGACAACTTAATTACCGTCAAACACTAAATGTTTATTTATAAACACACGGTAAATGGGGGGGGGGAAGCAGGAAAAGGGGCTGAGCGGGACCCAAGGAATGAAAGAATAATAATTCAAAAACACCCCTAAGCTAGACTAGCCTACTTCACAAACAGCTAACTAACTAACCAAAAATACAGGGGGTGGTCCGCCCAGTTCTAACTAGTGTTTTTAACAATGTTTAACTACGGGTAGTGTAGCCCAAGGGCGACTTGTCTGGTTACCCCCTTTTCCCACCATCAAACAAACACTCAAACACCATAACCAAAACAATACTCACAGGTGGGGACAAAGTGACATGTAGCTGCAAAACACACAAGCGATCTACAGACAGAATGCATGTTACAAAGAGATTGAGCTGGGGAGACAACAACTGACAGGGGTTTTAAACCAAGGGAAAGGGACTGTGATTGGGTAAGGGAAAAGGAGCAGGTGTCTTCCGATTAGCGACTGATTGATGACTGATTGGGGAATGATTATTGTCACCTGTGAGTAGGGGAGAAGGAGAGAAAAGAAATACACACAGGATACACACAGAACACTTGTATCCGTAACATCAGTACTGTGAGACGTCTAAGACAGCGCTACAGGGAGACAGGACAGACAGCTGATCTTCCTCGCAGTGGCAGACCACGTGTAACAACCCCTGCACAGGATCGGTACATCCGAACATCATACCTGTGGGACAGGTACAGGATGGCAACAACTGCCCGAGTTACACCAGGGACGCACAATCCCTCCATCAGTGCTCAGACTGTCCGCAATAGGCTGAGAGAGGCTGGACTGAGGGCCTGTAGGCCTTTTGTAAGGCAGGTCCTCACCAGACATCACCGGCAACAACATTGCCTATTGGCACAAACCCACCGTCGCTGGACCAGACAGGACTGGCAAAAAGTGCTCTTCACTGACGAGTCACGGTTTTGTCTCACCAGGGTTGATGGTCGGATTCGCATTTATCATTGAAGGAATGAGCGTTACACCGAGGCCTGTACTCTGGAGCAGGATCGATTTGGAGGAGTCCGTCATGGTCTGGGGCGGTGTGTCACAGCATCATCGGACTGAGCTTGTTGTCATTGCAGGCAATCTCAACGTTGTGCGTTACAGGGAAGGGAAGACATCCTCCTCCCTCATGTGGTACCCTTCCTGCAGGCTCATCCTGACATGACCCTCCAGCATGACAATGCCACCAGCCATACTGCTCGTTCTGTGTGTGATTTCCTGCAAGACAGGAAGGTCAGTGTTCTGCCATGGCCAGCGAAGAGCCCGGATCTAAATCCCATTGAGCACATCTGGGACCTGTTGGATCGGAGGGTGAGGGCTAGGGCCATTCCCCCCAGAAATGTCTGGGAACTTGCAGGTGCCTCGGTGGAAGAGTGGGGTAACATTTCACAGCAAGAACTGGCAAATGTGGTGCAGTCCATGAGGAGGAGATGCAATGCAGTACTTAATGCAGCTGGTGGCCACACCAGATACTGACAGTTACTTTTGATTTTGACTCCCCCTTTGTTCAGGGACACATTATTCCATTTCTGTTAGTCACATGTCTGTGGAACTTGTTCAGTTTATGTCTCAATTGTTAAATCTTATGTTCATACAAATATTTACACATGCTAAGTTTGCTGAATATAAACACAATTGACAGTGAGAGAACTTTCCTTTTTTTGCTGAGAACTGTTGGCATGTGAGAGAGGCAGGTAGTATGTGATGAGTTTGTTACAGCACAGCGACCGCACGATATGTCACTGTACTCACGTCACAAGCCCTGACATGTAGACTCTTGTTAAGGTTCTCCGTGACTAATGGCTTTCAGAACACACCAAACTTCTCCCTGCACATCACCTCAAGACACTACTACAGAGGTAATACAGTGGCGTGTTAAAATAAAATACAACTTTGTCACATGCGCCAAAAACAAGTGTAGACCTTGAAATGCTTACTTACAAGTCCTTAACCAACAGTGCAGTTCAAGAAAGAGTTAAGAAAATATTTATCAAATAAACGAAAGAAAAAAATTGTAAAAAGTAACAACAAAATAACAATAACGAGGCTATATACAGGGGGTACCGGTACTGAGTCAGTCGAAGGGTACAGGTTAGTTACAGGGGGTACAGGTTAGTTGAGGTAATTTGTACTTGGAGGTAGGGGTGAAGTGACTATGCACAGATAAAAAACAGCGAGTAGCAGCAGTGTACAAAACAAATGGAGGGGGTGTCAATGTAAATAGTCCGGTGGCCATTTGATTAATTGTTCTGCAGTCTTATGGCTTGGGGGTAGAAGCTGTTATGGAGCCTTTTGGTCCTAAACTTGGCGCTCCGGTATCGCTTGCTGTGCGGTAGCAGAGAAAACAGTCTATGACTCGGGTGATTGGAGTCTGACATTTTGGGGGGGGGCTTTCCTCTGACATCGCCTAGTATATAGGTCCTGGACAGCAGGAAGCTTGGCCAAAGGGATGTACTGGGGTGTACGCATTACCCAGATGCCGAGCAGTTGCCATACCAGGCAGTGATGCAAACTATCAGGATGCTCGATGGTGCAGCTGTACGAGTTTTTGAGGATCTAGGGACCCATGCCAAATCATTTCAGTCTTCTGAGGGTGGAAATATGTTGTCGTGCTCTCTTAACGAATGTCTTGGGGTGTTTGCACCATGATAGTTCGTTGGTGATGTGGACACCAAGGAACTTGAAACTCTCAACCCGCTCCACTACAGCCCCGTCGATGTGAATGGGGGCCTGTTCAGCCTGCCTTTTTCTGTAGTCCACGATCAGCTCCTTTATCTTGCTCACAGTGAGGGAGAGGTTTTTGTCCTGGCACAACACTGCCAGATCTCTGACCTCCTCCCTATAGGCTGTCTCATCGTTGTCGGTGATCAGTGTTGTGTCATCAGCAAACTTAATGATGGTGTTGGAGTCGTGTTTGACCACGCAGTCGTGGGTGAACAGGGAGTACAGGAGGGAACTAAGTACACACCCGAGGGGCCCCAGTGTTGAGGATCAGTGAGGCAGACGTGTTGTTGCCTGCCCTTACCACCTGGGGGAGGCCCGTCAGGAAGTCCAGGATCAAGTTGCAGAGGGAGGTGTTTAGTCCCAGGGTCCTTAGCTTAATGATGAGCTTTGAGGGCACTCAACGGACACCTGAGGTGATTGATCAGGGACATAAAGTGTGATCCAAACACACAATTACTGATTTACACACATCTGTGACATACAGTGGGGGAAAAAGTATTTAGTCAGCCACCAATTGTGCAAGTTCTCTCACATAAAAAGATGAGAGAGGCCTGTAATTCTCATCATAGGTACACTTCAACTATGACAGACAAAATGAGAAAAAAAATCCAGAAAATCACATTGTAGGATTTTTTATGAATTTATTTGCAAATTATGGTGGAAAATAAGTATTTGGTCACCTACAAACAAGCAAGATTTCTGGCTCTCACAGACCTGTAACTTCTTCTTTAAGAGGCTCCTCTGTCCTCCACTCGTTACCTGTATTAATAGCACCTGTTTGAACTTGTTATCAGTATAAAAGACACCTGTCCACAACCTCAAACAGTCACACTCCAAACTCCACTATGGCCAAGACCAAAGAGCTGTCAAAGGACACCAGAAACAAAATTGTAGACCTGCACCAGGCTGGGAAGACTGAATCTGCAGTAGGTAAGCAGCTTGGTTTGAAGAAATCAACTGTGGGAGCAATTATTAGGAAATGGAAGACATACAAGACCACTGATAATCTCCCTCGATCTGGGGCTCCACGCAAGATCTCACCCCGTGGGGTCAAAATGATCACAAGAACGGTGAGCAAAAATCCCAGAACCACACGGGGGGACCTAGTGAATGACCTGCAGAGAGCTGGGACCAAAGTAACAAAGCCTACCATCAGAAAGGGCATTGAAGATGAAACGTGGCTGGGTCTTTCAGCATGACAATGATCCCAAACACACCGCCCGGGCAACGAAGGAGTGGCTTCGTAAGAAGCATTTCAAGGTCCTGGAGTGGCCTAGCCAGTCTCCAGATCTCAACCCCATAGAAAATCTTTGGAGGGAGTTGAAAGTCTGTGTTGCCCAGCAACAGCCCCAAAACATCACTGCTCTAGAGAATATCTGCATGGAGGAATGGGCCAAAATACCAGCAACAGTGTGTGAAAACCTTGTGAAGACTTACAGAAAACGTTTGACCTCTGTCATTGCCAACAAAGGGTATATAACAAAGTATTGAGATAAACTTTTGTTATTGACCAAATACTTATTTTCCACCATAATTTGCAAATAAATTCATTAAAAATCCTACAATGTGATTTTCTGGATTTTTTTTTCTCATTTTGTCTGTCATAGTTGAAGTGTACCTATGATGAAAATTACAGGCCTCTCTCATCTTTTTAAGTTGGAGAACTTGCACAATTGGTGGCTGACTAAATACTTTTTTGCCCCACTGTAGATGACATCCCACTTGGCACAGACGTCAATTCAACGGCTGTTCCACATTGGTTCAACGTACATTTCATTGAAATGACATGGAAACAATGTTGAGTCAACCAGTGTATGCCCAGTGTAATGGCTATGAAAAGAATTGTTGAGAACTCTCAATGCCCACTTCAGGGAAATGTCCTGTGCAATGTCCACCCATTACCCTCTCGACCTCTTTATTACTGATGGTTTCACTAAATCTGATGGTTTCACTTAACCTTCCCTTTAAATACAATACAGCGGCAGCTACACACATCCCTGAAGGGATTTAGTTAGAAACCAACAGACCCATGTTAGAGCAACTATGCTTGGTTGTTTATTGCTATGTATTTAGCAACGTTAAATTGAGTATGTAATAATTCAGCTGAATTTCAGGGGAACATAATGGTACTCCCTTGGCTCCTTTTAGGGGCAGGGGGCACATAAATAGTTTTGGCAAGGCCAGTAATGGGTAATGGGATGTGCAAGGGGGTGAGAGGGCTTTTAGCTGAAGCGTACTAGTAAACACCAACTATGGGTCAGTGGTCCATAAAACCCAAACCAACAAATTCCGCTATGAGTTCCTGGATGCATGGTTCCAATTATTTCCTTAGAATCGTGCAGTCTCCACTGAACGCATTCTCTAGCTCTGAGAGTTCTAGGGGCGGAACATGTATTCTCCACATGAACCGAGACTTCTAGAATGATCAGAGATTTAATAAAAACACTGCCTAAACAGCCATTAAATAAATCTGAAATGTAAGAGAATGAAACAAAAAGGGAAAGTATTCCCTGCTGGTTTTACGAAGTAGGATAAATGGATCAGGTCCATCCACGTTTTAATGGTATGCTTGTTTACTAAATGCAGGGAAACGTAAAACCTGATATTGAACTCTAATAACATAGTATTTGTAGCTGGGGAATTTAATTTAAGCCAATTTTCCAATAGGACATGCCATTGTGAATCCTTATGACTCTGTTTAACTGTTGGAATTCCCATGTCCTTTTACAAAGGGTGTAAGTTTAACTGACATGAGACAGGCTCATAGTTCTGTGATGAACTACAGTAATCCTTCTTACGTCTTCAAAATCTATGTCACCCTTTGACAATAATGAATTTCCCCATGGTCTAGAGGTCAGGACATCAGTGTCTCTTGTGGGAGACCTGGGTTTGAATCCTGCCCGTAACATAAGGAAATCCACAAAACTTCCCACAGTTTTGTCAATGATTTAGGGAAACATTTAAAAGCTGATATTAAACCCAGAAATGACAAAGTTTTTGTGTGTGTGGGAGGGGGGAAGAAACTCAATAATCCAATAGGACATGAGTAAAAAATAAAATAATAATTAAACACTAAATATGCATTTTCAGAAAATGTTGGTAAATATGCTTTTATTGTTTAAAGAAATTATGAAGGAGATCAGTTCATTTTTCCCACTATCAAATCATGGCATGGGGTTGTTCAATGACAGACATGTATTTTGTTTAAAATATCGAATTTTCAAAAGACAAACAATCATGTTTTTTTTTTTTGCAAAATGCTATATATCCGCCTCACTCTCAGATAAATAAATCCATTCAAATTGTATTTGTCACATGCTTACTTACAAACCCTTAACCAACAATGCACTTTTAATAAATATAAGTGTTAAGTAAAAAATAGATGAATAAAACTTTTTTTTAAACTTTAGAGCAACAGTAAAATAACAGTAGCGAGGCTATATACAGGGGGTACCGATACAGAGTCAATGTGCCGGGGCACAGGTTAGTCAAGGTAATATATACATGTAGGTAGAGTTAAAGTGACTATGCATAGTTAATAACCAAAGAGTAGCAGCAGCGTAAAAGAAGGGGGAGGGGGGGATGCAAATAGTCTGGGTAGCCATTTGATTAGCTGTTCAGGAGTCTTATGCCTTGGGGGTAGAAGCTGTTAAGAAGCCTTTTGGACCTAGCCTTGGTGCTCCAGTACCGCTTCCCGTGCGGTAGCAGAGAGAACAGTCTATGACTAGGGTGGCTGGAGTCTGACAATTTTTAGGGCCTTCCTCTGACACCACCTTGTATAGAGGTCCTGGATGGCAGGAAGCTTGGCCCCAGTGATGTACTGGACCATTCGCACTACCCTCTGTAGTGCCTTGCGGTCGGAGGCCAAGCAGTTGCCATACTGCAACCAGTCAGGATGCTCTCAATGGTGCAGCTGTAGAACCTTTTGAGGATCTGAGGACCCATGCCAAATCTTCAGTCTCTTGAGGGCGAAGAGGCTTTGTCGTGCCATCTTCAGGAGTGTCTTGATGTGTTTGGACCATGGTAGTTTGTTGGTCATGTGGACACCAAGGAACTTGAAATTCTCAACCTGCTCCACTACAGCCCCATCGATAAGAATGGGGGCATGCTCGGTCCTCCTTTTTCTGTAGTCCACAATCATCTCCTTTGTCTTGATCACGTTGAGGGAAGAGGTTGTTTCCTGGCACCACACGGTCCTCAAAGCTCATCACTAGGAGCGCAGCCTCTGGATGAGCGGTTTCCTGTTTGCTTATGGCCGTAAACAGCTCATTGAGTGTGGACTTAGTGCCAGCATCGGTTTGTGGTGGTAAATAGACAGCTACGAAGAATATAGATGAAAACTCTTGGTAAATAGTGTGGTCTACAGCTTATCATGAGATACTCTACCTCAGGCGAGCAAAACCTTGATACTTCCTTATTAGATTTCGTGCACCAGCGGTTGTTTACAAATATCCACAGACCTCCACGCCTTGTCTTACCGGAGGCGGCTGTTGTATGTTATTCATGTCGTCGTTCAGCCATGACTCGGTGAAACATAAGGCATTACAGTTAATGTCCAATTGGTAGGATATTCGTGATCGTAGTTCGCCAATTTTGTTATACAATGATTGTACGTTGGCTAATAGCACTGATGGTAGAGGCAGATTACCAACTCGCCGTCAGATCCTTACAAGGCACCCCGACCTACGTCCCCGATATCTCGGTCTCTTTCTCATGCGAATCACGTGGATTTGGGCCTTGTCGGGTGTCTGAAGTAAATCCTTTGTGTCCGACTCGTTATAGAAACATCTTCCAGTACGAGGTGAGTAATCGCTGTTCTGATATCTAGAAGCTCTTCTCGGTCATAAGAGACGGTGGCAGAAACATTATGTACAAAATAAGTTGCAAATAATGCGAACAAACACTCCTTCGGTGCTATTATGAGACTAAGTGGTACTGCTCGGTTTTACACAGTCAAATGTAACAAATAACTATATTTTTAATAAAGAAATGTACAAATTCTACTTTTGCGACATCAATATAAAAATTGGACATTTACATTTGAGTCCCTTTGCAGATGCTCTTATCCAGAGCAACTTACAGTTAGTGTCTTCATCCTTAATCTTAAGATAGCAAGGTGAAACAACCACATATCACAGTGAAATATACAGGATACAAACATTTAATTCCAGGTAAACAATACGTATATATAGCGTTTTGCAAACAAAAAAACTTTTTCATACACATCTAAAATATATGAATATAAACTCTGAGGACAGTAATTTTTCACACCGTCTCTTATATACAATCATTTCTGATGAAAAAACATAAGTGGCAGACTTCATTAGATCATGTCCTGGTATAAGGAGGGTGAACCAACACCTCATACATGTGGCCTATTGTTCTACACCTACACCTGTAAATCCTGTCGTACAGCTTTCCTTTACTACGGACTGCCCCAACAACGTATATGAACGTCAGCAATATTTACACAACAATGTTGAACAACTGTTCTCCAGCTGCTTAATCAATATTTGCAATAGAAACCAATCGGTTGTAATAAGGGATTGATTCATTGTGATTTGGTCGTTACATACAGTATTTGCAATTTGAACTCTGCTTTCTTGCAGTTTTTATCACTTTGGCACATTTTTCAAATGTAAGTGGTATATTTTCAAAACTCTAAGTATAAAACTCTTAAACTGATAACACTTGTAATGCCCCCAGTCTTAGGTTCAGAACCCTTGATTGTGAATTGGGGTTTCACACATCTTTCACCTTTGAGTCATTCACGCAAATCAAAGTTTTTCGTGAAATACCATGAGAACATTTTGTTTAGACACCAATACATCAGATAATGATAGGCTCGCCATTTAGTCATTTTAACTAGCATTTAATGAAATAGCAAAACATACAAGATACACATTACAAAACTGTTATTTTTCAATTGCTGAATAGAAAGAATAGTGGATGGTAAATATAATTTTCTATACAGTATTTAAATATAACTTGACATGCAATTAAAACAAATATATATACAGTTGAAGTCAGAAGTTTACATACACCTTAGCCAAACACATTTAAACTCAGTTTTTCACAATTCCTGACATTGAATCCTAGTAAAAATTCCCTGTCTTAGGTCAGTTAGGATCACCACTTTATTTTAAGAATTTGAAATGTCAGAATAATAGTAGAGAGAATGATTCTTTTCAGCTTTTATTTCTTTCATCACATTCCCAGTGGGTCAGAAGTTTACATACACTCAATTAGTATTTGGTAGCATTGCCTTTAAATTGTTTAACTTGGGTCAAACGTTCCAGGTAGCCTTCCACAAGCTTCCCACAATAAGTTGGGTGAATTTTGGCCCATTCCTCCTGACAGAGCTGGTGTAACTGAGTCAGGTTTGTTGGCCTCCTTGCTCGCACACGCTTTTTCAGTTCTGCCCACACATTTTCTATAGGATTGAGGTCAGGGCTTTGTGATGGCCACTCCAATACCTTGACTTTGTGGTCCTTAAGCCCTTTTGCCACAACTTTGGAAGTATACTTGGGGTCATTGTCAATTTGGAAGACTCATTTGAGACCAAGCTTTAACTTCCTGACTGATTTCTTGAGATGTTGCTTCAATATATCCACATAATGTTCCTTCCTCTTGATGTCATCTATTTTGTGAAGTGCACCAGTCCCTCCTGCAGCAAAGCACCCCCACAACATGATGCTGCCACCCCTGTGCTTCACGATTGGGATGTTGTTCTTTGGCTTCCAAGCCTCCCCTTTTTTTCCTCCAAACATAACGATGGTCATTTTGGCCAAACAGTTCTATTTTTGTTTCATCAGACCAGAGGACATTTCTCCAAAAAGTACAATCTTTGTCCCCATGTGCAGTTGCAAACCGTAATCTGGCTTTTGTATGGCGGTTTTGGAGCAATGGCTTCTTCCTTGCTGAACAGCCTTTCAGGTTATGTCGATATAGGACTCGTTTTACTGTGGACATAGATACTTTTGTACCTGTTTCCTCCAGCATCTTCACAAGGTCCTTTGCTGTTGTTCTGGGATTGATTTGCACTTTTCGCACCAAAGTACATTCATCTCTAGGAGACAGAACGCGTCTCCTTTCTGAGCGGTATGACGGCTGCGTGGTCCCATGGTGTTTATACTTGCGTACTATTGTTTGTACAGATGAACGTGGTACCTTCAGGCGTTTGGAAATTGCTCCCAAGGATGAACCAGGTCTACAATCTTTTTTCTGAGGTCTTGGCTGATTTCTTTTGATTTTCCCATGATGTCAAGCAAAGAGGCACTGAGTTTGAAAGTAGGCCTTGGAATACATCCACAGGTACACCTCCAATTGACTCAAATGATGTCAATTAGCCTATCAGAAGCATCTAAAGCCATGACATAATTTTCTGGAATTTTCCAAGCTGTTTAAAGGCACAGTCAACTTAGTGTATGTAAACTTCTGACCCACTGGAATTGGGATACAGTGAATTATAAGTGAAATAATCTGTCTGTAAACAATTGTTGGGAAAATTACTTGTGTCATGCACAAAGTAGATGTCCTAACCGACTTGCCAAAACTATAGTTCGTTAACAAGAAATTTGTGGAGTGGTTGAAAAGCAAGTTGTAATGACTCCATCCTAAGTGTATGTAAAATTCCGACTTCAACTGTATATCCAATGGCAGGTTGTGGGCATGTTGAGAATTATGTCCGTCTCATTTTCATTTTCCTTATACACATATAGGACAAATCATCAGACATAGGGTATTGTAAAGCAGTTGGCTACTGTAAAAACATTTCTGCCCCATGCCACATAGTACAAGATCACCTTTTCTTATGTGACTTGTCAACTGATACAGTATCGCCGGTCTCTCTGCTCGAAATGCATCAGCTTAAAATGTATCTATGAAATTCAGATAATGAGTGGAATATATTATTTTATAAACTGCGGGGTTCGAGCTCTGAATGCTGATTGGCTGACAGCTGTGGTATATCAGACCATATGCCACGGGTATGACAAAACAGATTTTTAATTACGTTCTAATTACATTGGTAACCAGTTTATAATAGCAGTAAGGCACCTCAGGGAACTGTGGTATATGGCCAATATACCACGGCTAAGGGCTGAACCAGGTACTCCGCGTTACTTGTACTCAGTGAAGCATTTATTTGGACTGCAATCTGAGATGCAGTTAACTCTAATGAACTTATCCTCTGCAGCAGATGTAACTCTGGGTATTCCTTTCCTGTGGCAGTCCTCATGAGTGCCAGTTTCAATTTTCCAAAATGACTGACCTTCATGTCTTGAAGTAATGATGGACTGTTGTTTCTCTTTGCTTATTTGAGCTGTTCTTGCCATAATATGGACTTGGTCTTTTACCAAATAGGAATATCTTCTCTATACCAACCCTACCTTGTCACAACACAACTGATTGGCTGAAACGCATTAAGAAGGAAAGAAATTCCACAAATTAACTGTAAACAAAGCACACCTGTTAATTGAAATGGATTCCAGGTGACTACCTCATGAAGCTGGTTGAGATAATGCCAAGAGTGAGCAAAGCTGTCATCAAGGCAAAGGGTTGCTACTTTGAAGAATCTAAAATATATTTTGATTCGTTTTTCTACAATGTAGAAAGTAGTAAAAATAAAGAAAAACCCTTGAATGAGTAGGTGTGTCCAAACTTTTGACTGGTACCGTATGTCTGGATTGAAATCATTGCATGCCTGATCCATGGTCAGAAAGAGGGTGGTACGCTCATGGGGATGGCAATCATACATCTTCCACCTGTATTGATATCATGTATTGTATTTTACAGAATATTTACGACCCACAGTTAGTGCATTTATCTTAAAATAGTCAGGCAAGGGCCTCCCGGGTGGCGCAGTGGTCTAGGGCACTGCATCGCAGTGCTAGCTTCGCCACCAGAGTCTCTGGGTTCGCGCCCAGGCTCTGTCGCAGCCGGCCGCGACCGGGAGGTCCGTGGGGCGACGCACAATTGGCCTAGCGTCGTCCGGGTTAGGGAGGGTTTGGCCGGTAGGGATATCCTTGTCTCATCGCGCTCCAGCGACTCCTGTGGCGGGCCGGGCGCAGTGCGCGCTAACCAAGGGGGGCCAGGTGCACGGTGTTTCCTCCGACACATTGGTGCGGCTGGCTTCCGGGTTGGAGGCACGCTGTGTTAAGAAGCAGTGCGGCTTGGTTGGGTTGTGCTTTGGAGGACGCGTGGCTTTCGACCTTCGTCTCTCCCGAGCCCGTACGGGAGTTGTAGCGATGAGACAAGATAGTAATTACTAGCGATTGGATACCACGAAAATTGGGGAGAAAAGGGGATAAAATTAAAAATAAATATATTAAAAAAAAATTTTTTTTTTAAATAGTCAGGCAAGACAACCACACATCATAGTCGTATCTCAACCATGCATCACATACATAATACAATGCAAAAAATGCATAAAATGTCTATAAGTGTTCTTTTATCTGGTTTTATTGCTAGCTTGAGTTACCTGGGGGGTACTATGTGTTTCCCAGCCTCTGTTCTGGATCTTGGGACTGTGACGACACCTCTGCTTGCATGTCTTGTGTGATACCGATGAGTGTCCAAACTGTGTGCCAACTGCTTGAACAGACAGTTCGGTACCTTCAACACATCAACCCCTCACACAAAAACCAATAGTGATGCATGTCAATCTCTCCTCAACTTTGAGCCAGGCGAGATTGACATGCATGTCATTGACATTCGCCCTCCGAGTACATCTAAGTGCAATACGTGCCACTGTGTTTTGGACCAACTGCAATTTGCCTATATGTCCTTCTTTGCCGCACATGACCAAACGGGACAGTAGTCCAGGTGTAATTAAACTAGGGCCTATCTGGTTGACTGAGATAAAGAAAAGTAGAGCAACGTCTTGTCATGGACAGACCTCTTCCCATTTTAGTAACCATTGAGTTAATTGTATTGTTAACAAATGACAAGAAAAATCATCTCAAAAGTGGAATATTTGACTTTTAGATTGAATATTTAACCAAATTAAGTTGAGTGATTTGGTGCAGTGAACAAGTGACTGAGTTTGTTTGTTGAACTGTCAACTGAAAACTTGCTTATAGTTTTAAAGCATGAGCCATTGATGATCTGTTTCGATTTGTGCTTAGATTTGTTAAAATGTACCAGATACTTGTGAAAATTGCACTAAAGTGATTACTGTAAACATTGACTGTTCTTGTCTGCACCAAGGTGGATCTTAGTTTTGCACGCTGTCAAAATGATCTCCCACCTGTGACGAGTTGAGTTCCCACAAAAGTGAAATGGTTACACAAGTCTACAGCCACAACAAAGTGCAGCATCAAATAGATGCTCATGCTTTTTTCTCAGAGTCGGGAAAACAGGTGACGGTACAGGAAAATAATACAGAGTCAGATCTAATTGACTACTGCTTCCTGGATGAGACTGAGGTCATCACTTTGTGCTAGCAGCTGCCACGGTGGACTCTACACAAGCCAGCTGTGCTCCATCTGTTACCATCTCGCTCTCTCTCTCTAACCTCTGATTGCCTCTAACTTGACTTTCTCCTGCTCACTTCTCTCTCTCTGCATGCCATATTTCTTCTAACCCCTCTCACAGTCTTTGTCCTCCACTCTTTGACAAAATTCAACCGTCTACGGTCATGCTGCACCCTCCTCTACGTACACTATATATACAAAGGTATGTGGACACCCCTTCAAATGAGTGGATTTGGCTATTTTAGCCACACCTATCGCTGACAGGTGAATAAAATCAGGGACATAGCCATGCAATCTCCATAGACAAACACTGGCAGTAGAATGGCCTTACTGAAGAGCTCAGCGACTTTACACCTGACACCGTCATAGGATGCCAGCTTTCCAACAAGTATGCTAGCTTCCCGGTCCACTGTCATTGGAAGAACTTGACTGGCCTGCACAGAGCCCTGACCTCAACCGCATCGAACACCTTTGGGATGAATTGGAACTCCGACTGCGAGTCAGGCCTAATCGCCCAAAGTCAGTGCCTGACCTCACTAATGCTCGTGGCTTAATGGAAGCAAGTCCCCACAGCAATGTTCCAACGTCTAGTGGAAAGCCTTCCCAGAAGAGTGGAGGCTGTTATAGCAGCAAAGGGGGGACCAACTCCATATTAATGCCCATGATTTTGGAATCAGATGTTCAACAAGCAGGTGTCCACATACTTTTGGTCATGTAGTGTAATTTGAACCAGGATTCTGCTGTCTAACAGCAGTCAAACACCAGCAAAAGTAAACAGAGGGACAAATCCTCAAAGGTGTGGTGCTTAAAGGTGCAGACAACACTGTGCCAACAACCTCTGTGTTGATGGATGAACAAAAGTCTCTGGAAAAATGTATATGAGCCAAAGGAGGATAGAATTAGGATAGAAATTGAGTGACGGGTTTGTGTGTGGTGTAGCATGCGTGGGAAAGAAAAGAGACAGAGGGAGATTTCACATTCTCAATCATTTGAGCAGCATAGTCAGATTAAGTGCTATGAATCTTCTCATCGGTCATAAATCTCCCCTAATCTCATCCATAAAGCCACACTTCACCTCCCACACCAGCCTGCAACACTGAGCTGGTCTTGCATCACACACAGCAGGGATGTGCCTCTGGAGAGCTTTAGCAGCTAGCTATTGCCTTATCTCACAGATCCAGTTGACATCCCTTTTCAGACATAAATTAAGTTAACTGATAAAACCAGCAATGGAAAAAAAAGATTGTATTTTATTGCCCATTTAGTCAATTTACAACCTGATAAAAAGCTGTGGGTATTTTCAGTTTTCGGCAAGAACAAAGTATTCACACCTCTTGACTTTTTTCCTATTTTGTTGTGTTAGAGCCTGAATTTAAAATGGATTAAATTTAGATTTTTCTTTGTCACTGGCCTAAACACAATACCCCATAATGTCAAAGTGAAAATGATGTTGTTGTTTTTTTAAATACACTGCTCAAAAAAATAAAGGGAACACTTAAACAACACAATGTAACTCCAAGTCAATCACACTTCTGTGAAATCAAACTGTCCACTTAGGAAGCAACACTGATTGACAATAAATTCCACATGCTGTTGTGCAAATGGAATAGACAAAAGGTGGAAATTATAGGCAATTAGCAAGACACCCCCAATAAAGGAGTGGTTCTGCAGGTGGTGACCACAGACCACTTCTCAGTTCCTATGCTTCCTGGCTGATGTTTTGGTCACTTTTGAATGCTGGCGGTGCTTTCACTCTAGTGGTAGCATGAGACGGAGTCTACAACCCACACAAGTGGCTCAGGTAGTACAGTTCATCCAGGATGGCACATCAATGCGAGCTGTGGCAAGAAGGTTTGCTGTGTCTGTCAGCGTAGTGTCCAGAGCATGGAGGCGCTACCAGGAGACAGGCCAGTACATCAGGAGACGTGGAGGAGGCCGTAGGAGGGCAACAACCCGCTACCTCCGCCTTTGTGCAAGGAGGAGCACTGCCAGAGCCCTGCAAAATGACCTCCAGCAGGCCACAAATGTGCATTGGGGGTGTCTTGGGGGTGTCTTGCTAATTGCCTATAATTTCCACCTTTTGTCTATTCCATTTGCACAACAGCATGTGAAATTTATTGTCAATCAGTGTTGCTTCCTTAGTGGACAGTTTGATTTCACAGAAGTGTGATTGACTTGGAGTTACATTGTGTTGTTTAAGTGTTCCCTTTATTTTTTTGAGCAGTGTATTTACTAATTAATAGAAAATGAAAAGCTGAAATGTCTTGAGTCAATAAGTAATCAACCCCATTATTATGGCAAGCCTAATGAAATTCAGAAGTAAAAATGTTCAGAAGTAAAAATGTGCTTAATAAGTCACATAATAAGTTACACTCTGTGTGCAACTCTGTGTGCAATAATAGTGCATCAAAATTATTTTTGAATAACTACCTCATCTCTGTACCCCACACATACAATAATTGTAAGGTCCCGCAGTCGAGCAGTGAACCACAGACAAGGGAGGTTTTCCAATGCCTCGCAAAGGGCAACAATTGGTAGATGGGTAAAAAAAAGAAGCAGGCATTAAATATCCTTTTGAGCATGGTGAAGTTATTAATAACTAGAGGTCGACCGATTATGATTTTTCAACGCCGATACCGATTATTGGAGGACCAAAAAAAGCCGATACCGATTAATCGGCCGATTTGTTTTATTTATTTAATAATGACAATTACAACAATACTGAATGAACACTTATTTTAACTTAATATAATACATCAATAAAATCAATTTAGCCTCAAATAAATAATGAAACATGTTCAATTTGGTTTAAATAATGCAAAAACGAAGTGTTGGAGAAGAAAGTAAAAGTGCAATATGTGCCATGTAAGAAAGCTAAAGTTTAAGTTCCTTGCTCAGAACATGAGAACATATGAAAGCTGGTGGTTCCTTTTAACATGAGTCTTCAATATTCCCAGGTAAGAAGTTTTAGGTTGTAGTTATTATAGGAATTATAGGACTATTTCTCTCTATATTATTTGTATTTCATATACCTTTGACTATTGGATGTTCTTATAGGCACTTTAGTATTGCCAGTGTAACAGTATAGCTTCCGTCCCTCTCCTCGCTCCTACCTGGGCTCGAACCAGGAACACATCGACAACAGCCACCCTCGAAGCAGCGTTACCCATCGCTCCACAAAAGCCGCGGCCCTTGCAGAGCAAGGGGAACAACTACTCCAAGTCTCAGAGCGAGTTACGTTTGAAACGCTATTAGCGTGCACCCCGCTAACTAGCTAGCCATTTCACATCGGTTACACCAGCCTAATCTCGGGAGTTGATAGGCTTGAAGTCATAAACAGCGCAATGCTTGAAGCATTGCGAAGAGCTGCTGGCAAAACGCACGAAAGTGCTGTTTGAATGAATGCTTACGAGCCTGCTGCTGCCTACCATCGCTCAGTCAGACTGCTCTATCAAATCATAGACTTAATTATAACATAATAACACACAGAAATATGAGCCTTAGGTCATTAATTTGGTCGAATCCGGAAACTATAATCTCGAAAACAAAACGTTTATTCTTTCAGTGAAATACGGAACCGTTCCGTATTTTATCTAACGGGTGGCATCCATAAGTCTAAATATTCCTGTTACATTGCACAACCTTCAATGTTATGTCATAATTACGTAAAATTCTAGCAAATTAGTTAGCAACGAGCCAGGCGGCCCAAACTGTTGCATATACCCTGACTGCGTGCAATGAACGCAAGAGAAGTGACACAATTTCACCTGGCTAATATTGCCTGCTAACCTGGATTTCTTTTAGCTAAATATGCAGGTTTAAAAATATATACTTCTGTGTATTGATTTTAAGAAAGGCATTGATGTTTATGGTTAGGTACACGTTGGCGCAACGACAGTCCTTTTTCGCGAATGCGCACCGCATCGATTATATGCAACGCAGGACACGCTTGATAAACTAGTAATATCATCAACCATGTGTAGTTAACTAGTGATTATGATTGATTGATTGTTTTTTATAAGATAAGTTTAATGCTAAGGCTTCTTACTGCATTCGCGTAACAGGCAGGCTCCTCGTGGAGTGCAATGTAAAGCAGGTGGTTAGAGCGTTGGACTAGTTAACCGTAAGGTTGCAAGATTGAATCCCCGAGCTGACAAGGTAAAAATCTGTCATTCTGCCCCTGAACAAGGCAGTTAACCCACTGTTCCTAGGCCGTCATTGAAAATAAGAATTTGTTCTTAACTGACTTGCCTAGTTAAATAAAGGTGTAAAAAAAAAAAAAAAAAAAAAAACGGCCAAAAATACCGATTTCCGATTGTTATGAAAGCTTGAAATCGGCCCTAATTAATCGTCCATTCCGATTAATCGGTCGACCTCTATTAATAACTCCTTGGATGGTGTATCAATACACCCAGTCACTACAAAAATACAGGCATCCTTCCTAACTCTGTTGCTGGAAAGGAAGGAAACAACTCATGGATTTTAAGATGAGACAAATGGTGACTTTAAAACAGTTAGAGTTTAATGGCTGTGATAGGACAAAACTGAGGATGGATCAACAACATTGTAGTTACTCCACAATACTAACCTAATTGACAAAGTAAAAAGAAGGAAGCCTGTACAGAATTAAAATATTCCATGCATCCTGTTTGCAACAAAGCACTAAAGTAATACTGCAAAAAATGTGACAAAGCAATTCATTTATTGTCCTGTATATAAAGTGTTATGTTTGGGTTATGTTATGCTTGTAATCGTTAAGGACTGGGCAGTATTTCAGGATTTAAAAAAAGAAACAGAATGGAGCTAAGAACAGGCAAAATTCTAGAGGGAAACCTGGTTGTCTGCTTTCCACCAGACACAGGGAGATGACTTCACCTTTCAGCAGGACAATAACCTGAAACACAAGGCCAAATATACACTGGAGTTGCTTTCCAAGACCACATTGAATGTTCGTGAGTGGCCTAGTTACAGTTTTGACTTAAAATCAGCTTGAAAATCTATGGCAAGACTTAAAAATGGCTGTCTAGCAATGATCAACAATCAACTTGACAGAGCTTGAAGAATAAAAATAATAATGTGCAAATATAGTACAATCCAGGTATGCAAAGCGCTTACCCTAAAATGTATTGACTCAGGGGTGTGAAAATGTATGTAAATGAGATATTTTAGTATTTTATTTTCAAGAAATGTGAAAAACATGATGGGGTCATTATGGGGTATTGTGTGTAGAACTTTGGTGCAATTGAAACAGATCATTAAAAAGGCTGCCGTTTCAAAACTCAAAGCACATTTTCAATTGAGAAATGCTCACATTACTTTTGATATGATTCGCTTTTCTCTTGTTAAAATAAATGGAATTATTACTGAATCCAACTGCTCTTAATTGCTGATCACTTAGATGTTTGGTAAACGCTATTTTAAAAGTAAACTGGTTTATCTACTACAGATTTTGAGCAATATGCAAATAATCCAGAAACTCCGAAACAAGAGAGAAATGCATCTCATATACATTAAACATGTAACTACACTATACTGTAGTATTTAATGTAGTGTCTTTGCGGACATTATCTTTTTCACAGATAAGAGGTCAAATTGTAAACTAAATCTCTTTATCAGACCAACTGTATTAGTAAAACATGTTTGGAATACAATATTGCTCAATATTTTTATTATTAATTTTATGCAGTCTTTTTTCAAGGGTGCCAATAATTTGGGATCTGACTGTACATATACACAACATAGAGGCTAATGGAAAAGAAATGGACTAACTAGAGTACATTGGATATTATTTCAGTGAATATACATTTTGAAATGAGGTCTGTAAATGGTCATTAGTTAATACGTCACTCCTCTCTCTATGACTAACCTCTGTAAACACAGCCACTTTTCTGCAACTCCATCATTCACCAGACCAACGAATAAATATATTCCCCAAACAAACCACCAGCTGGTAAGGACCCCCTGCTAGCAAAGTCAGTAAATAATTCAACAAATGAGTCCTGAGCCATCGATTGATCAGCTTGCAAGACTTCAGCTGATTGCTCCACCTCTTATTGAAGACGGAGGGCTACCAGAAGTCAATGGGACTAACAGTGTGCCATCATGCTTCCGGCTGTTATGCGGGGATGGCTCATGGTGATGTCTGATCCACCATAACCATACCTGGAGATTTATAGGGAGTAACAATCAGGTTAAAAAGGTCCTTTTTGGGGTTAGGTTTATGGTTAGGTTTGGAGAGTGTCCCTGGATCACCTCTATCTATTTCCATCTGAGACGTTTCATCTAAAACAGCTCTCTGCACGAGAGAAGTGTTTTCAGGAATCTCACAATATGGAAACGACCAGCCAAGGGCTAGGGAGGCACATTGCATTATGCATGCATATTAAAGGGCCCGATGTGGAGACTGTCAGGGGTCAGGTGACAGACAGAAGTGAGCCATTTGCACACAGGGTTAGGGAGTAAATGATTAGATGTAATCAGTTACATATACTCTGATTACAACAAAAAGTCAGTTACATGCATTCAGATTGTTTTATTTTTACTGGAACAATCTGAACAGTTACGGCACAAGAAAAAAAACAGATTACAAACACTTATTTAAAAAAAAAAATGTTTTCTCAATGACATTCAACTCAGCGTTGAAAACCTGAGCAAAATCTATGGAGTGATGTTTGCCATTAGGGTGACTGACTGGGAAAATGAAACATGATTGGGTTGAACCCTGTGGCCCATCTCGCTCAGAAAACAATGGCTTGGGGATGTCAAGAGAAATGACTTGTGTTTGCTCTTTCTTTCTCTCTTCCGAATGAGGATGCCTTTAAGGTGATGGTGATCTCAGAGAGGAGGAAGAAGGATTGAGCTCTCTCCCCCTCTCGGTCTCTTCTTCTCCCTCCCAAAACCTCAGTTTCCCTCTCTTTCTCACTCACTCTCTGTGCCATATCTGTTCAAGATCTTCCTGGACCTGCTCACCACTGGCAATTATTCTCTTGATGCCAACGATAAAGGGTGGGTGGTCATTTATCCTGCAGGATATATCTTTCCTGCTCCTGTGATACGTTTACGTTAATCCCCCTGTGCCACACGTTGGAAGTGTGGGTACTGGGGCAGGTAGAAAGTGTGACGCACCAAACATCACATCTGTGGTGGCTGAGTTTGTGCACTGCCAAACCCTAGTTGTCTGTTAGCAGTTAGGTATTTAGACTAAACAGAACATTGTGTTTCACCGAGCCATAACACAACAACATTTAAAGACAACAGCTGGGCCTGGGAGCAGTGGTGTAAACTACTTAAGTAGTACTTTAAAGTACTTTTACTTAAGTAGTTTTTGGGCATCTCTGTACTTTAACATTTATATTTTTGACAACTTTTACCTCAATACATTCCTAAAGAAAATAATGTACTTTTTACTCCATACATTTTCCCTGACACACAAAAGCACTTGTTACATTTTAATGCTTAGCAGGACATGAACATTGTCCAATTCACACACCCTAGTCATCTCTACCACCTCTTATCTGGTGGACTCACTGAACACAGATGCTTTGTTTGTATTACGAGTGTTGGAGTGTGGCCCTGGCTATCCGTCTGGTTTGCTTAATATAAGGAATTTGAAATAATTTTTTATATTTTTACTTTTGATACTTAAGTATACATTAGCAATTACATTTACTTTTGATACTTAAGATTAAGAATATTTAAAAAACAATTTTACAAGCTGACTTTCACTTTTACACATTTTCTGTTAAAAAAAAGTATCTTTACTTTTACTCAAGTATGTCAATATTGAGTACTTTTTCCACCACTGCCTGGGAGCCTTTGGGCACAGCAATTACCACTAGATCTAGACTGTGGAGACAGACACAGAGACTCTGCTATGCTGGTGTGTGTGAGTCCTAATTCATCCAGAGGGCGAATTCTCATTGTTCAGGTCACAAAAGCTGGCTTTGTATCATTACACACTGACCTTTCCATCAGAGACTTGGATACGCCTGACAATAGGGTTATCTATTTCTATCAGCCCTGCCTAGAGTACCTGGGACTAAATGGAGGCTCTGGCTTGTGTAAGTATTTCACTCACCCGCCCCTTTACATTATTCTTTCCATCCAGTAAGGCTTGACCTTTAAAATGGATGAATGGATGATTGGATGACTTGTCCACACACATGCTACACTAGCGGTTATTGACAGGTGAATGCCAGTTGGCATTACATTACCAGAGAACAGAAAACACCTCTAGATAATCTTTGACCCAAGCAGCCTCAGCTCACTGAGACTTTGACTTCTTTCCCACTCAGATCCCACAGTCGGTATCTGCTTAGTTTATGTGATTACATGGTATGCAATCTGGTTTCCGCTTAGTTTATGGGTGTGTCACTGCAACCTTAAAAAAGGTCCTCAATGATGTCACCATTGCCTTTGATTCTAAGCAATGTTGTGCTGCTATTTTTATTGACTTGGCCAAATCCTTAGATTTTTTTTTTTAAATTTAACTAGGCAAGTCAGTTAAGAACAAATTCTTATTTACAATGACTGCCTACCTCGGCCAAACCCGGACGACGCTGGGACAATTGTGCACCGCCCAATGGGACTCCAAATCACGGCCGGATGTGATGCAGCCTGGATTCGAACCAGGGACTACAGTGACACCTCTTGCACTGAGATGCAGTGCCTTAGACCGCTGCGCCACTCGGGAGCTCGAGTGAGATGGGCTCCCGAGTGATACGGTAGACCATTCCATTCTTGTGGGTCTGCTAAGGAGTATTGGTGTCTTTTAGGGGTCTTTGGCCTGGTTTGCTAACTACCTCTCTCAAAGAGTTCAGTCTATAAAGTCAAAACATCTGCTGTCTTAGCCATGGCCTGTCACCAAGGGAGTACCCCAAAACTAGACCCTTGGCCTCACGCTCTTCTCAATTTACATCAACAACATAGCTCAGGCAGTAGGAAGCTCTCGCATCCATTTATATGCAGATGATAGTCTTATGCTCAGCAGGCCCCTCCCCAGATTTTGTGTTAAACATTCTACAACAAAGCTTTCTTAGTGTCCAACAAGCTTTCTCTGCCCTTAACCTTGTTCTGAACACCTCCAAAACAAAGGTCATGTGGTTTGGTAAGAAGAATGCCCCTCTCCCACAGGTGTGATTACTATCTCTGAGGGTTTAGAGCTTGAGGTAGTCACCTCATACAAGTACTTGGGAGTATGGATAGACGGTACACTGTCCTTTTCTCAGCACATATCAAAGCTGCAGACTAAAGTTAAATCTAGACTTGGTTTCTTCTATCGTAATTGCTCCTCTTTCACACCAGCTGCCAAACTAACCCTGTTTCATATGAACATCCTACCCATGCTAGATTACGGAGATGTAATTTATAGATTCGGCAGATAAGGGTGCTCTCGAGTATCTAGATGTTCTTTACCATTCAGCCATCAGATTTGCCACCAATGCTCCTTATAGGACACATCACCGCACTCTATACTTATATGTAAACTGGTAATCTCTGTATACCTGTCGCAAAACCCACTGGTTGATGCTTATTTATAAAACCCTCTTAGGCCTCACTCCCCCCTATCTGAGATATCTACTGCAGCCCTCATCCTCCACATACAACACCCGTTCTGCCAGTCACATTCTCTTAAAGGTTCCCAAAGCACACACATTCCTGGGTCGCTCGTCTTTTCAGTTCGCTGCAGCTAGCGACTGGAACGAGCTACAACAAAACACTCAAACTGGACAGATTTATCTCCATCTCTTCATTCAAAGACTCAATCAAGGACACTCTTACTGGCAGTTGTGGCTGCTTTGCTTGATGTATTGTTGTCTCTAACTTCTTGCCATTTGTGCTGTTGTCTGTGCCCAATAATGTTTGTACCATGTTTTGTGCTGCTACCACGTTGTCTTGCTACCATGTTGTTGTCATGTGTTGCTGTCTTCCTTTATTGTTGTCTTAGGTCTCTCGTTATGTAGTGTTGTCTCTCTTGTCGTGATGTGTGTTTTGTTCTATATTTTATTATTTTTTTTTTTTTTGCCCCCGTCCCGGCAGGAGGCCTTTTGGTAGGCCGTCATTGTAAATAAGAATTTGTTAACTGACTTGCCTAGTTAAATAAAGGTTAAAAAACCATTGTGATTTCCAGACTGAAAGATAAGGACATTTTTCAGGCTGGCATCCATGAATGACCATGGCAAGCTAGCCTCAGTGGCTGTACAATCACTAGAACATTCATTGGAACATTACAAAAGCCAGGAACCATTATCCTGTGAAAGCTACGGAGGTCACAGACATATAATTGCAGACAAACAGGTCGATATTGTTCTGCTGAGCAAGGCACAGTACGAAATGTCAATCTAGAACCTGAGTCATTCAACCAAAGCATCTTTTGTCCGTGTCCATAAATAGTGGTTTGGACAGATGTTGATAGCTGTTTTGCGTATGTGGGTGACAATGTGAACATTTCAACACTTTTGAGCTTACTGTACACTAAAGTGTTATGGAAGTGCCTAGGAGCATCCACTGATCTTAACCCTGCCCTCTACTGATCTCTGTATTGATGAGTAACCTGAAGTGCCCACACTGCTGCTTCACCCACATGAAAAAAATACTATAGTATAAATACTGACTTTTCTGTAGTATTTACAGTTAACTCTAGTATAAATAGGGCTGGGCGGTATACCATATTTTACGATATACCAGTATTGATGCATTGACCGGTTTGACTTTTTACTTTACCTTCTATAACGGTATTTCAATGTTTGGTTTGTTAAATGTGATACTCCGGCTACGGATGCAAAGGGTTGGAAACTTTCCGGGAAATTTACGGAAATTTTCCATGGGAAGTTAAACCCGGGAATTTGGGTAATTTTGCTTAAATTCATAACAAGTTAGCTTATAACAGTGAACCTTTTTTGTCGGACATATTTTGGTTAAACTATCCCCAATTCAATGGAATTGCAACACTCTGCATGCACAGTGCATTCTTCCATCACACGTACAGCTGATTCTCAAGATCTTGCACAGTAATGAGATGCTATTGAACCCACACTACTACACTGTCTGAGCCAAGGACTACATGCTTTCTGGTAAGTTTTGATTACAATACTGGGTTGGGTGAATATATTTTATATGACATACATGATTTGTTGTTAACTAGTAAATAGTAGCTGACAGCAAAGTGTGTTTAAATCATTTCTAACTTGTTAACAATTTCTGCTAGTTAGCTTTTGCTACCATGTAGGTTTCAGCTTGCTTGAGCCTGCTATCTGAGTGTTAAATCACCTGTTTCCACACGTTTCATTTTAAAACATGTATCTTACAAAGGAATTGTTTAATCTAACTGCTTAACTATTTATCTGTACATGGAATTGTATTTGTTTTTTTACAAAAAAAATTATAAACTTTACAGGAAAATGTCACGGGCACTATCTGATGTGTGGAAACATTTCACTGCATCTAATGTAGAAGGAAAAGCTGTGTACATTTGCAAATACTGTGCCAAATCATATGTGAAGAATGCAACAAAGATGCAGAATCTGGCCAAGTGCATAAAATTCCCTCAGCGCTCACAACAAGTAACCTCTGACAAAAGTCCCTCTACTTCTATTTGAGGTGAACATGATGAATCAGACACCTTATCAATAGCAACAGCTAATGGTCCTCCTGGAATCAGAAGTTTTTTTGACTCAATGGAGGAACGTAGTCAGAGAAATGCTGATGAATGTCTTGCTCGAGATGTGTATGCAACTGGTTCACCTCTGATGCTCACAGGCAATGTGTATTGGAAGAGATTTCTGAATGTTCTTCGCCCAGCATACACCCATACAACCAGACATGCTTTATCTACTAATTTGCTGGATGCAGAGTTCAACAGAGTTCAAGAAGGTCAAGCAAATCATAGAAAAAGCAGACTGTATTGCAATCATCTCTGATGGAAGGTCAAATATTCGTGGGCAATGAATAATTAAATACACCATCTCCACCCCTCAACCAGTATTCTACAAGAGCACAGACAGAACAGACACACCGGTCTCTACATTGCAGATGAGTTGACAATGCTGCGAACGGCTTGGTCTAAAGTGGAGGAGTCCTACCCTCACATCACACCCATTGGTTGTGCTGCTAATGCATTGAATCTGCTCCTCAAGGACATCATGGCAATGACAACAATGGATACACTTTACAAGAGAGCCAATGAAATGGTTAGGTATGTGAAGAGTCATCAAGTTATAGCAGCAATCCACCTCACCAAGCAAAGTGAGAAGAATAAGAGCACCACATTGAAGCTGCCCAGCAACACCCGTTGGGGTGGTGTCATCATGTTTGACAGTCTTCTGGAGGGGAAGGAGTCTCGCCAAGAAATGGCCATATCACAGTCTGCCGATATGGACAGCCCCATCAAGAGGATCCTCCTGGATGATGTATTTTGGGAGAGAGTGGTAAGCAGCCTGAAGCTCCTGATACCTATAACAGTAGCCATTGCACAGAGAGATAATGACATCCTGTCTGATGTTCAGACTCTGCTTGCAGATGTAAGAGAAGAAATTCGAACTGCCCTGTCCACTTCCCTTTTGCTCCAAGCAGAGGAAACTGCAGTTCTGAAATACATCAAAAAGCCTGAAGCCCATACACAATGCAGCGTACATGTTGGACACCAAGTATGCTGGCAAGAGCATCCTGTCTGGTGCAGAGATCAACAAGGCCTATGGTGTCATCATTACCGTGTCTGGCCTGGATGAGGGCAAGGTTATTGACAGTCTGGCGAAGTACACTTCCAAGCAAAGGCTTTGGGATGGAGAGGCAATATGGCAGTCGTGCCAACATAGCTCATCAGCCACCTGGTGGAAGGGACTTTGTGGATCTGAGGCTCTTTCCCCTGTTGCCTAGTGGTTAGAGCGTTGGGCCCAGTAACCGAAAGGTTGGTGGATCGAGTCCCCGAGCTGCCAAGGTTCAAATCTGTCGTTCTGCCCCTGAACAAGGAAGTTGACCGACTGTTCCTAGGCCATCATTGTAAATAAGAATTTGTTCTTAACTGACTTGCCTGGTTAAATAAAGATAAAACAAATAAAAATCCTTCAAATCCCACTAACATTAGCCGCCTCAGAGCGTGACTGGTACTTGTTAGGGAACACACACACCAAAGCATGCAACAGGCGGACCAATACAAGGGCTGAAAAATTGGTGGCCACCCGGGCAAATTTGAGGCTTTTTGAGCCTGACAACGAGCCATCCTCAACAAGGTTGGAAAGTGACAGTGAAGATGAGGCCTCAGAGTCTGATGTTCAAGAGGTTGACATTGAGGAGTTCCAGGGAGAAGACACAGAAGCCGGAGAGGAAGACAACCAAAGCTTTAGTTTCTAGACTATCATTTTACAGATGTATGTTGAAAGTGTTTTTGGGAGATGCGATGGATCATTGGGGATCATTCAATATTCCCTTTCTTTTTTTGTTCAGTGAAATCATCCCATGTGAAGAGTCAACTCATTTAATTGAAGTTCAATTCGTAAAACATATAATTTTATTTTTGTCTATTGGAAAGATTTTTTTCATTTTCAATTATGTCTACTTATGATAAGGTAAAAGGTGTATGTTTGTCTCCATATGATATGGTAAATATATCCAATGCAAAACACATCTACATTTAAATGGTACTAATATCAAATTTGCATATATTTCTGTTAATTCCCATATCTTCCCGTTAATTCCCACAGAAAGTTTCCACCTCTGGATGTTCCCCAAAATGTGCAACCCTAACTCCGGTGCGTATAATGTCCGTTTTTATAGTTTACGCCGTTTGCTACTTGAGTCATCTCTTTCTTTCTCTCTCCTCTTGCTGCTCAGCCTCTGCTGCATGCTGCTAACCACACCAAGCTCTGCTCCCTGTCACTCAAGGAGAGCAGTTGCTCGACCACAGAGTCATGAGCACTTTCTTTCCGTTCATTCTGCATGGTCAGATGGATGCAACAATGTTGGTGACATGCTGCTTTCCACAAGTGTTCTATACACTATTAGTTTGTTTATCTGTCTGCAAACTACTATCTGCTAGTTTGTCTTTTCTTAACAATTTGTGTTAGTGCTAATCGCTAATGCTAATCGCTAGTTAGCTAAATGTACTAACGCCTCAATCACACAGACAGCGTTTTGCATTTTGGTAGTACATTAATTTCCAACGGGACGCTGTGTTTGCCTTGCAGCATTGTGTTGCAGGGGCAGTTGCATTGCGTTCTGTGTGGTGCATACGTTGGATTTATTGAACATATGCGTCAAACTTTATGCGTAGATGGCTTGACAGAAATGGTAGCAGAAGGTGAATGTTGAACTTTTGTTGCTCACATATCCAGATGATGCTGCGTACCATTTTGCGTAATAACACTGTCGGTGTGATCAAGACATAAGAGTCAGAGCAAACGTAACTAGCTAGCTAATACTGCCTGGTACCAGTGCCGGTGTATGCCTAGGTAAGCATGCTTGTACAACGGTATCTTATCAGAGAGGAATAGGCAAAGCATGAATATGTTACATTAAGTAAGAAAACACAATGTAACACCTAATTAGGATCACCTGGAAACACTGACCAACACTTTGTTTCCTACCCTGTCAATAATTCCTCCCTGGTTTATTAATTCGCAGTCATGTAAAACAATGTATTCAAGGTGCTGACCACTATATTCCAAACTATTGATTCCATTATTTCAACCATTCACCAATTAACTAGGCCTATATTTTTTTGCCAATATCATGCTGCGTGGCACAGTGTGGAAAGGATAATACAGTTAAGAACAAATTCTTATTTACAATGACGGCCTACCCCGGCCAAATCCGGATGACGCTGTGCCAATTGTGCGGCACCCTATGGGACTCCCAATCACGGCCAGATGTGATTCAGCCTGGATTCGAACCAGGAACTGTAGTGACGCTTCTTGCACTGAGATGCAGTGCCTTAGACCGGATTTGGCCGGGGTAGGCCGTCATTGTAAATAAGAATTTGTTCTTAACTGATTTGCTAATTAAATAAAGGTTAAATAAAAAAATATTTTGGGTGCATGTGACAAATACAATTTGATTTGTAATGTTAATTAAAACAAGCACATTTTCTGTCTGGATGAAATGTACTGTTGGGGAACAAGACTGATTCTAACCACTATTGCACTCAGAAACTAGTGCAGGGCAATTAACAGAATGAAAGTGAGACTCGGTTTTTTTCACTGTATTGCAAAGTTAAACAAACCACACAACACATGGACTACTTTGAACATTTTCCACTGAAATCTTTACAAAAATACATTAACTCAAAGAACAGTACAGTTGTACAGTTTGGTTACAGAATTACGGTAAAATCTTCCTCTGTTTTTTATGCGACCACGTTTTCCAAAAACTCTTAAATATTTACATATACTCTGAATTAAGATTCAAAGATGTCTGCAGAAAGAATGGGGTGCTAGCTATGACATGAGACATTGAGTTTAAATAAATATATTTTGGTTATTGAACTACAGTACGCGAAGTGGATTAACATCAGATAACACTCGTCAAACTCATTCCAAGGAGGTCCGATTGTCTGCGGGTTTTCGCTCCTCCGTTGAACTTGATTGATGAATTAAGGTCACCATTTTTTAAATTTAAATTACTTTGAAACAATGTTCATTCAGTGGGCTATGATTGGTCCAGATTTGAACTGACCAAATTTCAACGTCCATTTTCAACATCGGGTGTCAGTCGGTGCTCAGTAGGTGAAAGGTCTGGTTACAGTAAACGGAAAAAGACGGGGCTCATGGGTAGGTGTCAGTTAGAGCTAGGAGAGGTGACATTAAATGGAGAGGGAGAAGAGACACGCTTGCTTTTAACCCCCCGCAACAGAAAGAAAACAGTTATGAGCTGAGCATAACAGTATGCCAGTGGAAGAAAGGACAGTTGAAGGTGACCCAACTGTGGTTTGTGACTACTATGAATTCCCATTGTAGCCAATTCAGTCGCAGTCATTCTGTTACTGCTTATTTGGTCATTCTGTTACCGATTTGGTAACAGAATGACATTTTAATCACCTAATAAATCATAAAGTAAATTGTTATCAGTAAAACCACTATAACTAATTGGTAGGTCTACCTTTACTTGTTACTTCTGTAAACTTTAATTATTTCTGGTGACAAAATGACAAGACAAAGGCAATATTTCTTAAACTTCCAGAAGACAAGAACCCTTTTCCATCTAGTTGACCAGAAAGACTTTACTTACTCCACATTTTTAAGATGGAAAATGGTTGAAGAATTGATATATGCCTTAATAAAAAAAAAGAGTGTTAGCTTTCATTTGACACCAAATTTGAAATGCTCCTATAAATTTCACGTTAGTGGTCATGGAGCCTTTTACATGGAAATGCCCGACACTGTATCAAGCAGCATCAGTCCAGGGCACTCATCTCTCTCTCCGGTTTTCTCCCTCCCTCCCTCCCTCCCTCCCTCCCTCCCTCCCTCCCTCCCTCCCTCCCTCCCTCCCTCCATCCATCCCTTGTATAGTAGACAGACTGAAAGCAAACACATCCCCATCTTATCAGCCAAACGCACTATATTTATCTCTTCTTTCCATCTCTCTCACATTCACTTGTTCCAGCCAGCCTCGCTAGATCTTGTGGCGGTGCTGAAAGCAGACCGCTGTGAGAAAAGCATCTATTCTTCAGCGCCTGGCATTGTGCTCTACTGTATAGTGTTACATCAACGTGTTTGCATTCCATTATTAAGAACTGGACAGAGAGATGGCAGCCTGCCTGTGAGTCTGTGTGTGTGTGTGTACTGTGCGTATGTGTGCTCAGTATTGACAGAAGTGGTAAGAGCATTATGTAAACTAGACTCTCATTGCCACTCCTATTTGCCATATTTTCCATTTCAGCCTACTAGAAAGTGTGTGCCCCCAGGCCTGGAGGGAAGCAAAAGTCATTCCCCTACCTAAGAATAGTAAAGCCCCCTTTACTGGCTCAAATAACCAACCAATCAGCCTGTTACCAACTCTTAGTAAACTTTTGGAAAATATTGGTGTTTGACCAGATACAATGCTGTTTTACAGTAAACAAATTGACAACAGTCTTTTAGCACACATATAGGGAAGGACATTCAACAAGCACAGCCTTACACAAATGACTGATGATTGGCTGAGAGAAATTGACGATAAAAAGATTGTGGGGGCTGTTCAGTGCGGCTTTTGACATTATCGATCATAGTCTGCTGCTGGAAAAATGTATGTGTTATGGCTTTACACCCCCTGCTATATTGTGGATAAAGAGTTACCTGTCTAACAGAACACACAGGGTGTTCTTTAATGGAGGCCTCTCCAACATATTCCAGGTAGAATCAGGAATTCCCCAGGTTCAGTTGTCTAGGCCCCTTACTTTTTTCAATCTTGACTAAAAGACATACCACTGGCTTTGAGTAAAGCCAATGTGTCTATGTATGTAGGATGACTCAAAACTATACACGTCAGCTACTACAGAGACTGAAATGACTGCAACAGTTAACAAAGAGCTGCAGTTAGTTTCAGAGTGGGTGGCAAGGAATAAGTTAGTCCTAAATATTTCTAAAACTAAAAGCATTGTATTTGGGACAAATCATTCACTAAACCCTAAACCTAGGGATGCACGATATAAATCGGTGAACATATCGGAATCGGGAGATATTAGCTTCAAATGCCAACATCGATGTCTAGTTTAACGCCCCGATATGCAAAACCGATGTCAAAGCTGACGTGCATACCTATATAACGTAGAAACATGACGTAATGACACCACGTCAAATTTTGCGCTATACGTGCAACACAGCATTCCTAAACTAGCCCACAATGTCTGCTGTGTGGATCGAGCTGTCAACAAGTCGACCAGTCATTTAAAAGGATAACAAAATTTCAGCTAGACAACTCAAAGGCGAAATCCATTAAAGCCAAGATAATGGTATTCATTGCCCTTGACAATCAACCGTTCTCTGTCACGGGTGATGTTTTCTTTCACCGACTGGTCGAGCACCAGTACACACAACCAAGTGCGCTATTTTTCAGATGTTGCCCTACGGGAGTTACACAGTAATAGCGTCACTGCTATTAGCTTCACAATATATATACTATGGAACGCCGTTTGGATCTTTGCGTGTCAAAGAAGATACAGTAGCACTGTCAAATCTGTACAAAAAAAGTCAGCAAACAAGCAAACACCGGCCACGAACTACGTGTTTACAATACCGCTTTGGTAATAAAGCATAATTTGTTCGACCGCAACTTCTGGGCTAGCTAGCTTTAGCTTGGTACCTAGTTAGCACCAATACAACCAGCCTGAAAACAAATGACCAGTAGAACCTGGAGTCATTTTCATTATTCTTAGCAATGATTTAGGAATCCTTGTGAGTAAGTACTAGCTAGGTTGACACTTGTTGTTCGCCTATTGAAATTGAACTTCAGTTCATGAAAATAAATAGCTAGTCAGCAACTTAACCCTGTTGCCCTAATGTTTTATAAGCAGCCAGCTAGCTTAATCTGGCTAGTGAGGCTCGACCGCACCGGGTTATGGCTTGTGAAGCTAGCCACAATAAGGATTATGCACAATAGTGGAATTTCCGGTTTGCCTTCAAAATAACAGTATGTCATTGACAGTAATGCAAATGAATACAAATAGTATAATTATGCCATACTTTTATTTTGAAGGCTAACCGCAAAGTCCACTATTGTGGCTAATCCTTATTGTGGCTAGCTTCACATAGATGGGTCCGACCACCATTAATCAAATAGGAACTGTCTTATAAATTAGGGTTATTTTAGATGATGACACCTAGCTATATAGTTAGCTAGCTAACTATAGCTACTGAAACAGATGTGTTATTTGACGTGTATCTTTTTTGACACGCAAAGACCCAAACGGCATTCCATAGAAATCCTGGTTGACAATAAAATGACTGAACAATGAAAGAGCACAGCAAGTAAGTGAAAGAAATAAGTTTTGAGTATGTTTTACTGGTAATGGGGACATACGTAAATGCCAACAAAATAACTTTTTGGTCAGTGTGGTGTGTGTGTGAAACCTTTATTTAACTAGGCAAGTCAGTTAAGAACAAATTCTTATTTACAATGACGGCCTGGACGACGCTGGGCCAATTGTGCACCGCACTATGGTATTCCCAATCACGGCCGGATGTGCCGTGATTGGGAAGTAAGTAACCCTGGATTGTAACCCTGGAGTAACCCTAGATTGTAAACGGTCATGGTCAAAACATATTGATACAACAGCAGCTAAAATGGGGAGAAGTCTGTCCATAATAAAGCACTACTCTACCTTCTTAACAGCATTATCAACAAGGCAGGTCCTACAGGCCCTAGTTGTCACACCTGGACTACTGCTCAGTCGTGTGGTCAGGTGCCACAAAAAGGGACTTAGGAAAATTGCAATTGGCTCAGAACAGGGCAGCACGGCTGGCCCTTGGATGTACACAGTGAGCTAACAATAATATGCATGTCAATCTCTCCTGGTTCAAAGTGGAGGAGAGATTGACTTTATCACTACTTTTATTTATGAGAGGTATTGACATGTTGAATGCACCAAGCCGTCTGTTTGAACTACTGGCGCACAGCTCGGACACCCATGCATACCCCACAAGACATGCCACAAGAGGTCTCTTCACAGTCCCCAAGTCCAGAACAGACTATGGGATGCACACACCACTACATAGAGCCATGACTAAATGGAACTCTATTCCACATCAAATAACTGATGCAAGCAGTTTTTTTTAAACAGCTAAAGAAATACACCCGCTGTTCCATAATACACCTTATGGAACAGCAGGGACAGTGAAGCAACACAAACATAGGCACAGACACATGCATACACACACAATAACATACACACATGGATTTTCTATTGTAGATATGTGGAGTAAGGGCCTGAGGGCACACAGTGTGTTGTGAAATCTGTGAATGTATTGGAATGTTTTTAAAATTATAGAACTTCCTTAATTTTGCTGGACCACAGGAAGAGTAGCAGGTGCATTGGCAGCAGCTAATGGGGATCCATAATAAATACAAATACACTCTTATCATATTAATACCATATTAAAGAGGGAACTATAGTTCCAAAACTAGTTTCTTTCCGCCATCCTGCATCTCCTCTTGCTCAGGTTTCCATCATGTTCCAACAGTCTTTCATCTCCAGAGAGGCAGGCAGTCTTACACTCTAACCCCACATCCTAACTATAGGCCTGGGGCTGTAGGTCAAGCAGCTTGGCTTAGCTGGGAGGAGATACTACTGCCTTGACATGCACTGTGCTGAACTCATCTCATCCGATACACACTCCTCCATTACCTCGCTCTCATCGATTCATAGTCATTCACATACAGATGCACGCACGCACAGGCACACACAAACACACGTGCACACATAGATGCACCCTCCCCCACACACACACCCACACAGACACCGGCAGTGTGGCATGTCTGAGGTGTTGTGTGAGTCAGTTGGGTGATTCCTTAATAACAAGCTATTAAATTATTCACCAGATTAATGGCATTGACATGACACTCAGGATGTATCCTGGCTTAAATTTCCCTCAGGCAGGGCCGTCTCTAGCCTTTTAGGAGCCCTAAACAAGATTTGGCGTGCCTGGTTGGTATTCAGCCATGATTACTGCAAGTTTAGATAGTCTAGCCAGCTAACTAACTAATCGAAAAATGATGAGCAGTCATTGCTAATTGAGTGAATGTCAGTGACTGACATAACAAGAGAAAAATTGCTGATACACAACCAAAAGTGACCCGTTTTAGGACACTAGGCGTACAGTTGAAGTCGGAAGTTTACATACACTTAGGTTGGAGTCCTTAAAACTTGTTTTCAACCACTCCACAAATTTCTTGTTAACAAACTATAGTTTTGGCAAGTCGGTGAGGACATCTACTTTGCAAGACACAAGTCATTTTTCCAACAATTGTTTACAGACAGATTATTTCACTTATCATTCACTGTATCACAATTCCAGTGGGTCAGACATTTAAATACACTAATTTGACTGTGCCTTTAAACAGCTTGGAAAATTCCAGAAAATGATGTCATGACTTTAGAAGCTTCTGATAGGCTAATTGACATAATTTGAGTCAATTGGAGGTGTACCTGTGGATGTATTTCAAGGCCTACCTTCAAACTCAGTGCCTCTTTGCTTGACATCATGGGAAAATCAAAAGAAATCATCCAAGACCTCAGGAAAAAAATTGTAGACCTCCACAAGTCTGGTTCATCCTTGGGAGCAATTTCCAAACGCCTGAAGGTACCACGTTCATCTGTACAAACAGGTCATAAGCCGTCATACCGCTCAGGAAGGAGACTCGTTCTGTCTCCTGGAGATGAACGTACTTTGGTGCGAAAAGTGCAAATCAATCCCAGAACAACAGCAAAAGACCTTGTGAAGATGCTGGAGGAAACAGGTACAAAATATCGTATTTTTGGAGAAATGTACTCTGGTCTGATGAAACAAAAATATAACTGTTTGGCCATAATGACCATCGTTATGTTTGGAGGAAAAAGTGGGATGCTTGCAAGCCCGAAGAACACCATCCCAATCGTGAAGCACGGGGATGGCAGCATCATGTTGTGGAGGTGCTTTGCTGCAGGAGGGACTGGTGCACTTCACAAAATAGATGGCATCATGAGGGAGGAAAATTATGTTGATATATTGAAGCAACATCTCAAGACATCAGTCAGGAAGTTAAAGCTTGGGTCGCAAGTGGGTCTTCCAAATGGACAATGACCCCAAGCATACTTCCAGAATTGTGGACAACAAAGTTAAGGTATTGGAGTGGCCATCACAAAGCCCTGACCTCAATACTATAGAACATTTGTGGGCAGCAGCGTGTGCGAGCAAGGAGGCCTACAAACCTGACTCAGTTACACCAGCTCTGTCAGGAGGAATACACCACAATTCACCCAACGTATCGTGGGAAGCTTGTGGAAGGCTACCCGAAATGTTTGACCCAAGTTAAACTATTTAAAGGCAATGCTACCAAATACTAATTGAGTGTATGTAAACTTCTGACCCAATGGGAATGTGATGAAAGAAATAAAAGCTGAAATAAATCATTCTCTCTACTATTATTCTGACATTTCACATTCTTAAAATAAAGTGGTCATCCTAACTGACCTAAGACAGGGAATTTTTACTACCTGACTATTAAATGTCAGGAAATGTGAAAACTGAGTTTAAATGTATTTGGCTAAGGTGTATCTAATTTCTGACTTCAACTGTATATCGTGGGTCACTACTTCATCTACTTCATTTGAACTTCATTTTTTTTAATCAAAATGCGTTACTTGGCAGAAATGCCTTCTGGAACATGTGAACTTTCATATGCCTTCATAAAAAACGTAAATTCCATCTGTAAACACGAATAAACGGTGAAATTACAAGCCTAGTTGGTTTAGCCACAGAAAAAGTCAGCAACCTAGCCATGATTGGCTGAGATAATGAGTGGGCTGGACATGCCGAGAGATGAGTAACATATAGCACACTTCTGTCCATTTGAGCTGGTTAATATTTGTAGGTAATCCTGTCTAACGCAGAACTGCTTAAGTGTTGCTCTCCACTGTCTGGAGGACCGAGTTTTGAAATCAGTGGAATTAGAGTATGATAGCTAAGGAGATGGAGAAAACACCTGTCTCGGGATTACATCTTCAAACTAAGGGCAACCATGGCATCCGTGACAGGGAGAAGCGTCCAACCATGATGTATTGGGTAAGATAGTCTAGCTAGCTACATTTTCAGATGTTAGATATTTCTAATTTTGTCAAAGTCATTTTCATTTTCATTTTTCATTTTCAATAAAGGGAACACTTAAACAACACAATGTAACTCCAAGTCAATCACACTTCTGTGAAATCAAACTGTCCACTTAGGAAGCAACACTGATTGACAATAAATTCCACATGCTGTTGTGCAAATGGAATAGACAAAAGGTGGAAATTATAGGCAATTAGCAAGACACCCCCAATAAAGGAGTGGTTCTGCAGGTGGTGACCACAGACCACTTCTCAGTTCCTATGCTTCCTGGCTGATATTTTGGTCACTTTTGAATGCTGGCGGTGCTTTCACTCTAGTGGTAGCATGAGACGGAGTCTACAACCCACACAAGTGGCTCAGGTAGTGCAGCTCATCCAGGATGGCACATCAATGCGAGCTGTGGCAAGAAGGTTTGCTGTGTCTGTCAGCGTAGTGTCCAGAGCATGGAGGCGCTACCAGGAGACAGGCCAGTACATCAGGAGACGTGGAGGAGGTCGTAGGAGGGCAACAACCCAGCAGCAGGACCGCTACCTCCGCCTTTGTGCAAGGAGGAGCACTGCCAGAGCCCTGCAAAATGACCTCCAGCAGGCCACAAATGAGCGGAGTGTTTTTTATCTGTTGGGCTGTTGTCAGGGGGGTTTTCTTCACCATAGAGAGTATTCTCCGGTCATCCACTACAGTGGTCTTCCTCAGTCTACCGTGTCTTTTGACATAATTGAGTTCACCGGTTGTTTTTTTCTTGTTAATGATGAACCAAACTGTTGACTTGGGCATGCCCAGGGTTTTTGCAATGTACCTGATTGATCAATTTTCATTTCTGAGCCTTATGACGGCCAGCTTCATTTGCATCGACACTGCTGTCTTCCTCATGTTGTCACACCCCAACAACAACAACCTCCAAAGGCAATAGCAAAGTCTAGAATCAATACTCTTCATCAACAGCTCTCTTGCATTCACTAACGACACAAATGAATACACCTGCCTAACACACATCTGTGAAGCCAATTCAACAAATACTTCTAGTACCTTAAAATGGGGGGACCATATACAAAAGGTGCTGTCATTTCTAAACGGTTCATCCGATAGGTATGAAAATACCCTCAAATAAAAGCTGACAGTCGGCACTTCACCCTCATTGCCATTGTATCCTTTCAAACTCAAAGCGCTAGAGTACAGAACCAAAATAACTAAAAAATGGTCACTGTTCAATGAATTATGGTGCTCACTGTAATAAAAAAAAAAGAAGATATATCTATATATATATATATATATATACACACACAACATTTTGGGGGCTCCAGGCTAAGTGACTGCTTATGTCACTTATGTGTGGAGCCGGTCCTGCTCAGGTATCACAGGCCCAGGTCCAATCTGCAGGGGAATCTTTCTTATCGTCTGCATGTGAATCAAGCTGACTACCTACACATTTAGAAGTATTTGGTTAGCTTTGAATTTCAACAGGTACGCCAAATCATTGCTGGAAGGTGAAGGAAATTCGACCCCCATAGATACCGTATGGTCGAAGGAATGACTCAGGAGTCAGGACGTGCCTGTATATTTCCCTCAGATATCAACCACAGATCCTGACTGAGACTACACGAACAGAGTTCCTTAAAAACCTCTTTCAACTTCCTGTCTCATCATGGAGTATCACCCACAGGCAGCAGAGACCTCATGGAGATGGTTGGTATTGAATGACTTAAAGAAAAAGGGAACAGTTGACATTACAGTCAATTACCCTCATTCCTTGTAGTTACTCTTTAACTACTTTGGAAACTGGAATGTCCTTAGTTGCACAAATCAATGATTGATTTAAGTTCAAAGGAAACTGACAAGCTTATTTAGTGTGTAACCAAGGATAGCAGGCTTATATCTTTACACTCAAACAGTGACTTTCAGCAAAACATAGATTGTTGTGGTATCAACCCTCACCATATCTGTAGTTCTACAAATGTCCATGTGTGTGTGTGTGTGTGTGTGTGTGTGTGTGTGTGTGTGTGTGTGTGTGTGTGTGTGTGTGTGTGTGTGTGTGTGTGTGTGTGTGTGTGTGTGTGTGTGTGTGTGTGTGTGTGTGTGTGGTAACAGCCAGAAGGGCCAGAGACAGGGACAGGAAGCTGCCTCCAAAAGCTCAGTGTCAAACCCAGTGAACAACACCCACAGGTAGGGATAGCCCAAGCAGGGACCCGACCCATGGCCCTCTGGAAAGGGAGGGGGGGGGGGGGCCAGATCCAGTCCTCCAGGGCTGACAGATTTAGCACACACCTCTCAATTAGAGGAGCAAAACATCAACGTTCGGTTTTATTTACTATCCAAATAATGACTGTCTGGTTATGCAACCAAGGGATAAACCTCTCTGGGGAGTGGATATGCTATTATGAACGGCCTCATGGGAGTAGAGGAGAGGAGACTGGCCTGCTTGTTTTTTTTAAAAACAGTTTCCTCCTGAGAACAAAGATCTGATACTCTCTTAAAAACAGGGCGGTTCTCATTTCACTTCAATATCAAAATACCAAAGCGATCTAACAGTGAGCGAGATGGCGCGGCATGCCATTGTTTACACAGAATGCTAACATGATGTGTGCATGGAGTGATATCAGGAGTTGAGAGAAGTGGTTTTGAATGGCTAATAGCTACAGTATGACAGTGTACTGTAGGGTCACGACAAGGTACCAGACAGAATCACATACAGAGAGATCCAGACAGAGAGGATAAGACACTTGAAGAGACACAAATAGTTAAAGATTCAAGAGTTAGTCAGAGAAAGACGTCAGTCACAGGAAAAGTGAGTAAATACAGTGAAAGTCACATAGAGTTTGAGTCACAGATGATATGTCAGTCATAGCCAGGGGCCACGCGTACACACACATAAACATACACACACAGGGATATGGGTCAAAGAGAGAGAGAGAGAAAGAGAGAGCAACTCACAGTGAGCGGCAAGGAGCAGACAACGAAGATGACCGTCATGGAGGCCAGCAGCATCAGGTGGTCCATCTCCTCCTCCCCCTGTCCGAACCAGCCCAGACTCATCTTCCTCTTCCTCCCTCCATTCACCACCGAACCACGCCGTGTCATCTGGCTGCGGTGCATCCGGCACAGGCTGACAATCACCGAGCCGTTGCACACAAACACCGCCACGATCAGCAGCGCCATGAGCGAAGCGTAGGACAGCGAGAACGCCAGAACCTTCCTCTCTTCGTCCACCCCCTCGCCTGCCGCCTCCATCTTGATGAAGCACCACGTGCCCGGGCAGTACTGCTTGTGGCGGCCAAAGCCGAAGAATGGCAAAACACAGAAGGCGCAGGTGGAGATGTAAATAAGCAGGAGGGCCACCTTGGCGAAGCTGCGTCGGACGCACTTGGAGTAAAAATAGGGGTGGCTGATGGCCAGGCAGCGCTCCACGGCCATGGCACAGAGGATGAGCATGGAGGCCAGGCCGAAGAAGGTCATGGCAAAGGCGAAGAGGCCACAGAGTCCCTTGTCCCCAGTGAGCCCCAGCAGGGACCGCTGGCGGGCGTAGCACACAAACACCAGGGGGCTGAGGAAGCAGGTACCCAGCAGGTCAGTGAGGGCCAGCCCCGTCACCAGGATGCAGAAGACGGAGGACTTGGTGCGCCGCTCCTTCCGGTGGACACCCAAGATGGCCAGGGCGATGAAGTTCCCCATCACCCCCAGGATGAACATCACTGTGCTCACCACCGGGTTCCCGTCCGTGTGGATATGGGTGCTGTTCTCACAGCTCTCGTTCGACAGCATGGCTGGAGGTTCAGTGTGTGTTTGTGTTGGTTGTGTGTCAGGCTGTAAGGGTTGTGTTGTGGTGTTGCCCCCTCAAGCTCTTGAAGTCACCCTTTTTTGGCAGCAGAAGAGGCTGGGGTAAGTCTTAGGACCCATCCTACTGGGCAAAAACTGGTTGAGTCAACGTCCTTTCAACCAAAAAAATCAATATGATGACGTTGAATCAACTTGGAAAACTGATTGGATTTGAAACAACAAAAATCAACATAGGGGAATTTCGTCGTTTTTTCACCCAACTTTTTGCCTAAATCGAATGACATGGTGGCATGTTTATTTGAATTCACGTTAGTGATAACTCAACCACATGTAAATCAAAACTAAACATTGAACTGACGTCTGTGACCAATGGGATGGCATTGCTGAATCAGTGTTGATTCAGTGGATTTCGCCCAAATTATGTACGTGTATCTTGTTGCTCTTCTGCAACTTCGAAAGTCTCCAGGGTCTAAAAACGGTTCTATAAGTCCTATTTTTAAAGAAAATATACAACTATTTAGGGCTCCATTGCGCAAAATGTGTATCTATGCCTATAGAATCCAGAAAATCAACGTAAGGGCAGTTCAAATGATATTCGCATTTATGAGTAATTAATAACACTTGAGTATAAGAACGAAACAAGCTCTCAACTCTTACCAGACGGCTCTCAATTGGCAACAAATATCAACTGCCATTCCTTATCTTTCGCTCAGTATGTCCCACAGACCCCTTTAACGACAGTGCGAACGCTAACGTTTTATATCCTTCCTCTGAAACTCAAACTCTCCGACTGTCGCACGCATCTGTCTGATATCTACTGATAAACTGGGTAGTGCGCGTGCCACTTCCCGCTCTCTCCTTCGCGCCCACGCGTAGCCCGCTCTCCCTTTCTCTCTTTTACGCACTCACGTTCATTCTCTCTCTCTCGTAGTCTACGAGACGGTTAAAAATGCTACTTTAGGTCAGATGATTTATTAGAAATTATATATGACCGTTTTTCGAGGTCATTTTGGTAGGTTTTTAAATGTTTCATTATTTGCATATGGCAAAATATTTTATTCTTTATTTTTCTCTAACCATTACGCAACCAATAAAACATTAAGAGGGCACGGCCACCTATTGATGAACAACAAGGACCACCGTTGACTATTTTCTATTTAAAAAAATAATAAAGAACATGTAATCACTTACAAAGTAAAATTTATTTTGAATCTATTTGAAATAAACCGAATTTATTTTCCGGAAAATGATATACCTCATTAATGGGCTAGAATTGTGTACGGCTATGTATAACTTCTCTAGGATTTTTTAAAATATCGTTCTAAAATCTTTTGAATTTTGAGATTTTAAGCCAGAATACAGAATTCAAGCCACAATTCCAATCTCATTATGATGCAACAATTAGGCTAGATTCCTTGGCTAAATATTAAAACCCTAGAATGTTACAACAAAGAGAAGAACCAACGAAAAAGGCGTAATCATTCACTAAACCATAACTTAATTGTATACTTTTTGTAATTGGACTACATTTTCAGAGGTGAGACTGAATATGGAGAATGAATCCCACCAACAGCTGGTCAGAAAACAATAGCCTAATGTGTAAAGAAAATTCTGGCTTTTAAGTAAATCAGTAAAAGTAGGTCTACCCTCTAGCATTTACTAGATTATACCAATTACCCTGAGGGTAACTGAAGTTTGAAATCTGGCATGGTCAGACAGTTTTAATAACATGATAGGAACAAATAAAAAATAACTACTACTGTCACGGCCGTCGTAAGAAGTGGACCAAAGCGCAGCGTGGTGAGCGTACATATTCCTTTTATTTAGAAATAACGCCAACAATAAACAATACAAAAACAACCGTGAAGCTTAAGGGCTATGTGCCACAAACAAAGTTATCTTCCCACACTGAAAGGAGGGAAAAGGGATACCTAAGTATGGTTCCCAATCAGAGACAACGATAGACAGCTGTCCCTGATTGAGAACCATACCCGGCCAAAACATAGAAATACAAAATCATAGAAAACAAAAACATAGAATGCACACCCCAAATCTCACCCTGACCAAACCAAATAGAGACATAAAAAGGCTCTCTAAGGTCAGGGCGTGACAACTACATGTTTCTCCATATATCAATGCAGAGATGGGTTAGTACACTGGAGAAATAATTGACTGAAAGTGAGGAGATGGAGAAAGGCAACACGATGAGGGAGGAATAAGAGAAAGAAAGACAAAGAGAAATGGAAGGGCTGCTGACAATGAGAAAGGAGATTGAGACTTGTAACAAGGTAGAACACAACCGATGGAAGCTGGAGAGAGAGGTGTTGGAGAAAGTCAACAAGGTGAGGATGGAACCAGAGCAAGCAAAGAGAAAGGCTAATTGAAGAGTTGCTGAGGCAGATAAGGGAGACTGAGGCTCCTATTGAGGTACACCACTACCAATGGAAGCTAGAGAGAGAGTTGTTTGAGAAACAGAGAGAAAGCGTAGTGTCAGACAGAAAGAAGATGGAGCTCAAGATGGCAAAGCTGAAGGTGCAGAACATACTGAACTTGGCCAAAAGAGGAGAGGTGGCAGTGAAGAGTACTAAGCTGTTAGCTGAGAATGAAAGGGAGAGAGAAATGTTGAAGAAACAGAAAAAGCTTAGTGGCAGACAAAGAAAAAATAGAAGTCAAGATGACAAAGGTGACGATGCAGAACATACTGCACTTGGCCAAGATAGGGAAGTTGACAGTGTAGAACACGAGGCTGTTAGCAGAGAATGAAATCCAGCGAGAGGTGTTGGACAAACACAGAGAAAGTGCAGCAGCCGACACACAAACGTTGATGGGCAAGGTATCAAAGGTAAAGATGTCCTTGGCCAAGTTATGGAAGTTGAGAGTGGAGAACAAGAAGAGACTGTTAGCTGAGAATGAAAGGGCGGTGAAGGAGAGGGTGAGCGAGAGGAATGGATGGAACCTCATAAGAAATGGTTTGAAGACAGATTTGGCCAAAGCAGACCTGGAGAGGAATTAGACGCTAGTAGGCTGCAAGGAGGGCAGGTGGAGATGGGCCAAGGCCAAGGCTGGCCTACGAAGAATCTGGGATCAACAGGGGGAAAGATGGATGACGGAGAAGGAGGAGATTAATAGAAGGAGCACACAGGCAGCAGAGGAGTGGCTGATTGAGTTGAGAGAAAAGGAAAGAGCGATAGAGGCTCTGGAAGGAGAAAAGATGAGGATTCTTTGCCTGCATGGACAAGAGAAGAAGGGATGGGAGATGGAAAAGGAGAGGTTGGCACTTACAGGGTAGTGGGAAAGAAAGAATAGTGAAATTGAGAAAATGCAAAGGGAGAAAGACAGATGTGAAATAGAGAAGAAAGATATGGTGGAGAAGATGAAAGAGGCATACATAAAGCTGTACCAGATGCAGACTGCCCTGAGGTTCGGAGAGCAAGAGCAGCCCCAGGTACAGTACTCCATTTAACCAGTCACACTTCAGGGAGGTCACAAGTCACCTCCTAATGGTTATACTATCAGATTCAATAGATGAAGTTGACTGCATGCTGGAGAATGATTAATAATAATAATATCTCAGATCACTGATTAACATGTATGGACTTTCTCTTTCTGAAGGAAGCTAAATCTGCCCAGAGAGTCAGGGCAAAGCTAGAGAAGAAGAAGAGGAAAGAAAGGGAGATGTTGGAGAAGAACAACGTGAAAGAGCTGCTCAGAGCTAGAAAAGCAGAGAGTAAGGAAGAAGTGAAGAAGAAAAAGGAGAGGGTGAAAGCCCACCTGGACGAGGTGACAAGGAACTATAACGAAAAGAAACAGAGGGAGAAAGAAAGAGAAAATCTGTTGAAAAAGGCACATGGCAAAGAAGATCACATGGCGTACATCCCAGACAACTGAAGAAGATGTCAGAATGCAACACATATGGAAAAGTAAATACTGTCAGCTGGCATTGGTTAAAATTTAAATTCTGTCTTCTTTCATTTAGTGGAATTCTTCATCAATAAAATATTATGAGCATTTGAGTTATTTGTTAGTATTTATTTCAAAATGTGGTTACTGAATAATGCAATGAAAGTTAACTTTACTGACATACTGAATCTATTTGAAAGACTGTACTTCCAAGTGCGTGTGCGTGTGCGTGTGCGTGTGAAGTTCTTATCACAGAAGGGAGGACTGAACTTTACCTCATCCACCTGTTTGATCAAAACATTACTCTGCTTCATCCTATCTGTCTCATCTGCACCCCGAGGCACTAGTTTGTCCCACAAAGCTAATTTTTAACAACATCTATTACATGATGTTGCCAACAGTAGGATACACACAGTCTCCCGGAATGATCAGTCTGCCTGGCGGCCTATTTGCCTATCGAGGCCTGTTACAGGCTCTCATTATAAAATATTTATATGCCCACAGAGTGTGTTGGAATTATTTAGAAAAATCTAAAAATCAGCAGCAGCTTCACACCTAGTGCACCTGCTGCCGTTCTCCATAGTGTGTCCTTTTCCATTGCGGAACACTGCTGTCAAACATAACCCGTCATAGCTGCCAAATTAGTAATAACATTTGGGTAGCTCTGTTTTGCCTCTGCAGCATTCTGTTTACCTTTCACCTTTTAAGCAGTCATTTTCTGGACTGTAATGCATTGAATGGTAGACCAATTCTTCACCCAATGGTTGTTGGGTTGTGGTAAGAGTTTGTTTCTATAACCTATGTCCCGTCATGCAGCTAACCGTTTGTCATTTGAATGGGCTGGTCCTGCTTCTTAGTTGTGTGACACAGCATTTCGCTTGAGCTACTGGCCCGAAAAGATGCAGTGAAATGTCACAATAAGGGCCTGCACTTTGAAATGCCCGAACACATGCAGTACCTTTGATGTCGCAACAAGACTGTACCAAAATGTTTGATGTGGAGCATTTTCCTCATGTCGGCCATGTTCTCTTATCAAACATATGAGCAGGGCATGCAATAAAGAAAAGCTAAGGCCTCTACCCCTTTCCCCTGATCTGTCCATCCCGTCTCTCTATCATTCCATGCTCCCTGGCACCATGAGAGGGGAAAAAGCCCTCACAGATTATCACTGAGAGGAGTGTTTACAAGTCTACTGCCCATAAAACAAAACACAGTGGCATCTTTTAAATAAACACCACCCAGACAAAGCCAGAGAGAAGGGCATGGGCCATGGAGAGAATAGGCATGCAGAACCAGGGAGACTAGCATAAATATACCAACTACACCACCGATGTCATAACTCTCATGTTATTTACATAGCCCCATATTGAGATAGATGGTTGCAGACAGTTGGGGCTATATGTTGATTCATTGCAGAGCCTCTGTGTTCGTTGGAGTCCTGGGTCTAAAATTAAGTGATAATGCTCGAGAAGCCAGTGTTTGGAAGAGATATGGGCACGGGTGTTGGTAGCAAACTGGCAAACCTTGCCAATATATCCTCCAAACACTGGCTTTGAGGGCATTATAACTTTTATACAACGGGTTACCAACATATTGAAATAACGGTTGACATATTTTCATAACATTTTTTATTTTGATTAATTTATTCATACTACAGTATTTCATCCTTCCTCAAGATATAGCCCCGACACAAATCTAGGGTTGCTACCCTAGATTCTAAATGTTCCATTGGCATACTGGCTGGAAATGTTCTTATCCCTTGCTTGCTAGCTAGCCAACTACGGTTAACTTACAGTCACGTCAACCAGTGCAGCCAGAATAACAACAGTAGCTGCATTTGTATTTGTTTAAGCTGTTTTCTAGTGGCATTTATTTGGATACATCCATAACAATGAGCTAATGAGGCGCGATTTTGCCTGGCATAGAAAATGTGCTCTCTCGTCAAGACACCGTTGTTCAGAGGAGCTAGCCAACAACACAGCTAACACAATCACTTCAAAACTGAGGCTGGAAAGACTGCAAACTAGCTGCACTTCGTTTGAACTTTTTTCAATTTACATTTCTTTGTATATATCCGTAAAAATTATGCCAGCTGGTTCATGATTTCGACTGGCTGAGGAAAGCTGCCTGCCTGCCTGTCTCGTCCCGACTTCTGACACATTCATTGCTATGGGACAGCTGGAGAAAGATTTTAAATATTGAAACAATGTTGCAAATGTCTGTGTGAGAGACACACAGCAAGGTTTATGCAAATGTCCTCTGTTGAAAACTAAATGTTAGTCTAAAAGAAATGTGAGATAATGTCTAGATGCTTTTTATAGTGGAGATCAAGTTTATAAATTGCCTGGCTGGGCTGATGAGACAGTGGATTGCGCAGTCAGATGGAACAGAGTAAATAGGCATTTTAACGTCATAGATTTAGCCGGTGGTAACTTGTGGAATAGACACCGGCTGGAATGCGGTTTTAACCATTCAGCATTCAGGATTAGACGCACCCGTTTTATGATGTACAGTAGCTTATGAGTAAGCTCAGGATAATGGTAGAGGTAGAGCATGTTAAACCTATGCCTGTTGCCCCAGGATCATAGGGTTTACTCTCGGTGAGGAACATGTTTGAAGAACATACTGTATATTATTGATTGGTAACTATTGATGTATTTGGTTATTGCTGTTATGCTTCATTGGTTGAAGAACAAACAGGTTAGGTTAGTGGTCCGATGGCATGATAACAATCTCCAGCCAACATAATGTGACCGTGTGAAGTATTATTTGAATTGAATCAATGCATCATGGCGACAAACCACTATGAAGTCCCTTTTGTCTTGAATTTCATAAAGTTTCACTGTTACAGCTGCCCTGGTCTGTAATGGGTTCAGTGCCTGTTTGGATACTTCACCAGAGACCAGAGGAGAAACAGAAATAGAAACGTGAAGTGGACTATTGGAAATAAACTGCGGAATTGAAGCCTTTGACAGCCATATTTTTACATTACTGACGTTAAATATCTCTCTGAAATGATTTAACAAGAGCCCTGGCCTGGGACGTCAGTACTGACGGTAATAGCGTAAACACCAAAGCACTCTGTGTGCATCTCCGGTTTGGCTGCACCGCGATGGTGCTCCTGGCCGGGAGTTAGCCTGGGAAAAACCAAACTCCAGAAGAATGCTGCTGTTTCTTTGAAGTCTGCTCAGTGCTCTGCTCTGCTCACTCACAGACGGTAACATCTCACCTGTGATCTGTTTTAGTATATTAAGACTGGTTTGTCATGTCCTTCAGAGAGTAGCGGTAGAAGCTAGTCGAGGTTCGCAGCAGCAATAAATACAGCAGGTCTGAGACATCTGGTGATGTCGTGCACTCTCTTATGCATGCAAGCCCACACAAGCACACACACAGGCATGCAAATTTGTGAGTACACACACACACACACACACACACACACACACACACACACACACACACACACACACACACACACACACACACACACACACACACACACACACACACACACACACACACACACACACACACACACACACACACACACACACACACACAAAGACAGATGTTGGTGAGCCATTCAGCCATTAACCACAACAGGAGTGTGCATTCTAATGGTATGATGCAGACACAAATGCATGGCAAGAAGTCTCTATCTCCTATCTGGCCAAGGAGAGAGCATTGGACTGGTATTGTTTATAAAGGCAGTCATCAGTCGTCAGTCCTTTAACAGTCGAAATTGAGGTTGACAATTGAGGCTAAACAGGAATATTAGAAAGGATGTGGGAATGTGACTCAAACTGCTCCAGATGATCGCAGAGTTGTTTATACCCTCAAACATACCTGACTGACTGGAGCTGCTTCGACCACAGACTGAAAGTCCTCTAAAGAGCTGTAATTGGATTTACATATTGTTTCAGTGACATCAGCCCAGGTCCCTTTACGTGTGTGATGTCGCTCTATGAAATTGTTCAGTCAGAATTGATTAATTGACTTTCTAATGGATATTACAGTGGTTTCAGGGCACAACTCTCAAACAAATTAACTTTTTGTCCCAATACCTCTTTGTTTGCCACACAACATGACCGTTCAGTACATCTGAGTTGAGTTAGATGATAAATCTAACAAGTAGCTCTAAAGGTATCACTGTTCATCATAAAGTCATGAACATCAAGTCAATTGCTTTGTCTTGGATCAGGCATAAGCAGTGGCTGTGTCTGTTTTCTGGCCCCTGTGTTTGTTACGTCTGTGTTGTGGTTGAGTTTAAGATATATCCCCCTGTCTTCTAAACATTGTTTCCGTGCCTCGGCTGTGTCAGAATCAAAACAGGCCCTCAGTCAAGATGGATTATGTGGCACATGATGAGATTGATTTATGAAAGGTTGACCACCTCCTATCACAGACAGACAGACAGACAGGACAGACAGGACAGACAGACAGACAGACAGACAGACAGACAGACAGACAGACAGACAGACAGACAGACAGACAGACAGACAGACAGACAGACAGACAGACAGACAGACAGACAGACAGACAGACAGACAGACAGACAGGACAGACAGGACAGACAGGACAGACAGACAGACAGACAGACAGACAGACAGACAGACAGACAGACAGACAGACAGACAGACAGACAGACAGACAGACAGACAGGACAGACAGACAGACAGACAGACAGACAGACAGACAGACAGACAGACAGACAGACAGACAGACAGACAGAGACAAGTCATGAGGAATGGCCATTACTATTATGAGTTTAAGATCCTTCACGGAGATGACTGGAAATTGGTTTGTTTTACAGTTTATCGTCAGTGGTCTGGATTTACTTTACCTCTCTGTGATTTCCATTTATGAATTGAAATGAAAACAGTAAATCAGCTGGTCTGGATCTGGGTCCATGCTTGACAAGCAGTCTTTCGTAACACTTATCTGGAAGTGGGCTTTTATGAAGTGTTATATTACCTGATAAACATATTTGTTAACACTTTATTTGGATAGTCCATCTGTAGATGCTCTACAGACTCAGTAGCGTTTCAACTAACTATCTACTAACCCTTAACCCTAACCTTAACCCTTATCCTGACCCTAAACGTAACCCTTACCCTTACCCTAACCCAACCTTAACCCCTTACTCTAACCCTTATTCTAAAGCTAACCCTTACCTTAGCAATCAGTTGCTTATCAACAGATAGTTTGTTGATAGTATGACCATCTACAGCATCTACAGATGGAACATTCTGACTATCCAAATAAAGTGTGACCACATATTCATAGCATATGAACATCGATTTAGTGAAAGAGTATTATGAAACTGTATGATAAAGCAATAAGGTACTATTAGCTGTGACATATTCACAGTATATTAGAACAGCCCCCAATTACTTGTTCAAGCAAATACTTCCTTGTTGATGACACATCTCTTTTTGGATGTGTACACAACATGTACTGTAGATGAGGTGACCAAGCAAGTCTGACTCAGCGTTAAATGTAATCTAAGTCCCTGGTTTACTGGGCACTTCCCTCAGCTCAATTTATTAGCTAATGTCATAAAGTGTAAGGTTTAATATAAAGAGAATCATGGTATAATATAGAGGTTTAATCATGGTTTTATATCATGGTTTAACATATTTAATATCATGCATTTCCTGATGTCACAACTAGGTAATACATCATTTTGTGAGAATGGATAAAGAACGAGTTATATTTCAACCTTGAAGAGTGTGATAGATAGAACGGAAAATGTGCTGTGTTGTGGTCCCATTGCCTCTTCTGCAATCAAAAGTAGATCGTTATTGGGGACACAGAGATAAATCTCATACAGTAGATACTTAAAGTGTCCATCATTGTGGAATATTCCAATGACAGACATTCCAGTTGGAGAGGACGTAAAGCAGTCTGTTCTTCAGTCTGTCTGGGAACTGCAGTTGGACTATTATGGACAATAATATGTTTTTGTTCAAAGACTTCCAAAAATAAATTTCATCAATATGAAGTAAATGTGGTCTTTCCCATTTCTGTGGTGAAATCGATTCTGCTGTTGAGGCTGTCCTGAAGAAAGGCTATCAGGTTGCTTAATTTGGGGAAAACCACACGATGACGTTGTATATATTTTCTTTCCTCTATTACATTTATTTTCCTGGGTTTGTTATTTGGAAGATAAGAATCAGGTTTAGGTTATAAGTAATGGAAATATTCTGTTTGAGTGTGCACGCATGTGTACATGTCTTGTTGTTGCATGCATACCACGTCTCTGTGTTTGTGTTTGTGCATAAGAAAGACATATGGCCAAATGTGCTATCTTGCCAAGCCCAAAGAGAAGTAACTTCCTGTAACTGAGAAACCCCCCCCCCCCCAAAAAAAAATATATGAATGGATCTTTACCCCAAAATATATGAATGGATCTTTACGGGAAATGTTAGTGCAGGCTGGGCCGCATCAGGATAAGGAGGGGAATTTCCCAAGAGATGAGGGGCAACAAACGTTTTCTGTGGCCCACTACAATAGGAGGATGGCGAAAGGGGAGAGAGTGGAGAGAATATGGCTTGTCTATTCCAAGCAAAACGATGCAGCCTTCTGTTTTTTCTGCAAATCTGCTCTGGTCAGGGATGGAACCAGGGACTGAAGGAATCTGTGCCACCTCCTCAGCTCGCATTACAAGTCGCATGACCACCTAGATAGTTTCCAGATGTGGAAGGAGCTAAAGATCAGGCTGGTGTCCAAGCAAACTTAGATGATTTGATTTCAGGACAATGGACAGCTACCGAGAGAAAACATCGCAGACTGCAATGCAGAGGAAAGAGGCGGAGACGAAATAAATAAATGCTGAAACTGATGTTGGACAATAAAATACGATATGTAAATAAACACAATTTGTTAAGGCTGCGTCATTGCCACAAACCTTATTTTACACTGCTCCAGCGAAACGAGGCCCGCCATGCATTTATGAAAGCACTTGTTTCAAAAGCTCAAATGATCTTACATTAAAATACATGTTAAATATGTTATAAAAGTGTTATTTGTATTGTAATTGAAACAATTATGGGGTTGTGCCTTGTGTGATAACAGGTGAGATATTATTAATAAGAAACTCGGTTCCTACTATAGGTAGTTGGCTGCATAGCAACATTGTAACTCTCCGATGCAGGGGTTAAAGTAAAATTCCCTAGGGACCTCCTACAGTTGAAGTCGGACGTTTACATACACCTTAGCCAAATACATTTAAACTCAGTTTTTCACAATTCCTGACATTTAATCCTAGTAAAAATTCCCTGTCTTAGGTCAGTTAGGATCAACACTTTATTAAGAATGTGAAATGTCAGAATAATAGTACAGAGAATGATTTATTTCAGCTTTTATTTCTTTCATCACATTCCCAGTGGGTCAGAAGTTTACATACACTCAATTAGTATATGGTAGCATTGCCTTTAAATTGTTTAACTTGGGTCAAAGGTTTCGGGTAGCCTTCCACAAGTTTCCCACAATAAGTTGGGTGAATTTTGGCCCATTCCTCCTGACAGAGCTGGTGTAACTGAGTCAGGTTTGTAGGCCTCCTAGCTCGCACACACTTTTTCAGTTCTGCCCACAAATGTTCTATAGGATTGAGGTCAGGGCTTTGTGATGGCCACTCCAATACATTGACTTTGTTGTCCTTAAGCCATTTTGCCACAACTTTGGAAGTATGCTTGGGGTCATTGTCCATTTGGAAGACTCATTCGCGACCAAGCTTTAACTTCCTGACTGATGTTTTGAGATGTTGCTTCAATATGTCCACATAATTTTCCTCCTCATGATGCCATCAATATTGTGAAGTGCACCAGTCCCTCCTGCAGCAAAGCACCCCCACAACATGATGCTGCCACCCCCGTGCTTCACAGTTGGGATGTTGTTCTTCAGCTTGCAAGCCTCCGCCTTTTTCCTTCAAACATAATGATGGTCATTATGGCCAAACAGTTCTATTTTTGTTTCATCAGACCAGAGGACATTTCTCCAAAACGTACTACCTTTGTCCCCAGGTGTAGTTGCAAACTGTAGTCTGGCTTTTTTATGGCGGTTTTGGAGCAGCGGCTTCTTCCTTGCTTTGCGGCCTTTCAGGTTATGTCGATATAGGACTCGTTTTACTGTGGATATAGATACTTTTGTACCTGTTTCCTCCAGCATCTTCACAAGGTCCTTTGCTGTTGTTCTGGGATTGATTTGCACTTTTCGCACCAAAGTACGTTCATCTCTAGGAGACAGAACGCGTCTCCTTCCTGAGCGGTATGATGGCTGCCTGGTCCCATGGTGTTTATACTTGCATACTATTGTTTGTACTGATGAACGTGGTACCTTCAGGCATTTGGAAATTGCCCCCAAGGATGAACCAGACTTGTGGAGATCTACAATTTTTTTTCTGAGGTCTTGGCTGATTTCTTTTGATTTTCCCATGATGTCAAGCAAAGAGGCACTGAGTTTGAAGGTAGGCCTTGAAATACATCCACAGGTACACCTCCAATTGACTCAAATGATGTCGATTAGCCAATCAGAAGCTTCTAAAGCCATGACATTATTTTCTGGAATTTTCCAAGCTGTTTAAAGGCACAGTCAACTTAGTGTATGTAAACTTCTGACCCACTGGAATTGTGATACAATGAATTATAAGTGAAATAATCTGTCTGTAAACAATTGTTGGAAAAATGACTTGTGTCATGCACAAAGTAGATGTCCTCACCGACTTGCCAAAACTATAGTTTGTTAACAAGACATTTGTGAAGTGGATGAAAACGAGTTTTAATGACTCCAACCTAAGTGTATGTAAACTTCCGACTTCAACTGTATATTTGCATGCGTGCACAAACATTTTTTATGAGCAAAAACATAGAATTGCATAGATATTTGGAGCCTATTTCTTCATGTTCCAAAAAAGAAGTGGTAAGCCTACCTGTTTGACAGACACAATTATGCTATCCATAATCCATGTCGGTATAGCCAAATACTCCAATACTGTCGCATGCACTGATTAAATACCTCCCTGTCTGGGAAGGGCTTGGTGTGTTTGACTAAAACCAGGGCTCGAATTGAGTGAGGATATCACATACCCTTTGTTAAAGAAAAGGGCAAAAACGATATCTATTGTTTGCTTTATATTTTGAAATAAATACATAAAACGTATCCAGATTATATCAAGCTTTCTTATCAGAACTCAGGATAAGACCCAGATGCAGACAGCTAGAGTCACCGATATTTATTGACCCAAACATGGGGCATGCAAAAGACAGGTTAAAGCCAGGCAGAGGTCCATAATCCAGGGCAGAGTCAATAAGGCACAGAACAGCAGGCAGGCTCGGGGTCAGGACAGGCAGCGGTTCGTAAACGGGTCAGAGTCAGGCAGGTACAGAACGGCAGGCAGGCTCGGGGTCAGGGCAGGCGGAATGGTCAGAACCGGAGAAACTAGGCAACAGAACTTGATAAAGCAGGGAGACGGGGAAAGAGATGGGAAACCACGCTGGTAAGACCAGAGAAGACAAGACGAACTGGCAACAGACAAACAGAGAACACAGGTATAAATACACTGGGGATAATGAGGAAGATGGGCGACACCTGGAGGGGGTGGAGACAAGCACAAAGACAGGTCAAACAGATCAGGGTGTGACAGTTCTATAACAATAGTTAACTTGTGATGTTTTATGATAGAAACAAGCTCTAATGCCTGCGAAAGACGTGACTCCGATGCATATGGGGATATATTGATTCCCCTCTATGACAATCTGTTAAACTGCAGCCTATAATATTCCAGGAGATAAAAAAAAAATTACTTTGCTATTCTGTTCCTATTAATTTACCTTTTCTCTTTCTGAAAATAGATTTTTGTTTAAACTCAGGCAGCTTTTAGGGAAGCACTTTTGTTGTTGGGTTATACAAAGGACGAGTAGCCAGCAGTTGAAGCTTACATTTTTCTGTGTAGGTAGAGCCTCTGTCTGGGTGGAAAGGTAACTTTTGAAAGTGCCATGCTTAGATTCATAAGGATGTTTAAGATGCAATTATTTGCAAACAGCATTGCAAACAAGACACTCTGGTTTGACATTGAGAAATATGGTAAGAATGTCTATTTCTCTGTCCATTACTCCCTGAAACTTCTACTTTCATTATCCACCTTTCTTTTGAGACTTTCTCAGCTCAACATTATCTTGATTGCAAACTGTTATCCCCCAATCCACACACAAAGAAATCTAAAAACGAATTTAATAGAGACATTGGTGATTTTATCAATGTAATCAGATTGAAAATATTAGGCTGTTATATTTACATTGAACTGATTATATAGCCTACTAACCAGATGTGTTAAATATCGGCAGATTTCGGTCTCACCTAGGGTGGCAGAACGTCCAGGGCCAGCCCTGAGACCCATGCTTCTGATGTGTGATGGTACGCAGATTGTGTTCCTCCATACAATACTGGCATGATTCAGCCAGGCCAGCCTCACTTGGCCATGTCTAATTCAATAGCAAAACATAATGCAATTTTTTAATACAAATGTAGCTTTCCCAACAGGCAGAAAGTACAATCAAAATAACATGCCCTGTGTATAACAATTACCTCCTCTGGGAGCGCAGTTTGTTATGGACGACGACGCACAGTGTGACGAATTGGATTCCATATCACATGCTCGCCTGATTTGAAACATGAGAGAGAGAGAACAGGCGTGCCATTATGTAAAACCGATCCTTCCTGAGAAATTGAGGTCACAACGGCTGCGTTTACATAAACAGTCACAAATTTTATTCCACCACAAAATATTTTGACCAATCACATAAGATCTTTTCACATTAGATCTTTTTCAGAGCTGATCTGATTGGTCAAAAGACCAATTAGTGAAAAAAGACCAGAATTGGGCTGCCTGTCTGAACACAGCCATAATGACCCCTTGGGTTTATAGGTTTAGGTAGGTATGTGATATGTAAGAACTGTAGGGAAATGCCAGACACATTGGCTGCGTTTACACAGGCAGCCAAATTCTGATTATTTTTCCCACTTATTGGTCTTTTGAAAAAAAAGATCAGCTATTTTGTTAATAATAACAATGAATCCCACAGTTGTGTCAAATTGGCTGGATGTCCTTTGGGTTGCCCATTCACCCTCTGAATGTCACACATACACAATCCATTTCTCAATTGTCTCAAGGCTTAAAAATCCTTATTTAACCTGTCTCCCCTTCATCTACACTGATTGAAGTGGATTTGACAAGTGACATCAATAAGGGATCATAGCTTTCACCTGGTCAGTCTATGTCGTGGAAAGAGCAGGTGTTCTAAATGTTTTGTATACTCAGTGTATATCTCAATATACAGTTCTAAGGAATTGGACGGGTTGTGGGTTAGCTGGTACAATGGTTTTGGGATTTTACTATGTCTGTAGACCTAGTTGGTGATTGGCAAATATTAATTGTACACAGAAAGAGGCAGATATTAATGGAAACCTTGAATATTACTATCTGAGGAATTAAAGGAGTGAGAATTAACAAATTGAGGAGTAATGGTCAGATTATGAGTGCCAGCAGTTTGGGTTAAAGGTAAGAATAGTTGGGTTTACCGCAGGTAGTTCTTGATCATGTGACTGTATAAGGCTGCATTTACACAGGCATCCTAATGTGGATCTTCCACTAATTGGTCTTTTGACCAATCAGATCAGCTCTTTTGTCAATAACTACACTGTCTAAACGCAGCCTCTTGAAAGCACTCCTACCAGGTTCAACTAATTCATGATGGTTTAGATACTGATATTAAATTAATGGGTTTGGCTTGTTTGAAAATCATTAATGTACCATTAACACGTTATACCCTTGGGGCCACACAACACAAAGTGGAAATACTATGGCAGTGCCCTGACTTGTGCAATAGCATCCCCCTGTGGCTGCTCAACTCACACCAAACACAGTAAAAGACTTCAAGGCAGCAGCTACTCTTCATGGGGTCCAGCCAAATTAAGGCAGTTTATACAAGTTTAAAGACATTACAATACATTCACAGATTTCACAACACACCGTTTGCCCTCAGGCCACTACTCCACAACTACCACATATCTACAGTACAAAACCCATGTATACGTGTGTGTAGTGCGTATGCCATCGTGTGTGCATGCATGTGCCTGTTTGTGCTGCTTCACAGTCCCCTTCCATAAGGTGTTTTATGTTTTTAAAATCTCATTTTACTGCTTGCATGAGTTACTTGATGTGGAATAGCGTCTCACTCTGCGTTTTCCCGTTTCTTACGTAGGCTTGCTACCTCCGTGATCAAGGAAGCCACCTCAAGCCTATAATCCTCGGCAAGTAAACAATTTCTGCATTGGAACTCCGAGTGATCCGGTTTGTCCTGAAACAATACGTAATAAATACAGCTCCTACAGCGCTGGAACCGTTCATTTATTTCTCCAAAGAGCGCTCCATTGCCAAACTCATCTGGTACCAATTTCGTTAGCTTGATGGCTAGCAGTTTAGCGTCTCTGTCAAGTAGAGTTCAACCTGTCTGTTGAACGGGATTCCGGGACAAGAAATAGCGGTCCTAGCTGTTTAAAGTTAACCGCGTCCCGGAATCCACTCAAAAACGAGTACTGTATTGGTTCTTTCAAGACAACTGGGAACGAGGTCAATTCAGGTCAGAAAGATGTTTCCGACTTGGATGACAGTTCAAAATAATTTATCCTAGTCGGAGGTCGTCCCCTGCTCCCAATTCCCAGTTGTTTTGAACGCGGCATATATTCTGAGGTGACACACACTGGAGAAGTGTCATTCCCTTAACCACGGTTTCCCAAACCCTGTCCTGGCCCCCTCAGGATACATTCTGCTGGCCCAGACGTTGCATGTGTCACCCTGAACCCTGGCTGCTGATGCTGTTTGTGAGGCCTATGATTATTTATTTCTAGCTTTCTATCCACAACAAGAATTGGAAGGGATGAGTAGTGCAAAAAGGAAGTGTATGTGTCAGGTTTTGTTTCAAACTGCTTTGCGGCACCAATATATAAATCACTCAAAGCAGTAATGTACAATGGATGAACCAGAAACATGGAGCCCTTCCCACCACTCATTGTGGTTGATTCAGTGATTTACTGTATGTTTCACCACATTACCCAGCTACATACTTCAGGATACATCATACAATGTTTGTTGTTTCTCAACTGAAAGATGTTGAAATCAACTGTTGGTTACTCATGATAATTTACTGTAAACTGCCCATGTTCATACACAGGCAGCCCAATTCTGATCTTTTGTCACTAATTTGTCTTCTGACCAATCAGATCAGCTCTGCAAAAGATCTGCTGTTATTGGTCAAAATACCAATTGGTGGAAAAAATATTGAATAGGGCTGACTAATCTCAGCCATAGCCTTCAAATTATTCGCCAAGTGTTTGCATTGTAGTCTGAAGTTGACCATGTCATCAGAACAAATGATAAACAATGATTTATTATTTTAAGAACGCTTTGACACAGCCTCAAAAAAAAAAAGAGGGAAAAAAAGGAATAGATGGCTAAATAGAGTTACTATTTCTGCCTAGTTATCCTCCCCTGCATCCAGTCCTAGCCCCTCTCACTCTGCCTAATGCCCCACACCACCGGCCCTAGGAGGCGTAGCTGCCAGACCCAAACAGTTTGATGACTATGGCCTCCTCTGGCTGGAGCCTCAGTGTTTCCAGGGAGGTGCCGCCCAGGCGGTTCATCCCTGTGCTGGTCACAAACACCCCAGCAGTGGGAAGGCTGGGAGCCCATGCTGGGTCCAGGGCTTGGGCCTCAGGCCCCAGGTTGAGCAGCACCAGGAAGTGGACACAGCCCCAAGAGCGCAGGAAGGCTAGCACAGGGGCTGACGGGGGGGCCAAGGTGGAGTTGGAGGAGTAGGGGGGGGGGGAGGTGGTGTTGAAGGGGAGAAAGGTGAAGCTCCCATAAAGGAGAGATTCTTCTCTGAGGCGAGAGCCACTGAGGGAGCTGAACAGAGCCAAGGCAGAGTGTTTGAGCTTCCTCTGTTCCTGAAGGAAAGAACAGAGGTGTCATAAACGGAGAAACAGATCAAGGGAAAAATAGGCCTGTCATTCTGAGAGACTTTGTGGTAAACATCCTTAAACCACTTGCCAACTTTCCTAGAACCACTGAGCTCAGATATGGTAATACTGTGGGTATATGAAGACTAACAAATGTGATTTTATTTTACTTAGACTACTCACCCCAACAGAGTCGTTCAGTCCATTGGTCTTGTCTGCCTCACGTTCCCAGCTCATGTCTGCAGACACATTCTTCACCACAGAAAGAAAACGATTTCAATGGTGTTCCACTGTACTAAAGCATGAGCACATCAGATGCAGGTAGTCTGTATTGCATCCCTAGGACTCAGGTCTCTTACCGGTGAATTAACTATTTCTTCTCCGTATTTGACAACAGGTGATCCAGGTAGTGTCATCATCAGAACCAGGAGTATTCTGTGCAACATCGGTGATGCTTCACCGCCCACCTGGCATCACACACACACACACACACCCTATTGATGTAATTTTGCCAATAAATAAGGAGTTGGACACCATCCTCACTAGCCTATACTTTGTGATAGAATGAACAGAAAGAATGTCGGGTCATTACCGTCCAACTGGGCCAAAGTTCGCCGTGGGATGTCGACAGGTGTCTCTCCACGGCAATGGCCACTTCCTGTCCGGACAGGAGGTGATGCTCGTGCGGCAGTAGTGACATCATAACCAGCTCCACCAATGAGCTGTTGACTGACGTGCTAGAGGTATTCAGGGCAGGTAGAGACTCTCCTGTTTGTTTCACCACTACAATCCTGCACAGATGACACAGGTTTCATTCCAACTTCAACCGCAACTACTTTGCAATAAAACATGAACGACATATTCCTCAATCCTAAAACAGATCCCTCACATATATCAACCAATGTTAGTGACTAAAACAAAGATATCCTTTTAACGAACACAGGTGTAACAGTTTGAGAGTTGTGTATCATTTGGTCTGTACTGCATGTTAGAAGTGTTCGCAGTGCCACAGCACCTCTCATCATCTGATGTGTTGAACTCCTTGACCAGACCTCTCCACTCGGTCAGGGTCTAAAACGAACAGACGGCATGAATGGATAACATTCAGTTAAACATGTGCTTATAACGAATTAACTTGAAACAAATTGGTCTGGCTTTGATTGGATGGCAACCAATTTTGAGCATTGCTCAACAGTCTGACCTTTTCTGAATATGCAGCATCTGTGTCACAGATTCCAAATCCTGCCACACCCTGTTCCAACCAAAATCGGAGTGCATACTGGGGAAACAGAACAATTATTAAAACTCCATTAAAAAGTTTAACATTTGAAACCAAGATTTAGCCATTCTACTCATGGTGTCATGCAAGACCTACCTGTATTGAGCCAGTGAGGTCAGAGGGCACAGCAGAGTCGTTGCCTACTGAGTCTTTGGGTCCGAACAGGTCCAGATCACAGAAGTCAAACACTACTTTGATGCCTAAAGGAGGGAGACCATGTGAATAGTGGACCAGAACATACAATAAGTTAAGTGCATCTTTCAAACACTCTGGAAATGTCCTTGTGAGGATACAGGCTAGCTGACCTCAGTTTAGGTCTGGCATTAGTCAATTTGTAAGGGCCAGGGGCTCAATTTTGGTTTTAGAAGTGGGGGGGGGGGGGCATAACTGTTTTTGTATCACATTCCAATGATAACAAAAAACGCAATTTCAGAATGTGTGTGTGTGTGTGTGGGGGGGGCATGTTCCCCAACCCCAGTGAAAGTTGTGCCCCTGGTAAGGGCAATGATTTCCCGGGTACATACCTGCGTTGTGGCTCTCCATGAGCAGTTGTTGGATCTGAGGCACTGTACCCACTCGCTCATCAATCTTTCTGAGGTCCAGTGGGGACGCGTCCTGGTGAAACAGACCCTCCAGAATCAGAGCCTTCACGCCCAGGGACTTCAGGTACGGTAGCTGCTCACACGCCACTGAACAACCAGAAGAATACCACAAAACAACTCAGAAACTAGCTGTACAGATATGACGCTTCGATTCCGCTATGACAAGTGACTTTTTTGTAGCAGGTAAGGAGAATTTACGCAGCAGCATAGCCGCGGGAAGTAGGGGTGCTGTACTGGGCCTGTAGTCTTGTATTAGCAGACGATATAACTGTCTGGAGTGAGGACAAACAGGTTTTTCCAGCAGGTCTGCAAATTATATTTTTTTTGCAGCACCCCAAACAAAAGTATGTGGACACTTGCTCATCTCATTCCAAAATCATGGGCATTAACATGGAGTTGGTCCCCCCTTTGCTGCTATAACAGCCACCACTTCTGGGAAAGCGTTCCACTAGATGTTGAAACATTGCTGTAGGGACTTGCTTCCATTCAGCCACAAGAGCATTAGTGAGGTCGGGCACTATTGTTGGAGCGATTAGGCCTGGCTCGCAGACGGTGTTCCAATTAATCCCAAAGGTGCTCGATGGGGTTGAGGTCAGGGCTCTGTGCAGGCCAGTCAAGTTCTTCCACACCGATCTCAACAAACCATTTCTGTATGGACCTCGCTTCGTGCACGGGGGCATTGTTATGCTGAAACAGGAAAGAGCCTACCCCAAACTGTTGCAACAAAGTTGGAAGCACAGAATCGTCTAGAAAGTCATTGTATGCTGTAGGGTTAAGATTTCCCTTCACGGGGCCTAGCCCGAACCATGAAAAACAGAGGCTGTTTGGAACTCAGTAGTGAGTGTTGCAACTGAGGACAGAAATATTTCATGCACTACGCGCTTCAGCACTCGGCAGTCCCGTTCTGTGAGCTTGTGTGACCTACCACTTCATGGCTGAGCAGTTGATGCTCCTGGACATTTCCGCTTCACAATAACTGCACTTACAGTTGACCGGGGAAGCTCTAGCAGGCCAGAAATTTGACGAACTGGCTTGTTGGAAAGCTAGCATCCTATGGACAGTGCCATGTTGAAGGTCACTGAGCTCTTCAGTAAGGCCATTCTACTGCCAATTTTTGTCTATGGGGATTGCATGGTTGTGTGCTCCATTTTATACACATGTCAGTAACGGGTGTGGCTGAAATAACCAAATCCACTAATTTGTGTCCACATACACTATTTATACAAAAGTATATCAGTAGGATTAATCAGCGTATATCAATGTGGACACAATGCCTTTTAAAAATGTTTAAGATTGCATTGTAATTTTTAGTGCGTTTTGTGTTTAAAAAAAACATTAAATAAAGTGTTTGTACTAAAGGCGCTACTTTCCCAGCGCATGAACACTTTACATCGTGTAGACAGAGTAGTCTATATAGTGCAGCTATTGTATTCTTGGGTGTTTAGGTCCACTGACCGCACTCTTCCTTTAACTCACCGTCGATACCATCTGGCACCTCGTTCTGGGCGTCCATGAGCAGTATGGGCTGTAGGCGGTAAAACAGCGCCCTCTGCCACCACATCAGCGTCGGTGCGACCGGCCGGGGGCTCTGCACTATGATGGCAATAGAGGCGCCCAGCAAGGCCAGCCAACCCAGCCAGAAGACCACCATCAGGCGGGAGCGTATTTTCCTCCACCCCGGCCCCCCCGCTTCGAGCGCCAGCTGTTCCTTGGACATGGGCTGCCATTTCGGCGTCTCTGGTTCGGGGTCCGTGATCAGCAGTGGGACCGTCTCAGAGCCACCCAGACTGCCCGACATCCCAGAGCCCACTGCCGTGCTGCCATAGCCACCATCCATGTTCAATGGCATTCCAATTCGGCTACTGCAGTTTCAATTACAAATATTTTGAAAAATGCCATAATCCAATATTATTTACATACACCGAAACTATCAAATAATAGTTGAAAGTCCTACATCTAGGCTACAATTCATTACATTTTCAAACATTTGATGACTTTAAATCGAGGGGTTACGCACGTGCGCCATCTACAAAACAGATTTTTTTTAAACTTGCGTAAAACACGCTACACACTTTCTATTTTTGTGCACCTTTCGATAAAATATAGCAAGTTATTTTTTTTTAAACAAAAGTACACCCAGGGAACTCGCCTACGAGACATGCGATAGCTGTCAGCGTTCGGATTGTCGTGATGGAGGACAGGTATGTCCTGACTGTGACCCTGACGTCTCTAACGTGGCGGGTGAGTGCACACACTTGCATGTCATCTTGAAAAATTCCAACCGTGCGTTTTAAAAACAACCAATTAGCCAATTTACCTTGTCAATTCACTTGAATTCTAACTCCATCCATTAGCTAAATTTACCAACGTTTAATTTAACCAATATTGATCAGATGAAACGAATGACAAAAATAGACAATAGCCTAGGTTTCCTGGACAAAGCAATATTCTGACCACCTGACAAACAAAACGCAATTTCCCTACATCAATGACAATTTAAAAAAAAGATGAATACATAAAAAAATTACCTTCCCTTGGCTCTCTCATGTCACACCCACATGTTTGTGTGAATAATTTGCTACATGTCATGTTCAAGGCAAAAAATGCTGAATTATGTTATCTAGAATGTTGATCGATTTTATAGAAAATCTTGGCTATTTAATTACACCGCATCATTTCTTGTTACAAAAGGAATAAACTTCTAGCAAACATTGTGACAACCAACAGACTGACATCCAACCCTGCGAGTGTTTGATGGCTAATAACTCCATGTTGGAATAAGATGATGAATAAAATAAGGGTCCCATTAACACAATACCTTGGTATTTCTATTGCTGTTGAAAAGAGTCTTACAAGAGATTGGTGCTGAGAAATACACACCAGGGTAAAAAGTGACAATCAGCATCGGTCTCTCCTAATATCTGTCAAATCCAATACAATGATCTCTAACAGCATCATAACGCACCTGATAACTGGCAACCGTCTGGTCTTTGAGCGTTTGTCTTCCTACTGTTCTTTCAGTCTTTATCCTCTTCTGCTGCATGTGCTTTCTGCAGACCAGTTCTATCCAGTCGGTTGTGTTTTTGGTTTTTGTCCTCTTAATGTTTAAGGGGTATGGAGGTGAGAGGGACACTGTGTCTGTCAAATGACATCTTGGCCGGAGCAATTAGGGTGGAGGTGTTGAGTCTTGACACACCCTGACAACACATTCCGGAGAACCCGTGCTCAAAGGTTCTGAGGTCTTGGTAGGGCTTCATTAGAGCAAGGGCTCCCTACTTCGTTTAGATCACGTGTCAAACTCGTTCCACGGAGGGCTGAGTGTCTGCAGGTTTTTGCTCCTCCGTTGTACTTGTTTGATGAATTAAGGTCACTTATTAGTAAAGAACTCCCCTCACCTGGTTGTCTAGGTCTTAATTGAAAGGAAAAACCAAAAACACGCATTTGACGCCCCTGGTTTAGATGCATGCAACTGGCCAAAAGACAGTTCTGGAATGATATCAATGGTTCGTTATGGAACTGTCTTGTATACTTCTCCCTTGGTCCTTAGTCTAACCCTGTAGTGCTGTATCTATCAAACATTTTAGGAGTAAGAGCCCACTCCGCTCTATCAAAAATCCCAGAATGTCATTTTATTTCATTGATTTATTGCCCCTTAAGGGCTTTAATGTGATGCCCATACAGTCATCAAATCACTGACATTTGTGAAGGTTCTCACGGTAATCTGTTGCGCTGCCGTATCCTCTCGGATCCCACTTCCTCCTGATTTCATAGAATTCAAAACAGACATGCTGCAGCAGTGTTTGACCTCGAGTCTAGCTCGTTTTGACCTCTGACTTCTGTCATGGAATACAGCTGCTACGTTCATCCGTTTGGTATGATCCGAAGGAGGAATAAAGTAACCGTACAGCAACAGAGAGCTTTGTAAGGCAGCGCAATGACATGTATTGAAAAGAAGACATGCTAACAGCAGAACCACTTATTTTCAAAAACAGAAGAACAATTTACCTGTAGCTACACTACTCTACCTGTCACACGGGTCTAAATTGTGTCTAACTGTGAGCATCTGTGCTCTAAACTGCAAAAGGTTACAGTGTGTGTGCTAATAATCCCACAGCCCATATTACTCACTCACTCGCTCGCTCACTCACTCACTCGCACACACATTCACACACACTTGGACATATGATGTTGTGTCCATCATCGTCATGACACCCATCTATTCATGTCACCTATGCTCCCTCACAGGATTATGCAGATTATCTAGTGTAGGCCATGACATCACAGGACACATGCATATCGGCGCCTTCACTGGTCTGCAATGGTTGAAGGGGTGTTTTTTCAATTTAATTTGATGCGGCAGTATGGAGTTGCACACTGCTTAAACATATCAGTTGGATTTTAAATGAAATAACATGATCAGCCTTATTCGTAAGCTTCTAGTCTTGAAGGAAAGGAACTACCCAGGCACCTTAAAGTGTAAAGTAAGAAAGTTAATACATATATCTAATTATCATGTATTTTAAACAATAGTTTGGGAATATGTAATTCTTCCCTTACTGGAATAATGCTAATTATTTGATATTTTCTGATGGTACAGTAGACTTGTTGATAGACAGTGTAAATGAGGAACAGAGAAGAGATGATTGGCTAAGGGCAGGCCCAGGTCACACCCCCTCCCACCATAGTTCTTTATTTAGCTATTGGCTGATTCCTCAGCTGGAAAGCGGAGGCCCCAATTCTAAATGGTCGCCATGGATACGCGAGGCTGAAGAATACATTTCCATGGATACGACTAGTTGGACTCTTCAGATCCTCCGATGTCCTGGAATGCGACAGGTCAATTACGTGTCAGGGGGAAAAAATAACTTAGTTACTTTGTAGTCCAGTTTGCACTTATGTGTTTAGTGAGACAGAGGGCACACTCTTGCACTATGTTTGGTCATCTCCTACCATTGGTTCCAGAGATCTGAAGGGCGTTACAAACTTCTGATATGCAGAGATGACACAGTCTCTTCTGCAAAGGAAAAAGAGAAGAAGTTATGACAAGTTATGAACATTTAATATGAACAATTACTCATTTATTCACACACATCTAGGCCTCTTGTCACTTTTTGATCTCTGACTGGTGAGTCATGTGATTGAGTGACTTACTTGCTGGTGACTCCTCCCCCTGGTGGCAGGCCAGGTATGTCCTCAGAGACCAGAAACTTCATCACGTACAGCAGGTCCGGGTCCTTGTCCCGCGACTTTAGCAAGTTGACAATCTCTAAACACACAGACAGAGAGAAAGGGAGAGAGTTCCGTAATGATCGTTCCCTGTTGTCAGAGGGGAGAATTAAGCTGCTATTGTCTCAGAGCTGTTGTTATTGTTATCAAGTTTCATTTTGATGTGGGGTGATGCCATATTAATATGAAAGCCTATTGTGAGTGAGACCAAGCCAAGATGGTTTAGAGTCGCATAGTAAGCTTAATCGCAACTCAAGCCCATCGAAATACCTACCTTCCACTTTGGCCTCGAGGATTGTCTCTAGCTCGGCCTCTTTTTGTAGGGCCTCTTGTGACACCTGGGGTGCACCAGGGAAGGTCACGATGATGATGCTCATGTTGTCCAAACTACCCTGTAGGGGGCGACAAAGAGGCAGATTCTTTTTTTTACATTTACATTTTTACATCATTTAGCAGACGCTCTTATCCAGAGCGACTTACAAGTACATACATTCATACTTTTTTTTTTTGTACTGGCCCCCCGTGGGAATCGAACCCACAACCCTGGCGTTGCAAGCGCCATGCTCTACCAACTGAGCCACACGGGGCCTGATATTGATATAGATTGATATAGGCACAATTCTATGAGCTCTTGTAAGAGAAGCATAAGCCAATATTTTATATGAATAGGAAACATTGTTGGCGTATGATTCATTTCAATAATGTCATTTGTTACCCCAAACATTGAAAAGCTAAATTAAATGTCATGGATGGAAAAAAGCTGTCATATTGCTGCCACTATTGATTGTTTACTTGAGGAATAATGTGATGATGAGGAATATTCTTTGCATGCTTAATGGTAATGTGAACAGAAGATAAAATAAGTGTCATTGTGACATCACAATGGAGTGCAGGACTATGACGTCTCAGAGTGCACTGTGTCGTGTAAAAATCTTCTCGGCTGGGAAGATTTTTACATGTACAGGTGGAGGGAAATTGTGATGTCATAATGTGTGTACTGACAGAGAGCAGAAATGAGAATTTTGGAAACGGGTCACAATGGAACAGTAGGACGTAGAATTAAGAATTAGAATACCAGAATGGACATAAGTCGCTATGGATACTAAATGGCTAAAATATAATGATGGTCCAAAGTTCAGCCAATGTTTGCCTGTGCTGTGATAAGATATTGTGTAAAACTATGAATGTGAAGAATTTATCTGCACTGTATGTGTGTTAGCTAGCTAGCCAGACAGTTTTAGAGGAGTTATTCCATTAATTAATTTGCCAATATTCCATTCAAACAATGCAGTCAATCCACATCCATACACTGGGTCAAATCAGTTGATGATATGTCTTACACAAGTTGTAAATGCAACAAGTACTGATATTGTATCATATAATAGCACTCACAGCTTTCCCCAAAAACTAAATCTGGACATTTATGTCTGTTTACATATATTTTAGAGGCTATTCATACATTTGTATAAACCTGTATAAATGGTATTTATAATTATATGACAATATTTTAGGTTGACTATAATTTCATTACACAATTTATGAAACATCACATGCCTTACATTTACATTCCTGCATAAGTAAAAGCAGGAAATGCATCACCTATGTCTCTACTGCCATTCATTCCAATTAGACTGGTTTTGGATTTCTCCCTGATCAAGATGGCTGCCATTTCACCCCATTCTGGAATTGTGAGGGATCATGACATAGCCTCTGTAGTAATTTAATAGGATCTCTATGGGGACTAATTGGTTATTGTGATGTCATGTCACAGAGCTGAGAAGCTAGGTTCACTGTGTGCTACAACAAAACCCACCTAGCTGAAGTACAGGCTCCAAGGAGGTAAGCCTGTTCTGTTGCCGTTGATAAAGTGAGGCTCTTCTTGGCCAGGTTAATAGGCCTAGCTCCCAGCTGGTGTGGCCTTGAGACCCTGACAGTCTAACACACACACACACACACACACACACACACACACAAACACTCACCCATAATCCACTGTGTTGCCCTCACCTCTGTCCCTCTCTCCCTCCCTCCTATAGCTCCCTCTCATAATCCTGCTATTTAGAGGACAGGTACAGGTTGTGCCATTGTAAGTCCTAACCAGCCTAAGCAGACCTGAATAAGATAACTGCTTACATAATGCTTGGTACATTAGGTATGTAACGATGTAGGCCCTTCAACATACACCCTGTCCAGTGATGAGTGCCATCATGTACTCCCCTTCACAAAGGTGGTGACCCTTGTGACCTAAATCATTAGAGCCCTATTTCTAAACTTTCTTGCCTGGCTAAAATATTAGAATCCTTGATTAATTCTCAGCTAAGATCTTTCTTATCTTTCAAATGTATTCTAAAATGTACATCAGTCAGGTTTTAGACCAGGTCATAGCACTATCTCTGCTGCAACCCTAGTTATACATGTGGTTAACTATATGGATAAAAGGCAACATTGTGCTGCCCTATTCATTGACCTGTCAAATGCTTTCGATACTATTGATCACTCACTGCTAATTCGGAGGCTTTCCTCAATTGTCCTAGATCAGGCTGCATGTAACTGGTTTAAAAATGAAATGATAGATAGAACTCGATATGTATCTACTGATGGTGTTAAATCAGGTTTTCTGGATATTACGAAAGGTGTCTTGCAGGAGTCAATTCTGGGTCCTGTACTTTTTACTGTTTACGTTAACAAAATCAACTTGTCTGTAAAAAAAAAAAAAAGTGTTACCTGCGCTGTATACCGATGATACTGTTGTGTATGCTATTGCCCCCACGGTTGACCAGGCTCTATCTGAACTACAGTCTGCCTTCATTGTAATACAGAACAACGTTATTGACTTGAAATTAGTATCGAGTGCAGGTAAAACAAAGTACATATTGTTCTCTACACTCTTAGAAAAAAGGTGCCATCTAGAACCTAAAAGGGTTCTTCGGCTGTCCCCATAGGATAACTCTTTGAAAAACCCTTTTTGGTTCCAGGTAGAACCCTTTTTAGAACCAAAAAGGGTGGGGGAACCAAAAAGGGTTCTCCAATGGGGATAGCCAAATAACATTTGTGGACTCTTTTTTTTTTTTAAGAGTGTAGAGCGCATAAAAATAACTCTGATGATTTAAGAATATGTACTTTAGATGGTGTCCATATTGATCGTGTCCCTTAGAAATATCTGGGCATTTGGATAGATGAAAGGATGTCTTTTTATAAAGCATATTGATGAGTTAGTTAAGACGCTGAGAATAAAAGTGGTCTTCTTCGACAGAAATAGGTCCTGCCTCTCGCTAAATAGTAGAAAGCGGAATATTCAGTCGAAGTTCCTTTAGGTTCTAGAGTATTGCGACGTCATCTATATGAACGCAGCTGCCACTTCATTAAAGCCGTTAGATGCAGTATATCATAACGCACCGTGCTTTATTACGGCCGACAATTTTAGTACTCATCACTGCATTCTCCACCAGAAAGTTGGTTGGCCCTCTGTGATGTCACGTAGGTTGATACATTGCTATGTTTTCATTTATAAAGCCCTTTTACAAAAGGTCCCACTGTACCTGACATCATTACTGAACTTTAGACATTCGAGTTACCACCCCCGGTCTCCGGGATGGTTAACTCTGGAAATTCCTTTGGTTTCTACTGAGTTAGGTAAATCTGCTTTTAGTTTTCTTGCACCTAATTTGTGGAAAAATCTTGAAAATGTTCTTAAATTGGATGTATTGGTGCCTCTAGGGCAATTCAGAAGGCTGATTGAGGATCTTATTACTGATCAATGTGGTTTTTTTTTTATATGACCGTGTTTTTCTTTCTGCTTGCATTTTGTATTTATATTTTGATGTGTACATTTTCTGTAATTTCTGTAATTCAGGGCTCATCTGTAAAATAGACCTTTGTCTCAGTATGACTCCATGATAAAATAAAGAAAAAAGAATCATCTTGAATTAAAGACAATATTTAGACTGTATTTAGAAAATGGCCATTGCCTATCGAGGAGACTCCCTGCAGTGCAGTTTAAGTCACCTTGCTGTACCAACCTGGCTGTGTCCTGCTGTTAAATCCTCTGACTGATCTAAAAACTGAGTATTGGAATGGTATTAGTCTCCAGGACTACAGGAGGGGAGAGGACAGCCAAGACCTGGGGATGATATCATTGCCTGAAGATACTGCCAAAGTCCTCTTAATTAACCCTTTCACCCCCGGCACCTTCTGACTTTCCATACAATGTCCAGTTATGGTCATTGTTGCAATTTACTCACTTTGGCAATTATTGAGTGTGAGTATACCCCTTTTGAAGTTTATACTCTGGTCCTGCATATGTACCCATATAGAGCAGGCAGAGGTTTAGGATCAGTGTGACTCTGCATGTAGTGGGATCTGATCATTTATACACTGACCTTATAGAGGCAGAGGTCAATGACCTGGTTGCAGATCTCCCTCAGGTCATCACACACCTGCAGGCGACTGTGGACGAACGCACACAGCTCCTCGTTGCCGATGGCGTCCCACACTCCGTCACAAGCCACTATGAGGAACTCGTCTTGCGGGGACCTCTCCAGCTCGTACACCTCTGGCTCTGGGGAGACCAGCTGCTCAGTCTGGGACCTCCAGTCCACCTCCTTAAAGTCAAAGTCTCCCAGGGACCTGGACACGGCCAGGGAGCCGTTCACCCTATGCTGGGTCACCGAGCCGCCTGCGTTCTGTATCCGCTCCTTCTCCCTTGGGTTGAAGGGCTTGTGGTCCTCCGTGTAGAAGATGACCTGGCCGTCACGGCAGAGGAGCGTCCGCGAGTCGCCACAGTTGACGAAGTAGACGTACTGCGGCGAGAGCATGACGGCGGCCGCCGTGGAGCCGCTGCGCTCCCAGCATTCCTGGCGCGTCAGCGTGTGCATGTGGCTGTCAATGGCCAGGAAGCCCTCAACGATCCCCTCCTTCACGTCGTCAGGGTCCTCCTGTGCCTTTACGCGCCCTGGAGGAGAGATCAATACGAGTTAACGACCTGGCCAATATGTGACAAATAAACATAATTAGGTCTCGCTGCCTAAAATCGACATGCAGAAGTTAACTACAGTCTGGCCAACTACAGGATAACTACACATAGTTACAATTCAATTCAACTTTGACCCCCAGCCTTACCAGCTTGGTTCTAGGGGACAAATGCCCACTGTGCCCTGCCAGAGCCCAAATCTCAGAGCTCAGATTGCGTTGTAGTCCTCTGAGGTGACTGTCTGTCTTGCTCGTGGCATTATTTTTAATTAATGCCATGTAGGTTAGGATTAAACGTTTGTCTTGAGTTAAGTAGCAGACACTGTAGGCTCAAGTGTCAGATTAAGTATCTCATACTTCGAGCCAAGAACAAGGATCAAGAGGTTTTCAACAACAGCTGTCAGCCATGTTGTGCTACCATGTTTAGGTTTAGAAAGTAAAACCAAGAGAGATAATGCCTTTGGTATTCAAGATCAAGATTACACTCTCCCTCATACACCATACACATAGCCTACTGCACAGCGGCACCTTGTCATCGCTCAAATTGAAGACACCCATGCCTAAGACAAAGTTGTTCATGGATTTATCAAACAATATCTGTCTGTGGAACACACACTGGAAATAGGTGTTGTAAAATGCTTCCCTACTTGCCCAAATAAATGCTTGCACATATTCCCTTCAAGTGAAAATGAATTAGGCTGCCAACAATGATTATCAATCAGTTAGTCAAAGTGCGCGGCCCAATTTGGTACCTGTAGCGAGGATGTGTTGCAGCAGGTTATGGGAGCAGTACTGTGCCACCGTGTTGCCAGCGTGTCCATCAAACACTGCGTAGTAGCCCCACTCCGCCAGCTCCCCTCCCATCTCCGGCATGCAGGTGTGGGCGTCCTCCATCTGTGCCCTCCAGCCCTGCATGCTGGCCGTTGCATAGTTGACCCCCCACTGAGACCTCCCCTCGGCCGTGTGTTTATCCAGGACGGGCCGGTCCAGGTAGACGCTCGGCCCGTTATCCTCATCACTGAAGTCCTCTTCGTTCCCCTCCTGGCCATCCCTCTGTCCCCCCTTAAAGAAGAAGGTGACCATCTTCTCTGTCTCCTTGGCTAGCTGGCGGAGGAAGGAGGGCACCTCCACGGTGCTGGCCCGCCTGGCCGTCCTCATGGCTCCTCGGAGGCGCCGCTCGAGTCTCTTTCCTGACCTGGCACTGGTCCTCTTGTTCCCCTCTCTCCTCCTTCTCCCAGTCTGTGTCCCCCGCAGCAGGTCCAGGGCAGTGGGTTTAGCTGGACACGCTGAGCAGGTGGACAATGTGTCAACTCTGGACCGTAGAGTTGTGTTCAGGTGGGCTTCACTAGATACTGGCAGAAATCGTGGTGGCCATCCTTGTCTTTGTAAACCTAGCTTGTGGGCGTAGTTTTTGGATTCCTAGCGTTTGTCTCAATGTGTATGTGCTGTGATATGTGGAGTGTATGTGTCTGTATGGTGTCCACTCTATCTCCTTCTCTGTCTTTCTACAGTTCTTTCTCTCCTGTCCCTGGCCAGTGTTTGCCCTGTGATGCTATTGGCCTAAATATCTCTCTCTCTCTCTCTCTCTCTCTCTTTCTCTCTCTCTCTCTCTCTCTCTCTCTCTCTCTTTCTCTACTCTACTCTACTAGATAATCTCCAACCTGCGAGGGATCTTAGATTAGCACTGCATGACCGAATGTACAGTATGGATGATGAGCCTGTCAGCGTTTCATAGCAGCACGGTGGACAGATAGAATGAGCTCTCCAACTCTCTGTAACTGGATCCCCGCAGTTTATTTTCAGAACTGTCAGCAATTTATTCACTGAATATAGTCCACCACACTCTTTCTCCTTTTCTCTCCTTCTCTTTAACACGATGCCACACACACAACACACACACACACACATTAGAATGGATTAGCCCATCAGTGACTCATCTGATACGGAGGACCCAGATTATTATCCAGGTGTGTCATGATTAAACCAGTTTAACACAAGTCAGTTCACCTCATTACTGATATAACTGAAGCATGAGGGAAATCCTCACTCAACAGGTGTGATCCGGGCCCCTAGCTATCGTATAAGTGTAGGCATTCCCCTTCCACCTCTGCTGTGTGTATTTGACAATTACCTGGTGTGTATTTGCAGCTTCTGACCTATTTTGGATGCAGTCGTTCTGGCGTGGTCTAGTAGATTACTGGATTTAAAGTTGTGTATACATGAGGTTGGGAGCTGATCATGCTATCTATAGAGCCCGTTATAGGTCGAGTTGTGTGTTTAGGTTGGGAATGGAACCCGCTATATGGTGGTCAGATACAGAAGTGAATGAGTAAGTAACCTACACATGCACTCGCCTTTGTATTTATTTGGACAGTGAAGCTAAAATGTGTACATTTGGCTCTATTCTCCCACGTTTTGGATTGGAGATCAAATGTTTCAGATGAGGTGACAGTACAGAATGTCACCTTTTATTTGAGGGTATTTCTCATATGTGTTTTACCATTTAGAAATGAATGCACTTTATGTATATATTCCCCCCATTTGAAGACGTGTTTTTTACACAAATTCACTTGTATATTAAAGTAGTCGAAACGTTAGTATTTGGTCCCATATTCTTTGCATGTGACTTGTGGTTCATTGTGACTTGTGGCTCTAAAAACTTGTTGGATGTATTTACAGTTTGTTTTGGTTGTGTTTCGGATTGTACCGATGTACGCTGAGAGTCGGGAAGCAAGTTCAGGGAGTGAATACGTTTAAGAAATAAATGAACAAAACCAGAAACACAAACAGCGCACCGACATGAAACAGGAACAATGGCGACTGGGGAAGAAACCAAAGGGAGTGACATATAAAGGGCAGGTAATCAAGGAGGTGATGGAGTCCAGGTGAGTGACATTATGCGCGTAACGGTGGTGACAGGTGTGCTCCCTAACGAGCAGCCTGGTGACCTAGAGGCCGGAGAGGGAGCACACGTGACACGGATTATGTTTTCCCCAATAGGAACTGAATGGTGAATAATGTATTGTGTCATTTTGGAGTCACTTATTGTAAATAAGAAGAGAAGATGTTTCTGAACACTTCTACATTAATGTGGATAATCGTGAATTTATTGTGAATAATGATGAGTGAGAAAGTTACAGAAGAAATGCAAATAGCCCGGGTGGCCATTTGATTAATTGTTCAGCAGTCTTATGGATTGGGGGTAGAAGCTGCTAAGGAGCCTTTTGGACCTAGACTTGGCGCTCTGGTACCACTTGCCGTGCGGTAGCAGAGAGAACAGTCTATGACTTGGGTGACTGAAGTCTTTGACCATTTTTTGGCCTTCCTCTGACACCATGTAGTATATAGGTCCTGGATGGCAGGAAGCTTTGCCCCAGTGATGTACTGGGCCGTACGCACTACCCTCTGTAGCGCCTTACGGTTGGATGCCAAGCAGTTGCCATACCAGGCAGTGATACAACCGGTCAGGATGCTCTCGATGGTGCAGCTGTAGAACTTTTTGAGGATCTGGGGACCCATGCCAAATCTTTTCTCCTGAGGGGGAAAAGGCATTGTCGTGCCCTCTTCACGACTTTCTTGGTGTGTTTGATATGATCATTTGTTGGTGATGTGGACACCAAGGAACTTGAAACTCTCGACCCGCTCCACTACAGTCCCATCGATGTGAATGTCATGTTCGGCCCTCCTTTTCCTGCAGTCCATGATCATCTCTTTTGTCTTGCTCTTTTGCCACACTGCCAGGTCTCTGACCTCCTCCCTATAGGCTGTCTAATCGTTGTCAGTGAGGCCTTCCACCGTTGTGTCGTCAGCAAACTTAATGATGGTGTTGGACTTGTGCTTGGCCCCGCAGTCGTGGGTGAAGTACAGGAGGGTACAGGAGGGGACTAAGCACGCACCCCTGAGGGGCCCGCGTGTTGAGGATCAGCTTGGCAGATGTGTTGTTGCCTACCCTTACCACCTGGGGGCGGCCCATCAGGAAGTCCAGGATCCAGTTTCAGAGGGAGGTGTTTAGTCCCAGGGTCCTTAGCTTAGTAATGAGCTTCGTGGGCACTATGATGTTGAATGCTGAGCTGTAGTCAATGAATAGCATGGGAATTGGAGTGGATCTAGGGTTTCTGGGATGATGGTGTTGATGTGAGCCATAACCAACCTTTCAAAGCACTTCATGGCTCTTCATTTAGGCAGGTTACCTTCACCTTCTTGGGCACAGGGACTATGGTGGTCTGCTTGAAACATGTAGGTATTACAGTCTCGGTCAGGGAGAGGTTGAAAATGTCAGTGAAGACACTTGCTAGTTGGTCCGCGTATGCCTGGAGTACACATCCTTGTAATCCGTTTGGCCCTGCGGCCTTGTGAATGTTGACCTGTTAAAAGGTCTTGCTGACATTGGCTACGGAGAGCGTGATCACACAGTCGTCCGGAAACGGCTGGTGCTCTCATGCATGCTTCAGTGTTGCTTGCCTCGAAGCGAGCATGAAAGGCATTTAGCCCTTCTGGTAGGCTCGCGTCACTGGGCAGCTCAAGGCTGGGTTTCCTTTTGTAGATGAAGGGGAGGAGACAGGTTAAAGAAAGATTTTTAAGCCTTGAGACAATTGAGACATGGATTGTGTATGTGTACCATTCAGAGGGTGAATGGGCAAGACAAAATATTTCAGTGCTTTTGAACGGGGTATAGGTAGGTGCCAGGCGCACCGGTTTGAGTGTGTCAAGATATACAATACTGCTGGGTTTTTCACACTCAACAGTTCCCCGTGTGTATCAAGAATGGTCCACCACCTACAGGACATCCAGCCAACTTGACACAACTGTGGGCAGCTTTGGAGTCGACATAGGCCAGCATCCCTGTGGAACGCTTTCAACACCTTGTAGTCCATACCCTGACGAATTGAGTCTGTGCTGAGGACAAAAGAGGGTACAACTCAATATTAGGAAGGTGCTGACACAATGTGTGGTACACTCAGTGTATTGCACCCGCCAGAAAGTGCACTTTATAGCCTCATTAAATGTGTGTTTTTTGAATGGAGAAAATGTCTATATTTCGTGTCATTTCCCCCTTATATGTTGTCCAAGTCTGAACAGTCAGTGATGTACATGAGCAGGATGATTTAGCTGACACATCATGTGACTACTCATTTGCAGAAGTAGCTTCAGGCAGCACACCAGGGCTACAACGAGCTGGGTTATAGCATGTGCTGCTGCTGCTACGGCTGCTTACTGCCGCCAGGCGATCGACAAATGCACCCTTCTGCTTTACCTAGCAGTCTCACACATGGTGGGTATTCAAAACACCCAGTAAGAAATACAGTATGTCTGTCTGTGTGTGGGAGGGTGCAAAAGGATATGTATTTGTAATGAGCTCTATGTTTCCCTTTGTCATGAGTATGCAACAAGGCCATGCCCACTATCACTACCACTACCAATCATCTTGGACCCCAGGAAGGGGATCCCTAATAAATACAAAATACAAATAAAAAATACAAAGCCCCGTAAAATGCAGACAGAGATATACTCCACTCGGCTGGATGCACACATTAATGATTAGTCATGAATGGAAGGAGGGAAACACTCACACTCACGCTCACATATGCACACACACACACACACACACACACACACACACACACACACACACACACACACACACACACACACACACACACACACACACACACACACACACACACACACACACACACACTCTTTCTCTGGCTCTGCCCTGCCTGTGCTGTGCTCCCCTGCCGTCATAGTGATGTGAGAGCAGGAGAGGGAGGGAGGGGAAAAGAGAGAGCAGGAGAAGGAGGTAGGGAGGGGCCGTGAGCCAGAGAAGGAAGGGGAGGGTGCATAGAGGGAGAGCCAGAGAGAGAAACAGCAGTGCTGCATCGGTGGAACAAGGAAGGGAGGGAGGGAGAGAGAGAGAGAGAGAGAGAGAGCGAGAGATCCAGAGGAAGAGAGGGGGGCTTCCAGACTGGATGGGCCCAGCAGTGCCTTGATGGAGCATGGGCCAGGTTCTAGGATTCTCCCACTGCAGTGAGTGTGTCGGCTTTTGTCTGTCTGTCTGTCTGTCTTTCGCATCCCCATATATCTGTACAGCATCTGTAATAGCCATATGCGTGGCCATCGATCTCCCTCTCCTTCTCTCGCTCCCTCCCTTGATAAACACATGGTTTAACGGATGGATTGATGCAGTGTTGTGGCAGACGCACCTTTTTCTTTTCCTTTGTAGAGACCTATTGCAGATGTGTGTGTGTGTTCTCAGGATGTGTAGGCTGTGTGTGTGTGTTTTCATTGACTGAGCACCGGTTATATATATATGTGTGTGTGTGTGTGTGTGTGTGTGTGTGTGTGTGTGTGTGTGTGTGTGTGTGTGTGTGTGTGTGTGTGTGTGTGTGTGTGTGTGTGTGTGTGTGTGTGTGTGTGTGTGTGTGTGTGTGTGTGTGCAGGTGTTTTCATTTTAGCCAGGGCTTCTTTCACAGTTACCAGCTGCTTGATATATTGGATGATCTGAGGCGGCAGGCTAGCTAATGCAGTTAAGGCCTCCCCCATGCCTGCTCTGCCAGAGCTGATCAGTACTGTAGGAGAGGGAACATAGTTAGCTGTTAGCATAACGTATACAAACACCAATGAAATTGCTTTTAAAGACTGGGTAATGGCTTAGAAAAAGGCTACTCAAATGCCTGGATTCGAGCTATGGATTCTCCTAAAGAAAATACAAATGCAACCATTTTATTTATTCTCTCAATCTCATCTCAATGTATTGAGACACTATAGAAACGCATTTACATGATTGGAAGCACGTAATCTGTCTGAGAATAGGCTATGTGTGGTAATGCTTTTGTGCACAGTGTAATGCTTTTGAAAGTGATACAATGCTTTATATTGAGAGGAAAACGTATCTTGATAGTGTCTGCTCTCTAGCCTTACATGCAAATAGGCCTTGGTTAAAAGTTGCAGACATAGAAATAGAAGGAAGAGAGGAGTTGTAGACATAGACGGTATAGAAGTGTCTCCAGTTTCACATAGAATGGCCAAACGGCAGTCTTAATCAGTAGTTTTTTTAAGATACAAATTGTCTGTTTTGTACTGTACATTTCACAACTGTGGTTGTGATAGGTTCCCTAGCCAATGGTAATAGACATGTCTCTGATTAATCTTGTTATTTTTCTTCCAGAGGAATATGGTTCTGTCTCCTCCACACCTGATTCAACGCCTCCCTGCACTGAAGGTAACATCACACAATGCATACATACGGTACAGGTTTAGAAATGGACTATGTGAATGATTGGACTTTGTATGTGAGAATCATCATTTGAAAAAATCATACTATGACATGTCTACAAAGTCTACAGGTCTAACCTGAAGTTGATTGTGTCCATTTGTTTGCTTAAATGCTTTTGTAGCCTTTCGGAATAATGAGATCTGGAAAGATTACTCCCATCAAAAGTGTTTTGCACCTTTTGGATGTTGCCCTTTCATTCAGGCAAAGCACGTTGTGCTTCATTGGGCTTGCAACTCAGCGCTCAAAAACATCAGAGGACATGCAGACGAGAAAGCAACGTCAAACGGCTCCTCCGTAGACATTAACGTCACAGAACATGTGATATGTTTATGGAATAATGTTGTGTACTTATATTGCTTTCTCCTAGGATGAAAGTTTTCGCTGTAGTTTATAGCTAAATGTATAGGTTTTCTGTAGCCTACAAAAGCCTACACAATTTTCAACATATAACATTGACACAGGACAGAATAATAAATATAAAAATACTTAAATCAATATAAGTTTTACTTTAAGGCTTTTCCTATGCCTGTTCTCTCCAGGTGGGAATGAGGAGTCTGAGCTGTACGACCTGCAGACGGCCAGGGAGTGGTCTGACGAAGAAGACGGGAGTCCGGAGGATGATGACGGTGGAGCTTCATCCCCCTCCATTTGGGGGACCCCGAGACAGAACTCCTTCGAGCCCACCTTCTCCTACATCGCCATCGCCGAGGCAGAGGCAGGCGGAGCCTCACGACATCAACGTGACTCATCATCAGGGAGCCGGCGGAGGGGCGGGGCCAGGGGAGGCCGCACCTCTCTGATCCGCACCGACACCGTGGAATCGATCCTCCCCCTGGACTCCCCCGACGTGGAGTGGGACCCCCACACCTTCCTCACCCTAGAGGATGAGGAGGAGAGGGAGAGGGAGGAAAGGGAGAGGGACGTCCACAGACAGACTGTGACAGTCCAGGATTCTCTCCTAGATACTGAGATTGAACCTCAAGAGAGGGACACAGAGACCCAGAGAGAGGAGACAGAGCCCCTGGAGCCCCAGCACTACAGTCCCTCTGACAGCCACCAGGGTGAGCCCACTATGGGGCAGTGGGGAAGGGGTGGGGCTATCTAGATGAATGGGTAGATGGGATCAGGGTAGATATACCTGCACGGAGCTACATTTATAAAAGCAGGAGATACTGCATCTTTTCAGGCTTTCTAGACCCTGAAATCACACTGTGGGCGAGCATATTGCTCCAGGGTAAATGGGTGTAACCTCCATGTTTGAAAATGGGAAGTGTGTCCCATTTGATAGTACATAACTGTGACAGGCTTATGCACAACACAACCGAGTTGAGCTAATACTGCCTGTGTGTGTGTGTGCGTGCGTGCGTGCGTGCGTGCGTGCGTGCGTGCGTGCGTGCGTGCGTGCGTGCGTGCGTGCGTGCGTGCGTGCGTGTGTGCGACCACAGATGAAGTCAGACACCACTGTGCTTTAGACTCCGTGGACAGCATGCTCTCTCCTGTTGTTTAGGATCAGGATGAGCACTTTTGTTAATAAGATTTCTAAATCACTGCTCATTGTAAGGTAGGTGAGGCTCAGGTAAATAATGACGTCGTCAGATGAATTACATTTCCAGTTGATCTAATGCGACCTGCCTGTAGACTAACTTGATGCAGGGCGATGACATCGTCACAATTACCTTGTGTCCTGTTTCTCGGCAGCATCACCGCCCCCTGAGCCTGAGTCCCTCGTAACCACGGAAGCCACCGTCCCACTGCTCACGGCTGTGCGACCAAGAGGCGGCCTCACCGATGACGTGTCATCCACTTCCTCCACCTCCATTGGTCGAAACACTCAGGAAGAGCTGGTTAGCGAACAGTGGTTTTCAGTGCTCAACCTATCAGGCCCTACGATATGCACCCACATAGCAGGTAACGTTCGTAGCACATCTTACCTATTTTTATGTGACTTTCCTATCTTGGAACTACCTTTGCATCTACCATCCCCTTGCCCGAATCATTCTATTTGACTTCTACGACATTATCTTAGATAGTGCGTCTGCACTGATATATCCCTTGGATCACTGTACACATGATAAAGAGAATGTGAGACAGGGCAGTGAAGGAAAGAGGGAGTGGTGGAGAGAGACCAAGTGTGAGAAATTAAATCTATCTTCTCTGGTCTCCATGGTCGATATGGATGACTCTTCAAGGGGGATGCCATTCAATATGGACCTCCGCCATATCCTCCAATCTTATTATAGTGGGTGAACTGGGGGGTGGCTGGCCCGGCGGCTGGGTGGACTGGGTGTACTGTACTGTCCACCCCCCTCACACTGACCCTGGGTGATTAATGGCTGGTCAAGCTGTTGACAGGCTTTAAGGGTTTCTAGATGTCATGTAAAGCAAACCATCTGGTTTCTGTATCAGAATGGGGCTGAATGAGTCAGAACACATTTGACTCCTCGTGTTTATTGTGAGGTTAGACTAGCTGGTTACAGGTTAGACTACCGCTATGCATATCTGAATATATATGAGGTTATTTGAGCAAACATGCCATCTAGAACCTAAAAGGGTTATTTTGCTGTCATAACAGGAGATCCCTTTGAAGAAGCCTTTTTGGTTCCATGTAGAACCATTTCCACAGAGGGTTCTACGTGGAACCCAAAGGGGTTCTACCTGGAACCAAAAAGGGTTCTTATATGGGGACAGCCGAAGAACCCTTTTGGAACCCTTTCTTCTAAGAGTTTGTACCTACTGGTACTGTCTGTATCTCACAATAATGTGTTTTTACTTAGCTCCTTTGTTAGCTGTTGTCTGTCCTGTCTCTGCTTACATAAGTGTGTTATGTAATTCTCCGTCTGTGTCCATGTCCGTTTCCGTCTCTGTGTGAGTGTTTTTTCTCTGAATGGGCTTGTGTGTCATCGTTGTCTGTGGTTATGTCTCTTTGCGTCTCTATGTTATCCACTATGGCTATCTATGTGTATGCCAACGTGTGTGTGTGTGTCTCAAGGTTTGTCTCTGTCTCAGGTCAATATACAGTATATGCATGTACTACATGTGTGAATAAGTGAATATATTTGGCATCTATCTTATCTCTGTATCTGTCTGTCTATCTACGTTGTAGTCTACATGAGTCTTGAGGGGGGCGGGCCCTATTGGGCTGATTATTTTGGACTGAAAAGTCTCTGTACTGCTGACGGGGCAGGGGAGGCCAAAAACAGCTCAGCGTGGCAGGGAGAGAGCAGGGGGACTGAGAGAGAGACAAACAGAGAGAAGCGGGGATCGCCTGAGCAGTAACCAAAATGGCCAACATTAACGGTAAGACCCTGGGCTCAGAGAGACAAGATGGAGATATTATGAGACGGTGTCCGTCGGCACACAGATCTATCAGGGAATTGACTAGGCGGGGAGGCAGGTGACCTATTGAATGGGCAAAGCAGTGTCTCGTTTCAGACACCGGCAAGATCAGGGCACAGATAGAATTACAGTACCTGTCGTCCTCAGCCGTCGGGGCGTTTCCACATGTAGGGACTGACCCCGTCTGTCCAGTGTAGAGCTGTGCATTTAGTGTCCGTGGCTTTGGAGAGGAGTCTGAACGTCAGCAGACCAGCTACAGCCGAGGGTCTTTGGGGAGAGTTTGACCACTCACCGACCAGGAGTGTTTGAGACCGTTTGAACTCTGCAGAGGTGTGTGTGTCTGCCTGCTTATTGATGGGATTGTTTCAGGCGGGTTAAGAGTGTCCTAAGGAGTGTTTTAGATGGTGGCGACTAGGGTTTTGACGATACCAGTATCGCAATATTTTTTCCATGGCAAATTTTTTCAACTCTTTGCTCCTTTAAAAACCTGCTCATCCTGGCCTTAGTGGGGACCATCCAGAGTTGTGTTATAGCTTGTTACAGCATGTAGGGACCATATATGTAATCACTTATGTGTACGTAAGAGGCTAGTAGTGTGATGAGCTGGTCTGTGCCCCATCTGACAGGGTTACCTCTTTGGGCAGCAGGGTTGGCAGCAGGGTTGGCAGAGCCAAGGTGTTTCACAGGGCTACTCTGGGACTTCCTGCATGCCCCGTAGTGTTAAAATGGCTGGGTGGTGGTTTTGGTTGTGGTGGTAAATAGGTCAGGCTGTGAATTGGTTGACTGGTGATTTGATTATGTTGTAGTAACGATTGAGTCAGTCAGTCAGTCAGTCAGTGCTCAGCTCTGTGTTGGTTAGTTCAGTCAGAGGAGTGCTGCATTGTATTTCCTCATGGTGTAAGAGTATGCTGAACTTGGCATAGATAGATAGGTTTCTCTAAGATTATGGCAAATACAGCTTTCAATTTGGTCTGTGTGCGTGTGTGTGTGTGCGTGTGTGCGTGTGTGCGTGTGTGCGTGCGTGCGTGCGTGCGTGCGTGTGTGTGTGTGTGACTCCCCTCTTCCCACTTCATATTGTCTGTACTATTCTCAGAGAGTTCATTATATCACTATATTAACATTAACCAATATAGTCGTGGCTTAGTATAGAGTCAATCTATTGGACCGTCACATGAGGGGTTTGTTTTGCCCCGGCGTTAGTATAACTTGCTGTGGTATGTCTTCCTTTTCTTAGTGCACTTAGTCTGTGCATTTAACAGTGTTACCATGTGCTGGTCAATGTCGCAAAGTGCCAACACATCAGAGAGCTGTATGCTACTGTACTGTAGTTCCACCTGTTGGGACAATGGGCAGATGTGTGTGTGTCCTGGAGGCTTTGAGGGTATTAATAATGTGTGGTAATGTTTATAAATAGTCCTCCTGCTGGTCAGGTATATCAGTGCACTCTATTCTAATTCCCAGGGCCAGGCTCACTCATACACTGATAGCCATGGAGTAACAACCATATGTCTTTGTCACTACAGTTTACCACCTCCGAGTTCAGCTTCATTACACTGTGCTATCAGTGTTTTGGCTGTAATTACTCTGTTGGTTGGGAGCTACTGCTACATATTCCATGGAGGGATCAGGCCAGGGGAGCCTCCATTTTGACTCTGAGAGGGCCCAGTAGCAGTGGCTCCAGTTGCTGGGTGACTATTCGAGGGAGACGGACAGAGTGCAGAAAGGGGGTGGAAGCGGGCTTGAAGATTGTCAGCAGGTGCTCTCCGAGGCAACATTTAAATTCAGGGTTCCTGCTCCCTCCTCTCCTCTTTTCTTTCCTCTTCTCTCTCCTCTCATCTATACAGTGCGCAGGCTATATTAAGCCCAGGCTAGACTTGACATCTCCCCCTGCTCTGTGTTTTCTCTCTGCCTGGTGATCACTGTCCCTCTGCTCTGCCTCCGCACAGCTGAAAGGCCTTCTGGCCCACTGAGCACTGCAGAATCAGAGACAAACAGGGACTGACTGGCTGGTGACGCTGTGGGGGGTTTGTAAAAGGCACATAGGCGGAGGAGAGACTCTTGCAGCTCTGACTGTCCCTGCTGCCGTTAGCAACCAACTAAAATAATCAGAGGAAGTGTCAGATGCATGGGCTTGTCCCCTCCCCCACCCTGCTTCAATGAAGACCATCTTGACTCATTGGTTTCTCATTGGTTTATACTTGAAGTGAACATGTAGACAATGCATCTAACGTTCTTATTTTTCCACCTTTTCTGCCTCTTGTCAATTCCCCTCTCCATCCCTCTTACCGTCTATCCTTCTCTGCTCTCCCCTCCTCTCCTCTTCCTCTCCTCAGTGATGGATCTGATCTACTGGAAGGACACAGAGCGTACAGGCATGGTATTCACAGGGCTAGTGGTGGGTTTGCTGTCCTTGTTCCAGCTCAGCATCATCACAGTCGTCTCCACCATCTCCCTGGGCGCCCTGTGCTTCACCGTCTCAGTCAGCCTCTACTATAAAATCCTCCACGTGCTCAACATGGGAGACGGAGTGCCCCCCTTCAAGTGAGTGGCTGCCCACCTGGCATGAGATGGGGTAGAATGGGGGTGGGAAAGTGTTCCTATTAAACCTGGAGGGGGTTCTCTTCTCTCAATGTAATCATGTTCTCTCCTCTCCATTCTCTTTGTCAGTCCTCTTCTCTGCTCTTTTAAAAACATTTCCTCTTTTCTCCTTTATTCTTGTCTTCTTCCTCTCGTCTCCCCTCTTCTTTTCCTATTTCTTCTCGCCTTTCCTCTCCTATTTGCTCTCATCCCCCACTCCCTTCCACTCTTGTTTATCTCCTCTCTTCTCTGATAACATTGTGGGAGTGGCATTCAGGAATAGGTTCTTAATTGGCTGGATTCCCTCACCTCCCAAAATAAATCCTGCCTGGGATCACAGTCCAGTGGGCTTGTCTTTAAAAAAACGGCAGTGTGTTTTTAATGATTTTTTTTTTAGGTTAACCACTGCTGTTTGATAAACTAGTTGATAGACTTCATCCATCATGATCTGAAAGGACATTTCTATTTGAATATCTGTGCTGATGGAAATCACTGATGGAAATCATCCTTCCCACTGGTCCTGAACTCTATCTCCCTCTCTTTCTCCATCACTCCCCCTCTATCACTGTCCTTTTCTACCCCGCTCTCTTTCTGTCCTCAGGGCGTATCTGGATCTGGACATTAGTTTCAGTGGGGAGCTGGCGGACCAATACATGCAGAAGGCCATCGTTGCAGTCGTCTCTGCTGCTAACTCACTCAAGAATCTCTTCCTGGTTGGAAGCCTCTTCGACTCTCTCAAGGTGAGACTGCCTAGGTGTTGGACCTCGTCGATCTTCGTCTAGAAAGGGCCAGAATATGGCAGTACCTTTTTTATATGCTCTCCTTCAAGAGCTCCTCTCAAGTCTCATTCATTCACTTAAAACTTCGTCAGGATTGGTGGGTCGGTTGAGCTAACGCAAGCTAATGCGATGAGCATGAGGTTGTAAGTAACAAGAACATTTCCCAGGACATAGACATATCTGATATTGGCAGAAAGCTTACATTTTTGTTAATCTAACTGCTCTGTCCAATTTACAGTAGCTATTACAGTGAAAGAATACCATGCTATTGTTTGAGGAGAGTGCACAGTTTGAAAACATGAAAAGTTATTAATAAACAAATTAGGCACATTTGGGCAGTCGTGATACAAAATGTTGAACAGAAATGCAATGGTTCATTTGATCAGTCTAAATCTTTGCACATACACTGCTGCCATCTAGAGTCCAAAATCTAAATTGCACCTGGGCTGGAATAAGACATTATGGCCTTTCTCTTGCATTTCAAAGATGATTGTACCAGATATTTTACGAGATCTATTGTGTTAAATTCTCCTACATTCATTTCACATTTCCACAAACTTCAAAGTGTTTCCTTTCAAATGATACCAATAATATGCATATCCTTGCTTCAGGGCCTGAGCTACAGGCAGTTAGATTTGGGTATGTCATTTTAGGCGAAAATTGAAGAAAAGGGTCCGATCCTTATTAAGGTTAAAATAACTTTTTACACAAGGAAGCTCTTCAGAATGGCATAGACCTTTTGTCCCTCAAAACATGCCCTTTCTCTCTCTGCCTCTCTCTCTCTCTCTCTCTTTTCATCTCCTTCCCTTCTCCTCCTTGTCTCTTGAACCCCGTCCATGACCCTGTTTACAGGAGGCCATCAACTACATCTAGCTGTCTGGGCTCGACTCTCTTTCCTTAGAGCAGACCATCCCTCCCTCCTCTTTTTCTATCCATCTTTTTCTCTTCTTCTGCTCTCTACCGGCATCAGCCTGGCTCCCCGTTCACTGGAGATGACGACGGTGTCATGCCCGTCAAATGACAAATGACGACCGTGTTTCCTAACAAGACCACTATCAAAGACCGCTGGCGTCATAACCACAACTCACTGTGGTTCATATGATTGTGATAATCATGTACATATAGTCCCGCAACTTTAAGCGTTCCCTTGTTTTTATTCGCATTCGAGTGTGATGCAAGCAAACTGGCAGCAAGCGCAATTGCAAGTTTGTAGAACTTTGGGATTTTATTGAATTGGTATCGGGGACGATGCGTCACATCGAAAGGGTAACAATAAGAAAGGAGTACAACTGTATCGTCCCCATGCCAGTATACCTGAGAGCTCTCAAAGCATTGCAATGGTGTCCTTTTTTATGGGGGCTAAATCAACATAGTACTCAAGCAAAGGTTACTTTTAACAGTATGTCAAAGATTCTCGTCCTTTCCCTCTCCTATGTATGTGTTTCATACAGAACATGTATGACATTTCTCTGTGTGTATTTCAGTTACACTCTAGGTCAGTCCTGACATATTGATGAAGCATGTTCCCTTGTCATAGTCATACAATACGTACGGCAAACTTTGACTAATAATTCAATCAAATTCCATTCTAATCTGAATCTCAATTCGTTATCAAATGATAAAACGTTTCTGCTAGAATCCTTCTTTTTAGACTTCCTCTTCATTTTCTCTCCAGTTTACCGGGACAGTAGAAGGACAACATTGGCACGTTGAATCAACAACAGTCATGTGGCTTGCACCATAATGCTTTAGGGTTAAATGTACATTTACAGCAGGAGTACTTAGTGTGACTTATCACAGTTAGTGAGAGCCAGTGTGACGGTACCACGTAGCCTTTAAGCCTGAGCCCCAGAAGCCGCAAAGCCCCTTGGTCTCAACCCTGACCTGGCCGGTATGTGACATGGGACACAGGTGGCTGTTAACCCAGTTACAGGGTACGAGAGGAGATTCGTCTTCTCTGAGAGGGGGGTGTCCCGTTTCAGGATGGGGGTATGGGCCCTAAGTGACAACCCACTGAGCTATATTACACCAACTCCACAAGGGTTATGGTGGATGATCTGGGAAATATGTACTCATTCATTTGTCAGGGACCATGCGCAATTTTGACATGTGATGCGTGCATTCATTGACATTTTACATTTGGGTCATTTAACAGACACGCCTATCCAGAGAGACTTCCAGTTAGTGCATTCATTTTAAGATAGCCAGGTGGGACAACCACATATCTCAGTCCTAGTAAGTAAATGTTTCCTCAATAAAGTAGCTATCAGGAAAGTCAGAGCTAGTAAGGAGGGGGGGAAAGTCAAGTGTGAGTGTTAGTTCACGAAAGGTTTTGGGGGGGTGCGAGGGGGGTGGGGGCTTGGTGTGGGATTATTTAAGATACTCTTTGCAACACATTTACCACAAGCTTATGCATTCTAAGTCTTTGGCGGTCCTGTACCACTCAGTTGGTAGAGCATGGCGCTTGCATCGCCAGGGTAGTGGGTTCAATTCCCGGGGCCACCCATACTTCAAATGTATGCATGCATGGCTGTAAGTTGCGATGGAGAAAATAATTTGCTAAATATATTTCTATTTTGATGGAATTTGCAATGCTTATTGCAGAGAGTACATTTATATTGTGCATTGTGTATGTGTTTCCTCCCGTTCTTTTCAGCTCCTGGCTCTGATTTACCTGGTGACCTTCCTGGGAGACCTGTGTAATGGCCTTACTGTGCTCATCATGGGTGAGAATCACAGACACAGTTAGAATCAGTATTCGAATAACTTTATTGAATTGCCATTCAGTAATCATGATGGTCATTTGTCCTGTAGAGACTGATGATTTGAATGAAAGGGCATGCCATGTTGTTAGTCTGAAGAAGCTATTTACTCAATCAGAAAGCTTAACACATGCCATCTCCTCCCCTTCTGTCTTCTTCTCCAGGTGTGATCGCTCTATTCTCTCTACCGCTGTTCTACAGGCAGCACCAGGTAAAATCTCCCTCACGCTGCTGTGACAACTGCTCTCCTGATTTATTCAATGAAAGAAGGTACTTCTGTCAATTGTTCAAATGAGGTGTGTTTCTCGCCAATACCTCTTTTGATGTTCCAGGCAAAAGTGGACGGCTTCTTTGCAGGAATTCAGGCAAACGTTGACAACGTCAAGGACATGTGAGTATGGCGCCATCTTTTGGCACAACGGTGGAATGGAACATTCCTCTTTCCTTCCTGTAGTTTTCCATTGCAGCTCTGCAGACCCTGAACAGATTTCAGAATCACTGTGACATTTAGTCAATTGTAATGGCTGGCAGTATTGGAGAAATGGTATGGAAAAAGCCTATAACCTTTTGTCCAATGACCAATGTAAATGAGATCATGTGATATTGACCCCTCTCTTTAATACAGTCTCCACAGAATTGCCCAAGGTGGTGGCCCCGCCGCTGACACAACCCCTGGCGGTGCCAAGCCCAAAACACAATGAAGAGTCATGGCGGACAGGAGAGGAGGATGAGGAGCAGAGAAGAGGAGGAGTTACAGGCTGTCACTCAGATGTCTTACTCAGCAGTCTATTCTCAGAGCTCCAGAAGGCGGAGCTTCTGAGATTGGGGGGGGGGGGGGGGGGGGTTGTATAGGGAGTCAAACCATGGGGTTGGGACATGATGATACTGTATACTGTATGGTGGGATAGGGTAGGTTGCTAGTGGGTGAGGCTGAGGGAACGGGAGTGATATCTGGACGGGAGTTGTTGCTGTTTCGAAGGAAGGTTTAAGACACAACTCATGATTGTTGGTACAGCGTTAAATGACCTACATGGGTGATTGTGGCTTGAATGATAGAGACAGTGGCAGTCCAGTAAAGTAATAAGACTGATTGGAACCTCGAACGCTAGGAGACCTGTGTGTTCCTTATTGACAGCTGTATATCTGAACAGAGGGAAGTAAAAACTTCAGAATAGAGTCCAGCGGGACTGGAGTTCACCAGGAGCTAGGACAGGGTCAGTCCCGGGTCAGAGGTTAGAGTTCATCAAACTAGAGTTCATCATTATTCATGGCAGCCTAACACTTGGAATCAGGATGTGTGTGTGGTAGAGTGTGTGTGTGAGGGAATGATGGCACTTTTGTGCTCATGACGTGTGTGTGTGTGTGTGTGTGTGTGTGTGTGTGTGTGTGTGTGTGTGTGTGTGTGTGTGTGTGTGTGTACACAGTATGTGTGAGTTGACATGCAGCTTGCTGATCTGAACCTGTTACCTGAGAGCTATTAAAACCCCAATTTGTTCTTTTAATTTCAAATGTTCTGTTTCTTTTTGCCCACATGAATCATCCACACGTCTGAGATTTGTATTCAACAACGTTGAACGTCTTCCATTCTCATTTCACCAGTCTATAGAACCAGTCAAGTTTCTAAAATTAGCCCCACCTTCAACTGTAGGATGCAACATCACAGTCAGAACCAGGCCTCTAAATGCTTTTCTGAATGAATGAATGAATGATTGAAAATGTACACAAATATTGAGGTGAATTTGGGTAATACAGTACTGAGTATTGAAGGTTAAACCAGATCTCTAGTGATGGAGTATTGAAACAATTATATGAATCTCCTTCATCGCAGAGGCGCACACATGTTCTTCTGGTCATGCATCAGAAGTATTTATGCAAAGGAGTTTAAAAAATAAAAGGCTAGATGGATAATCTGAAGACCTATGAAGGGGGTAGTATTACCCAAACATTGAACCCCAATCACCCACAGAGGGTACCTCTAGCCTAACATCTCATGGACAGATGCACGCAACATAGGATGGTATCGTAGAGTCTGTCAACAGACTGTGGGATGCAACGACTTACGAAGAACTATGTTCCAGTGTGCAGATTTTCTCATCACTGATAATTTGGACAAATCAAGACTTCACAGGTGTTCGTATCTTTCAAATTTTGGAAGGGGAGGGGACATTTGGCCCATGCTTGAGCTGAGAGTTTCCGTTTAGGGGTGTGGAGGCTTGTCTCAGTATCTTTTCTCATAAACTCAGCAAAAAAAGAAACGTCACTTTTTCAGGACCCTGTCTTTCAAAGATAATTCGTAAAAATCCAAATAACTTCACAGATCTTCATTGTAAAGGGTTTAAACACTGTTTCTCATGCTTGTTCAATGAACCATAAATAATTAATGAACATGCACCTGTGGAACGGTCGTTAAGACACTAACAGGTTACAGACGGTAGGCAATTAAGGTCACAGTTATAAAAACTTAGGACACTAAAGAGGCCTTTCTACTGACTCTGAAAAACACCAAAAGAAAGATGCCCAGGGTCCCTGCTCATCTGCGTGAACGTGCCTTAGGCATGCTTCAAGGAGGCATGAGGACTGCAGATGTGGCCAGGGCAATAAACTGCGATGCCCGTACTGTGAGACGCCTAAGACAGAGCTACAGTGAGACAGGACGGACAGCTGATCGTCCTCGCAGTGGCAGACCACGTATAACAACACCTGCACAGGACCGGTACATCCGAACATCACACCTGCGGGACAGGTACAGGATGGCAACAACTGCCCGAGTTACACCAGGAACACACAATCCCTCCATCAGTGCTCAGACTGTCCGCAATAGGCTGAGAGATGCTGGACTGAGGGCTTGTAGGCCTGTTGTAAGGCAGGTCCTCACCAGACATCACTGGCAACAATGTCGCCTATGGGCACAAACCCACCATCGCTGGACCAGACAGGACTGGCAAATAGGGCTCTTGGTTTTGTCTCACCAGGGGTGATGGTCGGATTCGCGTTTATCGTTGAAGGAATGAGCGTTACACCGAGGCCTGTACTCTGGACCGGGATCGATTTGGAGGTGGAGGGTCCATCATGGTCTGGGGCAGTGTGTCACAGCATCATCGGACTGAGCTTGTTGCCATTGCAGGCAATCTCAACGCTGTGCGTTACAGGGAAGACATCCTCCTCCCTCATGTGGTACCCTTCCTGCAGGCTCATCCTGACATGACCCTCCAGCATGACAATGCCACCAGCCATACTGCTCGTTCTGTGCGTGATTTCCTGCAAGACAGTAATGTCAGTGTTCTGCCATGGCCAGTGAAGAGCCCGGATCTCAATCCCATTGAGCACCTGTTGGGTCGGAGGGTGAGGGCTAGGGCCATTCCCCCCAGAAATGTCTGCTAACTTGCAGGTGCCTTGGTGGAAGAGTGGGGTAACATCTCACAGCAAGAACTGGCAAATCTGGTGCAGTCCATGAGGAGGAGATGCACTGCAGTACTTAATGCAGCTGGTGGCCACACCAGATACTGACTGTTACTTTGGATTTTGACCCTCCCTTTTTTCAGGGACACATTATTCCATTTCTGTTAGTCACATGTCTGTGGAACTTGTTCAGTTTATGTCTCAGTTGTTGGAATCTTATGTTCATACAAATATTTACACATGTTAAGTTTGCTGAAAATAAACACAGTTGACAGTGAGAGGACGTTTCTTTTTTTGCTGACTTTATATCTCTCCACGAACCTAATTGAGCATCTGGCACAATTTACGTGAGATATTAGTTCTGGGTTTCCGAGATTACGTCTAGCCTGACAGCGTGTTTGGGAGCAATGACTCACTAGGTGCCCTTCTAAGAACAGTTGCATTAGTGCGTGAATGACTTTGCTTGGCTACCCAAACTCCTTGCTCCGGGCCAAACACTACGCCACTACCACAGATGTTAGTTTCTTCTCCGGAATGAGTACCTCCCCGACAATTTTTAGAACGTAAACACATTCTAACCATTCTGATTGGTCCCAGAAACCGATGGGTTGGGCCAGAGCCAGAACACACGTGGGTAAAGCGGTGTTTGGAAAATGTGTCATTGGCTTTGATACTGGGGGTTCGAGAGGATCCAATCGCTGATGACTTTGTTTTGTACAACACCCCTCGTTTTGAAGTCACCACAAACGACTTAAATGATGGCAGTCTCAGACTGAAGTATGTAGCAAACACAGAGCAGCGGAACAACTCAATTTGAATTGTCAAGGAATGAATCACTAGCTAGATAACTGCTTCTAGAAACCTTCTGTAACAAGCCATTCAAGTTAGACTAAAACCTATACTTTTTTTGAGTCATTTCACAATAATGTTAAATCATCATCATCCATTTTGGTGTAAAGAAATATTTCAGAATATGCTGCCACTGAAATGCCCACCTCTTAACATCTATTACTTTAAGGTCCTCACCACAGCTTGGCAGTGTGCTTTAGTCGTGCACTAAACCTGTCAGGTTTTTTATGGGTACATTTTCTTCTGCCTTATAATTCATGTATGTTCTGACTCTGTGTGCAATAAAGTTGGACTTGTATGTTAAGAGTTAGAATTAACTTTATCCCAGGACATGATTAGATGTGGCTGTTCACCTACACTTTACCTCGCCCTCCCTTCTATAGTATGTTGCACTGATCTCACTACACAGTCCTAGGGATGCCTGTTGGCCCAGAGACCTGAACCCTTGCTAGATGGTGAATTGGAGGATGAGAGGTGAGATGGGTTATGGTTCACAGGAAGACTTTATTAACTAATCCCTTAGAAGAGGCAAGGACAGGAGAGCAAGTCTTATCAAACCTCAAGTTAAATGTCATTACTTTTATTATACATAGACCAACATTAATTATTTTGTATCATCAAAAATCAAATGGGTACTCAAACGTTTAATCTTGCAATAAGATATTAAACACAAAATCTTGACAATTAAATGAACATTTTGACGAGTCTAGTGTTTGACTCCTTTATGTGTTTCCCACCACGTTGTGTGTGTGTGTGTGTGTGTGTGTGTGTGTGTGTGTGTGTGTGTGTGTGTGTGTGTGTGTGTGTGTGTGTGTGTGTGTGTGTGTGTGTGTGTGTGTGTGTGTGTGTGAGAGAGAGAGAGAGAGAAATAGAGAGAGAGGATAAGACTCCGAGTTTTTAATATAAACGTTTTTAAGCTAACCTAAAAGAAAAAGGGAGTGTTATTGTTGCCATTTGATGACTAGCTTTTTACCACAGGGAGGCGACAAAAGCCAATCCATATACTGCAACAGTAATACCGTGTCACAGATTAATAGTGAAGGTGTCACTCCATTTTGATTTTGAATACGACATTTACACTTGATCGACTGTGACTCTGCAGAACTGAATATGCAAATATCCGCGAGGCCGAGATATCTTTAGAATTGGTGATGGTAAAATTAACCAGAAATTACGGAATTGACTGGAAATGCAGAACTGCTTGCTCAGGCCTCAAATATAGTGCAGTAGGCTACATAATGTATGGGCCGAGAGCAAACTCGACCATGTGCCTCACTGGCGTTTCAGTTTGTGCATTTCTAAAAAGTCGACACGTGACAGAAGGAAATTGGGTCATTTAAACTGGTTTACCTTGACAAGTCTCAACATGCCCTTACCTCAAACTAGGCGTTAAATGTGTATTAGTTCCGGTTTGTAGGCATATTGGCTCTGTCTTTTTGTTTAGTCTGTTCTCACTGTAGGACATCGAAATAATATTGCATCAGCCTAAATCTGTTAAAGGTGTGCCACAATTCACTTTCAAACCAGCTGCTTGACAAAGCCAATTAATGTGAACAGTTGAAGGGTTGGGCCTCATTTTTTGTAGAATTATGTTTTGTGTTACTGGCCTTCATTTTAAATAGTTAGTAGGTAAATTGCCAAAGGGGAAATGCGTGTCAAAGTCCTCCAAAAGTTGCCTTTCAAGTTTTTCCCTTCCTGTTATATATTCTAAAATGAATAGGAACAGGGAATGGTGGGCTACACAACGCATGCCTATTAATTATTTGAGGTGTTCAATATGCTATATTTGAATACAGTACACCAGGGTTGTGAGCAAAAAAAAACATTTTAATTTTTATAATTTTCGTTGTTGGACATAAGACTGTAAAATCACCAGGAAATCAGCTCAAAGTTATTTTAATTTAGAATATTGTTCCCAAGTATTTCCACGCATAAATAAAGAAGCATATGTGATCATATCCCATTGTAGTCAAGATTTGAAATAATTGTGTTTTCGTCTAATCTGTTTTTGTCAAATACTATATTTGTTTGGATTCTTGCGGTCAATTTGCAGTGTACAAATTATTGTTAACTATGTCCAGGACCCCTGGTTGAATAAAATTAGAGACCAGTGCAGTACAAAAACTGCCAGGTAGATAACATGTGCAAATTTTTCCACTGGCAGAAGGCGGGTCCATCAACTCGCTCCTTTCAAAACGCAATGGTGGAGGAGAGGGGAGGGAATAGTCAAATCACGCTTGATGTTATAAAGCAGACCATCCTCCTCCAATGTCTAACAGATTAGAGTAACGGATTGGAGTATTCAAACCCGGGAGAAGTGACTGTTTTCAACTTTTTACACATAGTTATTATTTGTTCTTTGGGAGCTCACAAGACCACTACTTTGATTTATTAAAAAAAAAAAATGCTATAGACAAATATATTATAGGCTACAGAAGACATTCTCATGGTGCTCTCTTTATTTGCTCCTACTGGAGTAAGGAAAAGGTGTTTGTAACAAGTGCTGAATGTCACCTCCAGTTCCAATGGATTATAACAAGACCATGGCTCCTCCAGTGCCGCCTCACAAACACCAAACTACCCGGCCAGGCGAGGCTCAGGAGCGGGTGTTGAAGTGCGTACTACTCGGCGATGGAGCGGTTGGGAAGACCAGCCTGGTTGTCAGCTACACAACAAATGGCTATCCAACGAAATACGTCCCCACCGCGTTTGATGACTTTTCAGGTGAGCCAGTTAAAACCATTTGTGGCACTATTCTTGGACAAAAATAATGATACATTTTCCTCCTATAGACATGAAATCAGCAACTTCCCAGCCAGATAAAATAATAAACATAAAACATGTTTTCTGTTGCACATTGCTACGTTTTGATTTTGATTATGGGTCAACACCCTTATATTGCACATTGCAATAAAGCCTTAATTGACCATAGTGAACATTTGTTATATTGTAAAGGTGAAATGCGCTGGCTCTCCCTTGCAGCCACCCATTCTGCGGAACGAATCACCGAACTTTACTTGCCCAGGAGGCTAACAGCAGCGACTGTCTGTTGCAGGTCTTTGTATTATTGCACGCAAACTATACGCCCTGGTAATTTTATACGTCCTGGCTTGTTGTATGTTCCAGTTGGCAGAGTTCCATTTTCCAAAATGCTGCCACCAGTGAAGTTTTGTCTAATGTACAAAACAGTGGAAAAGTTCAACAGTATACTAGTTGAAACTAACCTCCGTTGGCAAGTGATGAAAACCGCGGCACACACTGACGTTATCGTGTCATTATCACAGGAGAGGCCTATCCTTCCTTTTGAAGCTTTCCCTATAAACTTTGACTCAGGAAACCTCCACCAAAACACAATGTCTGAATTCATCTAAACTTGCATGACATGATGAGGCTTGATTAGGAAAATGTGACACCCTCTTTCTGCCCATCCAAAATGATAATTAGACACAGCTGCCCTCACTTATCCGTTCATCAGCAATATACATCTATTATAACAATTCTATTACTCTGAACACCTTACTAGACTTATTCCAACTGCCATGGAAGGTTTTGAATCAGAACATTGCATATTTTGATAGACTTATACACACTAATATCATTCATATTCATCCCTTCCTCGCTGCCCGCAGAAATGGAAGTTGTAGGCCTAAACTGAACAGAACATGCTTGTTGAACATGTGCAGGCATGTTTTGGATGGCACAACTCTGGCCATTGTTGTCAGCCCTTGACCCAAAAGCCACGTCTCTGCTATACTGTAATGGACACATCTGTTGCAATGGCTCTGAGCTGAGATTGTCTTTTGCCCCAGTGACAGAGAGGGATTGTGCAGTTGGGGCCCCGTTTGATGATGTCATGTATCCGTTCCTGGAATCAGAGCCCTCTTTTGAAAGCTGATTTCTGGGCAGTTATGCAACTTCACAGGTGACACTTGGGGTAGAGGAAAGAGAGGGGGAGGGCAGGGAGGTTTGGGCCCAAGTAGAATTCAAGGCAGATCATATGTCAGGGATTTGGGAATGATTGCACACTGGGCGCTGGGTTTAATGAGGAGAAGTCCCTGCAGCTCTTTGATCAGGGGGCGTGACCGTATACCCCGGGCGCATTGTAAACGCTTCCATAAGCTTCACCACATTGGGCTCTTTTGAAACATGGCCTATAATGAAACTGCTAGTGGCATGACTCATAGCACTCTTCCAATCTGGAGAGGGTAATTGGGAGAGTCACTAAACAAACAAATCGGCTTTGTTTTCCTCTGTAGACCGCTTGGCAGGGCTTTCAAAGCTTGAAAGAACACAGAATATGATATGAAAGAGTAGTTATTGCCTTTACTTTAACTGGGCGAGTGGGCGGTCGAGACAAGGCCCCCACTCTGAGTTAGGGGGATGGGTGAGGTTTCTGTCCACTGTGTCCAGTAGGTATGAAGTATGTCAAACTGGCTTGTCAGAGGTCTCTCTCTCCCTCTCTGTGTGTGCATGTTTGTTTAAAGTGTCTGGTGGAGTAATGGGGAGGCAGATGGGACAATAGCTCTGCTGACAGCAGGTGATTTAGCTCTCTCTCTCTCCCCTACAGCGGTGGTGCAGGTGGATGGACACCCTGTGAGACTACAGCTCTGTGACACTGCTGGACAGGTGAGAACAACAGCCTCATATCGACATGCAGCAGAGCAACCCTCCACATACTACATGCAGTGCTTCCACATAGTATGCTTCGCCAGTTGATGCTGCATCGCTGCGTCCATCATTCTCTGTAACATGCATGTATGCCCAGAGGAGAACGGATGCTGAGCCCCACTGAACTTCCCCAACGGCCGTTCTCCGTCTTCTGCATGGTTCTCATACATGTCACATGATTTTAGTGTCAGAGACAGTGTTGGCTTTTGTCCACCACTCTTGCATGCTGTCTTTGCTGGCGGGTATTGCTCAGGGCAGAATTCTGGGGCACCGTCTTATTTCCCAGGCTTTCCCACAACTCTGTGGCAGCTGTGGGGCCCGCTGGTGTCTCCTGGGAATGTCTCTCTAACACCCCCCCTAGAGAGAGATGAATTCCTGGGCTCTGCTGCAACCAGGCAAATTCATTGGCATAACTTTTGGGGATGGGGGTTGAGAGGAGGGATTTGGGAATGGTGAGAGGGCGGTAGAACGGCGTGAACTCATTAGAACAGAATCGATCTGGGGTGAAGCCACGTTGTGTGGCAACCGCTAGGAGGGAGGGAGACGACGCAATCGCAGCAGGTAGCTGTTTTTTAAAATCTTGTTCTGCTCTCCCTCTCTTCCCCTCACCCCTCTCTGTAGTTGTGCAAGCATAGGCAGGCACGGTTGGTGTAACTGAGAGTTGTGCCCCTGAGCTCTGAGCATCATGCCAAGCCTTTTTAACATGGTTAGATTGTTCTAGAAAGGGAACAGGTTGTGAAAGCCCTGGTGTTTTCTCTCTGGGCATGGGTGGTGTCGTAATCTCATTCTATAGCTACAACCCAGAGAGCATAGTTTAGTTTAGTTTATTGGGATCCCCATTTGCTACTGCACATGCAGCAGCTACTCTTTCTGGGGTCCACGTAAAATGTACAAATACATGACAAAGTACCAAACCGTAGTAGAGAAGAACAACATAAGATATATACATTTTGAATTTCATATAATATGTTTGGACACACCTACTCATTCCAGGGTTTTTCTTTATTTTTACTATTTTCTACATTGTAGAATAATAGTGAAGACATCAAAACGATGAAATAACACATATGGAATCATGTAATAACCAAAAAAGTGTTAAACAAATCAAAATATCAAAATATATTCTTCAAAGTAGCCATCCTTTGCCTTGATGACAGCTTTGCACAATCTTGGCATTCTCTCAACCAGCTTCATGAGGTAGTCACCTGGAATGCATTTCAATTAACAGGTGTGGAATTTATTTCCTTTGATGCGTTTGAGCCAATCAGTTGTGTTGTGGCAAGGTAGGGGTGGTATACAAAAGATAGCCCTATTTGGTAAAAGACCAAGTCCATATTATGGCAAGAACAGCTCAAATAACCAAAGAGAAATGACAATCTGTTACTTTAAGACATGAAGGCCTTTGGTCTGATGATTTGTTTAACATGATTCCATATGTGTTATTTCATAGTTTTCATGTCATGTCTTCATCAATGCCTAAGAAGACTTGACTGTGTTTGGTTGAGTGTAGAGTTCACAACCATTGGAACGAACACAAGGCCCCAACACTTCACAGCGTACATGCACTGTAGTGAACTCCACACTGTTGTCTTAGGGCTGCACGGATCTGCCCACTTTGTACACAACTTCTAAATCCCCCACTCTCACAGTCAGAGACCTGGGGGGAAAAACAAGCAGATAAAGTCAACTAAAACCTACTGTACATATATGTACTTTCATAACAGGAGAACAGATACCACACCCTGAGAAAGCCTGAGATAAACAATAGCAACGTGGCTATTTGGTCATTCTCGCGAAACGGTAAACAAACAAAAAAAACATCAAGTGTCATTTTTTACGAAATGTCCTCTTGAATCACTGAGATTAGCATCTGTACTTATCTATTTCATTATTATTATGTTTTTTGATCAGATATTATGCATTTTTACCCACGTTTACACAAAAAAAGTAATAAATAAATACATTTTTCTGATATTTTTTAACATTGCTCCCCTAATGAAAATACTTGCGTTAAACATAACACTGAAGAAAAAAAAATAGGTCTAAAGAAATTATACAATTATTATAAAAAATATAAATTTGAGCTCTTTAGCCATTTCTTTAATGAGAAGGCCAAGTGGGGTAAAGTTTTTTGTAAACTTCAACTTGTATACCATTTTTATGATTTATCGACAAACTACAGCAACATATTTTCTGTTTTAATCAAATAATGTTTTTCTAAATAATGTTTTAAATAAAATTACCTGAATTTAATCTGGATGCATTTCGGTAATGTGAATTTGGGGTGAAAATGTACAAAGTTCAGGCGAAAATGTCTAATGTATTTAAAATAAGACACTTTCCCCAAAACTAAACATCTTAGTCCTCAGAATGATAGTTGATTCTTGCAGATGCATCATGGTTTTGTAACTCAATTTGCTACAGACATTTTAAAACTGGATTCATAAGAATTACCCTGTTAATTAAACAGTCACTCCCCGCTCCGAAAGATTGATGCCTTTTGTATGTTAGCCAATATCTCTGCGCCATCACCTCAGTTTGCAGACACTTAAGGCGAAAGTATGATTTGGAAAGGAAAAGTGTGTAGAAAGACTTTCACTCAGAGGCTCCTGAATATAAAAAAAGTACCTTTCCATGTCAGGCTTCTGAAAGTGGATAAAGAGAGAGGGGTTTGTCAAGTTTCTGCCAGCCTTAATCTGTGTACTCAAGGATGTGGGAGGCCCTTGTTATCCAATGTTCTGTGGCTCCTCAATGTTAATTTGGGAAATCAGTTTGGCTTTCCTGCTCAACATAAACAGACTTTTCTCACACAGTTTGTTATCGAGAGATTATCTCCACCACTTATTTTCAACTGACATTCTGCCTGCTTGGTTTGCATTGACCTATAAAGCGATTACTGGAATGTGTTGGTTTGAAGCTGGTTTGTTTGTGTGAACCTTGACGCGAAATACATCGCACACTAGAGTTGGTAAATCTCAACTAACTAGGGATTAGGTGCTTTGGAAAGTGTTTGTAATACCTTGATGGATTTTATATAACATCATCCGTGCTTGGATCTGCAAAACCTAAAGACGATTAATTTCAGTATCCAGCAGTTTTTTTAAAGAGTATTTTATTAGTCACTGCTGGTCTATCCACTCTCCCACTCCATCGGTCTTCTTCAGTCTTCTATAAACATACATTTTTGGGGGGGAAATATAGTTGCCTAAACAACTTCTCCCATACGCTTTTTTCCCCTTCTGCACTTGTTTGTCAATGTTTATGCCAAGTCAACTTTTTTCAAGATACTCAGTTCACCATTTGTTTGGGTTCCCATATAATGGCACTGGCCCTGTGTTACTGCTGAATGTCAACCTCTCACTAACCCCCCCATGTCCCTTGTGTGTCTCTCTCCCTCCTCTCTCCTCAGGATGAATTCGATAAGCTCCGTCACTTCTGCTACTCACGCACTGACGCCCTCCTCCTCTGCTTCAGCGTGGTCAGCCCTGCCTCCTTCCAGAACGTCTGGGAGAAGTGGGTCCCAGAGATCCGCCGGCGCTGCCCGCTCGTGCCTATGCTGCTGGTGGGAACCCAGTGTGACCTGCGCGAGGACGTCAAGGTGCTGATCGAGCTGGCCCGCCGGCGGGAGAGGCCCGTGGCCGAGGTGGACGCCCGTACCCTGGCGGACAAAGTGGACGCCGTGGCGTACGTGGAGTGCTCGGCGCTCACCCAGAAGAACCTGAAGGAGGTGTTTGACGCGGCTATCGCCGTGGGGATGAAGCACGCCGATAGGAGGGCGCGGCGGGAGAGGAAGGTGCGCAGCACGGCCGATAAGATGAAGACACTGTCCAAGTCGTGGTGGAAGAAGTACGTCTGTGTCCAGTAGAGAGAGGAGAGGATATTGACTATGAAACTGGGACTGGAAACGTGTTCAGACAAGCCTATGTTGTTCATATGGATTGAAGGACTTCTGTCTTAGCTCCGCTCACATGACCCCACTTCGGTCAAAATTAGGGTTGCAAAATACCAGGAACTTTCAATAAATTCCCTGGTTTTCCCGAAATCCCAGTTGGAGGATTCCCGAAATCAGAAGGGAATAAGCAGGAAATCGGGAGTCTTCCAACTAGGATTTCTAGAAAACCAGGGAATTTATTAAAAGTTCAGGGAATTTTGCAACCCTAGTCAAAAGTAATGACCAAGGACCCACAGCTTAGTAGAGTGAGGGGATGGACTAGGGACTGGGGGTGAGAGACACTGATTGATGGATTGTAAAGAGACTGACAGGACTGGGCTCCAACCACTCCCTTTCTGCTTGAGCTAGTCTGAACTCTAACGTCTGAGTAGAGTGCTATCGGAGAAGATCAAGGTGTAAACCCATCAGCATGATTGTCAATATATTGGAGCAAAGAGCGAGTTGAACTCTGAGCAATAATGACTTCTATATAAACTAATGGCTGGGGAGGGGAAAAGACTGGGATCTTCATGTACTTTTATACTCCCTCACATGAATTGGCCAAATACAACAAATATAAAAAATGTAAATAAAATACTATATCCTAATGTGCGGCATGCTGTATGTATTCATCCTGTCCTTATACCTTATACATGTTCATTTCTTTTATGTTATCCACCACTCTGTAATCAAACAGCCAGCAGATCTCATTGGCAGAGCTAGACTAAAATAAACTGAGGGATTAACATGGAATTAAACTCAAACCAAATACCGCTACAATACTAATACAGCTACAATACATTCATATCTACAATCAACTACATTTTATAGACTTTAGAGATATTGATAAGAGACTTTTCCACAGATTCCATCTGGCCCTAATCGTCACTGTCAGCAGCATGACCTGGCCCCATGGTCCTCTGGTGGTGGTCATTAAGTCAGGTGGTGGAGGCTTACGCCTGGTGTGTGTGTGTGTGTGTGTGTGTGTGTTTAACCACATGACCGACTGAGGTCCCTAGCCCAGGTTGTGCATGTCGGCTTGTCTGCTTCAGTGCTACATTTAAGTGTGTGTTGATACAGCTGCTCTCCACTGTCAGCAGACCACACAGTGAGGGACTGGGCTCCCCCAGACAGAGTAGAGCGCATCATCAATACATGTTAATGGTCAGACCTTTTGGAGAGCTTTCAACAACCATCCCCCCCCTTCCCATTGATCTCCACTCAACCTACTTGAGCTGGAGAACTTTGATCGTCATGAGCTCGGCGATTTCCATCCAATAGCCACTCAACTCAACTGATGGGAGTCTAGGAGCTGCCGAGAGCGTTGTCTCACTCTGTCGGGTTGAGGAGATTAGATTGAGGAACACATGGTCATTGAGTGGTGCCCACTGTAAGTTACACTTAACCCAAATACTTTGTTGGAGTCATGCCAATGATGCCATCCAATGTCCTTTAGACTGTACAGGGTCTGATGTCTCTCTTTGTCATTTAAAACTGTAGATATTCACCCTTCCATGAGAGTCGCAAGGTTTTCACCCCACGGTTGGTCACTATATTTTTGTAATTACAGAACTGTAAGCTCAAATATTGAGTTCACCGGTACTCGTTCTCCTCTCCAGCAACCGTATGATGACAGGGTGAATTGCCGAAGATACCGATTTGTATTTGCTTCTTATTTTTCAGAAGCCTCTCTGTATGCTCTCTTTATGTATCCCTTTATTTGGGGCATCAGCCATAAAATGCACAGCCACTGATCAACCCTACAAACAAATGTATGAGAAATGGCATGTATATTTTGTATAACAATGTTTTTATAATGTGATATCTATCAGGGTAATTTTGTGTACATTTTGGTCTGTACCTGTCACAAGCTGTCCTGAAAACACCCTCAATGGTACAGAATGACAGATGCGTGTCACTTGTCTGATACTGTCCAGGACTGTTTATAAATCAACAGATCTAAATAAATGTGAAATCTTAACAAAAACATGCCGTGTATCAGTGTTTGTCAGCGTTTTAATGAGAGAAATGTTATCTTTCACCCTGTGTGGAGTATGTGAGGGATTGAATGAATCCGATCTCCCATTGAGTCTAAAAATGAATACTGGTGACACTCCGTGTGAGGTCAAAGGTAAGAACACTATGTAAATGTATACGTTGAGGGAGCATTGTGTAAGTCGTCCCCCATCACACCTTCTGTTTTGAGAATGTGCTGAGTTGTGGTGGACGATCATTGACAATCGTGTTTTAAAGGAATAACTCTGGTTCTCCTGAACAAACAAAGATCTCCAATATTATCTATGACAATCCATCAATAGATCCTATTACAACTGTTGGTAGTCATCAGTGTTTTTGGTGCTGTCTATTATAAATGGAGGAGAATTGCAAGAAGAGAAAGTCTTCCTTCACATCACCACAGTGGAGATAACGGGCTGATAATTACATCTGGTTATAATCTGTTTTAATGCCGTAATGATATCTTGAGAGTTGTGTTCGGACGGCAGTTGGGTGTGCATGCAGATTCTGGTGACGGTGTGGGTGAAACGGAGGTAGGCATTGGGCCAGTGGTTTAATTATAATGGTTACAATGTTTCCTGGGCGCTGCACTGGTAGTTTGACACAAAGCTGTTGTTTTTGTCTCTCTCAGAAGGAGCCATTGCATTGTTTCCAGCCTTTGGTAACGGTGATAAGCAGTATGGTAGAGACGAGGCAGTACTTACACTTAGCTGTAAAATCTACCTTTCTGATATATAACTAGGCTTGGGCTCCCGAGTGGAGCAGCGGTCTAAGGCACTGCATCTCAGTGCTAGAGGCGTCACTACAGACCCTGGATCGATTCCAGGCTGTATCACAACCGGCCGTGATTGGGCGGCGCACAATTTGCCCAGCATTGTCCGGGTTAGGGTTTGGCTGGGGTAAGCCGTCATTGTAAATAAGAATTTGTTCTTAACTGACTTGTGTAGTTAAAGGTAAAATTAAAATTAAAAAAGGCCTTCTCAGATAGGAATCTTGAATCCAAGTGTCGGTCACAACGAAAACAAAGAAGATTTACAGTGCAAGATGAAACACCCTTTCTATTTTCAGATTTTACTGTTGTTGACTGATGGTGTGCAACTGTCCGGTTTATAAGATCTCTGAAGTATTGTGAAAGGAGAAAACATGTTCGATGCCAACTGGAATATCTACAAGTCTGGCATCATAACAGGCAATATATACAGTGCCTTAAAGTATTCATACCTCTTGACTTATTCCACATTTTGTTGTGTTACAGCCTGAACTCCAAATGGATTAAATATATATATTTTCTCACCCATCTACACACAATACCCCATAATGACAGTGAAAACATGTTTTTAGTAATTTATGCAAAAAAATGCTGTGCATTCGGAAAGTGTTCAGACCCCTTCCCTTTTTCCAGATTTTGTTATGTTACAGCCTTATTATAAAATGTATTTTTTTTTTTTTTTATCCTCATTAATCTACATACAATACCCCATAATGACAAAACGAAAACTGTTTTTTAGACATTTTTGCAAATGTATTAAAAATAAATAACTGGAATATTATTTACATAAGTATTCAGAACCTTTGCTATGAAACTCAAAATGAGCTCAGGTGCATCCTGTTTGCATTGATCATCCTTGAGATCAATCAATCAATCAATCAAATGTATTTATAAATCCCCTCTTACATCAGCTGATGTCACAAAATGCTGTACAGAAACCCAACCTAAAACCCCCCAACAACAAGCAATGCAGGTGTAGAACCACGGTGGCTAGGAAAAACTCCCTAGAAAAGCCAGAACCTAGGAAGAAACCTAGAGAGGAACCAGGCTATGAGGGGTGGCCAGTCCTCTTCTGGCTGTGCCGGGTGGAGATTATAACAGAACACAAGATGTTCAAATGTTCATAGATGACCAGCAGGGTCAAATAATAATAATCACAGTGATTGTCGAGGGTGCAACAGGCCAGCACCTCAGGAGTAAATGTCAGTTGGCTTTTCATAGCCATCATTCAGAGTATTTCTACCACTCCTGCTGTCTCTAGAGAGTTGAAAACAGCAGGTCTGGGACAGGTAGCACGTCCAGTGAACAGGTGAGGGTTCCATAGCCGCAGGCAGAACAGTTGAAACTGGAGCAGCAGCATGGCCAGGTGGACTGGGGACAGCAAGGAGTCATCAGACCATGTAGTCCTGAGGCATGGTCATAGGGCTCAGGTCCTCAGAGAGAGAAAGAAAGAAAGAGAGAAAAAGAGAGAAAGAGAGACAGAATTAGAGAGCATACTTCACACAGGACACCGGATAAGACAGGAGAAGTACTCCAGATATAACAGACTGACCCTAGCCCCCTGACACATAAACTACTGCAGCATAAATACTGGAGGCTGAGACAGGAGAGATCGGGAGACACTGTGGCCCCGTCCGATGATACCCTCGGACAGGGCCAAACAGGCAGGATATAACCCCACCCACTTTACCAAAGCACAGCCCTCACACCACTAGAGGGATATCTTCAACCACCAACTTACCATCCTGAGACAAGGCCGAGTATAGCCCACAAAGATCTCCGCTACGGCACAACCCAAGGGGGGGCGCCAACCCAGACAGGAAGACCACGTCAGTGACTCAACCCACTCAAGTGACGCACCCCTCCTAGGGACGGCATGGAAGAGCACCAGTAAGCCAGTGACTCAGCCCCTGTAATAGGGTTAGAGGCAGAGAATTCCAGTGGAGAGAGGGAAACCGGCCAGGCAGAGACAGCAAGGGCGGTTCGTTGCTCCAGTGCCTTTCCGTTCACCTTCACACTCCTGGGCCAGACTACACCCAATCATAAGACCTACTGAAGAGATGAGTCTTCAATAAAGACTTAAAGGTTGAGACCGAGTCTGCGTCTCTCACATGGGTAGGCAGACTATTCCATATAAATGGAGCTCTATAGGAGAAAGCCCTGCCTCCAGCTGTTTGCTTAGAAATTCTAGGGACAGTAAGGAGGCCTGCATCTTGTGAACGTACCGTACATGTAGGTATGTATGGCAGGACCAAATCGGAAAGATAGGTAGGAGCAAGCCCATGTAATGCTTTGTAGGTTAGCAGTAAAACCTTGAAATCAGCCCTTGCCTTGACAGGAAGCCAGTGTAGAGAGGCTAGCACTGGAGTAATATGATCACATTTTTTGGTTCTAGTCAAGATTCTAGCAGCCGTGTTTAGCACTAACTGACGTTTATTTATGTTTCGACAACTTGATTGGAGTCCACCTGTAGTAAATTGAATTTATTGGACATGATTTGGAAAGGCACACAACTGTCTGTAAAAGGTCCCACAGTTGACAGTGAATGTCAGAGCAAAGACCAAGCCATGAGGTCGAAGGAATTGTCCGTAGAGCTCCGAGACAGGATTGTGTTGAAGCACAGATCTGTGAAAGGGTACCAGAAAAATTCTGCAGCATTGAAGGTCCCCAAGAACACAGTGGCCTCCATCATTCTTAAATGGAAGAAGTTTGGAACCATCAAGACCGCCCGGCCAAACTGTGCAATTGGGTGAGAAGGGCCTTGGTCAGGGAGGTGACCAAGAACCCGATGTTCACTCTGACAGAGCTCCAGTTCCTCTGTGGAGATGGGAAAACCTTCAAGAAGGACAACCATCTCTGCAGCACTCCACCAATCAGGTCTTTATGGTAGAGTGGCCAGACGGAAGCCACTCCTCAGTAAAAGGCACATGACAGCCCACTTGGAGTTTGCCAAAAGTCACCTAAAGGACTCTCAGACCATGAGAAACAAGATTCTTTGGCCTGAATACCAAGCGTCACGTCTGGAGGAAACCTGGCACCATCCCTATGGTGAATCATTGTGGTGGCAGCATCATGCTAAGGGGATGTTCTTCAGCGGCAGAGACTGTGAGATTGAGGGAAAGATGAACGGAGCAAAGTACAGAACGATCCTTGATGAAAACCTGCTCAGGACCTCAGACTGGATTGAAGGTTCACCCTCCAACAGGACAACGACCCTAAGCACACAGCCAAGACAACGCAGGAGTGGCTTCGGGACAAGTCTCTGAATGTCCTTGAGTGGCCCAGCCAGAACCCGGACTTGAACCCAATCGAACATCTCTGGACAAACCGGAAAATAGCTGTGCAGCAACGCTCCCCATCCAACCTGACAGAGCTTGAGAGGATCTACAGAGAAGAATGGGAGAAACTCCCAAAATACAGGTGTGCCAAGCTTGTACCACCATACCCAAGAAGACTCGAGGCTGCCAAAGGTGCTTCAACAAAGTACTAAGTAAAGGGTCTGAATACTTATGTAAATGTGATGTTACAGTTTTTAATTTTAAATAAATTAGGAAAAATGTCTAAACCTGTTTTTGCTTTGTCGTTATAGGCTATTATGTGTAGATTGATGATGGGGGGAAACAATTTAATCAATTTTAGAATAAGGCTGTAAAATTGATTGGGTCTGAATACTTTCCGAATGCACTGTAAGTATTCACACCACTGAGTCAATACTTTGTAGAAGCACCTTTGACAGCGATTACAATTGTGAGTCTGTCTGGGTAAGTCTTTCCACACCTGGATTGTGCAACATTAGCCCATTATTCTTTTAAAAATTCTTCAAGCTCTGTCAAATTGGTTGTTGATCATTGCTAGACAACCATTTTCAAGTCTTGTTATTGTTCATGTTCCCAATAAAGCTAAGGTAACTGAGCTAAACGACTATCGCCCCGTAGCACTCACTTTCGTTATGTGCTTTGAAAGACTAGTCAAGGATCATATCACCTCCACCCTACCTGACACCCTACACCCACTCCAATTTACATACACCTTAGCCAAATACATTTAAACTCAGTTTTTCACAATTCCTGACATTTAATCCCAGTAAATATTCCCTGTTTTAGGTCAGTTAGGATCACCACTTTATTTTAAGAATGTGAAATAGCAGAATAATAGGAGAGAGAATGATTTATTTCAGCTTTCATTTCTTTCATCACATTCCCAGTGGGTCAGAAGTTTATATACACTCAATTAGTATATGGTAGCATTGCCTCTAAATTGTTTAACTTGGGTCCAAACGTTTTGGGTAGCCTTCCACAAGCTTCCCACAATAAATTGGGTGAATTTAGGCCCATTCCTCCTGACAGAGCTGGTGTAACTGAGTCAGGTTTGTAGGCCTCCTTGCTCGCACACGCTTTTTCAGTTCTGCCCACACATTTTCTATAGGATTGAGGTCAGGGCTTTGTGATGGCCAATCCAATAACTTGACTTTGTTGTTCTTAAGCCATTTTGCCACAACTTTAGAAGTATGCTTGGGGTCATTGTCCATTTTGAAGACTAATTTGCGACCAAGCTTTAACTTCCTGACTGATGTTTTGAGATATTGCTTCAATATATCCACATAATTTTCCTCCTCATGATGCCATCTATTTTGTGAAGTGCACCAGTCTCTCCTGCAGCAAAGCACCCCCACAACATGATGCTGCCACCCCCGTGCGTCCCGGTTGGGATGGTGTTCTTTGGCTTGCAAGCCTCCCCCTTTTTCCTCCAAACATAACGATGGTCATTATAGCCAAACAGTTCTATTTTTGTTTCATCAGACCAGAGGACATTTCTCCAAAAAGTACGATCTTTGTCCCCATATGCAGTTGCAAACTGTATTCTGGCTTTTTTTATGGCGGTTTTGGAGCAGTGGCTTCTTCCTTGCTGAGCGGCCTTTCAGGTTATGTCGATATAGGACTCGTTTTACTGTGGATATAGTTACTTTTGTACCCATTTCCTCCAGCATATTCACAAAGTCCTTTGGTGTTGTTCTGGGATTGATTTGCACTTTTCGCACCAAAGTACGTTCATCTCTAGGAGACAGAACATGTCTCCTTCCTGAGCAGCATGACAGCTGCGTGGTTCCGTGGTGTTTATACTTGCGTACTATTGTTTATAGATGAACGTGGTACCTTCAGGCGTTTGGAAATTGCTCCCAAGGATGAACCAGACTTGTGGAGGTCTACAATTTTTTTACGAGGTCTTCGCTGATTTCTCTTGATTTTCCCATGATGTCAAGCAAAGAGGCACTGAGTTTGAAGGTAGGCCTTGAAATACATCCACAGGTACACCTCCAATTGACTCAAATGATGTCAATTAGCTTATCAGAAGCTTCTAAAGTCATAACATAATTTTCTGGAATTTCCCAAGCTGTTTAAAGGCACAGTCAACTTAGTGTATGTAAACTTCTGTCCCACTGGAATTGTGATACAGTGAATTTAAGTGAAATAATCTATCTGTAAACAATTGTTGGAAAAATTACTTGTGTCATGCACAAAGTAGATGTCCTAACCGACTTGCCAAAACTATAGTTTGTTAACAAGAAATTTGTGGAGTGGTTGAAAAACGAGTTTCAATGACTCCAACCTAAGTGTATGTAAACTTCCGACTTCAACTGTATCTTCTGGACTAAGGTCCTACACTCAAATAGTTTAATAAGCAGACTGTGGCCTAGAAGAAAGAAAAGTACAGTAAGTCACTCAGCATGTGTGGCCTTGTGGTACAGTAGTAGCCTGTGTTCTTTGAGAAATCACGTGAAGTGGATAGCCTGCCCAGTTCAAGTCTACAGCAGCTTTGCAGCACATTTAGGTTCAGAAAAGGAACCTTCAACCTTCTCCCTACTGCTTACGTGACGTTCTGGGAAACGTTTAGGTAATAGATGAACTCTGACTCCACATGAAAGAGTTGTTCCATAATCAGTTGGGATGGCTTGAAGTTGGTGAATTATTTCTCTTGCACTCCTTACATGATTATGACCAGAATTATTAGGCATGAGCCTATGGGAACAGGATTAGAGTTGAACAGGGATTTTGTCATGTACGTCGGGACTCAGGAGCCTGGGCGATCTCAGGCAGTCTCGCCCCATGTGGTCCTCTTGGTAAAGGCGTTGTCTTTGGGATTAGCATTACCCAAGGACTTGTAATGAGATGCAATGTGTCTGGGCCTAATGAGAAGCCTTGGCCGCAGGATTTCAAAGTATGTTTAAGGCCTTGGGTCTTGCGACGATTGCTCCTTTCTTGCTAGAAAGGCTTATGACATGTACATAGTGAGGGGTTCTCACAAAGTTAAATGGCCACATGACCGCGCCTTGACATATTGAGTGTGAGGTGAGGATGATGGGCCCAGACTGCTTGGTTTCTCTCATAGAGTTAAGCAGTCTTTACGTCTGTCACGTCTTCAGCAATTCTCACCGACTGTCATAAAGACAACATAAAGTCCCATAGACCATGGACACTGCCATAAAGACAAGATAATGTCCCATAGACCACGGACACTGCCATAAATACAAGATAATGTCCCATAGACCATGGACACTGCCATAAAGACAACATAAATTCCCATAAACCATGGACACTGCCATGAAGACAAGATCAATTCCCATAGACCATGGACACTGTAATAAAGACAACATAAAGTCCCATAGACCATGGACACTGTAATAAAGACAAAATAAAGTCCATAAACCATGGACACTGTAATAAAGACAACATAAAGTCCCATAGATCATGGACACTGTAGTAAAGACAACATAAAGTCCCATAGACCGTGGACACTGCCATAAAGACAAGATAAAGTCCCATAGACCATGGACACTGCCATAAAGACAAAATAAAGTCCATAAACCATGGACACTGTAATAAAGACAACATGAAGTCCCATAGACTGTGGACACTGCCATGACACTGTCATAAAGCCGACATGAAACAACATGTGCTTCTGGTCAGGTCAGCTCTGGGCTCGTTGATCGTTTGATGACCTTTTCTAGACATTCCTCTCTGTCTAGTTAGAGAGAGCTAATTGAACTCATCTCACTTTCCCAGGTCCGAGGTCAGTGGCTCGGCCTTTGAACAGCCTCTGGTTGATAGGCCATAAAAAGAGCTATCTCTGACTCTGGACCAGCTGGTCGCTGGTCTGCGTACCATGTGTCATAGTTTGTGTGCATTATTGTGTGTATGCGTTTGTATGTAAACTCAGTGTGGACCTGTTGTTGTTATTCCAGTGGTTCTTCGAATTTGAGCACGTTTGAGCACGCTCACACAAACCAGTATGCTATCATGTGAGTGCTGGTCACATGTGGCCTTTACATTGTTGTCCACCTCCTGTGAATAGGAAGAGATGTAATCCCAGTGTGTAAACTACAGTGCACCCAGCTGAAAAGGAAATTCATGCTGTGCTGTCTAAAATAGACCAGCTGACCGAAGTGGAACAATATCTCTCAGCCTTATCTTGGCTGTTATGGACAGTGGAAACTTCCCTGCATTGTGGATCTAAGTTAATGATTGTCTGCTTATCACCTGGAAGTGAGAACTCTTCCGATGTTTCGATAACTGGCCCTCGAAGTTGAGCAACAAACATGAAAGTTTAGATACAATGCTATTGTGTGTTTCACATTTCCATACGAGTCTACACTGTGTGACGTGAACAGTATGAGCCGCTTCTCAAGTTGCCTGAACTGTAGTTAGTTTCGGCCCATGGTGCCAAATTGTATCTGGGGCATGAAAAGTTCTCTCTCTCTCGCCTCATTTCTGGTAAACGAAACGGCTGGTGAAACCGGAGCCCGAGAGTAGAGGCTCTGGGGCCTAATTCAATAAGGTTGGGATTTCCAAGAGGAACTCTTTGGAGCATTTTGCTCTCCAGCATAGATCCTATTTCCTGGTCTGAATCCAACTGTACCTCTGAAGTCACAACCGGAATGTATGATTGGCTGACGGCAGCGGCCCACTTGGATGTGGTTGTCTGATTGACCTATTGGGAGGTACGTAGTTTTTGTTTTGTGTGCGCTGAGTGGGTTGGTGTGGTGACCTCACCTCACTTCAGCTATGCGATAGTTTCTCTCTCAAGTGTTTTTTTCTCTCTCTTGCTCTCTCCACTCTCTCTCCACTCTCGCTCAGTTTTTATCTTTCTCCCTCTCCCTCCTTCTCTACCTGTATCTCTACAGTAGTTTGTTTTGTTGGCGTTCCCCCTCTTTGTTTGATGGTCTTGCTCTTTGATCTCTCATATGGGACAGATAAGTTCTGTGTGTGTGTGTCTGTGTGAGCAACCCTACCTACTGACCTAATGACCCTCCCTCCCTCCCAGGCCTCAGTACTGATCCTATCCTCCATTTCCCTGGCTGTGGGTTTGGAAGAAAGCAAGCCAAACATGTAGCAACCGCCCAGCTAATCTGTCTCATGCTTCCGACAAGAGATGATCTAATAGCTGTTTGTGCCAGAAGTGCAGTTTCATTCACAAAGAAAACACAGATTGATGAAGTCAGTAAACAGAGTTGTTGGTCAGTGATAACATCACAGTTGGAAGGTCATTATTCACTCCTATGACTCATTAGGTTTTGCTTTTGCTCAGTGACCAAATAGACCGGAATCAAACAGACATACAAGTATTTCTCGTCAACCCCTACGCAGTTGTTTGTGTTCCATCTAATGGTCCGCTGTACGTGTGTGTTTACTGTGGAAACATTTTCAATAGTTGTCGGTGTCTGTGATAGATGCTCAAAAACAGTCCCTGTTTCAGATCGCTTGCTCATTCCCTGTACGTTTTCAAATACAAATTATAATCAGCGGGTGGACCGACGTTTGTTGAGAGCTGGATTTTGACACCTGTACTACTTCATTCTCCCGACCACTTTCCTTTGCCTCTGATTCAGTTACCTCTATAAGAGTTTCCCAAAATGTGACTTTGCCAGGATCAAGACCAGGACCATGTAGGGACTGTCTGTTCTCAGTCCAGTTTCTGATGTTATTAGTAACACACACATGAAGTCTGGCCTGAGGACCCATGGAGGTTTACAGCAAGCCGTTGCCAGCTGTTGGCAGTAATGGGGAGGGTTACATAAGTGTGCCCCTCTCTTCTCTTTGCAGAACGACTCCTCGCTCACACCATGTTGAGCAAAAAGAGGCTTCATCTGTCTCCGAGATAACACCCGCAGAAGCTCTTCACAGAAGCACTTCACTTCACAGTCCCGCTGAGCCCGCCGACCAGACTAACAACAGCAGGGTTGAACTTGTAGCCTTTCACAAGGATTCTCTACTCTTCCTTCTGCGGCTTCTGTCTATCCTTCTTTATGCACCCACTCTTTCTCCTCCCTCTTTCTTTTACTGACTTCATTTACTTTGCTTATTTCACTCTTTCCCTACACTCCTCACTCTCTCCACCTCTGTATCTCTTTCTTTCTCTCACTCACACTCTGTCTGTCTTGCCCTTCATACCACATTTATTTAACATGGCAAGTCAGTTAAGAACAAATTCTTATTTACAATGACGGCCTACACTGGCCAAACCCAGACGACGCTGTGCCAATTGTGCCCCGCCCTATGGGACTCCCAATCACAGCTGGTTGTTATACATTTTTTACATTTACATTTTAGTCATTTAGCAGACGCTCTTATCCAGAGCGACTTACAGTAGAGTGCATACATTTTATTACATTTTACATACTGAGACTAGGATATCCCTACCGGCCAAACCCTCCCTAACCCGGACGACGCTATGCCAATTGTGCGTCGCCCCACGGACCTCCCGGTTGCGGCCGGCTGCGACAGATACAGCCTGGATTTGAACCAGGGTGACTGTAGTGACACCTCTAGCACTGAGATGCAGTGCCTTAGCCCGCTGCGCCACTCTGGAGCCCACATCTAAATATTTGCATTCAGTTTCTCACTTTCTTTCTCTCTTTTCTCTCGTCCATCCTCCATTCACCCCCCTCAGAGTGATCTGTTCCTTAAAGTATTTTACCTGCCAATCTTCCAACAATAATAATTCTCTCTCTCTCTCTCTCTCTCTCTCTCTCTCTCTCTCTCTCTCTCTCTCTCTCTCTCTCTCTCTCTCTCTCTCTCTCTCTCTCTCTCTCTCTCTCTCTCTCTCTCTCTCTCTCTCTCTCTCTCTCTCTCTCTCTCTCTCTCTCTCTCTCTCTCTCTCTCTCTCTCTCTCTCTCTTAGCTAATAGTGTCTTTACTCTTTAGCCCCTTTTGTAACACATCCCATATGTAGTAGTCCTTCCTTCCCGGACAGTGGGCTCACACAGTGACTTTGTTTATATACTGGGGTCAATAGGAGAGGTGCCCTGGTCCTGAGTGATTGATTTCTGGGTGACCAACTTCAATCACTGAGTTAAGCCCTGCTGCATGCACTGCATGCTGGGTAACAAGCTCTCGGAGACAGACAAGGTAATTGGGTCCATGCGGCCGTCGTCAAGGCGCTCAATGCCTCTTTAAGCGGACGAGCTAATCGCTTCCACTTTTAGTGTTTAATTGCGGAAGCCATTAGTGTGTCTGCCGCCTTGCCTCGCTCCACAAAGACACAGCAGCCTTAACTAGAGCTGACCCCTGAAAGGGGGACCCCCCCCCCCCCCCCCAAATCTGAGCCCCCCCTCTCCTCACCTCTGACCCCCCAGCCCCCAGCCAGCTTTGAAACCTGGGAGAGTAGCCCTGACCCCTGACCTGATCCCTCCCACCTCCCGGGGTTAGGGATGCTCCCCCTGGTCCCCCCTTGGACAGGATGTGCCCTCTCTGGAGGCTCTGTTAGACCCCAGACACTGTCCAGGCCTGGCGTCTGTACCTGGACAACATGACAAGTCAGAGAGAGAGAGGGTTTGGTCTCAGGCTGTTTTCAGAGAGTTGTTGAGCTCTACCATGAGAATGTTGCAAACTCTCAATCCTGTAAGGTGATGAGCTGCTCATGACTTTAGTTTCGGTGAACTCTTGGCCCATTAGCCCTGTGTATCTGAGTTGCCCCTGTACTAAGAACCCTGTTTAATCTAAACAGATGTAAAAGCTCCCAGTGTGTTCTTTTTAGAGTTGCACTTTGTCCCTGCAGTCTGCTAATAATCTACTTGTTGCATTCTCTTGGTTAAAATCTATAGGGGTTAGTAGGTTATTGTCAGAATGCTGAGAACAGTACAGTACAGTCTATGCTGAACAGCCTCTTGTAAGGGTGGTTTGGTCTTTCTTTGAGAAACAGACAAGGAGATTTGACAACTCTGTGTTGCAGTCATCAACTCCACAGGTTTCCAAGAAAATGTCCCCCTTAAATTCATTTTAGATGAGGATGTGTGAATAATCACTTCCAAACTTCAACTGAATGTTTGAGTTAAATCTTAAAGTAGTTTAGACACTGACATTTGTCATGTCCCTTACACATGAATAAACTATTGTCCAGCGTTTCCGTCAGCCCATTCTCTCCCTTTTCTTTTCACTTATTTATTCACTCCCTGTCGTTCCTTTTCCATGTCTTCTCTTCATCCTCCTCTCCAGTTCCACCCACCCCTTAACCCCCCCCCCCCCCCCCTCCCCCTCGACTTTTCTTTGTGAACGCGTCATTGCCACCAAAGTATGTAAGAACAAACTCCCTTTGTCATTCCACTGGCCAATGTAAATCCATATCATCCGTTCACTTTTCGTCCTTCTCTTGTTTGGCCGATGCTTTCCCAGAATGGCCCATTGAAAAGCAGGTTCCTCCTCTCTCTTTCTTTCTCTCTCTATTGTAGAAAAAAAAGGTTTTGATGCCTTTGATTGAGGTGTTTTTGTCTGGTGTCTTTTCTTTTGCCTGTTTTTTTTTTTTTTCATTTGCTCCCGTTGTGGGACTGATAAAGCACCAGGGCCTGTGGAGTTGTTGTTTGTGAGGTTTGGGGTCATGATGATGTCTATGTGTGTCAGTTCCTTTTATGACCATAAGTCACACGAAGAAGAAGGGCAAGCAGGTCCACCTTTTCACCCAATTGAAAGCAGTAAGTAAGTGTTTTAGTGTGTTTCAAAGGTGTTTTCTGCACTTTGGGATGGATTGGGCCTCTCTTAGTGAGCCATTGTCGAATGTTGATCCCCTAAGAGGATTACCATGGGGATAGTTTTCCGTAAAGCATTAAAGAATGGCCAGTGAGCCGTAGACCAAGGGCATGGTTACCCCGAATCAGGTCAGAACAGGGGTCAGGGTAGGATGAGACAGAGAGGCAGGGCGAGAAAGGGAGTGAGACACAGAGAGACAGAGAGGGAGTTAGCGAAGGATTGAGTGATATAACGATGAGCTGGGAAAGATAGATAGGCAGGGGAGAGATGGAGTAGAAGACTGTGAGGGCCCTTAAAAAAAAACACATGATTTCCCATATGAAAATCACATGTAGTTTCATGTTGTCACGACGCATTACACGTTGTCACGTGATAACATTAACTTCACCTAAGATCACATGTGATATTGGAACAAATTACATGAGATGACATGAAATTCATGTGGTTTTTACATAAGGGGGAGTAAGATGGAAACAATGAGGGTTTTATTTTGATTTATTTTATTTCACCTTTATTTAACCAGGTAGGCCAGTTGAGAACAAGATCTCATTTGCAACTGCGACCTGGCAAAGATAAAGCAAAGCAGTGCGACAAAAACAACAACACAGAGATACACATAAACAAACGTACAGTCAATAACACAATGAACAGTGTGTGCAAATGTAGAAGAGTAGGGAGGTAAGGCAATAAATAGGACATAGAGGCAAAATAATTACAATTTAGCATTAACACTGGAGTGATAGATGTGCATATGATGATGTTGATACTGGGGTGCAAAAGAGCAAGAAGATAAAGAACAATATGGGGATGAGGTAGTTGGGTGTGCTATTTAAAGATTGGCTGTGTACAGGTACATTGATCGGTAAGCTGCTCTAACAGCTGATGCTTAAAGTTAGTGAGGGAGATATAAGTCTCCAGCTTCAGTGATTTTTGCAATTCGTTCCAGTCATTGGCAGCAGAGAACTGGAAGGAAAGGCAGCCAAAGATGAGTTGGCTTTGGGGATAACCAGTGAAATATACCTGCTGGAGCGCGTGCTACGGGTGGGTGTTGCTATGGTGACCAGTGAACTGAGATAAGGCGGGGCTTTACCTAGCAAAGACTTATAGATGACCTGGAGTCAGTGGGTTTAACGATGAATATGTAGCGAGGGCCAGCCAACGAGAGCATACATGTCGCAGTGGTGGGTAGTATATGGGGCTTTGGTGACTAAACAGATGGCACTGTGATAGACTACATCCAGTTTGCTGAGAAGAGTGTTGGAGGCTATTTTGTAAATGACATCACCGAAGTCAAGGATCGGTAGGATAGTCAGTTTTACTAGGCTACGTTTGGCAGCATGAGTGAAGGAGGCTTTGTTGCAAAATAGGAAGCCGATTCTAGATTTAATTTTGGATTGGAGATGCTTAATGTGAGTCTGGAAGGAGAGTTTACAGTCTAACCAGACACCTAGGTATTTGTAGTTGTCCACATATTCTAAGTCAGAACCGTCCAGAGTAGTGATGCTAGTCGGGCGGGCGGGTGCGGGCAGCAATCGTTTGAAGAGCATGCATTTAGTTTTACTAGCATTTAAAAGCAGTTGGAGGCCACAGAAGGAGTGTTGTATGGCATTGAAGCTCGTTTGGAGGTTAGTTAACACAGTGTGCAAAGAAGGGCCAGAAGTATACAGAATGGTGTCATCTGCGTAGAGGTGGATCAGAGAATAACCAGCAGCAAGAGCGACATCATTGATATATACAGAGAAAAGAGTCGGCCCAAAAATTGAACCCTGTGGCACCCCCATAGAGACTGCCAGAGGTCTGGACAACAGGCCCTCCGATTTGACACACTGTACTCTATCTGAGAAGTATTTGGTAAACCAGGCGAGACAGTCATTTGAGAAGCCAAGGCTATTGAGTCTGTCGATAAGAATGCAGTGATTGACAGAGTCGAAAGCCTTGGCCAGGTCGATGAAGACGGCTGCAGAGTACTGTCTTTTATCCATGGCGGTTATGATATCGTTAAGGACCTTGAGCGTGGCTGAGGTGCACCCGTGACCAGCTCGGAAACCAGATTGCATAGTGGAGAAGGTACGGTGGGATTCGAAATGGTCGGTGATCTGTTTGTTAACTTGGCTTTTTAGAAAGACAGGGCAGGATGGATATAGGTCTATAACACTTTGGGTCTAGAGTGTCTCCCGCTTTGAAGAGGGGGATGACCGTGGCAGCTTTCCAATCTTTGGGGATCTCAGACGATACAAAAGAGAAGTTGAACAGGCTAGTAAAAGGGGTTGCAACAATTTCGGTGGATCATTTTAGAAGGAGAGGGTCCAGATTGTCTAGCCCAGCTGATTTGTAGGGATCCAGATTTTTCAGCTCTTTCAGAACATCAGCTATCTGGGTGAAGGATTTGGATTTGGGTGAAGGAGAAGCGGTGGGGGGGGGGGGCTTGGGTAAGTTGCTGCAGGGGGTACAGAGTTGTTGGCCGGGGTAGGGGTAGCCAGGTGGAAAGCATGGCCAACTGTAGAAAAATGCTTATTGAAATGATCGATTATCATAGATTTATCGGTGGTGACAGTGTTTCCTAGCCTCAGTGCAGTGGGCAGGTTGGAGGAGGTGCTCTTATTCTCCATGGACTTTAGTGTCCAAAAAGGTTTTGGAATTAGTGCAACAGGATGTTAATTTCTGTTTGAAAAAGCTAGCCTTTGTTTTCCTAACTGACTGTGTATATTGGTTCCTGACTTCCCTGAAAAGTTGCATATCGCGGGGGCTATTCGATGCTAATGCAGAACGCCACAGGATGTTTTTGTGCTGGTCGAGGGCAGTCAAGTCTGGGGTGAACCAAGGGCTATATCTGTTCTTAGTTCTACATTTTTTGAATGGGGTATGCTTATTTAAGATGGTGAGGAAACACTTTTATAGAGCAACCAGTCATCCTCTACTGATGGGATGAGGTCTATATCCTTCCAGGGTACCCGGGCCAGGTTGATTATAAAGGCCTGCTCGCCTTTATAAAGTGTTTTAGGGAGCGTTTGACAGTGATGAGTGGAGGTCATTTGACCACGGACGCAGGCAATGAGTCAGTGATCGCTGAGATCCTGGTTGAAGACAGCAGAGGTGTATTTAGAGGGCAAGTTGGTCAGGATGATATCTAAGAGGGTGCCCATGGTTACAGATTTAGGGTTGTACCTGGTAGGTTCCTTGATAATTTGAGGGCGTCTAGCTTAGATTGTAGGACGGCCGGGGTGTTAAGCATATCCCAGTTTAGGTCACCTAACAGTACGAACTCTGAAGATAGTTGGGGCAATCAATTGACATATGGTGTCCAGGGCACAGCTGGGGGCTGAGGGGGTCTATAGAAGCGGCAACGGTGAGAGAGTTGTTTCTGGAAAGGTGGATTTTTAAAAGTAGAAGCTTGAATTGTTTGGGCATAGACCTGGATAGTATGACAGAACTCTGCAGGCTATCTCTGCAGTTGATTTCAACTCCGACCCCTTTGTCAGTTCTATCTTGTCGGAAAGTTTGTAGCTGGGGATGGAAATGTCTGGATTTTTTGTGACCTTCCTAAACCAGGAAGGTTTAGGAAGGTTAGGACATCAGGGTTGGCGGAGTGTGCTAAAGCGGTGAATAAAACAAACTTAGGGATGAGGCTTCTGATGTTAACATGCATGAAACCAAGGCTTTTACGGTTACAGAAGTCAACAAATGAGAGCGCCTGGTGAATGGGAGTGGTGCTGGGGGCTGCAGGGTTAACCTCTACATCACCAGAGGAACAGAGGAGGAGTAGGATAACGGTACGGCTAAAGGCTATAAGAGCTGGTCGTCTAGTGCGTTCGGAACAGAGAGTAAAAGGAGCAGATTTCTGGGCGTGGAAGAAAATATTTAAATCAAATCAAAGTTTATTTGTCACGTGCGCTGAATACAACCTTACAGTGAAATGCTTACAGGCTCTAACCAATAGTGCAAAAAGGTATTATGTGAACAATAGGTGAAATAATTGAAATAAATAATAAAGAAATAAAACAACAGTAAAAAGACAGGCTATATACAGTAGCGAGGCTATAAAAGTAGCGAGGCTACATACAGACACCGGTTAGCCAGGCTGATTGAGGTAGTATGTACATGTAGATATGGTTAAAGTGACTATGCATATATGATGAACAGAGAGTAGCAGTAGCGTAAAAGAGGGGGTGGCAGGTGAGACACAATGCAGATAGCCCGGTTAGCCAATGTGTGGGAGCACTGGTTGGTCGGCCCATTTGAGGTAGTATGTACATGAATGTATAGTTAAAGTGACTATGCATATATGATAAACAGAGAGTAGCAGCAGCGTAAAAATAGGGGTTGGGGGGGCACACAATAGTCCGGGTCGCCATTTGATTACCTGTTCAGGAGTCTTATGGCTTGGGGGTAAAAACTGTTGAGAAGCCTTTTTGTCCTAGACTTGGCACTCCGATACCACTTGCCATGCGGTAGTAGAGAGAACAGTCTATGACTGGGGTGGCTGGGGTCTTTGACAATTTTTAGGGCCTTCCTCTGACACCGCCTGGTGTAGAGGTCCTGGATGGCAGGCAGCTTAGCCCCAGTGATGTACTGGGACGTACGCACTACCCTTTGTAGTGCCTTGCGGTCAGAGGGCGAGCAATTGCCGTACCAGGCAGTGATGCAACCAGTCAGGATGCTCTCGATGTTGCAGCTGTAGAACCTTTGGAGGATCTCAGGACCCTTGCCAAATCTTTTTGTTTCCTGAGGGGGAATAGGCTTGTCGTGCCCTCATCACGACTGTCTTGGTGTGTTTGGACCATTCTAGTTTGTTGTTGATGTGGACACCAAGGAACTTGAAGCTCTCAACCTGCTCCACTACAGCCCCGTCGATGAGAATGGGGGCGTGCTCTGTCCTCCTTTTCCTGTAGTCCACAATAATCTCCTTAGTCTTTTTCACGTTGAGGTTGTTATTCTGGCACCACCCGGCCAGGTCTCTGACTTCCTCCCTACAGGCTGTCTCGTCGTTGTCGGTGATCAGGCCTACCACTGTTGTGTTGTCTGCAAACTTAACCTTTCTGGCGCAGGCGTTCCGCTAGCGACCCACCTCGACAACATCTGGTGAAATTGCAGAGCGCGAAATTCAAATTACAGAAAAATAAATATTTAACATTCATGAAAATACAAGTGTCATACATCAAAATAAAGCTTAACTTCTTGTTAATCCAGCCGCTGTGTCAGATTTTAAAAGGCTTTACGGCGAAAGCACTCCATGTGATTATCTGAGGACAGCGCCCCGTATACAAAGCATTAAAAGCATTTTTCAACCAGGCAGGTGGGCCATGTCAGTTCTGTTATACTCACAGACATTATTTTAACAGTTTTAGAAACGTTAGAGTGTTTCCTATCCAAATCTACCAATTATATGCATATCCTAGCTTCTGGGCCTGAGTAACAGGCAGTTTACTTTGGGCACACTTTTCATCCGGACGTCAAAATACTGCCCCCTAGCCCAAAGAGGTTAATGATGGTGTTGGAGTCATGCCTGGCCATGCAGTCGTGGGTGAACAGGGAGTACAGGAGGGGACTGAGCACACACTCCTGGGGAGCTCCAGTGTTGAGGAGCAGCGTGGCAGATGTGTTGCTACCGACCCTCACCACCTGGGGGCGGCCCGTCAGGAAGTCTAGGATCCAGTTGCCGAGGGAGGTGTTTAGTCCCAGGATCCTTAGCTTAGTGATGAGCTTTGAAGGTACTATGGTGTTGAACGCTGAGCTGTAGTCAATGAATAGCATTCTCACATAAGTGTTCCTTTTGTCCAGTTGGGAAAGGGCAGTGTGGAGTGCAATAGAGATTGAATCATCTGTGGATCTGTTTGGGCAGTATGCAAATAGGAGTGGGTCTAGGGTTTCTGGGATAATGGTGTTGATGTGAGCCATTACCAATCTTTCAAAGCACTTTGTGGCTACGGACGTGAGTGCTACAGGTCTGTAGTCATTTAGGCAGGTTGCCTTTGTGTTCTTGGGCACAGGGACTATGGTGGTCTGCTTGAAACATGTTGGTATTACAGACTTAATCAGGGACATGTTGAAAATGTCAGTGAAGACACCTGCCAGTTGGTCAGCACATGCCCGGAGCACACGTCCTGGTCATCCGTCTGGCCCCACAGCCTTGTGTATGTTGACCTGTTGAAAGGTCTTACTCACGTCGGCTACGGAGAGAGTGATCACACAGTCGTCCGGAACAGCTGATGCTCTCATGCATGCCTCAGTGTTGCTTGCCTCGAAGCGAGCATAGAAGTGATTTAGCTCGTCTGGTAGGCTCGTGTCATTGGGCAGCTCACGGCTGTGCTTCCCTTTGTAGCCTGTAATAGTTTGCAAGCCCTGCCGCATAAGACGAGCTTCGGAGCCGGTGTAGTATGATTCAATCTTAGCCCTGTATTGACGCTTTGCCTGTTTGATGGTTCGTCGCAGGGCATAGCAGGATTTATTGTACGCTTCTGGGTTAGAGTGCAGCACCTTGAAAGTGGCAGCTACCCTTTAGCTCAGTGCGAATGTTTCCTGTAATCCATGGCTTCTGGTTGAGGTATGTACGTACAGTCACTGTGGGGACGACGTCCTCGATGCACTTATTGATAAAGCCAGTGACGGATGTGGTGTACTCCTCAATGCCATCAGAAGAATCCCGGAACATGTTTCAGTCTGTGATAGCAAACAGTCCTGTAGTTTAGCATCTGCTTCATTTGACCACTTTTTTATAGACCGAGTCACTGGTGCTTCCTGCTTTCAAGGAATAATGTACAGACAAGGGTATGGTAGGATGTGAGTACAGTGGAGGTAAACCTAGGTATTGAGTGACGATGAGAGAGGTTTTGTCTCTAGAGGCACCAGTTAAGCCAGGTGAGGTCACCGCATGTGTGGGGGGTGGGACAAAAGGGCTATCTAAGCAATATTGGGCATGGCTAGGGGCTCTACAGTGAAATAAGACAATAATCACTAACCAAAACAGCAATAGACAAGGCATATTGACATTAGGGAGAGGCATGTGTAGCCGAGTGATCATAGGGTCCAATGAGTAGCAATAGGTGAGTCAGGGAGCCGATTCAGTAGTCGCTACTACGCTAGGCGAGCTGGAGACACAGCGATTCAGACAGCTAGCGGGCCGGGGCTAGCAGATGGGCATCCGGCGACGTCGCAACGGAAGAGCCTGTTGAAAGCACCTCGGACAATTACGCCGGCAGACCAGTCGTGATGGATCGGCGGGGCTCCGTGTTGGCAGTAAAGGGTCCAGGCAAATTGACAAAAGAGGTATTGTAGCCCAAGAATTTGCTGGTGGACCTCTTCGTCTAGCCGGGAGATGAACCTAGCTCAAGGCTAACTGGTGCTTGCTTCGGGACAGAGACGTTAACCAGGAGTAGCCACTCGGATAGCAGCTAGCTAGCTGCGATGATCCGGTGTAAAAGGTTCAGAGCTTGCGGTAGGAATCCAGAGATGTGGTAGAGAAAAAGCAGTCCAATACGCTCTGGGTTGATATTGCGCTGTGCAGACTGGCAGATATTGACCGAGCTGAGGCTGGCTGATGTCCGAGTTAACGGTGAAAACCGCTAGCAGTGGCTAACTGACTACTAGCTAGTAGCTAGTTAGCTGGCTAGCTCCTGATGGGGGTTCTGGTTCTAAAGTATAAAAATAGCAGATCCGTACCACATTGGGTGAGGCGGGTTTCAGGAGAGTATATTCAGTCCATAGATGGAAAAAAACAAAGGAAAACTATATTTACACGGGACACGGCGGGACAAGACAAAACACACATCTTGGAACAACCTGTGAGAATTAACAGGGAAAGTTTGAACAGAGAAAGGAGAGGAGAAGGATTTATTCCATTATGTTTCATTCAAACATGACCAAAAGCAAATATTTAGATTGTTATATCATTGGAGAATCTTTATAGGAGTTACCAATAAAGTTTATAGAAAAGCTCATAAAGAGGTTACATAGGAAGAGGGAAGAAGGTGAAATTGTGCATATATAGAGAAAGAGAAAGAGAGGGAGAGAGAGAGAGAGGGAGAGAGAGAGAGAGAGAGAGAGAGAGAGAGAGAGAGAGAGAGAGAGAGAGAGAGAGAGAGAAAGAGATGGACAGAGTCGGGAGAGAGATTGAAGGCTTCCACTCCCCAGCCCCCTAATTACTCTCATTAGCATCTGACTTCCTGGTGTACGCATGCAGGCCACCGTGACCTTGGCCTTTGAAATGTAGACCTGCGCCGTCTCGCCTGAGGAGGGGAGGGAGGAACTGGGGGAACAACTGGGCTCTCTGTTAAACCAAGCTGTGGACGTCTGAGACAGTGTGCGTGCCTGCATAGGTGCGTACGTGTGTGTAGGGGTCGGTGTGTGCGCGCTTGTTCGTGAGTGTGAGTGGGTTCATGGTGACCCCTCTGACATAAATCTGATACACTGACACAGACTCTATTTTCATGCCCGCTAGATAATTATCTGATGGTCCGAGACAACGATTAGACATCTTGGAGCAACAGTCTGTGTCCTTTACTATGATACCTATAACTCATTCATGCTTCTACATCTGCATTGCTTGCTGTTTGGGGTTTTTATCCTCGGTTTCTGTACAGCAGTTTGTGACATCTGCTGAGGTGAAAAGGGGTTTATAAATACATTTGAGTGATTGATTCTATTCTATTTGTTCGCCGGACTCTAAGGTACACTGGGTTCATACGGCATGAAGTTGGAGGATCATGTCTGGCTTCATAAACATGAAAGGGAAGAAGAGCAGCTGAGAGAGAAATTGGTCCCCTTTGCCCTGTGCTGAGACGACCAGAGACATCCAGAGACATCCATGATGCTTTCCTTGTGTTTCAGCCCAGCACAAACATGGTCTCAGCACCGGAGGTTCCCCATAGTACACAACATCCATCTCTCTCTCTCTTTCTGTCACTCTCTGTCTTTCTCTCTCTGTCTCGCTCTCTCTCTCTCCTGGGAAAACAATGATCCAGTGTCCTCACTGACCTGTAGATCCACAGCAGTTATCCTGCTGGTTATGGGGAATCTCTACCGTTTCACTATTTTACACTCTCATCCCTCTATCTCTCCCTTTCATTTGGGCCTACTCTGGTTCTCTCCATCCATCCAGGCAGCATTGACAGTGTGTTTACTCAGTGACTAAATTCACCAGCTGGTCCTAACATCACTCAGGGCCTATAGATAGCCTGCCTCCTTTTAACTAGCAGTGCGATCTCCATTCCCAAAACAGCTGATCTAACAATACACACACACACACACACGAGAGCACACACACACACGAGAGCACACACACACACGAGAGCACACACACGAGAGCACACACACACACACACACACACACACACACACACACACACACACACACACACACACACACACACACACACACACGATCGCACACACACACACACACACACACACACACACACACACACACACACACACACACACACACACACACACACACACACACACAAGTAAGCCTACTCCTTGGGGCTAAATCCACATGGTGTTCTTCCACCTACAGTGCATTCGCAAAGTATTCAGACCCGTTTACTTTTTCCACATCTTCTTACGTTACAGCCTTATTCTAAAATGGAATTTAAAAAAAGTCCTTATCAATCTACACACAATAGCCCATAATGACCAAGTGAAAACAGGTTTATCGAAATTTAAAAAAAAACAGAAATACTTTATTTACATAAGTATTCAGACCCTTTGCTATGAGACTAGAAATTGAGCTCAAGTGCATCCTGTTTCCATTGATCATCCTTGAGGTGTTTCTACAACTTGATTGGAGTCCACCTGTGGTATTTTTACTGTGGCATTTTTACTAGGACTAAATGTCAGAAATTGTGAAAAACTGAGTTTAAATGTATTTTGCTGAGGTGAATGTAAACTTCTGACTGTATATGCAACAACCTGCATATACAGACACACACACACGCAATGTTCAGACACACGCACACACACACACACACACACACACACACACACACACACACACACACACACACACACACACACACACACACACACACACACACACACACACACACACACACACAGTGTATACAGTACACGGACTCCAATAAAACACACACCCTCGACATGTCAGGACAGTAAAACCGGTTTTATATTGGCTACCATGTCAACCCTTTGCTGTTTTAATGCTATATGTGTTGATTTTGATTGACTGTGTGATTGAGCTGCGTGTTTTGGGATGGAAAGTCAGCAATACTGTGCACTAATCGTACTGCATACTATTTCCAATGTACTGGTTAGTAAAAACTAATTCAGTAAGCAACAAATATCATCATTATATCAGCAATTGCGATGATTCCCGCCGTTGTTTCATTTGGGTACAGCGGGTCCCCTTGTCTCATTATCAGCTGATTATCAGCTGTTGTCAGACACACCTGGCTCCGGAAAGGCAATTTTATTCCTGAAAAGTGTGCAGCGAATTCTACTAGATGAAAATCTGAAATAAGTCAAACATCCTGGCTTTAAAAGCATACTCGATTTTTTGAAATTTCGCATACCTAAAATGCCTACTGTTTAGAACACAAGTATGGGTATTTGGACTCGGCCACAGACACACCCAGATGGCTTTACACTGAGTGTACAAAACATGCTCTTTCCATGACATGACTGACCAGGTGAATCCAGGTGAAAGCTATGGTCCCTTATTGATGTCTCTTGTTAAATCCACTTCCATCCGTGTGTAGATGAAGAGGAGACAGGTTAAGGAAGGATTTTTAAGCCTTGAGACAATTGAGACATGGATTGTATATGTGTGCCATTCAGAGGGTGAATGGGCAACCCAAAGACTGAAGTGCCTTTGAACAGGGCATGGTAGTAGGTGCCAGGCGCACCGGATTGAGCATTTCAAGAACTGCGACACTGCTGGGTTTTTCACGCTCAACAGTTTCCCATGTGCATCCATAATGGTCTACCACCCAAAGGACATCCAGTCAACTTGACACAACTATAGGAAGCATTGGAGTCAACACGGGCCAGCATCCCTGTGGAACGCTTTCGACACATTGTAGAGTCCATGCCCCAACGAATTGTGAGGCTGTTCTGAGGGCAAAAGGTGGTGCAACTCAATATTAGGAAGAGGTTCCTAATGTTTTGTACACTCAGTGTATATTAAAGCTAGAATCCATATTTGGTGAAACTGACACGACTCTTTGGGATATTACTAAAACAAAGTTACTTCAAACAACGAACACAGTTTTCCCCCCTGGAGCAGCAGAGAATGCACTGCGGAAACAATGTACCGCGCTGTCGAACCCTCCTCGCCAACGGAGGCGCTGTTTCACCAAATACAGATTCTAGTTAGAAACACGTTCACTCAGTGTGTGTGGAGTGACGAGGTCAAGTGACGTGACCAACGCTCCAGTGACCAGAGGGCAGGTCTGCTGTGTGTGGTGTGTGTGTGTGTTTTGCATGCATGCCCGTGTGTTTCTTTGTGTGCATGCACGTGCGTGATGTTTGTGGACTTGTTTTGCTGCTGTTGTTTTATCCGTCTCTCTGTTGTTCGTCTGTGTGTCTGTAGGCTAGTATGAATAGGACGGGTGAGGTTGTTCGGGTGGGTGGTGTCTTGGGGTGGGCTATGTAACTAGCTACAGAGTGGAGGGGATGAGGCGGGCGGGGCGAGGGATGGGGTTGGATGTACAGTGTGTCTCCATGCTGCGACATGTCGGCTGGAGCAAGCAAGGCCCCTTGTTCATCTGCATCCATGATTCCTAGCATCAATGGAGCTCTTTCAGAGACAGAAGCACACTGTGTACCATTCGTCAACCTACTGCCCGCTCCCTTCCACTGACCTCTCCCTTCTCACTGCCCCACTCAGTTTGCCTCTTAAGTGCACTGTCCGTACCGATGCCCGATGCATCCACCCACTGCACTCCCCCCACCCCCACAAACCCCCACAAAAAAACGGAAAAACATATCGTCAGACAAATATTAAATTCAAATATTCCATACGTACATATGTCCACTTCACTACACATACAAACACATATCGTTTATAGCAAAACCCCTGCATTTGCTTTATTTATTAAGTAGATGGCTCTGGTATATAGCCCACTACATGCATTCAACGTTTAAAACACATCATGCCCTAACAGGTATAATGAGAGCCCTCTCAGCTGCTCCTCACACACACACACACACACACACACACACACACACACACACACACACACACACACACACACACACACACACACACACACACACACAGTCCGAGAGCAGAAATACACACTCATATTGTTTATAAATATAGAAAGATAAACAAACTAGACACCCCCAGAGATGGCGACAGACACACCCACTGTATCCTAATTTGAAACACTCACTCTCTTTCTCCCTCTGTCTCAAACACATTTGTATGCATTACACTGTGAGTCTGGTTGTCAGTTCTGGGTGGAAATAACCCCCCAGGGGAGATGGAAAGTGGGATGTGCCTTTCAGGTTGACTTCTCAGGTGAACTCTGTTAGTGTGTCTCCAACACAAAGGCAGGACTTTTTCAGGAGCCTGTTTGTAGAAGGAGGCCTGCATGCAACGCCATGTTGACAGTGTCATCACTCAGCCATCTGCTTGGATGGAGTCCAAATGGCCACTTAAACCATCCTGGCTCTCTGCTGGTCAGTGTAGGGAGGTTTCTGTGTAGGGAGGTCTCTGTGTAGGTAGGTCTCTGTGTAGTGAGGTCTTTGTGTGGACGTCTGTGGGGAGGTGAGGGGGGGTCTGCTGTTGAGGCAGTGGGGAACGTGTCATGAACCTCAGGCTTGGTTATAACAAACGAAAATGACTGCTGTGCATAGGAGATATTCAGTAATGCAGTGTTGGAAGCACTATCTGTCAAAAAAAAAAATTGACAGATAGTGCTTTAACCAGGCTGGCTGGGTGTTTGTCTGTGTGGAAACGGAGAGGATGCAGTTAAGAGCGTTGGGCCTGTAACTGAAAGGAAACTTCTGGCGCCGATAGTTCCTAGGAAACTATGCAGTATTATATATTTTTTGTGTTATTTCTTACATTGTTACCCCAGGTAATCTTAGGTTTTATTACATACAGTCGGGAGGAACTATTGGATATAAGAGCAACGTCAACTCACCAACATTACGACCAGGAATACGACTTTCCCGAAGCGGATCCTCTGTTTTGCCCACCACCCAGGACAATGGATCGGATCCCAGCCGGCGACCCAAAACAACGACACCTTAGAAGGGGCAGACGGAGCGGTCTTCTGGTCAGGCTCCGGAGACGGGCACATCGCGCACCGCTCCCGAGCATACTACTCGACAATGTCCAGTCTCTTGACAACAAGGTAGACGAAATCCGTGCAAGGGTAGCCTTCCAGAGAGACATCAGAGACTGTAACGTTCTTTGTTTCACGGAAACATGGCTCACTCGAGACAAGCTATCGGAGTCGGTACAGCCAGCTGGTTTCTTCACGCATCGCGCAGACAGAAACAAGCATCTTTCTGGTAGGAAGAAGGGTGGGGGTGTATGCCTTATGATTAACGAGACGTGGTGTGATCATAACAACATACAGGAACTCAAGTCTTTCTGTTCACCTGACTTAGAATTCCTCACAATCAAATGTCGACCGCATTATCTACCTAGAGAATTCTCTTCGATTATAATCACAGCCGCATTGATCCCCCCCAAACAAACTCATTGATGGCCCTGAACGAACTTCATTTGACTCTATGTAAACTGGAAACCACATATCCTGAGGCTGCATTCCTTGTAGCTGGGGATTTTTACAAGGCTAATCTGAAAACAAGGCTCCCTAAATTCTATCAGCATATCGAGTGGCAAAACCCTAGACCATTGTTATTCTAACTTCTGCGACGCATTTAAGGCCCTCCCCGCCCTCCTTTCCATTTTGTTGCTTCCAGCCTATAAACAGAAACTAAAACGGGAAGCTCCCGCGCTCAGGTCTGTTCAACGCTGGTCCGACCAATCGGATTCCACGCTTCAAGATTGCTTCGATCACGTGGACTGGGATATGTTCTGCATTGCGGCAAACAACAACATTGATGAATATGCTGATTCGGTGAGCGAGTTTATTAGCAAGTGCATCGGCGATGTCGTACCCACAGCGTCTATTAAAACATTCCCAAACCAGAAACCGTGGATTGATGGAAGCATTCGCGCAAAACTGAAAGCGCGAACCACTGCTTTTAATCAGGGCAAGGTGACCGGAAACATGACCGAATACAAACAGTGTAGCTATTCCCTCCGCAAGGCAATCAAACAAGCTAAGCGTCAGTATAGAGACAAAGTAGAGTCGCATTTCAACGGCTCAGACACGAGCGGTATGTGGCAGGGTCTACAGTCAATCACGGACTATAAAAGGAAAACCAGCCCCGTCGCGGACCAGGATGTCTTGCTCCCAGACAGACTAAACTACTTCTTTGCTCTCTTTGAGGACAACACAGTGCCACTGACAAGGCCCGCTACCAAAACCTGCGGGCTCTCCTTCACTGCAGCCGACATGAGCAAAACATTTAAACGTGTTAACCCTTGCAAGGCTGCAGGCCCAGACTGCATCCCCAGCCGCGTCCTCAGAGCATGCGCAGACCAGCTGGCTGGTGTGTTTACGGACATATTCAATCAATCCTTATCCCAGTCTGCTGTCCCCACATGCTTCAAGAGGGCCACCATTGTTCCTGTTCCCAAGAAAGCTAAGGTAACTGAGCTAAATGACTTCCGCTGGGCCGCCTCCAGGTGGTGAGGGTGAGTAACAACATTTCCACCCCACTGATCCTCAACACTGGGGCCCCACAAGGGTGCGTTCTCAGCCCTCTCCTGTACTCCCTACAGGGAGGAGGTGAGGGCCCTCGGAGTGTGGTGTCAGGAAAATAACCTCACACTCAACGTCAACAAAACAAAGGAGATGATCGTGGACTTCTGGAAACAGCAGAGGGAGCACCCCCCTATCCACATCGACGGGACAGTAGTGGAGAGGGTAGAAAGTTTTAAGTTCCTCGGTGTACACATCACGGACAAACTGAAATGGTCCAACCACACAGACAGCGTGGTGAAGAAGGCGCAGCAGCGCCTCTTCAACCTCAGGAGGCTGAAGAAATTTGGCTTGTCACCAAAAACACTCACAAACTTTTACAGATGCACAATCGAGAGCATCCTGTCGGGCTGTATCACCGCCTGGTACGGCAACTGCTCCGCCCACAACCGTAAGGCTCTCCAGAGGGTAATGAGGTCTGCACAATGCATCACCGGGGGCACCTACCTGCCCTCCAGGACACCTACACCACCCGATGTCACAGGAAGGCCAAAAAGATCATCAAGGACAACAACCACCCGAGCCACTGCCTGTTCACCCCGCTATCATCCAGAAGGCGAGGTCAGTACAGGTGCATCAAAGCAGGGACCGAGAGACTGAAAAACAGCTTCTATCTCAAGGCCATCAGACTGTTTAACAGCCATCACTAACATTGAGTGGCTGCCGCCAACATACTGACTCAACTCCAGCCACAGGAAAAATTGATGTAATAAATGTATCACTAGCCACTTTAAACAATGCCACTTCATATAATGTTTACATACCCTACATTACTCATCTCATATGTATATACTGTACTCTATACCATCCACTGCATCTTGCCTATGCCGTTCTATACCATCACTTATTCATACATTTTTTTATTATTCATTCCTTCATTCCTTTACACTTGTGTGTATAAGGTAATTGTTGTGAAATTGTTAGGTTAGATTACTCGTTGGATATTACTGCATTGTCGGAACTAGAAGCACAAGCATTTCGCTACACTCACATTAACATCTGCTAATCATGTGTATGTGACAAATTTGATTTGATTTGATTTCCTGGTTCAAATCCCAGAGCCGACTAAATGAAAATTCTGTTGATGTTTCCTTGAGCAAGGCACTTAACCCATATTTCTCCTGTAAGTCACTCTGGATAAGAGCTTCTGCTAAATGACTTCTTTTCTAAAAAATGACTGGTTGATTGATAGGCACCGGGGGCTTTGGACGGATGGCTCATGGATGACATAATAACGAGATGCAGGGTGACCCGCTGATGGACTCCCAGGACAGCTCAAGGCAGGACGCTCACCTTATGCGGAGGGGGAGGACATTATCGTAAATCTCCCGACAATAAAGAATGCCCTGTCACATACGCCCATGTGAAATATATTCTCCTGCACCCATAAACAGTTTGAAGCATTGCTTGCCCCAGCAGACCTTTACATCTGCTATTGACTGCAAGTCTTTATAGGCTGTTATGTTGTCTCTGCCCTTGGACTTCGGTACCGTGAGGGGAGAAGGGACTCCTGCTCAGGAGTATAGTTTATATAAGCCAGATAAGCCTCTTCTACTTGCAGGGTAGGGCAAAGCTCCTGGGTATTTCACCCTGTCTATCAGTAGGGTGGACCCCTCTGTCTCTGAGAGTGTGGCTTGGTGCTGAACATTCTATGGATTGGTCAAAGCAGAGAAGTTTCAAGTTTTATTAGTCGTATGTATGGGATATGCATGGTAGACATCGTCCAATGAAATGCTTACTTGCAGGTTCCTTCTGGACAATGCAAACAACAATAATAAATAATAAAATATAAGAATACAAACAGAGTAAATGGCAGTAGAATACAATAAAACATATTAGCATAAGCATAATACAGGAAGGCACAATGTATAGTGCAATATTTATACTTGTATTGGGAAGGGGGGATGGGGGCAAGTGTATACATTGAGTAGTATAATAAGAATCTGGTAGCAACAGTTGTGATGTGTGTGATCAGAGCAGGTGGTCAGTCCAGTTGAAGTGTCCGACAGTAGGGGAGAGAACAGCTCGTGGCTGGGGGGTATGAGGGGCCCTTGATGATGCTGCTTGCCTTCCTCAGGCAGCGTTTCGAGTAGATGTTCTGGATGAGTGGAAGCACGGTCCCAGTCGTGTACTGGGCCGTCTTCACCACCCACTGGAGGGCCTTGCGGTTGTGGATGGAGAAATTTCCCATACAAGGCCGTGATGCGACTGGTCATGACGCAGTGGTAGTATTTGGAGAGGATCCAGGGCGGCATGCCGAATTTCTTCAGCCGCCTTGAGAAGTAGAGACGCTGTTGCGGCCTCTTGACAAGAGTGGTGGTGTTGTTGGTCCATGACAAGTCTCTGGTGATGTGGAACTTAAACAGGAACTTCAATCTCGAGACTCTCTCTGCTGCGTTCCCGTTTATGTGTTTCCTGAAGTCAACAATCAACTCTTTTGTTTTGCTGACGTTGAATGCTCAAAGATTCATCCACCCAGGACTCATCCATCAACATGGAGGAATGTACGTCATCAGTCGCAGGCTTCATCAGGAAATGTGTTGATGATGTTGTACGGTACCCACAATTACAATCCGGACATACCCCAACCAAAAACCCTGGATAAACGGAGATATCCATACCATGCTGAGAGCCCGTACTGCAACATTCAATGTCAGCAGAACGAATCCGATGACTCTGTGGTGTGCGGCGCATACGAAGCAAGCAGACACGAGCACCGCAAGTCCATTAGGGACGTAAAAGGACAGTACAGACTCAAATTTGCATGGATGCTCAGACTCGAGTCACAGGTGGCAAGGACTATAGACTATCACAGACAACAAAGGTAAATCCGGCTGAGAATGAGCCCATCTCCAGAAGCTATGGGTGGTACAGTATCGAATGTCCACCATGTGACACAGGCACTCCCAGGTCATGACTTGTGCTCATGAAAAAGGTGTAGAGTGTGTCTGTGTGTCTGACAGGCTGTGAGGCTGGAAGGGAGGAGGAGGTGAGAGGTGGTCAGTGAAATGGGGTGAATGTTTTAGGGGAGTTGGCGCCCTCACATTTGGCCTCTCCATACGGGGTAGAATGGAGGATCCTGGATAACACCGCCGGCCTCTGCCGATGGGACATCTCAGGACTGGATACAGTACCAAATCAGGGATATGGTGTTGTATGAGGCTTTAGTTTTTTTTCTACCGTTGGACAAATCAAATCAAACTGTATTGGTCACATGCACATATTTAGAAGATGTTATTGCGGGTGTAAATTAAATGAAATGCTTGTGCACTACAGGGCTAAAGTAGTGCTATTTCTGTTCTGTTTCACTCTCTCTTTCTGTCTCTTCATCGATCCCTCTTTCCCCCTCCCTTATCCCATCTCTTCTCTCTCTCGCTCCCTTTCTCTCTCCCCCTTCTCCCTTCTCTCTCTCTCTCTCTCTCTCTCTCTCTCTCTCTCTCTCTCTCTCTCTCTCTCTCTCTCTCTCTCTCTCTCTCTCTCTCTCTCTCTCTCTCTCTCTCTCTCTCTCTCTCTCTCTCTCTCTCTCTCTCTCTCTCTCTCTCTCTCTCTCTCTCTCTCTCTCTCTCTCTCTCTCTCTCCTCTGTCATTTCCTGACGTCTCTCTCAACCCTCCCTGATAACAAGTCATCTTTTGCTCTACAGTCAGTCTATCAGTGGTCTGTTGTGAACCCAAACTTTTCTCTTTCCCCCCCTCTTGCAAGAGACACAGGTGTGTTCTCGTGTTTGTGTGGTCGGCCAGTATGTTGTTCACGTGTGATCTAGAGTTTGTGCTCAGCCAGAATACACAGGGGAGGGTAAATGAGGGATGTTCCGGTTCTGTTGTGTTTCTTTGGTCGAGCATGTGCTTCCTTCTGAAACCTGTGATCACAATCTCACTTACGTTTCTCTAAATAACGTTTGAGTAGTGTGAATAAAATGGAGGATGACAGCCTTTGTTTTCAACATTGTTTTCATCATCATCATCATTTTCATCAACGTGTGATAACTAAATAGTTGATGTCATCTGATTTGTTGAAATGTGATACAGTATTTGCCCATATCTTTGAAAGTGTATTGTTTCATAAAATCTGTGACATAAAGCTTATTGAAGAACACAAGGAATTCAACAACATTGGCTGGGCTGGTTCTTATTTAAAACATTGGAGTGAGAATCCCCTGAGAACTGGGCATGTCTCAATCAGACGTCTGTCCAATTGTCTATTAAGTGTCATACATGAACACAGAGCGTGCAAACGCACACACATACACACAGCCCAGTCCCACTGCTCCGCTATGTGACTTGTTGTTGCCACTGTGACCCATCTCTCTGCAGCCCTGCGAGAAAACAGAGTTCCTCTCATATTACACTCTGACATCTGCCACGTTAGACACAGATTGTAAGAAGAACGGTGTTCTTTACACACACACACACACACACACACACACACACACACACACACACACACACACACACACACACACACACACACACACACACACACATCCCTCTCACCCCTGCTGTCTGTGGGCCTCTCTGTTTTGGAAAGAGATATTGGACCTCCTCATACACTCACAGCGACCCTGTCTATATATCAGGAGAGACAGAGGGTTGGGCTGGGGGAGTGCGATCTCATCTGCTTCTCTTTACGCTTCTTATTCGAGACACTTGCACACAATGTCGGTCAATTCAGGGAGATTGTATTATTCCCTTAATCCATGGTTATTATTATTCCCCACAGTCACCGTTTATTCCCTACACAAAACTAGAACTGAAGTCAGAGGGGTGACTTCAACTCTGTGGCATGGGTGAAACTGGGAGGTAGTAGAATAGTTAGTGTGAAATTGTGTTCCCGTGGTGAATGAGCATGGTTGTATTCTCTCTGTATCCGGGTCAACATTTCAACATGAATTCAATCTGCCACTTAAGTGTAATTAAAGAGCATATCGAAAGGCCCAGTTGAAAGGAGTTATTACACTGAGGAAATTAGATTTCTGTGTTTATACCACAAGCTCGTAAAAAGACCACAGGGGTTTGTTTTATGCTATAATTGACTCAAGCCTGAAAGATTTCCTCTCCCTCTCTTCCCTACATCAATTAATCAGCGGGCCCCTCTCTGCCAAACACACACACGCACTCACACACACGCACTCACACACACACGCAAGCGTGCACTTCAATAGAGACAGACGCAGACTTAACCACGCATACACACACACATTCCTGTGCTGATATGAATGCCGGGCATTGATGCGTCTCCCTTTGAGGCCTGTTCCCAGTGTAAGTGTTGTACTGAGCAGGTAAGCGGTAGTAGGTAAGCCGATCTGTCCCCTGGGCCCTCTCCCCTCTACCAGACACACACATCGCTGCTATTGTTCCCGCTCCATGTTTTCCCATGTCTCCTTGCTTCCTGGGCCCCTCCGCTACCTGCCGGCACATTCCATCCTGTCCGTCTCAGCCCTTTGTGTGTTCTTTCTCTCTTTCTCTCTCTCTCTCTATCGCTGTCTATCCATCTTGCTTTTTTACATTTTTACTAACGACATGCCACTGACTTTGAGTAAAGCCAGAGTTTCTATGTCTGTGGATGACTCAACACTGTACACGTCAGCTACTACAGCGACTGAAATGACTGCAACAGTCAACAAAGAGCTGCAGTTGGTTTCAGAGTGGGTGGCAAGGAATAAGTTAGTCCTAAATATTTCTAAAACTAAAAGCATCGTATGTGGAACAAAACACTCACTAAACCCTAAACCTCAACTAAATCTTGTAATAAATAATGTGGATATTGAGCAAGTTGCGATGACTAAACTGCTTGGAGTAACACTAGATTGTAAACTGTCATGGTCAAAACATATTGATGCAGTAGTAGCTAAAATGGGGAGAAGTCTGTCTATAATAAAGCGCTACTCTACCTTCTTAACAGCATTATCAACAAGGCAGGTCCTACAGGCCCTAGTTTTGTCACACCTGGACTACTGCTCAGTCGTGTGGTCAGGTGCCACAAAAAAGGACTTAGGAAAATTGCAATTGGCTCAGAACAGGGCAGCACGGCTGGCCCTTGGATGTACACAGTGAGCTAATATTAATAATATGCATGTCAATCTCTCCTAGCTGAAAGATTGAGGAGAGATTGACTTCATCACTACTTTTATTTATGAGAGGTATTGACATGTTGAATGCACCGAGCCGCCTGTCTAAACTACTGGAACACAGCTTGGACACCCATGCATATCCCACAAGACATGCCACAAGAGGTCTCTTCACAGTCCCCAAGTCCCCAGAACAGACTATGGGAGGCACACAGTACTACATAGAGCCATGCCTACATGGAACTATTCCACATCAAGTAACTGACGCAAGCAGTAAAATTAGACTTAAAAAACAGATTTTAAAAAACACCTTATGGAACAGCGGGGACTTTGAAGCAACACAAACATTGGCACAGACACATTCATACACACACACACACACACACACCCACACACACAGATATGTGGTATTGGTGGAGTAAGGGCCTGAGGGCACACAGTGTGTTGTGAAATCTGTGAACGTATTGTAATTTTTTAAAATTGTATAAACTGCCTTAATTTTGCTGGACCACAGGAAGAGTAGCTGCTGCCAAAGCAGCAGCTAATGGGGATCCATAATAAATACAAAAATACAATTCTCTCCTTCCATCACACATTACACATGCTTGGATTTCAAACACCGCACCGGAAAGCTTTAAACTGTGGCCACCTCCCTGCCCAAACACATGGTCATCATGACCTGCCGTCAGACAAAAATAAGGCCACTTTCTTTGGGTGTTTCATCAAATTATAAAAGTATAAACAGATTCAGAATGATTTGTGCAGTAGTGATATGAGACATCCGGGAGAGGATGTCCAACACAACCACAACAACCTTTCCCAAATGACCTTACCCTGATGAACTTCCATGACTTTACTTTCTTCCATCATCTTCAAAACCCGCGTTAACCCCTGATCTCTGCTCTGAGAGAGGTAGGGGGGAAGTAGGAGAGATATATATATAGAGAGAAAGAGAGGTGGAAACATGGAAAGGAAGAAAGAAAGAAGAAGAGAGAGCGAGAGAAGGGAACGGGGACAGATGTCACTATTTAGGATCTGCCTGCCCTTCCTGCAGTCCTTAATGAAGTACTTAGTGAACCCCCCCACTCACTAGTTTGAAGGTTTAAAGCCATTTTCACCCCTACCCCAATAACCATCCACCCTGAGGCTCTTTCCCCCCTCCTAGTACTCCTTTTCTAATCTCCTCTTCCCTGCTCCAGTGCCAGTGATGGGTGGTCCTCTTTAAGGGTCAGGGGTCAGCCCCAGTGGTGTGTGGGAAACGTGCTGCGCTGCTGTGAGGAAGAGGTGCAGGCAGCCCGGTTTACTCCCTGAACCTCCAGAGTTTGTTTAATTGGGCTCTTGGGGTCAGTGGAATACGGGCGGGGTGGCTGGTGTCTGTTACAGTTGTGATTTATTGGACCAATTTCTTCTCCAAATGTGCGTTTGTTTGGGTAGGGCCGAGTCAGAGCAGACTGTCTTAGGCTGGGGGCTCAACGGCGTCGCCACAGGATGATATGAGCACGCGTGTATGTATGTGTGTGTTTGTGTGTGAGAGAGAGAGAGAGAGAGAGAGAGAGAGAGAGAGAGAGAGAGAGAGAGAGAGTCTGTCTGTGTCTGTGTGTATGTGTCTGTGTGTATGTGTCTGTGTCTGTAGGTAAGGACTGACAGGTGCCTATTACATGCCCACCTATTTACACACACACACACATGCATGCACACAGACAGACAGACAGACAGACAGACAGACAGACAGACAGACAGACAGACAGACAGACAGACAGACAGACAGACAGACAGACAGACAGACAGACAGACAGACAGACAGACAGACAGACAGACAGACAGACAGACAGACAGACAGACAGACAGACAGACAGACAGACAGACAGACACGCACATAAACATACCTTTTACCTTTTTTTTTATTGCCACTTTGAAGGCCCACTCTTCTTAGGCCTGGTGTCAAAGGATTTTTATTTGATTTAACCTTTATTTAACTAGGCAAGTCAGTTAAGAACAAATTCTTATCTACAATGACGGCCTACCAGAAGGCAAAAGGCCTCCTACGGGGACGACGGCTGGGATAAAACAAATAAAAATAATTATTATTATTATAGGACACAACACACATCACGACAAGAGAGACACCACAACACTACATGAAGAGAGACACCACAACACTACATGAAGAGAGACACCACAACACTACATGAAGAGAGACACCACAACACTACATGAAGAGAGACACCACAACACTACATGAAGAGAGACACCACAACACTACATGAAGAGAGACACCACAACACTACATGAAGAGAGACACCACAACACTACATGAAGAGAGACCAAAAACGACAACATAGCATGGCAGCAACACACGAAAACACAGCATGGTAGCAACACGACATGACATCAGCATGGTAGCAACACAGATTCATGCATCGATGCACAGATGGCACACATACATTGAGGAGCGTTTAGTACAGTACACTCTCATCCTCAGCACACAGACTTGTGACAGAGTGTATAGGACTCAACATGTAGTGGGATGCATCATCAGACACTAGATTGATGACCTGGTTCAGACAGAACGGCCTCTAATGACTGGCTCTTCACCTCTTCCATTCGCAAACACATAATAAACTATGTCAGTGTTATGTGTATTACTCTATACGTCAGTTTTCCATTGGAAACATGCGATGGAATGTGGTTTGTGTACTTTTGTTTTAGACCCGAGAGGCATAAATGGAAAATGTACCGATGGAAAACTTTGTGGGATCCTCTCATTCCCAAGCAGATAGTCTGATAACTGACCACAGCATATATGAAATAGGTGCTGCTTATATGTTTCCTGTTTCCCTGCATGTACAAGTGAGTAACCTGTACGAGTAGGAGATGGAAATGTGTTTTTTTGCATATCCCCTCTGAGAGTGGGGTCACGGCGACCGATCAGCCATTATTGACAGCGACCCTGGAGCAATTAGGGTTAAGTGCCTTGTGCAGGGGCAGATTTTTCACCTTGTCAGTTCGTGGATTCAAACTAGCAATCTTTCGGTTACTGGCCCAACGCTCTACACACTAAGCTAACTGTAGCACATATGTCGTGTTCTTAATGTTCTTAAGTTTTTATACTGTATATTGAGAAGAATGGCAAATGTAATTATATATACTGTCGATGATCATAGAGTCATAAGTTAGGCACTGAGTTCTGCAGTCACACATACAGGGGCTTGCGAAAGTTCACCCCCCTTGGCATTTTTCTTATTTTGTTGCCTTACAACCTGGAATTAAAATAGATTTTTTTGGGGGGGGGTTGTATCATTTGATTTACACAACATGCCTACCACTTTGAAGATCCAAATATTTTTTATTGTGAAACAAACAAGAAATAAGACAAAAAAACTGAAAACTTGAGCGTGCATAACTATTCACCCCCCCAAAGTCAATACTTTGTAGAGCCACCTTTTGCAGCAATTACAGCTGCAAGTCTCTTGGGGTTTGTCTCTATAAGCTTGGCACATCTAGCCACTGGGATTTTTGCTAATTCTTCAAGGCAAAACTGCTCCAGCTCCTTCAAGTTGGATGGGTTCTGCTGGTGTACAGCAATATTTAAAGGCTATTAGGATATATTAGCTATAAGAGCTGGTCGTCTAGTGCATTCGGAACAGAGATTAAAAGGAGCAGATTTCTGGGCGTGGAAGAATAGATTCAAGGCATAATGTACAGACAACTTTTACTTTTATACATTCCTGTCATGCCCTGATCTGTTTCACCTGTTTTTGTGCTTGTCTCCACCCCCCTCCAGGTGTCACCCATTTTCACCATGATCCCCTGTGTATTTATACCTGTGTTCTCGGTTTGTCTGTTGCCAGTTCATTTTGTTCGTAGAACCTACCAGCGTTTTGTTTCCCTGCTCCCGCCTGTTCCTTGCTCCTGTTTTCTAGTTTCCCGGTCTGACCCTGAGCCTGCCTTTCATCCTGTACCTTTGCCCCATTACTCTGAATTACCGACCTCTGCCTGACCTGACCCTGAGCCCACCTGCTGTCCTGTACCTTACAACCTCTATGGATTATTGACCCCTGCCTGCCTTGACCTGTCATTTGCCTGCCTCTGTTTGTGGAATAAATATTTGTTTCTTCAACACTGTCTGCACCTGGGTCATACCTTAAAACGTAATACATTCCTAAAGAAAATAATGTACTTTTTACTCCATACATTTTCCTTGACACCCAAAAGTACTCATTACATTTTGACAGGAAAGTGGTTCAATTCACACAATTATCAAGAGAACATCCCTGGTCATCCCTACTGCTTCTGATCTGGCGGACTCACTAAACACAAATTATTTGTTTGTAAATTATGTCGGAGTGTTGGAGTGTGTCCATGGCTATCTGTAAATTAAAAAAATATATATATATATAAATGTGCCTTCTGGTTTGCTTAATATAAGGAATTTATATACTTTTACTTTTGATACTTAAGCATATTTTAGCAATTACATTTACTTTTGATACTTAAGTATTTGTTTTAAAATATACTTTTTGACTTTTACTCATGTAGTATTTTACTGGGTGACTTTCAGAAACAACTCAAAGGGTTAAATTTAGGTATAAACTATGAGTGGTTAAGATTAGGGCAACGGTTTGGGGATGGCTTAAAACAAAATAATTAAAAACAATGCACTGTTTCCGTTAAGTTTCATCAAGTATTCTCCCTATTTGCTAGAGAATTGTGAACTGCATATATTTTTGATACGTAAAATGGTCCTAAAATTCAAAATCAAATAGCTAAATTATTCATGGTATGACCCTCCATGGCATGCTAGCTCCATCCTTGTGGCGCAGTGGACTAATTCCATGGATACAGAACAATAAATGTAAGGTTTGAATCTCACAGAATTCTTTTATTTATTTTATTTCACCTTTATTGTAATGGTAGTCCTCCTCCTCTTCACCCGAAGAGGAGGAGTAGTGATTGAACCAAGGCGCAGCTTTGTGAAATGACATGATTTAATAAAGACACGACAAAACAACTAAGACAGAAAACGAACTAGACTTGAATTAACTAACAAAATAACAAAACGAATGTGTAGACAAACCTAGACATACGAACTTACAATAAAACACAAAGAACGCACGAACAGGGAAAAATAGACTACACAAAAATGACGATGTACAAACATACCGAACAGTCCCGTATGGTGCGACAAACACTGACACAGGAGACAACCACCCACAACGAACACTGTGAAACAACCTACCTAAATATGACTCTCAATTAGAGGAAAACGCAAAACACCTGCCTCTAATTAAGAGCCATACCAGGCAACCCTTAAACCAACATAGAAACAGAAAACATAGAATGCCCACCCAAACTCACGTCCTGACCAACTAACACATACAACAAACTAACAGAAATAGGTCAGGAACGTGACATTTATTTAACCAGGTAGGCAAGTTGAGAACAAGTTCTCATTTACAACTGCGACCTGGCCAAGATAAAGCAAAGCAGTTCGACATGTATAACAACACAGAGTTACACATGGAGTAAAACAAACATACAGTCAATAATACAGTAGAAAAATAAGTCTATATACAAAGTGAGCAAATGAGGTGAGATAAGGGAGGTAAAGGCAGTAAATGGGCCATGGTGGCGAAGTAAATACAATATAGCAATTAAAACACTGGAATGGTAGATTTGACAGTAGATGAGTGTGCAAAGTAGAAATACTGGGGTGCAAAGGAGCAAAATAAATAAATAAATACAGTAGGGGAAGAGGTAGTTGTTTGGGCTATTTATAGATGGGCTATGTACGGGTGCAGTGATCTGTGAGCTGCTCTGACAGCTGGTGCTTAAAGCTAGTGAGGGAGATAAGTGTTTCCAGTTTCAGAGGTTTTTGTAGTTCGTTCCAGTCATTGGCAGCAGAGAACTGGATGGAGAGGCAGCCAAAGGAGGAATTGGCTTTGGGGGTGACAAGTGAGATATACCTGCTGGAGCGCGTGCTACGGGTGGGTGCTGCTAAGGTGACCAGCAAGCAGAGATAAGGCGGGACTTTACCTAGCAGGGTCTTGTAGATGACCTGGAGCCAGTGGGTTTGGCGACGAGTATGAAGCCAACGAGAGCGTACAGGTCGCAGAAGACTTGCCACAATAAAAAAAGTATGTGTTTGCATGATTAATGCCTAAGCAAATACATTTCCAGTGGTAATACCTGTGCTTAGAGTTCAAAACAGTTAACCTAAGCCAGCAGTGTTATTAAAAGTCTTATTCAAACATGTTCTCAGAACGTTATTTAATAACCTTCAACTAACCTATAATTCCCATTCTCAGAATGTTAATAAAACCTACCAGGAACCCTTTCAGGGAACCAAAGTAAAACGTTCCCAGAACCTCCCTGCAACCTAGAATTAATGTTTACAGAACAGGCAAAATGTTCACTTACATTCTCAGAACATTTAAAAACATAACATTTTACCAGTCAGGAAACTTATGTGTTCGTTCCCAGAACGGGCTCCCGAGTGGCGCAGTGGTCTAAGGCACTGCATCTCAGTGCAAGAGATGTCCCTGGATCGAATTCAGGCTGCATCACAACCAGCCGTGATTGGGAGTCTCGTAGGGCAGCACACAATTGGTCCAGTGTCGTCCAGGTTTGACCGGGGTAGGCCGTCATTGAAAATAAGAATTTGACTTGCCTAGTTATATCAAAGAAACAATGGGGAACCCAAAACATATGTCCCCACAACGTTCAAGGAACCAAATGTGCTAGCTGGGAATTCTAGTGATGAGTTATTTTAGCACTGAATTGTACTGTGGATTGCCTATGTGATAATAAACTATGGATTACACTGCAGAGTTTACATGAGTTAAATCTTAGAAACAGAGCCTATGTCCCAAACGGGGCCCTATTCCCCATGAAGTACACTACTTTTGAGGTAGGGTGCAATTTGGGACACACTCAGTCACCCTAGGCCAAGTAAAGGATTTCCTGAATCTCACTGTTTTATTCTCCAGAATGTAGAGGCCAACACAGAGAAATCTGAGTATCTCCAAAACCCTAAACAACAGCAACCATGTAGAAGAGATCTTATCTGGACCATGTGACAGCTCTCAGTCATATTTCTCTCTGTGTTTGTTATGTTTCCATAGCACTCGGGTTGAATTACCACCAATATGTTACCTCGTGTTCTCTCTCTCTCTCAGTCAGACACATCATTTACAGTAAAGTAGCCGGATTCGGGGGCAATTGAGCTTCTAACGAGGCGGGAGGTTGGAAGGGCTTCTAGTGTAAGAGGGGGGATTGTGACATCATGGAAAATGAAAGCCTGTGTCATTGTAGACCCCAGGTGAGCTCTTTGATTAAGAGATTACAGAGGAAATGAAAGGCTTTCACACACACACATACAGTACATGGCCAGATATGATTGGGTCCTGACAGCGTGTATATGTGTGTGTGTATGTGTGTGTTTGTGTGTGTATGTGCGTGTGCCCATGGTGGAGGGGAAGGCAGGTCGTTGGGGCTGCCTGCCCTGGCCTCCTGACAGTCTCTGCTCATTTTCATGAATGAGGAAGGCTTACTCAGCACAGCTACAGGCAAACCAACCCAAAATAAGCCCCCTCCTACCACGCACACACACACACACACACACACACACACACACACACACACACACACACACACACACACACACACACACACACACACACACACACACACACACACACACACACACACACACACACACACACACACGCTGTCAGGACCAAATCATATCTGGCCATGTACTGTATGTGTGTGTGTGAAAACCTTTCATTTCCTCTGTAATCTCTTACTCAAAGAGCTGAATTTGCTCTCAACTGAGATTTCACCTCAGAACTCAGACGTTTTCCAGCTGAGTTGGATTTTCCATCATCTAAAAATGTGATTCTAACATCCTCCTCGGCAACCCTGTAGGGGCATGCTAGATCCTAGTTGGTTGAAGGGAGGATTACATTCCCATTGACTTCCTGGTCCTCTGGACACAGGAACGTGATCACCAGATTGGCCAGTCTAAAGGGCCCCAGATGTGGCCCCCAGGATCCTATTGTGTCCCAGGCTTTGGGGACGACTGGAGGATCTATCTCTCTCAGTATGGGGGCGGTACACCACTTTAAAAGCACTATTGTCTACAAGGTCAAGAAATGATAGACACAACGGAGCCTTTCTCCCTCAAGTGTGCGACTACTGAACACAGAGAAAAAGGTTGCAACAGATGAGAAGGGGGAAGAGATGGAGAGTTTGTGTGGGAAGGAAGTGAAGTAAATGAATACGTGTGTGTGTGTGTGTGTGTGTGTGTGTGTGTGTGTGTGTGTGTGTGTGTGTGTGTGTGTGTGTGTGTGTGTGCGTGCGTGCGTGCGTGCGTGCGTGCGTGCGTGCGTGCGTGCGTGCGTGCGTGCGGTTGTCATGGTAACAGAGATATAAAACATATGGCACTTTCTGACTTGGGATCAAAATGACTCCCCCTCACCTCGACCCGGTTTCTAAACCGGTCACTTCCACAATACCTAATCCTTCTGTCCCATTGTGTCCCTCCACCTCATCTCCCACCCCCTGGAGGACAGCCTCTAGGAGTGGTGTGCTGTGCTAATCTAGTCCCAGGCTCTCAGGGTCTACTGTTTGGTGTGGGATTTAAGGCAATGTGTCAGTCAGCACCACTCTGGCCCTTCAAACAATCCCTAACTGTTGTTCAAGTAAGGATAGTAGTGATGGAGAGGGAGAGGGAGACAGGGGGGGCTAGAAAAGGTTTTGACTTTTAATTGAACCTAGACGACATGATTGTGCCTTGTTTGCTGAGGGGACCTGAGGCTCAGAGAGGGGCAGTGAGAGAGGAGGAAGCTAAACGAAGGGGAGGGAACAGAGAGTCAGCAAACAGACAGACAGTCTCACTCCCACTGAGAGGGACACAGACAAAGGCCCTTTTTAAACAACAAAACATTCACAATAAAAAAATGTTTTTAAATGTCCACGGACACACATAAAGATGTAGAAGGAGTAGAATTGCCATGTTGAATAGGCAACCGCATAGCTACTGTAGTGATTCTATTTCTATGGAGACAGACACGTGAGGGGCAGAGCAGAGCAGACAGTCTCTGTGTGTGGAGATAAGGAGTCACATCTGGGACCAAGGCTCTCCCCCAAACATAGACAGACAGACAAGGTCCCATTCAAATAACGCCTCATTCACTCCCTGCCACTAAGTTTCAACATGCTCCCCGACCTGTGTGCGTGCGTGCGTGCGTGCGTGCGTGTGTGTGTGTGTGTCTGTGTGTGTGTGTGTGTGTGTGTGTGTGTGTGTGTGTGTGTGTGTGTGTGTGTGTGTGTGTGTGTGTGTGTGTGTGTGTGTGTGTGTGTGTGTGTGTGTGTGTGCGTGCACATGCATGGGTGGGATAGACATTAGAAACAGTAATTGGGCAACAAAGCCAGGCTTGCTGATGAGAGACAAGGTGAGAAAACCAAGGCAGGGATGCATGGAAAACAACCGCACACGTAAACACACAAACACACACAGACACACACACACACTCACACACACATACACCTGAAACACCCACACATCTTTGTGTCTAGAATAACAGGGGAAAGACCATGACACATCTGTTGGTGCTATTATTACTAATAACAGTTTCTTTTTTTAATATACACAAACACAGTACTCAGAAGAAAGGGAAGAAGAAAAGAGATTTGGACAGGGTAGAATGGTGGTGAGTTGGAAAGTGTATGAAGAGAGCCTTTGAAGGGATGTGGGACGAGTACACAATTAGATAGGCTTTTAGGGAGTGAAGGGGGGATGGGCCACACACTTCCCTTTGTCCAAGCAGGCAGAGGGTAGCACAGGTGTGGAGGTGGTGCACCTGGGGGACTGTGTCACAGCTCGCCTGAGACTGACCTGTGACCTGTGGCTGGAATAGAAAGGTCACCAAAGCAGAATTAGCAATAAAAGCATCATAAGGAAAAATGGGATCCCTTCAGCAGTTATCTTTAAGGATCAGTCCACAGCTTCATGTCACTGTGAGAATTGCTTAGTATGGCTATGAGAAAAGTGGTATCAGTTTGTTGGACGTCTTTGCATTGAGTTGACAAGCTCTCGTTACCATTCTTTAGAGCAGGGCTCTCCAACCATGTTCCTGGAGAGCTACCCTCCTGTAGGTATTCGCTTCAACCCCAGTTGTAACTAACCTGCTTAAGTCTATCAACCAGCTAATTATTAGAATCAGGTGCGCTAGGTTAGAGTTGGAGTGTAAACCTACAGGAGGGTAGCTCTCCAGGAACAGGGTTGGAGAGCCCCTGTACTAGATAGCTATGATGCCACGTTCTAGAATGATGGGTGGCTGTCTGGTCTCGTATCATGCCTCGTTTCCTCTTCAATGAGACCAGGACATGCTCTAGTCTTGCTAATCCAAATGTTACACTAAACAACCGCCGTCCACTGTTCTGAACAGCTCTCCCTGGTGAGGTAGGTAGTTCCCCAGAGCGGGTGTCGTCATGGTGAGTGAGTGTGCAGAAGTATGGCCTACATGTGGGCACGTGGACTCTGTGGTCAGTGAAGTCATCCCTCCTGGCCCTGACATCATCCTCAGGGGACGACTGTTTTCTCTCTCTGACACTGCCGCAGGCTAAGTCTCTAGGACATGCACACACAGGCTAAAGCGCATACTTTTACACTGAGACTGGAGAGACGCAGGCAAATGTGCACATCCATCCCTAGACTTACATTTAATTTCCCAGACTGAGTCTGTTTCACTGACCTAGATTACCTCCTGGACTGCTACTGTCCGTCTGAGAAATGGATGATTTGGACATTACTCCATCATTCATGGGGAAGACAATACAATAGCTTGGAAACAAACTATAGCTGAAATCAGGGCTTTGTTTAACCTCACGCTCTTCTATTTCTTCCTGTTATGCAAATGTAGATGATTGACTGTCTAGTATAAAGTCTAAAATGGTTATGCAAGCACATAAGACGGTGCTATAATCGGGTAATTACGGGATTAGGATTTCTGTGTGGAGAGGAGGACTTCTCGGGCGTACTGACAAGTGAGGGAGAAGATAGAGGGTGGGTGACAGAGGGTTAGGTGTATACCGTGCCTGGGGGGGGGCACCTGAAACTCCCCTGTGCTTCTCTCAGTGTGAGAGGTGAACCCTTGAGCTGCAGGTGTTAGTGTGGCAAATAGAGGATCAGAGGTAATCCCTGAGAGAGTGAGAGAGAGAGAGAGAGAGAGAGAGAGAGAGAGAGAGAGAGAGAGAGAGAGAGAGAGAGAGAGAGAGAGAGAGAGAGAGAGAGCGAATAAGAAAGCTTTAGAGACTAACGCCATAGAGTTTGTGGAAAATGTCAATTGTTGAGCTTGTTTTTCCACTTCGTGTACGTGCAGTTTGGTGCATGAGTGAGAAGGTAAGGGTGAGAAGGGAGGTTCTAGAACTGAAGGTGCTGGAAGATGGAGTGACATTGATGCTTGCATAATATTCCATAAGAAATATGGGCATTTCTGAAAGTTTGCTATGATGGAGGGAGTAAAAATAAAGCAATGCCTGGACACGAAACAGACAAGAGTTGAGTAGACCGCGAAACAGTCTGCGTTACATTTGGGGTGCCTTGGCCCTTGGGCCACCCTTTCACTCAGTACCCCAGGGACCTGCCAGTTGAGATCATTTCCTTTGCAAACCCACTGTGTTCATGAATTCCACACATTTTGAATGACATCATGCAAAGATGCCTCAACGAGTTACATCCAGCATAGGCCTACACATATGTCGATTGTGTCATAGGGCTGAGGCAAGAATATGATTAATGGTTTTAATTGAAGGCACATTTTTCTCTTCATGGTGCTTTTTATGGTGCTTATCATTCGTGATCCCTGCTATACGATTGGCTTGCAATGTGCAATGACTTACGCAATGGTGCATCACGTCAACCCTATCTTGTGGAAATATGAATTGAGAAATAATGTGCTTCAACTATCCTGCAGTTTGTTACTTCTTAAAAGTTTTTAAGGTCAGATTAACAGCACAGAGACAATTGATGCTAACTGCGGTGGTGGCTAATAGAAGTGTCTATGCTCATTCTGTGTAGTCCCCAGCTACATACTGTACACCACTGTGTTCTCTGTTAGCTTTATTACGTAACGCTATAGTAGGCCATGCAGATTGGGAGGAAACCTAGCAACCGGAACATAAAACAACTCAACCAACACGAGTAGGGGGTCTGCCAACCACATTGTCTTTTCTTTCAGGATGTGGCTGTCATCACTTTTCCCTGATTGTTTCTTTTCCTGTCCCCAAAAATTATCCATCCTTCCTACCTCTCTCTTTATCTTCATGTTCCTCTCTCCCGTGACCAGATATCCACAAAGTACTTGTCAGCTACCTCAGCATGTTCTTTTACAGACATAGCACACGTATACTAAGCGTACACATTAGTGTGCATATTGCGTCTGTCCATGAAACATAGATTAGTCCATGTCTCTGTCCCTTTTACCTCTAAATCGTTCTCTTTCTTTAAGAACGCAAACACATTGTAATCAGTGTAAAGGTGGTGTTACCAAAACACTTCAACAGCAAAAACGACTGGTTCCCCACCCCCCTCACTCCCTCTCCTTTCCCCAGGGTGTGGTGTGACAGTGTGAAAATAGGAAAAAGAGAAGGAGGAAGGGAGGAGGGGGTTAGTGTGGAGGTGAAGAACACTGAGTTTCCAGGCTGTAACTCATCCTTGATCAGATAGGAGGCTACTGAGAGTCAGATAGCGATCTGGGACTGAAGGGGTCAATGGATTCTTTCCACTAGACATGGCCCGGCCTGTCCATACCCTTAACCCCCTCACCTCAGCCTCCCTCCCTCCCTCCCTCCGTCCCCACAGCCCCAGGTTCCCAGGGTAACCCAGCCAACTGACCAAAGAGAGGATGAACATGTGTCACGTTTAAGCATGCAGGCCCTGCTTAGCACTCCGACGTCCACTCACAGTGTTACCATGGCGTTGGGCGGTGGTGAGAGGGGGCGGGGCTGTTACCATTTTAGGTTTCAGTAGATTCATATGGGATCATGTCTCTGTGTCGCTCAGCGGTTACTGAGTCCCACTGCAGAACCTCTTGCTGTCCCTAAGCTGCCATATTGTATGCATGTACACGTTTCTTGAAATAGTCAATGGATTGATAATTGCTAAAGCACAAATTCCCCTAAAAAACAACTAATCCATTTGAAAACGGCCAAAGTGGCATTGATATGAGTCAGAAACATTTATTCTAGTGTCAAAATTGACTGCAGTGTGAATAGGATAACTTTGGTCATAAATTCAGTCTTGTCTAAAACTGAGTTTGGAACTTTAGTGTCTCACAACAAGTAAATTAAGGTTGGGTTTGGATTAAAATGATGTCAACAAATCATTCCCCCTTTTGCCAAGCTCCACGTGCAAATTGCCCCACCTCCCACTTTGTTTCCCTTCATTGAATGGGGCTCCGTTGTTTCATCACCCACAACCGAAGCGTTCAAAGGATCCCGACTGTTTGAGACTGATAAGCCATACACAGATTGACCGTGCAATGCATACTTCCAGCAGGATGCACAGCCTCAAATCAAATTTTATTGGTCACACAATTTTTTTTGCAGATGTTATTGCGGGTGTAGCGAAATGCTTGTGTTCCTTGCTCCAACAGTGCAGTAGTATCTAATAATTCACAACAATACACACAAATCTAACAGTGAAGGAATGGAATTAAGAAATATATAAATATTAGGATGAACAATGTCGGAGTGGCATTGACTAAAATACAGTAGAATAGAGTACAGTATATACATATGAGATGAGTAAAGCAGTATGTAAACATTATTAAAGTGACTAGTGTTCCATTATTAAAGTGGCCAGTGATTCCATGTCTATGTATATAGGGCAGCAGCCTCGATGGTGCAGGGTTGAGTAACCAGGTGGTAGCCGGCTAGTAATGGCTATTTAACAATCTGATGGCCTTGAGAGAGAAGCTGTTTTTCAGTCTCTCGGTCCCTGCGTTGATGCATCTGTACTGACCTCGCCTTCTGGATGATAGCGGGGTGGACAGGCCGTGGCTCGGGTGGTTGATGTCCTTGATGATCTTTTTTGGCCTTCCTGTGACATTGGGTGCTGTAGGTGTCCTGGAGGGCAGGCAGTGTGACCCCGGTGGCTTTGGGCAGACCGCACCACCCTCTGGAGAGCCCTGCGGTTGCGGGAGGTGCAATTTCCGTACCAGGTGGTGATACAGCCCGACAGGAATCTCTCAATTGTGCATCTGTAAAAGTTTGTGAGGGTCTTAGGGGCCAAGCCAAATTTCTTCAGCCTCCTGAGGTTGAAGAGGTGCTGTTGCGCCTTCTTCACCACACTGTCTGTGTGGGTGGACCATTTCAGATTGTCAGTGATGTGTATGCTGAGGAATTTGAAGCTTCCACCTTCTCCACTGCGGTCCCATCGATGTGGATAGTGGGGTGCTCCCTATGGTGTTTCCTGAAGTCCACGATCAGCTCCTTCGTTTTGAAGACGTTGGGGGGTTATTTTCCTGGCACCACTCTGCCAGGGCCCTCACCTCCTCCCTGTAGGCTGTCTCGTCATTGTTGGTAATCAGGCCTACTACTGTTGTGTCGTCTGCAAACTTGATGATTGAGTTAGAGGCGTGTATGGTCACGCAGTCATGGGTGAACAGGGAGTACAGGAGGGTGCTGAGCACGCACCATTGTGGGGCCCCGGGTTGAGGATCAGCGAAGTGGAAGTGTTGTTTCCTACCTTCACCACCTGGGGGGCGGCCCGTCAGGAAGTCCAGGACCCAGTTCCACAGGAAGGGGTTCAGACCCAGGGCCACGAGCTTAATGATGAGCTTGGAGGGTACTATGGTGTTGAAGGCTGAGCTATAGTCAATTAACAGTATTCTCACGTAGGTAGAGTACATTCGGAAAGTATTCAGACCCCTTGACTTTTTCCACATTTTGATAAGTTACAGCCTCATTCTAAAATGGATTAAATTGTATTTTTCCCTCATCAATCTACACACAACACCCCATAATGACAAAACACCTTTGGCAGCAAATACAGCCTAGAGTCTTCTTGGGTATGACGCTACAAGCTTGGCACACCTGTATTTGGGGAGTTTCTCCCTTTCTTCTCTGCAGATCCTCTCAAGCTCTGTCAGGTTAGATGGAGAGCGTCGCTGCACAGCTATAAACATCTGTAAAGCATAGAATTAGCTTCCAAACGAGATGACGTTATTTCTCGAGCTATGTTTATAATTGAGGCATGATGATAGCTGTTGACCCTGTTTTCTCTGTTAGACAAAGTGCACAGCTGGGTGCCAGAGTGATCCCCTGGTCATGGATGGAAGCTGGGACCTACCAGAAGGAGCAAAGGTGGGTATCATAACATGTCCAGCAATGTGATTGCAATTGTTTAGCAACATCCAAAAATCATTTAATTCACTGTTCACTTGCTGTTTTCACAGCTTGTCAGGCAAGACCTCAGAATAAAAGTGTGTCATGTGACACCAGTACCCTTCTGACACCTCCTCTATTGTTGCCAGTCTCCCTCACTCAAATGAAAAGGACATGCCATCATGAGGCCTCTGATAGTGACCCGAATTACTGCTCTGATGACACAGACAGCGTCATCAACAACGACCATGTGTTATGTGAAAAGTTGTATTCAAAAGTACCCGGCATGATAAAATAGTATGCTAATTCCCCAGCCAAGCAGATACAACTAGTAGAGTCATTTTGGTTGTGAAGTGCGTGAACAAACGTATTGGCTGTCTATATCACCCTGTCACAGGCTCTCCCAGTCAACGTCACCTCATGAGATTGCCTGTTGCAGAAGTTCGAGAGATGTCCAATTTGCAGCCAAACATGCAGCATAGAGAAGACCAGCAAGGGGGCCCTCATCAGCATCATGCAGATATGACCTCGCTATGAGCATTCCTATGAATGGAACAGTCAGCCATATGTTGGCAAGTATCTGGCCAGCAGCCTTCACCTGTCAGCGACAACAGTTTTCACAAGCTCATTATTTGTACTAGTAAAAGAAGGTAAACCACTTAATTACTTCGACACATTTGATAACCCAATTGTGAAACAATTTATGTAAACTGACATTATTTTTTGCTTATTTTCTACTTCTTAGATACATATAATGTTCAGAGCATAACCTAACCTGGTGGAACCAGCCTGATCGAAGGGAATTACAAAGGTGAATGCAGCGATCAGGTTGGTTCCACCAGGCTAATCATAACTACCATTGACAAGGCCGCAGGGCCAGACGGATTACCAGGACGTGTACTCAGAGCATGAGCGGACCAACTGACAAGTGTATTCACTGACATTTTCAACCTCTCCCTGACCGACTCTGTAATACCTACATGTTTCAAGCAGACCACCTTGTGCCCAAGAAAGCGAAGGTAACCTGCCTAAATGATTACCGCCCCACAGCACTCACGTCGGTAGCCATGAAGTGCTTTTAAAGGCTGGTCATGGCTCTCATCAACACCATCATCCCAAAAACCCTAGACCCACTCCAATTCACATACCGCCCCAACAGATCCACAGATGACGCAATCTCAATCGCATTCCACACTGCCCTTTCACACCTGAACAAAAGAAACACCTATTTGAGAATGCTTTTCATTGATTATAGCTCAGCGTTCAACACCATAGTGCCCACAAAGCTCATCACTAAGCAAAGTACTCTGGTACTAAAAACCTCCCTCTGCAACTGGATCCTGGACTTCCTGACGGTCCGCCCCCAGGTGGTAAGGGTAGGCAACAACACATGTGCCAAGCTGATCCTGAACACGGGGGCCCCTCAGGGGTGCGTGCTTAGCCCCCTCCTGTACTCCCTGTTCACCCACGACTGTGTGGCCAAGCACGACTCCAACACCATCATTAAGTTTGCTGACGACACAACAATGGTAGGCCTGATCACCGACAACGATGAGACAGCCTATAGGCTGTTCAGGGGTCTTATGGCTTGGGGGTAGAAACTGTTAAGGCTTTTGGACCTAGACTTGGCGCTCCGGTACCGCTTGCCGTGCGGTAGCAGAGAGAACAGTCTATGACTAGGTGGCTGGTGTCTGACAATTTTCAGGGCCTTCCTCTGACACCACCTGGTACAAATGTCCTTATTAAGTAAATATTTTCTCAACTCTATTTCTTGAACTGCATTGTTGGTTAAGGGCTTGTAAGTAAGCATTTCACAGTAAGGCCTACACCTGTTGTTTTCAGCGCATGTGATAAATACAATTTGATTTGATTTTTTGATAATGTAATGAGTGCTCTGTGTGTGTGTGACCAACCAGTCTCTTTGATGAGGGGCCAGGAGCTGATCTACGCTGCTATGTACGTCAATGGGGCTCTGGCAAAGACCTCACCTCCAGCCTCACCTCTTGCCTGCTCACCAACGGTCGTTGATGGTGAGAACAGAATTAGGTAGGTTTAGTTAGACTGTTCACACTTCAACATAGTATATGTTTGTGTCAGATATCACCTATCCCGAACTGCAACTGGTAATAGAACAGTGACTGTGTGTATGTATCTCTCATGTGATGCAGAGAGACCTGGCACTCAACACATCCACAATAAGGTGATTACTAATAAACACAGTACAACACCAATGTCCAGTAATAGCAACACCCTTTTCATTCCATGTGTCAATGGTGAACTCTGCTTCAACTCTGCCTTTTTCTACAGATGGACTAGAGATGCTTATTCCACGGCAGCCTCAGTCGTTTGATGGGGAGACCATAATTGGGTAGATTTTATCTGACCTCTTCAAACTTCAACATAGTACCTGTGTGTGTCAGATATGACCTGTCCTAACTGCCATTGGTGAATAGAACAGTGACTATGTGTGTACGTGTTCACAGAAACGAGCTTGAATCTGATGTCTCTGAATGGAGAGAGACCTGGCACTCGGCATAAACATTTTTCTAGACACAACGTTTACTTGTATTGTCTTTTTTTCTTATTGAATTGAATGGTATCAGTCAATATGGGGAGAGAGAAACCCTGTGTATTCTGTACCAGGATCAGGGAACTGTTGTATACGGGACACCACATAGGAAGATATGACCACTCTGACATGCTTGCCAAGGTAGCCCCATTACCACCAGACAAAATGTCGATAGGCAGTGTCTTTATCAGCTGGGAATGACAATGAAAGATGAAAGGTGCATATTGTTATACAGTATTATCAGAACAGTGCTTCTATGGCATTATGTAAAGGGTTGATTATTCTACATGGACCTGTTACTACATTTGAAAGTTATCAAAACACTTAGTTTAGAATATCTACACAAATTGCGCAATTGCATTCTTCTCATTATTCTGTAGGCTATTGACCTATTCAAAGCTTCCTGCGATATCTCACCATGCATCTGCCTGTAGTTATTGAACTCAACCTGCAGGAGTTTTTTGTTGTTGCGATTGAGGGGGAAACAGCTGCAGGCAAGGTTCTGACAGGTGGGTGTGTCTTGGTGGTGGCAAGGACACACCCAAGAAACACTCTCATCAAACCACACCCCCAAGCCAACTCACGTTTGGCTTTGCAGTTCCACTTTAAATGTCTTGATGTGTTGCTTAGCGATAAAGAACAACAACTTTTTGTGACAGATTATATTTTCTCTATCTTTTCTCATTCAAGTTCATTTCATTCCCATTTTTAGGGTAAGCGTACCTATTAAGCCCACCAAAATCTATGTTGAGATATTACTAACATATACTGCCCTACTTTCTTGTGAGAAAAGTGGAGATAAAATGTAAGATTAAGCTCTCGTGAACTTTTATGACTTTACTTACAGCATTTTTTTGCTAACAAAGATTTGACAACATATGTGAAAAGTCCGGACTAGGCTTAATGGCTACTGAACGTACCCTTCAATCAAGACATGATTAGTTGAATCAGGTGTTATTGCTGGTTTAGAACACAAACCTACACTCACACACCGGCCCTCTGTGGATAAGATTCCATGCACAAAGACCATAACACACACAACTTTCAATAAAATATTTGAAAGCTGATTCACATTTTCTGTGCTGCTATTCTTGTTAATTAGTTCAACTTGTCTTCCTAAAGCCTGTCTGAAGACAGTTTCATATCTCCCTCTCTACTAGTGTATTATAAAGCTACAGGTGGTGGACAAAAAAATGCAATCACCTGCATGAATGAAGGACAACAATATGACAAATCCCCCACCCAAAAAGGCATGAGGAGTCACCCAATAGCACAGAATCATCTAGAATGTCATTGTATGCTGTAGTGTTAAGATTTCCCTTCACTGGAACTAAGGGGCCTAAACAATGAAAAACAGCCCCAGACCATGATTCCTCCTCCACCAAACTTTACAGTTGGCACTATGCATTTGGTCAGGTAGCATTCTACTGGCATCCACCAAACCCAGACTCCAAAGAATGGGTTTCCACTGCTCCAGAGTCCACTGTCGGCGAGCTTTACACCACTCCAGCCGACGCTTGGCAATACACATGGTGATATTAGGTTTGTGTGCGGCTGCTCGGCCATGGAAACCCATTTCATGATGCTCCTGAGGAACGTTGCTTCCAGTCGGCAGTTTGGAATTCGGTAGTGAATTTTGCAACTGAGGACAGACGATTTTTACGCGCTACGCGCATCAGCACTTGACAGTCCCATTCTGTGAGCTTTTGTGGCATACCACTTTGCGGCTGAGCCGTTGTAGCTCCTAGAAGTTTCCACTTCACAATAACAGCACTTACCGTTGACCGGGGCAGCTCTAGCAGTGCAGAAATTTGAAGAACTGATCTGTTGGAAAGGTGGTATCCTGTGACGGTCCCATGTTGAAAGTCACTGAGCTCTTCAGTACAGGCCATTCTACTGCCAATGTTTGTCTATGGAGATCGCATGGCTGTTTGCTCGATATTATACACCTGTCAGCAACGGGTGTCGCTGATATAGTGGAATCTACATACTTTTGGCCATGTAGTGTTTTTCTGTATTTCATATTCAATACATTTCTAAAAACATGTTTTCACTTTGTCATTATGGGGTATTGTTTGTAGGTGGGTGAGAGAAAAAAATATTTTATCCATTTTGAATTCAGGCTGTAACACAATAAAATGCGGAATAAGTTAAGGGGTGTGAATACTTTCTGAAGGCATTTTACATGGGGTTAATTGGAACAACAGTTATTTATGGTGAAAAAGACAATAGCAGAGACTACTCATAAAATATTTGGTTTGAGGTATAAATATACATTACAGACTACAATATTATTGATCATATTGAACAATATTTATTTATTTCCATTTACATTCTGTGTATAGGAGGTGCTTATTGTGCTACTGTACCCTTTAATTTAAGCCCACCTGAGATAAATGTCAAATTTACAAAAATGACATCTATGTTTACCAATGCAGGTTTATTTAACAGGAAAATAAGACAAAATGCATTCAAAGATGTAACCTGGGAATGCCTGAAATACTGTATATTATCTTGTTGTAGTTCACCAGGTTATGTTGCTACAGTGTGACTTTGACATACAGACATGACTGCTAGCATGAAAAATCCATATTTTTAATTGCCAATAAATAGTAATTAATTCATGTCCATAAAATATGCTAATGCTAATATATCCACATGAGTCACTTAATTTTACATAAAGTATGAACACTTATCTGAGAAGGTACTAAAAATATCTGAAAAATGTGTTTGTCTGAGGGAAGCCTCAACACCTGAAAATGTTTGTTTTGTTCTTTTTTATTTGAATCCAAAGATGGAAGTGAGCTTAATGGGTACGTGGACTTAATAGGTACACTTACACTTTCCGGGCTGTATCACAACCGACCGTGGTTGGGAGTCCCATAGGGCGGCTCACAATTGGCCCAGCATCGTCCAGGTTAGGGTTTGGCCGGGGTAGGCCGTCATTGTAAATAAGAATTTGTTCTTAACTGCCTTGCCTACTTAAATAAAAGTTTAATAAATACAAATAAAAAATAAACTAACTCTATCAAATTTGTCATTTGGTTTGTGTGTTGTCTTTACCCCTGTTTACCCTGTACACCATTGTCCTTGATGCCTATGGGCCACCTTAACCCTCACCTCAATGCCCTCTTGGACCCATCGCCCGGCCATGTCATAGGATCACTGGGCTTACTGAACCAGAAGGGAAAGCAGGAACTTCGGGTGAGACTCAGAGACAGCAATAACACTGTAAATTAAAATGCCTCGTGTTCCTTTGTTCTTGTAGTGTTACAAGTCTACATATTCAGTGGATTATCATCTATAAATAGTTGCTATTCAGTTGACCATTAACAGCCCCCCAAAACACATGAAAGGATCAAATAGAAAAATATGAGGAAGAGATAAAAGGCCAGGCAGTCAGCGGTAGCAAAATAAACATCATGCCTTTTCCTGCTTACTGAAATACAATAGGTTCCGATGCCTTGCTTAAATTTTGGAAACCTTGTAACAACAGCCCGCATAGTTTCTTCCTGTTGTGTCTATAACGAAATGCCACTTTTAGAATATGACCTTCACTCCAAAAGTCAGATTCTCAAAGTAGAAGCTACTTTCTCAAACCAACTTCTCTAATCAGATGGGGTGGGGGGGGTGGGGTATCAGTATGAGGACAGAACCAGAACCCTACCTATTCTGATCCTATTCCGATCTTGTTGCTACAGCAGGGTCCCACGTGCAGCTCTGGCAGTGCAGAGCTTCCTACCACCAACTTCAAACATAAACCACCTCTAATCTTGTATTCCACCTTTATTTAACCAGGAAGTCTTATTGAGATTAAGGAGATAATAAAGAATCTATTTTCTAAAGGAGACCTTTATAAAGGGGTGATACCTCTCTTTCTTATACACAGAGTGTGACGTGGGAGCTAAGGCCTTTCCAGTCTTAACCCCTCAGTGGTAAAATGGTAGGCTTATAGAAAAAGGGAAAAGGGTTGAACTAGAAATGGATGACAGCAGATTTACAGTATATTCCAAATATAGGCTTTTCGGCTTCACTCGCCAATTTACAGTGACCCACGGAATGACTTTCAAGCATGCTCGCACGCTCTTTACTTTCCAGCATGTCTTCTTCAATACTTCTAATACTGTATCTCTCTTTGTTATGGTGTAATTTTCCTCTCCTCATGTTTCTATGCTCCTCCGTAGCCTGAGGAGTCTGTGTCAGTCCGTGTGGCTAGGAGAGCACAGACACTCGGCAGCAGCAGAGTTGGATGAAGCTAAGAGGAGTAGATAGGCTACTAGATACCGTGGCATGCGCCACACAGACCCCCAGTGTTACACAAGCAGAAGGCTCTGTAAATACACCCCCTCAGAGCAACTCAGAGCAGCTCTGTTCTCTCACCACTCATGACATAGTGTCTCCTCTCACTACTCTGACAGAAAATAGGTTTGAACTGAGTCATTATGTTCCTTTCCACACAGGCCTCCAGAGAGCTTTGTCAATGCTTTCAATATACAGTACTTGCAATGTATGTACATATACAAAGTACATATCATCACAGCTATTTATTCAAGAACCACTTTGTCTCTCTTTAAATAGCAGGTGTTTCTCTTTGTTGCTGGGATGACTAATGAAATGTATACCTTGTTGTTTATAGCCATGTCTGCCAAGTACTCTGTGATGCTCACCTGGGTTGATTCACTGTGGTTCTACAGTGGAAAATGACTCATTGTTGTTAACACCATGGATCTTGTGTGACTGTCTGAGCCTGAAGGGGGCCTCCCAGCTAGCACATAATGCTCTGAGAACCACATGTTTCTTAGAGCTTGATGAGAGTGTGGTTGTCCTATGGTTATTTTGCATACAGCCTTCCAACAATGTTCTGGGAATGGCGCAGGATAGTTGCTTGGCTTTGGAAAATTCTCAGCACATTTAACTTCAACTTGACAAAATAATGGGTTTTTTTTGTATTTCAGAGCGTTTCCTAAAAGTTAAAACATGGTTATATTTAATGTCATTTTTGGTAATGTTCTATGAATGTTCTCCAACTGGTTTGACAATGAGCATGGTCTCAAATAGTTCAGAGAACGTTAAGAAACAACGTTCTCCTATGGGAATTTCAATACTTCAGCATAACATATCCACCAGGTTTCCTCATGGTTCTATTTATAGTAATGTTCTCAAATTGTTCAGAGAACGTTAAGAAACAACGTTCTTCTGTGGGAATTTCAATACTTCAGGATAATGCTTCCTACAGGTTTCCTCGTGGTTTTATTTAAAGTCAGGTTCTCACGGTGGCGTGTATTCATGGATGCCAAGAGAAGCCAGGCTTCCCCAAATATTTTACCTGTGTTTTCATAATTTTCCAATAATTCCCAAGTGGCTGAATCTCACCTGAGAAATCATCCAAGCGAGGGAAACAGTGCACCTCAGTATGTGTATAAAATAATATCATAATCAGCGTTGAGTTCAACTGTGGGTTGTCCTGGTGCAGCAAAACCCCCCCCAAAGGAGGCCAATTTGGATTTAGCTTCACCCCAATCAAATCACATCCTAAGCAAAACCTCATCATTGTCAGACAAACGTGTCTGTTTCTGGTCTATTTGTGTTGAAGTCCTTCAGTAGCTTGCTTGCTAAATTGGCCCTCTCCTAAGCCATGGATGGAGATGGGGATTTGGACTTGTGGTTTTGACTAATTCTCTTGTAACGTTCGTTGTTGGAAGGATTGGACCAAAGTGCAGCGTGGAAGGCGTTCATCATATTTATTAATGTGAACCAGCAACAAAACAAATAAAGAGTAACAAAACGAACGTGCAGCTTTGTAGGGCTAAAAGGCAACAATACAAAATCAAGATCCCACAAACAACAGGTGGGAAAAGGCTGCCTAAATATGATCCCCAATCAGAGACAACGATAGACAGCTGCCTCTGATTGGGAACCATACCAGGCCAACATAGAAATAGAAAAACTAGACTACCCACCTTAGTCACACCCTGACCTAACCAAAATAGAGAAATAAAAGGTTCTCTAAGGTCAGGGCGTGACAGTACCCCCCCAAAAGGTGCGGACTCTGGCCGCAAAACCTGACTCTATGGGGGAGGGTCCGGGTGGGCATCTAGCCTCAGTGGCGGCTCCGGTGCAGGACGTAGACCCCGCTCCGCTCGCGGATCTGCCAGCTTCGGTGGCGCCTCTGGTGCGGGGATTGTCGCCAGAAGCACCGGACCGTGGATCGTCGCCGGAGACTCCGGACCGTGAATCGTCGCCGGAGGAACCGGACCGTGGATCGTCGCCGGAGGAACCGGACCGTGGATCGTCGCCGGGGACTCCGGACCGTGGATCGTCACCGGAGGAACCGGACCGTGGATCGTCTCTGGAAGCTCCGGGCCATGGATCCTCACTCGAGGCTCCGGGCCATGGATCATCACTGGAGGCTCCGGGCCATGGATCATCACTGGAGGCTCCGGGCCATGGATCATCACTGGAGGCTCCGGGCCATGGATCATCACTGGAGGCTCCGGGCCATGGATCATCACTGGAGACTCCGGGCCATGGATCATCACTGGAGGCTCCGGGCCATGGATCATCACTGGAGGCTTCGGGCCATGGATCATCACTGGAGGCTTCGGGCCATGGATCATCACTGGAGGCTTCGGGCCATGGATCATCACTGGAGGCTCCGGACTGCGAACCGTTGCTGGAGGTTCCGTACTGTGAACCATCGCTGGAGGTTCCGGGCTGCAGACCGTCGCCAGAGGCTCTGGACTGGGAACCGTCGCTGGAGGCCTGGTGCGTGGAGCTGGCACAGGATGTACTGGGCCGTGGAGGCGCACTGGAGGTCTGGAACGTAGAGCTGGCACAACGCGTCCTGGACAAATGACCACCTTCGCACGGCAAGTGCGGGGAGCTGGCACAGGACGCACTGGGCTGTGAAGGCGCACTGGAGACACAGTGGGTAGAGCCGGTGCAGGATGTACTGGACCGTGGAGGCGCACTGGAGGTCTGGAGCGTAGAGCTGGCAGAACGCGTCCTGGACAAATGACCACCTTCGCATGGCAAGTGCGGGGAGCTGGCACAGAACGCACCGGGCTGTGGAGGCGCACTGGAGACACGGTGCGTAGAACCGGAAAACATGGCACCTGAACGGTGACCAACTCCACACGGTGAGTACAGGGAGTTGGTTCTGGTTCCCACCTTGGTTCCGTCAACCACCCCGTGTACCACCCCGTGTGCCCCCTCCAAAAAAAATGTTTTTTGAGGCTGCCTCTCGGGCTTCCGTCGTGACCGCGAATCCCGGTGTCGTCGTTGTTGCTCCTTCGCTGCCTCTGTCTGCTCCCATGGAAGGCGATCCTTTCCGGCCAGGATTTCCTCCCACGTACAGGATCCTTTCCCGTCCAATATATCCTCCCACGTCCAGGATGTCTGCTCCTCCTGGGCACGCTGCTTTGTCCGTGGGTGGTGGGATCTTCTATAACGTTCGTTGTTGGAAGGATTGGACCAAGGTGCAGCATGGAAGGCGTTCATCATATTTATTAATGTGAACCAGCAACAAAACAAATAAAGAGTAACAAAACAAACTTGCAGCTTTGTAGGGCTAAAAGGCAACAATACAAAATCAAGATCCCACAAACAACAGGTGGGAAAAGGCTGCCTAAATATGATCCCCAATCAGAGACAATGATAGACAGCTGCCTCTGATTGGGAACCATACCAGGCCAACATAGAAATAGAAAAACTAGACTACCCACCCTAGTCACACCCTGACCTAACCAAAATAGAGAAATAAAAGGTTCTCTAAGGTCAGGGCGTGACATCTCTGTACAGGCCAATGATTATGACGGTGATTCTGATCTAACCATAAATTCATATGGTCACGGCCGTCGTCGGAAGGAGACCAAGGTGCAGCGTGGTGAGCGTACATTTTCCTTTATTATTGTAAATGTCGCCAACAAAACAAGAAACAAAGAAATGACCGTGAAGCTTACTAGGGCTATAGTGCCACTACCAAAGATAACTACCCACACCATACAAAGGAAAAAAGGCTGCCTAAGTATGATTCCCAATCAGAGACAACGATAGACAACTGTCCCTGATTGAGAACCATACCCGGCCAAAAACAAAGAAATATAACACATAGAATGCCCACCCTAATCACACCCTGGCCTAACCAAAATAGAGACTAAAACCCTCTCTATGGCCAGGGCGTGACACATATATTGTGCTACTGGCCTGAGACGATTGAAGTTCAATATGTAGACTAGATGTAGCTTAGTAGGCTCAAATTAACTAGCTAGCTAACTTAGCTGGTTCATTTTTGCAAACTTCAAGGAAGTTTGGCGAGCAAGCATTTTAGCAAGGTAGCCTATGAAAACAAAAACTAAAAGCATACTGTATGACAGAGCCATAGACCCTTTTGCCAACATGAAAGAGAGGAGAATGGCATTGGCATACTTGGGCACACACACACACACACACACAGACAGAAATCAGTACCATGGACAGCCACATGATATTTAGCAACATTGATTGGACTAAATTGTTTTTGGTATCTTGAAGTTTGTTTTCAGAGTATTAAACTAAGCATATTCCGCCACTGTGTGACTGTTGTCTTTTTGTTGTCATTACTTATTTTATATCACGGTGGCGTATGAACAAATGGGTTACAGAGCAAACAACTCAAATATCACAACATAGGTTGTAATATGGCTCCGGGCCATGGATCATCACTGGAGGCTCCGGGCCATGGATCATCACTGGAGGCTCCGGGCCATGGATCATCACTGGAGACTCCGGGCCATGGATCATCACTGGAGGCTCCGGGCCATGGATCATCACTGGAGGCTTCGGGCCATGGATCATCACTGGAGGCTTCGGGCCATGGATCATCACTGGAGGCTTCGGGCCATGGATCATCACTGGAGGCTTCGGGCCATGGATCATCACTGGAGGCTCCGGACTGCGAACCGTTGCTGGAGGTTCCGTACTGTGAACCATCGCTGGAGGTTCCGGGCTGCAGACCGTCGCCAGAGGCTCTGGACTGGGAACCGTCGCTGGAGGCCTGGTGCGTGGAGCTGGCACAGGATGTACTGGGCCGTGGAGGCGCACTGGAGGTCTGGAACGTAGAGCTGGCACAACGCGTCCTGGACAAATGACCACCTTCGCACGGCAAGTGCGGGGAGCTGGCACAGGACGCACTGGGCTGTGAAGGCGCACTGGAGACACAGTGGGTAGAGCCGGTGCAGGATGTACTGGACCGTGGAGGCGCACTGGAGGTCTGGAGCGTAGAGCTGGCAGAACGCGTCCTGGACAAATGACCACCTTCGCATGGCAAGTGCGGGGAGCTGGCACAGAACGCACCGGGCTGTGGAGGCGCACTGGAGACACGGTGCGTAGAACCGGAAAACATGGCACCTGAACGGTGACCAACTCCACACGGTGAGTACAGGGAGTTGGTTCTGGTTCCCACCTTGGTTCCGTCAACCACCCCGTGTACCACCCCGTGTGCCCCCTCCAAAAAAAATGTTTTTTGAGGCTGCCTCTCGGGCTTCCGTCGTGACCGCGAATCCCGGTGTCGTCGTTGTTGCTCCTTCGCTGCCTCTGTCTGCTCCCATGGAAGGCGATCCTTTCCGGCCAGGATTTCCTCCCACGTACAGGATCCTTTCCCGTCCAATATATCCTCCCACGTCCAGGATGTCTGCTCCTCCTGGGCACGCTGCTTTGTCCGTGGGTGGTGGGATCTTCTATAACGTTCGTTGTTGGAAGGATTGGACCAAGGTGCAGCATGGAAGGCGTTCATCATATTTATTAATGTGAACCAGCAACAAAACAAATAAAGAGTAACAAAACAAACTTGCAGCTTTGTAGGGCTAAAAGGCAACAATACAAAATCAAGATCCCACAAACAACAGGTGGGAAAAGGCTGCCTAAATATGATCCCCAATCAGAGACAATGATAGACAGCTGCCTCTGATTGGGAACCATACCAGGCCAACATAGAAATAGAAAAACTAGACTACCCACCCTAGTCACACCCTGACCTAACCAAAATAGAGAAATAAAAGGTTCTCTAAGGTCAGGGCGTGACATCTCTGTACAGGCCAATGATTATGACGGTGATTCTGATCTAACCATAAATTCATATGGTCACGGCCGTCGTCGGAAGGAGACCAAGGTGCAGCGTGGTGAGCGTACATTTTCCTTTATTATTGTAAATGTCGCCAACAAAACAAGAAACAAAGAAATGACCGTGAAGCTTACTAGGGCTATAGTGCCACTACCAAAGATAACTACCCACACCATACAAAGGAAAAAAGGCTGCCTAAGTATGATTCCCAATCAGAGACAACGATAGACAACTGTCCCTGATTGAGAACCATACCCGGCCAAAAACAAAGAAATATAACACATAGAATGCCCACCCTAATCACACCCTGGCCTAACCAAAATAGAGACTAAAACCCTCTCTATGGCCAGGGCGTGACACATATATTGTGCTACTGGCCTGAGACGATTGAAGTTCAATATGTAGACTAGATGTAGCTTAGTAGGCTCATATTAACTAGCTAGCTAACTTAGCTGGTTCATTTTTGCAAACTTCAAGGAAGTTTGGCGAGCAAGCATTTTAGCTAGGTAGCCTATGAAAACAAAAACTAAAAGCATACTGTATGACAGAGCCATAGACCCTTTTGCCAACATGAAAGAGAGGAGAATGGCATTGGCATACTTCTATTTTTTTTACTTGGGCACACACACACACACACACACACAGACAGAAATCAGTACCATGGACAGCCACATGATATTTAGCAACATTGATTGGACTAAATTGTTTTTGGTATCTTGAAGTTTGTTTTCAGAGTATTAAACTAAGCATATTCCGCCACTGTGTGACTGTTGTCTTTTTGTTGTCATTACTTATTTTATATCACGGTGGCGTATGAACAAATGGGTTACAGAGCAAACAACTCAAATATCACAACATAGGTTGTAATATGGCTTTTTTATTGGCTTGGCAAGGCTTCCACAGTCATCTTACCCATGCACCGGTGATGTGTTCTCAGAACGTTCATAGAACGTTAAGAAACAACTTTCTTCTGTGGGAATTTCAGTACTTCAGCATAACGTTATATGCAGGTTTCCTCATGGTTCTATTTAAAGTAATGTTCTCAAAACATTAAGAAAACGTTCCATAAAAAAACACAATAGTAAAACATTAGTAATGTTCAAAGAACGTTCTAAGAATGTTATTGAAAAACATATACATTCCGTTCTCAGCATCGACAAAACTCTCGCTATTCTCCATGTTGTTAAGTGTGTTCAGGTGTATTGGCCGCAGCTACTAATTGTCCACACCTGATCTTAATGAGTGCTTGTTTCTTTTTAAACGGGGTCTGTTTGAATAGATTAACAGCTTTGTAAGTGTAAAAAAAAACATGGCATGCTAGCTCCATCCTGGTGGCGCAGTGGACTAATTCCATGGATAACGAACAGAATTAGTCCCCTGATGCCGTACCACAATGAAAAATAAATGTGTTTGCGTGATTAGTGCCTAAGCAAATTAGTTTCCATGTGCCCTACCTACGCTTGGAGTCACAAACAGAACGTTAATAAAACCTCCCAGGAAAACTTTCAGAGAACCATATTAAAACGTTCTCAGAACCTCCCTGCAACCTTAACATGTACGCTCCCAGAACATGCAAAAATGCAAACATTCCGTTTGAAATGGTCAGGAAACTTATAGGGGCCTCTGATTTCTTAATCTGGCCCTGGAGACAGCAATGAGATAGGAGAACAGGGAGAGGGGGAGAGGAGAACAGGGAGAGGGGGAGAGGAGAACAGGGAGAGGGGGAGAGGAGAACAGGGAGAGGAGATAAGAGACAGAGTGTGTAGCAGAGCTCCAGATGTTAGTGGATCACAGAAGAAAAAATACATACTGTACCTTTGTTTCCCTCCAACCACACCTCAGACAGTGTGCAGTCGAGTAGAGACCACCTTAAGAAAACATCCGTGCCCCCACACGACATTGTGCCTTGCGCTTCCTTCTCTCTTTAATGTCAGTGAAAAGGCCTTTTAAACAGGGCTAGGGAGGCCGGGGGGATCTGACAGAGCAGAACAAAGGCAGGGAGGAACCAGGGGAGACAGTGGTGGTGGAGGGCTCTCTCATTTATCACCTGTTGCCTTTGGGCGGTCCTCCCCTCCACACTGTGCTTTGAATGTGTGTGTGTGTGTGTGTGTGTGTGTGTGTGTGTGGGTGTGGGTGTGGGTGTGGGTGTTCTAGACAGTATGGCAAGGTGATGAATGAGAACGCAGGCATTCTTCATCAAAACCTCAAAAGACTCTGCATTGTTGAGCTTTTTCAAAAGAGAGGAAGATTCAACTTGCTTGCCAGCCCCTGCAAGTCCCCACACCGAACACCCTCCTAACACACAACCAGACTTCCTGGTGAAATAAAGGTAACAGAAAGACTAAAATACACTACCTTAACACACTTACCCACAAACCTATAGGACACTATACAGACTGGGCATATAATGGAAATAATAGAGAATGGCTACTCAGATAGATATCACCAAAGAAAACATTGAGCAGTTTTTATTATGTTTATATTCTATGCTAAAATAGTATAAACTTAAACAGTTGTTATTAACGCAGGTTTAATGTCATGCCATATCATATTATATTTCATGTCATTTCATGTCTTGTCGCAGGCCTGTCAATGTTGGGTCTAATAATTCTCAGACCTAGCGCAATAGACTTCAGGCACAAACCCTTATCTGTGCCTGCCATCGCGTGGCCAGCTGTTGCATCTACATGCAACGCAGAGCTGCGAACGCTTACGCATTGGCCGCGAGACACGCATTTGACCCTCTTCTCACGCTCACACGCCACACCTCATATCTCATGCATTGAAAAGTACTGCTTTTAATTTTCTAAATCCATTGTATAGGGCGTTAGCTTTTTCAACTGTATACTACTCCAACTAGTGTTCAAATCGGAGCATCTGCGACTGCAATTTAACATCACGCGCCGAACCTGTATTATTGTCCTATCTTGCCACAGCAGTGTGAACCGCTGCACATTAAAGCGTATGATTGGTCTGGTTATGTAACGGACCAAGGGGATTGCGTGCGCGTTTTAAAGAAACGCCCCTCAAGATTAGAGTGGCGCTGAATGAAGAGAGAACATTCTCCACTAAATGTATACAACTGTACAAAGAGCAGCACGGTAGCGCTGTTTTATGTACAATGTTGTCAATGAGGTTGCTGTTACTCCCGTCCCTATTGCAGAATGCAGCCTTTTGACAGCATGTATTAAAGTCGATTTAATCCACACTTGCATTAGTCCCTTCTTTTGGTGATTGGCATTTAGGCATTGGCAACCAAATTGCAGACAGACCTACAGTCTGTTTTAGCAGGGAGGTTTGGTCGGGTGACCTGATTTTCCCCACACTTAGAGTATTTTATTGTTCCACTTCTTCCCAGTTTTTCCAGTGTCTGATATACCGACATGTGTCTTTGAAAATGAATTATATGAGGCTATTTATTTTCGCAGCCAATCATGGACAGTTTTGAATATGGCCATTTTAGTATTGTGCACGTGCTAGGTAGAGATGGTAGGAGGACTCACAAATCATAAACAGATAACATATTTTGTCTATGTAGAGTAAGATGATGAACATTATCTTCAACTAGTAGGCATATACCACCTGAATATTGATATACATTTTGTAAAGATTGAGTGATTTAGAAATGAATTGTTATAACAAAAACATTTATAAACACCCATTGGGAAACATGGATCAGGGGTGGCCAACCCTCCTGGAGAGCAAGCAGGATTTTCATCCAGTCCTGTTTTAAAGAGATAGTTCACCAAAATGACAAATACAAAATATTTGTGTCCTTACCTTGAAAGTAGTCTATGGACAAGGAGACTGCAAACTATGATTTGGTTACCCACTGCCATCAACCATTAATATGAGTATTTCTGAGCATTCCTGCTGACCTTCCCACTGTTTCTCCTATTTCCCTGTCTCCCCGTCTAATTTAATTACTGTCTGAATAAAGTGTCAATCCACCTAAAAATATATGTTTAATAAAATATTAGCATACTTTAAATGTCATCCCCCCAAAATCTCAAAGTACCAAAGTTGTCAAATGAGTGTTCAATTAATGTTCAAAGCATTCTGAATACACCTGGCCTGTGTTTTTTTCCCACCCTTGTCATGGACCTAAGCCATGTCAAAATACATATAATTGCAGGAATTTAGCTTTAAAACAGTGCAATTTTCCTGGGGGAAAAAGCTTTCTTCAAAAGTTGCCAGCCCTGGCAACGGCTGCAGTGTAGTGAATCACTAATAACAATAGCTGTCCTTAGATGAAATTCTTGACCAATTTGTTAAGTGACTGGAAGCAATATACTTTCGTTACTCACCAAAATAAAGTGAAGAATGCAGAGGAAGATGGGTCAAGGGGGAGGGATCCTAAGAGAAGTGGTATGAGTAGTAGATCTGTACCAATACAGAGTGATAAACCAACAAGTGATATATGTTTCAGTAAGATTTTTAGCATTTATAGCAATGGTTATCAACTGTACTGCAGGGATGGAACGTAAGTTGCAGAAAATTGAGTTTGTGGTGGCAGCTGCAAAGATGTATTTGGGTGTGTGAGACTTGACGTCAGAAGAGTTACAGGGTGTGTTAAGTGGTGGTGTCCCATCCTTTCAGGCTGTTGGCCTGAAGTAGGACTAAATAGTGGCGTATGGTGTTTATTTATTTATTTAGTATATTTTTAAAAAAATGTGAGTGTAGTGTTAGATGGTAGTTCATATTTTATATATTTTTTCAAGCAAAGTTATACTCCAGTCTAGTAGGTGGCGGTAATGCAACATTTATTGGATGCCAACCGCTTTTAAACCTCATCGAAGAATAAGTTGTGTTGTTGGAGGAGGAAAGGAAACGGTGTGGCGAAGTCAGAAATCTAAAAGGAGGAGTAATTGCTACATTAGAAAACAACACAACATCCTTTACATACGGTACGAAGAAATCAACGAAGAACAGCCATCCGAGTCCATCGTTTTTAAAGCGGGGGCCGACATGTCTGAAACATACGGTACGTTTAGTTAGCTAGCTGAAGATGGTGGAGAAATGAAGATAGTTGACTCAGGCCGCTTACCATTGAACAAAAATGATCAGTTCCGGTCTATTTGGGACATAGTGGGACATAGAATAGCAGCTGGTCTACTTAGTTAATTAAACCAGAAAATAACAGTGAGTGAAGTGTCTCGCTTTCTCTTCCGTCTTGGAACTAGCTACGTGTGTAACTTCGACTGCACCTGCTGGGATCAGGATGCTTTTTTGTGTTTGCAAATGCATTCAGAACCGTAATTTCCACTACGTATCTTGAAATCAACACTGTCGTGTCACCACTGTCTCGTAGCCAGAAGGAGTGGGTAGAGAGTAGCGGGGTGTGCTTCCTAAAATTGTCAAGAGGTAGTTTTGGTACACAACATCGAGTCTTTTGTATTAAAGTTAGTCAATAAGTAACTTATATTGAAATATTACAAACAAAAAATTGGTATAGCTAACTTAGGTGGCTAGTTTACGGCAGTAAGTTTAGTCATAGTTAGAAGCTGTATTTGCAGTCCTTTGGCTTAATTTAACAGACCTCCTTTTGATTTATCTAGTTAGTCATGTGTTCTTGGAATTGAAAAGTTGGAAGTGGTGGGGTTAGCTAACTTCTCAAGTGATGTATTTTCGCGAACGACCGGGCTCTCCAACCCAGTTCCTTCAGAGCCACCATCCTGTAGGTTTTCACTCCAACCCTGTTCTTTCAGAGCCACCATCCTGTAGGTTTTCACTCCAACCCTGTTCTTTCAGAGCCACTATCCTGTAGGTTTTCACTCCAACTCTAATCTAGCGCACTTGGTTCTAATAATTAGCTGGTTGATCAATCCGGTTAGTTTTGAAGCGAAACCCTACTGGAGGGTAGCTCTCCAGCAACAGGGTTGGATAGCCCTGATCTGATGCATTTGCAATGACACAACAGCCCCAGGGTACAGATAGCAGCGTCCTCGTCACCTTCATAACTAGCTTGCTATATGAGATCATATCTGGAAATCATATAAACAATTCAAACAAGACTGTAATACTGTTTATGTGACTTCCTCTGAACTTTAACAAAGATGTCTTTGAGTTACATGCACACAATAATGCGATTATTGTGGAGAGTCAGATTAATATAATAGCTAGTTCGATTAAAAAGTTTACATGCTTTGCAAGAAGAACGATTTCCACAATAATCCATTTTTACATGGATACATCTGAAATCGGCAATTTTTGGGGGAAGAATATTTGATTCTCGGTTCGAACATATACAGTTTGTATGTGAAAACTACTTTTAAACTACTGCTAAATTGTTCCTAACACACTTCACTCGCGCTAAAGAGGAAGGCTCGCTTGGCTGGTGCTAGCACTTGCTCAGATCAAATACACCCCTGGAACGCTGATTTAAGGTGTTAATATGTCCTAATAATTTGAAAGATTGCTTAGAAAACCAGGTGTTTAAATCGGTGTTTACATGACTATTGCATAATCTGCCTACTGCCATAATCAGTTTAATATCAAATGATTAGTGTGCATGTAAACATACTCATTTTTAAGAGGTTTAAAAACCTTACTATTTTTAAGAACTGTAGAAATCCCAAAACAAACATCTTGTTTTTTGTCTGTGCATGTACTATTGCTTGACTTGTCAGCTAGAATGGAGATTCTATTAATTCTATTCCACGTTAATCTAATTTCCTGAATGTTAACTCTTCCCATGTCACTTTTTTAAATGACAATGTAACCTACATATTTGAAAATCAAAACAAGCTTGGTGTTTGTTGGTCCATTACATGTCCAATTCCATGGGGCCAATCCAAGACATTTACGTTGGTGTGTTACTAACAAACAATCTTGTTCTACTTTTGTTTTATTCTTTAAATTATATTTTATAATTTTTGGAACTTTCTACTCCCTTTTTTAAATTTGTGTTATCCAATTGGTAGTTAGTCTTGACCCATCGCTGCAACTCCCGTACGGACTCCGGAGAGGCGAAGGTCGAGAGCCATGCGTCCCCTCGAAACACAACCCCGCTAAGCCGCACTGCTTCATAACACCCTGCTCGCTTAACCCGGATGCCAGCCGCACCAATGTGTAGGAGGAAACACCGTACAGCTGGCGACCGAAATCAGCGTGCATGCACCCGGCCGCCACAAGAAATCGCTAGAGTGCGATGGGACAATGACATCCCAGCTGGCCAAACCCTCCCCTAACCCGGACGACGCTGGGCCAATTGTGCGTCTCTTCATGGGTCCCCCGGTCGCGGCGCAACGCAGCCCGGGATCAAACCCGGATCTGTAGTGGTGCCTTAAACCGCTCTTGTTATTCTCACCAATGGGGGGGAAAAAACTGTTTTATCTTCCTTTGACCACTGTCTTGGAGTCATTATGCTGAAATATACATTTGAACCTTGTAAACATGCTTTGGACATGCTGTCTAGTGGTAGCTAAGTGTTTTACTGTAGCCAGGCCTATTCATTTTCTTATGCTGTGGCCAACGGATTGGTTTTTGTTTGTGTAACAGCACAACTTGGATACTCACTGCTTTCCTGTTGCAGCTTGCTCAACCCCCTGCTTGACACAACCACACACGTGTCTCTCCATCCGTCTCCCTCACTCGATAATTATATAGTCTCTCTTTTGCTCTCTCTCTCTCTCTCTCTCTCTCTGAAATGCTACACGAGCAGGTCAACATCAGAGGTGGAGTGCTCTACACTAATGGTACATAGAGCGCAGCTGTAATAGTCTTCATTGATTTACTCATGGGCTTTTTTTTCCTTCTAAGTACCTGAAGGGATAAAGGAAAGGAGGGTAGAGCAACAGTCACGGGGGAGACACGTGACTACACAAAGCAGACTAGGAGAAGCTGCATTCACTAATTCACGTTGGCTCTCGGTGAAGGATTGGGCCTACTGTACTTTATTCTTTACCTAAACACAAAACGCATCACACAGTCTCTCGGTTAGGGGAATGGCTGACTTAGTGTGTACACACACACTGATGAAGCCCAGCACAGTAAGATAGTATATGGCTTGGCTCCAGAGGTAACACAGGGGTCTGATTCAGAGCAGGGGAAGAACAGGAGGATGTGTGTGTGGTCACTGATCAGGCTGTTATTCCTGCCTGCTGTTTACTATAGCTTATACCCAACAAAATACTTGTGGTGTTATTATGGTGTAAATACAATGACTCACCTATTCCCTTCCGGGGTAAGGCCCAGACAGGCTTTTCCATCGGTCACATTCACACACAGGTTGTCTTTGATAAGTGTTTCTGTTGAGAGACAGAAAACAAGGTGTGATAAGGCCTGTAGTGGGTACCTACCTTGCCATGAATGTGTCCTCACTGTTATGTTGCTTGAGTAAACCACACACGCTAGTATAAATAGGCCATGGTGGTTTTATGGGTTGGAGAATAGCTGGCTGCAGGAGAACTTAATGTGTTTAAATGTCACAGAAGAACAAAGGAGCAATCTCATCCCCAGCTCTTTCCTTTCATCAGTGGGAGTCGAGTCATTTACTCGAGTTACAATATTGACTATTTGACTGGCCTGCTTTGTAGCCTAGCTGATTAGCCTACTAGCAGCAGAGCGGTCAACAGCATCCAATCTGCAAATCAGTCAGAAAGTTGAGGTGAAGAGTCGGGGCACTGACAAAGTTGGAAACGTAATTGAAATGCAGTACCAGTCAAAAGTTTGGACACACCTATTCATTCAAGGGTTTTTCTTAATTTTTACAATATTTTTTAGATTGTAGAATGATAGTGAACACATCAAAACTATGAAATAACACATACGGAATCATGTAGTAACCCCCAAAAAAGTGTTAAACAAATCAAAATATATTTTAGATTTGAGATTCTTCAAATAGCCTTGACGACAGCTTTGCACACTCTTGGCATTCTCTCAACCAGCTTCACCTGGAATGCTTTTCCAACAGTCTTGAAGGAGTTCCCACATATGCTGAGCACTTGTTGGCTGCTTTTTCTTCACTCTGCGGTCCAACTCATCCCAAACCATCTCAATTGGTTTGAGGTCGGGTTGTTGTGGAGGCCAGGTTATCTGATGCAGCACTCCATCACTCTCCTTCTTGGTCAAATAGCCCTTACACAGCCTGTAGGTGTGTCTTGGGTCATTGTCCTGTTGAAAAACAAATGCTAGTTCCACTAAGCACAAACCAGATGGGATGATGTAATGCTGCAAAATGCTGTGGTAGCCATGCCTTAAATTCTAACAAAATCACCGACAGTGTCACCAGCAAACCACCATCACACCTCCTCCACCATGCTTCACGGGGGAAACCACACATGCGGAGATAATCCGTTCACCTACTCTGCGTCTCACAAAGACACACAGGTAACTCTGGGTCTTCCTTTCCTGTGGCGGTCCTCATGAGAGCCAGTTTCATCATAGCCCTTGATGGTTTTTGGGACTGTACTTCAAGAAACATTCCAAAGTTCTTGAAATGTTCCGCATTGACTGACCTTCATGTCTTAAAGTAATGATGGACTGTTGTTTCTCTTTGCTTATATGAGCTGTTCTTACCATAATATGGACTTGGTCTTTTACCAAAAAGGGCTATCTTCTGTATACCAACCCTACCTTGTCACAACACAACTGATTAGCTCAAATGCATTAAGAAGGAAAGAAATTCCTCAAGTTTACTTTTTAACAAGGCACACCTTTTAATTGAAATGCATTCTAGGTAACTACCTCATGAAGCTGGTTGAGAGAATGCCAAGAGTCTGCACAGCTGTTATCAAGGCAAAGGGTGGCTACTTTGAAGAATAAAAACCCTGGAAAATAAAATAAAAACCCTGGAATGAGTAGGTGTGTCTAAACTTTTGACTGGTACTGTAGTCTCCTAGTAAATGTAACAACTAGCCTTGAAACTCAGTGAGGGGCCTGTGTGTTTCTCCTGCAGCTTGACTCACATGTGAGAGGGAGAGAGACTTGTGCATCCTTCACTCTATACTACTGCTGCCCCTTTCCACACACAGCCAGCCTCTCCCTCTTCAATTCCCCTTTGTTCCCTTTATGGCTTGGTGGAACCCTGGCCTACGCATGCAAATGGCCCCTGGCCTATCTGTGGTCATGGCACAAAGGCCGTCTTTGGACCGCTCTCTGTCCCACACGTCAGGGCCTCACCCAGACGGTCATGTGCGTAGGATGGGTCAAGTACCAGACCCGGTCCAACACACAACTAGATCTGTGCAGCTGCCCAGTGTAACCCATCTATCTGTGTTGTGCAGATGTATTCGGCCGGTCGGCTATACATAGACTGTTTGTGAATAGACTGCCTCCATTCTTATACACTTGCCGCCATGTAGCCAGCTCAGCGTTTCCCCTAGGATCTTTTTCAGCAGTTGTGGCGAAGTTAGCGGGGGGCAACAGAGACGAAATGTTGCTGTTTTTAAAGCACATGTTCTACACATTTCTGCCATGGTTTATGCTGTGTTATGCTATCTGAGTGACTCAAACATGATAACAAAATCAATGGGGGCCCCCATGCCATGGCATTTTAGGTATTTTAGGTTGTCTAGTTTTTATTTCAGTGGTTGTTAGTTCACAAAGATGATCTTATAAAACAAATCTACAGTTGAAGTCGGAAGTTTACATACACTTAGGTTGGAGTCATTAAAACTCGTTTTTCAACCACTCCACAAATTTCTTGTTAACAAACCTATAGTTTTGGAAAGTCAGTCAGGACATTTACCTTGTGCATGACACAAGTAATTGTTCCAACAATTGTTTACAGACAGATTATTTCACTTATAATTCACTGTATCCCAACTTCAGTGGGTCAGAAGTTTACATACACTGAGTTAACTGTGCCTTTAAACAGCTTGGAAAATTTCAGAAAATGATGTCATGGCTTTAGAAGCTTCTGATAGGCTAATTAACATCATTTGAGTCAATTGGAGGTGTACCTGTGGATGTATTTCAAGGCCTACCTTCAAACTCAGTGCCTCTTTGCTTGACATCATGGGAAAATCAAAAGAAATCAGCCAAGACTTCAGAAAAAAAATTGTAGACCTCCACAAGTCTGGTTCATCCTTGGGAGCAATTTCCAAACGCCTGAAGGTACCACGTTCATCTGTACAAACAATAGTACGCAAGTATAAACACCATGGGACCACGCAGCCATCATACCACTCAGGAAGAAGACACATTCTGTCTCCTAGAGATGAACGTACTTTGGTGCGAAAAGTGCAAATCAATCCCAGAACAACAGCAAAGGACCTTGTGAAGATGTTGGAGGAAACCGGTACAAAAGTATCTATATCCACAGTAAAACGAGTCCTATATAGACATAACCTGAAAGGCCGCTCAGCAAGGAAGAAGCCACTGCTCCAAAACCGCCATTAAAAAAGCCAGACTACGGTTTGCAACTGTACGTGGGGACAAAGATCATACTTTTTGGAGAAATGTCTTCTGGTCTGATGAATCAAAAATAGAACTGTTTGGTCATAATGACCATCGTTATGTTTGGAGGAAAAAGGGGGACGCTTGCAAGCCGAAGAACACCATCCCAAACGTGAAGCACGGGGAAGGCAGCATCATGCATCGTTTGTGCTTTGCTGCAGGAGGGTCTGGTGCACTTCACAAAATAGATGGCATCACGAGGAGGAAAATGATGTAGTTATATTGAAGCAACATCTCAAGACATCAGTCAGGAAGTTAAAGCTTGGTCGCAAATGGGTCTTCCAAATGGACAATAACCCCAAGCATACTTCCAAAGTTGTGGCAAAATGGCTCAAGGACAACAAAGTCAAGGTATGGGAGTGGCCATCACAATGCCTTGACCTCAGTCCTATAGAAAATTAGTGGGCAGAACTGAAAAAGTGTGTGCAGGAGGAGGCCTACAAACCTGACTCAGTTACACCAGCTCTGTCAGGAGGAATGGGCCAAAATTCACCCAACTTATTGTGGGAAGCTTGTGGAAGGCTACCCGAAACGTTTGACCCAAATAAATAAAAGCTGAAATAATTAACTCTGGGGATCCTAACTGACCTAAAACGGAATTTTTACTAGGATTAAATGTCAGGAATTATGAAAGACCGAGTTTAAATGTATTTGGCTAAGGTGTATGTAAACTTCCGACATTCAACCGTATAGACAGTCAGGGAGAGTGTTTTAAATTATATATATATTTTTTGTGGTAGCCATGATTTGAATATAGGGGAAACACTGCATCTGAATGTCAGTGCAACACTCAGGCTAGTTGCATGGAGCTCACCTAGCTAGGAGCCCGTCTGTCTAGTCAGGGGTTGCACTGCAACATTGAGTCATCGAGCCCTTTGGTCAGATTGGTGAGGGCGGTATGAGGTCAGAGGCTGGGAGACTGTTTTGGCAGGGCTCCTGGATGCTATCACTGTCACTCAGCGTACACTCCGAGACAAGCCACACCATACAGATAAGCTTGGCTTTTCATTGGGGGAAATCAGGATTAGTTCCAACGCCTGAGGAGACCGACCCGGATGATACAACTCAATCTCTCTCGTAGCGAGGAGTGATGACCTATGGGATTACACCTCTGTGGTTGACAACGCATCCTCTCTCATTGTTAATTTTAGAAGTCTCTTTTACCTCCATCCTTTTAACAAGTCGCTTTGCAAATTAGCATCAATGTTAACGTGCCATCACACTCACGCAAGGTAGTGATTAGCCAGCTAATTTGGGACCGTTGGCAACTCGGTGGCGGCGAGCAGCTCACGATCACAGGACGACTTAAGGATTGGTTTCAAGTTCAACCGTTTGAGCCGCTGGCGTTGTATTGATTTCTGTCCCCGCTCTCTCTCATTTCAGACTTCCTGTTTAAGTTCCTGGTCATTGGCAGTGCTGGGGCAGGGAAATCTTGCCTCCTGCACCAGTTCATTGAGACCAAGTGTAAGTAGTGCCGATGCTGGTCGCCCCCTATTAAAAAAAAAAACACCCACATGCATTGTTTATGTACAATAATATAGAAATGTTACATGCATCTCTGCACACTGACACACACGCGCTCATGTAGCGGATGTCCACGCACACTGATGTGTAAATGAGATAAAGACCTCGAACTCCCAGTCTTGTCAGTAGCGTGAGAGAAGGGCTTTCTTTGACTGTGTTAATCTCTGGACCTGGGAGAGGCAGTATCTCCTTAACCCTCTGATATGCTGATGAGGCTTCTGAAGAGGCTTCTGAAGCGAACTGTTCTGGTCTTTTTAAACAAGCACAACGCACAATCTAGATCAGCTCTGGGAATTAACCAGGAAATGTTTCTGTGAAGTCTTGGCAATTTAGGCCTAATAACTAGGCAGTCACACACCTACTCTTTAGTCAAGGTTGTCTTTCACAAGCCAGCCATCTGTAAAAACAGACATTTTAATAAAGGATGAGACATAAACAAACAGTGCAGTGATGATTGTGGCTTTTTTTTGTCTCTGCCTGTGCAGTCAAGCAGGACTCCAACCACACCATCGGGGTCGAGTTTGGGTCCAGGGTGGTCAACGTCGGGGGTAAGACGGTTAAACTACAGATCTGGGACACAGCCGGACAGGAGCGCTTCAGGTGAAGATCTCCCATTGGTTACCCTGAGTGCCGTTACCGCTGACCCGTGCTCTCATTGGTTTACAGATTGTATTCTGGTTCTGTGATTGGTTAACAGTGCTTTCTGTCTGCCCTCCCCCAGGTCTGTGACTCGTAGCTACTACCGCGGGGCGGCAGGGGCGCTGCTCGTCTATGACATCACAAGGTAGGTGAACCAATGATCGACCCATGACGAACGCGCACTGATTTTACTGGTCACTTGTACACACACACACAGGCATGGGAGTTAGCATAGAGCACGGAGAGACCGACTAGAGATGTTGAATTTCAACAGGCCTATGGAGAGTCTGTCAGGAGCACTAAGACACTCTGAGTCAGAGATGGAGACATTTTTTATGGCAGCACCAAGCCAAGAGTTTTTATTTAATAAGCCCAGAGTTGCCATGGCACTGCTTGTCTTATAATCAAGATGGAGTGAATGGTGTACTGTCAGGTGAGCTTTAATAAAGTGTGTGATGCAGAATGGCAGGGCCTGTAATAAAGTGTGTGATGCAGAATGGCAGGGCCTGTAATAAAGTGGTGTCTCCAGACAGGCAGCCCGGAAAGCAAAACTCCATTAGACAGAGTGTCAACCGAGCGAGAGAGAAGAGAGCAGGGAAGGAGAGAATATGGGGAGAGGGAGAGATGGAAGCGTGTGGTGTGAGAGAGCTACACCGAGGCAGAGGGGTCGTCATCGCTTACCTCCTATGCTGACGTCATGGTTAAGCCGCCTCGCTGTGGGACATTAGTCGACACCCTTCTGCTCATTGTTCTCACGTTGCCATGGACACCAGCATGCTGTCACCATGGTGATCGGGGACTTCGCAAAAAAATTAAATGGAAGATGTGACGTGGTATCGGACTCCATCTGTCCTTGAGGGAGAAAAGGGAGGGATGACGTTTCATATTTCTCTTCTCATTTGGAGCAAAAAGAACATTTGCTCACAGAGAGATTGAAAAGTGTAAGTTGAAAAACTGTTAATATTCTCAACCTATCATCTCCCACCCCTCATCCAAGTACTTCTTCTATTTGACCTCTGATCCTGTCATGAGCACACAGTTCACAACTCTGCTTTTTCAAAAGTAACGTCCCATTCCCTATTGAACATGCCTTTCCTAAGGAGACGTGATTTGAATCAGTTCTCCCCTCCTGTGTCTTTCCTCTAGCCGGGAGACGTACAACGCCCTGACCAACTGGCTGACAGACGCACGGACGCTGGCCAGCCCCAACATCGTCATCATCCTGTGCGGCAATAAGAAGGACCTGGACGCGGACCGTGAGGTCACCTTCCTCGAGGCGTCCCGCTTCGCACAGGAGAACGGTAACTGTCTTGTCTGTCCATCTCTCACCCTTCTCTCCTCTACTCAGGCCGTTTCCCTGGCTCTCATTTCACAACTGTCTCTCACCCTTTCTCTCCTCTACTCAGGCCGTTTCCCTGGCTCTCATTTCACAACTGTCTCTCACCCTTCTCTCCTCTACTCAGGCCGTTTCCCTGGCTCTCATTTCACAACTGTCTCTCACCCTTCTCTCCTCTACCCAGGCCGTTTCCCTGGCTCTCATTTCACAACTGTCTCTCACCCTTCTCTCCTCTACTCAGGCCGTTTCCCTGGCTCTCATTTCACAACTGTCTCTCACCCTTCTCTCCTCTACTCAGGCCGTTTCCCTGGCTCTCATTTCACAACTGTCTCTCACCCTTTCCGCACTCCATCGCTCACCTTTTTTCTTTTCTCCCCTTTTTAGTCAACTCTAATCTCAGATAGTTGTAATTTCCACTAGTTCTTTTTAAACCTGTATTAGTTTCATTGAGATTAGAGTATCGAGTTGACTGACTGACTGTTACAGAACTGATGTTCCTGGAGACCAGCGCTCTGACAGGGGAGAATGTGGAGGAGGCCTTCCTCAAAACGGCCCGTACCATCCTCAACAAGATAGAGTCAGGTAAACAGTTTACTTATTGTGTGTGTGTGTGTGCTAAAAAGGTGTATCCGTTTGATTTTCAATCTTACTATCAAACAAGTTGGTTTTGGGATGTCTCGTGTTGATTACGCCTAGCTATATGTGTGTGTCTTGGTCTTTCTTGATTTAATGTACACTGAAGAAAAATCTAAACCATTTCATTTTTTTTTACTGCGCTACAGTTCATATAAGGACATCAGTCAATTAAAATAAGTTCATTAGGCCCTAATCTATGGATTTCACTTGACTGGGAATACAGATATGAATCTGTTGGTCACAGATACCTTAAAAAAATACAAATAATTGGGGTGTGGATCAGAAAACCAGTCAGTATCTGGGGTGACCACCATTTGCCTCATGCAGCACGACATCTCCTTCACATAGAGTTAATCAGGCTGTTGATTGTGGCCTGCGGAATGTTGTCCCACTCCTCTTCAATGGATGTGCGTAGTTGCTGGATATTGGCGGGAACTGGAACACGCTGTTGATCCAGAGCATCCCAAACATGCTCAATGGGTGACGTATCAGCTGAGTATGCAGGCCATGGAAGAACTGGGACATTTTCAGCTTCCAGGAATTGTGTACAGATACATGGGGCCTCAGCATTATCGTGCTGAAACTTGAGGCATTTCAGCATGAAGATGATGTCCCAGTCTGTAATCCCCACATGTTTTAAGGTGACCACCATCATCCCTGTTTCTAAGAACTCTAAGGCTTCATGCCACAATGACTCCCTCCTAGTAGCACTCACTTATAATCATCAAGTTCTTTGGAAGGCTGATTATGGCATACATTAACTCCGCCATCCCAGACACCCTAGCCTAGACCCCCTCCAATTTCCATACCGCCCCAACAGATCCACAGATGATACATCCTCAATTGCTCTCCACACTGCCCTCGCCCACCTAGATAAGAGGAATACCTATGCGAGAATGATGTTCATTGGCTACAGATCAGCTTTCAACACTATGGTCACCTCCATGCTCGTCACCCAACTTAGGACTCGGGGGTCTGAACACCTCCCTCTGCAACTGAATCCTGCACTTCCTGACGGGCCGACCCCAGGTGGTGATGGTAGGCAACATCACCTCTGCCACGCTGACCCTCAACACAGGGGCCCCACGGGTGTGTGCTTAGTCCCCTCATGTACTGCCTGTTCACCCACGACTGCGTGGCCACACACGACTCCAACACCACCATCAAGTTTGCTGAAGACACTTTGGGGATAGGCCTGATCACCGGCGACAATGAGTCAGCCTACAGGGAGGATGTCAGTGACCTGGCAGTGTGGTGCCAGAGCAACAAATTCTCCCTCAATGTCAGTAATACCACCTGATCGTGGACTACAGGAAACGAGGAGGCGAGACCGCCCCCATCCACATCGACGGGGCTGCAGTGGAGCAGGTTGAGAGCTTCAAGTTCCTCTGTCCAAATCACCTAAAGACTTAAAATGGTCCAAACACACTCGCATAGTCGTGAAGGCAGTGCCTCTTCCCCCCTCAGGAGGTTGAAAAAGTTTAGAATGTGGGCCCTCCAAATCTTCAAAAGTTCTACAGCTGCACCATTGAGAGCATCTTGACTGGCTGCATCACTGCCTGGTATGGCAATAGCACCGCTCTCGATCGCATGGCGCTAAAGAGGGTGGTGTGGACAACCCAGTACATCACTGGGGCCGAGCTCCCTGCCAACCAGGACCTCTATATCAGGTGGTGTGGAAAGAAGGCCCTGAAAATCGTTAAAGACTCCAACCACCCAAGCCATACACTATTCTCTCTGCTTCCGCACGGCAAGCGGTGCATCAAGTCTGGCACCAACAGGTTCTTGAACAGCTTCTATCCCCAAGCAATAAGACTGATAAATCGCTAAGCTAAGACCATCTGAGTTAACCTTGTATCTTTTATTGACCTATATTTATATTTTCTCTATGCACACTCGCAGGGCCCTACACACTCAAACACATAATATGCACATACATTTATAGTGACTCTACACACACCCACTCACATTCAAGCTGCTGCTACTCTGTTTATCTTATGTCCTGTTGCTTAGTCACCTTACTTACCCCTATACATACAGTGCATTCAGAAACTATTCAGACCTTGACTTTTTCCACGTTTTGTTACATTACAGCCTTCTTCTAAAATGGATTAAATAGTTTTTTCCTTCACAATACCCCATAATGACAAAGCAAAAACATTATTTAATTTTTTTGCAAATTTAATAAAAAACATTTTTAACTGAAATATCACATTTACAAAAGTATTGAGACCCTTTACTCTACTTTGCCGAAACACCTTTGGCAGCGATTACTGCCTCGAGTCTTCTTTGGCATGGCGCTATAAGCTTGGCACACCTGTGTTTGGGGAGTTTCTCCCATTCTTCTCTGCAGATCCTCTCAAGCTCTGTCAGGTTGGATGGGGAGTGTCACTGCACAGCTATGTTTAGGTCTCTCCAGAGATACTCTGGCTGGGCCACTCATTCAGAGACTTGTCCCGAAGCCACTCCTGTGTTGTCTTGGCTGTGTGCTTAGGGACGTTGTCCTGTTGGAAGGTGAACCTTCGCCCCCAGTCTGAGGTCTGGAGCAGGTTTTCATCAAGGATCTCTGTACTTTTCTCTGTTCATCTTTCCCTCGATCCTGACTAGTCTCCCAGTCCCTGACGCTGAAAAACATCCCCACAGCATGATGCACCATGCTTCACCGTAGGTGGATGGTGCCAGGTTTCCTCCGCTTGGCATTCAGGCCAAAGAGTTCAATCTTGGTTTCATCAGACCAGAGAGTCCTTTAGGTGCCTTTTGGCAAACTCCAAGCGGACTGTTATGTGCCTTTTACTGAAGAGTGGCTTCCGTCTGGCCACTCTACCATAAAGGCCTGATTGGTGGCGTGCTGCAGAAATGGTTGTCCTTCTGGAAGGTTCTCCCGTCTCCACAGAGGAACTCTGGAGCCATGTCAGAGTGACCATCGGGTTCTTGGTCACCTCCCTGACCAAGGCCCTTCTCCCCCCGATTGCTGACTTTGGCCGGGTGGCCAGCTCTAGTCTTGGTGGTTCCAAACTTCTTTCATTTAAGAATGATGGAGGCCGCTATGTTCTTGGGGACCTTCAATGCTTTGGGGACTTTCAATGTTTTGGTAGCCTTCCCCAGATCTGTGCTTCGACACAATCCTGTCTTGGAGCTCTATGGACAATTCCTTCGTTGTCCGTAAACCAATGGCTTGGTTTAGACAGGTGTGTGCCTTTCCAAATCATGTCCAATCAATTGAATTTACCACATGTGGACTCCAATCAAGTTGTAGAAACATCTCAAAGATGATCAATGGAAACAGGATGCACCTTAGCTCAATTTCGAGTCTCATAGCAAAGGGTTTGAATTATTATGTAAATACATTTTTTTTTGTTTTTTTTTGTTTAATGTGCAAAAATGTCTGAACCTGTTTTCGCTTATATAATCCATTTTAGAATAAGGCCGTAACATAAACAAAATGTGGAAAAAGTCAAGGGGTCTGAATACTTTCCGAAGTCACTGTATGTGTGTTCACATCCGGCCGTGATTGGGAGTCCCATAGGGCGCCGTTGTAAATAAGAATTTGTTCCTAACTGACTTGCCAGGTTAAATAAAGGTTAAAAAAATAAAAAAATGCGCCTTGCCTCTGTCAGGTGAGTTGGACCCAGAACGGATGGGTTCAGGTATCCAGTATGGAGATTCTTCTCTGAGGCAGCTGAGACAGCCCAGAGGTACCCCCGCACAGACCAAGCAGCAGTGTAACTGCTAGGGGCCGGACCCCACCCTCACTCTTCAGCCCCACTCCCACACGCACAGGACGTGCCCTAAAGGTCAGTAGACTGCCATGCTTCGATTAAATGTGGCTTTAGAGAATAATTGATCAAAATATATTAACATTTCTCTCCCTCTCAGCACTAGGTGTTTTGGGATGTGCAGGACTCTTCCCCTTATCCCTTCTGAAACCACTTACACACGTACAGCATACCTTGAACAGTTGCCATGGAGATGACCTGCAACTCCTGACCATTGGTAAGAGACTATACTTCCTGCCAAGGGAGGTTACCCAGGCTCCTGGGTCCTAGGCTGGGAAACCCTGTGGTGTGAACTGTGCTGGGAACATAAGAAGAAGAGTCCATATCTGGGATGACTGTCAGGGGTTATGTGTAGGGGATTTCCTGTTTTTACCCTCCCTTTTGTGGTTTTTATCAACACATGCTTGCACACACACACACACAGTACACACACCACCTGTAACAAAGTCCAGGAAGGATGAAATGCAAAACAAACTTCCTCATTCATACGCAGCCTGTTAGTGCAGTCTATCAGGTTGCTTGATGATTGAAGTTCTTATGTTTTACCCATCACAGCAGGAGCACTCCCCATTTGTATGTTTTTATGAGCTGATTTTGAACCTTTGTTTGGACTGTACTTCTTATCAAGCCTGCTTGTTCACCTTCTGATAACCAGGCAAACCTAAGTCTCCCCAACTCAAGCTTGACTGCTCTGCAACCCCGAAAAGAGCCATTTACCCACAACACCCAATGTTGCATGAGCAGACATTGGGTCAGTTGTGAATGCTTCCTCAGTTAGTCCGACCTTTTCCCTTGATTGTTCTCCTGGCTTCAGATGTACACTTGTAACTGATTCCACCGGTCTAAATGTTACCACGTGTAACTCGACCTTGGGTATAAATGGTATTGATTCTAATCTAATGGACAACTTGTCCAAGGTTTGTTTTCAATTCATGCAATTTATCAAGTGGAGTACTGGCCTTAGAGGAACATTTTCTTGACATTGTGGATGTATACTGTCCCCTCAACCCCCACCCCAGTCCACATGTTTCTGAACTGTCATTACTAGCACCTCCCAAAGGGAAATCGATTCACTCCATGAGGCGATCAGAAAGGCCTGCGGGTCGTGTCCAAAGCACAAGGGTGAGGTTTCAGTTCAGTCTTATGGTTTTCCAAAGGACCCCAATGACCACTTGTTATTCCCCCGTTATCAGCTGCATATCTAATGTTACTGCTTGCCTTTGCGACGTAAAAGGCTACGCTCTTGTCTCGTTCTCCGGCTCTATCGCGCCCCTGGGGAGGTTATCTCTTGAGAATTGTACCCCCATCTTGGCCCTCTTCATTTCTCTGCTGCTCTTGAGTTCACATGTAAAGACCGGTCACCGGAAGCTAGACTGGTTTGTGTCACTAGTGGGAAATATTCAGGTTACAGGGCCAGGCTGCTGTCTAAGATTCAACTGCACTTTTTGTTTTGACATGTCTTACACGTGAAGTCTTGCCTCGTCCACCTATCATTTTCTGGCTGTCGTATAGAATCATGTTATGGAACATTTAGAATTTCAGGCCCCGTGTACCCTTACCTAATTCTTAAGCAATGCTACTGTTTATACTCCACTAAGAGCAGGTTGTTACGCTGAACCAGCGTAGAGAAGATGGCTATCAAAATGCCACTGTGTCATCATCCTGAGAAAGAATGGTCCCATTTTCTGTTTAAAAAAAAAAAGTCTGCTTTGTTATTTTTGTTTCTTTTTTGCAAGTGCACTTTTTATTGAGATTGTTTATATACTGTATCCATAGAATTGTAAGATTTGTATTAATTGAAAAATATACTGTAATAAAAAGAGCAATTGGAGTTAGTCATTCCTTACTGAAGAACAACTGAGGTTTTGTCCATTCTCTCCAAGTGTTGACTGACCGGCCAGCCAGCTGTTCTATTATCCCTCTCCAGGGTTGTAGTAAAATGATTCCCTCCACAATTTTATGTTGACCCATTTGTCTGCTGCCGTTGTAGGGATGATGTAACACTTGGGAGATTACTGTGACTTCCTGAGCAGACCACAGACTGACCGCAAATCAGTCAGTCGTGTCTCACAACAGTAGTGTTGCACTCCATGCTGCTCGACCGTAATACCATTGAACCCTGGTCTCAATAATGCATTGTGTATGCCGAGTATTCTATTGGCTGCATCGTAAGAACTTCATCCCATGGGCCTTCAGTCTCTTGTCATATCTCGACTCGGAACGGAGCAGAAACTCAGTTGTTGCTTAGTAACCAATGTGATGGAATCATTTTAAGAACTACTGTACATCTAATCTATGCTGCAAATAATATTTTTTTGTCTATTGGATTGTTTTGTGGGCAGGGAAGGGTTGCTTGTTCATTTTAAAGGTCTATTCTAAATCAACTTGGCTTTTTAAATGTGAATTTGATTTGAGGATCATGTCTTTTGAAATATGTGCACACGCGTTTCATTGTTTCAACCTGGTTGCCTAGCCGCCATGGAAGCCACAGACCACATGGAGACAGTAGGGTACGGTTAGTGTATCAGGGAAGACTTCATATGCTAGTCTACATGGTAAAAGCTTTGAGTGTCTAATTGTCTGAATTTCTGTTTGTGGGTCAGTGGAGTAACATGCAGAGTGGGTTAATGTATCTGAAGTGGATATATTGATTGATTTTATCGATCACTGGGAGGCTGCTAGAATGACCTCAGAGGGCAGATTCCAGAACGTGAAGGCTATGCTGGATTAATACCACTAGATGGCGATATCATTACAAAAACAAATGTGTTTCCAATGTACATCACATCTACAGTATAAAAAGCACAAGATATTTGTAACACTTTATTTAGTACTTAGATTTTTTTGTATATACACTGACTGGAATAAAATGACTGGATAGTTTACTAACAGGAGACAGTAACACCTAAACTCACATCTTCCATGACAGAGGAGAAGCAGTACATCTCTCACTATATCCCCCCAAAAAACATTTAAGACCATAATAGTAACGTGTGATATGTTGGGAGGTGCAAGACTGGACATGGTTACAATGAAGTGGTACAAGGTGGTGTCACAGACCTAGATAAGTGCCTCTGGAATGTTGGACATATTGTTGGGCCTCTGGTTGACGTTAGAAATCCATTTTTTGTAGTATGAATGAGGCAACCAGTGAATATTAATGGAATTTCCCCCAATTCGGATCGTTGTATTAAACACCCAGTGACGAGACAGGCAGAAGCTGGGGAAAGGTCTGGAATGGACGACAATGGTTTCACACTATACAAAACAAACTTCACAGTACTGCTTTACATTTCCATTAGCTAGATTTCTTACCAGTAACTGTTTCCTTTAACTTAGAGTAGTAGTGTGTATTTAAATTTGAACACATCTGGGTGTGACTAACCAGCACCATATGTGGAGTGGAGACGCATTGTCTGATATACAACCTGACATGATATTAAGTTATTTAAGACCAGAGAATCTCACAGTAGATGGGACCCTTTACAGGTTGCCATTACCAGACCTCTCAACAGCACTATTAGTAAGTGCACTCCATTGAAATGTGAACCACCACCAGAGGTCAATGGGCATTCGTAGTGGTGGTTTAGTCACTCTGCAGCTCAAACTGTGATTCTCCCAGGCAGAAGTATGGTGCAAAGTAGACAGGGATATCACAGGCAGTTTACAAGGGTTTTCTTGTGCTCGTTAGCTACTTTAGTGCCGCTCTGGGGTTGCCAGAACAGTGCATCTTTGTTATCCTCTCTCCACTAGTATAGGCGGGATACACAGGTGAATAACTGGCAACCCTAGTCTGCCATAAGTGCAGCCTCCAGCTTGAGACAGGGCATAGAGAGAACATTTATTTTCAGTGGTGCGTCCAGCTGTAATGCTGTGCTGCAAATGTACTCATCCAGATGATTTTACTTGAACTGGCGGTTAAGAAATGAAATGTTAAGGGCCATATCTGCCACGCATCACCAAAATACACAGTCTTTATGGGGCATAATCAGGAGGTTGAAACTCTCATTGTTGCAAATAGAAATGTAATGTGTAGAGCTGACTAGATTCCCAATTCTGCATGACAGAACATGTCTGTTCTACACCATGCATTTCTATCTGAACCTTCTGTGACTTTGCAGCTTCGTGAATAAGCCCCTGGTTTCTGTAAGGGGTGGAGGCTGGCAAAGGAGAGGGGTCCATTCCAGAGTGACATTGATGGTGGGTGGGTGATGGACTGTTCAAGATGGCTGCCCTGTTGGCTACTCGAGGGACTGGAGCATTAGCAGCTGCTTGAGGACCTTGGTCTGGCTCGTCTCTCTGATCTCCCCCGCCAGGAACATCTCATCCACCACCGTGTACACCTGGGACAGAACACACAGGACAGGTAGAAGCAGGTTAGGAAACAGGTCAGAGGTCAGCCTACTGCACCGTTCAAACTCCCTGTACACACTTGCATGTATGCGCACACAGCTTTAAAAACAGACGCGTTGGAGAACTGTATAGATCCTTCAGATTCATCTTTACCCCATTATGTAAATGTGTCTTTCTAGCTGTGCGTAGGCCTTGCTGCGGTGGCACTAGATCTAATAGAGAGGGGGTTGATGTTGAGATGAGCTGATGTTTGCCATCATGTCGCTTTCTGCTTTCTTTGACTCAGAAGAAATCGCAGAGCGCAGCAACTTTCACCGTGGGCTGCGCTTCTTTAAGTTTCAGCGAGTGGGCGAATATTCAAAAATAGCTTACATAATTGACACGATAACTGCTTAAAGGGCGGTCATCAGAAGAGAGTCTTAATTGCTTAGTATTTCCTGTAGAGGAAAACCAATCGCCGCCAAACTAGTGTGGATGAGCCTAATTGACTGTTGTAATTATGCGTCCCATCCTCGTTGCCATGGCACCTCCCCATTGCAAGGAAAGAAAATACATTGAAATTGTATCTTCACCTCCCCCGGGTTTCTTCCACTCCTTTCTGTCTTTCCTCTTAGCACTGAGAGTGTTTGGTTTTAAAATCAAAATCACTCAACACTTTTACTCTTACCTTGTAGAAGTTGAACACCAGGTCCAACTCGCATACGTTGTGGAAATACTCATTCAACACCTAAAGGGGGGAAAAGGAAGAGGTCAGGTTTTGTTACATTAACAATTTAGTCTAATGCATAGCTAGGATACAGTGTAATCCATAGTACACGGCTCTGGTCTGAAGTGGTGCACTAGCCTATATAGGGAATCATTTGAGATGAAGCCTTGGTCATTTAAGGGCCTGAGGAAGTCCAGCATTCCAGGACACGGTGCTCTTGAACAGTGTCGGAAATCTCAGCTGTTTTCCGTCACAGCCACATTCCGCCTGTCCCTCGGACAGGGAGCACAGTGCGAGCTGTTCCGCTGTTTCCCCTCGACCCGGGAGGAATGCCACCCAGGGAATGCTTTTTGGGAATATGAACAAAGAACACCAGAGATTCCCCCCCCCCACTTTGTTTTGGTCTTACTTTTGCAGCGAGGCGACAGACTCTATACGGGGCGTATTACACTGGGTAAGAATTAATAGAAAATAGAGCCCCACAGTGGAGGTGTCATAATACCCATAAGACCTCGCGGTCAAACAGGGAAATGGTTCCAATAATTTCCCCACCATTTTTCTCATAGGGGATTTTAGGAACACTTAAATTAAGGGCTGTGTTTCGTGTAGGCTTACCCCGGCGTGACATTTTGATGAAGTACATTTCTCTCGGACAAGGTGACTTTTCAATATATTCAGCTCTATTTACTCTCAGATTCAAAAGTGCTAATTGGCATCAAAGTAGACATCATGCAAAACTACAAATCCCCACATGTCATCTCTAGCTGACACCTTTGCTAACTGGTATTGTCAATTTAAAACTTGCACCAGACAGTTAACAGAATTGTTCATTTAAAGAAATGTTGCCAATTTATTCATGTCTAAATTTAGATAATCCAGAGATTTGCCTCAATTCGGCAATCTCGTCCTGATCGTCATGGCATTTGTAGTTCTTTATGATAGCCACATTAGCGTTATTTTTTTCTTTATAGTTGAATATATTGATAAGTCACATTGTCCTATAGAGAGATTTACAGTTATCAAAACGTCACGCCAGGGTAAGCCTGCACGAAACACAGCCCGTATTTTTAAGTGTTTCTAAAATCTCCTATGAGACATGAATGGTGGATAAACAATTGGAACTATTTCCGTCTGACGGCTACGTTTTCTGGGTATTATGACTCATGCTGTGGTACTCTGTATTCCAAAGAGCTGTAGGAGCACATCGTTACGACAGTTTACTAATAAAATATGCCTAATCACTCAGCTATTAAGGTGGACATTTTAATAGCCCACATTCCTTCACATAACCAGCCAAAGAGTCATTGACCTAAAACAGCTCCCACGTTGTATGTCATAATAAAACAGTCTACGTGTGAGTTGATGTGTTAGTGTCATATACCTCCACAAAGTTGTGAATGCCCTCCAGGTATGCCAGGTTGTTGTCTGTCACATCCACACATATACAGAAGTACAGACCTGCATAGCGCCTATAGATGATCTTGAAGTTCCTGAACTGGAGACAAGACAGACAAACATCTCAGTATGTGGTTTTGATTTTTCATCTAAGAATAATTACAGTAGAATTGAAATTGACTTGCAAGCAGTACTTTTCCATTTACAATGAAATATTAAATTAAACTTGGTTAACCAATTAGTGCTACAGCATATCAGTAGAAAATAGCCTTTTATCTACCGTCTCTTCAGTGTCACAATGTATGCTACAATTTAGGCCTACGTCACTGTAAAGCCAAGTAAACTGTTTGCTCTTAATGATCGGCTATGAAAAGCCAACTGACATTTACTCCTGAGGTGCTGACTTGCTGCACCCTCGACAACTACTGTGATTATTATTATTTGACCATGCTGGTCATTTATGAACATTTGAACATCTTGGCCATGTACTGTTATAATCTCCACCCGGCACAGCCAGAAGAGAACTGGCCACCCCTCATAGCCTGGTTCCTCTCTAGGTTTCTTCCTAGGAAGTTTTTCCTAGCCACCGTGCTTCTACACCTGCATTGCTTGCTGTTTGGGGTTTTAGGCTGGGTTTCTGTACAGCACTTTGAGATATCAGCTGATGTAAGAAGGGCTATATAAATACATTTGATTTGATTTGCCAAATGCAGCCCCAGACCTTGAGTTATAGTCCCTGGTTGCTTCCAGCCATTCTAGAATGGCCAGATAGTGACAACGAATACATTTGCCAGATACGAATAGCCTACATTAGGGCACACCAATGCACAGACGTGGCATCATGCAAATCCTTCTGCCTTACCTCCACAAAGTTGGTGTGCTTGGCATCACGGACAGTCACCACAGCGTGCACCTCCTCAATCAGCTTCTGTTTCTCGTCGTCATCAAACTGCATGTACCACTTTGCCAGTCGGGTCTTCCCTGCTCGGTTCTGAATCAGGATGAAGCGGATCTGTATGACAGGAGCAGAGGAGGAGAGAAAATGAAGCGTGAGAAATGTTCTGCAGTCTAGTACAGGGGGTCTCCAACCCTTTTCCTGGAGAACTACCCTCCTGTAAGTTTTCACTCCAACCCCAGTTGTAACTAACCTGGTTCAGTTTATCAACAAGCTAATTATTAGAATCAGGTGTGTTAGATTAGGGTTGACTGACTCTCTAGGAACAGGGTTAGAGAGCCCTGATATAGTAACGTAGCTAGTTACATCCCTGCTATAGTAACGTGGCTAGTTACATCCCAATATTATCTACTCGGCATATAACGTTAGCCAAGCTAGCCTAGGCCTTGATGTAATGTAGTTATAGAACTTGATTTCGCCGTTTCTCTTGTCAGAGAGTCATAGGAGTTCCACACACCTCATTTCCATTTGAACATTCTGAAACCTTGAACCCTCGCTAGCCTTGTCTTGGATATGCCTTCTCAGATCTAACTATGGGTTCACTGGACGTTATCATCACTCCTATGCATCATCAGTTTCACCTCATACTATAACAAAGCCCAACAGTGCATTTCTGAGCATGGCTGATTGGTTAAGAGTGTGCAGACAGATGTGCATTCCTTTACAACACCTAGATTACTAGCTAACGTTAGCTAGCCTGGCTAGCCACGCCCTGTCAGGTAAATATATATAGCTAGCTAGTTATGTTAGATAGCTAACGTTAACTAGCTAGGTGGCTAACTAGTCTAACGTTACTGCTGACATACATGCAAGCCAGGCAGTTGCTTCGTAAAACAAAGTCGGGAGCCGGATCTGGCTAATTGATTAATTTAAATCGATAGGTTTGTTTAATTCGAATATATAACGCTATCTAGCTGGCTATGATTTCTAGGCGTCTCATACATATCACATGAGACTGGCGAACGACATTAGCTAGCTAGCTAACGTTAGAGCAAAGCAATTGGCCACAAAATGTACCCAATTGCAAACATACCATTGTCTTTTCTTTGAGTCGGTTGTTTTAAACAATATCAATTCCCGTAGCCTGGTGATTATATATTTGATTTTACATAAATTCTCAAAATGATAGGATTGTTTTTGACGACCGATTGCCCGCTATCTTCACGAGCAGGATGTACAGGAAAGGTGCAGGGCATTGTGGGAAATGTAGTTTTATCAGACCCGTAAAATCGTTCGATAAAAAGTTAAGAAAATTGTATTTCCCTACTAGAACCAGCATGCACCCCTCTCTGCCTTCTTGTGTCAGCTGCGGATTCGTGTGGTTTAGGTTTGACCAATCAAGCAACAAAAAAAGTCAGAAAGGGAAAGTGCAAATTTTGCAGTATTAATCATTTACAGGCACTTTGACTTATTATTGTATCTTATGGCACATTACATTTTGTTGACATCACTTCAAGTATGTTGCTAAAGTATCACTTCAAGCTAAGTGCTATGGTTTTTGTGAGTTGTCGTAAGCTAGGAGGAATTCAATTATCTAAAATAAAATGGAAAATTGCGTTATAGTGTAGGCCGTCATTGTAAATAACAATTTGTTCTTAACTGACTGGCCTTGTTCAATAAAGATAATAAAAATATCTTAATAAAAAATAAAATATTATAGGCAACCACTGTGCTTGACTATGAAAAGGAAAAAAGAGCCAGATATATAATCAATATGTCTCATATAATTTTGACCTATTCCATTATCATTGATTTCTGTTGACCCTATTAAACCCGAGGGAAGAAACCATGCTACTTTTACAGTTTTCCATAGTCCAAATGAAACATACATTACAAACTCTCTGAAATCATGCCTTCAACCACAAGGCCTATTTGCAGGGTGTAACATTGGCTATTATACAGGAAGATTGGGGCACAAAAACAACATAACACATGTTGTCTTTCAGAGCCTGTGACTTTCACACCGAAGGCAGGGAATACTCTTTTCTTCCCAACCCCACACCAAGAAGTGACAAAATGGAGGGTCAGCCATTTGTGTTACATCACTTTGGCTGTTTTCTGCAAAGTCAGGGCCCATGAGTTTGTTAACTGGTCTGGTGGGTAGTCGATCCACTGCAGAACATTGTCCAGACAGTTTGGACAGCTCCTCTGTGCCGTGCGTTGGGCCAGGGAGGCCGAAGGGGGGAGGGCGGTTGATTGTCAGGGATTGCACAACTGTGAGGGGGAGGAATGTGCATGCCCCTGGGACCCAGAAATATTTCAGCTGCATAGAGAAAGAGTTGAGATGGGATAGAGAGAGAAAAAGGGGGGAAACCAAGTAGAAAACAGGGCAGTTCTTCTCTCCTTAGACTACTTTGCCGTGTTGTTTTCCAATGGTTTTCCAAGGCTGTTGTGGCTTTCAATGAATAGAAGAGTATGAAGCAGTTCAGAGCATTTCCCAAATGTCATACTTTGGTTAAAAACCAAACAACGTTCAGAAAGGTCTTGGTCAGAGAGATAGGTATAGTTGGGCCAGCTTGTCGCAGTGAGTGGCCAGTAGTAGTTCAGTAGTAGAGGAGAAAATGTAAAACAGGGACAGATTATGAATGAAACTTTGACCCCTGCTAATCTTGCTCTGTGTGATTGAGGTCATGTAAATATTGCTGTGAACTCACTGACTAATATGATTGGACCGCAAGCAGCTTGTTGACACGGAGTGCTGTACTTTCAACTTTGTGTTTAAAAGGAGGATGTTCACCTATCATTAAACATTAATACACAGATCAAGAGTAACTGTTAGAGTATGTGGACTGTTTAGAATTTTTAGCAAAGTAATTATGATAAAATGTTCTGCCAATAAAGAGATAAAGTTATCCAACCCTATTGGATGTTACTTTGTATGGGTGAACTTCCACCCCGAAGAATACATAAGGATCAGTTAGTCACAGCCTGATTCAGACTACATGTTGTACGGTGTGTGGGGGGGTGTTCTCAGACCTCGCGGGGGGCCCCGCAAAACTGCTGTACGCACTGTGTGTGTGTGTGTGTGTGTGTGTGTGTGTGTGTGTGTGTGTGTGTGTGTGTGTGTGTGTGTGTGTGTGTGTGTGTGTGTGTGTGTGTGTGTGTGTGTGTGTGTGTGTGTAACAGGAGGTTGGTGGCATCTTAATTCGTGGTAATGGCTGGAGAGTAATTAGTGGAATGGTATCAAATGAGCCATCCTCCCCTTAGCAGCCTCCACTGTTGTGTGTGTGTGTGAGAGAGAGACAGAGAGAGAGAGAGGGAGATTCAATGCGTGACAAAGTCCCCAAGCCACTAAACATCTGTTTGAGTTGTAGAACAACAATCATATTTAGCTTGCAATACATCATTTCTCTCTCTGTGTAATCTCTATCTTTAACTTTCATGTGTTTGTGGTTTTATATTGTCAAGTCATATCCTCTTGGAGAAGGCAATATCATATAAATCAGGACTATAATCAGGACTACTGAATTCTTCTCAGGTTTAAAGTTATCTCCAACAATTCAATAAACAGCCATATGAGTGATGTGGCATGAGTAAGTCTAGAGGACCGGGAATGAGCTTTGAGATTATTGATTTTCTGGAATGGCTAAAAAAAATAATACTCTCTCTCCCATTCTCCCTGTGTGCTGGATCAGATATATGATTCGTTAATATTGGAAAAGAAGATATGGGAGTGTCGTACATTCATTATTTGTGCACGGAAGTCAGTGAAGCCAGTAAGTTAGGCATTTGTTGCATTTTATATAAAATACATCAAATGCAATACAAGTATGCTATTTATTAGTTTGAAGAGAGAACTGAGTGTATTTGTGTGGTGAAGGCACAACTGACATGACATTGTGAAAATGGTTTCTATCTATAATTGCCAGACATGGATATATCTGTTCTCCTGCAAGAGTTGGGGTCAATTCCAGGAAATGGATTAAAATGCAATGAATTTTTTTTTAAATACTAATTTGCCGGAAGTTTTTTTCTCCAGTTCTTGCAAGTTGCGTCTCATTTCATGTCCTAAATTGACTTTACCTAATTTTTGTATTATTCTACCAATTAAGGGTATGTGCAGTTAAAGGGGCAATCAGCAGTTGAAACAATAACAAATCGTTTTCCCAACCCCTGTTTTGGTCCAAAGCTGATGGATGAGGCTGGAGAAATGTTACCACTCTAAAGTTCATAGACAGAGCTATGGATACAAGAACTGACCATCCATGATATCAAAATCATACACTGAGCATACCCAACATTTGGAACACGTTCCTAATATTGAGTTGCACCCCCCTTTTGCCCTCAGAACAGCCTTAATTTATCAGGGCATGGACTCTATAAGGTGTCAAAAGCGTTCCACGGGGATGCTGGCCCATGTTGACTCCAATGCTTCCCACAGTTGTGTCAAGTTGGCTTGATGTCCTTTGGGTCGTGGACCCTTTTTGATACACATGGGAAACTGTTGAGTGTAAAAAACCCAGAAGTGTTGCAGATCTCAACGCAAACTGGTGTGCCTTTCAAGGAGCGGGACTCTAACCCAGAAGCTTATAAGAAATCCCGCTATGCCCTCCGACGAACCATCAAACAGGCAAAGCGTCAATACAGGATTAAGATCGATTCGTACAACACCAGCTCCGACGCTCGTCGGATGTGGTAGGGCTTGCAAACTATTACAGACTACAAAGGGAATCATAGCCAAGAGCTGCCCAGTGAAACAAGCCTACCAGATGAGCTAAATTACTTCTATGCTCGCTACGAGGCAAGTAACACTGAAACATGCATGAGAGCATCAGCTGTTCCGGACGACTGTGTGATCACGCTCTCCGCAGCCGATGTGAGTAAGACTTTTAAACATGTCAACTTTCACAAGGGCGCAGGGCCAGACGGAATACCAGGACGTGTACTCCGAGCATGCGCTGACCAACTGGCAAGTGTCTTCACTGACATTTTCAACCTCTCCTTTTCTGAGTCTGTAATACCAACATGTTTCAATCCGACCATCATAGTCCCTGTGCATAAGAACACTAAGGTAACATGCCTAAATGACTACCGACGCGTAGCACTCACGTCTGTAGCCATGAAATGCTTTGAAAGGGGCTGGTCATGGCTTACATCAACACCATTGTCCCAGAAACCCTAGACCCACTCCAATTTGCATACCGCCCCAACAGTGATTGTGGACTACAGGAAAAGGAGGACCGAGCACACCCCCATTCTCATCGACGGAGCTGTAGTGGAGCAGGTTGAGAGCGTCAAGTTCCTTGGTGTCCACATCACCAACAAACTAACAAGGTCCAAGCACACCAAGACAGTCATGAAAAGGGCATGACAACACCCATTCCCCCTCAGAAAACTGAAAAGATTTGACATGGGTCCTCAGATCCTCAAAAGGTTCTACAGCTGCACCATCGAGAGCATCCTGACTGGTTGCATCACTGCCTGGCATGGTAACTGCTCGGCCTCCAACTGCAAGGCACTACAGAGGGTAGTGCATACGGCCCAGTACATCACTCGGGCCAAGCTTCCTGCCATCCAGGACTTCTATACCAGGCGGTGTCAGAGGAAGGCCCTAAAAATGAATAAAGACTCCAGCCACCCTAGTCATAGACTGTTCTCTCTGCTACCGCATGGCAAGCGATACCGGAGCGCCAAGTCTAGGTCCAAGAGGCTTCTAAACAGCTTCTACCCCCAAGCCATAAGACACCTGAACATCTAATCAAATGGATACCTAGACTATTTGCATTGCCCCCCCACCCCCCTCTTTTACACTGCTGCTACTCTCTGTTCTATGCATAGTCACTTTAATGACTTTACCTACATGTAGATATTACCTCAATTACCTCGACACCGGTGCCCCCGCACATTGACGCTGTACCGGTACCCCCTGTATTTAGCCTCACTATTGTTATTTTACTGCTGCTCTTTAATAATGTTTTGCTTTTATTTCTTATTCTTATTTTTTTTTAGGTATTTAAAAAAACTAAAAAATATATAAACTACATTGTTGGTTAGTAAGTAAGCATTTCACTGTAAGGTCTACACCTGTTGTATTTGGCACATGTGACAAATAGAATTTGCCTGGCACCTACTACCATACCCCGTTCAAAGGCACTTAAATATGTTCACCCACTGAACGGCACACATACACAATCCAAGTCTCAACTGTCTCAAGGCTTAAACATCCGTCTTTAACCTGCCTACTCCCCTTCATCTACACTGATTGAAGTGGATTTAACAAGTGACATCAATAAGTGATCATAGCTTTCACGTGGATATGTCAAGGAAAGAGCAGGTGTTCTTAATGTTTTGTACGCTCGGTGTAATTTGAACATGTTTTGAGTTAGTGTTTGTTTACAATGACTTTGTTTACAAACATTGTAGTAAAACAAGCTTATATGTTGCGTTCTGATGGGGTATGACAGTTAAACTAAGTTCATGAGGCATGTATAAGCTATATTCTTCAAGAATTCATGGGTGTATCATTAATTTGTGTCCAAACACTGATGTCGCTATTGTAGATTGCCCCTTTAAATCGAAGTGTATAATTAATACAGCAAAATAAAATTAAACGAAGTGTGAGGAATAACATTAACTATTAGGAGAATAAAAGCAATTATGTTATTTAGAAACAGAATGTCCGTGTGTTGTAATTGTGTCCAAGCGCCACTGGGCGAGACTACACTGTGGTAGGCTAACAGCTCTCTCTCTTTATTCTCCGAATAGGACAGAGGAGGAGAGAGGCTGTATTCCGGAGAAGGGCCGGGCCGCCATTATTGGGAAGCTGTAAAAAAAAATACACTTACACACTATCATACATTTGGACAGTCTGGGAAGTGATACTCATAGGAAACACAACATTTAGGGTTGCAATAATTAAATGAGCACTGCGCATCACCTAACACGGCATATTCTGTGTACGCGTATGGGCAGACGTGTATATTGGACACAACAAAGGAAATAACAATTGGTCAAAACAACGTGGTGAACCAAGAGGCAAACACAACGACTCAAGCCGTTCTAACGCCCCCTCTTTCCTAACGCGAACATTCAGCGGACATTCAGCGGGCAAGAAACTGAAGTCCGACTGCATTTTTCGAGATAATTTAGATAATTTAGTTGTGTGCACAGGGAAGAGGAGGAACTCAACATGCAGATGGTACCGAAAACTTAATACGCTACTTGTGAAAATTGAGACTTGATTTCAGGGGAAAGAAATATACCAAGTGTCCAAAAGGGAAATATATAGATTTATGTGACTGTTAGAGGAGTAGAATTTCCTCTCTTTCTTAATTTATATTCTCGAGACGTTGGGAGTGCTGTTTTTGCGAGTTGCGACGGAGGACATTGGAGAGAACGGAGTGAACGAGAGAAGAGGGAGGAATGCTATGGTATGTACCACTTCATTTTGCCAATGTTTTATTTGGCTAAACGGTTTTAAAATGAAAGCAATTTACTTTAACTGATTATGATGGTGTGGCAATGAAAACAATGTCCCGTATAACAGTTATTTCCCAAGGTTAAATAGGTAGTTAGGAGTGAAGTGGGGGTAATAAAAAGTGAATCTCGTTCAGACAAAAAAAAAAGTGCAGCAAACGGGTCTGCAATCTTTCTGTGTGGAATGGGGGTTGTCAGGCCAGGGCCAAGCTCTTCTGTGAGATTTTCCCCTCTTGCACAAAACCAAAAATCTCATTTTAATTCATGTGCCGAAATAAAACGAATGTCATTCTGCAATAGATGGTTGTCAAAGGGTGACTTATCTGTGTCAATTACGTTCCAATTATGTTCCATCGTTTTTCCTTCATTTGTTCACAATTACATGTGAATGGACAGAAGGGAGCATTCATGGACTAAAATGTCTGGATCAATTTGGAAATATAAGGTCCCCGTGCCATGCGTAATAGCCCTATGTAATGGGCAGAAAACGTGTAAATGTTTTTTGACGAATAACAACTCAAATCCTGTCTTTTTGCTGGCTACATTACATCACCCAACGATCTGCTGTCATGTTCCCTCTATTCAAGGATAATTTTGGACTAGTGGTCAGTCAAGGCCCCATGTCATAAGATAGCTCTGGACGCATACCATTCGTTAGTTACTGCGTAATAAGTTATTGGCTAGACTATCCTATAGATATTTCGACATTTTATTTCTATGCCAGTCTTCTTTCAAAGATGAATGCAAATAGGTACATAGTATCCCACTAGTTGGGACAGCTGGAGTGCAAGGTATGTTTTTAATCCGTCAACATGTTTTGACGTTTGTTTCCTACAGAAACTGAACCGTTTCGGGAGGAAGTTTTTATAGTCTTACACATCGAAATGTTATGACCTTTTAAAGAAAAATCTAGGATACAATTCCCAATCCTACGAAGTTGCATGTCTCGATTTCTTGAGTTTCTGTTTTCAGTGAACACGAATTTTGAACTTCAAAATGGAATGTTCATATAGACTGCGCACCATATCGATCATTGTTTCAGTGACGCGAGTTGCAACATTGTGTATCTAAGTGCCTTACAGAAGCAAATGTTGCGTCCAATAATGTAACTACACAAATAGGATGACGTTGCCATTTAATATAAAGGCATTAATTTGTGCTTGCACTCACACGAGAAACGCTTTTGCTGAGATTGCAAGTCCGCATTGTGGCCACTCCTATGTTAGAGTGCATGTGGTATGGTGGAATACGCTATCCAAGATCGCTCAACGTGTAGAGTTCCGTGTATTTGTGACGGTTTCCTCTACTGTTATAAAGGTTCTCTGACATGTTGACGAACAGCCACGGTTTGCTTGCCGTCCCTGTTCTCCACTCTGTCAATTGTCACTGTTGATTTATTGTCTGCCAGTTATCAAGTTCGAGACGGTCTTGTAGCTAGACACACTTCTAGTTTTACGAGTTTTGGTGAATTGTAGGCTATTGGGGCCGATAGATTTTCTGTCGTTTTGTAACCAATCTCTTTGCATTTTAGAGGTATGAGTCAAGTCTGACTGTTTTGTAGTTCTTCAGCCGTGTTTGTTATTAGGGGATTTCATTCGTTTCATTTCAATGAATAGTCAGATGGTTATGTAACATTATACAGGCCTGCGGGTTTGAGGAATTTGGTGACCACGGATAATTGAGTTGAAATGAGTCCACGTTTCTCTGCTAAGGTCACGCAGTCAAAAGTTTATCAAACCATGACGTGTGTTTGGTGAGTTTGCCCATTAGGGAGTTATTTAAAATAAAAAAAAATGCTGATCAGTGGAGGCTGGAGCTGTGGGAGGAGCTATAGGAGGAGGGCTCATTGTAATGACTGGAATTAATTACATGGAATTTATCAAACATATGGACACCACGTTTGACATTGTTCCAATAATTCCATTCCAGCCATTACAATGAGCCCGTCCTCCTGTAGCTCCTCCCACCAGCCTCCTCTACAGCCTACATATTCCTATTCGTACAGCCATTCTATGTCTATTGGAGTACTGTATTAGTCATCTCGTTATTATGCTGCTTCAGATGAATGAGCAAGTATGACAATAACATTATGGAGTTGTTGGTTTGGGTGTCAAGGGCTGGACTTTCCTAACATGACCCACCCCACACACACAGCCTTGGCCTACACTTACACTATATCCTCTCTCCTTCCTAGTGCTTCCAGGCCGTTTGACTAATGAAATAGTAGGCTCCCTTGTCTCTCAGCCCTGCTTCTGCAGATAGTAGGATCTAACTAGACGACCTACCACCCAGGGTCTGTGATATGAAGCGCCTGCTAAGAAAGGAATGCAAGAAGGGTTTGGCCTGCTCTGCTCTGTGCTGGGGGCCCTGAGAGGAGCCAGAGCAGGAATAATAATTGTCATATTTTATTAAAAAAAAATGTTATAGGGCTTTTAATTACAAACAAGAATCTCAGTCTCTTTGAATACAAAAATGGATGGATGGAGGGAGGGAGGAAGATATTGAGCTCTGTGTGGAGAGGAGCAGAGAGGGTGTTTAGGTTTTATTTGAGGGGGATCAGGTTTTATTTGAGGAGGAGAAAGTTACACAAAGGTCAAAAGAGGAAGTACAGTGCCTTCAGGAAATACTTTTCCCACATTTTGTTGTGTTACAGCCTAAATTTATAAGGGATAAAAAAATGTGTCACTGGCTTACACAAAATACCCCATCATGTCAAAGTGGAATTATGAGTCAATAAGGATTCAACCGCTTTGTTATGGCAAGCCTAAATATGTTCAGGAGTAAAAATCTTCTTAACAAGTCACATAATAAGTTGCATGGACTCGCTCTTTGTGCAATAATAGTGTTTAACGTGATACTTGAATGACTACCTCATCTCTGCACCCCACAGAATTATCTTTAAGGTCCTTCAGTCAAGCAGTGAATTTCAAACACATATTCAACCAAAAAGACCAGTGAGGTTTTCCAATGACTCGCAAAAAAGGGCACCTATTGGTGGATGGGTAAAAAATAAAAAGCAGACATTAAATATCCCTTTGAGCATGGTGAAGTTATTAATTACACTTTGGATGGTGTATCAATACACCCAGTCACTACAAAGATTCAGGCGTTCTTTCTAACTCAGTTGCTGGAAAGGAAGGAAACCTCTCAGGGATTTCACCATGATGCCAATGGTAACTTTAAAACAGTTAGAGTTTAATACAGTTGAAGTCGGAAGTTTACATACACTTAGGTTGGAGTCATTAAAACTCGTTTCAACCACTCCACAAATTTCTTGTTGACGAACTATAGTTTTGGCAAGTCGGTTAGGACATCTACTTTGTGCATGAAACAAGTAATTTTTCCAACAATTGTTTACAGACAGATTATTTCACTTATAATTCACTGTATCATAATTCCAGTGGGTCAGAAGTTTACATACACTAAGTTGACTGTGCCTTTAAACAGCTTGGGAAATTCCAGAAAATGATGTTATGGCTTTAGAAGCTTCTGATAGGCTAATTGACATAATTTGAGTCAATTGGAGGTGTACCTGTGGATGTATTTCAAGGCCTACCTTCAAACTCAGTGCCTCTTTGCTTGACATCATGGGAAAATCAAAAGAAATCAGCCAAGACCTCAGAAAAAAAAATTGTAGACCTCCACAAGTCTGGTTCATCCTTGGGATCAATTTCCAAATGCCTGAAGGTACCACGTTCATCTGTACAAACAATAGTATGCAAGTATAAACACCATGGGAACACGCAGCCGTCATACCGTTCAGGGAGGAGACACGTTCTGTCTCCTAGAGATGAACGTACTTTGGTGCGAAAAGTGCAAATCAATCCCAGAACAACAGCAAAGGACATTGTGAAGATGCTGGAGGAAACAGGTACAAAAGTATCTATATCCACGGTAAAACGAGTCCTATATCAACATAACCTGAAAGGCAGCTCAGCAAGGAAGAAGCCACTGCTCCACAACCGCCATTAAAAAAGCCAGACTACGGTTTGCAACTGCACATAGGGACAAAGACGGTACTTTTTGGAGAACTGTCCTCTGATCTGATGAAACAAAAATAGAACTTTGGCCATAATGACCATCGTTGTGTTTGGAGGAAAAAGGGGGAGGCTTGCAAGCCGAAGAACACCATCCCAACCGTGAAGCACGGGGGTGGCAGCATCATGTTGTGGGGGTGCTTTGCTGCAGGAGGGACTGGTGCACTTCACAAAATAGATGGCATCATGAGGTAGGAAAATGATGTGGATATATTGACGCAACATCTCAAGACATCAGGAGGTTAAAGCTTGGTCGCAAATGTGTCTTCCAAATAAACAATGACCCCAAGCATACGTCCAAAGTTGTGGCAAAATGGCTTAAGGACAACAAAGTCAAGGTATTGGAGTGGCCATCACAAAGCCCTGACCTCAATCCTATAGAAAATTTGTGGGCAGAACTGAAAAAGCGTGTGTGAGCAAGGAGGCTTACAAACCTGACTCAGTTAAACCAGCTTTGTCAGGAGGAATGGGCCAAAATTCACCCAACTTATTGTGGGAAGCTTGTGGAAGGCTACCCGCAATGTTTGACCCAAGTTAAACAATTTAAAGGCAATGCTACCAAATACTAATTGAGTGTATGTAAACTTTTGACCCACTGGGAATGTGATGAAATAAATAAAAGCTGAAATAAATAATTCTCTACTATTATTCTGACATTTCACATTCTTAAAATAAAGTGGTGATCCTAACTGACCTAAGACAGGGACTTTTTACTAGGATTAAATCTCAGGAATTGTGAAAAACGGAGTTTAAATGTATTTGTCTAAGGTGTATGTAAACTTCCGACTTCAACTGTAGCTGTGATAGGAGAACACTGAGTATGGATCAACAATATTGTAGTTACTCCACAATACTAACCTAATTGATAGTGATAAGCCTGTACAGAATAAACATGCATCCAGTTTGCAACAAGGCACTAAAAATGTGGCAAAGGAATTCACTTTTTTTGTCCTGAATACAAAGTGTTATGTTTGGGGCAAATCCAATACAACACTTACATTTTTTTTATTTCACCTTTATTTAACTAGGCAAGTCAGTTAAGAACAAATTCTTATTTACAATGACGGACTACCCCAGCCAAACCCGGACAACGCTGGGCCAATTGTGGGACTCCCAATCACGGCCAGTTGTTACAGTTGTTATACAGCATGGAATCAAACCAGGGTCTGTAGTGATGCCTCTAGCAATGAGATGCAGTGCCTTAGACCACTGCGCCACTCGGGAGCCCTTACTGAGTACCACTCGCCATATTTTCAAGCATAGTGGTGGCTGCGTCATGTTATGAGTATGCTTGTCATCGGCAAGGACTAGGGAGTTTTTTAGGATTAAAAATGAACAGAATAGAGCTGAGCACAGGTAAAATCCTAGAGGGAAACAGTTTAGACTTAAATCTACATGAACATCTATGGCAAGACTTGAAAATGGTTGTCTAGCAATGATGGTTGTCTAGCAACCAATTTGACAGAGCTTGAAGATTTTTTTAAAAGAATAATGGGTAAGTGTTTTACAATCCAGGTGTGCAAAGCTCTTAGAGACTGACCCAAAAAGACACAGCCGTAATCGCTGCCAACGGTAATTCTGACATGTATTGACTCAGGGGTGGGAATACTTAATACATTTGCTAAAATTTCTAAAAACATGTTTTCACTTTTGTCATTATTGAGGGTGTTTTGTGTAGATGGGTGAGAAAAAGCTGAGGTGTATGAATACTTTCTGAAGGCACTGTAGCAGTCTCTCCATACCGGATCATTGGTTATGCCGGAGATGTATGTGTAGATTTCGCTTTCTCTTGAAGCAAATACAATAACCTGTTCCAGATAGAGTAAAGGTGGACGTGTAGAATCATTTTCTGGTATGTTGGTCTATGATTGTCTGCTATATGGGAAAATAAATGACTGAATATTTCTTTGATCTCAATCAAGTTCATAGAAAATACTTTTCTCAATGGACACTGCACAAACCCATGCATCATGGAGCGGCTATATGTTACTACTCTAAACACTTTACCAGTATTTAAATTCTACAAAATCCGTATAATAAAACTTTTTATTTTGTATTTTACCCGCTTTTTCTCGTCAATTTCTGATCTTGTCTCATCACTGCAACTCCCCAACGGGCTCGGGAAAGGCAAAGGTGGAGTCATGCGTCCTTCGAAACATGACCCACCTATCCACGCTCCTTAACACCCGCCCGCTTAACCTGGATTGGGAGTCCCTACTCGACTGGCGACCGGGGTCAGCCCACAGGCACCTGGCCCACCACAAGGAGTCGCTGGAGTACGATGAGTCATGTAAAGCCCCACTGGCCAAATCCTCCCCTAACCCGGACGATACTAGGCCAATTGTGCGCCACTCGGGAGGCCCCTACATTCTACATTTTATCCATTTATCGATCAACTCTTCTCAGTAAGGGTCACAAGCTTTATTACTCCGGTAAATTCAACGGCACTCTTTTTGTTAGTTGCTCTTCCACTGAACCGATCACAAACCCACTTTTGGTTTGTCGCTCAGCTAGCCTGCCTCTCCGCTCCCAGGTAATGTATTAGCAGTCAGGACCTCCTGGTCTCAGCCTGATTGGGCCCTTTGCAGCGCAGTCACACCTCACCAGGAAGCCTCATCCCTCACTAATAGCTGTGCCATTTGCTCGAGCAGCAGGCCCACCGCTCCGCTGTACCCGCTCACCCTTGCCCCTCCCTGGGCCACAGGTTGTGCCGCGAGTCCCTGGTCTGCCGCCTCATCCACACACAGCGGAGGGCCCAGGCCATGTCATAGACACCAAGTCCGGGACATACTGATTTGGGTCGATACAGGGATTTTTGGGGGGATTTTTTTTATGCGAGACCTCACACGTTTCAGGGGAGAGGAGCATCAGAGGTCTTCAACTTCTCTAGGAGCAAGAGCACCACTCCACCTCTCATCATCGCCCTGTTTATTAGTAGGTCCTGACCCTCACAATACACCTGTAATAGATTCAGGAGACTAATGACCATTAAGGCCTATACTATAAATGATGTAAATAACGAGGTCCACTAGTTCTGAAACATCATTTCCCCATCTACTAGCCCCCACAGCCATGCACATCCAGTCCTGTTGGTTCTAACAATGACCAATCAATGGGGTCTAACATCTATTGCCCAGCCTTCGGTATAGACTAACATTAATTAGCTGAATTGTGGGCTGAACACTATCAGCAGAATCAATGCACACACTTAATGTATTGTAAAACCCTTAACTCTATCCAACAGTAGCCGTGCGACATCTCACTAAGTGATGATGAGGACACAGACTCTCGTTCTTCAAACCACTTTGCTACTGAATGAAATAGTAGATTTTCACCTGTTCATTCACAGATCTCACATTGTTGCCAGCCAGCCACAGAGCGGGAGCTGTTAAATCGGCCCCGTGTCTTACTAGGAAAAGTGATGTTGAAAAGTTTGATTGAAAGTGGGAGCCTGTGTTTGATAGAGAAAGGAGCTAATTATAGGCAGCAGCTTTAGAATTTGTTGGCCAGATTACAGTGGCTCGCTTCTGAATGACTGCCTTGTTTGAGACCCGAGTATTGAGATGTTGTTTCCCCCCCCCCTCCATCGTTGCCGATTCATGGATGACGATAGCTTGTTACAAAGGTTCTCCAGGTTCTTGTGCTGGTCCACAGTCAGTTTGATCTCTGTCTTTGAGTGGTCAAGGCCAGAGTTGCGGGAGGAAAAACAGATCACATTGCAGCATAGAGGACAATATCTCCTCAGGGTTTTATGGGGTTGAGCAGTAATTAGTCCTGTCCTGCAGAAGCCTATATACCCAATGTTTCCTAGAAATCTTTCTGTCCACCCATAAGTGTGTAACACATTTCAGAGGACATCAATCAATAATAAAGGGTATGCAAGGTCTCTTATCGATCACAAATCCCCATCCCTCCCTGAATTGCAAAGATGGTATATGCCCACATTACAAATACTGCGAATGGAGCATGCCAGTGAAAGGTATGGGTGAGCTCTTGTGTGAATGAGGGTTATCAGCCTTTGTGAGGGCAGTTTGAATTGCCCGCCATGTCCTGGGTGACAAAAGGGGGCCATGATGTTTGGATGAATGGTGACCATGGAGATGAAGGCCCAGGATGTGGGCCACTGTTCGCTGCAGTGCTCCTCGAGACAAGATACAATTGGAGCAGAGGGAGAAAGGGGAATGAAGGCGATTAGAAACGAGAGCAAGAGAAAAAAGGACGGATGAAACAAGAGAGGGAAGGAGCGAGAGAAGAATGCAGGATTTAATAAAGGAAAAATATCAAGAAAGAGGGTGTTCGAAAGGAGTAACAAGAAGGAATGAGATGGTGAGCGAGGGGGGAAAAAAGTGACTGACAGAGAGAGAAATGCACATTTAGTGAGCTGTTCCAATGATGTAAGGCACAGTTGGCCTTTCAGGCTGTGTTCCTGGTATGTGTCCTCAGTTCTGTGCTAAGGGATCAGCAATCAATGGCAACTGTCAGTAACCCTGCTGTCTGGCTATTTGCCACAGGGGATTACTAAGCAACATTCAGCTGAGGCTATGAGTAATGCTGGCGAATAAGATGAGGGCTCTGAACTTTAATGGGCAGGATCAGCGATGTAGACATCCAATGGGAGTTCTCTAACGTCCTCTTTTCTGAAGCATTTTTTGGCCTACAGCAGTGAATGATTGACAGCGAATGCAACCTAAAGTAAATCTCGGCGTAAATCAGTACAGTTCCAGTATATCTTATTGGGGCTCTCAGGAGCCTCCGTCTGTGGTTGTGAGCGACTGAGTGAGTCAGCTGTTTTATCAGGGGCACTTTGTTTCTGAGAGGATAGAGACCCACAGAAGCACAGTGGAGTGCGAGATCATGGGAAGAGCTCCCAGCCAGAGGAACTCTCATGCTTTCCACCCACACAGAGTTAGCAGGCTAACCCGGAGCACTTCTGTGCGTTTGATTGTGTCTGTGTGTTCACACGTGTGTGTGTGTGTCTACCTACCTGCGTGCGCATAAATGCATCTTTCTGCATGTAGCCAATGTGTCAATTTTTTTCTATAAGATGGTACTTTGCTTTGCAAAGGTGTGTGTGTGTTTGAAGATACAGACCCCTGCAGTGTTGTTTTACCCCTCTTTCATTTCTCCAGTCCTCTCCATCCATTTCCTGTGTGAGAGTCTGTCATGTTGTTGTTTGACTCTCACTGGAGATTCTCCGCAACGGAGCCCCTGGGTTTCCTCCAGGAAGCCCACCTAAGGGGGCGAGGAGAGGAGGGTAGGATGAGGGGGAGTCAACAGCAGAGGGTAGGGACCTAATTGAGGAGGTGAGGATAGTTGCTCTCTCCTCTCCTTTTATCTGCAATGGGCTAAATACAGTCTTTCCCCTAGGATTTTTTTCAGCCGCGGTGGCAAAGTTAGGGTGGGGGGGGATTTGGAGAGGCGCTGAAGTGGGCGTGGCCAATGGCGCTGTTTCTAACCAAAATTTCAGAGGCCCTCCCCTTGACCGCAGAGACAGAATATTTCTGTTTTAAAACAAATTTCCTGCTATTCTACACATCAATTTGCAATGGGGCGTGAACAATTCAGTTTTATAGTTAGTTTCCTGCAATTCTACACATTTTGTCATGGGGCCGAGAGAAAACAGTTCAGTTTCATAGCTCATTTCCTGCAATTCCACACATTTTGCCATAGCATAAGAGGACAGCATAAGCCATCTGAATGACTCAAACATGATAACAAAATCAATGTGAGCCCCACGCCACGACATTTTTTGAATTTGTGATTCTCCCTGACGGTCTAGTTTTTTTTATTTTGGTGATTGTTACTTCCTAAAGATGATCTTATTTAAAAACGACATTTCTCCAATATCGTTTCCACATACTTTATATCTGGTGAGTTGTTTTTAGGTTTACACTGAAAACATTTGACCATCCCACCGCGACTAAATGAATATAGGGAAAACACTGGAATGGGGCCTTCATTTCCCAGATTTGGGACCGTTCCCCTGGTGACTGTACTATGTGCTTTCTGAAATTGGGGACACTTCTAGAACATGACCTTTACTGATGTTTAGTTTGTATTACCTGTACCCGGCATCTGTGGGAATCCAGGTTCTCCTATGTACTGTCTTTGTTCTATCTGTCTGGTACAACCCTACACCTGCAGCACGGAGAGCGAGCGAGAACTGTTTCACTTCCACCATATTCTAATTAAAGATGAAAGGTTTAATCACAGACTGATAAGCTGCCGGGAGAGGAGGGAAAGAGCCCACAGACAACTAGAGGCCTTAAACAGACACTCTTCTGACCTTAGCGCTTTCTTTCCATATCTCTCCCCCCATTTGTTTCCCTCCCTCCATCACTCCCCATCTTCTCAGATAATCGTTGCGCTACATTAGTGTCAGCAGTGGTTCAGGACAGTGGAAGGGCACCACCTTGTCACAAGGCGTTAGTGTGGGATGCCATTTTGGGGAGTTCTCGTGACCGGTATGTTGCCCTTTACCAACTCTCCATTGGCCCAGGCAGACGAGGAGGAACGGGGCACACACAGGTTTCCTATCACACAGAGCGTGCAATCGTGTTTTATGTCTAAGGTAATTTCCACGTTAAAGGACACATGAGCACCAACATGCGACGTTTATAGGAACATGTCAAATTTGGTGTCAAATGAAAGCGGAGTCAATCTTTTTGGGGAAATGAAGGCATAGATACATTTTCCATCCCAAAAATGTGGAATAAGCAAAGGCTTTGATTTCTGGTCACACAGAAGGAAAAGGGGTCTTTCAAAAAAAACATCAACTAGAAAAAGACTTCATGTATTAGAAATACATCAAAACAATGTTGAAGTAAAGGACCCTGCCAACTAATGTCAACATGAATATTTAATTTTGCAGAAATTATTTTCCTTCTGGAAGTTTTAAGAAACATTGCCTAGTTTAAGACATATTGTCATAACGTTAGCTTGTTAACTGAGCAAGGCAGTCACACACACTTCATATGAAACGGATGGGCTGGTAAGTGCAGCACAAGGCACACGACTGTTAATCAAAGGCCGTACATGTGGAGATGGGTAGAAACTGCTTCTCGAATAGAAACCCCGATCACACTTGGTGACGTCATGGCGACGTTGGCTAGCTAAACTCATGAGCAGAAATATGTCATTGGGTCTACCGGTCGTCTCGCGCCGAACTGAGCACGTGCTGGCCGTCAAATTGAATGTCGTTTTTAACTAATGAAAAGGGTGTCTGCTTATCACTTTCACGAGGTTGGAGTCATAACATGTTCAACTACTTAAGATATTGGCTCGACTCTAGATTGTGCCTTTAGATTTCGAGAAAATGAACAGCTAAGGAAGAATCTTTCACATCTCTCATTGACTTCCCAAATCCCGGCCTGGTCTGTTTCTCAATTGTTCCCGGAAGTCTCGCAGTGTTGCGCTTCTGGGTTTAGAAACTCTGTGACTTAGCTAGCTTGGTAAAGCATTAATTATCTAGCAAGATGATGAACAAATACTTAAATTCACTCAGTTTACAGGCAGCTGCTTCATAATTTTTTAAAATCCATTGTGATTTAATTATAATGTTTCTAGCTATGCTATTTATTTAGTTGTGACCATCTGGCTATTATCAACAAGGACTTGGTACAAATTCTAGATAGCTATCATTAGCATAGCCCTATGTGGCAGTGTGGAAATGACCTCAAATGAGTGCAGGAAATGCAGAAATTTATGAATGCTGAAAATTATTTTTGGTTGAATTGAACAGTTTTAACAGAGTAGAGAAAGACCCATTTGAAATCACTTCAAATGTGTCACATGATATTGACGCTGGAGAGACGAAGCAGGTACGGGGAGTATAACATTTAATAAAGACGGACATGGAACGAGACAGGAACAGCGTCAGCAAACAAATACCAAAGACAAAAACAATACAATGCAGCAGCGGGGAACAGAGCTTGGGAACTGACAAATATAGGCGGGAAATTAAGTCCAGGTGAGTCCAATAACGCTGATGTGCATGACGATGGAAGGCAGGTGTGTGTGATGGATGGCAGGAGTGCGTGATGCAGGGCAACCTGGCGCCCTCAAGCGCCAGGGGGAGGGAAGAGCGGGAGCAGACGTGACACAAATTAATGTGTTGCCACCCTAGGGTCACGCACTACTCATAAAGCAAATTTAGAACTTGTATTATTAAAAAATATAAAATACCATCATACCGTCCAAATACATTTTTTAAATTCTCTGATATGATATTTTGGCCATATCGCCCAGCCCTTCATTTCTTTCCCTCAATTTAGCTATAGTGTTTTTACTGATAACAATTTTGTTTATGAATTAAGTGATTCAAATGCATTACTCTATTACCAAATCGGTAACAGAGTGACGGAAAATCATTAACAGAATGACAGCAATTGAATTAGCCACAATGGCAAATCATAATAGAAGAATAATCTCAGTGCGTAAAATAGAAAAAATAGTTTTAAAAAACAAAACATATCTTACCATATCATGAAAGAAACAAAGTCTAGGAGGGAACAGTACATTGTTTGCTGCCTCCAGCCTTTCAGGGGATGAACTGTTTCAGTTTCACTGACCCAATATTTGAGGACAAAACATACGGAAAGGGCAGTAATTGGGAATCTCTACACAATCAATCTAGCTAGCTATGCAGTCCCGTTACGTGGCTTAAGCTAGCTTATCTATTTATGCAGGCCTACTTACTTAGCTATCAAGCCATATAGGCTGTCATTGTGAAATACGAATTTGTTCTTGACTGACTTGCCTAGTTAAATAAAGGTTAAATAAAAATAAAATATAGCTAGCTCGCCAAGTCCTTTAGCTAGCTAGAACCTAAACGGACACGGAGCCTTGAACTGTAGCTAGCTAGCTGCTGGAAGGATGTCATGTTATCGCCTGGACAAGTGGGTGGGTAGCAGACCTTTCCCCCAACGTTTTATTTTCAGCTTTGGTGGCTACTGCTATTGGGATTAGCTACCAAGAAATGTGACTCCCTAAACTACCCATTTAATCAATCTTGAACGACTGTAAGCATATCTCTTAGTTGTCAATCAAAATGTATTTGGCATCGATCAACTGAGCAGGCAGGCAAGCTGTAAATCCCACTTAATTGTGGGTTATTATGGGATTGGGGGCAGGCTGCAGGAGGCCGAGCAGGCTACTACTCCCCATTGTATTCACTGTGTAATTTTGACCGTCAACTACGGGCTGAAAAAGTTAAGGGGGTTAATCTACCATCCCCTGTGCAACATTTTTGCTCATCTGGCTGAGGCTAACATCATCCTTGTTGTTGTGCAAAGGCGACTGAGTGAGAGAGAGCCTACCTTGTGGTTGTTTGACCAATAGGACTGTACATTTCCCAGAAGTAAGACTCCCATGGTATTTTATATATTCGCAAAGAAATATTCAGGTTTTTTCTTGTGACTTTTGCTACTGCTTTCTAAACAAAGTCACGCTGTTCTGCTGCCTGTAAACAGTCCAGTGCAGTGCGACAGTAATTGCAAAGTGAATGGCACATGCCTGTACGGCATGGCCTATTTGCATGATAGGCCTACTCTAGCTGTGATTGGTTATGGCGCACCAGTCTGTATGAGTCCTGACCTGGACAACACTGCAGTGTCTTAATTGCCCAAACACACAGCAGGTTCCCTATTCATATTACTGCAGAATTTTCACAAATACCCGACTCAGCGTAATTTCAAAACATTCCCATGAATGTATGAAAACATGAAAAATAGCGTATCTACAGTGCATTTGGAAAGTATTCAGACCCCTTGACTTTTTCCACATTTTGGTACGTTACAGCCTTATTCTAAAATGGATTAAATAGTTTTCCCCCTCAATCTACACACAATATCCCATAATGACAAAGCAAAAAGTTTTTTTGACATTTTTGTAAATGTATTAAAAACAAAACATTTATAATATCACATTTACATAAGTATTCAGACCCTTTACTCAGTACTTTGTTGAAGCACCTTTGGCAATGATTACAGCCTCGAGTCTTCTTGGGTATGACGCTACAAGCTTGGCACAACTGTATTTGGAGAGTTTCTCCCATTGTTCTCTGCAGATCCTCTCAAGCTCTGTGAAGGATGGATGTGGATCACTGGACAACTATTTTCAGGTCTCCAGAGATGTTTGATCGGGTTCAAGTCTGGACTCTGGCTGGACCACTCAAGGACATTGAGACTTGTTCCGAAGCCACTCCTGCGTTGTCTTGGCTCTGTGCTTAGTGTCATTGTACTGTTGGTAGGTGAGTCTGAGGTCCTGAGCGCTCTGGAGCAGAATTTCATTAAGTTTCATCTCAGGACATTTCTCCGTTCATCTTTCCCTCAATCCTGACTAGTCTCCCAGTCCCTGCCGCTGAAAAACATCCCCACAACATAATGCTTCCACCACTATGACAGACACTGTCCCCCATTGTGCGGCGGTCCTTGGGGCATGAGGCAGTTTGGACGTAGGGTGCGTGTAGTAGTCACAAACCACAGTTGCAGTAGAGCATAGTACAGTAGAGTACATTAAAGAAAAGTGGAGAATAGTTCAGTAGAGTACAGAAGAGTAGAGCGCACGAGTACAGTATAATGTAATAAACGCTATTGTACTGTACTGTACTTTTCTTTACTGTAATGTACTATGCTCTACTGTACTGCACTCTACTCCTGTACTGTACTCTATTGTGCTGTACTGTGATTCCCAAACTTGTGAAACATAGACTATGATTGGTACAGATTTGGTCCGGTCTGGACCAAGCAAATTTGGTCTTGTTTGGGTTGGAGGTCATTAGAATTAAAGCCAGCGTGTAGAATTATATTTTTTATACCTTTTGTGTACCTATTCAGGATACATCATTATGAAAGAATGACATTCATACACTAAACAAAAATATAAATGTGCAACAATTTCTGAGAATTTACTGAGTCACAGTTTATATAAGGAAATCAGTCTATTGAAATAAATCAATTAGGCACTAATCTATGGATTTCACATGACTGGGAATTTCACATGACTGGGAATATATATAAGGTAACAGATACCTTAAAAAAAGGTAGGGGCGTGAATCAGAAAACCAGTCAGTATCTGGTGTCACCACCGTTTGCCTCATGCAGCGCGACATCTCCTTCACATAGAGTTGATCAGGCTGTTGATTGTGGCCTGCGGAATGTTGTCCCACTCCTCTTCAATGGATGTGCGAAGTTGCTGGATATTGGCGGAAACTGGAACACGCTGTCGATCCAGAGCATCCCAAACATGCACAATGGGTGATATGTCTGGTGAGTATGCAGGCCATGGAAGAACTGGGACATTTTCAGCTCCCAGGAATTGTGTACAGATCCTTGTGACATGGGGCTGGGAGGCAGATGAAGGACACGACAATGGGCCTCAGGATCTCGTCACGGTATCTCTGTGCATTCAAATTGCCATCGAAAAAATGCAATTGTGTTAATTTTCTGTAGCTTATGCCTGCCCATACCACAACCCCACCGCCACCCTGGGGCACTCTGTTCACGAAGTTGACATAAGCAAACCGCTCGCCCACACGACTCCATACACGCTGTCTGCCATCTGCCTGGTACAGTTGACACCAGGATGCATCCGTGAAGAGGGCACTTCTCCAGCCTGCCAGTGTTGTCTGGCAACCGCTCTGGTGGACATTCCTGCAGTCAGCATGCCAATTGCATGCTCCCTGTCAGGTGGATTAGTTGTCTTTGCAAAGGAGAAATGCTCACTAACAGTGATGTTAACACATTTGTGGGAGAAATAAGCTTTTTGTGGATATGGGACATTTCTGGGATCTTTTATTTCAGTTCATGAAACGTGCGACCAACAGTTGACATGTTGTGTTTATATTTTTGTTCAGTGTAATTATGTATTTCTGTATAGTACAGATCAAGGACCCATGATGGCATTCTGTTACCTTCATTCTGTTGCTGGTGTTGATCCACTTCCCTACCTGTAGTTCAAAAACCAGAAGAGGCTATTTCAAACTCAAGGTGTCATTATACAGTTGAAGTCGGAAGTTTACATACACCTTGGACAAATACATTTCAACTCAGTTTTTCACAATTCCTGACATTTAATCCTAGTAAAAAGTCTCTGTCTTAGGTCAGTTAGGATCACCACTTTATTTTAAGAATGTGAAATGTCAGAATAATAGTAGAGAGAATGATTTATTTCAGCTTTTATTTCTTTCATCACATTCCCAGTGGGTCAGAAATTTACATACACTCAATTAGTATTTGGTAGCGTTGCCTTTAAATTGTTTAACTTGGGTCAAACGTTTCCGGTAGCCTTCCTCAAGCTTCCCACAATAAGTTGGGTGAATTTTGGCCCATTCCTCCTGACAGAGCTGGTGTAACTGAGTCAGGTTTGTAGGCCTCCTTGATCGCACACGCTTTTTCAGTTCTGCCCACACATTTTCTATAGGATTGAGGTCAGGGCTTTGTGATGGCCACTCCAATACCTTGACTTTGTTGTCCTTAAGCCATTTTGCCACAACTTTGGAAGTATGCTTGGGGTCATTGTCCATTTGGAAGACCCATTTGCGACCAAGCTTTAAGTTCCTGACTGATGTCTTGAGATGTTGCTTCAATATATCCACATAATTTTCCTTCCTCGTGATGCCATCTAATTTGTAAAGTGCACCAGTCCCTCCTGCAGCAAAGCTCCCCCACAACATGATGCTGCCACCCCCGTGCTTCACGTTTGGGATGGTGTTCTTCGCCTTGCAAACATCCCCCTTTTTCCTCCAAACATAACGATGGTCATTATGGCCAAACAGTTCTATTTTTGTTTCATCAGACCAGAGGACATTTCTCCAAAAAGTATGATCTTTGTCCCTATGTGCAGTTGCAAACTGTAGTCTGGCTTTTTTTAATGGCGGTTTTGGAGCAGTGGCTTCTTCCTTGCTGAGCGGCCTTTCAGGTTATGTCGATACAGGACTCGTTTTACTGTGGATATAGATACTTTTGTACCTGTTTCCTCCAGCATCTTCACAATGTCCTTTGCTGTTGATCTGGGATTGATTTGCACTTATCGCACCAAAGTATGTTCATCTCTAGGAGACAGAACGCGTCTCCTTCCTGAGCGCTATGATGGCTGCGTGGTCCCATGACGTTTATACTTGCGTACTATTGATTGTATACAGATGAACGTGGTACCTTCAGGCATTTGGAAATTGATCCCAAGGATTAACCAGAATTGTGGAGCTCTACAATTTTTTTTCTGAGGTCTTGGCTGATTTCTTTTGATTTTCCCATGATGTCAAGCAAAGAAGCACTGAGTTTGAAGGTAGGCCTTGAAATACATCCACAGGTACACCTCCTATTGACTCAAATGATGTCAATTAGCCTAACATAAGCTTCTAAAGCCATGACATCATTTTCTGACATTTCCCAAGCTGTTTAAAGGCACAATCAACTTAGTGTATGTAAATTTCTGACCCACTGGAATTGTGATACAGTGAATTATAAGTTAAATAATCTGTCTGTAAACAATTGTTGGAAAATGACTTGTGTCATCCACAAAGTAGATGTCCTAACCGACTTGCCAAAACTATAGTTTGTTAACAAGAAATTTGTGGAGTGGTTGAAAAACGAGTTTTAATGACTCCAACCTAAGTGTATGTGAACTTCCGACTTCAACTGTAGCTGATGCCCAATTCTTTCTGCAGACATTTTTGTCTTAATTCGGAGTAGATATTGGTTACATAAAAAACAGAGGGAGATTTTACCGTCATTCTGTTACCAAACTTTGCATCTGCACCGTTCCTCAAATTAATGTGTTTTAGTAGAATGTTCAGTGGCAATTGTTAAAGGTAGACGTCTGCATGTAGGTGTATGGTTTGTTAAACTTTGCAATCAGAGGATTTTGCTTGGCATACATTCTAAAGTGAAAACGTGAGTCATCGTCACTCTGTAACCGTGGAATTGCCCCTAACACACGTATTTGTGTGCACACGCGCACACGCTCAGCAGGTTAAGTGCACACACACAAAAATAACATTTAGCGAATAGTGGTGGCATGTGATGATCTATTTGTAACTGGAAGCTTGCTCAATGCACTTTTACCTTCCAAATTATTACCTACTTAGGGATGGATTTTTTTTTACCTAGTGGATTTCAACTCGGAGCACAGATACTTAGGGATTGGACGCTGATATGTTGTCAATGAAGTCCAGGGACAGCAGGATTTTTTTTAAAGCAATCATAAGTACATCTAGGTAGCACACACACACACACACACACACACACACACACACACACACACACACACACACACACACACACACACACACACACACACACACACACACACACACACACACACACACACACACACACACACACACAGCTTTACCGCTGACCCGTCTTTACCTTCCCCCACCCTGTGCTACCTAAGTCTCTCCATAACGTATCGCTCAGAGTTGTTATGGCTATTACATGACTGTGTGACAGAGGACATCATATCCTTTTTAAGGGTAGAAGATAAGGTGGATGTTCATAGCCAATCTTTAGCATAGCAGTCGACACATCCACATCCCCTATCTGTCCCGGTTCCAGGCCAGGCCCAGGGCTGGCGGGCCTCTGCTTGAGGATGGCTTGCCTGGCGGTATCGATCGGCCCAACACGTCTTGCCATCCCGCCACCACTTAGCTAATGATGTCAGTGCTATCACCGCGCAGCAGGGAAAACGGTCATAAAACCGCAAGCGCCGCCGCCCGGAAGATGGATGGGGCGCTCCGCGGACAGGAGTCATGTGCCGCACGACTACGCCCGCTTCAAACTGTCTCTCTTCTCTCTCCTCTCTCTTATCTCTTTCCTCTCCCCTTTCTCGCCCTCGCGCTTTAGTGTCTCTCAGACCATCCTGTGCAAATACCCTGTATTAGAAGTCTCTTCTTTGTTGTCGATATGTTCAAGAATACATTTTGAATGATCGCTGTGAGATGCCAATGTAGTGGCAACAAATAACACGTTGTCACGTCAGATCCATTATTACCCCAAGGAAGTGACCCTAACAGGCCTATGCTTTAGGCTACCTGTGGTGTTGGGGAGGTGATGTGGCTCATCTATTGAGGGAAGTGATCTTTCGGTACCCCGATTCCCAGGGTCCAAAGCTCTTACGTCACAGTTCTTTTCCTGTGTAGTTTGGAGGATTTGGAGCGCCACCGTTTTGTAACGGCCCTGTGAAAACTGAAGAAATTGTGACTTGGTTGATGGAGCGAGTAAAACATCACATTAGCGAGTAGGTTCTAGGCCAAAGACTAAAGGCAGATAAGGGCAGGACCGTCTTTTGCAAGTGGTTCATCATTGGAGTTCACCCCCATGCCAGGGAGGGCACCTAGTTGAGCTGAAGCTCAGATCTAGACATTGGGTACAGTTGTATACACACAATAATGCGATTATTGTGGATAGTCAGATTAATATAATAGCTAGTTCGATTCAAACGTTTACAGGCTTTGCAAGAACGATTTCATCCTTTTACATGGACACATCTGAAATCAGGCTACTTGATGGCACTCTTATAAATGCAGATGGATCAGCTAGGGGTGGATCAGCTTAATATTGCGGAAAGAATGTTGCTTCCAATGTAATCGTCTGCATCATTTCCATTCCCCCATATTTTTTTGGGTAAATATATATATCCATACACGTATGCATACATATACACATATATACATACACATACCTATATAGACATACATACTTTTTTAAAGAATATACCTTTATTATTATTCCCCGCAAACCCTACCACCGATCCCCTAATTGGAGTAAACTGATAAACATTTCTGTTTTTACCTTCAATTTATACATCTTATACACATTTTACAGACACAGTCTACTTTATAATAGTTCTCTCTTGTTTGTTCTTAGTCCTTCCTCTATTTCTGTTGTCCATCCAGTTTGATTTCCACTTGTAACTGTGCTATTTCACAAAAACTCCGCCCCTATACACATTTCACAGATCCCGTATGCCCTACATTGTTTATCTTGTTATTAGTCCCACCCTTCAGCTCCACTCAACCCTTCCCATCTATCTTCCAACATCATCCATTTCGGATTTTTATTTGCCATATATTTTTCAACTGTGCTGTGATGCTTCACAAAAGATTTGAATCTTCCTATTCTCATAGCTTCCACGGATTGTAAATTAAAAATAAACATTTTTGCTAAAATAATTATTATATTATTGATTGATTGACTATGGCTTTTCAAATCCCCCAGTATTGCTATCTGTAGCGTTAGTTCTACGCAAATGTTGCAATTCTTCAGCCATTCCTGGACCTGTGACCAAAAACGAGCTACATACGGACAATACCAAAATAAATGATCTAGTGACTCTGCCTCCTCACAGCAGAATCTGCAGAGCTGGGAAGATTGTATCCCCCATATATATAACATTCTATTAGTTGCAAGAATTTTGTACAGTAATTTAAATTGAAAAATTCGAAGTTTTGAATCCGGCGTTGTTTTGCGTATCAATTCATAAACCATGTGCCATGGAATGGGTACATCAAAAATCTCTTCCCAACTATTTTGCAATTTATATGGCACAGCTGTCAGTTTTTTGGTCCTTAAATTAAATTGGTATATGTTTTTATTTATCACACTTTTCTTTAACCATTTATGTTCTTTAATATAGGGCCGACATACAAGTTCCTTACTTTTTTCCCCTTCTACTTGCCTCTTCCATTTTTGTGGTAATGCTGCAATTAATTGGTTGTAATTTTGGGTAGAGCAGACATTTCCATATGTCTGTGTTAGCTGCATGTGTGACATTACTCCACCAGTCCTATTTATGATATCATTCACAAAAATTATACCTTTTTTAAACATTTCTTCGATAAATACAGTTTTTTTATCAATTACTATATTTGAATTTAACCACAATATTTGTTGTACTATTTGTTCCGTCCTTTCAGGTGGATTAAACTGAAATTGCAACCAACTTTCTAAGGCTTGTTTAAAAAATAAAGATATTTTGGAGATTATTTCCTTTTCAAACAACCGAAATTGAGCAGGTGTAATCTGAATAAAGGGAAAAAGGCCCTTCTTGAACATAGGATGAGACATTCTTATCAATTTACTAGAGAACCAGTTTGGATTTAAGTATAACTTTTGTATGACTGATGCCTTTAGTGAGAGGTCTAACGCTTTAATATTTAATAATTTCTGCCCTCCGAATTCATATTCGTTATATAAATAGGCCCTTTTAATTTTATCTGGCTTGCCGTTCCAAATAAAATGGAATATTTTTGTTCATATAATTTAAAAAGCAGGTCACTAGGTGTAGGCAAAACCATAAGCAAATAGGTAAACTGTGATATGATTAAAGAGTTAATCAGGGTGATTTTCCCACAAATAGACAGGTATTTTCCTTTCCATGGTAGCAAGATCTTATCTATTTTTGCTAACTTTCTATAAAAATTTATTGGAGTGAGATCATTTCTTTCTTTTGGGATTTGTATACCGAGTATGTCCACATCTCCGTCAGACCATTTAATTGGTAAACTACATGGCAATGTAAAATGTGTATTTTTTAGTGATCCAATACGTAATATGGTACATTTATCATAATTTGGTTTTAATCCAGAGAGGATAGCAAATGTATCTAGATCCTCTAAGAGGCCGTGGAGAGACTCTAGTTGTGGTTTTAAAAGAAAACATGAATCATCAGCGTACAATGACACCTTAGTTTTTAGGCCCTGGATTTCTAATCCCTTAATATTAATGTTTGATCTAATTTTAACAGCTAACATTTCGATGGCAATAATAAATAGATATGCCGATAGTGGACAACCTTGTTTTACTCCTCTAGATAGTTTAAAACTTTCTGAGATGTAGCCATTATTTACTATTTTACACCTAGGGTTACTATACATAATTTTAACCCATTTTATAAGAGATTCCCCAAAATTGAAATATTCTAGGCATTTATATATAAACTCCAGTCGTACTTTATCAAAAGCCTTTTCAAAATCAGCTATGAAAACCAGGTCTGGTGTCCCCGATATTTCATAGTGTTCTATTGTTTCCAGTACTTGCCTTATATTATCTCCAATGTATCGTCCATGTAAAAAACCTGTCTGATTAGGATGAATAATATCTGACAAAACTTTTTTTATTCTATGCGCCAAGCATTTTGCTAGGATTTTTGCATCACAACACTGAAGTGTAAGAGGTCTCCAATTTTTTAAATGGACTGGATCTTTATATATACCACTTGGGTCCTGTTTCAGTAATAATGATATCACACCTTCTTGTTGCGTGTCTGATAATCTATCATTTATATAGGAGTGGTTAAAACAAGCTAATAATGGTCCTTTGAGTATATCAAAAAAAATATTGTATACTTCCACTGGTATGCCATCCAGCCCTGGAGTTTTCCCATCCTTAAAGGCCCCAATTGCGTCAAGTAGTTCCTCCTCTGTAATTAGGCCTTCACATGAGTCTTTCTGTACAGATGTTAATTTTACATTATTATTAGGGAAAAAATCCATACAATTAGTTTCAGTTAGTGGAGATGGAGGAGCCTGAAACGAAAACATATTCTTAAAGTACTTTACTTCCTCTTTCAAAATATCATTTGGTGAATCATGCGTGACTCCATCTGTCTGGAGGATCTGTTTGGACAAGTTGCACATTTGGATCAAAATTACTGTTAATTAAAACCATCACCCCTTTTGAATTTCTTTGCCCATGGGAGAAATATATTTCGCCCCCCCAGTTCTTTTTCCACAAAACTTCATCTAAAACTGTTGAATGGGTTTCCTGTAAACAATAGATATTATAATCCTTCTCTTTTAGCCAGGTAAATACTGATCGTCTTTTCTTATTGTCTGCTAAGCCATTACAATTGTAACTGGCTATACTTATTTCACCACTTACCATAATGAGACACACCTTTCAATTATTTTTATCAAAATATATGTTTGTAAACGTCCTATTAAAAAGTAACATAATGATTGAGTGTCTATATAGTTGTACCATGATATTTGCATTGCTACTAAGTAAACCTCCAATTGGTCCCTACTATTCCACCCACTAAAAGCCCTCATCTCGAGTTGGGTTGTCATCCCAATGCCCGGCAGACCACCCTCGACCCCCTGTATCCCATAGCCCTGTATCCCATAGCCCTGGACCGACTGGGATCCATCCTTTGAAAAGTGCACACAGCGCCATCCACCGAACCGAAGCAGATCCATTGCCAAATGCATTTCCATCGCCCTCACCTCGATTTGTATTATATATTGCTGTGGATCATCCTCTATAGTCCCTAACATCTTTTACTTCTTCCTTCGCAACAGTTGTGGGATACACACATACACCCACACACATTCAGCCCTTACCCCCACACAACCATAAGCTCACTTTCTCAACAATTGCACCATCCCATAGCCCATCCCATATACCAGGTGTTTTAATCGGCGTATGCTTATTCCGATTTTGACCTAATGCCGATTTAAGATAAACAGAGTAAGGTGTTTACATGACTAGTGCCACACTCGGCCTACTGCCATACTTTGTTTAGCAAATTATTAGTGTGCATGTAAACGTACTCATTGTCTGTTTCAAGGGAGGAAAATGACCAGAACTCTGTTGTCTCTATTTGAGGTTATTTTCCACCATCTTGGTCATGTATAAGTCACAGAGATAAAAGGGGGAAATATGGCTGAAGAATGAAAACATTCCTGTGGGACGGTTGTTTTGAAATGTGGAGGGGGCTGTTCAGGGCGCTAGCAAGCTTCCACGCTATGGCTTGGATTAGTCACGGCCACGCAGGGGAACAAAACGGAGGCCTCGTCACCCAATCAGGTTAAAGGTGGTTCAGAATGCTGTCCGTCTGGTTGGGATGAGCTAGGCCTGTTGTTCTATTACACTGGGACTGACTGGTTTGATGACTGGAGGGTGTGATGACGAGAGAGGGAGGTATGGGGTGTTGACATAAACATGTCTGGTTTGTCACGTTGCTTTGAGTGTAGGTCAGTTGCCTGTTTGTGTGGAGGTTTTATATTCATGTTTTTTGTGACTAGCCTGCCCTTGAACCAGAGATTGCCTGAATTATACATTGGTGCACATAGTGCCTTCAGAAAGTATTCAGACCCCTTGGCTTTTCCCACATTTTGTTACGTTACAGCCTTATTCTTAAAAGGATGAAAAACATAATAATAATCCTCATCAATCTACACACAACACCCCATAATGACGAAGACAAAATGGGTTTTTAGACATTTTTGCAAATTTGTTACAAATAAGAAACTAAAATACCTTATGTAAATAAATATTCAGACCTTTTGCTATGAGACTCAAAATTGAGCTTGGGTGCATCCTGTTTCCATTGATCATCCTTGAGATGTTTCTACAACTTGATTGGAGTCCACCTGTGGTAAATTAAATTGATTAGACATGATTTGGACAGGCACACACCTGTCTATATAAGGTCCCATAGTTGACAGTGCATGTCAGAGCAGAAACCAAGCCATGAGGTCGAAGGAATTGACCGTAGAGCTCAGAGACAGGATTGCATCAAGGCAAAGATCTGGGGAAGGGTACCAAAATATTTCTGTAGCATTGAAGGTCCCCAAGAAAAACAGTGGCCTCCATCATTCTTAAATGGAAGAAGTTTGGAACCACCAAGATTCTTCCTAGAGCTGGCCTCCTGGCCAAACTGAGCAATCGGAGGAGAAGGGCTTTGGTCAGGAAGGTGACCAAGTACCTGATGGTCACTCTGATAGAGCACTAGAGTTCCTCTGTGGAGATGGAGGAGACTTCCAGAAGGACAGCCATATCTGCAGCACTCCACCAATCAGGCCTTTATGGTAGATTGGCCAGACGGAAGCCTCCTCAGTAAAAGGCACATGACAGCCCGCTTGAAGTTTACCAAAAGACACCTAAAGGACTCTCAGGTCATGAGAACCAAGATTCTCTGGTCTGATGAAACCAAAATGTAACTCTTTGGCCTGAATGCCAAGCCTCAGGTCTGGAGGAAGCCTGGCACCATCCCTACGGTGAAGCATGGTGGTGGCAGCATCATGCTGTGGGAATGTTTTTCAACGGCAGGGACAGGGAGACTAGTCAGGATTAAGAGAAAGATGAACGGAGAAAAGTACAGCGAGATCCTTGATGAAAACAGGACATCAGACTGGGGTGAAGGTTCACCTTCCAACAGGTCAATGACCCTAAGCACACAGCCAAGACAACGCAGGAGTGGCTTCGGGATAAGTCTCTAAATGTTCTTGAGTGGTCCAGCCAGAGCCCAGACTTGAACCCGATCGAACATCTCTGGAGAGACCTGAAAATAGCTGTGTAGAAAATAACACTCCCCATCCAACCTGACAGAGCTTGAGAGGATCTGCAGAGAACAATGGGAGAAACTCCCTAAATACAGCTTGTAGCATCACACCCAAGAAGACTCAAGGCTGTAATCGCTGCCAAAGGTGCTTCAACAAGGTACTGTGTAAAGGGTCTGAATACATATGTAAAGGTGATATTTTCTGGATTTATTTATTTTTGCAGAAATGTGGGGTATTGTGTGTAGATTGATGACGGGGAAAAAAACATTTGATCCATTTTAGTATTGGGCTGTAACCTAACAAATTGTGGAAAAAGTGAAGGGGTCTGAATACTTTCCGAAGGCCCTCTGTACATACTCAGATACACAGCATTTTACACTCAGTTTTACACTAATAATAGAGGGCCATTGAGTGCACATAGTTACATACCCGTGCTATGTCATCTTTACATCCTATAGTGCCCACTACCAAAAAGTCCCACTATGTTGCCATAGCAGAACAGTTTCTGGGAAATTGTGCAATGCTTAGTACACACACATCCAACGTATGTAGCTCTGAGCCCAATAACACATCCATGGGGCCTCTCCCACCATCACTGGGGGTCAGAGTTCGTAGGAGACATGGACGGACGATATCATGGCCCCCTTGGGATTTGGCAGTCCTCATGGGTCGGGATGTAATTCCGGAATAAGGGCGTGAAGTGGTGGTGGAGGGGGAGGAGCAGCTTGCTGTTTCTCAGAGTTTGTCAGGTTTGGGCTGCGCTCTAATGGCGTCGGCATGCCTCAGTTCGGCTGGCGACTAGCCGAAGTCGGCTAGGCGAACTGAACGGGTGTACTCGCATACTCCCTTAAAAGACATTCACTTGAAAAACTTGGAAAAAAGTGGCAATAGTACTGTTTGTCCATTTTGAGTCGCAGTTGTATCAAAACAGTCTGAATTAATCTAAGATAACTCAAGAAATCTGTCATTAATTTTGACGTTTCAGCCGAGGAGATCTTAGTCGTGCAATTTTACATCTAACTAAGATGTTTGGTGCAGTATTTCTAAATGAAAGAATGTGCATGAAAACGAGTCGTCTCTCGTTGAACGACAACAAAGACTTTACTGAAGAATCCCTACTGTTGACCAATAGCGGATGAAGGGGCGTAGACTTGCCTCACACTTTTTTTTGTGTGTGCCTGAACAACCAATAAAAACCTTACCAAAGTCTAAAACTAACAAAAATGCACAAACTCTTACGAACTGTTTCAGCTGAACTGTACGAACTGTTTCAGCTGAACTGTGTGTGTGTGTGTGTGTGTGTGTGTGTGTGTGTGTGTGTGTGTGTGTGTGTGTGTGTGTGTGTGTGTGTGTGTGTGTGTGTGTGTGTGTGTGTGTGTGTGTGTGTGTGTGTGAGGGGTGGAGAGAGTGTATGTAGGGATATTTGACGTAATGAGCATTTGCGTTTTGTGCAGACCCTCTGGTTCTTACTGGGATCCTATAACCTCTAACCCCTGACCTCTAAGGTCCAGAGGAGCAGTGATGACTAGATGGCCATTGTAGAAAGGAAAAAAAGTGCAAGTGCACATACTATTTGTTCTTAGTTGAGGGTTTGAGTTAGTAAATGTTAGCGAAAGGGACGGGGTTCGGATTTGCCATGAAAAGCGTGCTTAGAAAGCCAGCCGTGTCTCACTCCTCCTCTATGACGTAATTGACCCGATTCCAGGACTATGTCTGCACAGCTTGGTCTGCAGTTTGTTTGTTTGTTCTCTTGTCATCTATTTTCTGTTGTGTTGTTTGGAGGGTGGAGGAGTTGTTGTTTTGCATGCTGCAGGGGATGTTGATGGCTCAGACTGCTGTAGGGCTGAAAGAGACTGTGGGGCTGTGCTCTAGGGGCTGGCTGGCTGATGTACTATGGTAAATAATGCAACGTAATCACAGCTGGGAGAGAGAGCGAGAGAGAGAGAGAGCGAGAATGCAGGTGTGCTGTAAAAGCCTGCGGCACAGGACACAAACTGAAAAAGGACAAGCGAGGGAAGGAACGCGAGGAGAAAACTGATTATACACGTCAAACCTCCAGATCACACACACACACACACACACACACACACACACACACACACACACACACACACACACACACACACACACACACACACACACACACACACCATCAGTGTGTTGTATCCTGGGGCTTAAGACAGGATTTGATAGAGCTATTATTACTCTCTCCTGGATGTGTTTGTTAAGAGGTCTCTCAAATTCAGCTCATAGAGACAAGGCGGAGGAGAAGCAAGGGATGGGGTTTTGTCCTCTAATCTGGCGGCAGATCGGGACTGATGGACTTCAGCAGAATGGCTTCAGCAAGTTACTGTTCCAGCAATGGGCAAATCCCTCCTATCAGATATGATCTCTCCCCTCCAAGTCCCTCTCTCCCTTTCTCTTTACTACATAGTCAGCCTCTGACATTATCTCTCCATCTCTACCTCGCCTTTGTTCCGCTCTCTCCCTTTCTCACCTCTGCCTCTAGTCGAGTCTTTATCTCTGTCTCATTCTACTCACACGTTCTCATTCCCACCTCTCTCTGTTTTTATTTCTTCCTTTTTCTATTTGGGCCTGTGTGGTGTTAGTGAGGTCTCTTTCAGCCAAATATCTCTCTGGGCCATTTCTTCTCTTCTCTCCATGGCAGGAAATGCTTCCATTTGAGAGGTTGGTTGAAACGGAGCTTCACAGATGAAGTTATGTGGATCCATACAGTCTTCTCATCAGTCCTACTAACTCTTGTCTTCTGATCCAGTCAGTGAGTGTTGAACTACGGTTAAAGGGATACTTCGGGATTTTGGCAATGAGGCCCTTTATCCACTTCCCCAGAGTCAGATGAACTAGTGGATACTATTTTTAGCATTTTGGTAGATAGACTTCCAGTCATTGCGCTAACGCTAGTTAGCATTGGATAGCGAAACTACATATAATTTACATCATACGGGACATAGCGACATAAAAATGTTATCCACAAGTTCATCTGACTTTAGGGAGGTAGATAAAGTCCGGAAGTATCCTGTTAACAGGACATACCAGTTTCTGAGGCGGTGGCAATCTTGCCAGGCCCAGTGGTGTAATCCATTGATGAAGAAACATTCTGTCTCGGTGACGGAGGTACTACCTGTGTTTAGGCGAGGGTGTGTGTGTGTGTGTGTGTGCCTGTGTGTACATGTTTTAATTTCCAAGCTGGCCTGAGGGAGGGAATGTGGCCTGGCATGGCAAACACGCTGAAGCAAAACTTCACCTCTGACCCCCTGATGTCTGAACAGCGCCTTCAAACGCCGGCAGCCACATAAAGCCGACACGGCCACGGCTCCAGGGTGAAATATGGCAGCTGACGTCAGCCGTCCTGCTGTTTCCTCTGCGTCTTTAACCATCACCAACCAGCTGATTCCAGGTAGCACAGACAGAGGTCCCTCGTTGTGACACGTGCTGTGTGTCATAACGACACAAACTGCTTGTTTCTCCGATGTCACAGGTTATCAACCACCTTTTGTCAATGGTGACATTAAATGGGTGGTTGTATCTTTGGGGGTGAGTAGTAGCCTCAGCCTTGGTTGTCAAATATGACATTGTGTAGACGATGTCATTATGAAGGCTGTTACTGCTTGTTATTGGTAAGAGGGAGGTTGCCAGGGACGACCCGCCATGTTGCGCACATCCACGCCCCCTGTTTGTCTTGTCGAAGTGTCTGCCCGCTCCGAAAGCGGCCGCCTGAGCATGACGCTAATCTCCTTGGCATATAAAGGACACGCAGAAGGAATTTGTGTAGCTTGCCACTGGAAGAAAAGGAAGAATGAGGAAATCTTTTGAGCAGGTTGACAGATAAGGCTCTTCTCCTTTCTGTGTGGCGGTTTTAAGCCACGTTAAGCTGCTTAATTAGTCATAATCTACAGGCCCCAGGCTGAGGCGGAACTAATGAAGTTTAAAGACGCAAATCCCATCCCACCATCACCGGCGTTGCCGCCCGCCCGCCGCCTGGAATTGGACATGACTGGAGGAGAGATGGAGAGACCCAGAAGGAGGGAGGGAGGAAGGAAGAGGAGGGAGCGGGGACAGCACAAGGAGATAGAATGCGTAGGTGGAGTGAGAAGATGATAAAAATGGTCATGGTTTTGATAGGATAGTTGTCCCATTGGCTATTTAGGCACCACACCAAACCGTGTATGATCACTTCATACAGCGTACATACAGTGGAGTGGGCCTGACCATTTCAGGCCCGCTGTATGTACATGCTTTTGTGTCGGGGTCTGTGTGTGTATTAGGAGTGATATGTGTACTGGTCCTTTCTGTGTTGTGAGTGATCCTGCCCTGGGGCTGTGCCTGCCCTGCTCTCCCCCCATGGTGGAAGTGCTTCTCCTGTTAGTGACACACTTCCTGCCTTTCCCGTCTGACTCAAAGGCTGCCCTGGCCCTGCCCACTGGTGTGTGAGTGTTTGTTACTCTCCTTTCCCTGGGGCTGCTCTCTCCTCTATCTCTACCCACTGTAGGCCTAACTAGGTCTCAGTCCATAGTCCCCTCTATCCCCTCCCCCACTGTGTATCATAAGGACTATAGTCTTTACTTTCCCTCCCTCAATGCTTTCTATAGCAGTGAGGGAGGGAAAGGATAAAGATGGGAAACGTAGGATGGAGGATGCAAAAATGTACTGTCGGTCTGCCCATTCCTCGTCTTTCATTCCCTCTTCCCCTACAGACCTTGATTGCCTCACTTGAGACCCACTAGTTGCAACGAATGGTCTTATAAATGATCATTACAAGCTCTGCAGCGACAGTCTGTTTTCTTGTGTGGTGTTTGTGACTTAGCCGTTATTCTTAGAACCGCAATCACTTTGTCTCAGACGAGTGGCCTCTGCGCTCGCTCCAAACATGCATTAACTGTCCGAGAGAGATTTCAGTCGTCCATTTTAGTTTCATCGTCAGAATGAATGCAGAGCTTTGGTGGAGAGATGACCTCACACATTTCTTTCTTAGGCCCTCGTTTTCTCTCTAGCTACCCGCCCTCCTCTCTTCCATCTCTTTCGTGCACCACCTATCCAACTCTCTCTCTCTCTCCCCTTCTCTCTTTCTCCCTCTCGTTTTAAAGATGGAGACCATTCCCACTGTTCCATAATTAAGCAATAAGGCCCGATGGGTTGTGGTATATGGCCAATATACCACGGCTAAGGGCTGTTCTTAAGCACGACACAACACGGAGTGCCCGGACACAGTCCTTAGCCGTGGTATATTGGCCATAGATCACAAACCCCTGAGGTGCCTTACTGCTATTATAAACTGGTTACCAACATAATTAGAGCTGTAAAAATGTGTTTTGTCATACCCGTGGTATACGGTCTGATATACCACGGCTGTCAGCCAATTAGCATTCAGGGCTCAAACCAACCCGTTTATAATATCACATAACCACTCATTGAAGCATAGAGGGCTGCTGTATTGTGGTCTTACTTGATTAGACTCATTACTGTGTGTGATGCGGGAGGCCGCTTTGCTTTGCTGCTGAATGTGCCGTTCCACCGAGAGGAGAGGAGGAGAGCAATGACCTCTACTCCTTCGGATGGGGAAGATAGCTCTGTGTGTTTAGAAATGCTTAGGTGGACAAAAGCCATATCTTCCACAAACACAACACCTGGTAGCCTGCCTCCTTCCCTTTTTATTAATTGACTCTGTGTGTGCGTGCCTCCTTCCCTTTTTATTCATTGACTCGGTGTGTGCATGCCTCCTTCCCTTTTTATTCATTGACTCGGTGTGTGCATGCCTCCTTCCCTTTTTATTCATTGACTCGGTGTGTGCGTGCCTCCTTCCCTTTTTATTCATTGACTCGGTGTGTGCGTGCCTCCTTCCCTTTTTATTCATTGACTCGGTGTGTGCGTGCGTGTGTCAGGGTGAAATGCACGCGTGCATTTGCTTTGTACAAGAGAGAACACACTTCAGCTTTTATTACATGTTAATGTGTTCTCTTTTACGGGACAGGCACACACACACATGCACACACTGAATGAATCCCTGCACTGCAGGACTTTAATACATGCATGGGGAGGTTTCCTGGCTTTTCTTTGAAGTGAAAATAAAAAAAGCTCAAAAAATGTTTTATTGTCACATACACTGGGTACGTGCAGTGAAATGCGTTGTTTTACAGGGTCAGCCATAGTATTACGGCACCCCTGCCTTGCTTAAGGAGACATTGATTTTTCAACTTGTCGGCTCGGGTATTCGAACCAGCAACTTTTCGGTTACTGGCCCAATGGTCTAACCGCTGGGTTACCTGCCACCCTAAACTATTGAGGAACGGACAGTACTTCTTCTGTGTGAAGAGAAATACCAGCATCACATTAGCCTGTTACTTTGTTAAACACCATGTTAAACACCGTACACACAGTTAAACACCTTACACACAGTTAAAAACCATGTTAAACACCGTACACACAGTTAAAAACCACGCACACAGTTACAAACCATGTTAAACACCTTACACACAGTTAAACACCTTACACACAGTTAAAAACCATGTTAAACACCGTACACACAGTTAAACACCTTACACACAGTTAAACGCCATACACACAGTTAAAAACCATGTTAAACACCTTACACACAGTTAAAAACCATGTTAAACACCTTACATACAGTTAACCTCTAATTCCTCCCAAACCCGGATCCGGGAGCACCCCCATCAGTAAAAAAGCTGACTAGCATAGCCTACCATAGCATCACAAGTAAATACTAGCATCTAAATATCATTAAATCACAAGTCCAAGACACCAGATGAAAGATACACATCTTGTGAATCCAGCCATCATTTCTGATTTTTAAAATGTTTTACAGGGAAGACACAATATGTAAATCTATTAGCTAGCCACGTTAGCAAAAGACACCACTTTTTTTACTCCACCAGTTTTTTACTCCATCAGTAGCTATCACAAATTCGACCAAATAAAGATATAAATAGCCACTAACCAAGAAACAACTTCATCAGATGACAGTCTGATAACATATTTATTGTATAGCATATGTTTTGTTAGAAAAATGTGCATATTTCAGGTATAAATCATAGTTTACCATTGCAGCCACCATCACAACTCTCACCAAAGCGACTATAATAACTACAGAGAGCAACGTGTATTACCTAATTACTCATCATAAAACATTTCTTAAAAATACACAGCGTACAGCAATTGAAAGACACAGATCTTGTGAATCCAGACAATATTTCAGATTTTCTAAGTGTTTTACAGCGAAAACACAATATAGCGTTATATTAGCTTACCACAATAGCAAACATCACAACAGCATTGATTCAAGCCAAACATAGCGATAACGTATAAACCACCAAAAGATATTAATTTTTTCACTAACCTTCTCAGAATTCTTCAGATGACAGTCCTATAACATCATATTACACAATGCATATAGAGTTTGTTCGAAAATGTGCATATTTAGCGGCACAAATCGTGGTTATACAATGTGATTAGTGGCCAAAACGTCAAGCAATCTGTCCGGCGCCATCTTGGAGAGGCACCTATTCTAATCGAAAACTATTCATAAACTTGACTAAAAAAATACAGGTTGGACAGCAATTGAAAGACAAATTAGTTCTTAATGCAATCGCTGGGTTACATTTTTAAAATTAACGTTACTTCAAGCATACAGCGTGCGCTAAAGCGAGACCGCACCAAAATTCATGGCGGAATTATTATTTGACATTTGTCAACATAAGTACGAATTAACAGCATAAAGACTGCTTACTATTAGCTGAGCTTCCATCAGAATCTTGGGCAAGGTGTCCTTTCTCCAGAACAATCGTCTTTGGGTTGAAAGATGTCCTCTTCTCCTGTCGAAATAGCAGCTAACGATAGCCACCCACTGGAGAGGTGTCCAACTCGTGAAAGCGCATGACAAAGAAAACCCAGAAAATCGCAATAAACTGCTATAAACTGCTATAAGTCGGTTTAAATTAACTACCTTATGATGTCTTTAACACCTATAACGAATAAAAACATGACCGGAGATATAGAACTACTAAAACGAAAGCGTTTGCAGGACGCCATTGTGATGTCTTCTTGCGCCAGGCGCACCGTTGAAAAGGACGGTACTTCCGTTCCACGGTCTTATATAGGGTCCCAGATTGCGCAATCCACTCCATTCAAATTCTCCCCGCTTACTGACATCTAGAGGAAGACGTATGCAGTGCATGTAGCCCGATGGCTTACATGGGGACTTATTAACTGACCTCAGAACAGGGACCTCGATTTCTGAAATCTCACTCCCTGACAGGAAATGTGCTGCAGAATGAGTTCTGTTTCACTCAGAGAAATAATTCAAACGGTTTTAGAAACTAGAGAGTGTTTTCTATCCAATAGTAATAATAATATGCATATTGTACGAGCAAGAATTGAGTACGAGGCAGTTTAATTTGGGAACTCATTTTTACAAAGTCGAAATGGCGCCCCCATAGGCTCAAGAGGTTAAACACCATACACACAGTTAAAAACCATGCACACAGTTACAAACCATGTTAAACACCTTACACCATGTTAAACACCATGTTAAACACCATGTTAAACACCTTACACCATGTTAAACACCATACACCATGTTAAACACCATATTAAACACCATGCACACAGTTAAACACCATGTTAAACACCATGCACACAGTTAAACACCATGTTAAACACCATGCACACAGTTAAACACCAAGTTAAACACCATGTTAAACACCGTACACACAGTTAAAAACCATGTTAAACACCTTACACACAGTTATACACCATGTTAAACACCATACACACAGTTAAACACCATTCACCATGTTAATCACCATGTTAAACACAGTTAAACACCATACACCATGTTAAACACAGTTAAATACCATACACCATGTTAATCACCATGTTAAACACCATACACACAGTTATACACCATGTTAAACACCATGTTAAACACTATACACACAGTTATACACAGTTAAACACCATTCACCATGTTAAACAACATGTTAAACACAGTTAAACACCATACACCATGTTAAACACAGTTAAACACCATGTTAAACACAGTTAAACACCATACACCATGTTAATCACCATGTTAAACACAGTTAAACACCATACACCATGTTAATCACCATGTTAAACACAGTTAAACACCATACACCATGTTAAACACAGTTAAACACCATACACCATGTTAAACACAGTTAAACACCATGTTAATCACCATGTTAAACACAGTTAAACACCATACACCATGTTAATCACCATGTTAAACACCATACACCATGTTAAACACAGTTAATTCAACACAATACACCATGTTAAACACAGTTAAACACCATGTTAATCACCATGTTTAACACAGTTAAACACCATACACCCTGTTAATCACCATGTTAAACACCATGTTAAACACAGTTAAACACCATACACCATGTTAATCACCATGTTTAACACAGTTAAACACCATACACCCTGTTAATCACCATGTTTAACACCATGTTAAACACAGTTAAACACCATACACACAGTTATACACCATGTTAAACACCATGTTAAACACAGTTAAACACCATACACACAGTTATACACCATGTTAAACACCATGTTATACACAGTTAAACACCATACACCATGTTAAACACCATGTTAAACACAGTTAAACACCATACACCATGTTAAACACAGTTAAATACCATACACCATGTTAATCACCATGTTAATCACCATGTTAAACACAGTTAAACACCATACACCATGTTAATCACCATGTTAAACACCATGTTAAACACAGTTAAACACCATACACCATGTTAATCACCATACACCATGTTAAACACCATGTTAAACACAGTTAAACACCATACACCATGTTAAACACCATGTTAAACACAGTTAACACCATACACCCTGTTAATCACCATGTTAAACACCATGTTAAACACAGTTAAACACCATACACCATGTTAATCACCATACACCATGTTAAACACCATGTTAAACACAGTTAAACACCATACACCATGTTAATCACCATGTTAAACACAGTTAAACACCATACACCATGTTAATCACCATGTTAAACACAGTTAAACACCATACACCATGTTAAACACCATGTTAAACACAGTTAAACACCATACACACTTTATGCCCAGGACCCATAGACATACAGCGCTTTCGGAAAGTATTTAGACCTCTTGACTTTTTCCAAATTTTGTTACAGCCTTATTTTCAAATTTATAAAATAAAAAAAAATCCTATCCCATAATGACGAAGCAAAAACAGTTTTTGAAATGTTAGCTTATTTATTAAAAATAAAACAACTGATATCACCTTTACATATGTATTCAGACCCTTTACACAGTACCTTGTTGAAGCACCTTTGGCAGCGATTACAGCCTTGAGTCTTCTTGGGTATGACGCTACAAGCTGTATTTAGGAAGTTTCTCCCATTGTTCTCTGCAGATCCTCTCAAGCTCTGTCAGGTTGGATGGGGAGTGTTATTTTCTACACAGCTATTTTCAGGTCTCTCCAGAGATGTTTGATCGGGTTCAAGTCTGATCGGGTAAAGGCCTGATTGGTGGAGTGCTGCAGAGATGGTTGTCCTTCTGGATGATTCTCCACAGAGGAACTCTAGAGCTCTGTCAGAGTGACCATCAGGTTCTTGGTCACCTCCCTGACCAAAGCCGTTCTCCTCCGATTGTTCAGTTTGGCCGGGCGGCCAGCTTTAGGAAGAGTCTTGGTGGTTCCAAACTTCTTCCATTTAAGAATGATGGAGGCCACTGTGTTCTTGGGGACCTTCAATGCTGCAGAATTGTTTTGGTACCCTTCCACAGATCTGGTTTTTGCTGTGACATGCACTGTTAACTGTGGGACCATATATAGATAGGTGCCTTTCTAAATCATGTCCAATCAATTGAATTTACCACAGGTGGACTCCAAGTTGTAGAAACATCTCAAGGATGATCAATGGAAAAAGGATTCACCTGAGCTTAATTTCGTGTCTCATAGCAAACGGTCTGAATACTTATGTAAATGTTATTTCAGTTTTTTGCCCAAAAATCTAAAAACCTGTTTTCGCTCTGTCATTCATTTTTTATTTATTTTATCACAAAGCCATCCACGCTACTTTTGACCACTAATGTCTGGCTAACATAGACAGTTAAAATACGGTCTTATATTTGTCTGTGCCCCTGCTCACTAAGTCCAGTTCATATCAGGGGAAATGAGAGAGACTCTAGGGTCAGGTTGACAGTTGATGGGGTAAAGTATAGTGTGTGCTATTGGCTAGACTGAGAAGTCAAAGCAGTGTTACAGATGGGTCATATATGTTCCGGAGTGTCTCAGGGTGCTCCCAGAACCTCATTGGTGTTACAACGGTGTATTTTGGAGAAAGTAGGGAGATAAACCTTTTGATCTCCCTTTCTTCTCCCTCCCTCATCTTTCTCTCCCCATTTTGGTTTCCTTCCTCTCTTCCCTTTCCCTTCATCCCCTGTCTCCTAGTTCCTTCCTTTGTTTCAGCTTCCGCTTCTCCTTTTTTGTAATCCCCCCCCCTTTTTACTTCTCCGTCTCGGTTTGTCTCTGTCTGTCGCTTCCGTGTACAGTCAGATAGGGGAGAGAACGCACACACCCGCACACACACAGAAGGCTGAAATAAAGAAGCTGCTTATCTTCCCCACCAGAGACTCAGTTCATGCGATCGCATGCAAATGAATAATATATGTCTCCCCGCCCCCTTCCACACACACCACACACACGCCCCTCTGCGCTAGCTCTGTGGTAGCGAATGCACACACAGGCCGTGCCTTGTGCTTGTGTGTGCTGTATGCTGAGCTCTGTGCATGTGTGATGCTGTATGCTGTATTGTGTCTTCCCAGTACTCTGACTCCTGTCACTGTGAGGGGGATGCACTGTCTCCAGAGGCAGGCAGGGTGATGAATGGGAGTGTTGTCACAGTAGTCAGGTCCAGCTCCCTTTTGTGTGTGTGTGTGTGTGTGTGTGTGTGTGTGTGTGTGTGTGTGTGTGTGTGTGTGTGTGTGTGTGTGTGTGTGTGTGTGTGTGTGTGTGTGTGTGTGTGTGTGTGTGTGTGTGTGTGTGTGTGTGTGTGTGTGTGTGTGAGCAAGTGTGTGTGTGTGAGCAAGATGCGTTTGTGTGGGCATGCATGTCTTAAAGTGTGTTATGTACTGTATGTTTGTGGGGGGAGTTTAATTTGGCAAACATGAATTGTGTGAGAATGTTATCACGCTTCTGTGTGAGGGTTTGTGCCTTCACGTGCCGCCTTGTATGTAGTGTATGTGTGCCTCCCTGCCTGTGCGCATGTGACGTCCTGTTCTGTTCCAGTCACACCTATAGTAGCACGTGACGGCCTGTGGTCACGCCCGCTGGATCAGATGAATGCCCTGTCCACTTGCACGAGTAATGTAAGCAGGGATGGGGGAGAGATGGACCCCTGCCTCTCTCTCTCTCTGTCACACATCTGTGAGTGAAGGAACCTTAAAAAGTGCCGTCATGGCAAATGACAGTATGTCTACACACACATTGAGAAAAGGTAGTATGCATACATTTGCCCTACAGAGGCGGCATGATTAATGGCTGATGTGAAATGGGAGCACCTCCTGTTTTTTTTTTGTTTTTTTTTACAGCTATTTGATGCTTGTATTCAATTAACATCAGAACTGCTTCAAGAGAGGAGAAGGAAACTCCTGTTCTGTTTCTGTTGTCTCCCTCTTCTCTGACATTCTGTAGATTACTCTAGATCAGACGACGGAAGGAATGTTCCTCAACACTTTGGAACTGTGGCTAAGAGTCTGTCTGTCCTATCTCCGTCTGTCTGTCTGTCTGTCTGTCTGTCTGTCTGTCTGTCTGTCTGTCTGTCTGTCTGTCTGTCTGTCTGTCTGTCTGTCTGTCTGTCTGTATGCTTGTTTGTGTCTGCCTCGTCGGCCGGTAAACTGTGTCTATGGGTTAGTCCTGTCTGTGTAACCTGTCCCTGGGCTGTAGGAACCTGTCTGTCTGTCTGTAACCTGTCACTGGGCTGTAGGAACCTGTCAGTCTGTAACCTGTCACTGGGCTGTAGGAACCTGTCTGTCTGTAACCTGTCACTGGGCTGTAGGAACCTGTCTGTCTGTAACCTGTCACTGGGCTGTAGGAACCTGTCAGTCTGTAACCTGTCACTGGGCTCTAGGAACCTGTCTGTCTGTAACCTGTCACTGGGCTGTATGAACATGTCTGTCTGTAACCTGTCAATTTGGTTTGGGAACCAGTCTGTCTGTAACCTGTCACTGGGCTCTAGGAACCTGTCTGTCTGTAACCTGTCACTGGGCTGTATGAACCTGTCTGTCTGTAACCTGTCAATTTGGTGTGGGAACCAGTCTGTCTGTAACCTGTCACTGGGCTCTAGGAACCTGTCTGTCTGTAACCGGTCAGTGGTGTGTAGGAACCTCTGTCTGCAAGTCTGGTGTAGGACTCCATGTTAACAGGCCTGTTCCAGGGGCCTTTCTCACCCAGCTTTAATTATCGGGCAGGGTCACGCCGGGTCCGAGACTCGGCACCTCTCCAAATTAGAGCCAGGCGGAGACCCGGTACCTGCGTTGGTTATTTGAATTATCTAATGACAAATGGTTGTCCGCATTTCATTTTCCACAGCCAAAAACACGAGTAAGCGATCAGACAACCCCATAGTAGATTGTTTGCCTATTCAATTGTTCAGCCTGGCGCCTTCAAGTTGTGAGTTTCGCACAGGGAAAGAGATACGCATGCCCAGGCATTGTACAACAGTCTTAATGCAGTTGAGGGAAAACACACATTTGAAAGAAGCTTTGATGGCCACCGTTAAGAGGATCACGAAGCGTGATAGTGTTACTCATAGGCTACACTTATTTCTCAAACCCAAGACCCGGACAACTTGTGCGGGTGTGCTACGGCCTGGATTCGAACCAGGGTGTCTATAGTGACGCCTCAAGCACTGAGATGCAGTGCTTTAGACCGCTGCGCCACTCGGTAGCCCAATGTACCAATGGTCAGGTGTAACAGGCAACATTATATTCACAGTATATGATTCTTGGTTGGCTGAGTGCCAGTGGCAAGTTTTTTGTTTGTTGTTGTTGGGACATTCAAGTCATCAGTATGTTAGCCTCGTGTTTAGACTTTTTTGAGTTTGTGATTAGCCAAATGGGGTAAATGCAGATGGGCAACCATCAGCCTATTTATAGCCAGTATGCTGCATCAGATGGCCTACATCAGGTGCTAATGCTTATTGCTAATTGGCAAACCTGCCTGATCATATTATGGACCAATATGTTATTGGGCTCATTTCCGGAGGTGGAGATAATATTGTCGATGTCAGCATAATTGTATTCTCATACATTTTGGAGTCGAATGACCTCGTATCATCTAGGTCCCTCCGTTACCTGTAGTTTGCTGGGACATGTGCTTTCATCAGTATTTGATTGTTTAGGCTATTCTAACCCCCCCCCCCCCCCAAATCCCAATTTAACCACTGTGTGTGTGTACATACTGTGTGTACAGACTGTGCATGCCCCTGGGGATAAGGGCTTGATTGAACACATACAGGGCTGGCTTTAAATGCTTTGGCTGTTGGTGTCTTTGCACGTGGTACACGCCTTAACTGACATCTGTCTGCGTATCAGGTAGATGCTTTGTTCGTGGTGAGACGCCCTTGTTCTCTGAAAACACCACAGTCTGTTATGAAGAGTAAAGCCAACAGTGTATTATTTCATTTAGAAAAAATGCTGCGTATTTTGACCTTCCTGGGCGAAACAGTGCCTTAGCTAACCCCATTATAATATGCCTATTGGAGTGGAATCAATGGGACTGGGGGGGGGGGGGGGGGGGGGGGGGGGGGGTCATAGCTACCCGGGTTAGTGCCTGGCCTGGGGATAAGGCTGTGCTCCTCTTTGCTTTTTAGGGAATCTAAACGGGAATCTGTGGGTGGACATGTGGCTTGATGAGGTGCATGGCACACACAGAGACTGACAGACTGGCTGATAGCTATTGGCTACTCCGAGTAATTGACTGCTGAAATGGGCCAATAGGCACAGGAGGAAAGGTATAGTGTCCCGACCTGCTGGATATTTATTGCAATAAGGCAATATCTTCTTACCATTTAGTTTATCTTGCCTCAGCTGTTCTGTCGGTCCAGATATATGGGTTTATTTTTTGCCACGGTCACTTATTTTAATCAAAATGTTTGTGATTTCTTTGAGTGTTTTATTTCGCTTAGATCTGTCACTTCTATCTAAGGTTTCTAGCTGTTTTTCTCAGGCTAAGAGGCTCCCTTGGAGAACTCAACACTAGAGGAGTGGCCCTCCTGGGATATGGGCCAGCCACACTCTGCTTGTTACCACACCATTTACCATAGCCACTTAAACATAGTTGGAACATTCTAGGAACGTTGAGATAGCATATAAGAACATGTCACTGATGTTAGGGAAGTGAAGTTGTGTTAGAATGGGTGTTGTAACTGGTTTTTGGTCTCTATGGGAAGACTTCCATTGGCTTCTCACCACTCTCTTTCTCGCTTTCACCCAGTTCCTTTGAAAACCTTCTTTCTCCCCTTCTTCCCTCCCTCCTTCTTCTCTCATTCATGGCATTTTGTTTCCAGAGTGCAGTGGGAGCGAAGGTTTATCTGGCTTAATTTGTTTATTTGATTCTTTCCGGTCCTTTTCCCTCAGAGTAGATTTTATCACGTTTGGTTGTTTTTTTCCCCCCCTCCAACGGCTGGCGTTGTGAATGAACTCGCTCAAGGTTGTTTGGTCAGTGTGCCTGCAAGTCTTACAAAGAGCTTGCACATATTTTCCTTATCTCAGAGAAACATCTAGAAGTTGTTGACTGTCTCCAACCCAACACCCCCCTCCACTCCCTCTGTTCTCAAATCCCCATGGAGACAGAGGGGAGAGGGAGAGCGAAAGAGAGAGAGAGAACCTTAAGTCCCCTGGCGCAGAGCAGACACCCGCAGCATAATCCTTATTTTCCACCACATGACAATCACAATAATGACCTTAGCCAGGGCTCATCGATAGAGAGATAGAACCAGACAATGGCAGGGAGTTTTAGGGGGGTGTTTGTGTGCGTGGGGGTGGGGGGGGGGGTCTTTGACAGCGCTTTGGCCTCTCCTATATCTGAGCTCCTGGATTAGAGAGCTTATAGGTGGAGGCCCAGGTGTGTGTGTGACATCACATCAACGATAGAGTATCGGCGTGTTGCATTACTGGCTGCGGAGGATGCAGTTGGATCTGTGTTTGTGTGGTTAGTAGAGTACAGGATAGAAATTGATCTTTATTTTTGCTGCCCAAGAATCTTCAAACTTGATTTCCTGGAGACTCTGGCCTTTCTGACCTCCATGAGGCTTTACACAATGTTTGAAATGTGTGTATGACCCCCCCCCCCCCCCCCGGCCGCCATCCAATGACAACATTATTTTCCATTCCAGAAGCCTTTGATGTCATAGTAGGCTCTGCTGATCGGTTGGTGATTCAAGATGAGAACCCTGGGAAATGAGGTAACGGGGAGCAGCGGTGCCAGTCATGAGGCACAGACTGGGGTTTGAGGGGGATAGGAGATGAGGGGAAAGGAGGGAGGAGAGGGGGTTGGCATTTGCGTGCTGCCTCCATGCAAAGGAATTCAACAGGAGGGGTTCAATACCACACGGATCAACACAATCAAGGCTGCTGTAAAATAATGTTTTTCATGCCCTTCCCCGTCCTCTCTCCCCTTCCCCTTCTGTCTTCTGAGACTGGCCATGAAGCCAGGCCAGAGTGAGCCTGCTTGGCTGAGGAATGAAGAGGGAGGCAGGGTGGTGGTGATGGTGGTGGTGTCTACGCTTCACTGGTTTAACACCCCTACCTCTTCTGCTCCATAGCAACCCTTGGCAGAGGAGTGTGGGTTTTGCACAGACACTGTGGAACGGCTCCATGGGTGCTGGTGGCCTCCAACTGCCATAGTCATGAGGGGAGAGGATGGGATAGGAGATATTTGATTGATTTGGGCCTGATAATTGTACAATTCACACAACATTAGGTGTTTGTATCGCCTGGTCCCAGATCTGTTTGTGCTTTTGCCTACTCCATTGTAATTGGCAAGCCAAACATGACATGACCAAAGTCAGACGGATTTGGCAAGACAGCAGGAACAGACTGGCACCCAGGCTAGTGTTTGTAGTTTTAGTTCTTGTAGTGTTAGTCCCTGACATGTCCATAACAGTGAAAGCCTCCCTTAACACCCACAGCCAACCCCACATCAGAGATGACCCTTAACCCCAGCGAACAACATTCCTCTGAGTGTGTTGTTGGGGGCTGAGTCAGCTGGGCAGTGGACAGGGCCGGAGTGAACCCTAGCCCTCGACCGGCAGACGGAGAAGAGGAGTCTCAGAGAGCAGAGGAGGCAGGAAGCAGGGCAGAGGCAGAGCTCTAATGGCCGTGCTCGTCTCTTCTGTCTGGAGGCTCGTTTTAAAATGGATGAGTAAGCGTAACCCTCCAACCTCTGGACTGCTGTCTGCCCCAGGGCCTGTCAGCTTCCTCCTGTGTCTGCTCAGGCTAGAGGGGAGAACAAACCACAAGAGAAACAGAGTGGAGAAAAACGCACACACACACACACACACACACACACACACACACACACACACACACACACACACACACACACACACACACACACACACACACACACACACACACACACACACACACACACACACACACACTGGAGAGCGAGTTAGGCTGCATGAGAAACCCACGTAGTGCCCCCTCGTTCTGGGTTTCAAGTTCAAGCTCAGTTGTTTCAGGTCTGGTTTCTTTGTCAGAACCGAGAAGAGGATGCCATTTTAGCGAGGGGTTATTAAAGCAGGGAAATGAGCTGTTTATCTGTTTGCCTTTTAGTTCCTCCTACATGAATCACACTTTGGGGAGAGAGGGAAAGGACAAGCGAGAGGAGAAAAGCTCTCAGAAGAAAATGAGTGGGGAGGGGGGATCTGCAGCCATCTGCCTTTGCACCAAGAGTTGGTTACTGTGGCAACAAGTAAAAAGTCATTATCGCTAATTGACACTATGGCAGGTTCAGGTGTTTTCATTTGTATCGTTTGCCTTTCCCACCGCAGAGTGACTCACCGTCTTCTTTGGCTCCTCTCCTCCATAAATATGTTTTATTCCATTTTTTTCATCCCTCACTTTCTGTGCGCGGCGTGTATCTTTTGGCAACGCAGAGTGATTTAGGGCGTTGGTCCCTCCCGTCGCTGTCTGTGAGGTCCCTCGCCCCACTGCCTCTTCAATGTTATTAAACACACACACAGACAGAGAGAGAGAGAGAGAGAGAGAGAGAGAGAGAGAGAGAGAGAGAGAGAGAGAGAGAGAGAGAGAGAGAGAGAGAGAGAGAGAGAGAGAGAGAGAGAGAGAGAGAGAGAGAGAGAGAGAGAGAGAGAGAGAGAGAGAGAGAGAGAGAGAGAGAGAGAGAGAGAGAGAGAGAGAGAGAGAGACCGGTTCCTGGTTCAGGAGCTTTCCTCCGCATCGGGGCTTGTCAGCGCAGCAGCCCTGTGTTTCCATTAGCCAACCACTAATGCTAAGTATTTACCAGAAGCCTTTGTTAACCCTCCTCCTCTCACTTTCTCTCCTCTCTCACTCCTCTCACTTTCTCTCCTCTCTCGTCTTCCTCTGTGTTTTTGTTTGCTTTCTTTGTGCAGTTCCTCTTGCTCTCTTTCCCTCTCCGTCCTATGTCCTGCTCCCTGTAGCCTGTGTCTGGTACATCATGTATTGGGCCTCGCTGTGTATCAGAAAGCTTCTTAACGCCTAGTGTTGTGGACTGGCTTTATTACTCCTGCAGCAGGCTCCATTAGTCCTGTGTAGAGTGGAGGGAATGGAGTAGAGAGTGGAAGTGGTGCCTCTATTGCTTCCTGTTCCATTGACGGCAAGAGGTAACACAGGATGGCAGTGGTCCAGGCTACCATGTTGGCGCCCATAGCTGTCTCATACAAAAAAAACATTTGATATGAACATACCACAGGGTGATGCGCACACACACACACCCAACCCCCGTGTATGTATGACGTCACCGTGCAGTGTTGTCACGCGCAACATGTTTATATATTCTGCTGTACTCGTTCCCTCCTCGCTCTCTCTTTCTCTCTCCCGCCATCCCTCGTTCCTGTCATATTCTGTTTTAATTGGTCTCAGGATTCAGTAGTGCATGAACGTTTCTCGGTGGAGGAGGGAAAAAAACACTTTATCTAAAACGCTCCCATTTTAAGTAGAGGGCATGATAGTTAATGTGGGGGCTTGTGTGTGAGCGGGTGTGAATCTCTGGTATCTTTGAGCATATGGCGTGCCGTGAGTTTGTATGTGTGAATCTGTGCGTACGTGTGTGTGTGTGTGTGTGTGTGTGTGTGTTTGTGTGTGTGTTTGTGTGTGTGTGTGTGTGTGAAGGCCATCTGTCACCTAGCTGTAGGTACAGAGCTCACTCATTGGTGTTACTCTTTAAAACCTCCCCCAGGACTTCCCAACACATGTTTGGTTCCCACAACTGGCTGTGGGTTCAAAGTCCAGAGTTACTGCTTGGTAAGACTCCCAACCTAGATAGCCTGCTGTGGTGAATATGAGTGGACACTTTGTGAAAACTGTCTACCGATACAAGTCACTCTGGTAGGAGTGCAGTCTGTTAATCATAATGATTAGAAGAAATAACAGCAAAAAAACAATTTTCAGCAGTTTTCTCTCCTTGAACCACCTGGGAAATGTCCCCGACAGCTCTCATTAGCCCTGACTCTGGTTCAGTTTCACATCTCTGCTGCTAATAGTTTGGGTTACCATTTAGATGTGGATCAGCAGGTCTGAGGTCAGCGATTAACAGTGGTTCTGATGTAACCAGAGCCTCAGTGTTGTGGGGGTTATAGAGGTACGCCCCCTCTACCACACCTGTGTTGTCAGACCAATTACACAAGCAATTAGCCTGCAAAGCTCTGACAGTCATGTGGGCGACTGGCATCTGGATGGGGAGATAGAGCTACCCCAAAGGAGGAGGGGGATGCTGGGATATTTACCTGACAAGCCCCGATGCGGAGGAAAGCTCCTGAACCAGAAACCGGTGTGTTTCTCTCTCTCTCTCTCTCTCTCTCTCTCTCTCTCTCTCTCTCTCTCTCTCTCTCTCTCGCTCTCTCTCTCTCGTTCTCTCTCTCTCGTTCTCTCTCTCTCGTTCTCGTTCTCTCTCTCTCTCTCTCGTCCCCATTTTGTTTTCTATGTGGCTGTGTGAAAGCTGCGTGCCTGTGTGTATTACTAGTTATCTGTGCCTGTCTGTCTGTGTAGTGCATGGCTTGTTTGCGCTCCGTGTATTGCGTTTGGCTGGGAGAATGGCTGTATGCGGTGTCTCGTCACACCGGGTTCAGCTGACAACCCCTTTACTCCAGAGTGAGTTCAGATGTGCGCTGATGCCAGCTCAGCGTGTCTGCTGGTCTGACAGGGACTGGGGCTGTAAAGGTTAGGCAGGAAGACGCTCTGCTGGGAGAGAGACCTACAAATGTCTCTCTGTCCTGGAGGTGTCTGACCTGCTGACATGGCAGCTGTTGTTGTTGGAGCTCAAACCTGTTTTACCGTGTCGACGAAGGGCAATTTGAGGGTGTTTTGTTTTAAATGCACAGTGACCCGGAGGATCTTGGGTAGCGTGTTTAGCGGGCGCGCTATGCAGTGGGTTAATGTCAGCTGCAGGTCGTTGTAGGGAGTCGCGTCGTAGCTGAGCCAACGCTTTCGCCCCGGCACTCCTCCACTCACAGACGTGGCGCGTGTGGTCGGAGAGAGGGAAGGCCTCACCACTGTAGAATGTGTCGTCTGTGTGTGTGTGTGTGTGTGTGTGTGGGTGAGTCTGTGGGATTAATAGCTGTCGCCGTGCATGTTCCTGACGCGTTCATTTTAGTTGTGTTATCGAAGAGGCCCCCCTGATGCTGTGGAAGGGTTCAACTCTGTGACGCCATTTTGATCTGCCCCGCTCAGCCTCTCCCTCATTCTCCTCTCTCTCTCTCTCTCTCTCGCTCTCTCTCTAGTAGGCTCTTATCCCTCTTCCTCCCTCTCTGCTCCTCTCTGTGTCAACCATCAGTGACACCTTCCTTTTCCTCTATCCCTCACCCTCTTCTTCCTGCTGTGCAACAGTCATTCTCTTCCCCCCCCGTCCTTCTAGCCACCTCTCTCTATCTTTAACCAAACATGAATGATCTTTTTCTCTCAGACTCTTTCCTTTTTATCTCCTGATCTGAAACAAAGCAATTCCCCCCCTTGCCGTATTTCCTGCTCTCCTTCTATCTCTCGCTATATAAGAAGACAGTGGCTTGCCCTAACACCAACTCTATCTCTCATGCCCCAGGCAGGGAGGAATAGGAAATGACCTCGCAGTGTGGTGCCTTGTGTGACAGGGCATGGCAGGGTAGAGCCCAATGAAATAGCTGCTGGACTTTGGCCTGGAAAAGGTCACACCGTACTCGGCTAGTAAACAAGCTGCTAGCTGGGAGAAAAGCCACTGCAGAGAGCTCCACAGAGAACCCTGCCAGGATGTGATGTACTACAGGCTTGTTTGTTTAAGGAGTGTTAAAGCATTATAGATATTTTGTGTGTGTGTGTGTTATCCAGTGGTTTGACAGAGCATCCTAAGGGGATTTGGGGAGCGTATCTCTGGCTTGATGTTCCGTGTTACGTGAGCAGAGCATCAGATCATACTAATACATACTGCGATCCAGGAAATGTGAAGATGCAAAGAGCCCTGGTAATCCAGTGTGTGTGTGTAATCCCACCGAGATCTGACTATCCCGCCTGGATTACTGCCCCTGTGATGTGGGTGCCCTGCGTGTGTGTGTGCACTGCAGTGTGTTATGTCTCTCTCGCTCTCTCTCTGTGTGTGTGTGTCTGTGTGTGTGTGTGTGTGTGTGTGTGTGTGTGTGTGTGTGTGTGTGTGTGTGTGTGTGTGTGTGTGTGTGTGTGTGTGTGTGTGTGTGTGTGTGTGTGTGTGTGTGTGTGTGAGACAGTTAAGAAAACATCATGACACTAGTACAATGGTGACCTCTGGAATTTGTGAATACATGACCTGTGCTGAGTTTTAGTGGTACATGTTTGTTTACTAGGAACAATTTGTGCGTGTGATATATATGGAAATGTCTGTGGTTAGTTTTAGTGTTTGCGTCTATACACCGCATTAGGGACAGTAAGTGTTAGTGTAAACTTCCTGTTGGTAAATGGAATACGGATTCATTGCATTAGTGAAAGAGGGTAATGAGTTATTTGTGCTTGCGTCACTGTATTAATGTATTACAGTGCATGTGTTTGTGTTGCACTGCATAAGTGTGTGTGTGTAGAGAATCCGTGATCATTACGTTTGCAGATTAAGAGGGCACACAGGGAGTACATTCTCTGCTCTGGTTATGCAGAGCTGTCATCACAGACACACACTCTGAATTTTTCATCTCTCCCTTCTCTCCACACCCCTTCCGTTCTTCCCTCCATCCGTTCTCTGCCAGTGAACCTCGCCTCGGCAGGAAGTGGTGTCCGTGTGAGAGTTCTCTTCCCTTATGCCCTCACTAATGGAAGGCAGGTCTCCTGAGAAAGAGAGAAGGACGAAGAAGAGAGAGCGAGAAAGAGGAGGGGATACGATGAGAGAGAGAGAGAGTGGTATGGAGGGGATGAGGGAGAGCAAATAAACGATATAGATATTGGGAGGGAGAAATCGATGGAGAAGGAAACGGGGACAGGATGGATGTCAAATCAAACTTTATTTGTCACATGCGCCGAATACAACAAGTGTAGACCTTACTGTGAAATGCTTACTTACAAGCCCTTAACCAACAGTGCAGTTCAAGAAGAGTTAAGAAAATATTTACCAAATAGACTAAAGTAAAAAATAAAATAAAAAAAATAAAAAAAGTAACACAATAAGAATAACAATAATGAGGTTATATACAGGGGGTACCGGTACCGAGTCAGTGGGCAGGGGTACAGGTTAGTTGAGGTAATTTGTACATGTAGGTAGGGTGAAGTGACTATGCATAGATAATAAACAGCGAGTAGCAGCAGTGTACAAAAGGGAGGGGGGGTGTCAATGTAAATAGTCCAGTGGCCATTTGATTAATTGTTCTGCAGTCTTATGGCTTGGGGATAGAAGCTGTTGAGGAGCCTTTTGGTCCTAGACTTGGTGCTCCGGTACCGCTTGCCATGCGGTAGCAGAGAAAACAGTCTATAACTTGGGTGACTGGAGTCTCTGACAATTTTATGGGCTTTCTTCTGACACTGCCTATTATATAGGTACTGGATGGCAGGAAGCTTGGCCCCAGTGATGTTCTGGGCCGTACGCACTACCATCTGTAGCGCCTTACGGTCGGATGCCGAGCAGTTGCCATACTAGGCGGTGATGCTACCGGTTAGGATGCTCTCGATGGTGCCGCTGTAGAACCTTTTGAGGATCTGGGAACCCATGCCAAATCTTTTCAGTCTCCTGAGGGGGAAAAGGTTTTGTCGAGCCCTCTTCACGACTGTCTTGGTATGTTTGGACCATGCCAGTTTCTTGGTGATCAATAAAATCAATTTAGCCTCAAATAAATAATGAAACATGTTCAATTTGGTTTAAATAATGCAAAAACAAAGTGTTGGGGAAGAAAGTAAAAGTGCAATATGTGCCATGTAAGAAAGGGTTATGTCATAATTACGTAAAATTCTGGCAAGGCGGCCCAAACTGTTGCATATACCCTGACTCTGCGTGCAATGAAGGCAAGAGAAGTGACACAATTTCACCTGGTTAATATTGCCTGCTAACCTGGATTTCTTTTAGCTAAATATGCAGGTTTAAAAAATATATACTTCTGTGTATTGATTTTAAGAAAGGCATTGATGTTTATGGTTAGGTACACGTTGGAGCAACGACAGTCCTTTTTCGCAAATGCGCACCGGATCGATTATATGCAACGCAGGACACGCTAGATAAACTAGTAATATCATCAACCATGTGTAGTTAACCTCTCTAGGGTATGTGGGACGGTAGCGTCTCACCTTGTCAACAGCCAGTGAAACTGCAAGGCGCCAAATTCAAAACAACAGAAATCCCATCATTTAAAATCCTCAAGCATACATGTGTAGAAAAACACAGCATTTTTCCAGCCATAGAGAGGTGTCACAAAAAGCAGAAATATAGATAAAATTAATCACTAACCTTTGATGATCTTCATCAGATGACACTCATAGGACTTCATGTTACACAATACATGTATGTTTTGTTCGGTAAGGTTCATATTAATATCCAAAAATCTCAGTTTACATTGCCGCGTTATGTTCAGTAGTTCCAAAACATCTGGGGATTTTGCAGAGAGCCACATCAATTTACAGAAATAGTCATCATAAATGTTGATGAAAATACAAGTGTTACACATTGAATTTTAGATCCACTTCTCCTTAATGCAACCGCTGTGTCAGATTTCAAAAAAACTTTACGGAAAAAGCAAACCATGCAATAATCTGAGTATGGCGCTCAGACGACAAATCAACCCAAAGAGATATCCGCCATGTTGGAGTCAACATAAGTCAGAAATAGCACTATAAATATTCACTTACTTTTGATGATCTTCATCAGAATGCACTTCCAGGAATCCCAGTTCCACAATAAATGTTTGTTTTGTTCAATAATGTCCATCATTTATGTCCAAATTTCTCTGTGTTGTTCAGTACACAATCTAAACTCACGACGCGCGTGCAAGTCCAGCGGAAAGTACGGACGAAAAGTAAAAAAAGTTCCGTTACAGTCCGTAGAAACATGTCAAATGATGTATAGAATCAATCTTTAGGATGTTTTTAACATAAATCTTCAATAATGTTCCAACCGGAGAATTCCTTTGTCTTCAGAAATGCGATGGAACGCAGCTAACTCTCACATGAACATGCATGGTCAGCGCATGGTCAGCTCGTGGCACTCTGGGAGAGACCTTATTCAATCTCCTCTCATTCGCCCCCACTTCACAGTAGAAGCATCAAACAAGGTTCTATAGACTGTTGACATCTAGTGGAAGCCTTAGGAAGTGCAACATGACCCCATTTCCACTGTATCTTGGATAAGCAAAGAGTTGAAAACCTACAAACCTCAGATTTCCCACTTCCTGGTTGGATTTTTTCTCAGGTTTTTGCCCGCCATATGAGTTCTGTTATACTCACAGACATCATTCAAACAGTTTTAGAAACTTCAGAGTGTTTCCTATCCAAATCTACTAATAATATGCATATCCTAGGATCTGGGTCTGAGTAGCAGGCAGTTTACTCTGGGCACGCTTTTCATCCGGACGTGAAAATACTGCCCCCTACCCCCAAAGAAGTTCACTAGTGATTATGATTGATTGATTGTTTTTTATAAGATAAGTTTAATGCTAGCTAGCAACTTACCTTGGCTTCTTACTGCATTCGCATAACAGGCAGGCTCCTCGTGGAGTGCAATGTAAAGCAGGTGGTTAGAGCATTGGACTAGTTAACCGTAAAGTTGCAAGATTGAATCCCCGAGCTGACACGGTAAAAATCTGTCGTTCTGCCCCTGAACAAGGCAGTTAACCCACCGTTCCTAGGCCGTCATTGAAAATAAGAATGTGTTCTTAGCTGACTTGCCTAGTTAAATAAAGGTGTAAAAAAAAAAAAAATACACAAAAATCGGTGTCCAAAAATACCGATTTACGTTTGTTATGAAAACTTGAAATCGGCCCTAATTAATCGGCCATTCCGATTAATCGGTCGACCTCTAGTTAGCAGTGCATTAGAGCAGGCTCGGGGAGAGAGAGAGAGAGAGATGGGCTCAGAGAAGGCATCTTGTAGCACTCTGTCATCACCATCACAGAGCTTATGATTATTTTATCAAATATGGTATTGACAATGACAGCCCCTGGATATATGGAAACAGCGGCAGCTCTTTCTCAGAAACCACTGCGAGAGAGTTTTCTCTTACATGTTTCCTTTATGCATAGTCTAGTGTGAAATATCAGAATAACTCAGTCAGTGTGCACAGTGAAGTATTTTATCCCCTCTTAACAATCAGGCACAGCTCATAAAGATGTATGCCTTGCATACATAGGCTTAGGCTAACATTGTCTTAGTTTTCGTGGCGGTTGGTTCTCAGGGCTATGGGTTGTTTGACAGGCCTCAGGAGACCCACTGGGCTCAAAGTCAGGCCTTGTTGACGGTCTCTGGCTGAAGCCCTGTAATGAACCATTGGAATGCTTGGATCCTGTGGGCTTGGCCCTCTGGCTAGTTAAGGCCGTCTCTTCCCCCTGCCGCCCTCTGACACGCGTGTTAGTAAACTTCCCGCCCTGGTGGCCACTCTCCAGTGTCCCGGTCCCTATCGTTCCTGTGCTTCTGATTATGGAAGAAGTGATGCGCCTCGCCAGGCATAGCCCAACCCTCATCCCCGAGGCTCACATGACCCAGCTCTCTGACCCAGCACCCCACTCCCCCGCCCCCGGCCGACCCGCTCCCTCATCCATGTATTTCTGGGTCGGAGGTAGATAGAATGCAGGCCCTAACCTATCCCCTTCAGCCAGGGGCTAGCGGTGAGTATGTGACAGGACATGCGCACTATTCACACAGAGAGGGACGCAGGCTGCACTGGAACACTGTCTCTGGCTGGACAAACTGAGGCTGGTTACTATTTAGCTAGCATTGTACGTTCTGTCCTTTACAGATAGCTTTGGTTATGTCTTGTCGTATATACTCTCGCAGGTAAGGTTAAGGCAAAAGCCTCAAGACAATAGTTTTGTTTATTTCGTAGTTGCTATTTAACCAGTAACAGTTTATGCATTTTTTTTAATGGTAATGGTAGTTTTGTCGGTTAGCATGCTAATGTGTCAGGGGCGATTTTCCTTTATCTCTGTGCTATTAACTGTGCCACAACAGTTTAAATGGAATGCTGCTGGTTCTCGTTGTTTATTTCACCTGTCACTAGAACAGCCTGGAAAACAGTAAAAACGGTTTTGTTTGGCATTCTTAGCAAGGTTTTTGCTGAAAATATTGCTGAAATATCCGCTCTCAAGTATTGTGGCAGTTATAAACACACGCGCAAACACACACACACGCACTCCTTTTGGCTATCGAGGAAGCGCTTGGAAACGTGCAGCTGGGATAAGTCAAGTAGATGTTAGCAGCATGTCTCCAGCGTCTGCTGAACAGTTGGGATGGCTGGTCCTCAGACCTGAGGGGAAACTATAGGAGAGGTCCCTTCATTTACACCAGTGACTCGCTCAATTCGTCATAAACCAACAGGCCATGTTAAACTGAGTCAATACATCTGACCCAAATGAGTGCATGGTGATTAGTGCCTCCATCTCCGTGTATGTTTGTATGTGTGTGTGTGTGTGTGTGTGTGTGTGTGTGTGTGTGTGTGTGTGTGTGTGTGTGTGTGTGTGTGTGTGTGTGTGTGTGTGTGTGTGTGTGTGTGTGTGTGTGTGTACGGTTAGCGCAATCTGTGGTAACTGCAGCTGTCATAGTTATTTGTTAATGTAGCCTTTTCCATGGCACTCCAGTATTTTGCTACTGGACATTTCCATGTAAAGGGACCCATAAGCACCAACATGTGAAGTTTAAAGGAGCGTGTCAAAGGAAAGCTAAGAGTCTATCTTTTAGAAATTAAGAAATATATATATATATATATATGCATTTTTCAACCATTTAGCTATTAGCATGCATTATTGTCATGTCTGATTTTCTAAAATAACATTCCACCAACACTCGTGTTTAACCGCAAATGGCCAACACGCAGTTGATATGGGTGCGCAGTTGATGAAACCAATGCTGCTTACTCTGGTTGTAAGACCTCTCAAGTGCACAAAGTTAAAAATAAAAAAAAATCTTAGAATAGCCTAAGCCTAACTATTTGACCTAGATAGTTTGTGTATGTATTGATATGTAGGCTATTAGCAGCAGTTTACAAATACACCATGACAGCGCAATACACAAGGGGTGGAACAGTAGCAAAGGTACCCACAGGACAAACAGAATAATATTAGTCTGAGGAGAGATTAAATAGCATTAATACAACAAAAATTATTCAAAACACACCTTTAGTTTACACCAAAGTTAAACAGATGTATTCTTTCTTCATAATAAGCAGGAGTAATATTCTTAGATCAGAATGACAACAGACTGTGTGCCTTTTAAGCCATTTTTTGATGTAGTTCTGTCCTTGAGCTGTTCTTGTCTATTAAAGTTCTGTATTATTTAATGTTTCATGTTTTGCGTGGACCCCAGGAAAAGTAGCTGCTGCTTTTGCAACAGCTAATGGGCATCCTAATTAAATACCAAGATCACCCCTGAACACTGACTATTTTAACCTTACAAATAGATAAACATCTTACCGTAGCCATTTGATCCCTGGTTCATCGAAGGAGTGAATTATTTTATAAAGACAAGTCATTTGTTGTAATTGTAATGTTGTAGGGTGGCCAACCATCCTCCTGGCGAGTCCAGGAGAGCTAATGGGAGTGCAGGCTTTTGCTCCAGCCCTGCTCAACCACACCAACATTGTAAAAGGAATCAGCTTCTCGGCAGGATCTCGATACGCTGATTCTGGTGTGTTTGAGCAGGGTTGGATCGAAAGCCTGCACACCCAGTAGCTGTCCAGATGAAGGGTTGACAGACCACGTGTGTTTTATATCAGTGCAGTATTTTACTTCGTGGGGGTTAAGTGCCTTGCTCAAGGCCACACCGGCAGGAGATATAATACATGGGATTGGAGAGCAGCAGCCTTCCATTGTCAATAGCAGTAATAATAATGAAGGTAAATAAAAAATGGAAGTGGTTCCTTGCTGCATACAACACAATTATAAGTCACCTTTTTGGCCCATGGTGTTATACAACTTTTTTGGGGGGGGGGTGACTTGAGCTTTCGGACAGGTAAAAAATCTGTCCTATTTTTCCGAAGAAGAAGTGGCGAAAGGTCAATGTAAAGCCCTGCGCTGTACTCTACTGAACTCTACTTAGCTGTGCTGTGCTGTACTTTGATGTCCAAACTTATATATAGACGTCTATGATTGGTTCAGATTTGGTTCGGACCAACCAAATTCGGTCTTGTTTAGGGGCAGAGCTCATTTAAAATAATAGCCAGTGTGTACAATAATACCCAAAGGAGGATATTGCATATTTATACCTTTGTGTAGGATACATCACCTGAAGAGAATGACATTCATATCCATAATAATGCCTTTCTGTGTATTACAGAACAGGGACCCATGGTGAAATTCCGTTATCACAATTCCGTTACCGGGTGTAAATCCACTTCACTTACTGTAGTTCAATAACCGAAAATAGATTTTTTTCAAAGTCAATGTGTCATGTCATAGCTCACACCCCATTGTTTCTGCAGACATCTTTGAATCTTAACTCTCAGAAGATATTTAAGAGTTTTTGGAAAACGTGGACACAAAAAAACGATGGAGATTTTACCAAAATTCTGTTACCGAACTTTGCATCTGCATTTGTAAAATGTTCAGTGTCAATTGTTAAAAGTAGTCCTTGTGCATAGTTGTATGGTTTGTTGAATGGTTTTTGTATGGCATACATTTTAAAGTGAGAAATCTGAGTCTCGGCGCAATTCCGTTTTTCTGTGGAACTGCCCTACTATAAAACATGCCATAGCAACACTCTCGCATAGCGACACCATTTTCAGATCACAACCCTGTTTATATTTAGCGTAGCCTGCCTTCTTTGCGTCATGGTGTTATGTGCCACATGTTTACCACAGTGGAACAGGTCAGCCCAGGAATTGTCATCAGTGTACTATTATATCAGTGGTAACGTAACACGGGGGACTGATAAATACTGTGAACTAATGAACTAACTTTTGTCTATCTGATGGGTTCTCGTGCCTCTGATCTGAACCAGGTCGGTGAGTAAGTAGACAGGCAGCGAGGATGAAAGCAGGGGGAGCCTTGTTTTCCTATAGCCTATCATTAGGCTCAGCTCAAAGCGGGTCACAGGCCAGTTTAATATGTAACTAGTTGAGACGATGCTCTCTGTAGTCTGCACTGGAGCCGGTCAGTGTTGAGGTAAAGGTCCAGTTAACCCCGCTGATGATGATGACGGCGTTAAACTGAAGGTCATATAACACTGGGATGGTTATGGCTCTTTATTCCACGTGGAATGCGTCTGTCTACGCTCTCAATTTCTATGCCCTGTCAGTATTGTCGAACATGCTATCAACTGAGCACGGCCCTGCAGTGGGCATGGCTCAAAGCCAATTCATGCCGGATCCGTGAAAATGTGGTCGGAGGCTCCGTGTGGAGGGTGTGACGCAATTGCGGAGGCGCACAGAGGCCAAATTGAGCTCCATACCGCATCGCTGTGTGCCTCCCACATTTTTGTGACGTTGGGGAGGGCTCCGTATAGCTCTGCATTGACATGATTGGTTAATGGTAGGTGGGGTGGGAGGTCCTGTATGAACACAAACTCACTTCCTTGACAACTTCCTTCACAACGGTCCCTGCCAAAATGTCTGAAACCCTACTCTTCAAAGAATATCTTCAATAAGACATATGTCTTATCCCCCCCATATTTAAAAAAAAATTAAATACAATTAAATTCACTTGTCTTTTCCTACTAGCACTGACGTTGCTGATAGCTACTTTATTGTGGAAAAATTCATTACTACGACTGTGATGTGGTTGCCTCACCTAGTTATCTTATATATGTAATCCGCAGTAGGAGGAAACGGAACCACTGGCCGCCCCACCACCATTGTTATTGTTTGTTGAGCTGAGGAGTGTTGTCCTACATGGTCCCTGAAAAATTGCAGTGTCTCTATTGTGCTCTTCTATCTCGCGTGCAATGATGTCAGAGGGGGAAAAACAGTGTTCGTTGTTTTCCGTGACTTCTTTGTTGTCGTAATATCGGACGCGGTTGTTTCACCATTTAAGGATTCCAGCTTTTAGATGAATGCACTACAACTGTAAGTCGCTCTGGATAAGAGTGTCTGCAAAATGTGTGTTGTCCTGCTCTCTTCCACTCCCCTCTGTGCTGTTTGTTCTATGTGAAGGGCTCATTGATCTCCGGGCTAATCACTGCCAGCCAGCCCAGAGCCCTGCAGCAGGATGTAGGACCATGAATTAACCATGGCTGCCCAGGTCTTATCACCAACCAGCTCTCTATCGACCTGCAGCCCAGGCAAAGGCTCCACACTCAGCCTCCCTTCGTTACAGAGACTGGTTGTTCTGGATCTCTCAGCCAGCCCCCTTTTGATCCATTTTGATGCATGTTCTGTTATAATCTCCACCCGGCACAGCCGGAAGAGGACTGGCCACCCCTTATAGCCTGGTTCCTCTCTAGGTTTCTTCCTAGGTTTTGGCCTTTCTAGGGAGTTTTTCCTAGCCACCGTGCTTCTACACCTGCATTGCTTGCTGTTTGGGGTTTTAGGCTGGGTTTCTGTACAGCACTTTGAGATATCAGCTGATGTAAGAAGGGCTATATAAATACATTTGATTTGATTTTTCATACATGTTTTACTCTGCAAATATTTTTAAAAATAAGAAATTCCTTTTGATATTGATCTCTTTTGTGCTGCCACTTGGTTATGCACCTAGTGTAGTAGGTGTGCGTTACTGTAGTGTTACAGTAAACAGAGTCTGGGTAGATAGACCTTGCTTTCCACTAACTTTTGAATCCCCCATCTTATTGTCCCCTTTCTACTATTAAACCTACAACCGTCCTACCTGTGGTCGTGGTGTGTATATATTATCTACAGTGTTTGGATTCTCTCTCTCTCTCTCTCTCTCTCTCTCTCTCTCTCTCTCTCTCTCTCTCTCTCTCTCTCTCTCTCTCTCTCTTCTTTGTTCTGTCTTCACACTGACTCTCTATGACTAACTCAATTCAGTGGGTAGTAAGTATTCTCCAAACCCTGCCTCAAAAGCCCCGTTCATTCATCATTAACAGTGGTTTTAATGTGTTTACTAAATACATAGACGAATTAACATGGACTGGGTGTGGGTTCCTTTTACTGTACACAGCTGTGTTTAGTGCTTTGGGGCTTTGTCTAGTGCTTTTCTTGTTCTCCACAAGCCTGACTGTCTATCAAAATGGTATGAATGTTATCTCCCTCCTTCAGTTCTACCAATAGGAGCTCTATTTATGATTTGTAGGTCTGTGTTCTGCCAATAGAATCTGTTGTGTAGTGGTGAATGTGCTTGCTCCGAGAACAGTGTTCTGGGCATGGAAAGAAACATCTACAAGTGATATCTCCAGACTGTATGACACCAAATTGAACAGCTATTACATCTAGGTAAATGTCACGAGACATGCAATTTGAGATCATAATTAGTGATGCTACATCAGCCAGTCCAATTTGTCTGCGGAGTCTTTTTTTTTCAGGAACCAGAGGAAAATGTTGTCGTTTTTTTATGGAGAGGAAAGCAGCCAACATTCAATGCAGCCTTTTGAAAGGCAGTTGGGCTTCCCTAGTTGCCCAATTAGTCTCTCTCTCTACGTATGTGGATTTGTGTGTTAGTGAGAACTGTATCATCGCGTCTTGTAGAACTGCTGCTGGCTTAAAGACAACACTGTTAGATGTGAGATAATTATGTATCCTCACATAAGATCCTGTTCTGCTGTTTTGAAATGTACAAAGCAGGGAAGAATGTAGCAAACAAGCCTCAGGAAACTACTTTTAGTATGGTGGGTAGTAGAATGTCAAAACGAGGTTTAATATGAAGGAATGCATCAGTTAATAGTTACTGACTGCACTGCAGTTGCCTTAAGTAAGTTGTAGCATTCCAACAGCTTTGCTTCTGACCTCAATCTCTTCAGGAAACATTCAGCGGTGAAATGGGATCACAGATTAAACATTATTAACATCACACAGCAACGATGTGGGAATTTTAAATGAGACATGGAACAGCCTACAAATAATGAATTGAATAATGACAATGAATCTTTCCCACAGTCTTTTATATTATTTATTTAAAAAATCTACCTTTCTCTCCTTCTCTTGTAGAGTCGGACCCAAGGCCAGTAAGAATCTTTGCATGGAAAGACTGTCCTGCAGCCTCCTCCCTAGAGCTTGTGCGCATGGCAGGATGAGTGTCTGCGTTCGATGATGATGGCAAAAAAGCAAGATGTGAAGGCGCCCACCTACAACCTGGTCGTGGTGGGCCTGTCCGGCACAGAGAAAGAGAAGGGGCAGTGTGGCGTGGGCAAGTCCTGCCTGTGCAACCGCTTCGTCCGTCCCAGCGCAGACGACTTTTACCTGGACCACACCTCCGTGCTAAGCACCAGCGACTTCGGAGGACGCGTGGTGAACAATGACCACTTCCTGTTCTGGGGGGAAACGGGGCGGGTGCTGGAGGAGGGGCCGGAGTGCAGGATGCATGTGGTGGAGCAGACAGAGTTCATTGATGACCAGACGTTCCAGCCGCACCGTTCCACAGCCCTCCAGCCTTACATCAAGAGAGCAGCTTCCAACAAGCTGGCCTCTGCAGAAAAGCTGATGTACTTCTGCACAGACCAGCTAGGGCTGGAGCAGGACTTTGAGCAGAAGCAGATGCCTGAGGGAAAGCTGATGGTGGATGGCTTCCTCCTCTGTGTGGACGTCAGCAGGGGCATGAACCGCAACTTTGACGAACAGATGAAGTTCATCACTAATCTCTACAACCAGCTAGCCAAGAACAAGAAGCCAGTGGTTCTGGTCCTCACCAAGTGCGACGAGGGGGTGGAGCGCTACATCAAGGACTCGCACACCTTCGCCCTGGCCAAGAAGAACCTCCAGGTGGTGGAGACGTCAGCACGCTCCAACGTCAACGTAGACCTGGCCTTCCTCACTCTGGTGCAGCTGATAGACAAGGGCCGGGGTAAACCCAAGATCATCCCCTACTTTGAGGCCTTGAAGCAACAGAGCCAGCAGATCGCCTCGGCTAAAGACCACTACGAATGGCAGGTCAGCCGCATCGTGAAGAACCACAATGAGACGTGGCCCAACATAAACCGGCGCATGCAGACCTCCCCAGAGTACAAGGAGTATGTCTTTCTGGAGGGCACGGCCAAAGCCAAGAAGCTCTTCCAGCAGCACGTCCACAGGCTCAAACAGGAGCACATTGAGCGAAGGCGGAAGGTCTATCTCAGCACCCTGCCTCAGGCACTGGTTTCCCTAGTCCCTGCGCTGGACGAGATCGACCACCTGAGCTGGTCCGGGGTCCAGAAGGTTCTGGAGACCAAGCGGGACTTCTCCCATTGGTTCGTTGTGTTGGACGACACCCCCTGGGAGACCACGCCACACATAGACAACATGGAGGACGAGAGGATTCCAGAGGATCTCCTGGAGACCCCTGTGGCCGAGACGATTTATGAGAGCCACCTGGAGCACCTGAGAAACGAGCGCAAAAAGGCGGAGATGAAGTGGGAGTTCAAGGAAAAGCTCAGTGCCTCTCCCTTTATCACAGCAGGCAAGCCCTGGGAGGAGGCACGCAGCTTCATCATGAATGAAGACTTCTATCAGTGGCTCGAGGAACCAGAGTACCTAGACATCTACAACAGGCACCAGAAGGAGATCATCGACCGAGCCAAGGAGGACTTCCAGGAGCTACTGCTGGAGTACTCAGAGCTCTTCTATGAGCTGGAGGTAGACGCCAAGCCAAGTAAGGAGAAGATGGGGGCCATCCAGGAGGTGTTGGGGGAGGAGCAAAGGTTCAAGGCCCTGCAGAAGTTACAGGCAGAGAGGGACGCTTTGGTGCTCAAGCATATCCACTTTGTCTACCACCCCACCAAGGAGACCTGCCCAAATAGCCCCCACTGTGTGGACTGTAAGATCGAACAGGTTCTAGCCTCCAAGTTCCCCACTCGATACTCCTTCTTTGATAGCCATAAACCGGGTGACGGGAACGCAGATCGGATTAACCTGGTCATTCTGGGTAAAGACGGCCTGGGTAGAGAACTGGCCAATGAGATCAGGGCTTTGTGCACTAATGACGACCGGTACGTGCTGGATGGGAAAATGTATGAGTTGTCCCTCCGGCCCATAGAAGGCAACGTTCGGCTGCCGGTCAATTCCTTCCACACACCTACCTTCACCCCCCATGGTGTCCTGTGTCTCTACAACTCTAAGGAGTCACTATCCTACATTGTGGAGAGCATTGAAAAGCTCAGAGAGTCCACGCTAGGCCGAAGGGAAAACAGTCTATTTCAGCTGCCCATGAACCTTCTCCTAGTCACCAAACGGGGAGTAGGGTCCGTCAGGGACATTGGGGGGGAGACGGCCCACACACTTATCCTCCAGGGGCAGCAGGTGGCTGGGAAGCTACAGTGTGGTTACCTAGACCCCGCCTCCCCTGGGGTGGGCTATGGACGCAATGTGAACGAAAAGCAGATCAACCAGGTGTTAAAAGGTCTGTTAGAATGCCGTAGGCCCCCTGGGAGCATAGGCAGCAGCTCCCCTCCTTTACCCCCTTCCTTCAGAGACTCTCACTCCCAGCCCATCCCTGAGACAGACCTGCGGATAGTCATGTGCCTGATGTGTGGGGACGATTATGACGTGGAGCAGCTCCTTTCGCCTCTCCTGCTGCCCCAGCACTGTCGGCCGGCCTCCAGCCTGAGCAGTGGAACGTCCGTGCTCCTAGAGCTCACGGTGGGGGCTCAGAGGCACACCATCGACCTTTCCCTGCTCTCCTTCCACTCCTCATTTGCCCTACGGAAGAGCCGGCTGGTGCACGGCTACATCGCTGTGTATTCGGCCAGGCGCAAGGCGTCCATGGAGACCCTGTGTGCGTTCCTGTGCGAGGTGCAGGACATCATCCCCGTGCAGCTGCTGGCGGTGGTGGAGAGTCAGGCTGAGCTGTCGGACTCTGAAGCGGCCAGGGAGCAGGTGAGCCAGGGGGAGGAGCTGGCCCGGGAGATCGAGGCCAGGTTTAACACAGTAGTGTGTGGGCCCGGAGGGGTGGTGGGAGGCCTGCACAGGATAGACCTCTTCCAGCCCTTCCTGAAGGAGGTTGTGGAGAAACGCACCATAGTGGAGGCCACACACATGTACGATAATGTAGCAGAGGCCTGCACCACTGAGAACATGAGCCCGGCCCGCTGCAATTCCCCCAGCCCCATCAACACCCTGCTAGACTCTGAGGAGGATGTGGAGCCCTCGCCCCCCTACCCCGATGGTACCCCCACCTCCCACCTGGGGGGTTTCAAGCTCCCTGACCTGGAGTCCAGCGACGCCTTCTCGGTCATCTCCGAGATCAGCACCTTCGAGAGTAAGCTCAACAACAAGGTGCCCCCGCAGGTACGGCCCAAGCCCCCCGTACGGAAAGTCAACCTGGGGCCCTACATGGACCAGCAAGGGACCAACCGCCGCTCCTTACCCCCTGCTGTCACCTGGGCGCCGGGCAGCGACGGTGGCTACGACCCCTCGGACTACGCCGAGCCCGTGGATGCCGTGATCAAACAGCGGCCCACGGAGGAGGAGAGCATCTACTCGGTGCCCCATGACAGCACTCAGGGCAAGATCATCACCATCCGCAACGCCAACAAGCATTCTAACGGCGGGGGCAATGGCTCGGATAGCGAGGCTGACAGCAGCTCCCTGGAGCGGAGGCGGAAGATGTCTTCTCTGGGGGTGAAGCCGCGGCTGTACCGCGACCGCTCAAAACGCCTGGGCAAGTTCAGCAGCTTCCGCACTAGCTTCTCTATCGGCAGTGATGACGAGCTGGGGCCACCCAAAGCACCAGAGGAGCTGGGCGGGGCGCACAAGGGGGACAACTCTATTAACGAGGAGGGTGAGGACCCCAAGAGGAGGAACATCCTCAGGAGCCTGCGCAGAAACACCAAGGTATGTGCCCCAGGGTGGGTGGGTGTGTGTTTGTGTGTCTGTGTGTATCGTTCATCAATATGGTCACATCAGATTGCATACTTTCAGTTTTTATTCTTCATACCGGTCACATTGTACATAGAGAAAGAGAAACTGATGTGATCCATTGCGATTTCCCCCTATGAATGACTTAATCTTTTTAATTTTTAATTTAATGAATTTATTTATTTAACTAGGAAAGTCAAATTCATATTTACAATGATGGCCTACACCGTCCAACTCTGGGCCAATTGTGCGCCGCCCTATGGGACTCCCAATCATAGCCGGTTGTGATATAGTCTGGAATCGAACCAGGGTGTCTGTAGTGACGCCTCAAGCACTGGAGATGCAGTGCCTTAGACCGCTGCGCCACTCGGGCACAATCTCTATTAAGCTATTATAGACTACTTAATGAGTTTCATCTGTTTAATAGTGTTGTCTTCACTTACCACCTTTATCAAATGTTACTTAGCAGCAGCGTTCCCATTGCATCGTTCAGTGTACATCACCTGTGTGCGTATATGAGCCGAGCTCAGAGTAATTAGCACTGTGCTCTAAGTCTGTTGCCAAAGGGAGTCTTCATTACTTCTATACCTAGGGATTTCTGTGTCATGTCTCTCTGCTCACTGGAGCCCATCTGGTTTGAGTCTGACAGGCTATAGATGGTCGAGGTCTAGGTTTCCTTCCAGGCTCTTTAAATCAGTTCTGCCTTCTCTCACTCTGTGGTCCTACTTTCCTCCAAACTAGCCCAATCATGGCCCGGAAGCAGAGGGAAACTTCAGCTATTGATCTCCTCCAGCTCAGAGAAACGGTTTAATGTGTTCCCCTGAATGTACATGTGTTTATGTGTGTGGTGCTGTCATTATTTCACAAATGGACAACATTCTCAAACGTTAACCCATGTGGACATAGCTCATTAAAATTTGACACAAACACCATTAAAACTGAAGTTACATTTTTGCCAGTTTAGTTTGCCATTTCTTTCACTGGTCACCTGAACGAGGGCATGAACGAGAGTAAAAAGGAGAGAATTATTTTACCTCCCCCCCTCCACACTGTCTCTCTGTACAGCAGTTGTGTTTGATCTCAGATAAAAGCATCCCGAGCTCTAACCCACACACACTCATCCCAAATTACAAACCTGTTACTGCTACAGCCCTAGTTGCAGTCCCATAGGCTGGCTAGTTTTTAAAACGTTCTCTTCGGTAAGTAGATCGGTGCAGAGTGAACCCAACAGGTTTATAACATGCCCTGTTCACGGGTGGGCTGTCTCTCTACTCCGGAGAGTTCCGTGTTGCATCAGTGCATGAAGTCAGACCTGCCCTAAGAGCATGATAGGGGGCAGTCTCACTGAATGAAGTGAATAGAGAGTGATTGGCAGCTGAGTGGTCCAACTGTGCGGCATGTTTTCAGTAGTGCTCTAGTGCTGCAGCAAAACATGCCCAGAGACTAGTGGGACATGTCCTGGGTTTATTTTCTCCTCCTCCCACACATTCTCCTTCCCTTCCTCATTCCCCCGACTCTGCCTCTCTTTACCTCCCTGCTGATGAAGAGGGATTGAGGGAATATAGGACTCAAACATAGGGCGTCAGCCTCACTTTGCCCTCCCTCCCCTCTCTTGCACACACTGCACCCTCCCTCTCCTCAGACACTCTGCAGTGAAACATTTGACCCAGCGCAGTCAGTCGAATCTGCCTGCCATAGTTCCCGTTCACACAGAAAGGCTGACATAAGTGCCACCTAAGTGGGAGCGAAGGTAGTGTATATGATTAGACTGGCTGGGAGAGAGACACAAACCACCCTGTCGCTGTGTGTCTGCCTGCCTGGCTGTGGGTGGGTGATAATTACCTTTAGTGTCAGAAGGGAGGACAGGTGATTTATGTTTTCACACACAGTGATGATGTCCCTTTACGCCATAGACTATACGAGTGTTTTATATATCCTGAATGATGCTCCGTAACATCACAAATCTAGAGAGAATTAGTTGGCGGAACCAGTATAGGAGGAACTTAATTTAACCACCCAAAACAAATAAAACAAAACTGCTTAATGGGTCTAAGCTAGCTACCCCCCTTACTGCAGAGCACAGCCGTAGGGCTGATCTGGGGCCTGTGCCCCAGCTCCACTTACATTAGAGTCTTTATTACTTAATGGGAGCCAAAACAAGGTCATCAGGTTCCCAGATCAGCTGTCTCTCTATTGATGAGGATCACTATAGAACCAGCTGTAGCCTAGCGTGCCCTTAGGGCACCGCACATTTGGTTCATTATAATCAACAAAGAGTGTCCCTGTAAGTCTGACCTGAGGTCAGGGTAGAACCAGCCAGACCTGTCTCTGCCTGGCTGCTGTTAGGCCTCAACAGTGAGTACACAGTGGAAACTAACTAACCCATTTCTCCCTGTTCATATACATTCACCTCAGACTGTGGCTGGCTGACTTGTCAGAGGTCTCTCTCCATCTTGTTCTTTCTCTTCTCCCGTGGGAGGGGGTGGGTGTATTACAATGCGCAATTGGCTAGGGAGGTGACACTGTTCTCAAATCAGTTAAACAAAAGGAGAGACAGATTGCAAGGACGGGGCCTCATAAAACAAGAACAATAAGGCGGGCGTGAAAAAGCAGAGTTTTGGGGTTGTGACTGTAGCCAGGGGAATGTAGGGTGGTGGGCAGGGCGGTGGTGGTGGGTAATGGAGTGGGGTAACTGGAGCAGATCGGCCGGACAAGGGCGGCTAGGCTCACTCCGAGTATCATGCTGCGCCGCTCTGCTCTCTGCCTGACAGTCCTACGGCTCTCCAGCCCCAGTACCTAGCCAACCGTGGAGCTCTGACTCAGCTCTCAGCTCAGTTTGTCTGAAAGGCTTGAACGGCACAGAAGTAGCTGCAGTAGCTTACAAGATAGAATTGAATTCTGATAACAGCAGTAAGTTAGGGACCTCTTAGAAACGACAAATGTTTTTCGGGTTGGGGTAATGCCCGAGGGATGTAGTGTCGTGGAAAGGGAGTGTGACAAGGGAGAGGAAAGCGAGTGCGGAGGATAAAGAAAAGATAGAGAGGTGAAAAGTGGAACGGAGATGTGTATCACACGCACAGCTCGAGACAGGAATGTATGATTCTTATCAGCTTAGGCCTTGAGAAGAGTCTGCTGCAAGGATGCGTATGTGGGTTGTGTTGTGTTGGCTGATGTTAAGAATGAAAGTATGGTGATGCGTGTGTTAAAATTGTGCCCATGTCTACGGTCTAAAAATCAATCCATGTCTCGGATGGATAATGAACAGAGAGGAAAACGCCGCTCTCCTCGTTCTCATCGATCTCTCCCTCCGTCCCTCTCTCAGAAACCGCGGCCCAAGCCCAGGCATTCCTTATCCAAAGTAGAAAGCAACTACTTTGGCGTGCCATTGGCCAATGTGGTGACACCTGACCGACCCATCCCGCTCTTCATCGACAAGTGCATCCGATATATCGAGGCAACAGGTAAGCTTACACATATTACACAGAGGCTGCAATTGTTGTTTTGAGTGGATGCTATTGATTACTGAGACAGTGGAGAAGATCTATACAGTGGCGTATAGAGGGAGTGGGTGGCACATCACTATTCAGGGAGCAAAGGTCACAAGCAGTTTCTGACCTCGGTATCAGCAAGGTCTCGCTCTCTCTCTCTCTCTCTCTCTCTCTCTCTCTCTCTCTCTCTCTCGCTCTCTCGCTCTCTCTCTCTCTCTCTCGCGCTCTCTCTCGCGCTCTCTCTCTCTCTACCTCTCTCTCTCGCTCTCTCCCCTTTTCACAGTCTTCACTTTCAGCCCACATACCTCTACCTTTCCATTATATTCCTCTCCCTCTCCTAAGAATCCCCAGTCAGTGATTTATCAGTAGTTTCTGGTGGGACTGTGGTTCTCCCCGGAGGAAGCGTCTGTCGTTTTCTCTAAGTCAGAGCTGTTCCTGTGATAAGAGCTGGATGTCTCGCTCGCTTTCCCCCCTCTGCTTCTCTCTGTTGGAGTTGTTCTGCTGTTCGTGTTTGCCTGTGGCGCTGTAGGTGGCCTTAGTGACAGCAGCGGCCCTGGTCAAACGTAGTGCACTATATAGGGAATAGGTTACCATTTGGGAAGCAGTCTCTGTGTTGTGTTGGACACCTACCAATAACAGTGCTCGTGGTGCTGTGTGGTCTGCATTAGTTTAGAGAGTTTTATGCAGTGCTTCTGGGTTAGTGTGTGTTTGCGTGGGTGCGCATGCGCGTGCACATTGACGCGTGAGAGAGTTTGAAAGGGTGTGTTCGTGTGTGTGTGGAGCAGGTTGACTGTCTCTCTGTTGACTGTCTCTCTGTGTGTGTGTGTGTGTGTGTGTGTGTGTGTGTATCTCCCTCCCTCTGTGTGTGTCTCTCTTTCTCTCTGTGTCTCTCTCTCTGTCTCCCTGTGGAACGGGGTGCACAGATGGGGCTCAGTTAACCCTGTTGCCACGCTCTGCCCTAATGGTCCTCATGCTACCTCTGCCCTGGGCCCACAAAGGGCACGATGCTCAGCCTAACATCAGCTGTTACTCAAGCACCCTAGGAGACTAATGTATGTGTGTGTGTGTGTGTGTGTGTGTGTGTGTGTGTGTGTGTGTGTGTGTGTGTGTGTGTGTGTGTGTGTGTGTGTGTGTGTGTGTGTGTGTGTGTGTGTGTGTGTGTGTGTGTGTGTGTGTGTGTGTGTCTCGGGAAGGTGGTTGAAGTGACAGGTCTGAATACACAGGGGCATTATTATATGAAACACCTTTGATACTCAAGCAGAAAAAAGGATTCCATGAAGCAAATGAGCGCATTCGGTGTAGAATTCACAGTGGAGATCACAGTAGTCTGTGTGTAGTTGTGTTTGTGTGTGGATGCCAAAGCAATGACATGCCTTATTGACAGTTTTGGCAGTGCATTCCTGGGCAAGCTCTTGTCTGATTAAACCATTCCCACACACGGATTCAAGTCAGACGCATCTGTGCTGCTGTATGTGGGTAAAGGGAGCAGAGATACGCGTTTGAGTCAGGGCACCAGTGAGGCTCTCGCTGCCACCCTCGCCCACCTGAGTGCATTTAGCTACCACAAGGGGCATCGTGTAGTGGGACACACACCACCACCTTGGTTTCTCTCCTGCATGCCTCCCTCTCTTTTCCCCTAATTCACCGTTTCCTCTCCTCTCTTCCCCTGCAGATTCCATCGTGTCCTCCTTTGGCCTTCTCTCCATCTAGTCTCTTTCTTTCACCACTCCTCTCTCCTTGCCCCCTCTGCCTTTCTCTGCCTCTGCCTTTTACTGCCTCTGTCTCTCTGTGTCTCTGCCTTTCTCTGCTTCTGCCTTTTACTGCCTCTGTCTCGCCCTGCCTCTGTTTCTCTGTCTCTGCCTTTCTCTGCCTCTGTCTCACGCTGCCTCTGTCTCACGCTGCCTCTGTCTCACGCTGCCTCTGTCTCGCCATGCCTCTGTCTCGCCATGCCTCTGTCTCTCTGTGTCTCTGCCTTTCTCTGCCTCTGTCTCACTCTGCCTCTGTCTCGCGCTGCCTCTGTCTTGCCCTGCGTCTGTCTCTCTGTGTCTCTGCCTTTCTCTGCTTCTGCCTTTTACTGCCTCTGTCTCTCTCTACCTCTGTCTCGCGCTGCCTCTGTCTCGCGCTGCCTCTGTCTCGCCCTGCCTCTGTCTCGCCCTGCCTCTGTCTCTCTGTGTCTCTGCCTTTCTCTGCCTCTGTCTCGCGCTGCCTCTGTCTCGCCCTGCCCCTGTCTCTCTGTCTCTGCCTTTCTCTGCCTCTGTCTCACGCTGCCTCTGTCTCACGCTGCCTCTGTCTCACGCTGCCTCTGTCTCGCCATGCCTCTGTCTCTCTGTGTCTCTGACTTTCTCTGCCTCTGTCTCGCGCCCTGCCTCTCTCTCGCCCTGCCTCTCTCTGTCTCTGTCTGTCTCTCTCTCACACTCTCTCTCTCTCTGTCTGTGTTCAGAGGCAGTGGGGTAGTGGTAATCCTCTGTCCGATAGCTCCCTCCTTCAGATCGATATCACAGAGCAGGAAATTAGATCAACCTTTGGGCTCAGCTCTTTTCTCTGTGTGCACCGGGAGGGAGAAGGAACCCACTGCAGCAACACAACACACAGCCCTTTTCACCACATCCTCTGATTACACGCTCACTACGGAGTCTGTGCACAAACACAAATAAATAAAGGCATGCACAAAAATATGCACACGCGCTCAGATGGCGACACACCCAATTGCTTTACATGAGTCGCATCAGAAACGCTTCACAATGTTAAACACACTCACACACTGACATGCACACTCCGACTTAAATGTGCCGTCCAGTTTTATAAGTCACGGAGGCTGTTTAAGGGTGTTGTTGCCAACGTGACATACATTTTTTTGTTCATTACGGCATCCTGACATTCAGTGGTGTTAGTGTCCAGAGCTTACATACCAACATGCTCACTAAAATGATCTACAGTGTGTCTTTACTTATTACGGTAGTGTACTGTAATATTATTGCTGTATAATAAACTTAGTCAGGGGTCAAATGTGCGTTTGGGTGTGCGTGGGTGTGCATGTGTCTCTCTGTGTGTGTGTGTACGTGTGCCTGTGTCTTTCTTGTGCCCCCCCCCCCCCCTTTTGTTGAGTATGACAGAGGACTCTCCTATAACTGTAACTCTAAAGGTGTCCAGGGCGTTAGGGGATAAGTGACGTTATGGAGCAGACCGACATCCTTCCCCTATACCAAAAATACATACCCACCCTACTGTTGTCTGAGCAGCCCACTGCACTCCTATACACAGCCTCGCTTATCCTTCCTCCATCCCCCTCTCAATGTCTGTGTAAGGGCGCTCTCTCCACCCCCACGCGTCCTCCATCAGTCTCTCCCTCTGTCCTCACTCCCGTTACCTGCATCCCTGCTACTGTTATTCTCTTTCTATCCGTCTTCCCCTTTTTGAACTTCTTCCCTTTTGCGCTCCCACTCCTTTTCCTCTGATCTTACTTTCTCTCTTCCACCGCCTCTTTCTCTCTCTCTCACCGTCTCTTTCTCTCTCTCTCTCTCTCCATCCCTTCCTCAGTCTCCGTACGGAGTAGTGCTTCTGTTGCCACTCAGTGAGTTCTGTGTTCTCCTTGTGGGTATTGAGATGATGAATGTGTGTTAGCATGCGTGGGCACGTCTCCTCGTTCTAGCGAGCTCCACAGTGACGTAAAGGGCAGCAGCCAGTGATGGCGTGTCTCCGCGGTGGCCTGTGAAAACGGCTGCTTGTTGTCGGCGGCAACGGGGCCCTGAGACATACCCCACATCTGGGCTGAGGATCAGTGGGGGACGGTTGCGCCATTACGCCTCCGGAAGTCAAGGCCGGAGCCAACTGCCCCTCTCTCTTTCTCTCTCTCTCTCTCGTCCGTCCGTCCGTCCGTCCGTCTGTCTGTGGAGTGAGTGTTTTTGCTTTTCACAGCAGTTGTCATGAATTGTAACGATGAATGCGTGTTGGGAAGCGAGAGAGAGCTGTTCACACAAGTTTAATGCTTATCGTGGATGTATGTGTTTGGGACGTTACTTAATGGTGTCGATGTTATACTGTAGATGGAAGAGAAATGGGTGAGATGAGGGGAAGAAAATGTAATGCGAATATAATATTGTCATGATTATGTGATAAGATGGGATAGTCCTGTAGACGCAAGAGATGATCGCTCAGACAGGATGTAGGCTACCTGTACACAGGAAGTGCTCGTGTTTGGTTTGACCCCGGTCGCTGCAGATGAAAGGAAACCAGTCCAGAGCTGCTCTCAGAACAAAGAAGGTGATGGAAGTTAACCTCTACATCACGCTCTCTGACCACTGCATTTTGACTGCCATCCTCCCCCATGTCTATATCTTTCTCTCCCTCCTCCCCTGTCCTTGTTGCCTCACTCTGGCTCTGTATGGTACGAGCGTGAAGGTAGCATGCCAGAGTAGGGCTGTGGCGCTCATTACATTTTGTCAGCCGGTGATTGTCATGCCTACACCATAACAATAAATCCATGATTTATTTTAGGCAGGTCAAAAAAAAAAAACACGATATGAAGGAGGACAGAATATTCTGAGTCGTCTTTGTTATGCCCTGATCTGGTTATGCCATATGGCTGTGAGCTATACTAGTTGATTTAGCAGACAAGATGTGCCTATAATTTCCGGGGCATTATTTTATAGTCAGAAGAATACATTTGAACATAGCTGAATAAAATGTCAATTCTATTTTTCAGAAACGATTTCCATGGGAGTCCGCACATGCGGCTATCCTGTGTTGAGTGGTTAACAAAGAAACGGGTCCTTCTATAAGCTTCATTTAGATATTTATGCAACTTTAGTTGTGATACAAACATTAGGCTATATGTTTTGATTTGTAATACATTATAAAGTTGCATGAAAGACATGGGCTCTGCTCTGTTTCTTGCACAGGCTGCACACACTTCATCAGTCTCTCATTCACAATTTGACAAGCACGTCATAATATTCTCACCCATCAGACTATTCTCAGTTTAATCTTTACATATAACCTACCAATATATCAAATGAAATGTATTTGTAAAGCCCTTTTAAATCACAAAATGCTTATACAGAAACCCAGCCTTAAACCACGAAGAGCAAGCAATGCAGATGTAGAAACACGGTGGCTAGGAAAAACTCCCTAGAAAGGCAGAGACCTAGGAAGAAACCTAGAGAGGACCAGACTCTGAGGGGTGGCCAGTCCTTTTCTGGCTGTGCCGGGTGGAGATTATAAGAGTACATGGCCATTAAGGCCAGATTGTTCTTCAAGATTTGTTCAAACGTTCATAGATGACCAGCAGGGTCAAATAATAATCACAGTGGTTGTAGGTCAGGTCAGTACCTCAGGAGTAAATGTCAGTTGGCTTTTCATAGCCAAACATTCAAAGGTCGACACAGCAGGGGAGGAAGAGGAGGAGAGAGTCGAAAACAGTAGGTCCGGGAAAAGGTAGAACGTTTGGTGAACAGGTCAGGGATCCATAGCCACAGGCAGAACATTTGAAACTGGAGCAGCAGCACATCCAGGTGGACGGGACTGGAGACTGGCACAGCCAGGAGTCGTCAGGCTAGGTAGTCCTGAGGCATGGTCCTAGAGCTCAGGTCCTCCGGGAGGAGATGAGGGAATTAGAAGGAGCATACTTAAGTTCACACCCGTTACTAGATAAGACAAGATAATTACACCAGAGAGGACAGACTAACCCTAGCCCCCCTGCACAGACTATTGCAGCATAGATATTGAGACGGAGGGTTCGGGAGGCACTGTGGCTCCGTCCGACGCTACGCCCGGACAGAGGGAGGTGTATACCAAACATTAGGAACACTTGCCCCCCAGAACTGCCACAATTTGCCAGGGCATTGACTCTGCAAGGTGTCGAAAGAATTCCACTCGGATGCTGGCAAATGTTGACTCCATTGCTTCCCACAGTCGTATCAAGTTTGCTGGATGTCCTTTGGGTGTTGGACCATTCTTGATACCCACTAGAAACTGTCGAGCGTGAAAAATCCAGCAGCGTTGCAGTTCTTGACACAAACTGGCTGTTGGCGGTCACAAGTCATGAAGGCAGTCAAATTCACGGTAATTAGGCTTCTCCAAGTTCTGATGCTGCTGCTGGTCATTAGTAGCATACCAAACTTGCTAACTGCCTGGTACTCATCCCTCGAATGTCCCTCTAATCACTCTGACGTCAATGCAAATGTATTTGAAAATCTAATCAAACACTTCATGAGAGGCCATGTTGCGCAACATTTATGTAGGCTATGCACTTGCGAGCGAAAACAGAGTGATAGCGACTAATAAAAAGAGGATCCCATCAGATTTCTATAGGCTAGGCCTGCTATATTTATTTCTCAACTTTCCTAATATTAAGCACATTGCTTATATTTACAACAGGAGTATAGCCTACCTGGCTGGCATGAAAACAAACCACGGGGAAAAGCGTCCTCCATTCGTTATTTCAGTGCATGTATGACATGTTTCTATACAGGTGCATGATAATGGTCCATTCTAAATCAAAACAAATGTCACACATATATTATTTAGTATATGTAAAGAGAAGATTAAATCAAGAATAGTCTGTTGGGTGACAATATTAGCCTGTCACTTGTGAATGATATATTATCACTTGTGAATTATGCCCAGCATAAGAAACTATGCCTTTTTTTTTGCGACTTGTTCAAATCATAGTCGCACACCTCATGTAGCCTAGCCCATAGGCCAATGTTTTAATAAGGTTTGTATCACAATTAAAGTGGCCAAATAACTTCTTAAAACTTCTTAGGGATCAAATCCCGTTAACGGGATCGATTTGACAACATCCGGTGAAATGGCAGAGCGCCAAATTCAAATTAAATTATTGGAAATATTTAACTTTCATACAATCACAAGTGCAATACACCAAATTAAAGCTTTACTTCTTGTTAATTCAGCCACCGTGACAGATTTCAAAAAGGCTTTACGGCGAAAGCAAACCATGCTATTATCTGAGGACAGCACCCCATCAAACAAACACAGACAATCATATTTCATCCCGCCAGGCGCGACACAAAACTCAGAAATAACGATATAATTCATGCCTTACCTTTGAAGAGCTTCTTCTGTTGGCACTCCAATATGTCCCATAAACATCACAAATGGTCCTTTTATTCGATTAATTCCGTCGTTATAGCTCCAAAATGTCCATTTATTTGGCGCGTTTGATCCAGAAAAACACCAGTTCCAACTCGCGCAACATGACTACAAAATATCTAATAAGTTACCTGTAATCTTTGTCCAAACATTTGAAACAACTTTCCTAATACAACTTTAGGTATTTTTATCGTAAATAATCGATCAAATTTAAGACGGGATAAACTGCGTTCAATAGCGGATAAAAACAAAGTGGAGCGAGCTTTCAGGTCGCGCGCCCCTAACAAACAGTACACTAAACTCGACCCTCGTTCTGAACAGCCCTACTTCTTCATTTCACAAAGGAAAAACATCAACCAATTTCTAAAGACTGTTGACATCTAGTGGGAGCAATAGGAACTGCAAGCAAGTGCCTTAGAAATCTAGATCCTATTGAAAAGAGAGTGACCTCAAAAAAAAAAAATCCTGGATGGTTTGTCCTCTGGGTTTTCGCCTGCCAAATAAGTTCTGTTATACTCACAGACATTATTCAAACAGTTTTAGAAACATCAGAGTGTTTTCTATCCAAATCTACTAATAATATGCATATCCTAGCTTCTGGGCCTGAGTAGCATGCAGTTTACTTTGGGCATGCTTTTCATCCGGACGTGAAAATACCGCCCCCTAGCCTAGAGAGGTTTTAAAATGAAGCACATTAATCCGCTTTACAAAGGGCGTAGAGCCTAATTGGCATATATAAGCAGCGCATGAGTTTCAAGTTTTTGAAATTTTCACCGTGAAAATGCATGCATAATTTGCGGTCACTTTTGATAATGGTGTTTTCCGCTAATGGAACATTTGTGCTTATAGCCTACTACCATGCGCGCATTGCTGTGCTTATAATGTGAATAAATAGCCTAATAGTTTATCAACATTTTAAACTAAACGTTCTGATCTGTTGCCTCAGCCACATTGCCTAAAAAAGTTTTGTTGATGCTAGTGGTTGTATTAATTTGAGATCTATCACGTCCCAGACTGTTTGGAATATTTATTTCTCGCACAGAATAGAATATGGACTTTTGTACTATGGGGGATAGTAGATTGACATAGGCTAGTAGTACTTTTGCTTTTCGTTAGGCCTTCTCATCTTGTTGGCTGACGAAAAGTAAATGTGGACAGTTCATCCAATATCTTCAATACGCACCTCAGAATTGGATAAGGACGCGCGCAGTTGCGTCCCGCGATGTGTCTGTCTTAACTTGTAGCCTGTGAGAAAGACTCGATCACGTGACGGAGAGCCGTGGGAGTGAGACGCTTCGGATTGCGCAGCACACTCAGGGAGAAGGGCACAACGCAGCACTCCGGGCCGCAAAAGACATGGATTTTTTTTATGGTGACATTACAGCCACAAAGGGGATGCCGCGTGAAATTCGAGGCATTATCAAGTGCTTGTCAAATTGTGAATGAGAGACTATTGGAGTGTGTACAGCCTGCACAAATAAAACAAAGCAGAGCTCATGCCTTTCAAGTGACTTTTTTTCAAATCATCATTAGAGTCTCATCATGCAGCCTTACAATTTATTAAATCCTTACAATGTATTAGATCCTCCTCTTTTTAATAGAGGCCATCAAACCTCTATTTTCTCACGCAATTGCATAGCATAGCCTATAGAAATGTTGCGCAATATTGGGCTATAGGAACACTTATTTCATTCCATGCATCAAGCAGCTATGAGGAGCTGTCTCTCGCTGCGCGACAGGTGATCCTATTCCGGTCAAACTCTGAATGCCAGAGCTCTAATTAAGTGTTTGATTGATTTGATTGTATTTGCATTGATGTAAGAGTGTTTAGAGGGACAATAGAGCCCTGAGTACCAGGCCATTAACGACAGGCCATTAGCGACTGACCGTTTGGTAGGCTACTAATGACCAGCAGCAGCATCAGAGCGGTGTTTTGGAGAAGACCAGTGACTCCAGCAGTCACGTGGAATTTGATTGCGGTCGTGACTCGTGACTCTGTTCATGCCTCGTGACTGCCGGTGTGGCGGTAACTATATCAGCCCTATGCCAGGGTTGTGGGTCCGGTTCCTGCTGGGGACACTAATGCGAAAGTGTTTGCACTCACTGTTGTAAGTCGCTTTGGATAAAAGCCTCTGCTTAATGGCATGTATTATTATGTATTATGTCTCTTCCTCCTCTCCTTTTCTTATTCTCTTCTATTTCTCTCTTCCTCCACTCACTCCATGTCTCCCCTCCGTTTCCCTCTGTCTCCCTCCTCCCCTCTCCCCCCTCTATCTCTCTCTCCATCCCTTGTTCCCCTGGAGTCTGGCTAGAAAAGCTTTTGTGGATAATTGATCGGCAGAAGGAGGGGATCGATGTCGCTCGTCTTGACAGAGAGCCTCCTTTCCTACCATCTCTCCCTGTCTCTGGATTTGTCTTTGTCTCCCTCCCTCCGTGTCTCCCTCCCTCCTCCCTCTCGCTCTCTCTCACTCACTGTCTGTCCACACCCTTGTCCTCTCCATGTCTGTGGTAAAGGCATGGATTGCAGAGAGAGGAGAAGATGATGAGCAAAGAGGGGAGGAGAAAGAGAGGGATGATGAACAAATGGGACCAGAGTTCATTAAGTCATGTTTATGGATCTTGAACTATAGAAGCCCCACCGGAACACTTTCTGCAAGCCTGCACTGATGCTTTATGAGTTTCATTGATAGTGCTTATGTTCTGTCTCGGGTGGGGGGGGGGCGACGACACAAGGCCAGGCCACTAATAGTCTCCACTGTGTCTGTTGTTTCATTACTACACAATCTCTGCATAGAACACTGCTTCTAACAGCACTCTCTATTGGAAGTCCTTACACAGAGGCTATAGGAGGACTTGTGTTGTTATTGATGTCTGTGTGTGTGTGTTCTGACTGTGAGTTGGATGGATGAACATTTTTTATGTTGAAAGTAAAGTGTACTGTTGTGGTTAAGTGTACTGAATCTCTCTTCTCTTCGCTTCTCTTCTCTCTCATCTCTCTCTCGCTGCTCTCTCTGTCGCTGCTCTCTCTCTCTCTCTCTCTCTCTCGCTGCTCTCTCTCTCTCGCTGCTCTCTCTCTGTCGCTGCTCTCTCTCTCTCTCCTGTCTCCTCTCTCAGGTATCACTACTGAAGGGATCTACAGGGTGAGTGGGAATAAGTCAGAGATGGAGAGCATGCAGAGGCAGTTTGACCAGGGTGAGTCACCAGAACCTCTCTTTTGACCGTAGACATTGAATACAAAAACCCACACACACCAACAATATGAATTGTCAACAGTATGCTACAAATTACACTCGGTGGCCAGTTTATTAGGCACACCACCTCGTTCACGAAGATGGTTTGCTCCTACAGACAGTGAGTCACGTGGCCGCGGCTTGCTATATCAAGCAGGCAGACGGGCATCGAGGCATTCAGTTACTGTTCGATTGAATGTTAGAATGGGCAAAACAAGTGACCTCAGTGACTGAGTGTGGTATGTATCTCAGAAATGGCCAGCCTCCTGGGCTTTTCACACACGACAGTGTCTAGGGCAGGGTTTCCCAAACTCGGTCCTCGGGACCCCGAAGGTTGCACGCTTATGTTTTTTGCCCTAGCACTACACAGCTGATTCAAATAATCAACTAATCATCAGGTTTTGATCATTTGAATCAGCTGTGTAGTGCTAGGCCAAAACAACAAAACGTGCACCCCTGCACGCTGGTCTAGGGTTACTGAGAATGGCGCGCCAAACAAAAAACATCCAGTCAGGGGCATTCCTGTGGGTGATAGGTCGAAGGAGAATGGCAAGAATCCTGCAAGCTAACAGGCGGGCCACAGGCAACTAACGGCGCAGTACAACAGTGGTGTGCTGAACGGCATTTCGTAAACGCACAACTCATCGGTCCTTGTCACCGATGGGCTATTGCAGCAGACGACCACACCAGGTTCCACTCCTATCAGCTAAAAACAAGAAGAAGCTGCTCCAGTGGGCATGTGATCACCAACACTGGACAATTGAGGAGTGGAAAAACATTGTCTAGTCTGATGAATCCTGCTTCCTGTTGCGTCATGCTGATGGCAGAGTCAGGATTTGGCGTTAGCAGTATGAGTCCATGGTCCCCTCCTGGTGTAATGATGTGGGAAATGTTTTCCTGGCACACATTAGGTCCCTTTTATACCAATTGAGCAATGTTTCCATGCCCCAAATAATTCAGGTTGTTCTGGAGGAAAAGGGGGGACTGACCCGGTACTTGATGGGTGTACCTAGTACACTGGCCACTGAGTGTAATTATTGTAGGGCTGTCAGACCACATGCCACCTGTAGTCGGTGTCTACATGTACACATACTGACCTATGCACACACACAAACTCACCAATACGCAGAAACACACTCCCATACCTAGGCACAAACAGGCCACAGAGGTGCAGTGTTGTATCTATCCAGAAGCTTGTTGTCCAATGGATTCACCTAATTAACCTGGGAGCATCTGTAGCATTGATCTACAGGAAGGAGAGGCCTTCCTCCGTAGCGTAGCTTCTGTGTGTGTGTCCATGAGTATGTGTGGTGTGGGCTGTTAATTACCTCCAGATTGGTTTGGTTAATGAAGCATGCTTGCTGGTATATACCACTGCACATACCACTGCACATCGGTAAGGCTGAATCCGGCTGAGGTAATCAGAAGCGAAGTCCTGTGTCCAATCGATCAGGACGCTAGACCAAGGTGACAATACAATTACACCTACAGCACAGGTAGACCATAGCCACAAATCAGCTATTACCTAGCCACCCCTCACAGCACAGGTAACCCATAGCCACAAATCAGCTATTACCTAGCCACCCCTCACAGCACAGGTAGACCATAGCCACAAATCAGCTATTACCTAGCCACCCCTCACAGCACAGGTAGACCATAGCCACAAATCAGCTATTACCTAGCCACCCCTCACAGCACAGGTAACCCATAGCCACAAATAAGCTATTACCTAGCCACCCCTCACAGCACAGGTAGACCATAGCCACAAATCAGCTATTACCTAGCCACCCGTCACAGCACAGGTAGACCATAGCCACAAATCAGCTATTACCTAGCCACCCCTCACAGCACAGGTAACCCATAGCCACAAATCAGCTATTACCTAGCCACCCCTCACAGCACAGGTAACCCATAGCCACAAATCAGCTATTACCTAGCCACCCCTCACAGCACAGGTAGACCATAGCCACAAATCAGCTATTACCTAGCCACCCGTCACAGCACAGGTAACCCATAGCCACAAATCAGCTATTACCTAGCCACCCCTCACATCACAGGTAACCCATAGCCACAAATCAGCTATTACCTAGCCACCCCTCACAGCACAGGTAACCCATAGCCACAAATCAGCTATTACCTAGCCACCCCTCACAGCACAGGTAGACCATAGCCACAAATCAGCTATTACCTAGCCACCCCTCACAGCACAGGTAGACCATAGCCACAAATCAGCTATTACCTAGCCACCCCTCACAGCACAGGTAGACCATAACCACAAATCAGCTATTACCTAGCCACCCCTCACAGCACAGGTAGACCATAGCCACAAATCAGCTATTACCTAGCCACCCCTCACAGCACAGGTAGACCATAGCCACAAATCAGCTATTACCTAGCCACCCCTCACAGCACAGGTAGACCATAGCCACAAATCAGCTATTACCTAGCCACCCCTCACAGCACAGGTAGACCATAGCCACAAATCAGCTATTACCTAGCCACCCCTCACAGAACAGGTAGACCATAACCACAAATCAGCTATTACCTAGCCACCCCTCACAGCACAGGTAGACCATAACCACAAATCAGCTATTACCTAGCCACCCCTCACAGCACAGGTAGACCATAACCACAAATCAGCTATTACCTAGCCACCCCTCACAGCACAGGTAGACCATAACCACAAATCAGCTATTACCTAGCCACCCCTCACAGCACAGGTAGACCATAGCCACAAATCAGCTATTACCTAGCCACCCCTCACAGCACAGGTAACCCATAGCCACAAATCAGCTATTACCTAGCCACCCCTCACAGCACAGGTAACCCATAGCCACAAATCAGCTATTACCTAGCCACCCCTCACAGCACAGGTAACCCATAGCCACAAATCAGCTATTACCTAGCCACCCGTCACAGCACAGGTAGACCATAACCACAAATCAGCTATTACCTAGCCACCCCTCACAGCACAGGTAGACCATAACCACAAATCAGCTATTACCTAGCCACCCCTCACAGCACAGGTAACCCATAACCACAAATCAGCTATTACCTAAAGCCCAGTTCAGATAGAACAGCCGAGACAAGACGGTTTTAAGCAGTTATGGAACGAAGTGTTCTTGATCTGAAGCGTCTAGTTTTAGGACGTCTCATGTGGGTTGTTGGAGGTTCAACATGTCAGATCTGAGCTAAAGACGTTTAGCCAATCAGAGAGCAGTGTGCTGACGTTCTGCGTTTAGCCAGGCAGACTGCTAGCTAGTTATTTTGCTGCTGTCTAGCTTGCTGATATTTATCTGACACGTCACAAAATGTGCCCTGTTTCTGGGGCATGTATTTCATGATACTCGTTTTCTACAACACCGTGCTACGACAAGTGGAAACGTTGCATCAAAGTTGTATCGAGTCATTGAGTCGCCGTTACCATGGAAACAGCCTCAACCGCTCGTCTCCTGGCTAGTTTTGTCTCGTCTCTCCTTATGTCGGCTGTTGTATCTGAACCGGGCTTTAGGAGCACTGAGATCTGGAGCTCACTCTGAGGCCTGGTCTGGAAACCGGTCTGAACCCTAGAGCACTAGACATTAATGGGTCAGAACTGACTTGGGCCCAGTGTTATCACTGAAGCTGGTCTGTTATGTACACCACGGGTTCTCTTTTGTCCCCCACTCTTTTTTTCCATCTCTTTTTCATCCTTCCTTGCTATCCTCTCACCATCGCTGTCTATCTAACTCTCTTCCACTGTCAATTCCCCCCCCCTTCTATTCCCCCCATCTCCCTAGATCTCTTTCTCTACGTTTGTCATAGATACGAGAGAGTAATCCGAGAAGGGTTTTTAATAGTTTAATTTTCTTATCCTTCTCCTCCTTCCTTCTCTCACACTCTTTCTCTTTCTCTGTGTGTTGTACGACAAGCCTGTGTCAGCAGGGCAGGGGTCACCTGTGATTACTCTTGCTTTATAGTTGTAATCATCAGTTTGCTTCTGGTGCTGTGAACTTTGTTCCCACTCTCTCCCGTGTGGTCCCTTATACTGAGCTGCCACACTGAATAAGAGAGACTCGCTGAGAAGCTGGAGCCAATTGGGTGCAGTTCCTTCTAACGGGATAAGCAGGGTTCTGCTTATCCCGTTATGCAGAACTTTGCGCGCTGGTGTTGGGGTTTGTTTAGTCGGGTATTTTAGTCTATCACCAGGCGGAGTGATACTATAGCAGTAAAACGGATGAGTTTAAGGCAGACTTTTTGTGTGTGTGTGTGTTTCATTTTGTTGTCTCTTGCAGATCATATCCTAAATCAGGGGGTCTCTTCCATGTCTTATTCTAACGAATCCCCTCTCTCTGTCTCTCCCTCACTCTCTGTCTCCCTGCTAGACCATAACCTGGACCTGGTGGAGAAGGACTTCACTATCCACACGGTGGCCGGGGCCATGAAGGCCTTCTTCTCTGAGCTTCCTGAACCACTGGTGCCCTACAGCCATCAGATTGAACTGGTGGAGGCCTTCAGTAAGACATGGGGCTGGGGTGTGGGGTGGAGGGGGGGGGGGGGGGGTCAGAGAAAGGGGGACTGGGGAGAGGGGGGCTGTGGCTGGGGAAAGAGGTTTGGGGTGAGAATGGATTAGGGTTGTTCTTGCTTAACCTACTTGGTCTCTATGAAGAAACCAGTGCCGTTTAAGATGGAGGACACTTTTTTTATTTTTTTTATGAGCATGGCCTTATTTCTATTACAGCATACTGGGTGACTGTCATTCATATTCCATTCACCCAGCTCAATGTAACATATATAGGTTTAGGCTACTACATGATACAAGATTTTTCCCTATACCCATCATGAGGTTGCCACAACCTATGAAGGAAAGTTTACAACGTAGGTGCACAGGTCGAGAGAAATTTGAGTAATCAAGGTAACAGACGTTGACGCATTCAATCCCGCCTTGCACACTCTAGCCTGCATCTAGCTGATCTAGAGTGCAAACATTAGTCCAACTCTTGTTAACAAGAGTTTCTGTTGGACATATTGAGGTACGTTTATCCCAGTTTCATTCCGTTTGCTTCCGTTTAAGAAACATTTTTTCAACAGAATCGGCGGAATGAATTCACCCCTGATCACACGCAAACACAGTTCACTTTCATAGCAGCCACATACAAACAGCATGATCCCGTTGATCGCTGTACAATTCCGTCTCGCATCTACCTGCCTTCTTCCTCTCACCTTTTCCCTTCGCTTGTGGACTTCAGTGCGCAAACACATCAGCAGTCTGTGACCAGGAGAAAAAAACATTTCCAAGCCAAACCGCCAACCACTCCACACAGCGGCCTACATTGTTGTCACCATATTAACGTAGTGGTCAACATAGCTACTAGAACTAACACATTTGTAAACCCGCTACAGTCATGCAGTACAGTGTATGGTCAGCCGCAAGCAGTTTATCAGTTACACCGGTGGGCCCCGGTGGCAATAAATTAATAAAACCAAAAGCTTACCTTGACTTGGACGAGTTCCAGTGTTGGATAGCTATAGCCAGCTAGCTAACAGTTTCCCTCTCTGTTTGAGCCGGTTGTTTGTGTAGGCTAAACTAGCTAGCTGCATTCACTCGCTAAGTAAGTGAAAAGAAATACAACTCAATATAGCTATCTCTCTCTTGCTTCTCCTTCATTTTTTAATAAATGAATTTGTTCAAAACTATTCAACTATTGTCTTTCTCTCTCTTTGAGTCAACTACATTTTATGCAGTGCTAGCTAGCTGTAGTTATGATTTGAGTATTAGATTCATTCTCTGATCCTTTGATTGGGTGGACAACATGTAAGTTCATGATGCAAGAGCTCTGATAGGTTGGAGGACATCTTCCGGAAGTTGTCATAATTACTGTGTAAGTCTATGGAAGGAGGTGAGAACCACAAGCCTCCTAGGTTTTGTACTAAAGTCAATGCACTCAGAGGAGGACGGAAGCTAGCTGTCCTCCGGGTACACCACAGTGCTACCCTATAGAGTGCTGTTGATGCTACTATAGACCTTCAAAATAGTGTGTTTTAATAAATGATTTGGTGACGCAAATATATTTAGTATCGTTTTATCTAAAAAGGATCGCTTAATGTTTCACAATTTTATTTTGATGAAATTCACTGAGTAGGATGGTCCTCCCCTTTCCTCTTTGAGGCGCCTCCAATGGAAGACGCATACATTTCCTGTGAAGAAAGACAAACAAAACGATACAGAATGTCAGATTAAGAAGTGCACTTCTTTCCTCTCCGGTCTGTCACTCCCATTGCATTTTGTAATCCGTCGTCGTGGAGATTTAAGGTGTAGCGTCGCGGCCCAGAGATGTACCTGTACTCTGGAGGGCGGCCGTCAACTCAGTGAGCGGATTGTGTGTGCGTGCCTGTGTGTGCGAGGCCCTTGAGCCGTGACAAAGCCCTGATGAAACCCTGCAGCCTGCAGCAGGAGAGAGACACTACACACACTGTTTAAAGAGGAGTTAAAAAACAAACGCTTACAGGATGGATTGCAGAACTCTGTGTATGACTGTAGACTGCAGAAGAAGTGAACACAACTGGGTTTTGAAGGAGCTGGATAACGTGAAAGGCTGTGTGTGTGTGTGTGTGTGTGTGTGTGTGTGTGTGTGTGTGTGTGTGTGTGTGTGTGTGTGTGTGTGTGTGTGTGTGTGTGTGTGTGTGTGTGTGTGTGTGTGTGTGTGTGTGTGTGTGTGTGTGTGACTCCATCTGCCTCGCTCACATGGAGACACACAAGACAGGCTGTGTTGGAGTGCTGATATCAGCTTGTCTGACTCACTCCTACCATTGGGCTCAGTACACCCAGAGGACCTGTGTGTGTGTATGGGTTTATAACTGTGTGTGTGTGTGTGATCACTGCTATGCTTTGTTAAGTCAACGCTGACTCTCAGCTGTGATTTCAGTTTGTGTCAGTGTGTGCCATGCTTCCCCCTCCCTGTCCCTGCATGTGTGGGACCTTTCTCTGGTTGTGTGTGTATGTGTGTGTGTGTGCATTCATGTGCTTTCATTCTTTCTCTCTAACCTCTCCTGTCTCCGAATCAGAGATCAACGACAGGGATCAGCGGGTTCACGCCATGAAGGACATCCTGCGCCGTTTCCCCAGGGAAAACTACGACGTCTTCAAATACGTCATCAATCACTTGAACAAGTGAGTGGCTTAGGTGACAGAGCTGTGACGGCCGCGCTGACTACAGTAACAGTCATCCACCCTGCGACCTTTGACCTTCCACCCTGCCTGCTTGAGTCAGCTTTAAATTCAGTCGAGTCACAAACCCGGCAGAGTTTAGATTTCTAGATGATGTCACTTTATGATTCCTTGAACAATTTACGTTGTGTTTTCTGTCTCTCTCCCTATCTGTCTCTCCATTAACCCTCTTTTCCTCTCTCTCTCTCTCTCTCTCTCTCGCTCTCTCTCTCCTCCCCCCCCCCTCAGGGTGAGCCAGAATAACCGTTTGAACCTGATGACTAGTGAGAATCTGTCCATCTGTTTTTGGCCCACTCTGATGCGGCCCGACTTCACAACAATGGACGCCCTGACGGCCACGCGGACCTACCAGACAATCATCGAGTCCTTCATCCACCAGTGTGCTTTCTTCTTCTACAATCAGCCCCTGTCTGACACCCCTAGCGGGCACGCCTCCCCCACCGCCACCCTCTCCTCCCACGGGGGAACCTCGGCCTACTCCTCCTTGGCCTACAGCTCTCCGTCCCTCACACCCGCCCCGGCCCCTTACGTTATGCCCGCCACGCCGCCCGTCATCCCCCACTACGGGCCGCCCCATACCCAGATGTCCCCGCCACACACCCCCCAGTCCCCCATTCAGGCCCTGCTGCCCCCCCTGCACCCCCATCACCCCCCTACGGAACAACACATGCTGTGAGCCAGGGATGGAAGGAAAGAAAGAGATTAGCGAGGGAGAGATGCAAGGAGTTTGAGATTCAGAGGGAGGTATGAGGGGGCGGTGAGAGAAGAACGTAAGTGGGAGAGATTTTGGTGAGAAATATGGAGGGATAGAGAAGAGAGTGAGTTTTAGGGACAGGGAAAGCAAAAGAGAAGATGAGCAGGTGAGTGAGATGCAGTACATATAGGGAAAAACTGTTGGGAGAGGGGGTTATCCAACCCCCATTGCGTTTAAAGATATATACACACACACACACACACATGACGCAGGGGAGGGGGTGGGAAAGAGGAACTTTTGAGCCACAAGAGCCACGACTTGTCCTCCCATACCACTGTAGTCTCTTGACTCGTCTCTCTTCTCTACCACTTCTTCTGCCCCCTTCTCCACTGCCTTAGAGAGTACCTCCCCCTCCAACACACACTTTGCTGCCCTCCCACTGGAGCCTCGCCCGGACACCCCTGTGTCGTCAGCCCGTGTCATTTGGGCTCAGTGAGGGAGTAACACCCAGGGAAACACCATGTGTCATGTCCCTCCCCAAACATAAAAAAACCTTCAGAACTTCTGACCGTAGCTAGGCAGGGTATCTTTGGGGGAAGTGTGGGAAGAGCATGAACTATATGGACCTTCTAGCTGGACTCTAAAACCACTCCCCAGTGCCCCACCTTCCTCGCCTCACCGCCACTCACCGCGATGGGGCTGTGGATTGCCAGCGACTGCCCTGTCCCCCCCAGGTTGATCCTGGGTCAATGTGGAGGGAGGACCTAACCAGTAGCTTCTCAGCGTTTATTTGACCATTGTTACCAGGAAATGGACTAGAGGCAGGCTTCACCTCTCCCACATGGACTAGCTTCCACTTCAATAGACTCATTCCTAAACCCCCCCCCCCCCCAACCCCCTCCGCTTCAGTGTCCATTACAACCAGAGATAACGCCAAGAACAAAAGTCTCAACTAACTGGATCTGCAGGGAGGCTGGAGCACGGAACGATGGGTGCTCTCACACCCTCAGCATCTTGGGAGATCTCCTCCGTTCATTTCTGTCTCCTCTGACCCCATGCCCCCGAGCCTCCAAGCAACGCTGAGAGACGTTTTTCTTTTGATTAAAGAGGATATCTTTACTCCCATTTCTTCCGGATGTTTAATGTTGTTCCACCCCTTCCTTTCTCTTTCCCCCTTATGCTTCCATTTAGATTTTCAAACTGTGGATCAGTTTTGGAGAGTGCTCCGTTGATGACTGACCGATCAGCATGCACTCTCACACAGCAAGTCCCTCCTGTCAGATGTCCATGCTTACTTCTCATTGGCCCTTCTGCTTTCTGTGAAGGGCGGGAATAACTGACAGGGAGAATTAGGAGGGATAAGGATAGGGATCGGGAAGGGGTGGGATTCAGGGATGCACTTTACGGACTCTGAAAAGCATTTAGGGCTCTTCGACACGGAATGCAGAGAGGAACAGCCATAACGATTCCCTTAAGGATCCCAGGAGGCATTGGGAAGTGGTGGCAGGGAATTCCCTCTTCCTCCTGTTACCCATGAGGGGTTTGAAAGCCTGGAGAGACATGGGAGCATGACCTGTGTGTGTGTGTGTGTGTGTGTGCGTGCACATGCTTCTAATATGGTAGAGAGCGCGAGAATCATTAGTGTAGAGCTCTCTGAAGTTTATTGAGATTGAGAGACTGCAGAGCACTTTTGGGAGCCCTTTTAGTGAGAAGTGCGACAAAACACTTTCTCACCACGTTTAATGCGTTGTGAAGTCATGTAGCCACCTCTCTGAGAACACACCATTGCCATCTGGTGGACAACATAGTTACTGCAGCTATGACCTCACCCACCACTGCATGGGCGGAACACTACCCCCCCCCCCCCCTTGTGTGTAACAGATCTTTCCATATGCATAATCCCCCATATTTATCTGTTGAATGTCAAGTCAAATGGACATATTGAGCCCAATAGGAATTCTTTGTATATAACATAGATGGAGAGTCTATACTATGAAAGCCATTTTAACTGCGTTGAGATTAGCCTGTGGATGATCATATCTGTTGTGTTGCTAGGCTGCCAGCACTTTGCTCCAGATATATACTCTCCAGAGTGTGGTGTTGAGGAAGTGTATGGCAACATAGATGTTCATGTCAGCTGTCCATGATGCAGACAGTCCAGTGACTAGTCCAGTGTCCAGCTGTGCAACTGCTAGTTGGCAGTACTTGGTGATGTGTAGTCATGTGTTTTTGTACTGAGGCTGGCTCAGGATAGCTGTTCACATCCATTCAGCTGAGTGTGACCGGGATGCACACGAAGGAAAGGAGATGAGGAAGCAAGTTTAGTGTATTGAAACGCAGCCAATGGTGTTGATAGTCCCTCAGTGCCATCCTATGTTTATTGGTATCCCACTTCCTGGTTGGCACCACTTGGTATCCCTGCCCTCTTTTGACACGGCTCTGTTCCCTGGTCCAGAGAGACGCTCCGGGATGGAGCAGAACAGACAGTCTATTCATCTGTGTTGATGACTGCGGAATTCCATGGTCCTGTCTGTGGTTGTCATAGAAACCTGTTTGATCGTTAGTGTGTGTGTGTGTGTCCGCACACATTAGAAAGAGTGAAACCAAGGTCATGAAATTGGTTTCATTTTGACCCTCGGCTTTACACACTCATGCCTGTCTCCACGTCTCTCCAGCTCCCATCGTCTTGACTGACAGGCCTCCCTGCAAATCACTGAAGTTATACCCTGACGCCAACCCAATGATCTCTTGTCAGTATACACTACCTATATGACATGTCTGTGTTAGGGACTGATGTCATTTGAGCTGTGTAACTCAACCCTAAAGAAAGACCATGTCGCTTACAGTGGAGACTGCATTTATCCTCACGGTCATTACCCCACTTAATGTAACATGGACCTGACCACAGTTATCCCCTTAGTTACCTATAGGTTTACTTTTCACAGATGGAGAGTGAGTGAGTGAGAGAGAGAGAGAGAGAGCGAGAGAGATGTGAATGGGATCAATATTTGGGAGATGGAGAATGGGGGGGGGGGGGGGGGAAACTTTGGTACTTTTGAATGCCGGCCAGTGGCATTCCCTGTGTATATCAATGTGTTAATACTGAACAGACTGTGAGGCAGCCAAAGACTGTGCAAAAAAAGGGTGGGGGAGAGAGGAAGCAAAGCGACAAATGGAGAGAAGAAAAAAGCAATCGTATTAAAAATGTGACTTTGGTTCTGCGATCTTATGTGGCTGCATCATTTCTTATTTTATTCTTTGCAACAATGGTGACAGGTGGTCTGTTAAGTTAAAATGAGAAACAAGCAAACTATATTCAAATGGTTGTTTATTTGTATGTTAGGGGGTCTAACACTTTGCCCTTTAGTCAATGGTGATAGAATTGTTTTTCTTTTTTCTTTTAATAATAAAAAATAAAATAAAACGTTTTTTAACAATTTTGTGAATGGTGAAGAGACCAGCCCAGTATAGTGCATGATTTTTGCCCAGGCAAGGGAGGGGGCTCGACCACTCTCAGTATTTAAGACAAGAAGATTAAAAATAAAATAAAAATGATGGAAAAAAATTAAACCTGTATAAAAGATTGAGAAAAAAAAGTTAAAAAGTAAACTGAAAAAATACATCAACACAAAAAAAAATGCTGTCATTATTTGCTAAGAGTATGGTAATTTGTCTCAATAGGAATGGTGTATACAGCAAGGCCTTACATGACCTGTATTATAGTTAATAAATCAATCTTGTAAAACCTGCCTCCTGTCTGTCTGTGCAAACCCACCGACTCATCAAACCATCCACGGCTTTCTGGAAATGAATGAACGAATTAATGAATGAAAGGAATTAATACAACTTATTTCCACAGAAAGATTGGCTACTCCTGGAATGAAATTCAGAAAACTGCCCAATGTCGAGTTCGCAGGAGAAGCCGGCGTCATTGATGGCCTATGCTCCTCATGGGGCGTTGGGCCTGAGTAATTCGTTTTCTACAGTTGACAGGTGTTTAATCATTATTAACTTCTAGTGTAGTCAAGTGACTTTTCCCAATGAAAACTGCCTAGAACACTAGAATAGCTGTACTATGTACTTTACTATTTATATTTTTTGACAACTTTTACTTTACTACATTCCTGAAGAAAATAATGTACTTTTTACACCATACATTTTCCCTGACACCCAAAAGTACTCGTTACATTTTGAATACTTAGCAGGACAGGAAAATGGTCCAATTCACACACTTATCAACAGATCACCCTGGTCATCTCTACTGCCTCTGATCTGTCAGACTCACTAAACACACATGCTTCGTTTGTAGGAGTGTGCTCCTGGCTATCCGTAAATTTAAAAAACAAGAAAATAGTGCCGTCTGGTTTGCTTAATATCATTTGAAATGATTTGTACTCTTACTTTTGATACTTAAGTATATTTTAGCAATTACATTTACTTTTGATACTTAAGTATAGTTAAAACCAAATACTTTTAGACTTTTACTCAAGTAGTATTTTACTGGGTGACTTTCACTTTTACTTGAGTCATTTTCTATTAAGGTATCTTTACTTTTACTCAAGTATGACCATTTGGTACTTTTTCCACCACTGGTCTCTTCCTATGATGGGTCTGTTTGGAGGTCACAGTGGCACAGCAATTCCCATAGTTCCCGTGAGGTTGCAGGGTTGTGTGCCATTTTGGGGTGCCCTTCCTCTGACCTTTTCATCCAGTCAAATGCAAAGGAAATCCATTTCCATGACCTTTGTCACGCGTCTCTTCATTCGGGCGCTGGGAAAAAGAGCTGCTGATTGGGACTGAAAAGGGCAGCCTCATGAGCACACAGGAAGACTGACCTCTGACCTTTAGGGGGTGTCAAGGGGGAGCCGTGGATGGTTTGATGACCTTGAGGTGGAGCCACCATCGCATTAATGATCAGGGTATAGGGACTCGGTTAGAATAGAGGTGGTGTCTAGTACTCCCCTCCTCATTTTTGGATGTCTGGATAGGACTTAATCATTTTGGTTTCAACCAATCAAGTCATCACAAAGAGAGACAAGGACAGTGATGCTAAGGTTTCTTACCTAGACCACTTATCAGCAGGAAATATAATTTAGATTGAATGTATACTGAACAAAAATATAAACACAACATGTAAAGTGTTGGTCCCATGTTTTAATGAGCTGAAATAAAAGATCCCAGAATTTTTCCATATGCGCAAAAAGCTTATTTTGCTCAAATTTTACATCCCTGTTCGTGAGCATTTCTCCTTTGCCAAGATAATCCATCAAATTGACAGGTGTGGCATATCAAGAAACTGATTAAACAGCATGATAATTACAGTTGCATCTTGTGCTGGATACAATAAAAGGCCACTCTTAAATGTGCAGTTTTGTCACACAACACAATGCCACAGATATCTACATTTTGAGGGAGCGCACAATTGGCATTCTGACTCAGGAATGTCCACCAGAGCTGTTGCCAGAGCATTGAATGTTCATTTCTCTACCATAAGACGCCTCCAATGTCGTTTTAGAGAATTTGGCAGTTTGTCCAACCGGCCAGACAACCGCAGACTACGTGTAACCAAGCCAGGCCAGGACCTCCACATTCGGCTCCTTCACCTGCAGGATCATCTGAGACCAGTCAACCGGACAGCTGATGAAACTGAGGAGTATTTATGCCCTTTTATGGGGTAAAACTCCTTCTGATTGGCTGGGACTGGCTTCCCAGAGGGTGGGCCTATGCCCTCCCAGGCCCACCCATGGCTGCACCCCTGCCCAGTCATGTGAAATCCATAGATTAGGGCCTAATGAATGTATTTCAATTGACTGGTTTCCTTATATGAACTGTAACTCTGTAAAATCGTTGAAATGGTTGCATGTTGCGTTTATATTTTTGTTCAGTATAGTTAGATTTTGAGAGTAAAGTACGTGTATTTTGCCACATTCAAAAGGAAAACAGCTGATACCTACCCATCTGTTGGCCTACACACCAATGATTTATATATTAGTGATGCACAGGTTGACTCATAACCCAGGGTTTTATACGCTGGGCAGCCAGGTTTTAAGGACATTAAATATTGTGTGGATGAAGGGCGGCTGGCGGGCAGGTTGAATAAAGAGAAAACAATGCCTTAAAAAAATCCATAAATGTATAATTATTGTGCAATTTATATCTATAGGCTACATTGAGGGGTTTCTTTCATTATTTTAGGCTATCTGGCATTAGTGCATAAGCTTTAGGGCCTAACTGTACATGCCCAAATAGCCTACAAGCCAATCGCCAAATGCTGTTGGTAACAGGCAGAAAAAGTTCATGTCAATCCACGGAGACAAAAAGGACAATGTTGGAGTCAGTGGCGGTCGGTGCCATTTAAGATAAGATCATTTTTATTTCAGCATATTGGATGACTGTCATTCACCTCTCTGATTCAGAGGAGTTAAATGTGGAAGACAACATTCAGTTGAAGGCATTCAGTTGTACACTCTTGCCTGCATCTAGCTAATCTCGGGTGTAATCATTAGTCCTGCAGTTGCAAACGAGAGTTTCTATTGGATAAAATCACCTGCAAACACAGTTCACTTTCATAGCAGCCACATACACAAGCTGCAAAAGGAGAGTTTAAAATAAAGAGAAGGGAGGATCAGAAAAGTAATGGGAAAGATTTGGTGAAGTGGTGAAAGAGGATGATAGCAGTGCCGGCGATGTTATGTGTGGTGATTGTGAGGCGCTATACAAATTCGACAGTCACAAGACCTCAAATAGGCCTATGGCACATCAAGGTATCTGTAGCTTACAGTTCATATGGGTTAAAAATCTGGACACTGACTGTAGGTCTTTAACCTTTCAGATAGCCTTCATTTTAACTCCATCAGAATTCAGCATTTCTTGCAGTAAAATTATACACCAAATGTAGGCAAAATGTTTACTCAGGAAGAGGTGTGGAGAAATATGATTTTTATTTCAGCATCTTGAGAGAATGCAAATGCTCAGTTCGATACCATCTGTAGAGGTGCTATCTTTATCGGCATCATAAAAGCTGATGGTATTTCAACCACATAAAATATGCTTCCAGGCCAAACTGAAATCTTATCAGAAACATGTTGGGTCATTTACAGAGCTTTGTATTTCCTTACAACCAGTCAAGCTGAATTATTGAGGACATTTTGCACCGAAAATCTTTTCTTTTTTTAATGTATTTTTTGGGGGGGGGTCATTTCATTTTTTTCCCGGTCCCTAAACGTCTTTAATCCGCAAAAGAAGATGACAGAGAAAATTTTACAAGGGTTTATTTCGTATTCTAGAGTAACAGAAGAGAAGCTGCATGTATCTAATTATAGACTAAACTAATGTATCTAAATTGACTAACACACAGCCTACCAAAATGTCGGAAATTCTAAGCCGAAACATATCTAAATCATGCCAAAAATCCTGCACCCCCTGTGAAAAAATCGTTTCGCCGTCTTTGATTGCAGGCTACAGCTGGCGTCAGATATTCATTTTATAATAGTCCCGCGGTTGCGGATGAACAAACAGCTGACCCGCGCACCACAGGTATATATACCGGTAATTGGTCTACGCTCACTACCAGGCTGTGCTGTGCTTACACAAGACTACCATTGGGCGGCTTCCTTGTCACACGTTTAGATAGTCTGTCCCATTGCTTCTGAGCATGAGACAGGAGCGCGTGGGCCGATGTTTGGGTGTTAACTCTTAGACAACGCTTTATACCGCACATTGGGATCAATATAATTTAATACGGCCCATATCAGATTTATAATCTTGACGTTAAACCTCGACTACTTCTCTCACAGCATGAAACGTGAAGTTCAACCCAGAAAACTGCAAAAGCAGCAGATAGGCCCTTTGCACAATGCTCACTCCAGAGATGGTAAAGAATACTTAACCTACTTTAAAATACAACAAAAAGACAGTCATTGTATAAGCATACGTACCGTTGTTTTATGTCACAAGGTGTGATTGAAAAGTTCTGGGGAAAGTGGAGGAGAAACAGAGAGAAGATTCTTCGTTCTGGTCCGGCTGCTCTTATGATCAGTCGAGGCACGTATCTCCGTTCATCCGTGTCTTTCTGGAGCTCACTCGAAGCTGCTGAGGGTATTGAATTCAGATGCGGCCCTCTCCGGCTCACGCGCTCCCATCCCTACAGGTGGAAATGGTCTTATCAATACCGCTGTCCGTGCCTGACTTGGGGCCGATCACTCTCATTGATGCATTTTGGTGCCCTCTCTCTCCCCGAGGTGGGCATTGATTGTCTGGGTCACTGTGGTATTTCGGTATTGATACCTCGATTGATGACGGCGCTCGCTGGGAACGGGCCCTATTGACCAGCTGAAAGTGAGATGGTTGGATGGATGTACACGTTAATGGGAGTTGAGGGTTTATATGTGGTGGCAGCAAGAGGGGTCATGGACACTTGTCAAATTCCAGTGGCAGTCAGTGCCGATTAAGATTAAGGAGGATGGACACATTTCTATTACAGCATATTGGATGACTGTCATTCATATTCCATTCACCCAGCTCAATGTAACATCAATATGTTTAGGCTACTAAATAATACATGGATTTGCCCTATAGGCCTACCCATAATGAGGTTGCTACAACCTAGCCTAGTTTAAAATGTATAAAGTAGGTGCACATGTCTAGAGACAAATTTGACTAATCAAAGTTACAGACAGTGAAACAGTTGAAGTCGGAAGTTTACATACACTTAGGTTGGAAGCATTAAAACTCGTTTTTCAACCACTCCACAAATTTCTTGTTAATAACAAACAATCGTTTTGGCAAGTCGGTTAGGACTTTAACAGCTTGGAAAATTCCAGAAAATGATGTCATGGCTTTAGATGCTTCTGATAGGCTAAGTGACATCATTTGAGTCAATTGGAGGTGTACCTGTGGATGTATTTCAAGGCCTACCTTCAAACTCAGTGCCTCTGTTTGACATCATGGGAAAATCAAAAGAAATCAGCCAAAAAATTGTAGACCTCCACAAGTCTGGTTCATCCTTGGGAGCAATTTCCAAACGCCTGAAGGTACCACGTTCATCTGTACAAACAATAGTACACAAGTATAAACACCATGGGACCACGCAGGCGTCATACCGCTCAGGAAGGAGACGCGTTCTGTCTCCTGGAGATTAACGTACTTTGGTGCGAAAAGTGCAAATCAATCCCAGAACAACAGCAAAAAACGTTGTGAAGATGCTGGAGGAAACAGGTACAAAAGTATCTATATCCACAGTAAAACAAGTCCTATATCAACATCACCTGATAAGCCGCTCAGCAAGGAAGAAGCCACTGCTCCAAAACCACCATAAAAAAGCCAGACTACGGTTTGCAACTGCACATGGGGACAAAAATCATACTTTTTGGAGAAATGTCCTCTGGTCTGATGAAACAAAAAACAGAACTGTTTGGCCATAATGACCATCATTATGTTTGGAGGAAAAAGGGGGAGACTTGCAAGCCGAAGAACACCATCCCAACTGTGACGCACGGGGGTGGCAGCATCATGTTGTGGGGGTGCTTTGCTGCAGGAGGGACTGGTGAACGTCACAAAATAGATGGCATCATGAGGGAGGAAATGTATGTGGATATATTGAAGCAACATCTCAAGACATCAGTCAGGAAGTTAAAGCTTGGTCGCAAATGTGTCTTCCAAATGGACAATGACCCCAAGCATACTTCCAAAGTTGTGGCAAAATGGCTTAAGGACAACAAAGTCAAGGTATTGGAGTGGCCATCACAAAGCCCTGACCTCAATCCGATAGAAAATGTGTGGGCAGAACTGAAAAAGCATGTGCGAGCAAGGAGGCCTACAAACCTGACCCGGTTACACCAGCTTTGTCAGGAGGAATGGGCCAAAATTCACCCAACGTATTGTGGGAAGCTTGTGGAAGGCTACCCGAAATGTTTGACCCAAGTTAAACAATTTAAAGGCAATGCTGGTAAATACTAATTGAGTGTATGTAAACTTCTGACTCACTGGGAATGTGATGAAATAAATAAAAGCTGAAATAAATCATTCTCTCTTTTATTATTCTGACATTTCACATTCTTAAAATAAAGTGGTGATCCTAACTGACCTAAAACAAATAATTTTTACTGGGATTATATGTCAGGAATTGTGAAAAACGGAGTTTAACTGTACTTGGCTAAGGTGTATGTAAACTTCTGACTTCAACTCTACATTCAATACCATCTTGAACACTTGCCTGCATCTAGCTGATCTGGGGTGTAATCATTAGTCCAAACACTTGCAAAGCATTCCGTTTTGCAACTAAAACGAGTTTCTTTTGGACAAATTCAGGTTGGTCCATCCCAGTTTCATTCTGTTTGTTTCCATTTATGAAACGTTTTGCAACAGAATCGGCGGACTACACCCCTGATCACCTGCACACACAGTTCATTTTCATAGCAGCCACATACAGCATCATCACTTTGCCCGTTGCATAATTCCTTCTCGCATTTACGCGCTCTCCTCCTCTCACCTTTTCCCTTCGCTTGTGGACTTCAGCTGTCTCTGACCAGGTGGAAAAACCTCTCCAAGCCAAACCTTCATACCACAACCTCTAACCGCAACATCATTGTCACGATATTAGCTAACGTCATAGTCAGCATAGCTCGTTATTAGAACGAACACGTTAGTAAACCCATAATCCAGTCCATGTTTACAATCATGCAGTGTACAGCAAGCAGTTTAGCAGTTATTGACCAGGTGGCAATAAATTAATAAAACCGAAAGCTTACCTTGACTTGGAGGAGTTCCAGTGTTGGATAGCCTTAGCCAGCTAGCTAACATGAATAGCGTTCCATTCTGTTTGATTCAGGTTGTTGAGTAGGCTAAATTAGCTGCATTAGCTAAGTAACTGAAAGGTGAACTAAGAAGAAGAACAAAATACAACGAAATATAGCTATCTCTCTCCTGCTTCTCCTTAATTTTTGAAGAAATGAATATGTTCAAAACTGTTCAACTATTGTCTTTCTCTTTGAGTCAACTAACTCACCACACTTTATACACTGCAGTGCTAGCTAGCTGTAGCTTATGCTTTCAGTACTAAATTAATTCTCTGATGCTTTGATTGGATGGACATGTCAGTTCATGCTGCAAGAGCTCTGATAGGTTAGAGGACGTCCTCCGGAAGTCGTCATAATTACTGTGTAAGTTTATGGAAGGGTGTGAGGACCATGACCCATGTACCCAGAAGAGGCCGGAAAATAGCTGTCCTCCGGGTACATAATGGTGCTACCCTAGAGGGTGCTGTTGAAGCTACTGTAGACCTTTGATGCAGAACAGTGTGTTTTAATCAGTTATTTGTTGATGTGAATATATTTAGTATAGTTTTATCTAAAAAGGATAACTTTTTTTATGTTTCACAATTTTTATTTTTATGAAATTCACCGATTAGGATGGCCCTTGCGTCCTCCTCTGAAGAACCTCCACTGTTTTCTAATAGGCCAATGCCATTGTGTGTAAAATGTGCAAATGGAACGTAACATAATAGTAAAGACCAAACAACACGTTTTTGGGACTTGTGCTGGTAGTTACATTCATGTCATGAGGGGGGGGAGAGTGAAGAGGATAATGTGAATAATAAACCATTAAGTCGAACTGATACAGGGACACCTTTAGGGGTCAGTGGTCCATCAAAATGGGTGGCTGGCCTAACTGTCGTATGCGTGTTTTAGTTGGTCCCAACATGTGCGCTGATTGCATTTTCCTGAAGTGGAAAAAATGCTAATAATAAATGTATGAGCTACAGTACGTGCTTGTTTTTTGCGTGATTAATTATGCTGTTTAATTCTAGGTCCACCAAGCTCTGCCGTAATTTCCCCATGGTCTTCTACTGTTTCTTCTCCCTCTCTCCCTTTCTCCATTCCGAAATCAATCATGGCTCCAACCGTGCCCACCCAGGGGAGAATGGCGTGAAAGCAAATGAGCTGACCGATCATGAGAAACAGACTTTCTACACACAGATAGACCAAAAATGACCTGGCTCATCATGTTGTGAGGCAACATTACGGCATCTGTGGTGTGGCTCTCGTAAAGTCAGAACAAACATAGGCTTGTATCTTTATCCACACCTTCCCTCAAGTCATGAAAAAATACTTAATACTTATGTGGGGGACACAGAGTGCCACTCACATCAACCTACCCCTACCATTCCCAGGCTGGCCGCCCCTCACGCTGCCTGCTGACAGTTACAAGTTAGCCTTTCCCCTCTCTTCCCCTGACTCCCCTCTCTCTCCCCCTGGTTCTCCCCTCTCTACCCATGACTCTCCCCCTTTCTCTCCCCCTGGTTCTCCCCTCTGGCTCTCCCTGGTCCCTCCTGAGAGTACTGTTCAGATCCAGGCCTCTGAGCCCCAAAGCCGGTCCTAATCCGCCCCATCGATCGCCCTGAGAATTTCCTCCAGGGCACAGCAAGCCTCCACTCCACAGCACAGACACACTCCCCGACCCTACCACTTGCTCCCAGAAAGTGAAAGAGAAGGAGAGAGAGATAGACATAGAGAAAGGGTAAAAGGTTTTGCAGATTTTTTTAAATGGCCGTTGCGTCATTCGTGGGGTACGACACGTTTATTGTTGCCTTGTTTAATATTGTGTCGTTGGAACAGTCATTGTACATTTCTGGCAGGTGCGGATGGTGTCTTGCAATTATCTATAGTTGTGATCAGAGGCTCTCCTCTTCCAGGGTTGTGTCTGCAACAGATTCAAACAGTAACCACAGGCAACCGATATTAGCATCTTCAGCTGTGTGAGGTAGGTCGTCGCGGTGGATGTTGGAGTGAGATGACAGACAATGATGGTAGCCTATGGTGTGATTGCCCAGGATGGGGCTTTTGTTAACAGTAAATTTGAAGATATAAAGCCCGGCAAAAACGGTATTTAGTATAGGCTTGTTCAACGAAAATCACAAGCAGAATGATGAAAGGGACATAAACTGAACTGAGTCAAAATAGAAGTAGGCTAGCGCTCTTTCAAAAGAAGACATAGGCTTTAAATATGCACCGGCATGCTGACATGTCCCCTTGTCAGGCCAAGACGGTAATGACCAGGTTTAAATAAGACACCCCTTACCCAGAATGCAACCAGAGCATACCAATTTCCTAATTAACCATAAGCAAAAATAGAACATAAGGATAGAAACATGCCCTCCCTGGGAATTGAAAACATTAGCCTGACCAGCAACACTGGATAAACCTACCCTCAAATGCACTTCAGTTTGCCTGTCAAACTGCGGCCGGAAACATGACGAATCTCAATTCCAAGGGAAATGTAGCTCAATGATTTAAATGTTAAACATAGTCACATCGTAGTTGTAACTTTTAATTAACAAATGCAAGAATGGAAAAGGAGTAGGAATATCTAATGAGCCCAAACAAAGGTTTAGCGCCAAAACCAATATCGGTGAATGCGACCATAAACTCTCAGACATGCATCTCAAACTCTCATAGGCTAAACAATTTTATTTTCAGGTGATCAATAATCAAAATAGCGAAGACCCATTGCTGCGAAACAACACGTCTTTTCAAATCAGAACCGTTACAAACTGTGGGCCTAGCTGTTTGCACCATAAGCCCTATTCTATTTTGGGACTGGAATGTGATGTGGCATATGTGTTAGAGAATGACCGATAATCGTCCGAGCCGATATATTGGGCCGATATCGGCCTTTTCTAGTCTGTCGGCTATCGGCCTTTCTCTATCAACTTTGCTTGGGTAGCGGAATGACTTTGGCTTCCCTCCAGGCCTGAGGACAAACACCTTCCTCTAGACTCAGATTAAAGATATGACAGTAAATGAACAATGCATGAATACCGTGGCTTATTGTTCATTGTTGGCATTTCTTGCTTAAGTTTGCCCACTTTGCCAATTAAGTCATCATAAAAATAATTGCCAATATCAAATGGTTTTGTGATGAATAAGCCATCTGATTCGATGAAAGATAGAGTTGAATTTGTACATCAAAGTTTTTTTCTCCATCATTCTTGATATCATTGATCTTGGCTTCATAATACAGTTTCTTCTTCTTTTTGTTAAGTTTAGTCACATAACGTATAAATATGCAGTAAATCAGCCAGTCAGATGTGCAGCCAGATTTATTAGCCACTCCTTTTGCCCCATCTCTTTCAACCATACCATTTTTCAATTTCTCATCAATCCATGGAGCCTTAACAGTTCTAACAGTCAGTTTCTTAACAGATGCATGTTTATCAATAATTGGAAGAAGCAATTTCATAAATTAATCAAGTGCAGCATCTGGATGCTCCTTATTGATCACATCTGACCAACAAATATTTTTTACATCAACCACAAGAGTCACAGCAAAAACTTTTGTATGATCTCATATACACTATTTTAGACCCAGCTTTTGGAACTTTGGTTCTTCTAGATATAGCCACTATATTGTGATCACTGCATCCAATGGGTACGGATACAGCTTCAGAACGGAGTTCTACAGTATTATTAAACATGTGATCAATACATGTGGATGATCTTGTTCCTGTAGTGTTTGTAAACACCCTGGTAGGTTGATTAATAACCTGAACTAGATTACAGGCACTGGTTACAGTGAGAAGCTTCCTCTTGAGCTTGATGAAAACCAGTCAATATTCAGGTTCCCAAGAAAGTAGACCTCTCTGTTTACATCAGAGAGCATTTCACACACATTATTTAAATACTGACTGTTAGCACTTGGTTGCCAATAGCAACACCCCAAAATAATAGGTTTTAGATGAGGCAGGTGAACCTGCAGCCACAATACTTCATTAACACTTGACATGAGATCTTCTCTGAGCATTACTGGGATATAGCTCTGAATATATATATATATATATATATATATACACACACACACACTATCGTTTCGGGCCACTTGGAAATGTACTTGTTTTTGAAAAAAAAGCACATTTTTTGTCCATTAAAATAACATCAAATTGATCAGAAATACAGTGTAGACATTGTGTAGACGTTAATGTTGTAAATGAGTATTGTAGCTGGAAACGGCAGATTTTTTTATGGAATATCTACATAGGCGTACAGAGGCCCATTATCAGCAACCATCACTCCTGTGTTCCAATGGCACGTTGTGTTAGCTAATCCAAGTTTATAATTTTAAAAGGCTAATTGATCATTAAAAAATCTTTTTGCAATTATGTTAGCACAGCTGAAAACTGTTGTGCTCATTAAAGAAGCAATAAAACTGTCCTTCTTTAGACTAGTTGAGTATCTGGAGCATCAGCATTTGTGGGTTCGATTACAGGCTCAAAATGGCCAGAAACAAAGTACTTTCTTCTGAAACTCGTCAGTCTATTCTTGTTCTGAGAAAAGATGGCTATTCCATGCGAGAAATTGCCAAGAAACTGAAGATCTCGTACAACGCTGTGTACTACTCCCTTCACAGAACAGCGCAAACGGGCTCTAACCAGAATAGAAAGATGAGTGGGAGGCCCCGGTGCACAACTGAGCAAGAGGGCAAGTACATTAGAGTGTCTAGTTTGAGAAACAGACGCCTCACCAGTCCTCAACTGGCAGCTTGATTAAATAGTACCCGCAAAACGCCAGTCTCAACGTCAACAGTGAAGAGGCTACTCTGGGATGCTAACCTTCTATAGTTCAAGTAACAGACACATCTCAACATCAACTGTTCAGAGGAGAGTAGGTGAATCAGGCCTTCATGGTCGAAATACTGCAAAGAAACCACTACTAAAGCACACCAAAAATAAGAAGAGACTTGCTTGGGCCAAGAAACTTGAGCAATGGACATTAGATCGGTGGAAATCTGTCCTTTGGTCTGATGAGTCCAAATTTGAGATTTTTGGTTCCAACCACCGTTTCTTTGTGAGATGCAGAATAGGTGAACGGATGTTCTCCGCATGTGGTTCCCACCGTGAAGCATGGAGGAGGATGTGTGATGATGTGGGGGTGCTTTGCTGGTGACACTGTCTGTGATTTATTTAGAATTCAAGCACACTTAACCAGCATGACTACCAAAGCACTCTGCAGCGATACACCATCCCATCTGGTTTGCGCTTAGTGGGACTATCACTTGTTTTTCAACAGGACAATGACCCAAAACACACCTCCTTTGACCAAAAAGGAGTGTGATGGCGTGCTGCATCAGATGACCTGGCCTCCACAATCACCCGACCTCAACCCAATTGAGATGGTTTGGGATGAGTTGGACCGCAGAGTGAAGGAAAAGCAGCCAACAACTGCTCAGCATACAGTTGAAGTCGGGAGAATGATTTATTTCAGCTTTTATTTATTTCATCACATTCCCAGTGGGTCAGAAGTTTACATACACTCAATTAGTATTTGGTAGCATTGCCTTTTAAAATTGTTTAATTTAGGTAAAACATTTAAGGTAGCCTTCCACAAGCTTCCCATAATAAGTTGGGTGAATTTTGGCCCATTCCTCTTGACAGAGCTGGTGTAACTGAGTCAGGTTTGTAGGCCTCCTTGCTCGCATACGCTTTTTCAGTTCTGCCCACAAATGTTCTATCGTATTGAGGTCAGGGCTTTGTGATGGCCACTCCAATACCTTGACTTTGTTGTCCTTTAGCCATTTTGCCACAACTTTGGAAGTATGCTTGGGGTTTACTGTTTACTGTGGATATAAATACGTTTGTACCCGTTTCCTCCAGCATCTTCACAAGGTTGTTTGTGGTTGTTCTGGGATTGATTTGCACTTATCGCACCAAAGTACGTTAATCTCTAGGAGACAGAACGCATCTTCTTCCTGAGCGGTATGATGGCTGCGCGGTCCCATTATGTTTATACTTGCGTACTATTGTTTCTACAGATGAACGTGGTACCTTCAGGCGTTTGGAAATTTCTCCCAATGATGAACCAGACTTGTGGAGGTCTACAGTTTTTTTTCTGAGGTCTTGGCTGATTTCTTTTGATTTTCCCATGATGTCAAGCAAAGAGGCACTGAATTTGAAGGTAGGCCTTGAAATAGATCCACAGGTACACCTCCAATTGACTCAAATGATGTCAATTAGCCAATCAGAAGCTTCTAAAGCCATGACATAATTTTCTGGAATTTTCCAAGCTGTTTAAAGGCACAGTCAACTTAGTGTATGTAAACTTCTGACCCACTGGAATTATGATACAGTGAATTATAAGTGAAATAATCTGTCTGTAAATAATTGTTGGAAAAATTACTTGTTTCATGCACAAAGTAGATGTCCTAACCGACTTGCCAAAACTATAGTTCGTCAACAAGAAATTTGTGGAGTGGTTGAAACGAGTTTAATGACTCCAACCTAAGTGTACAGTGGGGCAAAAAAGTATTTAGTCAGCCACCAATTGTGCAAGTTCTCCCACTTAAAAAGATGTGAGAGGCCTGTAATTTTCAACTATGACAGACAAAATGAGAAAAAAAATCCAGAAAATCACATTGTAGGATTTTTAATGAATTTATTTGCAAATTATGGTGGAAAATAAGTATTTGGTCACCTACAAACAAGCAAGATTTCTGGCTCTCACAGACCTGTATCTTCTTCTTTAAGAGGCTCCTCTGTCCTCCACTCGTTACCTGTATTAAATGGCACCTGTTTGAACTTGTTATCAGTATAAAAGACACCTGTCCACAACCTCAAACAGTCACACTCCAAACTCCACTATGGCCAAGACCAAAGAGCTGTCAAATGACACCAGAAACAAAATTGTAGACCTGCACCAGGCTGGGAAGACTGAATCTGCAATAGGTAAGACATATGGAAGATGGAAGACATACAAGACCACTGATAATCTCCCTCGATCTGGGGCTCCACGCAAGATCTCACCCCGTGGGGTCAAAATGATCACAAGAACGGTGAGCAAAAATCCCAGAACACACGGGGGGACCTAGTGAATGACCTGCAGAGAGCTGGGACCAAAGTAACAAAGCCTACCATCAGTAACACACTACGCTGCCAGGGACTCAAATCCTGCAGTGCCAGACGTGTCCCCCTGCTTAAGCCAGTACATGTCCAGGCCCGTCTGAAGTTTGCTAGAGAGCATTTGGATGATCCAGAAGAAGATTGGGAGAATGTCATATGGTCAGATGAAACCAAAATATAACTTTTTGGTAAAAACTCAACTTGTCGTGTTTGGAGGACAAAGAATGCTGAGTTGCATCCAAAGAACACCATACCTACTGTGAAGCATGGGGGTGGAAACATCATGCTTTGGGGCTGTTTTTCTGCAAAGGGACTAGGACGACTGATCCGTGTAAAGGAAAGAATGAATGGGGCCATGTATCGTGAGATTTTGAGTGAAAACCTCCTTCCATCAGCAAGGGCATTGAAGATGAAACGTGGCTGGGTCTTTCAGCATGACAATGATCCCGGGCAACGAAGGAGTGGCTTCGTAAGAAGCATTTCAAGGTCCTGGAGTGGCCTAGCCAGTCTCCAGATCTCAACCCCATAGAAAATCTTTGGAGGGAGTTGAAAGTCCGTGTTGCCCAGCAACAGCCCCAAAACATCACTGCTCTAGAAGAGATCTGCATGGAGGAATGGGCCAAAATACCAGCAACAGTGTGTGAAAACCTTGTGAAGACTTACAGAAAACGTTTGACCTCTGTCATTGCCAACAAAGGGTATATAACAAAGTATTGAGAAACTTTTGTTATTGACCAAATACTTATTTTCCACCATAATTTGCAAATAAATTCATTAAAAATCCTACAATGTGATTTTCTGGATTTTTTTCCCTCATTTTGTCTGTCATAGTTGAAATGTACCTATGATAAAAATTACAGGCCTCTCTCATCTTTTTAAGTGGGAGAACTTGCACAATTGGTGGCTGACTAAATATTTTTTTGCCCCACTGGATGTAAACTTCTGACTTCAACTGTATGTGGGAACTCCTTCAAGACTGTTGGAAATGAATTTATCGTGAAGCTGGTTGAGAGAATGCCAAGAGTGTGCAAAACTGTCATCAAAGCAAAGGGTGGCTACTTTGAAGAATCTCAAATATAAAATATATTTGGATTTGTTTAACACTTTTTTAGTTACTACATGATTCCATATGTGTTATTCCATAGTTCATAGTCTTCACTATTATTCTACAATGTATAAAATAGTGAAAATAAAGAAAAACCAGGAATGAGTATGTGTGTCCAAACTTTTGACTGGTACTGTAAGTGGACGCACAAGGCATTTCAGCAGTATTTTGGGGGGGAATTGTGTGTAGGAGAGTTAAAAAGGTTATTCCATCAAACTTCACATTTTATGAATAGTACACAATGCAGAACAGAACAACCAGGTTGAGCGTCAGTGGCCAAAGCCCGCAAACAGGAATATTCCAAGTTCAGACATAAGGGGGAGTCAGATCGCTATGATCGCCAGGAACTTTACTTTTGGTGTCTATTTTTAATTGTTGCGCAACTGGTGCTGCCTGTTGATGTTAGGTAGGCAGCTACAGTAGCTGAATGATGTTAACATCTTCGGGTTTTGTTTCATTAAATGTATTTTATTTCATCTGGGTGCTTGCGTCACCTACTAACACCCTGGTACTACCCGTAGCTCCCGTTCTCCTCAGTCCGAGAAAACAGAGAGAAAGGTATGTGTTGCAGATTACGCCTTTGTAGAAGTCCATAATGTGAAATAAATAAAACATCCCAAGGTTAATGCTGTAGATATTGTTATAAGGGAGTCTGAGACTATTGAACCATGTAACTTTCAGAGTTTTATTGTTATTAATATAGTTTACAGAGTACTAAAAATGCTGCTGTTGCTAGCTAGCATGCCTTTCTGCGATATAGACGGTTAGCTGAGCTGCCGACCGGTGATGGCGTTGCATTTTGGGAGATGCAGTTTTGGCCCGCTAAGGTTTGAATGGGATCGAGGCAATTTCACGTCGTAACTTGTTTGTGTTGCAATGATTTTGTACATGAGTTGTTGTATTTTGGTACTGTCAACACTGAAAGCACCTAGCAATGTATTGTGGATGTGAGACAGGATATGTGTTTTACCTTTCTTCATGCTCCTGTGTAGAACAACTTGTCAGATGGTGCATTGGAGACTGATGTGTTCCTGTCCTGTCTTTTCACAATACTATTGCAGATCAACATAAAAGCCAAAAAGACAGCCGGGGTGTCGCTCTTCATTTCTTGGTTCTCTTGTGGTACATATAAGCCCCGCTACATGTGCCTGTTGTCATAGAGCTAGATAGAGGACTCGTCATGGATATAGCCCGTTTTAGCATGGACCTTGCCTTTGAGGGCTTCCACCGTTTTTAAGTAGAGAGATAGCCTCAATGGCGCTGCCAATGCTGTCACAGACGCTCAATTGGCACAGACATAAAGATGAGTACTCTATCTATGTCTATGGCCTGTTGTTCACATGCTTATTTTCCTTCTGATTGGCTACAATGGTCCCACCTGATCTTGAGCGGCCACATTTCTATCTTGTCAATATTATACACAATCTTTGATGTAGTGCAGGGTTATTCAAATCTTACCCGACAAGGTCGGGACTACTGCTGGTTTTCTGTTCTACCTGATTATTAATTGCACCTACCTGGTGTCCCAGGTCTAAATCGTTCCCCAATTAGAGCGATGGGGGGAAAAAAGCAGCGGAACTGGCTCCGATGTCCAACATTTTATTTGAGTGATGTAACATGTGGAGGTGAGGTGAATACCGCTCCCCTTTTTTTACTTTATATCCCCTTATGAGTTATGCAGTCTCAGCATTAAAGGTTTCAGTCTAATGTACTGATGATGCTTCGTGTAAGCTTCTTCAACTACAACACGTCCAATCCACGGCCTTCTACTTCTAAAAGGAAGAAAATGTCATATGCACTACTGTCATTTTCTCTGGATGAGAACGTCTGCTAAATGGGCTTAAACATTATTTTCTTGATCGCGTGAGCCAAAACACCTTCTTCTATAGCGCTAGAAGGCTTGTGTTTGAGTTCTTCTGAAAACAAGCTAGCTATAGACTGAGCTTCAGTTCATCGGCCATAAATAAGGTCTCCTCCATCCCTACACACGGTGATGATGATGATGATGATAGAGAATGAAGCTGGTCTGTTGAACTCTCTAGAAGCATGAGTCTCATGGCTGTCTGCACTCCTCTCAGGAAAAGTCTCAACCATTGCTCTTTCCAATGATACATACATGGTCATCATTTAAGTATGAATCCCCAAGTGTGTTTTACCTAGAAATGGTTCCTGCACACTAGAAATACTTCCTTGCTAACATGCCTAGCCAGAGAAACAGTGAGGACATGCACAGTAGTGTTATTATAAATCCCTTCTGTATTTTATTGAGAGCAGATGTACTACATTTTGTGTCTGGTAGCCCTTTACACTCGTACCCGTATACAGGTTGAAAATGGCAGATTTGATAAGTGGCTCAAATGGAACACAGTTGGCTGTACAGTAACATGCTATAGATGATGTCAGAGTTCTGGCTCTCCGCTTCACAGCTCTGAATGGGTTTTGACTGACAGCCTTTCTGATTTTGAGCACCGCGCGAGACAAGAAGTGGCCCTCATTCCTCCCGCTAATTGGGCAACTTTTGCACTTTTATTTTGTTGTGTGAGTGAGGGAAATAATGTAAATTACAAGGACTTGATATATTTTGAAAGATGAGACGTTGAGAATCATAATACATACCGCTTTTATGTCATACAAGCAAGCCAAACGCCCATGAGTCCAAATGTGCACTTCACATTTCCATATCATAAAACTCATGTCATATACAGTTTCAACGTTTATGATCACTATGTTTGATGCACAGTTACATGGCATTATACGCCATGTATAGTTTTTTTTATAGGGTTTTCCTGGTTGTCAGGTGGACTGCTGTGTCCTCACCTTTAGTCTAATAATTCGCCCATAATCTCCAAACGGTTCCCTTTTAATTGCTAACATGGTTATGCATATGCTTTCCATATTTCTTCTGTAAGAAACATTTCAATTTAGCCCTATTCATACAGGCCAGTTCCCACTAGTGTAAGGGGTTAAAGAGTTATCAGTGTTTTACACGGCTGAATAGCCTGGGATGTTTTATGAACTTGGCCTGCTTCTTATACTGTTCTTTTTAAACAGGTTGCTGTACTCTCTCTCTTTCTCTCTCACTCTCTCTCTTTCTCTACCTCCTCCCTTCTCTCTCCTTTTTTTGAATGTCTTTCCTCACTCTCCCCTCTCTTCTGCCGTCCCTCTCTCTCCCTTCTTCCTTTCACCTTACATTTTTCTCCCCTTTCTCCCTCTCCCCTCTTTCTCCCGCCCGCCCTCTCTTTCCTTTCTCCCTCCTCCTCGCTTCCTCCCTCTCCTCTCTTTTTCCCTTCTTCTCTTTCCTCTCTCCCTCCCCTCGCCTCCTCCCTCTCCTCTCTTTCTCCCTCCCTCTCTTTCCTCTCTCCCTCCCCCTCGCTTCCTCCCTCTCCTCTCTTTCTCCCTTCTTCTCTTTCCTCTCTCCCTCCCCTCGCCTCCTCCCTCTCCTCTCTTTCTCCCTCCCTTTCTTTCCTCTCTCCCTCCCCCTCGCGTCCTCCCTCTCCTCTCTCCGTCTCTCTTCCTCTTCATTAATTTATCAGGTTGTTATTCTCTTTGCCTAGCTGTGCTAATGAAGACGGGATGCAGATGAGGGCGGAGGTCATCTCCGTAGCGTTCGACCCCGGCACCCGCAGCATGCCACTCTGACTGCCACAGGTCAGTGGCAGCTGTCAATCAAAGACACACACACACACACACACACACACACACACACACACACACACACACACACACACACACACACACACACACACGAAAACCACAAGTATACTCACCGTAATGTACATGTACTCACACTGCAAATACATTGCATTGCACAGCACCACAGCGCAGTTAGACACACACACTCCTTCTTGACCTATCTGAAATACACTGTAAAGTAAGGCTCATTGGCTACATCGTTAGTGTGCCCCACTGATATACAGGGTCAGAATTCACTGCCCCCCAGTCCCACCATACCCCCTGTGTCACTGCCCTGTGAACAGGTGAGGCCCTGCCTAATGTCCTTCCCAGCACACCGTAGCTCATCAGTCACTGGGCCACAACCTCTGTTCCTCAACCCAGCAGGCAAAGGAGTCATCATAGACTCTTTGTTTCTGTGTGTGCGTGTCCTGTTATGTGTATGTACTGCACAATGTATGCATATTGTAATGTATGTGCAATATGCATTTTAATCTATATAAACACACGTGTGTAGGTGGGTGTGCCTGGGTATGACTACGAGCATGCATGTCTATGCGGACACACATGGACACACGCACGCACACACAGCTTTCACACACACACACACACACACTCACAAGCACATACACGCACCAGCACACATGTCTCTATTAGCAGTAGTGGCATAACACCACCTATCCTTCATGGCTCATATCTATGCAAAGCCGGGGTCCTGCCAATCAGTCACCCCGTTGACACGGAGCCCCACCTCCCCAATTAGAGCTGACAGGGCAAGATTAGGAGGGGGCCCGCCCCCACCCACCCACCTGCCTACGTGTCAATCACGCGCCCGGGCATCCGCACGCCTGTTTACTGTCAGATCCCATCTCCGTCTGTCAGACGCCACGGCAACCGTCACCGAGGGAAGAGAGCAGGGTGGAAGAGGAGTTAGGGAGGCAGGGGGTGGAGAGGAGATCTGATCTGAATTAACTATGCTGCTCCCCACAGACTGGCCGTACTTTTAATTCATGAAAGGGATGAGAGGAGAAGGGGTAAGATGGAGAGAGCGAGACAGAGAGCGGGGAAGGGAGGGAAAGAGGGTGGGGGAGCGTTTAACACCCTGAGCAGGATTGTCTTTGAAAGTTTTGGAGTGATATTTCCTTCCTTCTCTTCCCTGCCAACCATCCCCCGGTCCTGTCTCTCTCCCTCTGTCTTCTCTCAGAGGTGGAAGCTGTCTCTGTGAGGGAGAACACGCTGTCTTGTGGGACCTCTCAAGTGACTATTGAACACTGGTCTGTATGACGATGAGTAGGATATTCCACTCCTTGACAATCCTTGTCATTCCAAACATTGCATGACAAGGAGTGACAAGAAGTGGAATGTTAGCACAACAGACTGGTTTTCCCGTGCTACCACATATGTTGGGTTCCCTCATAAATGGTAACTGGAAGAAAAGGAGATATAGAATCTGGTACATACAGAAAAGATGGTCGTTATCACATGGTACCTGCATGGGGTTATTTGCACTTTAATGACTTGAATAGCTAACATTGAACCTGAAATTGTTCCCTGTCTATTGCAGTATAAAGGTCAAGATGCTGGTCCCATTGTGAGACCAGTGTGTGAGCGTACGTGTGTTTCAGGGTAGTTAGGGGTTTTAAGCTGTGGCCTGTGTACACAGTATGTAAATGTGTGTGTGTGTTTTCGAGGGCATTAAGCAGTGCTCTGTTTACACTTATGCAAATAAGGATGTGTGTGTGTAGCCATGGTCCCTGGCCCTTGGTCCCTGGTGTGTCTGTCTCTGTTCTGTGTTGGGGCCCCAGTGTGAACCCTAACTAATCCCTGACGGGGGCCGATGGGGGCTTGATGGGGTCTCGGCCGGGGCCACTGCCAGGATTACAGGGCCACAGAGTCAACCCTCAGGAGAGAGGAGGAGAGAGATGGAGAGAAAAATGAAGGGGAGAGGAGAGAGTGAAGAGGGAGCAGGAGAGAGGGCCAGAGAGGGATGGAGGAGAGGGGACAGGAGAGAGGGATGGAGGAGAGGGGACAGGAGAGAGGGCCAGAGAGGGATGGAGGAAAGGGGACAGGAGAGAGGGCCAGAGAGGGATGGAGGAGAGGGGACAGGAGAGAGGGCCAGAGAGGGATGGAGGAGAGGGGACAGTAGAGAGGGATGGAGGAAAGGGGACAGGAGAGAGGGCCAGAGAGGGATGGAGGAGAGGGGACAGGAGAGAGGGCCAGAGAGGGATGGAGGAGAGGGGACAGGAGAGAGCCACTGATGGGGATGAGGGGGTAAGAGCAGTGTTGCTCATCGGAGGCACGTCCACCACTGACACACACCAGAGGAGGCTGGTAGGAGGAGCTATAAGAGGATGGGCTCATTGTAATGGTTTAAATGGAACGGTGTCAAACACATCAAACAAATGAAAACCACATGTTTGACTCTGTTCTATTAATTCCATTCCAGCCATTACAATGAGCCCGTCCTCCTATAGCTCCTCCCACCAGCCTCCTCTGACACACACATATACATAAACACACTAGGCATTCATGCACCTAAGGGTGTTCTGTTGATGTACTACTGTTGATGCGCTTCTGATGTACTGTACCAGTCAAAAGTTTGGACACACCTAATCATTCCCGGGTTTTTCTTTATTTTGACTTTTTTCTACTTTGTAGAATAATAGTGAAGACATCAAAACTATGAAAACTAAAAATTTGAGACTGTTGGAAAAGCATTCCAGGTGAAGCTGGTTGAGAGAATGCCAAGAGTGTGCAAAGCTGTCATCAAGGCAAAGGGTGGCTACTTTGAAGAATCTCAAATATAAAATATAATTTGATTTGTTTCACTTTTTTGGTTACTACATAATTCCATATGTGTTATTTCATAATGTTGATGTCTTCACTATTATTCTACAATGTAGAAAATAGTCAAAATAAAGAAAAACCCTTGAATGTGTCCAAACTTTTGACTGGTACTGTATGTATTGGTAATTTACAGAGATAGTAGCTGTATCACGAACATATTCCCTACGATACCATGTGGCAAGCAGCACTCATAATCAGAAATGTACAGGTTGTAAGTATTGCTGTTGGACATGTTCACAGCAGCAGTATTAGAGGCCTGTTCGCTATGTATTTATTAAGCGCAGTCTGATACAGAGCCCAGGTGCCTCTCTCTCTCTCTCTCTCTCTCTCTCTCTCTCTCTCTCTCTCTCTCTCTCTCTCTCTCTCTCTCTCTCATTAACAGTAAACATTACACATACAGAAGTTTCAAAACAATAAAGACATTACAAATGTTATATTATATATATACAGTGTTGTAACAATGTACAAATGGTTAAAGCACACAAGTTAAAATAAATAAGCATAAATATGGGTTGTATTTACAATGGTGTTTGTTCTTCACTGGTTGCCCTTTTCTTGTGGCAACAGGTCACAAATCTTGCTGCTGTGATGGCACACTGTGGAATTTCTCCCAGTAGATATGGGAGTTTATCAAAATTGGATTTGTTTTCAAATTCTTTGTGGATCTGTGTAATCTGAGGGAAATATGTCTCTCTAATATGGTCATACATTGGGCAGGAGGTTAGGAAGTGCAGCTCAGTTTCCACCTCATTTTGTGGGCAGTGTGCACATAGCCTGTCTTCTCTTGAGAGCCATGTCTGCCTACGGCGGCCTTTCTCAATAGCAAGGCTATGCTCACTGAGTCTGTACATAGTCAAAGCTTTCCTTAAGTTTGGGTCAGTCACAGTGGTCAGGTATTCTGCCACTGTGTACTCTCTGTTTAGGGCCAAATAGCATTCTAGTTTGCTCTGTTTTTTTGTTAATTCTTTCCAATGTGTCAAGTAATTATCTTTTTGTTTTCTCATGATTTGGTTGGGTCTAATTGTGCTGTTGTCCTGGGGCTCTGTGGGGTGTGTTTGTGTTTGTGAACAGAGCCCTAGGACCAGCTTGCTTAGGGGACTCTTCTCCAGGTTCATCTCTCTGTAGGTGATGGCTTTGTTATGGAAGGTTTGGGAATCGCTTCCTTTTAGGTGGTTGTAGAATTTAACGGCTCTTTTCTGGATTTTGATAATTAGTGGGTATCGGCCTAATTCTGCTCTGCATGCATTATTTGGTGTTCTACGTTGTACACGGAGGATATTTTTGCAGAATTCTGCATGCAGAGTCTCAATTTGGTGTTTGTCCCATTTTGTGAAATCTTGGTTGGTGAGCGGACCCCAGACCTCACAACCATAAAGGGCAATGGGCTCTATGACTGATTCAAGTATTTTTAGCCAGATCCTAATTGGTATGTTGAAATTTATGTTCCTTTTGATGGCATCTCTCTCTCTCTCTCTCTCTCTCTCTCTCTCTCTCTCTCTCTCTCTCTCTCTCTCTCTCTCTCTCTCTCTCTCTCTCTCTCTCTCTCTCTCTCTCTCTCTCTCTCTCTCTCTCTCTCTCTCTCTCTCTCTCTCTCTCTCTCTCTCTCTCTCTCTCTCTCTCTCTCTCTCTCTCTCTCTCTCTCTACCCACATCAACCTTTAATCCATATCTTATACTTTTCTTATATTTTGTGTGTTCTTTCTTCCCATATGGCAATGAATAATGACAAATATCTCAAATGCTCATAATGCTTTATTGATTTTAAATTTTAACCAATGCCAGCCGACAGTATTTACTTTTCCATCTGTGTTGCATTCTGACTTCTTCGGTTTGATGTCTGGGATGTACTCCATGTGATTTTCTTTGCCATGTGCCTTTTTCAACAGAGTTTCTCTTTCTTTCTCCCTCTGTTTCTTTTCGTTATAGTTCCTTGTCACCTCGTCCAGGTGGGCTTTCACCCTCTCCTTATTCTTCCTCACTTCTTCCTTACTCTCTGCTTTTCTAGCTCTGAGCAGCTCTTTCACGTTGTTCTTCTCCAACATCTCCCTTTCTTTCCTCTTCTTCTTCTCTAGCTTTGCCCTGACTCTCTGGGCAGTTTTAGTTTCCTTCTGAAAGAGAAAGTCCATACATGTTAATCAGTGATCTGAGATATTATTATTAATCATTCTCCAGCATGCAGTCAACTTAATCTATTGAATCTGATAGTATAACCATTAGGAGGTGACTTGTGACCGCCCTGAAGTGTGACTGGTTAAATGGAGTACTGTACCTGTGGCTGCTCTTGCTCTCCGAACCTCAGGGCAGTCTGCATCTGGTACAGCTTTATGTATGCCTCTTTCATCCTCTCCACCATATCTTTCTTCTCTATTTCACATCTGTCTTTCTCCCTTTGCATTTTCTCAATTTCACTATTCGTTCTCTCCCGCTCCCCTGTAATCTCCAACTTCTCCATTTCCATCACTCTCTTTTCCATCTCCCATCCCTTCTTCTCTTGTCCATGCAGGCAAAGAATCCTCATCTTTTCTCCTTCCAGAGCCTCTATCGCTCTTTCCTTTTCTCTCAGCTCAATCATCCACTCCTCTGCTGCCTGTGTGCTCCTTCTATTAATCTCCTCCTTCTCCGTCATCCATCTTTCCCCCTGTTGATCCCAGATTCTTCGTAGGCCAGCCTTGGCCTTGGCCCATCTCCCCCTGTCCTCCTTCCAGCCTACTAAGGTCTGATTCCTCGCCAGGTCTGCTTTGGCCAAATCTGTCTTCAAACCATTTCTTATGAGGTTCCATCCATTCCTCTCTCTCACCCTCTCCTTCACCGCCCTTTCATTCTCAGCTAACAGTCTCTTCTTGTCGTCCGCTCTCAACTTCCATAACTTGGCCAAGGACATGTTCACCTTTGACATCTTGTCCACCAACGCTTGTCTGTCGGCCGCTGCACTTTCTCTGTGTTTGTCCAACACGTCTCGCTGCCTTTCATTCTCTGCTAACAGCCTCGTGTTCTCCACGGTCAACTTCCCTATCTTGGCCAAGTGCAGTATGTTCTGCATCGTCACCTTTGTCATATTGACTTCTAGATTTTCTTTGTCTGCCTCTAAGCTTTCTCTCTGTTTGTTCAACATTTCTCTCTCCCTTTCATTCTCAGCTAACAGCTTAGTACTCTCCACTGTCACCTCTCCTATCTTGGCCAAGTTCAGTATGTTCTGCACCTTCAGCTTTGCCATCTTGAGCTCCATCTTCTTTCTGTCTGACACTATGCTTTCTCTCTGTTTCTCAAACAACTCTCTCTCTAGCTTCCGCTGGTTGCGGTGTACCTCAATAGAAGCTTCAGTCACCCTTATCTGCCTCAGCAGCTCTCCAATTAGCCTTTCTTTTTCTTTCTCTGGTTCCACCCTCACCTTGTTGACTTTCTCCAACACCTCTCTCTCCAGCTTCCATCGGTTGTGGTCTACCTTGTTACAAGTCTCAATCTCCTTTCTCATTCTAAGCAGCCCCTCCATTTCTCTTTGTCTTTCTTTATCTCGTTCCGTCATCTTGTTGCCTTTCTCCATCTCCTCACTTTCAGTCATCTTTTTCTCCGTCTCACTGACTCCTCTCTGCATCGATCTATATTGAGAAACATGTATTCCTTATTTTTTTTAAATTATTTTTCCTGTAATTTTCTTAAAACTGTTTGGCCATGCCTGTTTTTCAACTTCAGTTACCCTCAAGCTAATTTGTATCATTTCTTAAATGCTAATAAGTAGGCCTACTTTCACTGATTTGCTTAGAAGTCAAACACTTTTACACATGATTATTTTCTGACTCACCTGTTTCAGTGTTAACTCTCCTCCGCGATTTCTGTCCAGTTATGAAGATTTAATAAGGTCATACACTTGAGGAGTTTTGGTGTGGTGAATGGATATGCTGGTTGTTTTCTTTGGTTTGGAACTTCTTGTTGCCAAGTTCTAATTCTGAATTCTATGGTTGTAGCCAAGCCTAATTGTTGAGTCATAATGAGATTGGAATGTTGGCTTGAACTCTTTATTATGGCCAAAAATCTCAGAATTCTGAAGATTTTAGAATTATTTTTCAAAATTCTTGTTTGTGTCATACATTCTATATACAAAATTCTAGCCCATGGATGCTGTCTCAAAGTTATAAATCTTACATTCTCAGCCAAAGAAATGTTATCTATTTCAAAAAGATTCTAAATAAAGATGACTTTGTAAGTATTGGTTGTCATGGTGCCCTGAGGTAGTCCCGCAGCCACTCCTGCATTGTCTTGGCTGTGTGCTTCGGGCCGTTGTCCTGTTGCAAGGTGAACCTTCGCCCAGTCCGAGGTCCTGAGCGCTCTGGAGAAGGTTTTCATCAAGGATCTCTCTGTACTTTCCTTTTATCTTTCCCTCGATCCTGACTAGTCTCTCAGCCCTTGCCACTGAAAAACATCCCCACAGCATGATGCTGGCTCTACCATGCTTCACCGTATGGATGGTGGCAGGTTTCCTCCAGAAGTGACGCTTGACATTTATGACAAAAAGTTAAATCTTAGTTTCATCAGAACAGATAATCTTGTTTCTCATGGTCTGAGAGTTTGTAGGTGCCTTTTGGCAAACTCCAAGCGGGCTTTCATGCCTCTTTTACTGAGGAATGGCTTCCGCCTGGCCACTCTACCATAAAGGCCTGATTGGTGGAGGGCTGCAGAGATGGTTGTCCTTTCTCCCCCGATTGCTCAGTTTTGCCGGGCAGCCAGCTCTAGGACGAGTCTTGGTGGTTCCAAACTTCTTCCATTTAAGAATGTTGGAGGCCACTGTGTTCTTGGGGACCTTCAATGCTGCAGAAATGTTTTGGTACCTTTCCCCAGATCTGTGCCTCAACATAATCCTGTCTCAGAGCTCTATGGACAATTCCTTCGACCTCATGGCTTAGTGGGACCTTTGAACTCAACCGTGGGACCTTATATAGACAGGTGTGCCTTTACAAATCATGTCCAATCAATTGAATTTAACACAGGTGGACTCCAATCAAGTTGTAGAAACATCTCAAGGATGATCAATGGAAACAGGATGCACCTGAGGTCAATTTTGAGTCTCATAGCACAGGGTCTGAATACTTAAGCAAATAAGGTATTTCTGTTATTTAAAGATTTTTTTTTTTTTTTAATCGAAACTTTCAAAAAAACTGTTTGCGCTTTGTCATTATGGGGTATTGGTGTACATTGCTGAGGATTTTTATTTATTTAATCCGCTTTTGAATAAGGCTGTAACGTAACAAAATATGAAAAAAGTGAATTATTTCCTAAGGCACTATTTACTTAGCTATTTATTTATTTTACTATTTTTTGTTTTATTTTATGCACTTTGAGATTATCACAGTATAATGAAAAATACTTTACAAATGTAATAAATAATAATAATTATTAGTATTATTCTTCCGGAGGAGCCTGATAAAGAGCTCTAGGCCTGCCTGTCTGACGAATGTTTCTCACTCCCTGGCTGGTCCATTGACGCCTCCTCCACTCAAGCTACTCCTTTACTGAACTGTATCATCATGTAGAGGTGAAAGACGCTCCATTTAAAATATACCTATGATTATTATTCATTAACAATAAAAGACCATTTTTGGGAAAATGGTCATGTATAGTTTGTCATGTATAGTCCATTCATTGAGATGTGTCTAGATTAGGGCTTTCCAAACCTGTTCCTGGAGAGCTACCGTCCTGTAGGTTTACACTCCAACTAATCTAGCACACTTGATTCTAATAATCAGCCGCTTGATAAGGTGAATCGGGTTAGTTACAACTGGGGTTGGAGAAAAGAAACCTACAGGAGGGTACTGTAGCTATTCAGGAACAGGTCTGGTCTAGATGTCTCTGTGTTTAAGGCCCTGTTACTGGGTTGATTATGTGAGGATCTGATAGTTAGGAACAGTTTACCTGGAGACAGCCAACAGGGAGAGAGTGAGGATCTGCATTAGCCAGGGAGCTGGGCCCGTACTCACAAAGCATCTCAGATTAGGAGTGCTGATCTAGGATCAGGTCCCCACATTTTCACTCTTTGTGATCTACAAGGCTAAATTGATCCTAGATCAGCACTCCTATTGTGAGATGCTTTGTGAGTACAGGCCCTGATGGTTAGGAACAGTGGTCCTGGAGACTGAGCCCAGTCCAGAGAGAGACAGAGGGAAGACCTGTATTGGCCAGGGCAGTTTGATGCCTTTAGCTAAATGATGGTGGCAGATGGAGGGATTGCTTTGGAAATTGTAATCCATCATGATTTCAGATGGACTCACAGCAGCGCTATGTTTTTGGGGTTATGGTCTGGAGCTGTGATTGATGTGACGTGGAGGCTGGTGTAGTGTGTGCATGCGTGTGTGTGTAGTGCAGGGGAGATGGGAGTATCAGGGTGGACTGCCCAGCTTGGAAGTATAGGTTCCCAGAATGGTTCTCTTGTGTTAGAGTTATTATCTTATGGGAAGACTCTTGTGATAAAGGTTTCTGTAAACCAATTTGTAACCGTCACTGCAACATTTCTCATTATGTTATACAAACATTTCCTTGAATGGTTAGGAACTGTGTTTTGACTCTGTGGTGTGTGTGTGTGTATTTTTGCCTTTCAGCGTTTTCACTGTCTAAATGTACACCTACAGTTGAAGTCGGAAGTTTACATACACCTCAGACAAATACATTTAAACTCAGTTTCACAATTCCTGACATTTAATCCCAGTAAAAATTCCCTGTCTTAGGTCAGTTAGGATCACCACTTTATTTTAAGAATGTGAAATGTCAGAAAAATGGTAGAGAGAATGATTCATTTCAGCTTTTATTTGTTTCATCACATTCCCAGTGGGTCAGAAGTTTACATACACTCAATTAGTATTTGGTAGCATTGCCTTTTAAATTGTTTAACTTGGGTCAAACGTTTCGGGTAGCCTTCCACAAGCTTCCCACAATAAGTTGGGTGAATTTTGGCCCATTCCTACTGACAGAGCTGGTGAAACTGAGTCAGGTTTGTAGGCCTCCTTGCACGCACATGCTTTCTCAGTTCTGCCCACAAATGTTCTATAGGATTGAGGTCGGGGCTTTGTGATGGACACTCCAATACCTTGACTTTGTTGTTCTTAAGCCGTTTTGCCACAACTTTGGAAGTATGCTTGGGGTCATTGTCCATTTGGAAGACCCATTTGCGACCAAGCTTTAACTTCCTGACTGATGTCTTGAGATGTTGCTTCAATATATCCACATACATTTCCTCCCTCATGATGCCATCTATTTTGTGAAGTGCACCAGTCCCTCCTGCAGCAAAGCACCCCCACAACATGATGCTGCCACCCCCGTGCTTCACGGTTGGGATGGTGTTCTTCGGCTTGTAAGCGTCCCCCTTTTTTTCCCAAACATAACGATGGTCATTATGGCCAAACAGTTCTATTTTTGTTTCATCAGACCAGAAGACATTTCTCCAAAAAGTATGATCTTTGTCCCCACGTGCAGTTGCAAACCATAGTCTGTCTTTTTTATGGCGGTTTTGGAGCAGTGGCTTCTTCCTTGCTGAGCGGCCTTTCAGGTTTTGTTGATATAGGACTCATGATATAGGACTCACTTGCCAGCATTTTCACAAGGTCCTTTGCTGTTGTTCTTAGATTGATTTGCACTTTTCGCACCAAAGTACGTTAATCTCTAGGAGACAGAACGCGTCTCCTTCCTGAGCGGTATGACGGCTGCGTGGTACCATGGTGTTTATACTTGCGTACTATTGTTTGTACAGAGGAACGTGGTACCTTCAGGCGTTTGGAAATTGCTCCCAAGGATGAACCAGACTTGTGGAGGTCTACAATGTTTTTTCTGAGGTCTTGGCTGATTTCTTTTGATTTTCCCATGATGTCAAGCAAAGAGGCACTGAGTTTGAAGGTAGGCCTTGAAATACATCCACAGGTATACCTCCAATTGACTCAAATGATGTCAATTAGCCTATCAGAAGCTTCTAAAGCCATGACATAATTTTCAGCAATTTTCCAAGCTGTTTAAAGGCACAGTCAACTTAGTGTATGTAAACTTATGACCCACTGGAATTGTGATACAGTGAATTATAAGTGAAATAATCTGTCTGTAAACAATTGTTGGAAAAATTACTTGTTTCATGCACAAAGTAGATGTCCTAACCGACTTGCCAAAACTATAGTTTGTTAACAAGAAATTTGTGAAGTGGTTCAAAAAAAGAGTTTTAATGACTCCAACTTAAGTGTATGTAAACTTCTGATTTCAACTGTATGTGTACAGCGTGGTACGTGGGTGCAGTCATGCATGTGAATGTGTTAGCCATGGTTTGCCAGGACGCTCCCTTGCCGTGTGTGTTATCGTATTTCTTTAAGCTGAAGCATTTGTCTGTCTCTATCTCTTCCCCCTACAGGTTGAAGTCACACCCAAGTTAATTCTTCAATTAGCATGAGCCAGATACTCGAGGAAGATCGGAGGGCCCGCCAATCGATGTCCAATTAGCGAGGCCTCGTGGACCAGGTGAGACCAGGGGAGAGGGGGACCTCACCGGGCATGTAAGGGGTGGAGGTGCTGGGTGGGGAGGGGGGGGGTCTTCTTGAGGGTGTATGTGGATGGATGTTAGATTCTCCATCAAGCTGTGCTGAGACCAGTGTAATTAATCAATTTAAGATGGCTGATTGCAGATGACTTTGGGAATGCAGGAGTGACCAGCCCTAGAGAGAGAGAGAGAGAGAGAGAGAGAGAGAGGGCGAGAGGAAGAAAAAAGAAAGCGCAAAGAGAGAGAGAGAGAGACAAAGGGAAAGAGTGAAAGACATAGAAAGAGCAGGGATGTGCATTGGCATAATCATCTGTGAGTTTGTATATTAGGTACCATTAAAGTGTTAGCGTATCTGCTGTAGAAGGGACAGGAGGAAGCGCAGCCCCTCAGCAGATGTCTTTTTTGTTCTTGTGAATTAATAGGTCGATGGATGGATGAGCCACGAGTGTCTCATTATTCCAACGCTAATATGCTCCGAAGGCACTATTTAGAGCTTTGTTAATAGACTATTGGTTTGTTTTAATGCATTTGTGCCTGCTGTTTGACTAATCCTACAGTATGTACTTGTTTTCCTTTAGTTCAGCTCCTGTTGCACATTCATCTTTATGATTTGCACATTCATCTTTATGATTTGCACATTCATCTTTATGATTTGCACATTCAATTGCATGATTTTTACCGTTTAGAAGCCGAGGCACATGATTTTAAATGTTTTTGTTGAAGCTGGGCTGAAGTACGTTTAGGGAAGCTTTCATTCTATCTCAACAATCTCATTTAAATACAAATGTAATATCTTGGGGATTGGGAAAAGTGCTTTATGAATGGAATACGGTGATTTCGTATTACAGTATTATGAGTCCTCGACCTTGGTACAGTGACCTACAGAACGTCATATTTTACACTTGTTCTCTGTGTAACAACGTTTAATGTCACCACTAATGTAGAGCGTTATTGTACGGCAAAAGAGCACGATTCTGTATGTGTGTGTGTGTCTGTCACCTAAGCTTGCTCTAGCCGTATGTGCCAGTAAATTTGAATATCTATTGATTAGTTCTGGCACTGTCTGATAGACAGATCTGTGTTAATACCACTCAAGACAGCCACAATGTCACACGTACACACACACACACACACACACACACACACACACACACACACACACACACACACAGCCAGCGACCGTGGCTTGAGGCATCCTATTCGCCCACGGCTCTCCCAACTGAACAACACTAGCTGATTTGAGAAAGACAGAAAGAGGCAGGGAGAGAGAGAGAGACAGAGAGACGAGGCAAAGAGTTCTTGATAGAAATAGGTAAATAGAGAGAGAGGGGGAAGAGAGAGAAAGAGAGAGGCAGAAAAAGAGAGCGAGAAAGTGAGGACGCAAGAGAGTGTCCGCCTGTCTCCGCTGCCGCCAGAGGCGAACAGACAGCCACTCCGCTGCAGGAATGCTAATTCAACAAGCTGTTTCTTTTTCTCTCATTTTACTTCTCTTCCCCTCTCTCAGAGACGAGACTGTTTTATGGGCTTTGATGAGGATGATGGTGCTGCTACTAACATACATGATGAAACAAGGTGTGTGTGTGTGTGTGTGTGTACGTGCATGCGTGTGTGTTTGGAGTCTGGGACAGACACTCTTTCACCCCTACACCTTCCTTGTTTCCACCTCTCTCCCTCCATCCTAAAGGTTTCCCTATCTCCTTGCTCCACTTCCACAGCCCAAAATGCCCCCACCCCTCGGCTCATTCACAGGCATCATGTTTGTCTGCGGCTCAGTGGCCATGGCGACAGTGTTGTCGGTGGGAGGTCGTGGGGTCAGGGGCCAATCGCAGGTCACGTAGTTGACTATCTGTCTGTGTCACAGGGTGGTCACCTTTGACCCGTGCCTTGCAGCCCCGTCTGAAAGATGAGACAGAGAGCAGTTGTTTCGTGAGACCTCCAAGAGGATAAATGTCTGTTTGTTTAAATACCCAAGCCAGTCATTCTATCATTTGAAGCATTCACATCACAGCGCAATGCCCCTGCCCAGTAAAAACGAGTATTATTTCTCCCTTGAACTAATGCACAGAGCCCTGCTGTTCTAACTGTCATCTGTTAAATTTCAGGACGTAACCTTGAATCTAGCGTCTCCCCCATCTCCCCCTGGCTTTCAGCAGGCCCATGGCATCTTCAGAGGTTGGAGACTCTTGAAGTGTGATCCATTTAGATAGTGGTTAGTTTCTTCCTGTGCACACAACCACTCATGCACGCTCACACACACACACGTGTGCCCGTACAAACACACACACACACACACACACACACACACACACACACACACACACACACACACACACACACACACACACACACACACACACACACACACACACAATCACGTACACGCAGTCATGCAGTTTTTTTGGTTGAAAGTCATCCCAGATAAGCTTGACAGACAGGTAGTAAATGTTTGGAAAGTGTATGTCTTGAGTTATGGTTATATGCTTCTTTAGGTACATTTATACTATTTACAATTTTAAAATAGACAAGCAATAATACAATTATTGTGTTTTATTTTCAGGGTTTCAACTTGATCAGTTTGAATGCCTGCTCATTGCTTTTCTACTTCAGTTCAAATACATTATGTTGTCTAAATCATCCCCTTCTGGTTGTTTTCCCCCGTACGCTGTATGTGAAGGTTTACATTGAACATTCCAGCCTTGTATATCATCTCACTTACATTCGCCTCACTCCAGCCCCACATCTCCCCATGCTCCATCCCTCTATTTTCTTATCTGTTTTCCTCTCCTCTCTCTCTCTCTCTCTCTCTCTCTCTCTCTCTCTCTCTCTCTCTCTCTCTCTCTCTCTCTCTCTCTCTCTCTCTCGCTCTCTATTTCTATCGGTCTCTCTTTTCTCTGGCTCCTCTGGCTGGTCCCCCTGTGGCACACCGTGTCGTGTCCCTAATTTATTTATAATTAGTGCTCTTTGTCGGGATGCGCGGGGAATGTTAAAGTACAAGCCACTCCGCTCTGGGTACAAATGGGCTAGTGTTCCTGCCTCTCCTCAACACACCAACATAGCGACCCACCGGCCAGTAGGGAGAGCTCTGCTGCTAGCCGCAACCACAGCCCCAGACAAAGGCCAGCACCTTAGGACGCAGCGGCACACACACGCGTACACGCACGGACGGACGCGGGCATATGCTCACACAGATATACAGGTAAATGGTTGAGACGGAATGGAAAGCGACGTACCGACTGCTTTTCGGCGTTAGTAATAGGCGTTTGTTATTGCGTTGCAATTTTGAACATGATTTATAACGTATTTAAAAAGGGTCCTGAGTGAAATGAGTGAGTGTTCGTTTCTAGGTTTTCTTTGGTTGTTGGTGTAGTAAGACTGGGCATGAATTATAACTGTTAGCATTTCTTATCACGTCTATTAACGTCAACCCTGTCATACTTCATTTACCTCAGCAAGAATGGCAGTAGTGACAGGACACGCGCACACACACACACACACACACACACACACACACACACACACACACACACACACACACACACACACACACACACACACACACACACACACACACACACACACACACACTTGTGATCAGCCAGCAGGAAGAGCTTTTGTCCTTGGGCTGGGAGGGCACCTGGCTCCTCTCCCGTCCTTGTGATCCCTCCGTTCCTTCCCTCTCGTGCGTTCTATCCCTCCTCTATCCCTCTCTTCCTCTTCCCCCTCTCTTCTCCTCGGATCCCTTCATCCCCCCCCATCTCTCTGTCCTCCGCCCAAGGCAATGCCGTCCTGCAGGCTTTGATCAGAGGGCCAGGGAGGAGAGAGGAACTGGGTCAAAAAGTTGTGCTGGAGACTGCAGGAGAACAAGGGTGGAATATCGAGTAGGTGAGAGCGAGAGAAAGGGAGAGATAGAAAGATAGAAGGGAGGGAGGTAGAGCGAGATGGGGAGTGTAAGATGGGGTAATCTAGAGAGAGTAGGGAGGGAGAGGGTCGGGATGAGTGGGAGATCGGGAGATACATAGCGAGGGAGGGAGGGAGAGAGAGGGGGAGAATAGGGAAGAGGATGCCTGAACTGAGGGAGTGTAGAGAAGATAAAAAGAAAACCAAAGGAAGCAACAGGAGGGGATAGAGGAGAAGGACGTGGGAAAGGAGAGGTGTCTTAATTGAGTGAAAAGTAAAAAGACAACACGTTTATCTTGGACGTGACACTCAGCGTGTACGCAGTGGGTCAGAGGATCGGGCTTTCACTTATAGGACAGTGTGTGTCTGCTCGTGTGAGTCTGGCCCTGTTTGACTTGGCCCTGTGTTTTTAGCTCATTAGGATGCATGGTTTGTTAATATTCAGATCGATGGATTAATATGCGTCTGGTGTTTCTGCCCTCCTTGTGTCGTCAGCTCACATAGGGCTGAGGGGGAGAGGTGGAAGAAGGGGATATGGTGGAGGGCAGATTGGGGAGAGGAGGGGGTAGAAAGGGTTACAAGGGGAGGGTAGGTTGGGGTACGATCTGGCCAAGGAGGTTTATGGGGCTGTGCGGTCTGTCACTGGGGATGGTGGGGTGGGAGGGGTGAGGGATTTAAAGGGGAGGAGGGAACCAGAAGTGTTTGGTTCTGGAGTAATTGGACCAAGGGGAGGTTAACCATACGCTAATGCGCACACACACATGCACAATCATACACAGGCATGCACACATACACTAGTGCATACGGTATACACATGCACACACACACACACACACACACGTATGCAAACACACACAAATATCCAGGCGCCAACGAGCCACTCAGGCTAGCACAAACGAGGACAGCAAATGAAAGTGGTAATTACTTTTAAGACTAGAGAAGTGAAGGATTGTGTGGCGGAGAGCAATGGGTCACTGTTGAATGGAGAACAGGAAATCAACGAGACAGTGGGCGAGACAGATACACATCTCAATGAAACGTAGAGCAGCTCACTCAACAAAGGGGGAAAAAAGCGGATTAATGGGTACATGTCCTCTAAGAATATCTTCTGAACGATTTGGAATCATTTCCATGAAGCAGATTCTGTCTTCCATGTTCCCTCATGCATATTGCATACAGGCCAGGGATAATATAGAAAGCGTATTGTTATTTTGCTATATGCCACCTGGTGCAATGTATTTTATAGGGCTCTTACAGTCATTAACGCCATCGTTGTATTTTACGGTTTTGTTTTATAGTCACAGCGGATAACAACACATCTGTTTTTTGTATTTTTTGGCACTGGGAACCTAAGTAAACAGATTTGAGGAATATAACACTTCACATTTAAGGTTCTTCACTTCTTGTTATTAAAAAATAATGACACATTTGTATTATTAGTCAAATATAATATTTCGCAAGACTTTGTTGGAGCTTTTTTTAATCTATTTCCCCAGAATACTTTTTGAGCATGCTGGGTGAGCCAGGTGAGCTCAGAGGGTATAGGGGCGGGTCTCTCTTAGCGTCCAATAGGGTCACACACATCAATATCAGTGATCATATGGGCAGAGACGAAAGAAGAAGCGAGACGTCCCACTCCCCCAAAAATGTCTGGTTCATACACAGTCAATGAACTAATAAGCAGACCAGACCCAGCTGCTAATGCATTGGTGCCTATGGGAGAGCCATAGATACGTTAAGCGTACCGGAACTGAAAAGTATTCCCAGTGTAAACAGAGTGGGACATCTTCATTTATTCACCATCTTTGATATGGGTCATTGAAGTCTGAATGACACTAACTCCTGGGGGTGCCCTAAGGCAATGTTGATACTTGTGCTCATGACTGTTCCCAAGGTGATATTTTTAAGACACAAGGGGGTTCCTTGTTTTGATATGGGAGTGCCTGGCAACTCTGTACAGACCTGTATTCCGAACCCTGTGGATGATTTATTATATATGGAGACCGACACACGTCCCCGTGAGTCACTCCTTCAAGGGCGTTGCAGGAAGGCTTGGAGGGCAAAATCACCCACTCTGTCTCTCCGTCTCACAGCGGATCTCTTCTAAAAACAGACAGAAGAGAGGAGTAGACACACACAAACACAACCCCCAAAAGGCCCTTCTCTCGCTTTGGGCTTCTTCTTTTGAGTGGGGGAACTTTTTACTCCCGTTCTCAGTGTTGTTTTTGTTCTAGTGGCTGGGCTGTCGGCTGTTTAAACTGCTGAGAGGTGGGGGTCCACTGGGGGTGTTTGAGGACTTTACTGGCCCCTCTCTCTCGCTCTTTCATTCACGGTCGTGGCTGCCTTCACATCAATGAGCCAGGGAGACCAAAACACTGAATGCGTCTTCATTTGCCTGAACTTTTCACACGCCTCTCTTTTTGTTACTACGAGTCAGCTCGTTTCCGTCGCCCGCCCGGGTACCAAAGTAGCACTTTTCTTCTCCCTTCTGTCCCTTTCCGTCGCACAATGTTAAGCCCATTTTTAGCTTGACATAATCTAAAATGGTACTTATCTGATTTTATGTCCACCTCAATGCATTAACTTCAGCTATTTCCCCTTTATGTAGCTGTTTTCTTTTTTTGGTGAGTGCAGTGAGGGAGAGAGGGAGCGGGGAAGAGAGAGAGAGGGAGAGAGAGAGGGAGGGAGAGAGCGGGGAAGAGAGAGAGAGAGCGGGGAAGAGAGAGAGAGGGGGAGATTTGAGACCCAGACCACGGAGTAGACAGCCTATCAGTATTCAGTGGAGAAAGTGAGTGATGGAGGGAGAGAGATGGAGAGAGAAAAAAGGAGGGGGGGATGTATCAATATTCTGAGTAGTGTTTGAGGGCAAGGGGAACGAACAGAGGAGAGGGGGAAGGGGGGACCGAGGGTGGAGGAAGGGAGGGAGGTTGGCGGGAGAGTACTTGAGTGAGTCTCTGAATGTGATTATTTGCTCATGTATGCACATGCTTGTGTGTGTGTGCGCATATGTGTGTGTTTGTGCGTGTGTGTCTGTATGTGTGTGTTTGTGCGTAAATCTGTTGGTGCGCGTGCATGTGTGTGTGTGTGTGTAAATGCTTGTTCACTTGCACCCTCTGTGTGATTGTTTTGCAGATGCTCACTTGGGTGCGTAATGTGGACGTATTTGTTGGATAGACTTTGTATAAGACCAGGGAAACAGTTTACAATGTGTTTGTATGTGATGGAATCTCCCACTTGTTTCAGTTACACATACCCTCCCTCTCTCTCTCCCTTCCTTCCTTCCTTCTCTCCCTCCCTCTTTCTCTCTCTCTCCCTCTCTCTCCCTCTCTTTTGCTTGTCTTTTACTCTCCCTGCTAATCAGCATTTGAAAGGCAGCTTTGACAGAGAAAGAAAGTGAGGGGCTGCGGGAGGAGGGGGTAAACGAAAGCAAGAGACAGTGAGTGAGAGAGAGAGAGAGAGAGAGAGAGAGGAAAAGCGAGGGAGAGAGAGACCGAAGCAAGAGCTGTACAACCATGCCTTTTATATTTACTAGCGACTGAGGGGAAGAGAGAGCGAGAGAGGGTGAAGAGAGAGACAACCGGTGTGCGCAGCTTTCCCAAGAGGAAATGAAAAGAAAGAAGCTCAGCGAAGAGAGAGAGGGAGAGGAGGAGTGAGAGCGAGAGGGAGCATGCCGGCGAGAGAGCGAGGGAGAGAGAATCTCACGCTGGCTGTCTCCTAATCCTAGTCCATCTCTAAGAAGTGGCGGAGGGAGCAGAGTGTTAGTGAAGTGATCCTGAGCCAGCATAGCCTCTCTTCTCCACCAGCTAGCACCAATTGCGTACTCACACACACACACACACACACTTGCAACGGATTCCGCGGTGGGTCCGCCTTCCTGCGTGTCCAGGTCTTTTGTGAGCGTGAGGGGATTGCCTCCAGTCGGTCCAGCCTCTCAGCCCAGCCAGCCCACCCCCAGTGCGTTTGGGAGCAGGGGACCCCAGCCGGGCCGTTTTGGGGGGCACAGGAGTCTGAAGGATAGAGGACGAAGAGGAAAAAGTACGTCCACTCAGAGTAGGGGAGTCAACGCTGGAAATGCCCATCAGGTGAGGCCATCCTGGAACAAGTTCTGGTCAGTGTACACACGCACACACACACACACACACACACTTCCACTGTTTGATGAAGTTGATTTGATGTTGTAGAAACTGGATGACATTCCAACAGTCATGTGAGTGTTATGTACTTAGATGGTTATGTCAGTTTGAGAGTGTATTTTAGATGTCACGTTTATTGAATAATGACAGTTACTTGTTTTAGGGGAAGTCTCACTTTTTGTATGTCATCTACTCTCCTCATTTCTAAGCAAAGTTTGGAAGATGTCATACGTGCTGGCACATGATAGTCCTCTGCTCTTAAAAAAAGTGTCTGAGCCGTAACAACACGTCATTTACTGGTAAATATTCACCTTTGAACTAGATTATTAGCGTCTGGGGAAATATCAGTGTGTATCATTAGTTCAATTTACCTCGGACAGGAAAACAATTTAGTTACAAGAAATGTGAAATAGTGTATTTTAAATTTAGAATTGGATGGATATGTGATATTTTTGGTCCCGGAGAAGGAAAACACATTGGATATAAATATGTGTGTAAATATCTGCTTTTGTTTTTTTTGTCTGCTCAGGACTGGATGTATTGTCTTGTGTATTTACCGTACCTCTCTAAAGTAAACTGGATAAAAGTTGTTACCATAACAGACATAGGAAAAGGACTTGCTTCCTAAGTTGTTTATTTCTGCCAGCGCACTGAAAGGTCAACATCTATTATTATCATTAAAGCCATTGTTGTTTTTAATATATAAATATTGTAATTTCCTGTCCTCTGTAGCTCGTTCAGAATAGTATTAGTGAGCTGCTGTAAAGGAACGAGAGAAAAGGCCAGTTGGCTGGACGGATGATTGTAGTGCTTTAGGGCACTAACAGCAGGTGGCCATAATTGGGTAAATGACTGTTACAAAATGCCTGTGTAATCTGGTGCCTAGTGATAAAATAGTAAATATCACCAATGTTATTATATAATGACACCAATCAAAAGAACAGGGATCAGGTATGTTATGCTTGACTATGTTGTTCATCTAAGGCTCTGTTAGCTGTGTGTTTGTAGAGACACAGCTCAACTATATAAAAGGGAGGACAGAAGAGTGACTTAGGAAAGACATTAACAAACAAATGTGTGTGTGTGTGCAATCATGTGTGCGTGTGCGTGTGCGCAAACAAACACAGGGACCAGTGTTTTTACCCAGGTGTGTTCTGGTCTGCCTTCATGGAGTGTGTTGTTTGTTGACGGTAATTGAATGTTTCTGTGCTGTGTGAGTGTGTTGTGAGGTATAACAGCACATGATCCTACCACCACCACCATCTGTAGGGCTCCACCTGCTCAGTCACTGCAGCTGTAAGGAGAAATCCCTCCACCCAATAATACACAGCCACTTCATGGACCACACTAAAAGTGTTGATCTCAGATGATGTTTTCAGGCTGTGGTGGTTGTGTCTGTATCACCAAAAAGATTTGAAAACCGCTCCAGACGTGATTGGTCTCACAGACACTGGCTATTTCTAAAGTCACTCGTTCCTATAGGCTCTGAAAGGAGAAGATGGGCATTGTGTCCGTCAATCAGTAATAGCTCATGTTCGTCCTTGTTGACCACGGACCGTGTTCAAACCAGAACTTGTCTTTTTTCATTTGTTTCTATCTCTGTCTGTTTGGGGGATTTGACATTCTGGACCGTGTCCTTTTCCGTACTAGCGAGAATACGCAGTCGAGCTCGCAAAATGACTTGAACATTTTCCCACGACATGGAGAGACGCTTGGGTGAAGGGATCGTCCTGGGCAACCGGGCCGTGATATATTTTGCTCTGTTGAATAACATGTCAATGGACTAACCTTATTGCAGCGAACGGGGGTCTGAGAGGCAACAGTCACATAGAGGAGATGTCTGGAACAATTCTTGGTCTGACAGGTTGACATTGGGATGGCGTCGGTAGTTGTGGATGGGAAAGACATGTTTGGAGACCGTCAGATAGTCATTGAAATGTCCTTTTCTGAAGACTTTCTTCAGGGCCAAGAAAAGGTAAATATGTAGACCGATAGGTAGACGTTCTCGTTCGTTTGACTGTTGATTCACCATCAAAGAGGACAGACCGACACACTCACACACAGAGGTGTCTGACTGTTGACACACACACACACACCCAACGAGCGAGAGAAGTGTGCGAGTGGGACAGATATTGGCTGCGTCAGTGACAGAGGGTGTCAGCTCAGTGTCAGTGAGATGTGTTTAGTGTCACACTCTGCTGACCTGATCTCCGGTCAGGCTGTCCACTCTGTCCCGCTGTGGCTCCTTACATAACCCCTGCTGTCATTCACACACTGCCCTGCAGGGAGCCAGCGGCGCGAAGAGTTACACACACACACGGGCGCAGACACACACACATACATACACACACATAGACACACACACACGGACGCAGACACACACACATACATACACACACCGGACGGACGCATGCACACACATACACACGCTCACATAGACACACACACACACACACGTATATAAACACACACACGGATGCAAACATGCATACATACAGGTAATTGCCAAAATCATAGAAACACTTCAGTAAATGAGGGATACAAAGCTCATTGAAAGCAGGTGCTTCCACACAGGTCTGGTTCCTGAGTTAGTTAAGCAATTAACATCCCATCATGCTTAGGGTCATGTATAAAAATGCTGGGCAGGCCATTATTTTGGCTACCATGGCTATGTCCCCATAGGATGACAATGCCCCCCATCCACAGGGCATGAGTGGTCGGTTTAATGAGCGTGAAAACGTTGTAAACCATATACCATGGCCGTCTCAGTCACCTGATCTCAACCTTATTGAACACTGGATTCTGGAACGGCGCTTGAGACAGCGTTTTCTACCACCATCAACAAAACACCAAATTATGGGATTTCTTGTGGAAGATTGGTGTCGCATCCCTCCAATAGAGTTCCAGACACTTGTAGAATCTATGCCAAGGTGTATTGAAGCTGTTCTGGTTCGTGGTGGCCCAACGCCCTATTATGGTGGCCCAACGCCCTATTAAGACACTTTATGTTGGTGTTTCCTTTATTTCAAAAGAGTTATTTGGCTGTCCCCATAGGAGAGCCATTTTTGGTTACAGCTAGAACCTTTTTTGGTTAAAGGTAGAACCCTTTTGGGTTCCATGGAGAACCCTCGGTGGAAAGGGTTCTAAATGAAACCCAAAATGGTTCTACCTGGAACCAAAAAGGTTTCTTCAAAGGGTTCTCCTATGGGGGCAGCCAAAGAACCCTTTTAGGTTCTAGATAGCACCTTTTTTTCTGAGAGTGTACAGACATGTGTCGTCATACACACAAATATTTTCAAATGTCGACAAAATGAAATGCGCTAGACAAGGTGGGATCGGTAAAATTAATTATCCGTGAAATGGCGGTGGAAACGCCTTTATGTGCTAATATTGATGTAAGTATCATCATAGTAAACTTGGAGTCACGCAACGATATGTTGTGGGGTTCTCCCAGGCTCCCGCTTGGACTGGGGAACGCTTCAGTTTATTAGGCTACAGATGAAATAAGTGACGATGAACTTCACAGGGTGGTGAAAGTGCACGGTGAAGGTCTTATTCTGGTGACATGATGATCTGTGCTTGGCTGCCATTTTGTCCATAATAACCTCATCATGTAGTAAACTATACCTGCACACATGCCAAGAACAGAGTGGACACATCTGCGCTATATAACAATTTTGTTTGTGACAAAACCATCAGTGGAGTTGAAAATGTGATGGAAACACATTTCACCAGATATTTTTTTCTTTCTTCAGTACATGGGAATTTAACCGCAAAAGTTATTTTTATGTGCACTTCGTCATCACGCACCGCCTTTTATCCACAACAAGTCAATGTGATGGAAACACATCTCTGGTGGGAAAATGCGTCTATTGTTTTTGTGCAGATTTTTGAATAATTTGCATGAAAATCTGTCACCATTTGGAGGAAAATGTAGCTATATTTACAAGCATTTGGTTCCGGTATTTATATACTAATAGAGTGATTCCTCACGAAACCCAGACAAAAAAAGACCATGATTTGGGGGATTTTCACTAAATGTATTCCATAGAATAGTTCTTTGGAGGAACGATTGTTGACATATATTTGACATTTGTACCTAAAAGCATAATTGAGAAATAATTTATCAAAGTTGACATATTTATGACATTTTGGCCTTACCCAGGCCTCCTGTAAGACTCCATAATGTTTCATCTGTAGAGGCTACAAAGCAACATTGGTGTAATATGAAGCTTGACTGCTTGCTCTGTTATATGAGTAGTATTTTGATTTCAAATACTTTTTTTTACATTTGTTTATGAATATTTAAAGATATAAACATAGCATTAAAAAATTTGGGGCAAATGTTTTTATATATTTGTTGAACATAATATACTCTACGAACATATAAAAGTTCCAAAGTGGGATCTCTGCTACTTTGAGTTCTGATCCAATTTGGGTGCGTTCGTAAATTCACTCTGGCTATCTACTCCGATTTCAGAACACTCTCGTCTGAGTGTGCCAGAACGCAGAATAACTGATGAATTTACGAACGCGCAACACTCGTTTAATATGGCCGGTGTCAGTAAACGAAGGTACATTTGTATCTTTTCTTTTGCCAGGAGCAGAGTCGCAGTCACCAACGCTCTGGATAACATGAAAGCAGCCTAACCAGCTCTGCTATGGCGAGTAAAATGGTCAGAGTGAGGTGTTCTCTCATTTTTGTCTGGAAGTAGCTAGTAAGCTAGCCAACTTTAGCCAGTTAGCTTGGGTGCGTGACTGGCGTTGGGAGGTCGGGAACGCTCGGATCAAACTTACTCCCCGGCCAGAGCGTCCAATTTACAAACAGGCAATCTGACAAAGCTCTGAAATTACAAATGCCCAGAGCGCACCCTGAACGCACTCTGGCACCCCAGAGTGAATTTACGAACATACCCTATGTAAGCATTACCAACAGAGTGAATGTGAAAATGTATTCAAAATGGCTGCCCTCTGCTGGTGATTTGCAGGATGTTCAATGATGCAAGTAAAAGGAGTGCTGTGATTGGTTACATTGCCTACTATGCCAATTTCTCTCTATAAAATGGGCCATAACTTTAAAACTAGCAGAGATCCCATTCTGGAACTTTGATATGCCCATAGAGTATATTATGTTCAACAATATATTGAAATATTCATGTTTATATTTTTCAATATTCATAAATGATTGTATTTTATTTTATTTTTTAAAATGAAAATACTACTCATATTTGCAGCACCTACAGATGAAACACTATGGAGTCTTAAAGGAGGCCTGGGTAAGGCCAACATGTCATAAACTATGATAAATTATTTCTCAATTATGCTTTTAAATACACATTTCTAATACACGTCAACAATCCATCCTCCAAAGGACCATTCTATGGATTACACTAAGTAAAAATCCCCCAAATCATGGTATTTTTTTTTCTGGGTTTTGTGAGGAATCACTCAATACGAATAGTATTTACCTGTATACTGAAAAAATATATAAACGCTACATGCAACAATTTCAACTATTTTACTGAGTTACAGATCATATCAGGAAATCAGTCAATTGAAACAAATTAATTAGGGCCTAATCTATGGATTTCCCATGACTGGGCAGGAGCGCAGCCATCGGTGGCCCTGGGAGGGCATAGGCCCACCCACTGGGGAGCCAGGACCAGCCAATCAGAATGAGCTTTTCCCCACAAAAGGTCTTTAGTACAAACAGAAATACTTCTAAGTTTCATCATCTGTCTAGGTGGCTGGTTTCAGACAATTCCGCAGTTGTGGAGGTACTGGGCTGATGTGGTTACACGTGCTCTGCGGTTGTGAGGCCGGTTGGACATACTGCCAAATTCTCTAAAACGATGTTGAAGGCGGCTTATGGTAGAGAAATTAACATTAAATTCTCTGGCACAAATCTGGTGGACATTCCTGTAGTCAGCATGTCAATTGCACACTCCCTCAAAACTTGAGACATCTGTGGCATTGTTTTGTGTAACAAAACTGCACCTTTTAGAGTGGCCTTTTATTGTCCCCAGCACAAGGTGCACCTGTGTAATGATCATGTTGTTTAATCAGCTTCTTGATATGCCACCTCTGTCATGGATTATCTTGGCAAAGGATAATGCTCACTAACAGGGGTGTAAACAAATTTGTCCACAAACTTTGAGAGAAATCAGCTTTTTCAGCTCATGAAACACGGGACCAACACGTTATGAGTCAACCCGCGCATTACACTGTGTGCTGGGCTATGGCATGTGGTTATTTAGAGGTCAGTGGTGATGTTCTCCCTGCCCGAGGGAAGTGGATTTAGTGTCTTCTTAACTGTTCCCAGATAAATAAAAAAAATCAGGTACAGCAACATTATGCATCTTTCTCTCTATCTTTAAGTCCTTTCTCTTTTCCTTTCGGACGGTTCAGGAGATCTTTGGTGAATTTGTCGCAGTTCTGACTCATAAGTTTTGCTACAACTTTATATCGTTACATTTATAAAGCCTTTACCAATACTTCTGTATATCTATATAACTCTAATGTAATTGTATTCATAAGAAATCTTATTTCCCTGCTTATTCCCCTCTCTGATATTAATCTACCGGCTGTCAGGGCTACTACTTTCATGTAGGACTGTTAAAGTTGGTCTGTGGTGTATCGACAGTGTTCACATACAGTATTACCATGCTATCTCAGAGCTCCAGCCCCACGGTGGATCATCATCATTGAAAAGCATGGATTTTCTGTTGCAGCGTGTCCGTGAGGACTAGGACATCAAAGAAAGCCTACTGAGGCCCTATGAAATAAGAGGAGGGAGAGAGCTATCGATTAGTGGAGGTAAACACGAGCAAACTTCCCTCCTCGTTTTGCTCTCTCTATCCACCCCTCTATCTCCCTTCTCTCGTTCTCTCCACCGATCCTTCTTTCTCTTTATCTCTCCATCTCTCTCCATCCACCCCTCTCCTCTCCATTCATCCTTCTCTCTGGAAGGTTCTACAGTAGACCTCTTGGTTCTGGGGTCACTCAGCTATAGGTAGGGCCTGTTTTAGGAATGAACGGTTAACCCAAACTGCTGTTGTTCCCTCGTGGCCGCTCCCTTCCTTCCGTTCCATCCCTCCTTCCCTCATTGCCGTGACGATACCTGGGGGTGGGCAGGGTCACTCTGGTCTAATCTAACAGCGTATTGATTCCATTAGATAATTAATGACCCGGTTGGGGGTTGGGGAGGACAGGGAGGGGTGCAGTGGGCGGAGGGAAGTGCTTAAGCCCTTGAGAGTTGGAGAGAACCTTGGGCCAGGAATGAGTCAAGGTCAGACGCAGCCTGCGCTTCGATGTGGAGGTGGCTTGCCGGCTGAGGACCGGAATACCGAACCTTAGAGAGAGAGAGAGCGAGAGAAAAGTATAGACAGAGAGAGAGGCGAGAGAGGGAGAGAAATCATAATGTCCAACGATCCAGTGTAGCTGTGGATTGATCGGTAGTTGAGTAAAAAGTAAATAGAGAAACATCTACCCATGGAAGACCAGAATACTGAGCTACCTCTTTATGGACACTCCAGCCACTCATCAAGGTCTGTTCACCTATGTGATAATATCCCCCACTGAAAGAAAACATTTCACCTTCTACAAGTAAAATATTGCGCTAGTCTACATAATTGATATGGATGAGTTTTTGCCTCTGTATGGTTTGGACGTTTTCACACCTCCACGGTCCCTCGCTCTCTCTCTCCTTCTGTGAGATGGGGAACCAGCTGTCCTGTCAGGTGGTTGAGGGACCAGTCATACCGTATAGTAAACCTTTTAAAACAGACAGTATTTCATTGTGGTAAGAGGAGTAGAAAGAAAACGGGAAACGGGAAGATAACGGGAAGATAAGGGGAAACGGGAAACGGTAAAATAAGGAGAGGTGTGCGGCTGTTGTCTTTCCCAGTGTCAAAGCAGACGGCCTAACTGTATCGCTGCACAGGCCAATGTTACCCGGCCAATGTTACCCGGCTAACTCATTCATTTTGTATTTTTTAACGAGCGCTCCAAACATTCTATTCCATTCCATTCACTTCCATTCTATTTTATTCTATCCTATTCTATCCTATTCCAACTGACATTACCAGGGCTGACTGTGTCCCTGAGGTGTACAGTTAGGTGGGTGGGGGTCTTAGCTGGTATTTAGACCCAGCTCCCCCCAGCCTTGGCCAGGTCATCTGTGGGGCTCTAGGGGAGAAATGTGAGGCATACAACAGCCATTTCCCTGCAGCCTGGGGAGCCAGTGGCATTCCAGCAGGCAATTGTCTGCGTGCTGTTTGCCTTAAATGTGTTCATTTGCCCGACTCCCCCAGTCAGAGCTCCGTGGGGAGGGTCGGAGCGCTCTAACAAACCTCTGACAGCTGGAGGCTCTAATTAAACGTCCCCCGCTGAAAACAGACAGCGGAGCGGCCAAACGAACTGACTCACCGACCGACCAACCCGACGGAGAGGCTCTGAACGGCGAACGCCCTCCCTTCCAGCCCTGTGCTGTCTACACGAGAGCCAGCCGCAGAGCAGAGAGCAGGGCAGCCACAGCATGAGGGGATCACACAGAGATACACACACAGATGTAAGCACATGCATGCACATGTCCCACACACAGGTGCTTGGATGCACACGTACGCATGCACACACCATAATACTTTTAGGTCCTGTAAACCAAAGTCATGCTGTTTTGGCAGGGCTACTGTAAGAGCCTCATCACAGTATGTTTTATATCTGAATAATCTTTTGTTGTTTTCAATAACCCTCCACAGATGACAGGGTTGACATACAGCTTGCTGTTTGCGGTACTGTAGAGAGTGTTTTTTCGCGGTCCGTTTGGGGGGAGTGCATTAGTAGCCTCCCAACCTGCGACAAGGTTATGAAGCTGATTGAATAATTAGCGCTGAGGCCCCGTCCATTACGGCCCACGCTGATGTGCTGCCGGCCTTCTGTCTATAGAGATAGAGACGGCCGGTCGATAGAGACACAGATTAGATAAGGACAGATAGGGTCAATTAAGAGATAAACATACAGGTACGGGACAGAGCGGCTGTGGGTGTGTGTGTGTGTGTGTGTGTGTGTGTGTGTGTGTGTGTGTGTGTGAGAGAGAGAGAGAGAGATGAGTGGAAGATACATTGTGTGACTTTTATTTCCCCAGCACACAATGCGATGTACTCAGCTAGCAAGGTTGGGGAGGGTGATGTAAAATGTCATTGTTACACACGGTTCAGGGATGGTGTGTCGGCTACAGAGATTCTACAGTGATGTGATGCCGGGTTGGGAATTGTGGTCACAGTCATGTTAAATGCACTAGAAAGTGTTCTCTTGTAGACAGACTAAGTAAACATCTCACCAAATTATGCTAAATTATAGTTCTGGATTACCAAGATTAAATAGAAAGTCATTTAATTGAAATCTCAACGTAATGTGATCGTTTGGCCCGGCCCGGTCTGGTTCTACATATCCCAGCTCCCTACCCCAGCCTGACCCGATTCTACCCAGCCCAGCCTGGTTCCCCTCCCCTGGTACTGTTGACCCAGCGGTGGAGAGGGCACCCCTGGCCGCAGGGCAGGACACCATGCTGCTGCAGGCCACGTTGACCTTTTAAAGGTCACCAGAGCACAGAGGCAGAGAGGGGGAGGGGAGAGGGAGGCCAGCCAACTGGCACCGCTGGTGGACCTGGGAGCCAGAGGGTGAGTGTGTGGGGGAGGCAGGGGGGGTCTTCTAATGTCTCTGCTTTGCCCTGTCTTTGCTAACCGGAGTGAGACTTCTGTACTGAATGGCTTTTTTAGCACAGTGGACGTTCTTCAAAGCTTTTATAGAGACATGCATACCTAACTAACCATAATCCCCCCCCCCCTCTCTCTCTCTCGCTCTTTCTTTCTCTCTCTCTCTCTCTCTCTCTCTCGCTTCCTCACTCCTGCAGGGGGTCTGAGCCTGTCACAGCCTCGGCCAATCGCAGCCTCCGTTAGAGGTGGCGGCTGCGTGTGATTGGAGGATGGCGACCATGCCGTTCGTCAGCGAGGGAAAGTGTGTGAGCGTGGAGTGGGACTTCCTACAGGGACTACTGGCCAAACCCCCCACCCTGCCCTGGTGAGAAACACACTAATACACACACACACACACACATAATAGCATTGCATAGCGAGTGCTAACACACACAAACACTTACTCATATTCTAAACCATCACACCCACACAGCCCCTCTCACACACACTGTACTGTATAGTAAAATGGTTATTGCTCTGTGGCCTTGGCTGTCAGGGCTGTTAATCCCTTTCCCTTAGTGGGAGATTACGTACATTTGGCTGGAATTATTAATGGGACGGTCATTTATAGGCGGATATAAAAACTAAGCAGAATCAATGGGTGAGTATCGATTGTTCTCTCAGGTGAGTTGAGCTCGTATAATAATGAGACGTTGTGGAGGATGGGGCTATTCTAAACACAGCTGTTTACACACCCTGGAGAACACCGACGTGTTGGCTGATTAGGACAAATACCACACACATGCATGCATGCAATAGCACACAAACATACACACACGGAAACATGCGTACACACACATTTTATTTTCTCAATTTCTCTCTCTATTGCCCTCTCTCTCTCTCACACACACACACACACACACACACACACACACACACACACACACACACACACACACACACACACACACCCACCCTCCTGTGGCAGGCAGTCTGCAGGCCCGGAATGAGAATCGATGTCACAGACACGGGGGAGAAATGCTGTTTCTTTATTCTCTACCACAGACACAAACTGTGGAGTCGCCGTGACAACATAATTCTACCACTCAGGCCCCATTGAGGGGAGTCGATACCCAATCAGAGAGACAGGCTACCTGGGCCCTGGGCCCCCACTGCCACACGGCCCCTCCCCCTCCAATTGATCCCTCAATCACCGCTGCAGCCCAGCATCCGCCAGCCAGTCGCATGGCTGTGTGTGAGACGGAGAAAGAGCGAGAGAGTGTGGATGCTAGTGTGTGTGTGTGTGCGCGCGTGTGTGTGTGTGTTGGAAGCAGAGACTCTAGCTGTGCTGTGTAATAGCCATGTGTATACCAGTGTGACAGGGGAATAGACCCTGGTAGATGGAGCACTTTCTGTCTGTAATTACACAGACAGACAATCTGCTGGAGACGGTTAGAATTGAGATTGGTTCACTAACATCGCAGGTGTCATTATATACCTTTTAAATGACTATTCTCGGGTCAGCGTCAGCGCACACGACCAAGCCCACTGGTGGTCGTTCTGCGGTCAGTTAGGATTCCTTATCAGTGCAGTTTTGGCATGAACCACACACCCTTTCCACCTACAGTTCCCCTCTGTTTCCTATCATTCTCCTCCTCCAGTTTGCAGAACCTGCGGAAGGAGAAGTCTCGTAATGCCGCTCGTTCCCGTCGCGGCAAGGAGAACTTTGAGTTCTTTGAGCTGGCCAAGATGCTGCCTCTCCCCGGGGCCATCACCAGCCAGCTGGACAAGGCCTCGGTCATCCGTCTCACCATCAGCTACTTGCACATGTGCACCTTCGCCAGCCAGGGAGACCCGCCCTGGTGCCCCCTGCTGGAGGGAGAGAACCACTGCAGCAAAGGTGAGCTCTCACCCTTACCTTACCTTACCCAGGATCTTAACCTGGAATGACTGGAAAACTCAGTCACCGATGCTGCAAACAAAAGCAGTTTGAAAATGTTACTGTAGGTGTATCAGCATTGTAACAGCACTATAATATTCTATCTAGTCCCTCACCCAACGCACCGCACAGACACACATCTCCCTATACCTGATTGACCTTCCCCCTCGTCACAGAAAAAGAGAGAGCGAGAGAGACAGAGACAGAAAGATGGACAGAGAGAGGGTGAGAGCAGGAGACCGGGAGAGAAATAAAGAGAGATAGAGAGACAGACAGACAAAGAGACAGACAGAGCGAGAAACAGACAGAGAGACACAGACAGAGAGATGATGCACAAAGGAAGGAGGAGCCTGGTGCGGATGGTAATTACAGAAATTAGCTATATAATGAGGAGAGTGTGATTATAAAGGTTGTCTAATTGCTACTGTTACTGAGGGGAAACAACTCAGCTACAATTAGGTGTGTGTGTATGTGTGTGTGGGTGTGGGTGGGTGTGTCAATGGTTGCAGAAGTGTTTGTCTGTGTGGGTGCGTTATCATTTTTTGCACCAGTGTGTGTGTCCCTGTTACTCTCAGCAAGTCCTCCTGAAATGGGACGAACCCATGATAGCTCATTGATACTGTATGAGATACGAAGATATGGATAGTATGTACCTAGCAAACAATGGCAGTCCAGTTCTCATATGCCCATACATTCGCTTATTTTACAAGAAAGTCTTTGAAGGACTCATAGACTTTACTGTGTGCGATTTTATTACCATTGTTTGGTGAATATGTTTTTCGAGGAGCCGGCCTTGGAAGAAGCCTGGTGAAAGCAAGACGTGGACATCTCATTGAAAAGCACATCTATCTATTCAATGCTTCGATCAATCTTCAGTTGACGTTCATGCACCTGTGGAGACGCGTTCAATCCGCTAGCAGATGTTCTAACAAAGCCTTACAAATGCATCTATGGCAGTCTGGAGCCGTCCCCCCCTCACACATCTCAATGCGTACAGTGCTGTATGTATGCAGTACATCTAACCATTGATCTATTTTTAATGTCTGAAATCTATACTGAAGTTCCACCTGGGGGGGAAAAAATAAGTAATTCTCCTCTATACATCAGCCTTCAGCAAACGGGGAAGTACGACGCACGCACATAGGTTAATGTTGAGCGTGATGCTGGACTGGAGGTCATCTACCTGTACCCGAGACCCGAGCGGTTCCGGATCCAGAATTCTAAATAATGACACAGGTCTGGGTCGGATCGGATACGATTGCCTCGGGTAGTTGCAACTGTAGGATGAGAAACCTCATGCACTGCAGCCTCAATTAGCATAGCGAGCTAACGTTAGCGAGCTTAATCAGCTAGTCCCGGTTTGATGCAGTCAAGATAAGTACTATGTGATGATATTTGAGGATAAATAACCTATCTATGGCAGCTATTAGTCTACTATAGCGTGAGGCGGCTTGGTTGGTCGCTGCCCTTTCGAAAAAAGATTGCAGTCAGAGTGCACTATGACTGCAGTACACTGCAGTACAACCGCAGGCCGAGTGCAGTATAACTGCAGTATGCTGCAAATACTGCATCCAAGTGACACAATTTTTTTTTTACTGCAATAATTTTGCGGTGTAACTGTTTGCTGATGATCTGGTGCTTCTGTCCCCAATCAAGGAGGGCCTACATAAGCACCAAGATACATCAGCACCTACATCTGCACAGATTCTGTCAGACATGGGCCCTGACAGTAAATCTCAGTAAGACAAAAATAATGGTGTTCCAAAAAAGGTCCAGTTCCCAGGACCACGAATACAAATTCCATCTAGACACCGTTACCGTAGAGCACACAAAAAACTATACATACCTAAACATCAGCGCCACAGGTAATTTCCACAAAGCTGTGAATGATCTGAGAGACAAGGCAAGAAGGGCCTTCTATGCTATCAAAAGGAACATAAAATTAAACTTACCAATTAGGATCTGGCTAAAAAATACTTGAATCAGTTATAGAACCCATTGGCCTTTATGGTTGTGAGGTCTGGAGTCCACTCACCAACCACGAATTCACAAAATGGGACGAATACCAAATTGAGACTGCATGCAGAATTCTGCAAGAATATCCTACATGTACAACGTAAAACACCAAATAATGTGTGCGGAACAGAATTAGGCTGATACCCGCTAATTATCAAAATCCAGAAAAGAGACGTTAAATTCCACAATCACCTAAAAGGAAGCGATTCCCAAACCTTCCATAACAAAGCCATCACCTACAGAGAGATGAACCTGGAGAAGAGCCCCCTAAGCAAGCTGGTTCTGGGGCTCTGTACACAAACAGACCCCACAGAGCCCCAGGACAGCAACACAATTAGACCCAACCAAATCATGAGAAAACAAAAAGATAATTACTTGACACATTGGAAAGAATTTACAAAAAAACTGAGCAAACTAGAATACTATTTGGCTCTAAACAGAGAGTACACAGTGGCAGAATACCTGACCTCTGTGACTGACCCAAACTTAAAGGAAAGCTTTGACTATGTACAGACTCAGTGAGTATAGCCTTGCTATTGAGAAAGGCCGCCGTAGGCAGACCTGGCTCTCAAGAGAAGACAGGCTATGTGCACACTGCCCACAAAACGAGGTGGAAACTGAGCTGCACTTCCTAATCTCCTGCCAAATGTATGACCATATTAGAGACACATATTTCCCTCAGATTACACAGATCCACAAAGAAATCGAAAACAAACCCAATTTTGGTAAACTCCCATATCTACTGGGTAAAATACCACAGTGTGCATCACAGCAGCAAGATTTGTGGCCTGTTGCAACAATTGAAGAACAAACACCATTGTAAATACAACCCATATATATGTTTATTTATTTTCCCTGTAATGTCTTTATTCTTTTAGAACTTTTGTGAGTGTAATGTTTACTGTTAATTTGTATTGTTAATTTCACCTTTGTTTATTATCTAGTTCACTTGCTTTGGTAATGTTAACATATGTTTCCCATGCAAATAAAGCCATTAAATTGGAGAGGGAGAGAGAGAGACTCAGATCCTGGTGTCAGTCTCCACAATTCAGAATTTAAATGCCTACTCTTCGCAGATGACCTATGCCTGCTGTCACCCACAGCACATGGCCTACAGCAGAGCCTGGACCTGCTAGAGCAGTACTGCCAGACCTGGGCCCTGGCAGTAAACCCCAAAAAGACTAAAATAATGATTTACCAGAGAAGATCCAGATCTCAGGGAATTAGACCAAAGTTCTCAATTGGTACAAAATATATAGAGTACTGCACACACTACAATTACTTCGGTTTAAAAATAAGCTCAACTGGACACCTGAATGAGGCAGTGAATGAACTGAGAGAGAAAGCACGCAGGGCATTCTATGCCATTAAAAAGCAAATTCAAATTGAAATACCCATTAAAATTTGGCTAATACAAATTGAATATGTCATTGAACCAATTGCACTTTATGGCAGCGAGGTGTGGGGTCCACTTGCAAAACAAGATTTCATCAAATGGGACAAACACTCCATTGAAACCCTGCATGCAGAGTTCTGTAAGATTCTCCTACATGTCCAGAGGAAAACTACAAACAATGCATGCAGGGCAGAATTAGGCAAATATCCACTAATAATAAAAACTCAAAAAAGAGCAATTAAGTTTTGGAAACATCTAAAATACAGTGACCCCCTCTTATATCACTACCAAGCCCTGCAATGCCAAGAGCTGAGCAAAGAAAAGAGTCCCCTCATCCAGCTGGTCCTGGGGCTGAGTTCACAAACCTGTTCTACTAACACACTGAAGCCTCAGGACCAGAACATCCAATCAATCAGGATAAACCAAATTACAACACAGTCAAAACAAAACTATATTGCTTATTGGAAAACACAAGTACAAACACAAAGCAAAATGCAGTGCTATCTGGCCCTAAATCGACAGTACACTGTGGCTAAATATTTGACCATGGTTACTGATCAAAACCTTAGAAAAACCTTGACAAAATACAGGCTCAGTGAGCACAGCCTTGCCATTGAGAAGGGTAGACACAGGAAAACCTGGCTCCCTGTAGAGGAAAGGCTGTGCAACCACTGCACAATAGCAGAACCTGAGACGGAGCTGCATTTCCTGACAAAATGTCAAAAATATAAAACAATTAGAGAGTGTCATTTCCTAAAATTTGAAACCCTTATTCAAGGTTTCAAAGACCTCTCTGATGAGAGTAGGCTACCCGTCCTGTTGGGGGAGGACGAAGAGAGCTGTGGGTTGGCAGCGCACTACATTGCTGCCTGCCATAAGTTGAGGGACAGTGTCTGACAAACTAATCAACCTGCACATGTCCTCTACTGTATGCTTATTGTTATTGTTGAATGTATGGTTATTTTGACACTTGGTTATTGTTGTTACTGTTGTCCCATTGACAATTTTGATTCTCATTTTTATTTTTATATTGTAAATATCCAAAATAAGCTTTGGCAATATGTACATTGTTACGTCATGCCAATAAAGCAAATTGAATTGAATTGAATTGAAGAGAGAGAGAGAGAGAGAGAGGGAGGTGGTGAAGAGGAAAATAAGTAGCGGTAGAAAGGGAGAGGACCAGTGAAGTAAAATGTTTTTTTCACAAATTGTGTCTGTGGTGGGGGTTGGGTCTACAGTAGAGTGCGTTAGTCCTGAACCTTTCATTGAATGTATTATTCAAGACTACTGTATATGCACAGGTGATTTGAGCTTTTGAGAGAATCTCTTTTTCAGATATGACTTCCACCCTGTATAAATGCCAAATATGAACGTGTCTATTTTCAGAAACATCTCAGTATTTAGCAGTTTTACAATATTGTAGAGATGTTTTCTCATGACCGAATACACTGACAGACAACACAAGCCTCTCAGATCCTCTAAGGACTACATCCAGCAATTAGGGACCAGCTGTTTGTGAGGTCAAACTCACGTCTCTCTCTCTCTCTCTCTCTCTCTCTCTCTCTCTCTCTCTCTCTCTCTCTCTCTCTCTCTCTCTCTCTGTCTCTGTCTCTGTCTCTCTGTCTCTCTCTCTCTCTCTCTCTCTGTCTAGCTGTCTCTTGACTTTTAGTCTGCCTCTCATTTCTATCTCTCTGTCGCTCTCTCTGTCATCTCTCTCTCTCTTTCCCCTCTCTGTCTTACCGTCTCCTGATCACCTCTCCTCTGTCTCTCTCCTTCACTTTCACAATGTCTGCCTCTCCCCTAATTCTCAGCGTTTAAAGTGGCGATGGCTTTTAAGGGAAGTTAATTGCACTCAAATTATGGTCGACCGCAGAAGGAGCGACAGAGAAAGAGACACAGGGAGCGAGGGAGGGAGCGAGCGAGAGAGGGATTGCAGAGTGAGAGGATAATTGCGGTGGAGAAGGACGTTGCGATTATGGCCGCTCTTTCTCTCCCGTCTGTCGTCTCAAACTGTTCCTACAGGGATAACAGACACACACACACGCACACTCTTGGATAACCATCAAAATTGGAGCTCAGTAAACAAGTTGCTATCTGATGAGGTTCACATATGAAAAGACAACTAGCATAAGTAAACTCGAGTAAGAAAGAGACAAAACACGTGGTGGGCTATCTACAGTCAGGTCCAAAATTATTGGCACCCTTGATAAAGATGAGCAAAAAAAAGACTGTATCAAATAAATAATAGAATAAGCCATAGTGTATGCTTAAAAAAAATGGAAAATGATATTATTTTAAACAATTGCTCAGAGAAAGAGAAATGTTTTTTTCTCTCAAAAATATAGGGGTAAAAATGATTGCCATTGCCAAAGTTTTCAAAAACTTTCACTGAAACCTTTTCTGAAATGTTGGAGGACACATTTGGGAGGGATCTTAGACAATTCCACTGGTGTGTGTGGCCAAATAGCTCTATTTTCATGTCATCCAACAAATGTAAACTTCTGGAGTCTGCTAAAAGGCATTGGCACTTGGATTTGAACCGATGCTATGGTAAAATTACATGAAAATACAGTCCTTTGGCAACGCACGGCAGTGGAATTGTCTAAGATCCCTCCCAAATGTGTACCTCATACCTACTGTAAAATATGGTGGTGTATCTTTGATGTTATGGGGTTATTTTGCTTCCACTGGTCCTGGCACCCATGTCAAGGTTATAATGGTATCATGAACTTTACCTAGAACTAGGACATTTTAGCCAAAAACCTGGTAGCCTCTTTTAGAAACTTGGCCACTAGTGGATCTTCCAGCAAAGACAATAACCCCAAGCACACATCAAAATCCACAAAGAAATGGTTAATTGGCTACAAAATCAACAATGTGCAATGGCGATCTCAGTCTCCGGCCTTGGACCGCATTGAGAATCTGTAATCTGTTGTTTGAATTGAAGAAGGCAGTCCATAAGCGCAGGTGAGGAATATCAACTGGAAAGATTCTGTATGGAGGGTCTAAGATCTCTAATAATACAGTGCCTTCAGAAAGTATTCAGACCCCTTGACTTATTTCAAATTTTGTGTTACTGCCTGAATTCAAAATGGATTAAGTAGATGTTTTTTCTCACCCATCTACACACAATACCACACGATTACAAAGTGAAAACATGTTTTTGGACTCTTTAGCTAAATGATTGAAAATGAAATGCATAAATCTCTCATTTACGTACGGTGCATTTGGAAAATATTCAGACCCCTTGACTTTTCCACATTTTGTTACGTTACAACCTTATTCTAAAATGGATAAATAGTTGTTTTCCCTCATCAATCTACACACAATACCCCATAATGACAAAGCAAAAACTGGTTTTTAGAAATGTTAGCAAATGTATTAAAAATAACAAATGGAAATATCACATTTACATAAGTATTCAGACTCTTTACTCAGTACTTTGTTGAAGCACATTTGGCAGTGATTACAGTCTCGAGTCTTCTTGGGTATGACGCTACAAGCTTGGGCCACCTGTATTTGGGGAGTTTCTCCCATTCTTCTCTGCAGATCCTCTCAAGCTATGTCAGGTTGAATGGGGAGCGTCGCTGCACAGCTATTTTCATATGTTCGATCGAGTTGAAGTCCGGGCTCTTGCTGGGCCACTCAAGGACATTCAAAGACTTGTCCCAAAAGCAGCTACTGCGTTGTCTTGGCTGTGTGCTTAGAGTTGTTGTCCTGTTGGAAGGTGAACCTTCGCCCCCAGTCTGAGGTCCTGAGTGCTCTGGAGCAGGTTTTCATCAAGGATCTCTTTGTACTTTGCTCCATTCATCTTTGCCTTGATCCTGACTAGTCTCCCAGACGTGACGCTTGGCATTCAGGCCAAAGAGTTCAATCTTGGTTTTATCAGACCAGAGAATCTTGTTTCTTATGGTCTGTCCTTTAGGTGCCTTTTTGCAAACTCCAAGCGGGCTGTCATGTGCCTTTTTGCTGAGGAGTGGCTTCTGTCTGGCCACTCTACCATAAAAGCCTGATTGCTGGAGTGCTGCAGAATTTTTGTCCTTCTGGAAGTTTCTCCCATCCCCGCAGAGGAACTCCGGAGCTCTGTCAGAGTGACCATCGGGTTCTTGGTCACCTCCCTGACCAACACCATTCTCCCCCGATTGCTCAGTTTGCTCAGATCGGGCGGCCAGCTCTAGGAAGAGTCTTGGTGGTTCCAAACTTTTCCATTTAAGAATGATGAAAGCCACTGTGTTCTTGGGGACCTGCAATGCTGCAGAAATGTTTTGGTATTCTTCTCCAGATCTGTGCTTCGACACAAACCTGTCTCGGAGCTCTACAGACAATTCCTTCAACCTCATGGCTTGGTTTTTGCTCTGACATGCACTGTCAACTGTGGGACCTTATATAGACAGGTGTGTGCCTTTCCAAATCATGTCCAATCAATTGAATTTACCACAGGTGGACTCCAATCAAGTTGTAGAAACATCTCAAGGATGATCAATGGAAACAGGATGCATCTGACCTCAATTTCGAATTTCATAGCAAAGGGTCTGAATACTTATGTAAATAAGGTATTTCAGTTTTTTTTATGTATACATTTGCAAACATTTCTAAAAACCTGTTTTTGCTTTGTCATTATGGGGTATTGTGTGTAGATTGATAAAGAAAATGTAATCCATTTTAGAATAAGGCTGTAACGTAACAAAATGTGTAAAAAGTCAAGGGGTCTGAATACTTTCTGAATGTACTGTAAGTATTCACACCCCTGAGTCAATGCATGTTAGAACCACCTTTGTCAGTGATTACAGCTGTGACTCTTTCTGGTTAAGTCTTTATGAGCTTTGCACACCTGGATTGTACAATATTTGCACATAAATCTTTTCAAATTTCTTCAAGTTGGTTGTTGATCATTGCTAAACAGCCATTTTCAAGTCTTGCCATAGACCTTCAAGCCGATTTAAGTCAAAGCTGTAACTAGGCCACTCAGGAACATTTCATGTCGTCTTGGTAAGCGACTCCAGTGTACAGTATATTTGGCCTCGTGTTTTAGGTTATTGTCCTGCTGAAAGGTGAATATGTCTCCCATTGTCTGTTGTAAAGCAGACTGAACCACGTTTTCCTGGTTTTGCCTGTGCTTACCTCTATTCTGTTCATTTTTATCTTAAAAAACTCCCTAGTACTTGCCGATGACAAGCATACCCATAACATGATGCAGCCACCACCATGCTTGAAAATATGAAGAGTGGTACTCAGTGATGTGTTGTGTTGGATTTGCCCCAAACATAACGCTTTGTATTCAAGACATAAAGTTAATTTCTCTGCCACAATTTTGGCAGTTTTACTTTAGTGCCTTATTCCAAACAAGATGCATGTTTAGGAATATTTCTATTCTGTACAGGCTTCCTTCTTTTCACTCTGTCATTTAGGTTAGTATTGTGGCGTAAATACAATGTTGTTGATCCATCCTCAGTTTTCTCCTATCACAGCCATTAAACTCCTTAACTGTTTTAAAGTCACCAATGGGCTCATGGTGAAATCCCTGAGCGGTTTCCTTCCTCTCCCGCAAGTTAGGAAGGATGCCTGTATCCTTTGTATGCAACTTATTATGTGACTTTTTAAGCACATGTTTACTACTGAACTTATTTAGGCTTGCCAATACAAAGGTGTTGAAAACTTAATGACTCAGGACATTTCAGTGTTTAATTTTCCTTTTTTTTTATGTCTAAAAACACAATTTCACTTTGACATAATGGGTTATTGTGTGTGACACAAAATCTAATTTTAATCCATTTTAAAAATTCAGGCTGAAACACAACAAATTGTGGAAGAAGTCAAGGGGTGTGAATACTTTCTGAAGGCACTATTGTATTTTATTTAACTAGGCAAGTCAGTTTTAAGAACAAATTCTTATTTAAAATGACGGCCTACCGGTGAACAGTGGGTTAACTGCCTTATTCAGGGGCAGAACGACAGATTTTTACCTTGTCAGCTCGGGGATTCGAACCAGCAACCTTTCAGTTACTGGTCCAACGCTCTAACCACTAGGCCTTTTGTATGTTGTATGTTATCCAATCTCATATTTTGTTTTTAGAAAAAGGCTCAGGGCCGTTATCCTCGCATGGTGAGGTATTGAACAGTATTAGAAAGCAGGTTGCCACTAATGTAGACCCATATGTTTTTGAGAAAATCTAAATATGACTTCAAACTGTTTATCTGAGCAATTTTAATGGTATAAAATACTATAATAGTCAACAAATATTTTGCATACATACAATATAGCTCAGTATTTGTATTATTTGTTTACTCGTTTTTTTGCTCATCTTTTTCAAGGGTGCCAATCATTTTGGACCTGACTGTATTTGGTTCCCGTGGAAACTTCATAACTTGTTTAAAAAAGTCGACAGCTAGGGGGTGGAAAGTTTAAAAAAAAAAAAAAAAAAAAAAAGAGAGGTGGGGAGTGAACTTGGACTAAATGATGTATAGAACAGAAGCATAAAAATCAAGCAATCAAATGTCGCTCTTCTATCAGTGCAGAACATCAGGAAGACCCCAACATTGACCTGCGAGTCACACTGTAATTAACGTGGCTTCAACCCATTCCTCAAATGAAATTAAACCACGCAAATCTAGCCAAGCTAATGAAAAGTCAATGTGATAGAAAGTACCCCAAGAGCTCTCCTATGACACACACACACACACACACACACACACACACAACCTGTTGAGGCTGTTTTGGTTTCATGGCCACCCAATTGTGTGACCCCAGGCATGGCACGCAGGCGGGTAGAGTGACTGTAGTAAATGGATCTGTGTGTAGACTCATCCGTCAGCCCCACTGGCCTCATGTCACACCCACCATTTCCTCAGGCCCCCTGACAGTATTCATCGCCACTGATCACCAGCAGCATCTCCAGGGACCCACGGGGGGGATGCGATGCTGTGTGTTATGATGATGGGGGTTGGTACCAGACCCCCAGTGGGCCAGCCCTCTCCCCGTAGCCCCACTAGGGTCCAGGCAGGCAGGCAGAGCGACAGGGTCCCCTCCCCCTCTGGGTTAGCTTCTGAGTTGTGGCTGTAAGGTCCCCAGCCCCAGACCCCCTTTCAGCCTGAATGGACCAGCCTCATTGATATTCCTACGCTTTCACACAAGGGGACCCCAATCTCACAATGGCACTGTGGCTTTGTCCGGCAACTGTGTATTTATGAGAGTGTGTGTGTGGTGAGGGATTTGTGTGTGTGTACAAGTCTACTGGAATGCCTTCTGTTCTGTTGGCTGACCAATGGCAGGGACACGACAAAGAGACGGATGGGGGATGGATGTGTGCCCCCCCCCACCTCCGTGTTCAGTTGTAACCCAGAACAGCACTTTCATTTTGCTGTCATAACGTGTATTGATTTCCCAAAGCCTTGCAACGACACATGGACGTCTGGCGTTCCCTACACGCATTCGCACGCATGCACACACACATTAACACACACACTGCCACTGCCTGCTCAGAGCACAGTGTTCAAAAACAAACCTGGTAGAGCCACATGCACACGCACACACACACGCGCGCACACACTCTTTATGAAATAAAACGGTCAAAACGTGATTTGTGGATTCATCCCCCATCTCTCTCCTCTCTTTCTCTCTCTCGCTCTCCCTCTCTTACACAGTCACACACACACACACACACACACACACACATAATCTCTATCCATCTTTCTCCCTCTCTGTCGCTGTCTATCTCGGTTTCTCTCTCCGTCTCTTTTTGTTCTATTTCTCTCTTCCTGTCAGTTGTAATTACCCCTGTAAACAGCTCTACTTTGATGGCAATGCTTCTGTGATAGCTTGTGTTTGGGGTGCATAAGGAGTGGTGAGGCTGTGTGGAGCGAGCGTGTGTGTGTGTGTGTGTGTGTGTGTGTGTGTGTGTGTGTGTGTGTGTGTGTTAAAAACAGCCATTTCACAAGGACCATCTAAATCAACTACACTACTATTCCAAAAAAAGATTGAAAGTATAACTTCAAGTTGCAGGCTAACAATGAAGCATCTGTTAAAAGTGATTAGTTGCCTCGTGTCTCTGATCTGTGTTGATCAGTGTGTGTTGATCTGTTGTGTGGTGATCTGTTGTGTGGTGATCTGTGTCCCTGCAGTGCGACGCTCCTCCCACTCTCTGGCCACTGACATGTTTGAACAGCACCTGGGAGCACACCTGTTACAGGTAAACAGCACACACACACACACACACACACACACACACACACACACACACACACACACACACACACACACAGGCTCCTCTAATATCACCGTGTTTCATCTCAAATGGATTTGTTATATGAACCTTTATACACGTGTCATTGAGAACAAACAGTCGTTGAGAATAGTACACATTTAGACAGGTTATTCAAGAGGTACATTCTCTGAACATTTGTTTGTTGCCATGTTTAATCTATTTAATTGTTTTTCCAAAAATAGTCAAATATTCAACCACGCAAATATGATTCTTGTTATAACATGCTGTAATTGTTCATGGGATGAGGTAGCCATATTTATTCCCGTGACAGTCTGACAGTGGGATGCTGCTTCTCCGTGTTACGTCTCCTCCTGCGTTTACAGACGTGCGTGAACCCCCTCTGATGTCTCATCGTGATCAGTGCTCGCTAACCGTCTGCGCTCCAGCGAGTCAACACTCGTAAAAAAACAAAAAACAAACAGCCGGCGCCGCCCCGCCGTAGTACTATCAATGACCGCCAAACACCAATAAATGACTGTGGAGTACAGAAAAGAGAAAGAGGGCGATAAAGCGAGGGAGGGAAAGAAGATAGAAGTGAAAGAGGCGGGGTGTATAGAATGTCCTGAATGAGAGAGGTATGCCAAGACAAAAGACTGCCGTCTGCGCCGAACGTTCTGAGGGGGAACGGCACTGATGGAAATCAAATTAGCGCTTTAGAACACGCTAGGATTCTTTCCTCTTGCCGTACCTCTGTCAGTAATAGCTTGATAATTGCACTTTATTTCTCCGCCATTCAGCCGGGCTCGCCGCGCCCCACCCCCCGGCCACCGCATTTGCATACTGAATGTGTCGGTTGCATAAATTACCGCCACTTTAGCGCCGCCGCCAAAATAGCAATCTTTCTTCGGGGCAAAGTGGCCCTAGCTTCCCAGCACACCACTACTCAGTTGTGTGGAAGCTTGTTATTACAACAAATATTATTCTGTGAAGGAGTCCTTCCTAATAGGGTGGCTGTATACCTTATCACTTATCATCATAATCACCACTCCCTGTCTCTACCTACCTACCGGTGTCTCTGGTCAGCAGACAAACAGAACAGGAAACACCATGCCGTCCTACTGTTATTAACACTGATTGAAACAGCTCTGCTGGTGTCTTCCTGCTCTTTGTTTAATGTGCCTTGTTGACTCTCTGAACAGGCTGGTGGTGTTTACCAGTAGTGTGTCGTGTGTACCTGAGGAGCCAGCCAGACAGGACTGTTGAAGTTGGGGGGGGGGTGGGAGAGACTGAGCGGTGAAGGGCTGGTTGTTGGTGGTTCTCCAGCGGCAGGCAGCAGCTCATTGTAATTTGCTCAATACACACTAATTGCTCTAATTTGTCTGTCTGGCTGTGCGTGTGTGTGTGTGTGTGTGTGTGTGTGTGTGTGTGTGTGTGTGTGTGTGTGTGTGTGTGTGTGTGTGTGTGTGTGTGTGTGTGTGTGTGTGTGTGTGTGTGTGTGTGTGTGTGTGTGTGTGTGTGTGTGTGTTGCTTCCACAGTCTCTGGACGGCTTTGTGTTTGTGGTAAGCTCGGAGGGACGATTCCTCTACATATCAGAGACTGTTTCCATCTACCTGGGCCTCTCACAGGTAAGGCCTTCTGTACACACGCACTGACACTCAGTCACTCACATTGCTACTCATACAGGCTACTCCCATCATCTCTCTTTTCATATCAGATGTAATGTGTTTGGGGGTGTTCCCACCTTTGTGTGTGTCTAGATGTCTTTGACTGTTCTCTTGTGCTTGTCTCTCTAGTTCCCCCCCCCCCCCCCCCCCCTCTCTCTCTCCCCCCCCCCCCCCTCCAGGTGCTCACCTCTGTTGATTGCCTGTGGCCTCTTGTACTGTGAATGTTAAGACCTGCCATTTCGACCAGATGCATAAATAATAACAGTAATTACTGGCCCAGCAATCAAAGTGTCGCCCCTGCGCGCAGGCCCTGTCTAGGGGAGCAAATCGATAGGCATCTTAAAAGCCCCATTGATTGTGGGGAGGAGAAAAAACACCAAGGGGGACGAGGAGACAGATAGGAGGAGGAGAGGAGAGGAGGGCAGTGATAAGATATGTTTGGAAGAAAAAACATGGAGGATACAGAATGAGAGAGAGAAAAGAGGGAGGATATTACAATGGCGGTGGTATTTGAGTGGATGTTAAAAGGGGGAATTTGGGTGTGATTGGGAGTCCGCCCAAGTTGGATTGGACTGTCCTGGAGATAGGCTAGTAGTGGCGTGTGTTTGCAAGTGCGTGTGCAAGTGCCGGTTTGTTTGCGTCACAGTCGGGTATATCTCCTGTTAACTGTTGGTAAACACAAACTTAAAATCTAATTATGAAATATATCTGAACAGATGTGAACAGACTACACAGCCAAATGGCAATGGATAGAGAGAAAGAAGCAGCGCACTGGGGATTTTGGTATGCAAATAGAGCTTAAATGTGCAGTTGAAGTGAAATGCATCACGGGACTGAATAGGTAAACAACAAAGGCCATTCTTATTCATTAAACAGATGGCCTCACTAGTCAAATCTCCTCAAACAGAACTAAACCCACCGGCCTTAAAACGAAATTACAATCGAGATTTACCTTAATTCCAAAACACACGCTACCACGTTTAGAAACTGACAGAGAGAGAAAGACTGAAAGACAAAAAGAGAGAGAGAGACAGAAAGAGGGATGTAGGTGGGAGAAAGGGCATGCACACTTTAATAGAACAAATCCCCGTCTCTCAGGGAGGAGAGACGGAGAGAAGAAAAACAAGTGAGAAGGGAAATGTAACTGGTGGTTGTTGTTGGAGGGCATGTATCTCCCTGTGGACCGCCCTGTCCTGTCCCCCAGCCTAACCCCTCTGCCCCGGCTTACCCACGGGGACCCTCTCCAGACAGTGGGGTTTCTTAGACAGGCTTAGCCCAGGTCAGGCACCTTGACCAAGGGCACAGCCCACCGTCCGCTCCCCTGCTACCTGGAGGTGATCATGTCCCTCACCCCGGTTCTCCTGGCCGGAGAGGCCAGCTCTGAACCCAGGACCCCAGGTCCTACTACTCAACCCCCCTTACCTGCTACATGGCAGGAGGTAGGATGGAGGAATGGAGGATGGGGGAATTGATCCTGGACTGGTTAGTATGCAGCCCCCATCACTCCCCCACTCCCTCTCTCCTCTTCCATCCGTCAGCAGCGGGCTGAGAGTGTGTTGTGGACGACTGCCCGGATGCCTCATACATATTAAAGCACCCTGCTATTATTTATATCAGGTCTCCCCCTCTCTCAACCCCTCCACCCCCACCTCACACACTATACCTGTGTCTTTCTCTGTCTCCCTCGCTCTCCTTTCACTCTACTCTCTCTCTCTTCCTCTATTTTTCAGCTGCCTCTTTCCCCAATAGTTTTCTCTCTCTCTCCTCCCCGTGACTGTAGACTGACAGGTAAAGTACCATAGATGTCTGTATTACCCTTTACTGAGGGAGGGCAAAAGGACTGTGGGAAGCCTTGGGTACTCCAGGGCTGACTTCCTGTCTCTGCCAGGAGATTCGGGTCCGTTTACGTCTCGTTTAGCTCTAGCAGCTCATTAACACCGGGCTGTTTTAAAACTTTTATCTCTCTGCTGATCCCTCTTACTTACTCCCCTCCTCTTCCCCTCTGTTTTTTTACACTTTAGAGGAGCTAGCCGTCCTTTTTTCTCTCTTTGTTCACACTTAATCTGTGCTCCCTCGCTCAGCTCTCTGGCTGTGATGTCCTTGAAGGCCTGCTGGAAATCCCATAAAGCCCACACTAAATGGATCTAATCCTTAATAAATGGGTTTGTCCTACAGACAAGGGTGTGAGGCTGCAGGCAGGCAGCCAAGCAGGGAGCAGGCAGCCAAGCAGGGAGCAGGCAGCCAAGCAGGGAGCAGGCAGCCAGGCAGGAAGCAGGCAGGCAGGCCGGGAGCAAGGCAGGCGCTTTATCAAATGGAAAGGAATCTAACCCGCTCTCATTGTGTTTTTATGGATGCCATGCCAGAGCCTTAAATGCTGTTATTATTACCTTAAATGTTTAGAGTAGGATACTATGATGCAGGAGGATGATAGCTGGGAGGTGTTAGTGGTCTTTATCCCTCTCCGGGAGTGGGCTGGATACGCTCATGCCTATGAATTAATAGGGAATGAATGAACAGATTAAAATAGTCAAATCTGACCTTCAAAGATGCTGTATCCCTGGTCTCTTCGCTTACTTTAATCACCAAATAGATTTTTTTATCCTTCCGATTTCATATGTGTATTACTGTAATCTGTGTCTGGCCCCCGACTCAGGGGTGTGTGTGCGACATGCGTGCGTGGTGTCTGCGAAACAAACTGTCTCATCCCTACATTTGATTGTGTTTAGGTGGAGTTGATGGGCAGCAGTGTGTTTGACTACATCCACCCAGCGGACCATGTGGAGATGGCTGAGCGTCTGGGCATCAGGCCCCACCTGAGGGCCGAGGCTGGCTGCCACGTGGCCCCTGAGAGCGCTTCCAGCTCTGCCTCCACATCCTCCCTGGCAGGGACCCCTGAGCCTGGTACGTCTCACGTACATGTCTGCAGGCCTGGACGGATGTGGTCCAAATGTGACTGTTCCTAAGTTAACTCTGTCCCACCACCCCGTCTCTCTCCATAGCCCCCTCAAGCCCTCTCTCTCCAGGGAACGAACCGCCTGACCGAGGCTTCTTCATCCGTATGAAGTCCACCCTCACCAAGAGAGGCCTCCACGTCAAGTCCTCGGGCTACAAGGTCAGAGTAAGAGAAATATTTTGAGATATCAAACTCTCCATTCCTAGAAATCATGAAGACTGTGTGTAATGTATAGAGATATCAAACTCTCCATTCCTAGAAATCATGAAGACTGTGTGTAATGTATAGAGATATCAAACTCTCCATTCCTAGAAATCATGAAGACTGTGTGTAATGTATAGGGATATCAAACTCTCCATTCCTAGAAATCATGAAGACTGTGTGTAATGTATAGGGATATCAAACTCTCCATTCCTAGAAATCATGAAGACTGTGTGTAATGTATAGGGATATCAAACTCTCCATTCCTAGAAATCATGAACACTGTGTGTAATGTATAGGGTAGCAAAATTCCAGCAACTTTCACAAAATTCCCTGGTTTCCCAGAAATCCTGGTTGGAGGATTCCCAGATTTCCTGTTTATTCCCTCGTCAACCCAGGAATCTTCCAACCAGAATTTCTGGATAATCAGAGACATTTTGAACAGTTACAAGACTTTTGCAACTCTAGTAATGTACACCTCACCATTCATTTAGAGACACTGTACATACACAACCATGCAGGTTGTTGTAAACTCTATTCTATTTCTGTCAGGTGATCCATGTGACTGGGCAAATCCGCTGTCGCCCTGCCATGGTGCCAGGCTCCGCCCGCTCGGTGCGTCGGCCAATGGGCTTGGTGGCCCTTGCGCACACGCTCCCTCCCTCCACGCTGAACGAGGTGCGCATGGAGAGCCAAATGTTTGTCTTCAGGGTCAACATGGACCTGCAGGTCACCTACTGCGAGAACAGGTACAGCTACAGAGACACAACGACACAGCAACACGACAACACACAGGGACAGATGTCTGCACGGGGTGCACATGTGGTGGTACTGTGAAGATGCATGTGGGTGTATTTGATTCAGTTAAGATGGTATGCGTTTGTTTGCCTGTGTATGTGTGTCTGTGTTTACATCACGTGGATAATACCATCGTTGTTCCCTGTAGGATCTCAGAGTACATGGACCTGAGCCCGGCAGAGGTGGTGGGACACACCTGCTACCACTTCATCCATGTAGAAGACCTGGATAACATCAGACAGAGCCATGAGGACTGTGAGTCACTGCCCGCCGTGTGTGTGTGTGTGTGTGTGTGTGTGTGTGTGTGTGTGTGTGTGTGTGTGTGTGTGTGTGTGTGTGTGTGTGTGTGTGTGTGTGTGTGTGTGTGTGTGTGTGTTTTTTGTGTGTGTGTTTGTGCCTTTTGAACTGCTAACATTTTTGACTAAGTTCATATTTTGCAATCAGCGCCCTCTGCTGCTAAAGTCCTGTAGTGCTATGCCAACCCACTCTTTACCCTCATCCTCTCTCTCTCTGTCCCCCCCCCCAGTGTTGAGGAAGGGTCAGGTGGTGACCGGGTACTACCGCTGGCTCCAGAGGAGAGGGGGTTATCTGTGGGTCCAGTCCTGTGCCACCGTCTCCATCAACCACAAAGCCCCCCACGAACGCAACGTCATCTGGGTCAACTACGTCATCAGGTCAGCCCCGTCGCTGGTCAGCCCCGTCGCCACAGTAGCAGGTCAAACACGGTGCACAACGCGTCCAGCATTACGCTCCTAGACAAGGCGTCCCGCTCCTTCAGTCTACCGTCATTTGTATATACTAAACCCTAATGACAGTATATACATTTTATTACAGAATGATGTGAAGTTTTGTTCATTTACAACACCGATATGATACAAGTATTCACACATGAATTCAAGGAAATTCTATATTTTCCTTTGTCTCTGTCTCAGGAGCCACAACCCCCCAGCTCCTAAACACACATACACACTCAAAGACAAACAGACACACGTGCACGCACAGAGCAAGAGAGGAGTCAGACAAAAACAAGAGGAACAGGCTGAATTACAATACTAATTGGAGCAGCGCTTTATAATTACAACAAATGGATGTCAGAATGTTGGGTCTGAATGGTGTTTTAGTTCATTAGTGCTGTAATTACAAGAGCTCATTAACTTCTCCAGCAGCAGCCCCCCCTGATCCTGTCTGGGCTCTGTTCTTTACGGGTGGGCTCCTGAGTGGAGCGAGGCTGGCTATGGGAGAGCAGGGGTTGCTGGTGTGTGTGTGTGTGCGTGTGCGTGTGCGTACAATTGGGGGGGGGGGGGGTTGTTGGATATAGCATTGTGGGTTGGGGTAGCTGATGAGGGGTATTCATGGAGAAGAGGCTGGTTGTTGTTGATAGATGATGGTAATGGTTGGAAGGAAGTTGATGGGAGACAAAACAAAATACACAATTTAATCTACGACCATATAGGGCTCTCTGTGAAGTACTCCCTGCACCCATCTTGCTAAATCAGGAGACATAAACAGTGGTTTGCTGCAACACTAAGAGCTGTAAAAGGGGACTTTATTGTCTTTTATTTACTCTCTCTCCCTTTCTCTCTCCCTTTCTCTCTCTCTCTCAGTCGAACAGAGCTCCCAGACACTCCCCTGGATCTGCTGCAGCTCCCAGAGAGTCTGAGGGCGGAGCGTCTGAAAGCCAGCTCCTCCCCTTCGGAACTCTCGCCACAAGCCCGGGGTGGGGAACCACACAGGCACACACACACACGCAATCACTCACACATTTATGGTGTACATTGAATCATTCACACAAACATACTTGATGGGATGGGAGGTAGACTAGTGGTTAAGAGCAATGGGCCAGTAATCAAAAGGTTGCTGGTTCGAATCCCCGAGACCACTAGGTAAACAATTTGTCGATGTGCCCTTGAGCAAGGCACTTAACTCTAATTGCTCTGGATAAGAGCGTCTGCTAAATGACTAAAACGTCAAATGTAATGACACATCCACATATTTCCTCATGAAAAACATATCTAACTCTTTTCCCCTCCCCAGGTCCACAGCCAATGAAAAGCTCTGTGTGTAAAGGTGACCCTGACTCTAAACTGAGAGAGATCTATAATCCCGGAGTCCAGTCAGGGGACAGGAGGAAGCGTCCGCTGCGGTCTGACTCTGAAGGCGCTCCCCCGGAAACGCGGCGTCGCCTGGAAGAGTTCCGCCAGAGAGAGGGGAGTGTGTCCGCCTCCTCAGACCTGGGCAGTGAGAGCGAGGGAGAGGAGAGAGCGTGGGAGCAGGGGGGAGATAGCGCGAGGGTCAAACGAGAGGAGGGGCCTTCGAAACAAGGTGGGGAGACCCCAGTGAGGGGCGAAAGGGGTGGCAGGGTGCACAACGGTCGTGCGGTAATCCAGCACCTTAAGAGTGTAGTGTCCTCGCCTCTCTCTGGTCCCCACAACATCAAGACTGAACATGAGGCACTGGCTGCAGGGGGTCGCTGGACACACACACACACCTCTTCACACACACAACCCCCACCCTCGCACACACACACCCCCTGCGGCAGCCTGAACGGCGACAGTCCCCCGACCCCTATCCCAGACTCCTCCTCCAGCAGTGAAGCCCCACCCAAAGGTATTTTCACCCCGCCCTCCCCCGCCATGTCTCCTCCCATGTCCGGCTCCTCCCCTCTACCCTGTGAGGAGCGGGGAATGTTGTCTGGAGGCCGGGGGGGCGGGCCTGACTTTGAGCTGTTGCAGAGACTGGCAGCGGGGGGTGCTGCAGGACGGGTGCTCTTCCACCCCCTGACCCTCGGCCCCCAGGGGCCACAGAGCCTGTACGCCCCCAGTACCATCCGCTATGCGCCCCCAGAGCTGCCCCCCTCTCACCCCGGTGCTGAGGGGCTGCGCTCCGACCACCACAAGGGACCTCCAGCCTTCTTCCCCCACCTCCAGAGGCTGGCCGGCCTGCCCTCCTTCAGTGGGTTCTCTGCCTCGGACAATCCCTTCAACCCCTTCTGTATGAACGGACTGAGGGGGGCCGCAGGGTCCGAGGAGGACTGAAAGAGAGGAGGGGCTTTAGAGAGACATGGGGGCAGGACATCGGGACATGTGGGGTTGGGAAACTGAACAAAGGACCATTTGCACAGCTTCCATGGGGAGTCAGATGGTGTCCAACACAGGTGACAGGATGGGTGACACTCAAAGTGGACTTTGACACTTGACTTTACCCCACTAGCTGTCTAAGCTTTGTCCCCCTCTCTGCTCTACCATATCCTCTCTCCGCTGCTGTTAAATGACTGTGCAGTGTTTCATGTCTCTTTCTTCCACTCAGAAAAGCCATATTGTACATAGAGACAGGACCATACACACCTTCACTACTCCATCCTCAGTATTATACCAACTGCTCCTGAGCCTGTCAGACTGACTTCTGTGTGAATGAAAAAAATAGGGGTAAAAATGGATGACATTTTTTCACTTGTTTGTGTAAAATACTGAATCATCTCTTAAACAGAGTTAGAAATCATACTCTGACACAATAGTGGAAATATAGAGGTCTGAGCCTATCTCATGGACGCCCAAAATGATATTTGAATACATCTCGGGTACTCCTTCCTTCCATAAAGTGAACCCCGCTGAAGAGGGTTTGAAACACTGAAAGCACAGAGGAGTGAGAGAGTCCCAGATACATTCCATTCCACTCTGAGACTGTTCTGTCTGGGAAAGAAAGGTATGGGAGGGGAACGTACAATACCTCTACTGGCTGGTCACTTTGTAATGTTTTCAGTCTTGTAAAAACTGAAAATGGTCCTACAGAATGAAGTGTTGTGAAAGTTAAAGACGCTGGGCTGTGCTGTGTATAAGATGAAAGCCTTATTCCTATTATATTGTCATGTTGTTGTCATAGGGTGAAGTGGGAGAGGTGTAAAAACTATTGTCTTACTAGAGGACATACTTTGGGAAATGCCACAGTTTAATTCAGAAACCCTCAACAAATGTATTAGAAATGAAGGGTTTGGGGAGGAATCTTTTTTTTTCTTCTCACAATATTTGTCCCGAGCACTTACTGAAATTAGTTGTGAACACATAGCACTTCATCTTTTGAATTCCCTTGTGTGTATTAAGAATTAAATACAAGAGTGGTCAAGATGAATACCACAAACGGCCCACAAAATGTAGGGTCATTTAAAGAAAGACCACAGGAGTTTAATACGTGGTCATTAAACGTGTGGTCATTCAAACATGACCATGGGGATTTAGTACAGTTTGGTGGTCAATAAAAAAATAACTCACTTTTTGTTCTCAAAGTGAAACATCCATATTAGGTCATTAGAGGTGGAGTGGAAAACAGGGGTCAAATATTCATATATTAAATCATATCAAATATATACATTTTTATACTCATCACCAGAAATTCCATCCCAAAATATTGTGAGGTCATAAAAGAAAGACATCCCAAACTGATATTAAAGAGACATTAAAATGTCCTGATCCTAAATCGCTATCCTGGTCATAAATGAAGTGTTACTGATGGACTGGGTTGGATGTCGGCTGTACAAGACCATATCTGGCATACAAGGGGGTGTCTGTGCGTCGGTTATAATTCCACTGGCTCTACTACAATAAGACCAGATAAAAACCCTAAGCATCACTGTGACTCTAACCCGTTTCTGTTCAAATATTTGTGAATATACCATCCACTTCTGATCTTCAAATTAAAATGAACCAATGTATTAAAACTATCAAACTGATGACGATAATAAAATATTCCATTAGAGGAGCACAAGAAAGATTTTTGATATCCTTGTTCTAGTATCTGACTGACTGTCGATAAGAGTGGGCCGAGGTACTGCCTGGCTCGAAAACATGCCTTCAAAATGTATCTTAAGACGTCTTGAAAGGTCTCTACGTGTCTCAACTTCGTCTCAACTTCGTCTCAAGATGTCACAAGGTGATGGCTGAGTATGTACAGTTCCAGTCAAAAGTTGATGGATTTTACATCAGGTACTTTTTCATGAATATTGTTGTGTGGGCAGGTGTACAATACCAGTCAAAAGTTTGGACACACCTACTCATTCAAGGGTTTTTCTTTATTTTTACTATTTTCTACATTATAGAATAATAGTGAAGACATCGAAACTAGGAAATAACACATGGAATCATGTAGTAACCAAAAAAGTGTTAAACAAATAGATTTTAGATTCTTGAAAGTTGCCACCCTTTGCCTTGATGACAGCTTTGCACACGCTTGGCATTCTCTCAACCAGCTTCACCTGGAATGCTTTTACAACAGTCTTGAAGGAGTTCCCATATTTGCTGAGCACTTGTTGGCTGCTTTTCCTTCAGTCTGCGGTCCACCACATCCCAAACCATCTCAATTGGGTTGAGGTCGGGTGATTGTGGAGGCCAGGTCATCTGATGCAGCACTCCATCACTCTTCTTCTTGGTCAAATAGCCCTTACACATCCTGGAGGTGTTTTTTTTTTGTTGAGATTCTTCAAAGTTGCCACCCTTTGCCTTGATGACAGCTTTGCAGACTCTTGGCATTCTCTCAACCAGCTTCATGAGGTAGTTACCTAGAATGCATTTCAATTAACAGGTGTGCCTTGGTAAAGGTTAATTTGTGGAATTTCTTTCCTTCTTAATGCATTTGAGCCAATCAGTTATGTTGTGACAAGGTAAGGGGGGTATACAGAAGATAGCCCTATTTGGCAAAAGTCCAAGTCATATTATGGCAAGAACAGATCAAATAAGCAAAGAGAAACAACAGTCCATTATTACTTTAACACATGAAGAACTTTTACAGTTTCTTCAAGTGCAGTCGCAAAAACCATCAAGCACTATGATGAAACTGGCTCTCATGAGGACCGCCACAGGAAAGGAAGACCCAGAGTTACCTTTGCTGTAGAGGATAAGTTCATTGGAGTTACCAGCCTCAGAAATTGCAGCCCAAATAAATGCTTCACAGAGTTCAAGTAACAGACACATCACAACATCAACTGTTCAGAGGAGACTTCCTCTTCATGGTCGAATTGCTGCAAAGAAACAACTACTAAAGGACACCAATAAGAAGAAGAGTCTTGCTTGGGCCAAGAAACACGAGCAATGGACATTAGACCGGTGGAAATCTGTCCTTTGGTCTCATGAGTCCAAATTTGAGATTTTTGGTTCCAACCACCTTGTGAGATGTCACGTAACAAAATGTATTGTACTTTTTTAAACGAAGATTATATATATTATATAATATATATTATATATATATTAGGGGAACGTATGATCTCTGCATGTGTGGTTCCCACCGTGAAGCATGGTGGAGGAGGTGTGATGGTGCTTTGCTGGTGACACTGTCCTGGATTTATTTAGAATTCAAGGCACACTTAACCAGCATGGCTACCACAGCATTCTGAAGCGATACGCCATCCCATCTGGTTTGCGCTTAGCGGGACTATCATTTGTTTTTCAACAGGACAATGACCCAACACACCTCCAGGATGTGTAAGGGCTATTTGACCAAGAAGAAGAGTGATGGAGTGCTGCATCAGATGACCTGGCCTCCACAATCACCCGACCTCAACCCAATTGAGATGGTTTGGGATGTGGTGGACCGCAGACTGAAGGAAAAGCAGCCAACAAGTGCTCAGCAAATATGGGAACTCCTTCAAGACTGTTGTAAAAGCATTCCAGGTGAAGCTGGTTGAGAGAATGCCAAGCGTGTGCAAAGCTGTCATCAAGGCAAAGGGTGGCAACTTTCAAGAATCTAAAATCTATTTGTTTAACACTTTTTTGGTTACTACATGATTCCATGTGTTATTTCATAGTTTTGATGTCTTCACTATTATTCTACAATGTAAAAAATAGTACAAATAAAGAAAAACCCTTGAATGAGTAGGTGTGTCCAAACTTTTGACTGGTACTGTACACCTGCCCACACAACAATATTAATGAAAAAGTACCTGATGTAAAATCCATCATCCAAATTGGTCCCTGTGGACCAGGTTTGAGTGTCCCTGGTCTGATGTGGTGCAGATGGAACATGCCCATTAGACAGTATATATCCAGGTTTATGAGCCAAAGCTCTCTAAGTAATAGCTCGGAAGATATAGACAAAGGGTGTGTGTGTGTGTGTGTGTGCACGTGCGTGTGTGTGACTGAGGAAGTGTTTGTGTGTGTGAGTGCGTGCGTGTCTGTCTGCTTGAGGCCGTGTGTATGCATAGAGTGTGTTGTTTGAATGGCTGGTGTATCTGTGTGTGTGCGTATGCGAGCGTGTGTGTGTTCCAGAGCGGGTGTTGTGTTGTTCCAGGCAGCCCTAGGGAGGGGCTCTGACATTGAAGACGGGTTAAATCCTGTTTTACATTCAAGTGGCAGGCCCCAGTTCATTAGAGTGAGGATCATTCCTCCTCAAGACCAAAGGAAGCGCATACTAAACAAAAGCAGTTGTTGGGGAGAACATTTGAGGGTAAGTGCGTGTGCCTGCCGTGCGTGTGTGTGTGGACGTCTGCTGTGTGTGCGTGTGTGTAAAGAGAGTTCAGAAATGACCTCAGGTTCCTCTATCTCTTCTTTTCTCAGGTGTGAGTTCTTCAGCTGATAGCCTGTTCCATGGTGGGTGTAAAGGTGTCTCTACATCTCAGATAGGGACTGTGGGTTTGTGGGGACATGGGCGTCTCTCCTCAACTCTATGCCCTGGCTGTCTGTCAGGGACTTTGAAGACTTACAGTGCATTCGGAAAGTCACAACCCTTGACTTTTTCCACATTTTGTTACGTTACAGCCTTATTCTTTTTTTTTCTCATCAATCTACACACAATACCCCATAATGACAGAGCAAACACTTAAATATCACAATTACGTAAGTACTCAGACCCTTTACTTTGCTGATGCACTTTTGGCAGTGATTACAGCTCCTTGGGTATGCTTGGCACACCTGTGTTTGGGGAGTTTCACCCATTCTTCTCTGCAGATCCTCTCAAGCTCTGTCAGGTCTCTCCAGAGATGTTCGATCGGGTTCGGGCTCTGGCTGGGCCACTCAAGGACATTCAGAGACTAGTCCCGAAGCCATGGGATGGTGCCAGGTTTCCTCCAGACGTGACTGTTGGCATTCAGGCCAAATAGTTCAATCTTGGTTTCATCAGACCAGAGAATATTGTTTCTCATGGTCTGAGAGTCCTTTAGATGCCTTTTGGCAAACTCCAAGCGGACTGTCCTGTGCCTTTTACTGAGAAGTGGCTTCCGTCTGACCACTCTATAATAAAGGTCTGATTGGTGGAGTGCTGCAGAGATGGTTGTCCTTCTGGAAGGTTATCCCATCTCCACAGAGGTACTCTGAAGCTCTGTCAGAGTGACCATCGGGTTCTTGGTCACCTCCCTGACCAAGGCCATTCTCTCCCGATTGCTCAGTTTGGCTTTACGGCCAGCTCTAGAAAGAGTCTTGGTGGTTCGAAACTTTTTCCATTTAAGAATGATGGAGGCCACTGTGTTCTTGGGGACCTTCAATACTGCAGACATGATTTGGTACCCTTCCCCAGAGCTGTGCCTCGACACAATCCTGTCTCGAAGCTCTACGGACAATTCCTTCAACCTCATGGCTTGGTTTTTGCTCTGACATGTACCGTCAACTGTGGGACCTTATATAGACAGGTGTGTGCCTTTCCAAATCATATCCAATCAATTTCATTTACGACAGGTGGACTCCAATCAAGTTGCAAAAACATCTGAGGATGATTAATGGAAACAGGATGCACCTGAGCTCAATTTCGAGTCTCATAGCAAAACGGATAGAATACTTACTTTACCAGTCAAAAGTTAGGACACACCTACTCATTCAAGGGGTTTTCTTAATTTTTTACTGTTTTCTACATTGCAGAATAATAGTGAAGACATCAACTATGAAATAACACATGGAATCATGTATTAACCAAAAAAGTGTTAAACAAATCAAAATATATTTTATATTTGAGATTCTTCAAATTAGCCAGCCTTGATCACAGCTTTGCACACTCTTGGCGTTCTCTCAACCAGCTTCGTGAGGTAGTCACCTTGAATGCATTTAAATTAACAGTGTGCCTTTTTAAAAGTTAATTTGTGGAATTTCTTTCCTTAATGCATTTGAACCAATCAGTTGTGTTGTAACAAGGTAGGGGTGGTACAGTATACAGAAGATAGCCCTATTTGGTAAAAGACCAAGTCCATATTATGGCAAGAACAGCTCAAATAATCAGAGAAACAACAGTCCATCATTACTTTAAGACATGAAGGTCAGTCAATCTGGAAAATGTCAAGAACCCATCAAGCGCTATGATGAAACTGGCTCTCACGAGGAACGCCACAGGAAATGAAGACCCAGAGTTAACTCTAATGAACTTAACCTCTGCAGCAGAGTTACCAGCCTCAGAAACTGGCAATTAACTGCAGCTCAGATTGCAGCCCAAATATATGCTTCACAGAGTTCAAATAACAGACACATCTCAACATCAACTGTTCAGAGGAGACTGCGTGAACCAGGCCTTCATGGTTCAACCAGGCCTTCATGCAGTCAAATTGCTGCAAAAAGAAACCACTACTAAAGGACACCAATAAGAAGAGACTTGCTTGGGCCAAGAAACACGAGCAATGGACATTAGACCGGTGGAACTATGTCCATTGGTCTGGTGAGTCCAAATTTGAGATTTTTGGTTCCAACCGCTGTGTCTTTGTGAGACGCAGAGTAGGTGAACGGATGATCTCTGCATGTGTGGTTCCCACCGTGAAGCATGGAGGAGGAGGTGTGATGGTGCTTTGCTGGTGACACTGTGATTTATTTAGAATTCAAGACACTCTTAACCAGCATGGCTACCACAGCATTCTGCAGCGATACGCCATCCCATTTTGTTTGGGCTTAGTGGGACTGTCATTTGTTTTTCAACTGGACAATGACAAACCTCCAGGCTGTGTAAGGGCTATTTTACCAAGAAGGAGAGATATGGAGGGCTGCATCAGATGACCTGGCCTCCACAATCACCCGACCTCAACCCAATTGAGATGTTTTGAGATAAGTTGGACCGCAGAGTGAAGGAAAAACAGCCAGCAAGTGCTCAGCATATGTGGAAACTCATTCAAGACTGTTGGAAAAGCATTCCAGGTGAAGCTGGTTGAGAGAATGCCAAGTGTGCAAAGCTGTCATCAAGGCAAAAGGTGGCTACTTTGAAGAATCTAAAATCTATTTGTTTAACATTTTTTTGTTACTACATGATTCCATAGGTGTTATTTTATAGTTTTGATGTCTTCACTATTATTCGTCGTTGTTGGTAATCAAGCCTACCACTGTAGTGTCGTCTGCAAACTTGATGATTGAGTTGGAGGCGTGCATGGCCACGCAGTCATGGGTGAACAAGGAGTACAGGGGAGGGCTGAGAACGCACCCTTGTGGGGCCCCAGTGTTGAGGATGTTGTTTCCTACCCTCACCACTGGGGGCGGCCCGTCAAAGTCCAGGATCCAGTTACACGGGGCGGGGTCGAGACCCAGGGTCTCGAGCTTAATGATGAGTTTGGAGGGTACTATGGTGTTAAATGCTGAGCTGTAATCGTTGAACAGCATTCTTACATAGGTATTCCTCTTGTCCAGATTGGTTAGGGCAGTGTGCAGCGTGATTGCGATTGCGTCGTCTTTGGACCTATTGGGGTGGTAAGCAAATTGAAGTGGGTCTAGGGTGACAGGTAAGGTGGAGGTGATATGATCCTTGACTAGTCTCTCAAAGCACTTCATGATGATGGAAGTGAGTGCTATGGGGCGATAGTCGTTTAGCTTAATTACTTTAGCTTTCTTGGGAACAGGACCAATGGTGGCCCTCTTGAAGCATGTGGGAACAGCAGACTGGGATAGGGATTGATTTAATATGTCCGTAAACACGCCAGCCAGCTGGTCTGCGCATGCTCTGAGGAGGTGGCTAAGGATGCCGTCTGGGCCGGCAACCTTGCGAGGGTTAACACGTTTAAATGTTTTACTCACGTTGGCCGCGACGGGGCTGGTTTTCTTTTTGTAATCCATGATTGACTGTAGACCCTGCTACATAAGTCTTGTGTCTGAGCCGTTGAATTGCGACTCTACTTTGTCTCTATACTGACGCATAGCTTGTTTGATTGCCTTGCGGAGGGAATAACTACACTGTTTGTATTCGGTCATGTTTCCGATCGCCTTGCCATGATTAAAAGCAGTGGTACGCGCTTTCAGTTTTGCGCAAATGTTGCCATCAATCCACGGTTTCTGGTTGGGGAAGGTTTTAATAGTCACCGTGAGTACAACATCACCGATGCACTTGCTAATAAACTCACTCACCGAATCAGCGTATACATCAATGTTGTTGTCTGAGGCTATCCAGAACATATCTCAGTCTACGTGATCGAAGCAATGTTGAAGTGTGGAATCCGATTGGTCGGACCAGCGTTGAACAGACCTGAGCACGGGCGTTTCCTGTTTTAGTTCCTGTCTATAGGCTGGGAGCAACAAAATGGAGTCGTGGTCAGATTTGCCGAAAGGAGGGCGAGGGAGGACTTTGTATGCGTCGTGGAAGTTAGAGTAGCAATGATCCAGAATGCTGCCAGCCCGGGTCGCGAATTCAATATGCTGATAAAATTTAGGGAGCCTTGTTTTCAGATAAACTTTGTTAAAATCCCCAGCTACAGTAAATGCAGCCTCAGGATATATATGGTTTCCAGTTTACAGAGTCCAATGAAGTTCTTTTCGCTTTGTCATTATGGGGTATTGTGTGTAGATTGAGGGAAACATTTTATTTAATCATTTTTAGAACAAGGTTGTAAAATTTGAAAAAGTCAAGGGGTATAAATACTTCCCGAATGCTCTGTTATCTCAGCCCCTGAATGGAAGAGCAGTCTCTAGGGAAATACCTTCGCACATGGGCCTGACACTGACACTGAAAACATTAGGGGAAATATTTGAGTGAGAACTGAACGTTCCTTTACTACACCTTTACATCCCCTCTCCTCCCTCCATCCTATCCCCAACTACACCACCCTTACCACCTCTTCTCTACTTGCCCCACCACCTCTCCTCTCCACTATTAACCCTCCTCCTTCAATCTCTCCATCCCCATCCACACAGCCTGTTCCACTCAGTCTTTCACTGCTACAGCCCCATCCCTCTCCCCTCCTCTATTCTGTCCAGATTGTGAGGGGAGGGTAATATGCTCATCTATAACCGGCCATGGTGCCGTGAGGTGGGTTGGTGATGGTGTTGTGAGTCAGTCCATGGTCCGGGTGTTTGTCAGTGTGGGCGCGTGCTGCTGGGTAGCCGTGCCCTTTAGACGCGCCAGGCCCCAGGAGCCGTCTGCATGCCAAACAGAGCCGCCTGCGCAGTCAGACGCAGCCGAGGAGGAGGGGGGGCAGGTTGCAGCACCCAGACACACCCTGCATGAGAAACTAACTGCGCCAAAACGCCTGGGTTGGAGTGGTGGGGGGAGAGAGAGAGAGAAAGAGGAGAGGGATGGTTAGTAAGATGCACTGGAGTTTACCTGAGTGACACAGACTGATATAGAGAGAAAAAGTGGGATTAATCGAAAAAGCGGATGGGCATCTGACCTCAGGACAGAGAGGAGTCTCAGCAGCTCATGCCTCGACCCGAAGCTTCTCACCTCTCCAGTGAATCAATCGATGGATGAGAGAGATAACCCACACCTGGGCAGTAACCTATTAAGTGATCACTATCATCCCCCTCCCTGTGTTATCCAGACAGCACTGAGGTGCTGCTCTGTGTGTAGTGTACCCAGAGAGGAGGAATACATGGCATCAATGCTTGGTTGAGTGAAACGAACGACACAACACGGTTTTAAATGAAGGGAATGTCAGCCATTTTGATTTCATATTCTTACTCCATTTCTATGGTGTCACATCTGATAGATAAGCCTACATTTGATTGTGCAAAATTCTGATCTCTTTAAAAAGGTGTTACACATAGGAAATGACAATGCGAAAGTTGTTTTGGTCCAACAGCTTTAAAAATTATGTTTTGTTATTGAAAATATAATTTCACAGCAATTTAGATGGTACAATGATTCCCTACACTATTCAGTGCTTGTTTTCGCACATACACTGAAATTGAGCGAACAGTGTAGAATTTTATCAACCAGGGAAATTACAGAGCGATTTCCACTAGATAACACAGCCACAAAATCAGAACAGCTTCCCCATTTTGACAACAGATGCCGCTCCGGAGGGAGAAATCAATAGGCGAATATCACAGCCAATCACAATACCGGTGGGTAAGTAATATTGTGAAAAACAATCATTCCACTATTAGCGCAAAATATATTATGGACATTTCCTGAAATTACAATGCAAAAATTCAAGAAATCCTGCATAGCACCTTTAAGTATTGACCACAAACATACATTAGTCTTTTCACGTAGGGGTCAAACACACAACACCAGTTTGATTTTGTAACTGTGTTTATGTACATATTCATACATAAAGTCTAATGATATACAGTAAGTTGTACTGAAGGCCATGCAGAAATCAAATACATCACACTGCAATACAGATTATCTCTAACCCAGCGACTAACTCGCCTCGTTCCACCATCCAGGTCTCGCATGCTAATGTTCTGTAGCGCAGCGGTCAGGTCAGGATGGGGGGGATCAGGCTAGAGACTAACCATACCTACAGTGCATTCGGAAAGTATTTAAACCTGTCGACTTTTTCCACATTTTGTTACGTTACAGCCTGATTCTAAAATGGATAAATGCTAACATTTCCTCGTCAATCTACACATAATATAACAATGCAAAAACAGTTTACATTTTTTTTGCAATGTATATAAAAAAAAATGTTTTAAACAATTATTTTCATAAGTATTCAGACCCTTTGCTATGAGACTCGGAAATTGAGCTCAGGTGCATCCTGTTCCCATTGATCATCCTTGAGATGTTTCTACAACTTGATGGGAGTCCATCTGTGGGAAATTAAATTGATTGGACATGATTTGGAAAGGCACACACCTGTCTATATAACGGTCACACAGTTGACAGTGCATGTCAGAGCAAAAACCAAGCCATGAAGTCGAAGGAATTGTCCATAGAGCTTCGAGACAGGATTGTGTCGAGGCAAAGATCTGGGGAAGGGTACCAAAAAATTGTCTGCAGCATTGAAAGTCCCCAAAAACACAGTGGCCATCATTCTTAAACGTAAGAAGTTTCGAACCACCAAGAGTCTTCCTAGAGCTGGCCGCCCGGCCAAACTGAGCAATCGGGGGAGAAGGGCCTTGGTCAGGGAGGTGACCAAGAACCCGATGGTCACTCTGACAGAGCTCCAGAGTTCCTCTGTGGAGACGGGAGAACCTTCCAGAAGGACAACCATCTCACTCTACCAATCAGACCTTTATGGTAGAGTGGCCAGACTGAAGCCACTCCTCAGTAAAAGGTACATGACAGCCCACTTGGAGTTTGCCAAAAGGCACCTTAAGGACTCCCAAACCATGACAAACAAGATTTTCTCGCCTGATGAAACCAAGATTGAACTCTTTGGCCTGAATGCCAAGCGTCACGTCTGGAGGAAACCTGGCACCATCCCTATGATGAAGCATGGTTGTGGCAGCATCATGCTGTGGGGATGTTTTTCAGCGGCAGGGACTGGGAGACTAGTCAGGATCGACAGAAAGATGAACAGAGCAAACTAGAGAGAGATCCTTGATGAAAACCTGCTCCAGAGCAAATCAGGACCTCAGACTGGGGCAAAGGTTCCAACAGGACAACGACCCTAAGCACACAGCCAGGACAATGCAGGAGTGGCTTTGGGACAAGTCTCTGAATGTCCTTGAGTGGCACAGCCAGAGCCTGGATCTAACATCTCTGGCGAGACCTGAAAATAGCTGTGCAGCGACGCTCCCCATCCAACCTGATAGAGCTTGAGGATCTGCAGAGAAAAATTTGAGAAACTCCCCAAATACAGGTTTGCCAAGCTTATAGCGTCACACCCAAGAAGACTCAAGGCTGTAATCGCTGCCAAAGGTGGTTCAAAAAAAAAATATCTTAAAATGAAATGTCTAAAAACCTGTTTTTGCTTTGTTATTATGGAGTATTGTGTAGATTGACGAGGGGGGGAAATAATTTTTGCAATTTTAGAATAAGGCTATAACGTAACAAAATGTGGAGAAAAAAAGGGGTCTGAATACTTTCCGAACACACTGTAAATGTACTCCATCTCACACAAACACACGGGTTATAGAAATGTTATAGTTTCTCACTAAAATCTCTCCAAAAGACAGAGGTTCAGGGTGGTATTTTGATTAAGTTGTGGCTCCAGCTTTCAATCCTCGATTGAGTAAAGGTATGAAATAACATTACTTTACAGTTAAACTACTCTATAGAAATCGACTATCAAGATTGCATTGAACATGTTTAAATAAAATAATTATAACTTACAGCGCTTTGCCATGTTTTTTTTGTTGCTGTCATTTGCTTTGTGACAAAACTATATGAATCACAAAACCCTTTGGAGAAAAAAAACTATAAGCCAAAGCCTTCATCGTTTAAAATAAACTTTTCAATCTAAAATAACAGAATACAGAAGAAAAACCCACAGACTTTTACACACAGAGAAAATCAATTACACACAGATAGACCATTGCTGATTACTTACCTACAGTATTTATACCCCTATATCGCAAATTCACATAGGGCTAGTTCATCCATTCAACACCGCACATGGGCTACATCTCCTCATTCTACATCAACAGCATGGACTACTACAGAGAATCCAAGTACTCCTTTGTATATAGAATAAACTGCTATAAAAAAAATTACATCAATCAAAACCATATTTAGGTGAACGCAGCATGAGTTGGCTCAGAGTATGGCTTAGTCTACAGGGCACTTTGATTCATAAAGTAAACTTGACCAGGAGTAAATATACTCAAACGAGGCACTCTCACAGAGTGTGTGTGCAAAATAAAACGAAATTAAAATAATCTAACATTGATATTATGAACTTGAATGTCATACACACTTCCTCTCAGTCCTCTCTCTGTCTCACTCACACGCAAACACACACCTCGTCACCTTTGCCACGCACAATCGCTACTTGTCTTGGCCTTTGTTGCTGCCGTGGTGCCGGTTGCCATGCGAGTGGTTGCCGCGGTCCCGACAGTCTGGACACTCCCCTCCGTCATCGTCCTCGTCATCCTCATGTATAATCTCCACCTCCAGGCGTCCGATGTAGAGAGATACCGCACACAGCCAGAAGAGGGCGACGCTGCTCACCACAGCAACATTCAGCAGCACGGCTGGCAGGGAGAGAAGCATCATCCTCCTCAGCGAAAACAGGCTGCCCACGTAGGACGCCCCGCCGAACGATACACACACACCACCCAGGATGAAGAAGGCTGGGGGTGGGGAGAGAGAGAGAGAGAGAGGTGGAAAGACTGATGACCTAAAGAAGTAACTTATGTTTATAATGGGTGTGTTTCAGTTACCTTTAAGGTATTTTCTCATAATTATGTTCTGCTCCAATAGAATAGAGCCACAACTCTGGCCCTCCTTAGTCTCCTTACCATATCCTGCCTCTCGTCCCACATCACTCTGGACGAAAGCGATGACCCCGATCCCCGTGGCCAGGAGTCCGTTCCGGAACCAAGACAGGAACCCTTGAACAGAAAAACACGACGCTTACAGCCCAGTCCGAAAACAACCCCTCGCCTCTTTCTCTAACCCTACCAGTGTTTGCAGTAAGGAGCTTTTCCCATATTGCTCAAGTTTCTGGATTCAGATGTGTAAACACATAGCCTACAGTGGCATGCATTTCTTCTTTCGCTACAACAACTGGTCTAACTGTGCCAACAGGAATTCTAGCCAAATGCATAGCAAAGTAATCAAATAAATAGCCTGTCTTTGAACCTCTTCCTAATCTAAATGTGCAGTTACCAGTTTCGTGGGACTTTTTCAGCATCTGCAGAGCAAAACAAAAATAGCAGTGATTTAGAAAGGTGGTTCATGTCAGCACGCACAGATCATTTCTGTAATGCAGGAGTATATTCAAGTCATTTGGAAAAGCAAAAAGGTGAATCAAGTCGTACATCATTTTCTAGAATGGCAAGACTTTACTTTCACTTTGAACTTACCAAAGCATCCGCCTTATCGAGTTCTGTCATAAGATGATACTCTGGCATCCGAGCCTTGCCCCATGGCCCCTTCTCAGCCACCCATTTCCGCGACGACCCGTGGACTCTCCTCACCGGTAGTCCCCCGAGGTATTGAGGCCTGACGTGCTTCACAGCCCAGGCGAACTGATTTGCAATCCGCGGCAGCTGTCTGCACGTAAACCAACTCAAGGCAGCCATAGCTCGCTAAAAACACAACACGACCTTTGCATGCCCTGTGAACTTTCACACTGCAAACGACACACGGAAGGAGGCGGTGCTCCCGTGCAAACATATTACTGTAGCGCCGTCCTGCGTTTGTTATTGTAAAATAAACCGTGCCATAATCTTCCTTTATGAAATGTGTATTTTATTTTATAAATGTTTAACGTAGGCTGTTTCTCCTTTACTACCAGATTTCCTCTCTAGGCGCATCCTGTTAACCTTATACTTTACCTGCACCTTGTGTTTAGCTCATTCAGCCACCAGAGGGCATTGCTAGACTACAAAATCGATTCCATTATCGTAGGGCCAATTAAACAGTTTTAGGGTTTGAAATTGTTTGTTTCAGGGTTTCTCCTCGGACCCTAATTAGTGGGGAACATGTAAAAGGTATAAAAACAACCCTTGGACATGGTGACGCTTTCAACTTTTTCTAGAAGGTTCAGTGTAGAGTCTGTGCTGCTTTATTGCTGTGCCCGGCTGTTACGCACATGTGGGCAACCATTTTGGGGACCATGCATTCTGATTGAGACGAAATGTGGCCAATTGTAGTGAGAAGTTATGTGTTGGATTTGGTTATCAGTGTTTTTTGTTTAACAACACTTCCAATGTTTTTGTAAAGTTATGCCTCTACAGTAATGCTTTTTAGTTTCTAGTTGGTTCGTGTTTGGATAGGCTTTATAAATGTGCTTAGAATCTCTGACTCTAAATATGTTACAGTAGTGTTGATGTTAGGGGTGTGAATGTTCTGCATTTGGATCTATGCAATGCCGTGTACAGTGCCTTCAGAAAGTATTCACACCCCTTGTTCCACATTTTGCTTTGTTACAGCCTGGATTTAAACTTGATTAAATGTAGATTTTTTTTGTCACTGGTCTACACACAATACCCCATAATGTCAGTTTTTTTTTTTTTTTACAAATTAATTAAAGATGAAAAGCTGAAATGTCTTGAGTCAATAAATATTCAGTCCCTTTTTATTGGCAAGCCTAAATAAGTCCAAGAGTAATAATTTGCTTACATCACATAAATTGCATGGACTCACTCTATGTGCCATAAGTGTTTAACATTATTTTTGAATGACTACCTCATCTATGTAACGCACACATACATTATCTGTAAGGTCCCTTAGTCGAGCAGTACATTTCAAACAGACTCAAGCACAAAAACCATGGAGGTTTTCCAAAGCCTCGCAAGGGCAACTATTGATAGATGTAAAAATAAAAAGACATTGAATATCCCTTTGAGCATGGTGATGTTATTAATTACACTTTGGATGGTGTATCAATACACCCAGTCACTACAAAGACAAAGGTATCCTTCATAACTCAGTTGCCGGAGAGGAAGGAAACCTTTCAGAGATTTAATCATGAGGCCAATGGTGACTTTAAAACAGTTACAACATTGTAGTTACTCCACAATACTAACCAAAATGACAGTGCAAGGAAGGAAGCATGTACAGAATAACAAATATTCCGAAACATGCATCCTGTTTGCAATAATGCACTCAAGTAAAAGTGCAAAAAGGAAATGGACTTTATATCCTGAATACAAAGCATTATGTATGTATTTTAAAGCATGGTGGTGGCTGCATCATGTTATGGGTATGCTTGTTATTGGCAGGGACTAGGTACTTTTTTTAAGATAAAAAGAAACTGAATAGAGTTAAGCACAGGCAAAGTCCTAGAGGAAAACCCGGTTCAGTCTGCTTTCCAGCAGACACTGGGAGACAAATTCACCTTTCAGCAGGACAATAACCTAAAACACAAGGTCACATATACACTGGAGTTGCTTGCCAAGACCACATTGAATGTTCCTAAGTGGCCTAGTTACAGTTTCGACTTAAATTGGCTTGAAAATCTATGGCAAGACTTGAAAATGTCTGTCTAGCAATGGTCAACAATCAACTTGACAGAGCTTGAAGAATTTTTAAAAAGAATAATGTGCAAATATTGTACAATCCAGGTGTGCAAAGATCTTAGAGACTTACCCAGAAAGACTCACAGCTGTAATCGCTGCCAAAGGTAATTTGGGGTCGAATACTTATCTAATCAAGATATATTTGTTTTATTTTTACAATTTTTATTTTTTATTTTTTACAATTGCTAGAATTTTTCTTCCACTTTGACATTACATAGTATTTTGGGTAGATTGTTGAAAAAAAAGAAGATTAAATAAATGTTTATCCCTCTTTGCAACACAAAGAAATGTGGAAAAAGTAAAGGGGTGTGAATACTTTCTGAAGGCACTGTATGTGTCAATGACTGTGTAGCTTACTGCTGCTTTTGGATGTGTGTGTGTGCGTGCATGTGTGACTGGTCACTGTAGGATAAATGGGAGACCTCTTCCTGTCGGTCTCTCTGTGCGGTGGGCCCTTTGTCTCCCTGCAGTCCTTGGGGACACCGACCGACCATGCCCGCCCTACCTGACAATTGTTTAGCGTGAGGAGCACGGGGAGGCAGACGGGGGGTCTCAGGAACAAGGGTGTGTGTGTGTGTTGACAAGGGGCTTTCAGGAAGGCCAACAACCCTTTGATGTGATGAGCAGCTGACACTCTGGTCTCAGTCACGCCACCCTACTACTGACAATGCTGGACACACACACACACACCAGTTTTAAGATCAGTTTTAGTGTTTACCTGAATAATGCTCAGGGCTAGGGACGGGAGGAAATCGGATTAGAAACCAAGAGTAATGGAATGAATATATGGAGTAGGTGAAAGCTTTAGGTGGGAGAACCTCTTTAGTTGAAGGACCATTTGTGTGTGTGTGTTTGTGTGGCTGTTAATCTTTCAAATTATGTGTGGGTGTGTGTGTCTCGCTCTCCCTCTGTGTGTGTCTCACGTTTGTGCATCTTAGTGTGTGTGTGAGTGGATTTATGTTGGCACATACTGTAGCAGCCGTGCTGGTAGATACGTGACACTGATACGGTTACATAAAGGGGGGCTGAGGCTATGAGCATTGGGGTTATGAAAAGAGGGAGTAGAGAGACGAGCAGGATTGGGGTTAGTATATGGGGAGGGGCAGATTAAGGGGATCTCATAGACTAATGTCCCAAATGGCACACTATTCCCTTGTGCACTACTGGTCAAAAACAGTGCACTGCATAGGGAATAGGGTGTCATTTGGAATGGAGCCCTAGAGTTCATTCCGTTCTTCAAAACAATGTGTGACCACATTGTAATCTCCTCAACTCTTTAGTGACATGCAATCTGCCAACCTTACCACAGTTTTATATTCCGCTCTCCGTTTCTCGGTCTCTTGCCATTCGTTCCATCGTTATACCTCCCTATTCTTCCCTCACTCCTGCTGAGACAGGTCTGGGAGAGGAAATGGCTGCATGACTGTGGTTAGAGAGAGTGGACTTCTTACTGTATGGCCTCAGTGTGTGTGTGTGTGTGTGTGTGTGTGTATATAAATAGCATCCATAATTCCCCTGAACGTCCACAGCGTGAAGGTCCATGCTCTGTGTGATATCAGTGACTCTGTCCAGAATCAGAAAGCAGTACTCCATATTCAAGAAGGCAAAAAACAAGTCTTCTTATACAAAAACACATTTTAATTAAATACTGCAAAATTCAGAAAAAAAATTGGCAACTTTTTTTGTTCTCATTGTTTTAGTTACTATTGCATCTCAATAACCATATTATCCACAGCATAAAAGCATTTTCTAAATTTCCATTGTTATCATTTACAGATAGCATTTCTGAAAAGTGATATTTTTTACTTCTCTCTTACCCAGTCTGTAACACACACACACACACACACACACACACACACACACACACACACACACACACACACACACACACACACACACACACACACACACACACACACACACACACACACACACACAAAGTCAAGCGCATCCTCACCCCCATTCAAGGCCAGGGTGCACACATGCACAAACAGTCATGTTTAACTAGCCTTGTGGAGACACACAACTGATTCCCTTTCAAAATCCTATTTTCCCTAACCTAACCCCAAAACCCAACCTTAACCCTAAACCCCATAGAACTATTCTTATGGGTACTAACAAAATGTCCCCAGTTGGTCAAATTTCTGTTTGTTTACTATTCTTGTGGAGACTTCTGGTCCCCACAAGTATAGTTAAACAAACACACACACACCCAGACACACTCTGCAGTAGTTTCACACAGACCCTTCTGTGCATTATCATTTGCTTCTGTGGAATTTAACACGGTTGACTGAGGGTTTGGGTTAGGTTAGATTTAGATGTTGTGGTAAACCGTGTCCAATCTATTGTATGTGTGAGTAGACCAGAATGCACTGCAGGTGATGTTGATAGTGCTGATGCAGCCTCTAGTCTTGGTGCAAGTAGGGGTGGGGCTTACATGTGCAATTGGGACCATTAAGGTACTAGTAACAGGTTTGCTTGTACAGTACATTTTCTTACACTCCCTCAGGCACGTACACAGATACACACAGTCGTACACACGTCAACAAAATACACCCTATAACATTCAGCAAACCCTGTTTCGACCCGCCTGCCGACGGCTTGCACAGGTTCCAGTGTTTTTATGGAAGTGTCTGTGTGAGCTTTGTGTAGGTGCCGTCTTCAAAACACTTCACAAACAAAAACACGCTCTTGGAATTGTTACATTGCTTTCCGACATTACACACGCCTTAGATTCTTCAGTATGTTTCTCACCGACTGTCGCATGAACAAACAAACATTGTTGATGAGGCTGTGAAAGCACTTTATCTGTTGAGTTAAAAGTCGAGTTAAAAGAGAGTCTTCATGCTTCTCTGCGTTAAAGAGAGTCTTCAGTCTTCTCTGTACACTGGTGGCAGGTGGCTACCCTAACAGTTTCTCCAACAACATGACTGCTGGGAGAGCTGAATGCCACCCTACTGTATGATATGTAAAGGACCATTTCCTGTGAGGTCACTTCCTCTTTAACGGCGCGTTGTTGATTGATGGCTAGACGTAGCTGAGGCAACATGCTGGATGTGTCACGATGTGTGTGATGGTCAGGACCTCCAAACACATTTCCCTAACTGTCCTGTTCTAACCTGATGGGAGAAGAAGAAAAAATGTTGGGGGAGGTTCTCTTCTGCGCTGTTGAACCAATCTAGTCAATTTGGAGGAGGAGTTAATATTGTTAACGTCCAAAAGTGGAAGTCGCGTCACAGGCTCTCTTTCCATTTCCCCTGAAATCCGGATGCAATCGTTTTCCTCCGACCCTACAGAGGGTGCTCCTGTCTCTTTAGGCCTGCTTTCTGATTGGACAAAATACCCTTCTCTTTTGACTGAGCTGATTATAACATAACATCGATGATTATTGAAAAGGCAAAAACTGAAAAACAAGAGCCTGTCCAATCGGTTTCTTGTCTCTAATGATTGTTTGACTTCTCTGATGAAGAGGAGTCATCTTCATCCTCTTCGGCCCTTATGCCACCTGAGTTAGTCTGACCCTGCCTCGCTCTTCTCACCAACTGATTCCACCGTGTTCCATCTCCGCCCCCTTTCCTTCAACCGCTCAATCAGATGCTGCCGTATTTCCTCACAGCCAATCAAGAGCTGTTTCAGATGACTGACAGAGACAGAGTGGGCAGGGCCTGCTGGGTTTACAGCACCCCCCCTCAGAATAAAATGTCCAATAGCAGCGCGGGTTGGCACATGCACATCCAGAAAGCGCTCGTGGGGGGGGGGAATTGGACGAGATTTAGGTTTTGTTGTTTTGAGTGACGGGCACTTGAACACCTTTCTGTCCGGTTGCTATGGACACAAGAAATGGCAGAGGAGATGAGTCTAAATACTTTTTGAAAAATGGACTGTACAAAGTGCATAAACCGTTTCAGGCACACTATTACATGTAAGTCAGACATTCAGAACTGTAACTCACCCAATCTGTACTTCTCTTTGGCCTCGGCCCGCTCCTTGGCATCAAAGTACCAGACAGTGATGGCATAGCTGTAACACACGATGATCTGATTAGACTGACAACAGAGATTCTCAGCTCAGGAGGAAGTACAGACTAATTCAGTATAGTATAGTACAGTATAGTACAGAGTAGGAGAGGGTTGTGCTATACAGTGCATTCAGAAAGTATTCAGACACCTTGACTTTTTCCACATTTTGTTACGTTACCACCTTATTCTCGAATGGATTAAATCATTTTTCCCCTCATCAATCTACACACATTACCCCATAAATACGAAGGGAAAACAGTTCTTTTTATAGAATTTTTGCAAATGTATAAAAAAAAGTTACATAAGTTATCAGACCCTTTGCTATGAGACTCGAAATTGAGTCCAGGTGCTTCCTGTTTCCATTGATCATCCTTGAGATGTTTCTACAACTTAATTGGAGTCCACCTGTGGTAAATTCAATTGATTGGATATGATTTGGAAAGGCACACACCTGTCTATATAAGGTCCCACAGTTGACAGTGCATGTCAGAGCAAAAACCAAGCCATGAGGTCAAAGGAATTGTCCGTAGAGCTCCGTGACAGGATTGTGTTGAGGCATAGATCTGGGGAAGGGACCAAAACATTTCTGCAGCATTGCAGGTCCCCAAGAACACAGTGGCCTCCATCATTCTTAAATGGAAGAAGTTTGGAACCACCAAGACTCTTCCTAGAGCTGGCCGCCCGACCAAACTGAGTAATCGGGGGGAAAAGGGCCTTGGTCAGGGAGGTGACCAAGAACCCGATGGTTACGCTGACAGAGCTCCAGAGTTTCTCTGTGGAGATGGGAGAACCTTCCAGAAGGACAACCATCTCCGCAGCACTCCACCTGCCAGGCCTTTATGGTAGAGTGTCCAGACGGAAGCCACTCTTCAGTAAAAGCACATGACAGCCCGCTTGGAGTTTGCAAAAAGCCACCTAAAGGACTCTCAGACCATAAGAAACAAGATTCTCTGGTCTGATGAAACCAAGATTGAACTCTTTGGCCTGAATGCCAAGCGTCACATCAGGAGGAAGCCTGGCACCATCTCTATGATGAAGCATGGTGGTGGCAGCATCATGCTGTGGGGATGTTTTTCAGCATCAGGGACTGGGAGACTATTCAGGATCAAGGGAAAGATGAATGGAGCAAAGTACAAATAGATCCTTGATGTGAACCTGCTCCAGAACACTCAGGACCTCAAACTGGGGCGAAGGTTCATCTTCCAACAGGACAACAATTCTAAGCACACAGCCAAGACAACGCAGGAGTGGCTTTTGGGACAAGTCTCTGAATGTCCTTGAGTGGCCCAGCCAGAGGCCGGACTTCAACCCGTGCTGCGATGCTCCCCATCCAACCTGACACAGCTTGAGAGGATCTACAGAGAAGAATGGGAGAAACTCCTCAAATACTGGCGTGCCAAGCTTGTAGTGTCATACCAAAGAAGACTTGAGGATGTAATCGCTGCGAAATGTGCTTCAACAAAGTACTGAGTAAAGGGTCTGAATACTTATGCAAATGTGATTTCAGTTTTTTATAAATTAGCAAACATTTTTTTTTTTTTTACATTTTTTGCTTCGTCATTATGGGGTATTGTGTGTAGATTGATGAGGGAAAAAACGATTTAATCATTTTTAGAATAAGGCTGTAATGCAACAAAATGTGGAAAAAGTCAAAGGGTCTGAATACTTTCCAAATGCACAGTATACTGTATTGGCAGTGGAGGGTTAAGTGAGGGTTCTTGCCTCTCTTGTGAGGCTTCTCAGTGGGCTTCTTGTGTTGTTTATTCCTGTCTCTCTCCCTCAAGCCCGAGAGCTGCAATTGAACCGACGACTGCCCCCCTACCGCCCTCCTCCCTCCCTCCCTCCACCCCTGAACCCAATTCCAGTCAGGAAATACGTTCTTCCTGTCCTGAGCCCCACCTCACCCCCCAGCTGTCAGACAGAGAGGAGAGTAGGAGAGGACTAACTAATGAACTAGAATCAAGCCAATGACGTGTCACATTTTTGTGGTGTTCTTCTGACTAATGCGTTCCAGGATTCAGCACGTAGATAAAAACAATCCTGTGCATGATCACAACATCAGGCAGGAGTCTGAATAGGCTTTGACTGAGTTCATACTTCTCTCAACAGTAGATCATCAGCATGAGAGTGGATATATCATCTGTTAAAGTGATACTTTGGGATTTTGGCAATGAAGCCCTTTCTCTACTTCTCCAGAGTCAGATGAACTCGCGGAAACTATTTTTATGTCTCTGTGTGCAGTTTGAAGGAAGTTGCTAACTAGCGTTAGCACACGCTAGTAGATACCATAGACTGCCAGTCATTGCGCTAACGCTAAGTAGCGATGACTCGCAAAACTACTTCTAACTTCCTTCATGCTGGATACCGAGACATAAAAATGGTATCCCATGAGTTCATCTGACAAATCCAAAGTATCCCTTTAATAGAGCAGGTCAACGTTTCCCCAACAACATTAGGAGCCTTTAGTGAACATATACTGTACTGTACTGCCTGTGAAGGAAGTAAAGTGGGTTAGAGGTTGTAAGGGCTCAGCAGAGAGAAGAAGTGTGGGGGTGGTGAGTGGATGTGGTTATGTTCAAACCATGTGGCACCCTTCCAAATGAAATGTATTTGTCACATGCGCCGAACACAACAGGTGTAGACATTACAGTGAAATGCTTACTTACAAGCACTTAACCAACAATGCAGTTTTAAGACAAATAAGTGATCAGTAAAAAAATAGATAAGTAAAAAAAAGTAAAAAAACAAATAGCTAAAGAGCAGCAGTAAAATAACAGTAGCGAGGCTATATAGAGGGAGTACCGGTACAGAGTCAATGTGCGAGGGCACCGGTTAGTTGAGGTAATTGAGGTAATATGTACATGTAGGTAGAGTTAAAGCGACTATGTATAGATAATAACCAGAGTAGCAGCAGCAGCGTAAAAGAGGGGGGAGGGGGGGATGCAAATAGTCTGGGTAGCCATTTGATTAGCTGTTCAGGAGTCTTATGCCTTGGGGGTAGAAGCTGTTAAGAAGCCTTTTGTACCTAGACTCCTGTACCGCTTGCCATGCGGTAGCAGAGTGAAACAGTCTATGACTAGGGTGGCTGGAGTATTTGACCATTTTTAGGGCCTTCATCTGAAGGGAGATCCTGGATGGCAGGAAGCTTGGCCCCCGGTGATGTACTGGGCCGTACGCACTACCCTCTGTAGTAGAGGTCGACCGATTATGATTTTTCAACACCCGATACTGATTATTGGAGGACCAAAAAAGCCGATACCGATTAATCTGCCGATTTTATTTATTTATTTGTAATAATGACAATTACAACAATACTGAATGAACACTTATTTTTAACTTAATATAATACATCAATAAAATCAATTCAGCCTCAAATAAATAATGAAACATGTTCAATTTGGTTTAAATAATGCAAAAACAAAGTGTTGGAGAAGAAAGTAAAAGTGCAATATGTGCCATGTAAGAAAGCTAACGTTTAAGTTCCTTGCTTAGAACATGTGAACATATGAAAGCTGGTGGTTCCTTTTAACATGAGTCTTCAATATTCCCAGGTAAGAAGTTTTAGGTTGTAGTTATTATAGGAATTATAGGACTATTTCTCTCTATACGATTTGTATTTCATACACCTTTGACTATTGGATGTTCTTATAGGCACTTTATTATTGCCAGTGTAACAGTATAGCTTCCATCCCTCTCCTCGCCGCTACCTGGGCTCGAACCAGGAACACATCGACAACAGCCACCCTCGAAGCAGCGTTACCCATGCAGAGGAAGGGGAACAACTACTCCAAGTCTCAGAGCGAGTGACGTTTTAAACGCTATTAGCGTGCACCCCGCTAACTAGCTAGCCATTTCAGATCGGTTACACCAGCCTAATCTCGGGAGTTGATAGGCTTGAAGTCATAAACAGCGCAATGCTTGAAGCATTGCGAAGAGCTGCTGGAAAAACGCACGAAAGTGCTGTTTGAATGAATGCTTACGAGCCTGCTGGTGCATACCATCGCTCAGTCAGACTGCTCTATCAAATCATAGACTTAATTATAACATAATAACACACACAAATATGAGCCTTAGGTCATTAATATGGTCGAATCTGGAAACTATCATCTCAAAAACAAAACATTTATTCTTTCAGTGAAATACGGAACCGTTCCGTATTTTATCTAACGGGTGGCATCCATAAGTCTAAATATTCCTGTTACATTGCACAACCTTCAATGTTATGTCATAATTACGTAAAATTCTGGCAAATTAGTTTGCAATGAGCCAGGCGGCCCAAACTGTTGCATATACCCTGACTCTGCGTGCAATGAATGCAAGAGAAGTGACACAATATCACCTGGTTAATATTGCCTGCTAACCTGGATTTCTTTTAGCTAAATATGCAGGTTTAAAAATATATACTTCTGTGTATTGATTTTAAGAAAGGCATTGATGTTTATGGTTAGGTACACGTTGGAGCAACGACACTCCTTTTTGGCGAATGCGCACTGCATCGATTATATGCAACGCAGGACACGCTAGATAAACTATTAATATCATCAACCATGTGTAGTTATAACTAGTGATTATGATTGAAGCCAGTGACTGATGTGGTGTACTTCTCAATGCCATCGGAAGAATCCCGGAATATATTCCCGTCTGTGCTAGCAAAACAGTCCTGTAGCTTAGCATCTGCGCCATCTGACCACTTCTTTATTGACTTCTTTAAGTCCCCGGCCACTAGGAGCGCCGCCTCTGGATGAGCGTTTTCCTGTTTGCTTATGGCCTTATACAGCTCATTGAGTGTGGACTTAGTGCCAGCATCGGTTTGTGGTGGTAAATAGACGGCTACGTGGTCTACAGCTTATCATGAGATTCTCTACCTCAGGCGGCCAAAACCTCGAGAATTCCTTAATATTAGATTTTGTGCACCAGCTGTTCCAAATCTACACAGACCGCCACCCCTCGTCTTACCGGAGGCAGCTGTTCTATCTGGCCGATTCAGCGTAAACCCTGCCAGCTGTATTTTATCCATGTCGTCATTCAGCCACGACGACTCAGTGAAATATAAGATATTACAGTTTTTATGTCAGTGTGTGTGTGTGTGTTGGGAGAGGCCATACGGGAACGCCTGGTGCCCAAACTGATGACGTATGTCACGTAGCTGAGAGTCGAGTGGATAGGTTCAGTCAGTCATCCTGATATGCCCTTCGGAACTAGCTAATTTATGCTGGCAACAACAGCAGCAGCATGGTGCTAGTTCAAACTTGTAAATGAAAGAGATATTTATTTTGATTGGCGAGGGAGAAATAACTTGTAGTGTTGGTCACCATCTGAATGTCACCGTGACAAGCCAATTAGCTAACGTGACGACAAGCAGGTGCAAATGACCATTGCAACGGTGTTGTATCGAGGTGCTATGTAGCTGCTTCCCACCCGGCAGCTGTACCACATGTCGCTGGAGGGAGTTCATGTAGCCAATTTGTTCCATCCCACTTGATTTTACTTAGAGTAGAATAGCAGCCTACACAAGAAGAACTTGGAATACTGCATTGGTAGTAACCATCTGGAAGTCACCATGATACAGTCTAACGTTACTGCTCAACGGGGAGAGTTTGTGTCGTATGCCGACAACACAACAACACCAAGGCGCACAATGTCCTTTGCTCCCGCTCGACGAGCACTGCTGTCTGGCAGTGAGGAGACGGAAGTAGCTAGATAGCGTAGCCAATATCAGGCCAGGATGACAGGTAAAGCATGGTTTTCACCAAAACTTTACAACTACGGCATTAACGTCTACGAAAAAAAGAATTCTGAACACTCTCCCAAGTCACAACTTCGGCAGACAAGTTTCGAATTCTCACGGAACTTTCGAGCCAACAAGCATAAATTAGCTGGCCGGGAAGGGCTCATCAGGACGACTGACGGAACTGACTGAAACAAATCCGTTCGTCTCCACTCGACTCTCAGCTGCGCGACATACGTCATCAATTTGGGCACCGAGCGTGTCCGTATATAGCCTTTCTTGTGTGCGTGGCTGCATGTGTGGTCACAGTGGTTACTCACCGTGTAGCGTAGGCTGGCTTAACCTCGTGTGGGTTCCTGCGGTCGGACCAGAAGATAAGCAGACGGTCAAACAGCGGTTCTATGTTGGCCACCACACTCTTCCCCTCTGGATAGATCTGCAGCAGACCTCCTTGAACCTGACCCCATACACACATAGGTTTCCTGTTAGATGCACAGTGTCTTATCCATAGCCTTGAGGTTAGAGAGGCAGGAAAATCTGGTGGGACTCTAAAGTTTTTTTCACCTTTATTTAACCAGGTAGGCCAGTTGAGAACAAGTTCTCACAACTGCGACCTGGCCAAGATAAAGCAAAGCGGTGCGACAAAAACAACACAGAGTTACACATGGGATAAACAAACGTACTGTCAATAACACAATAGAAAAAATCTATATACAGTGTGTGCAAATGTAGTAAGATTAGGGAGGTAAGGCAATAAAAAGGCCATGGTGGTGAAGTAAATACAATATAGCAATTAAAACACTGGAATGGTAGAATTGACAGTAGATTAGTGTGCAAAGTAGAAATACTGGGGTGCAAAGGAGCAAAATAAATAATTACAATTTAGCATTAACACTGGAGTGATAGATGTGCAGATGATGATGTGCAGGTAGAGATACTGCGGTGCAAAAGAGCAAAAAGAAATAACATGTGGATGAGGTAGTTGGGTGGCCTTACAGATGACCTGTGTACAGGTGCAATGATCGGTAAGCTGCTCTGACAGCTGATGCTTAAAGTTAGTGAGGGAGATATAAGTCTCCAGTTTTAGTGATTCTTGCAATTCGTTCCAGTCATTTGCAACAGAGAACTGGAAGGAGAGGCAGCCAAAGGAGGAGTTGGCTTTGGGGATGACCAGTGAAATATACCTGCTGGAGCGCGTGCTACGGGTGGGTGTTGCTATGGTGACCAGTGAGCTGAGATAAGGCGGGGCTTTACCTAGCAAAGACTTATAGATGACCTGGAGCCAGTGGGTTTGGCGACGAATATGAAGCGAGTGTCAGCCAACGAGAGCATACAGGTCACAGTGGTGAGTAGTATATGAGGCTTTGGCAAAACGGATGGCACTGTGATAGACTACATCTAATTTGCTGAGTAGAGTGTTGGAGGCTATTTTGTAAATGACATCGCCGAAGTCAAGGATTGGTAGGATAGTCAGTTTTACTAGGATATGTTTAGCAGCATAAGTGAAGGAGGCTTTATTGCGAAATAGGAAGCCGGTTCTAGATTACATTTTGGATTAGAGATGCTTAATGTGAGTCTGGAAGGAAGGTTTACAGTATAACCAAACACCTAGGTATTTGTAGTTGTCCACATATTCTCAGTCAGAACCGTCCAGAGTAGTGATGCTAGTCAGGCGGGGCGGGTGCGAGCAGCAATGCATTTAGTTTTACTTGCATTTAAGAGCAGTTAGAGGCCACGGAAGGAGTGTTGTATGGCATTGAAGCTCGTCTGGAGGTTTGTAAACACAGTGTCCAAAGAAGAGCCAGAAGTATACAGAATGGTGTCATCTGCGTAGAGGTGGATCAGAGAATCACCAGCAGCAAGAGCGACATCATTGATATATACAGAGAAAAGAGTCGGCCCGAGAATTGAACCCTGTGGCACCCCCATTGAGACTGCCAGAGGTCCGGACAACAGACCCTCCGATTTGACAGTAGTTGGTGAACCAGGCGAGGCAGTCATTTGAGAAACCAAGGCTGTTGAGTCTGCCGATAAGAATGCAGTGATTGACAGAGTTGAAAGCCTTGGCCAGGTCGATGAAGACGGCTGCAGAGTACTGTGTTTTATCGATGGCGGTTATGATATCGTTTAGGACCTTGAGCGTGGCTGAGGTGCACCCATGACCAGCTCGGAAACCAGATTGCATAGCGGAGAAGGTACGGTGGGATTCGAAATGGTCGGTGATCTGTTTGTTAACTTGGCTTTCGAAGACTTTAGAAAGGCAGGGCAGGATAGATATAGGTCTGTAACAGTTTGGGTCTAGAGTGTCTCCCGCTTTGAATAGGGGGATGAGCGCGGCAGCTTTCCAATCTTTAGGGATCTCAGACGATAAGAAAGAGAGGTTGAACAGGCTAGTAATAGGGGTTGCTACAATATTGCGGCGGATAATTTTAGAAAGAGAGGGTCCAAATTGTCTAGCCCAACTTATTTCTAGGGGTCCAGATTTTGCAGCTCTTTCAGAACATCAGCTATCTGGATTTGGGTGGGGGGGGGGGGGGCTTGAGCAAGTTGCCGTGGGGGGTACAGAGCTGTTGGCCGGGGTAGGGGTAACCAGGTGGAAAGCATGGCCAGCCGTAGAAAAATGCTTATTGAAATGATCGATTATCGTAGATTTATCGGTGGTGACAGTGTTTCCTAGCCTCAGTGCAGTGGGCAGCTGGGAGGAGGTGCTCTTATTCTCCATGGACTTTACAGTGTCCCAAAACTTTTTGGAGTTTGTGCTACAGGATGCACATTTCTGTTTGAAAATGTAGCCTTTGCTTTCCTAACTGACTGTGTATATTGGTTCCTAACTTCCCTTCAAAGTTGCATATCGCGGGGGCTATTTGATGCTAATGCAGTACGCCACAGGATGTTTTTGTGCTGGTCAAGGGCAGTCAAGTCTGGAGTGAACCAAGGGCTATATCTGTTCTTAGTTCTACATTTTTTTGAATGGGGCATGCTTATTTAAGATGGTGAGGATAGCACTTTTTAAAGAATAACCAGGCATCATCTACTGACGGGATGAGGTCAAAATCCTTCAAGAATACCCGAGCCAGGTCGATTAGAAAGGCCTGCTCGCTGAAGTGTTTTAGGGAGCGTTTGACATTGATGAGGGGTGGTCGTTTGACCGCGGACCCATTATGGACGCAGGCAATGAGGCAGTAATTGCTGAGATTCTGGTTGAAGACAGAGGAGGTGTATTTAGAGGGCAGGTTGGTCAGGATGATATCTATGAGGGTGCCCATGTTTATGGATTTAGGGTTGTACCTGGTAGGTTCCTAGATAATTTGTGTAAGATTGAGGGCTTCTTGCTTCGATTGCAGGACGGCCGGGGTGTTAAGCATATGCCAGTTTAGGTCACCTAACAGTACAAACTTTGAAGATAAATGGGGGGCAATCAATTCACATATGGTGTCCAGGGCACAGCTGGGGGCTGAGGGGGTCTATAACAAGCAGCAACAGCGAGAGACTTATTTCTGGATGTATGAGACTCCATTTTCAATTGTACCTTGACATCCCAGTTCTTGTTGAGATAGTAAATGCAGGTGATGCAGCGGCCGTCACCGTTAGGGTTGTCCACGTGACGGATGTACCCCGTGCCGTTACCTGGGTAACAGGCCACCATAGCCTGAGGAGAGAAGGCAGGGATGTTTAACAGTCGGTTACAGTAAGAACACACACACCTCTCAAGAGTGCCCTTAAAGAGTGACTGCCCCTAAAAAAATAATAATATCCCCTTAAACTGCATCGATATGAGTCAGAAACATTTATTCTAGTGTCAAAATTTACTACAAATTATAAATATGATAATTTTGGTTTAAAGGTCAGTCTCGTCTAAAATGGTGTTTGGGACCTCAGTGCGAGTAAATGAAGGTTGGGTTTGGATTACAATTATGTCAATAAATTACGCCCCCCTTTTGGCAAGCTCCACAGTGCAAATTGCACCTCTGCCTACTTCGCTTTTCTTTATTGAATGGGGCTCGGTTGTTAGCTAGCTAACATTATCATTGCTAGCTTGCTATTTTTGACAAACTTTGCTAAGAGTAATGGCAACATAATGACATCTTATGGCAAAGTTGTTTCCTAGTTATTTACCTACTTAAGCAATGCCATCCTATTTCCATGCCACTCTAAATTAGTGTAATTTAGACTGAACAGTCACATTAGCCTCTGAAGTACAACCCATGTCTAGGGCACACATTCATTTTGGATGCAGCTATGTTGGTACTAACTAGCTAACTCATGTCAACAGTGTACTAACTAGCAGCAACAAACTTAAACCAACCCAGGACTTTAGCAAAACATGTCACAGTTGTTTGCATAGTGTAACGGCGTCACCGGTCTGAATCTAATCCAATCTGCACCCAGTCAGTCTACAAATGTAAAGCTTAGAATTAGCTTCCAGAATGTTTACAAATGAGGGATGATGACAATCGTTGACCCTGTTTTCTCTGTTAGACAAAGTGCACAGCTGGGTGCCAGAGTGATCCCCTGGTCATGGATGGATGCCGGGACCTACCAGAAGGAGCAAAGGTGGGTATCATAACATGTCCAGCAATGTGATTGCAATGGTGTAGCAACCTCCCCAAATGATTTTATTCACTGTTCACTTGCTATTTTCACAGCTTGTCAGACAAAAATAAAGTGTGTTATGTGACACCAGTACCCTTCTGACACTTCCTCTATTGTTGCCAGTCTCCCTCGACTCAAATGAAAAGGACATGCCATCACGAGGCCTAACTGAACAGTGTTCACAGAAACATGTATGGAGCCAGCACATGGAAACTTGCAAGATGACGTGATGAAGTCCAGACTGACAGACGGGCTTGATACTGATGTCCCTGAATGGACAGAGACCTGGCACTCTGCATTAACATTTTACTAGACAATATTGTCTTTTTTTATTATTGAATTGAATGGTGTCAGTCAATATGGGGAGGAAGACATCCTGTGTATTCTGCACCAGGGTCAGGGAACTCATGTTGTATATGGGACACCACAAAGGAAGGTATGACCACTCTGACATGTTTGCCAAGGTAGCCCCCATTACCACCAGACAAAATGCAGATAGGCAGTGTCTTTATCAGCTGGGAATGACAATGAAAGATGAAAGGTGCACATTGTTACACAGTATTAGCAGAACACTGCTTCTATGGTATTATGTAAAGGGTTGTTTATTCTACATCAGTGGTCACAAGCCGGGCGATCGCGATCGACTGGTCGATCTTCAAGGCATTCCTAGTCGATCACCAAACATTTCTGTAGAAAAGCCAACATCAAAGGCTTGCGTTCCTTTTTTTGTTTCCTTGGTGCGCTATTGGTCGGTAGGTACACTTGATTCAGAAGCCCTGCGAACCGGGTAGGCAAAGTGTTTCCATTTGGAACCATTTCTCGACGGACCGTGTTATCTGTGGCTAAATCGAGTGTGCCTACTGCGCTGGCCAATCGGATAGCCCAAAATCACCGTGCCAACAGCTTCCACGACCCCGGCCACAGCAAAGTTTGATACGAGAGACTGTCAAAGAATACAGCAAAGAGCTGCTGAGTGAGTTCATGACTAAGTTTTTATTCAGCACAGTCAACACTGTTTTTATTCAACACTATTACAAAACATAAAACGTGCTTCTCCCTACTTCCACTGCAGCGGCAATGAAACGAGTAGTCAAGTGTATCGATAGCCCTGCGTTATTATTATTATTATTATTATTATTAGCAGCTCGTCGTGTCTATTTTAATAGCAAGGAAAATGTATCTTTGTGGTCACAGAAACAACATGAACTTGTGCATGAGGCAGATGAGGTGCGACTTGAGTTTCGCCATCAGGTGGAAGACGGTGTCCCCTCTTTCTGGTCAGTCTCACCGGAGGAAAGGAAGGTGAGAGCAGGGACCGTGAAAGACGGACCCTCTGCTGCTCCCTCCCTCCGCTGAGACTAACGCTGTGTTCAAAACAACTGGGAACTCGGAAATCTCCGACTTGGGAATTCAGTGCGTTTCATCCAACACGGAATTTCAAGTCGGAAACGTAGACATCTTTTATTTTGTATTTTTGGGGAGTGATACAATTTATTATCAAAGCTCGAGTTTTGAAATATAATATGGTCAGAGAAGAACAATATTAGCAGGCATATAGTCAATATGCTGTGATCATGTACTGCACAAATCTCATTCCTACAGAACCGTTTTTATTAGGTTAATGTTACATTACAGCGGTAGATCTCGGCTTGCTTTATGACTATGAAAGGGATCTTGACCCAGAAAAGGCTGTTGACCACTGTTCTACATGGAACTGTTACTACATTTGAAAGTTATCAAAAACACAGTTTAGCATATCTATCTCACCATACATCTATCTGCCTGTAGTTATTGAACTCAACCTGCAGGAGAAGTGTTTGTTGTGATTGAGTGGGGAACAGAATAGTCAGCTAGAGATGACATGCTGGAGCTTGCAGGGATTTGTAGTCTTGCATGATGTCTACTTTGATGCTAATTACCATTTTTGAATCTGAGAGTAAATAGAGCTGAATATACTGATAAAAGTCACCTTGTCCGAGAGAGATTTACATGGTTATCAAATCGTCACGCCAGGGTAAGCCTACACAAAACACAGCCCTTATTTGCAGTGTTTCTAAAATCTCCTATGGCAAAAAAATGAATGGTGGAAAAAACTATTGGAACCATTTCCCTGTTTGATCGCTAGGTTTTATGGGTATTATGACTCATACTGTGGTACTCTATGGTGTGTGTTGGTGGTGGCAAGGACACACCCAAGAAACACCCACATCAAACCATGGCCGCCAGCATTTCTTGAGGAGCAAGATAAAAAAAAACTAGGCCAAATCAGAAGGTGCAGTTCCCCTTTAAGACGTAAGGCGCAGTTCCCCTTTAAGACACAAGACTGGGTGTGAAGCACGCACTGCGCTGTGAAACTAAACGCTGTGCCTTTAAGCCACGATGGCCGGGTATGGCAGCCATGTTTCCACCCCCATTCCATTGAGCCGATACCATATAATCCGTGGGCGGAACCCTTTACCCACCAATCAGGTAAGAGGCTTTAGGCGGTGAGCAGTGGCAGTGGTAAGGCTCTGCTGTGTGTACGGTTACTTAACCCCTTCACTGGTGTTCGTAGGGATGAAATTCCACTCCATGGGGAACCATATAGGTTACTGTACTCACTTCACAGTCCCGTGGTTCTGCATAGAGACAGTCAACGTCCCAGTGATTTCTCTGTGACTTAAACACTGTTGTGTAGGCCGGTTACGATTCTACATTACGGGTCACACATTACTATAAACTCTGACTGTTCTAAAAACGTTCATACGGAGAGAGAAATGGGCTACCGTCTTCACAAGACGGTACTCCAAAACTCTTAACTAGCTGGTCCTGTGGAGGACAGGACAGTGAGCATGTAACTAATCAGCTAATGTTTCAACCTCATCTGTACTGGAATGGAAACAGTCCTTTGAGTATCAGTAGAGTAACAATGGCCTCTGGCTGGCATTTCCCCTGCTCGGCAAGGCTGTACTAAAGCACATCATGTCCATGTGCTTCTCTAGGGATGAGTGTGTCTGAATGGGCTGGGAGTACACATTCCTCCGCTGCACGCAACTATGTGAAAAGCTCACTGCCACTAACGCCACGTATCACATAGGCTGCGTTTACACAGGCAGCCCAATTCTGATCATTTTTTCCCCCTCTCACTAATTGGTCTTTTGACCAATCAGATCAGCTCTGAAAAAGATCTGATGTGATTGGCGAAAAGACTCATTAGAGGGAAAAGAGATCAGAATTGGGCTGCCTGTGTAAACGTAGCCATATTAGCACTTCATGTCCAATACCACACATGGTGAACGACCTTGAATCAATACTAATCCTAATAATAATACTGTGTAACAAAGGCTCTGATTCAACACCAAGGGGTGGTTTTCTGGACACAGATTTTCTTATTTTTTTTACCTTTATTTAACTAGGCAAGTCAGTTAAGAACAAATTCTTATTTACAATGACAGCCTAGGAACAGTGGGTTAACAGATTTTGACCTTGTCAGCTCGGGGATTCGATCTAGCAACCTTCCGTTTACTGGCTCAACGCTCTAACCACTAGGCTACCCGCCGCCCCTGCGCCAGTTCTACGGACACAGATTAACACTAGTCTTGGACTAAAAAGCATTTTCAAAAAGATTCTCAATTGAACTTGCTTTTTAGTCCAGGACTAGTGTTAATCTTCGTCCGTAGAACTGGCCCCAAGTCTTAGTCAGCTCTACAGAAACACACCAAGGTCAGAATACGGCGGATCTGTAGATACACGTCTGCCACACCTACATTTATTCAATTTCCGCCCAAAACGAATAGCAGGTGAATAGCACGCTATCCTCATGCTTAAAGTCAGAATATGCACAGAGAAGTGCGTAAACATTTATTTACGTTACGGTCCCCTAGCCTTTGTATCTCTGCTGGGGAGGTTGTTTGGGTCAGGTTGGGTGTGTGTGTGTGTGTGTGTGTGTGTGTGTGTGTGTGTGTGTGTGTGTGTGTGTGTGTGTGTGTGTGTGTGTGTGTGTGTTGGGTGTGTGTGTGTGTAGGAATGTGAGCCATCAGGGTCCCGGTGACGTGGTGTTCCGACCGGGCACTGATACTTTATCACGATACGGGTCAGAACTCATCAGACCCTGGAGAGTACAGTACACCTCATCCTCTCACCGGCTCTAAAACAACAACCTTTTCTCCCTTCGTTTTACTCTCAACTTTCTCTCCTCCTCTCTCGTCTCACTCTTCCACCGCCTCTTCTCTCCGCCTCCCTTTGTTCTCTCTCTCACCTAGTCTTCCCTTCTTCTCGTAATAATGAGATCTTCTTTTCTCTCGGTCTTAAACCTTCCCTCTCCTCTCCTCAGTCCCTCCATAGATCCTTTCTCTCTCTTCCCCTCTCCCAGCCCATCACCGAGTACTAGGGGGAGGAGTAAACACTGGTGAAGAGCGGCGGACTGGGCTCCTCTTTCCCTCCAGCTAGGCTCGGTGGCACAAGTATTGGCTCAGTTATCAGCAAACAATGAGGAGCGAGCAGGGGGAGAACACAGTATCATTCAGTGTCACCCCTTGAAGTGGCAAGCCCAGAAGCTTCAATACAGAGTGACGACAAAGTCCTTCACTTTCAAATCCACACAATCCATTACAGTGTTGGTCAGCCTTTTGCATACTGACCGGTGAAAAGCAGCGGTGTCAAACACACACCTCAATAATCAGATCCGACATAGAGAACAGTCACAGGAAACCAAAAATGACACGCAAATACGCCCATCTGTAGTCAAACCATGAAATCTGGCTCAGTCTCATTATGGAAGAGTGATACAGGCCAAAGTGCAAGTGTTCCCTTCTGTCTGTGTGACTCTCTGACCAGCCTGCCGGCCGCCATTGTCTCGCCTCATTACCGTGCGACGCTCACATGCTGTGGGAGTTCATTAACCTCTGACTCCAGCCCGCTGATCTCTACCCTCCAACAAGTCCTGCACGCACGTACACACACACGTACACGTACACACACACACACACACACACACACACACACACACACACACACACACACACACACACACACACACACACACACACACACACACACACACACACACACACACACACACACACACACACCAGAGCCAGGCCAGAGCTCATCTGAAGGCCCTCCAGGATTCAGAGGACCGACACATGGCCGTAATCCAGTGATTTACTGTACTGGGACTGTTGAACGTGGCTACATAATTCAACTGATAACATTGTTGCGTATAACACACAGGACATGAGCTGTAAGTAAGACTTGATTAAGGATTTGGCAAGTGAACAAATACAGTATAATCAGTAGAGTAAAAACACTCAGAATAGTCCTGGTTGCTCAAATCTTATGTATTGTGTTTTGACAGATGGGTGTGTGTGTGGGGGGGAGGGGGAGAGGCTCACAGTTAGTCAACGGTGTTCACGCCAGGGTCAGGGTGAGCCCCTAGTGGGCCATGCTGCTTCTGGGAAATGCGACGTCATCAGCACCATGGGCGGTGGTGTTGCATTGTGGGAAAGAAATGAATGATGAAAAATCCCACCGTCTCCATTCACTCTGCTCTGTTGCTAAGCAATCAGTGTCAAGGGCACAGAGAAATGCTGGTAAACATTTATATGTTGTCAAGCGCTTCCAGAACGTTTTAGTCGCTAATAGTCACATCCTCTAACCTCGCGTCCTCTAACCTCGCTCATTGACCGTGCAAAAATGTCAACGGAACAAAAAGGGAAAAGCACTATCGAAGTAGATTTACAGCCAATAGATGTTTGATGCATGCACTGACCCACTGTATGTATTAGTGTGTAGTCTTTTACAAGTCGTCTTTCTTGGCCTGAGAGCACGTGCAACTGTCGCAGTCTTGATGACCCTACTTAACCACAATTAACATGTACCGTGCCACAGCACAGCCCTAGCCTGGAGGACATCATCAGTTATCATTTACAGATAGCATTTCTGAAAAGTGATATTTTTTACTTCTCTCTTACCCAGTCTGTAACACACACACACACACACACACACACACACACACACACACACACACACACACACACACACACACACACACACACACACACACACACACACACACACACACACACACCTGAAAACAAAGTTATTGTACACCAGCGCTCACATAGACATGAGACAGTCCAAACCAGAGCTCGTTCAGTTCTAAGCCAGTAGTCAACCAGAACTGTAAGAGTCAGTCAAACCGGCATACGAATGTCACAAACGCCGTCACGGACAACGGCATCCCAGTCGCTTGACTCTCCTGTTGCTCCCAGCCCCGAGTCAGTCAAACGGCGTGACGACAAGCGTGACCCGACGTGTCGCGATCATATCAGCCTTCTTCAATCTCTCTGCGCTTCCTTGCCAATCTAATGGGCACCACTGGCACCAGCATTAATGCCCTAATAGCGCTGCCTCCTGTCTCAGCCCGCATGCCTGCCTGCCAAGATGAAGGCCAGAGAGAGAGAGAACAGGCTGTTCCTGGAAAGGAAAATAAAGGGCTGAGCACGCAGGCATAGCATTCTGCCAGCAGATAAGAGGCATGGAGGATAGAGGGAGGAGGGGGGCAGGGCTGAACAAATACAGGGCCTGATGCCGGCGAGACAGACACACAGACAGACAGGAGAGAGGGGAGGGCATCAGGGTAGTGCTACGCTAACTAGCTAGCACTGGGATAGGTTGGTGTATTCTGGGCTGGGATGGGCTGGGGATTTAGCTGAAGTGGGCCTGTGTGATTTATACTGGACTGGGCTGAGGTGAGCGGTGCTGGCGAATTCCGCGCCGATCAGACAGTGATAAATGTCAGACTGGGGTGAACTCTGTGTGCTCCGCTGGCCTGTGTATTTCCTGATGAGTCAGTAAGGCTGAGCTAAGGACAGACGGAGCCGCACTGGGTTCTATGGCTCTCTGTGGACCTACTGTAAGCTGTCTGTCTCGGGCCTGAATAACCAGGAGTGCACTATTACAGGTTTATTTCTAGTGATAGAAACTATTGGATATTCAACCATTACATCGAATTATATTTCCATCTTTCTCCTCACCTCTCGAATCTTATATCCATCTTCTCACAGTTTCCATACTAAAATCAACTCCTATCACTTTCCCAGTGTATACTTGTTAATATGTCAAGTGTCAAGCAGATAAAAACTGATCAGCCTTGATGATGTGTGTGAGGCTTGAGGGTGTGTGTGTGTGAGGCTTGAGGGTGTGTGTGTGTGAGCGCGCTTCCCCCGGTAACATGGCAAAGCAGTCATTTACACTATGTACACTCTCTATTTAAACGTTCCGACACTGTCTCCCCTGCCCTGTACATCAAAACATCACACTAACCACCAGTGACCCCCGCATGCAAACACATACCCAACCAAGCCAGCCTACTGTCGGCAACATCTTGAGATCGCGCGCAAACAAACACAATCTAAAACGCACAGGCATTCACACACTAACACCGTGACAAACAGTGACACACAATGTCAAACCCAAGATGGAATGCATTTTGGCCAGTGCTCTCTGTATGTGAGAATCACTTGAAAAAAAGGTGGGTGGGTTCATGTTTAGCAAAGGACACCAAACCAGATTCCCGGACTGCCCTCAGAGTCCGTATGAGTCATCAACCCCTGCTGTGCAATTCTCCAAAACAAGATGAGATCACACGAACCAGGCCCATCCAAAGCCTATTCTCCCTGGAGAAACAACAAGCACTAAAATCTCCTAGGAGGCCACCCAGAGAAAAGTAAATACTCTTTAAAACTATTTTTGCATTCAAGTGCAATGGTTACATTATCCTTCAGCCTTCTGTAAACGGAATGGGTAAGGACAGAAAGTGAGAGCAGTGTGATCCTCTCAGTACCTTAAAGGCTAGATGCAGCTCTCATCATTTGGTTTCAGATATCTCTTTGTCTTAGCAGCTAGCTTGGTACTGCACCGTGTGTGCGCAAGGCAAAATGCTAGTTGCTAGCATCTCCCTGGCTGATCCTGTGTGCAGCAGCGCGGCTGACTCTCTGGGAGGGGCATCTGAGGGCACGCTGCACCAGACACTCCTTATGATACGGCTGCCGCATCGCGCTCAATCTACCCCTCTATACCTCCTCTCATCTCACGCCTTCGATAAGCACATCCATCTCTCCCTACCTAACATATCTCCCTCTTCCTTCTCTTCATCTACTACTACTCTCTCTCTATCCATCCCTCTCTCCACCGCTCTTTCTCTCCGCCTCTTTCTGGCGATATGCCGGCGCTGCTGGGTTGTGCTTGGATGCAGCTCGAGCTGGTGTGTGTTTGCCGAGTGCGCATTGGGTTGAGCTCTAGCTGGTGCTATTGGTGGCATTAGTCTGGGCACACACACACACACACACACACACACACACACACACACACACACACACACACACACTGCAGTGCTATGCTCTGTATGGTCCCGTTACCAAGGAAACGGAGGGGAAATAGTTTGGCAGACAAGCTAGAGAGGGGCTGATAAGACGCAGGAGAAAGGGAGTGGGAGAGAGAACAGAAAGAGAGAAGGGGGGGAGAGGGAACAATGAGAAAGAAGGGCAAGGGAAAGAATATACAACTATAGAGAGAAACCACAGCGGGGGACATAGTACTTACTGAACCATATAGACAGTAGGCTATTACAGATCGGAGCTACGTACACATCGACATATGAAAAGGAAAGCAAGTTTCAGATTGGGAAAAGGGGGTAAATGTGTATATATTTTGTTGTGATTCTGTTGTGATTTAAAAGCCAATGAATAAAAAGTATTAAAATCTACAATATGTAACTGTTTTGGAGACCCGACTAAATTCACATTGAAATGTGAGTTACAGATCTGTCATTCTCACTGAAAGCAGGTCTAAGAAGCGGTAGATCTGTTCTATGTGCGCTATTTCTATGCGTCTCTTAAATTTAATTTAGCTTCTTTTTTTTTTTTTACTTTCGGTTTTGTGCACCAGCTTCAAACAGCTGAAAATACAATATTTTGGGTTATTGAAAAGATATTTCACAGCAGTTTAGATGGTACAATGATGCTCCACACTATAAATTGCTTGTTTTGTCACAAACTGAATATAGGCAAACAATTTCTGCATATTGCACCTTGTTGTTTCTTCTTCTATGCCCTGCCGTTCAAAAGTTCTGGGTCACTTAGAAATTCTTGTTTTTGTCCATTAAAATAACATCAAATTGATCCGAAATACAGTGTAGACATGGTTAATGTTGTAAATGAGTATTGTAGCTAGAAACGACAGATTATTTTATGGAATATCTACATAGGCGTACAGAGGACTATTATCAGCAACCATCACTCCTGTGTTCCAATGGCACGTTGTGTTAGCTAATCCAAGTTTATAATTTCAAAAGGCTAATTGATCATTAGAAAATATTTTGCAATTATGTTAGCACAGCTGAAAACTGTTGTTCTGATTTAAAGAAGCAATAAAACTGTCCTTCTTTAGACTAGTTGAGTATCTGGAGCATCAGCTTTTTTGGGTTTCGATAACAGGTTCAAAATGTCCAGAAACAAAGACCTTTCTTCTGAAACGCGTCAGTATATTCTTGTTCTGAGAAATTAAGGCTATTCCATGCGAGAAATTGCCAAGAAACTGAAGATATCGTACAGCGCTGTGTACTACTCCCTTCACAGAACAGTGCAGACTGGCTCTAACCAGAATAGAAAGATGAGTGGGAGGCCCCAGTGCACAACTGAGCAAGAGGACAAGTACATTAGTGTCTAGTTTGAGAAACAGACGCCTCACAAGTCCTCAACTGGCAGCTTCATTAAATAGTACCCGCAAAACACCAGTCTCAACGTCAACAGTGAAGAGGCGACTCCGGGATGCTGGCCTTCTAGGCAGAGTTGCAAAGAAAATGTAACATCTCAGACTGGCCAATAAAAATAAAAGATTAAGATGGGCAAAAGAACAGACACTAGACAGAGGAACTCTGCCTAGAAGGCCAGCATCCCGGAGTCTACTTTGGAAAAATTACTTGTGCCATGCACAATAATTGTTTACAGACAGATTATTTAATCTATAATTCACTGTATCACAATTTCAGTGGGTCAGAAGTTTACATAAACTAAGCTAACTGTGCCTTTAAACAGCTTGGAAAATTCCAGAAAATGATGTCATGGCTTTAGATGCTTCTGATAGGCTAATTGACATCATTTGAGTCAATTGGAGGTGTGCCTGTGGATGTATTTCAAGGCCTACCTTCAAACTCACTGCCTTATTGCTTGACATCATGGGAAAATCAAAAGAAATCAGCCAAGACTTCAGAAAAAAAATTGTAGACCTCCACAAGTCTGGTTCATCCTTGGGAGCAATTTCCAAACGCCTGAAGGTACCATGTTCATCTGTACAAACAATAGTACGCAAGTATAAACACCATGGGACCACGCAGCCGTCATACCGCTCAGGAAGGAGACGCGTTCTGTCTCCTAGAGATGAATGTACTTTGGTGCGAAAAGGGCAAAGCAATCCCAGAACAGCAAAGGACCTTGTGAAGATGCTGGAGGAAACAAGTACAAAAGTATCTATATCCACAGTAGAACGAGTCCTATATCAACATAACTTGAAAGGCTGCTCAGCAAGGAAGAAGCCACTGCTCCAAAACCGCCATAAAAAAGCCAGACTACGGTTTGCAACTGCACATGGGGACAAAGATCGTACTTTTTGGAGAAATGTCCTCTGGTCTGATGAAACAAAAATGTAACTGTTTGGCCATAATGACCATTGTTATGTTTGGAAGAAAAGGGGGACGCTTGCAAGCCCAAGAACACCATCCCAACCGTGAAGCACGGGGGTGGCAGCATCATGTTCTGGGGGTTCTTTGCTGCAGGAGGGACTGGTGCACTTCACAAAATAGATGGCATCACGAGGAGGAAAATTATGTGGATATATTGAAGCAACATCTCAAGACTTCAGTCAGGAAGTTAAATGGGTCTTCCAAATGGACAATGACCCCAAGCATACTTCCAAAGTTGTGGAAAAATGGCTTAAGGACAACAAAGTCAAGGTATTGGAGTGGCCATCACAAAGCCCTGACCTCAATCCTATAAAAAATTTGTGGGCAGAACTGAAAAAGTGTGTGCGAGCAAGGAGGCCTACAAGCCTGACTCAGTTACACCAGCTCTGTCAGGAGGAATAGGCCAAAATTCACCCAACTTATTGTGGGAAGCTTGTGGAAGGCTAAACGAAACATTTGACCCAAGTTAAACAATTTAAAGACAATGCTACCAAATACTAATTGAGTGTATGTAAACTTCTGTCCCACTGGGAATGTGAAAGAAATAAAAGCTGAAAGAAATAATTCTCTACTATTATTCTGACATTTCACATTCTTAAAATAAAGTGGTGATCCTAACTGACCTAAAACAGGGAATGTTTACTAGGATTAAATGTCAGGAATTGTGAAAAGCTGAGTTTAAATGTATTTGGCTGAGGTGTATGTAAACTTCCGACTCAACTGTATATTAGAGAGAATAGAACTGCTGGTACAATGGCCTTGTAATTTAGCAGCAGTAATTTAGACTGTTCCTCAGTCTAACCTTTGCCTCACCCACCCCCTCAATTGATTCCTTGATCTATGACTCATTCCTACTGTTCTATCGACTTCAACTACACTATTCAACACACAGCAAGGACATTCTTTCCATTCAAGATGGCACAGTATGCCAAGGCTAGATTAGAGGAGTTGGGTATGAAACATATAGGCTGCAACATTGGCTTGAGACTCAACTAACCCATTTACCATCAGCTGCCTGCCTGCCACACTTATGGAGCAGAGCAAGCATAACATTTGACCTAGAAGCATAATAGTCAGTTCCATGACAGAGGAGCAAAGGGCCGATGTCTGGGATAGTGACATCTCTGTTAAAACACATGGTGTCTGGGTATTACACAAAGTACATCACTGTGGGAGTAAGGTGTCGCTCTTCACTTCTCCGACTGGGTCACCTCACAGCACACACACATGCACAGGGCTGGTATTGACTGCAGTTCAGGTGAGGTGTAGATCCCAAAATGTATTCTGACAGCCCTGACCCACTGAACACTGGAACTGGTGCTACCCCTCACATCTCTACTGCACACACACACTGTCAACCCTGGAACTGGTGCCCTGTTCGCACGCTAGCCTAAATCCACAACTACTGCAGTACCACTACGACAACTACCACTACTACTACCCTCCCTTACAGCTACTACTACTTCTAAGGCTACAACTATTACTACTACCCTACATTACAACTGGGCAATTCCATGGTGAGAAAATTACACTGAGACTCGAAAATGTACGCCAAAGACTTCTTTGAACAATTTACACAGTAAATCAATAAAAAAAACATTTACAGGAAAAACTGTGCCGATGCAGAGCTTGATAACAGAGCTACGGTAAAATCCCAGTTTTTTTCCGGTTACCAAACTTTGTATCAGCACAGTTTTTCATTTAATGCGTTTTTGTAAAACTTCCTGCATGAAATGTTCCTAAGTAAAGTTTGAAATCAATGGTTTTTGTTTGGTATACATTTTAAAGGGAAAATGTGAGTCTCAGGATAATTGCCTTACCATGGAATTGTCAAACTACTACCACTATTAAGACTACAACAACTATTACTACCCTACAGTACATTACAGCTACTACTACTATTAAGACTACAACTACCACAACTATTACTACCCTACATTACATTACAGCTACTACTACTATTAAGACTACAACTACCACAACTATTACTACCCTACAGTACATTACAGCTACTACCACTATTAAGACTACAACTACCACAACTATTACTACCCTACAGTACATTACAGCTACTACTACTATTAAGACTACAACTACCACAACTATTACTACCCTACAGTACATTACAGCTACTACTACTATTAAGACTACAACTACCACAACTATTACTACCCTACAGTACATTACAGCTACTACTACTATTAAGACTACAACTACCACAACTATTACTACCCTACAGTACATTACAGCTACTACTACTATTAAGACTACAACTACCACAACTATTACTACCCTACAGTACATTACAGCTACTACTACTATTAAGACTACAACTACCACAACTATTACTACCCTACAGTACATTACAGCTACTACTACTATTAAGACTACAACTACCACAACTATTAATACCCTACAGTACATTACAGCTACTACCACTATTAAGACTACAACTACCACAACTCTTACTACTACCCCCTCTGCTACTTCTAGGATGACTACTATCCCCACCACCACTACTTCTGCGACCATACACATTTCTATGAAATATTCCACTCCAACCTCCTAGAGTAAAGGTGGCGTAACAGAGTCTAGACAGTTCTGCAATGGCTAACACCACTGATAAGAGGCAGACCCTGGGCTCAAGGTGCAGTAGTGAACAACTGAGATAATATGTTAATATAACATAGTGACTAGGCAGCAGATTATATCAAAGCGACCTACATAGGGTTATTTTCAGTATAATGTATTGCGGCTTATGCAGGTCTCAAACCATGCTCTAGTCTAGTTGAACCAAGGACTAGATAGGTCTGAACCCTGCTTTAGGAGAGGGCTGAGTGGGCTGAGAAACTGGTTCAGGGTGGGGTGGAAACCTGGGGGAATGCAGTGAGAGTGGGTGAGACCGATGTAGGACCGTGACATAACCTGGCTCAAATATCCAGACCTGCGTCACTGAGCAAGGTCACTGACAACTTACAGCACTGCAGCCAACTAGGCTCTGTACGGCTAGTAGGGATGGGGCAAAATCAACTACCACTCTTTGGTCATCAAGGTTGGAGTAAATTCGATTTGAAGTCAATTCTAATTGAAGTCAGTCAATTCAGGAAGTAAACTGAAATTCCAATTCAATAATTGAAAAAGGCATTTTATTTTGAGTGAATTCTCAATAAACCTAAAAGGAGAAACTACTAATTTGAAAATTTTATTTTTGTCTTTGTTTGTTTGTTTATTTCCTGAATTCACAGACTTCAATTCAAATTTTCAACCCTGTTTGTCATGTCTGGCCATTGTCTAAGCTTGTAAAATCAAAGTTTAATGCTATGCTAAGGAAGGTTAAAAATAACCACTCTTTCATACATTCATATTCTCAAATCGCACAAAGACAAAAACAATCCAAACAAGCGCATACATACATGGCCATACAAAAAGCTACGATTGGCTAGGCAAGCAAACAGTCAAACATACTGTACACAGCCATCCAAACAGACACCGACTAACCAAACAAACACACACACTCTTACCAAACCAGCCACAAGAATACCTTGTTTGTGTACGAGTGAGAGATATAGATTGAAAGAGTTGCCTTCAAATCTAGTGAAACGTTGGCATAAACAGTGGCATGACAATAGGGGCATACTGGCATACACAGTGGCATGGGAGAAGTCAGGGGCATATAGGACAGCTATGGCCCCACTTACCTGAGGGCGTGGCCCTATCACAATGAATCAGACAGGGAGCAGAACAGATGGGATTACATACCCACCCTTTATCAGTGAGATGACAGTGACAGCTCAACATCGCAATAGATGATGCAATCAAAATGGGACTCCACAGCTAATCACCCCCTATCTATAGAGTAGAATTATATAAACGTTGATTTGGGTACTAATCCTTTCTATTTCAGTCAGCCTCCCCTCCTCCTCACCCCTCATCCTCCTCTCAGCAGGATATGGCATTTGATGACACTGAGTCCCCAGCTCACACTGTTCCCTTCCACAATTCTCTACATTTCTCTCTTCGCCAACTTCTCCCCCCATCTCCCCTCATCTTAGTGCTCCCATTGATGACGCCATCCCTTCCTGTCCCCAAACCCACCACCTCGGCCCTCCCGCCGCCCTCCCCGTTCACTCACCTTGGTGCGTCCGTTGATGACACAGTCCCCCAGCTGCCCGTTGGCAGCGCTGTGCATCACGGCCTCGTCGATGTGTGACATCAGCGTGGCGATGCCCTCGCACCCCGGCTCGTGCCCCTCCACCCAGGCGATCTGGTCTCCACGGATACTCCGCGAGGGGATGCTCCTCTGGCTAACCAGCTGACCGCCGCGGAACTTCCCGCTGCGATTCAGACTCTCCACCTCGCCCATCACCGACTCACCCAGCCGTGGCCCCAGGAAACTGTCCTTCACACAGATACCGTAGGAATTCATACAGGGCACGATGTACTTCTGGGCGATATGCTCCGCCGACCAGCCCGCCCCGGCCTGTAACCGTAGAGACGGGATGCTGTTGGACTCTACTGGGGACGTCTGGTCTGGAATGGCCCCGGTGCTCAGCAGTGTCACCTTGTGTACATTGTGGTGCAGCTTGTTGTTGTGAGGGGCGGGCAAAGGGGGGTGAGGGGTGGCGCCGTGGTTGTGGTTGTGGTTGCTAAGGTTATTGTTGATGCTGTTGTCGCCATTAGCAGCGGGCGGAACCGCCTTGCCTGGTTTGGAGGGCTCTGCTTTGTGAACGTCGCTCTCCGCCACTAGTCTCCGTTTGCAGTCCGGGGTTATCGACTCTCCAGGTCCGTAGAACATCATACCTAGAGATCCTAAACCTGACCCCGCTGACAAGCCACATCCTTTGGGCGTCTCCAGACCCATGTCCCGGTTCTCCCCGCCTCTCCGCTTCCGATGGTGCTGTTTGACCTGCGGGTCACCATTGGCCCTCTTCACCAGAAGAGCACATTTCTCATGTTGTGCTCTGTCCCCATTCTCCACGAGGCGTGCTCTGTTGCCGAGGGGTTGCGCAAGGCCATTCGGTGTCTCCCCCACCCCCCTCACTTGCGGAGGACAACCGTTGGGAGTTTGCGCCAAAACCCCACTGTGGCTGCCCTCAATGGTCGCGCACGGAGACACGATCCCGCCGTTATAGAACGGCAGCCCAGTATTCGGCTGCTTCTTTAAAACCATGATTCCGGAAGAGCTTGCTTTGGAAGCCAGACCTGACAGTAACTCCGCAGCCGTGGCGCTCCCAACAGGCGCCATGCCCGGGCAGTATCTATTTAGTCCATTTAGTCCCATGTTGGTCTGGAAAGGGTGAAGCTCGGCAGCTCCGAATATGTGTTCACCGTTTGTCACTCTCTCATGCGAGGCTGAAAAACTGTGATGTGCGTGGGAAGAGCTTGGATTTAAAAGGTCCGTGTGTTCCAAGCTCTCCATTTCATCTCATCTAGTGCTGGATGTGCACGTAACCCACGTCCTCGCCTCATTTTTTACCAGAGCCACTGTGCGAGAGGGAGTGTGTAGTACAACTGCCGAGTCTGCGAGAGAGGAGCGTTGCCACAGCTTTGGAAAGTCTCATATTAAAAAGTCCGAATAGCTCCGAATATGCCTCAGTTTCTTTCATTCATGGTTTTTCTTGAAATGGTTTCACATTTGTCTTCTATTGAAATGTTTTCTGATATTCTGAAGCTTGCGATGTTTCTAAAACCAAATAATACAAGAATTACTTGACTGTGATTACCGTTAGCCTACAATAAATATGCTAATTGTATCGCCCACACTCAAGCTAAACTCAAAGCAGCCTAATTTCCAAACCAGGCCTAGGCTATTCACATTCCCTAAATCAAGAAACCTGTAAAGGACCCGAAACTTGCTAGACACATTTAATTGTAGGCCTAATATCTTTTGTAGCGTGGCTCACATTTGACCAACTTTAAATATGTCGAAATTGCTTTAAAATATTCTTATATAATATTCGAATAATATATTATATTCAGACATTGGGCTATAGTGGCCAGGGTAGTTAAATAGGAATTGATTTGTTACAGCAATTAAATTCTAAAATATCAAAGCAAGGTTCGCTTACAAAAAGGGGTTGTGTAAAGCGACTTAATTTTCATGAAATATTTCAGGCAATAACAACACATTAAAGTAATAATACGGATATCTGTAAGAATAATTCCCCACGTCACGAAGAAGGGGGTAAGCACATTGTGAGCAGCTACTCTGAAGAACACATGCCCCTCCACCTTGTTATTCATTCGTATTACTTAGTGTGTAGCCTGTATTCATAGGCTATAACTAAGAAATATAGCCTACACGTGTTTGTATTCCTTCCAAGATACAAATAGCCTATATTGGATTATTTGAGTGAGTTTAGCTATGACTTTGAAATAAATTCAATAAAGTGCATAATAATAGTAACCCGGGCAAAATATAGCCCTCTGTCAGCTGGTTGTACACTTACCTATATGTAACGCAGAGCTCCAGTAGCGTAGCCTACGTGCCCGGCTGAGGGTACGTCTGTTATTTCCGGGATTGTCTTGCTGTTGTTCCACACGATTTTCTTTATGTTTAGCTAATTAATATCCAGATATGTCCACCACCCAGGGTGGAATTTGAAAACAGATGCTTGTCCTTGGGAGAGAACTACCGCTTCTGCCACGGGAGTCAGAGTAGGTCCCCCTCAATCACTAAAAAGTACGCTCCATTTCTCCACCGTGTCTCTCCGCCGGTAATTCCCCCAGCATCTATCTCTATCTCCCCCCCTCTCTCCGCTCGCTCGCCCTCTCCTGTCCATGAAAGATCCTGTCAGTTGCACGTGCACATGGACACGTCATTCAGAACAGTTCAGATCAGAGCCGGTTGTGTGCACAGTTGTTGACATTCTTTGCAAGTTAGCGAGGTATCAGCCCCGTTCTAGATAAGTGTAGGTCAGCAATGGGGTAGCCTACATCTATTACCATAATTGTCTGTATGGTAATAATATTTTTTATATTTTGTAAAGTGGTTTCTTGCATCATACAGTGCAATTTACAGTTATCTATTTGGCCCAATGTGTTACAGACTAAGTTAACAAATCATTAATTAATGTCAAGCCCTTTATGATGTAAAAACGTTTTATAAGTCTCATGCAATGTAGGCCTGCATTGAACACCGCATATAGGCTACTGTAGGCTACATCATAGAAATCAAAGCTATTTCCATGTGAAAATGTTATGGGTTTTGTTGGTAGGCCACAAGGCCGACATTATGCTCAAATCGCCACAATAGACTATTGGCTACTGTCTAAAACTGTAAGGGTACAGCCTCAGTGTTCACTGTAAACGTGCGTCAGAAGTTTCACAAAATTCTCACAAGGTTCAAGTTTCTGCTCACAAGACCTAAAAATTTGCCCCAAAAACTAAATAATTAAGGGAACATTGCTGGACAGACGTTGCTCTTCGGTTTTGTGATGAAGCAAACTTATGTGTAGTTGCAGTGGTGGAACAAGTACCCAATTTTCATACTTGAGTAAAAGTAAAGATACCTTAATAGAAAATGACTCGGGTAAAAGTGAAAGTCACCCAGTAAAATACTACTTGAGTAAAAGTCTAAAAGTATTTGGTTTTATATATACTTAAGTATCAAAAGGAAATATAATCGCTCAAATATACTTACAGTTGAAGTCGGAAGTTTACATACACTTAGGTTGGAGTTATTAAAACTCGTTTTTCAACCACTCCACAAATGTCTTGTTAACGAACTATAGTTTTGGTAAGTTGGTAAGGACTTATCTACTTTGTGCATGAGACAAGTTATTTTTCCAACAATTGTTTACAGATAGATTATTTCACTTATAATTCACTGTATCACAATTCCAGTGTGTCAGAAGTTTACATACACTAAGTTGACTGTGCCTTTAAAAGGCTTGGAAAATTGCAGAAAATGATGTCATGGCTTTAGAAGCTTCTGAAAGGATAATTGACATCATTTGAGTCAATTAGGTGTACCTGTGCATGTATTTCAAGGCCTACCTTCAAACTCAGTTTCTCTTTGCTTGACATCATGGGAAAGACCTCCACAAGTCTGATTCATCCTTGGGAGCAATTTCCAAACGCCTGAAGGTACCACGTTCATCTCTACAAACAATAGTATGCAAGTATAAACACCATGGGACCACGCAGACGTCATACCGTTCAGGGAGGAGACACGTTCTGTCTCCTAGAGATTAACGTACTTTGGTGTGAAAAGTGCAAATCAATCCCAGAACAACAGCAAAGGACCTTGTGAAGATGGTGGAGGAAACAGGTACAAAGTATCTATATCCACAGTAAAACAAGTCCTATAGCGGTATAACCTGAAAGGCCGCTCAGCAAGGAAGAAGCCACTGCTCCAAAACCGCCATAAAAAAGCCACACTACGCAACTGCACATGGGTACAAAGATTGTACTTTTTGGAGAAATGTCCTCTTGTCTGATGACACAAAAATAGAACTGTTTGGCCATAATGACCATCGTTATGTTTGGAGGAAAAAGGGGGACGCTTACAAGCCGAAGAACACCATCCCAACCGTGAAGCACGGGAGTGGTAGCATCATGTTGTGGGGGTGCTTTGCTGCAGGAGGAACTGGTGCACTTCACAAAATAGATGGCATCATGAGGAGGAAAATTGTGTGGATATATTGAAGCAACATCTCAAGACTTCAGTCAGGAAGTTAAATGGGTCTTCCAAATGGACAATGACCCCAAGCATACTTCCAAATTTGTTGCAAAATGGCTTAAGGACAACAAAGTCAAGGTATTGGAGTGGCCATCACAGCCCTGACCTCAATCCTATAGAAAATTTGTAGGCAGAACTAAAAAAGTGTGTGCTAGCAAGGAGGCCTACAAACCTGACTCAGTTACACCAGCTCTGTCAGGAGAAATGGGCCAAATTCACTCAACTTATTGTGGGAAGCATGTGGAAAGCTACCCAAAACGTTTGACCCAAGTTAAACAATTTAAAGGCAATGCTACCAAATACTAATTGAGTGTATGTAAACTTCTGACCCACTGGGAATGTGATGAAAGAAATAAAAGCTGAAATAAATCATTCTCTCTACTATTATTCTGACATTTCACATTCTTAAAATAAAGTGGTGATCCTAACTGACCTAAAATAGGGAATTTTTACTAGGATTAAATGTCAGGAATTGTGAAAAACTGAGTTGAAATGTATTTGGCTAAGGTGTATGTAAATTTCTGACTTCAATTGCAAGTATCAAAAGTACAAATATAAGTATAAAACATTTCTAATTCCTTAAATTAAGCATTGCAGACGGGACACATTTTCTATTTTTTTTTAAATTTACAGATGGCCAAAGGCACACTCCGACATCATTTACAAACGAAGCATGTGTTTAGTGAGTCCACCTGTTTAGAGGCAGTAGGGATGACCAGAGATGTTCTCTTGATAAGTATGTGAATTAGACCATATTTTCCTGTTCTGTTAGCATTCAAAATGTAACAAGTAATTTTGGGTGTCAGGGGAAATGTATGGAGTAAAAGTACATTATTTTCTTAAGGAATATAGTAAAGTTAAAGTGGTCAAAATAATAAATAGTAAAGTAAAGTACAGATACCTCAAAAAAACGACTTAAGTAGTACTTGAAAGTCTTTTTACTTAAGTACTTTACACTACTGTGTAGTTGTTGTATTTTTGTTGTCACAGCCTTATTGTGGTGTATGAACTAATGGGTTATAGACGAAGCAACGCAAATATCACAACATGGGTTGTAATATGGCTTTTTAACTGGCCTGGCTTCCCTAGTGATTTTACCCACGCACTGCTACTGATAGGAAAACCTCTGTGATACAATGTAACTGTTTTGAGGAAGTTGGCTGTCATGAGTTTGGCAACAATGTAGGCTATCACATTCCTGTTTGTAGGAAATGGGTCCAAAAGTCAATGATAGTCAGTGGCTATTAAGTTGTTCCCAGTGTGATGATGAAAAGCCTTTGAAACCTTTTGAACTTAAAGCTGACATTGACACCCTCGAAATTTGGATTTGTTATGGATTGGGCCTAAAAGTAGGCCTACAGTATTGCTATGGGTGCACTACTATGTTGAAAATGTTTTACTTAAACTCTTATACACTATATATACAAAAGCATGTGGACACCCCTTAAAATTAGTGGGTTCGACTATTTCATCCACACCCGTTGCTGACGGTTGTATAAAATCGAGCACACAGCCATGCAATCTCCATAGACAAACATTGACAGTAGAATGGCCTTACTGAAGAGCTCAGTGACTTTCAACATGGTACTGTCATAGGATGCCACCTTTTAAACAAGTCAGTTTGTAAAATTTCTGCCTTGCTAGAGCTGCCCCGGTCAACTATAAGTGCTGTTATTGTGAAGTGGAAACTTCTATGAGCAACAACGACTCAGTGGCGAAGTGGTAGGCCACACAAGCTCACAGAACGGGACCACAGAGTGCTGAAGCGTGTAGTGTGTAAAAATTGTTGGTCCTCGGTTGCAACACTCACTACCGCCGGGAGCTTCATGAAATGGGTTTCCATGGCCGAGCAGCCGCACACAAGCCTAAGATCACCATGCGCAATGCCAAGCGTCAGCTGGAGTGGTGTAAAGCTCGCCGCCATTGGACCCTGGAAACACTTTCTCTGGAGTGATTAATCACGCTTCACCATCTGGCAGTCTGACGGACGAATCTGGGTTTGTCGGATGCCAGCAGAACACTACCTGCCCCAATGCATAGTGCCAACTGTAAAGTTTGGTGGAGGATGAATAATGGTTTGGGGCTGTTTTTCATGATTTGGGCTAGGCCCCCCAGTGAAGGGAAATCTTAACGCTACAGCATACAATAACATTCTAGACGATTCTGTGCTTCCAACTTTGTGGCAACAGTTTGGGGAAGGCCCTTTCCTATTTCAGCATGACTATGCCCCCATGCATAAAGCGAGGTCCATACAGAAATTGTTTGTCAAGATCTGTGTGGAAGAACTTGACTGGCCTGCACAGAGCCCTGACCTCAACCCCATCGAACACCTTTGGGATGAATTGAAATGCCGACTGCTAGCCAGGCCTAATTATTGCCCAACATCAGTGCCCCACCTCACTAATGCTCTTGTGGCTGAATGGAAGCAAGTGGAAATTACACATTTTAGAAGCCTTTTTAAACCTAGAATACACTAAAAGTTTGCATTTCCTGCTATGCAGGACATTTCCTACAACAACAGGGTGATCAAATGATGATCATACATCTACAGTGGCGAGAAAAATGATCTGAACCCATTGGAATTACATGGATTTCTGCATAAATTCTTCATCAAATTTGATCTGATCTTCATCTAAGTCACAACAATAGACAAACATAGCTGCTTAAAGTAATAACAGTCATATTATCTATATTGAATACATAATTTAAATATTCACAGTGTAGGTTGGAAAAAGTATGTGAACCCCTAGGCTAATGACTTCTCCAAAAGCTAATTGGAGTCAGGAGTCAGCTAACCTGGAGTTCAATCAATGAGACAAGATTGGAGATGTTGGTTAGAGCTGCCTTGCCCTATAAAAAACACTCACAAAATTTGAGTTTGCTATTCACAAGAAGCATTGCCTGATGTGAACCATGCCTCGAACAAAAGAGATCTCAGAAGACCTAAGATTAAGAATTGTGGACTTGCATAAAGCTGGAAAGGGTTACAAAAGTATCTCTAAAAGTCAGTCCACGGTAAAACAGATAGTCTATAAATGGAGAAAGTTCAGCATTGTTGCTACTCTCCCTAGGAGTGGCCGTCCTGCAAAGATGACTGCAAGAGCACAGCGCAGAATGCTCGATGAGGTTAAGAAGAATCCTAGAGTGTCAGCTAAAGACTTACAGAAATCTCTGGAACATGCTTACATCTCTGTTGATGAGTCTACGTTACGTAAAACACTAAACAAGAATGGTGTTCATGGGAGGACTCCACGGTAGAAGCCACTGCTGTCCAACAAAACATTGCTACACGTCTGAAGTTTGCAAAAGTCCACCTGGATGTTCCACAGCGATACTGGCCAAATATTCTGTGGACAGATGAAACTACAGTTGAGTTGTTTGGAAGGAACACACAACACTATGTGTGGAAAATTAGGCACAGCACACCAACATCAAAACCTCATCCCAACTGTAAAGTATGGTGGAGGGAGCATCATGGTTTGGGGCGGCTTCAGGGCCTGGACAGCCTGCTGTCATTGACGGAAAAATGAATACCCAAGTTTATCAAGACATTTTGCAGGAGAATGTTAGGTTATCTTTCCGCCAATTGAAGCTCAACAGATGTTGGGTGATGCAACAGGACAACGACCCATAACACAGAAGTAAATCAACAACAGAATGGCTTCAACAGAAGAAAATAGGCCTTCTGGAGTGGCCCAGTCAGAGTCCTGACCTCAACCCGATTGAGATGCTGTGGCATGACCTCAAGTTAGCAGTTCACACCAGACATCCCAAGAATATTGCTGAACTGAAACAGTTTTGTAAAGAGGAATGATCCAAAATACCTCCTGACCGTTGTGCAGGTCTGATCTGCAACTACAGAAAACGTTTGGTTGAGGTTAATGCTGCCAACGGAGGGTCAACCAGTTATTAAATCCAAGGGTTCACATACTTTTTCCACCCTGCACTGTGAATGTTTACAAGGTGTGTTCAATAAAGACATGAAAACGTATAATTGTTTGTGTGTTATTAGTTTAAGCAGACTGTGTTTGTCTATTGTTGAGACCTAGATGAAGATCAGATGAATTGTGTGACTAATTTATGCAGAAATCCAGGTATTTCCGAAGGGTTCACATGCTTTTTCTTGCCACTGTATATGTGTTGAAGGAGGAGGTGAGATAATGTGACCCTGTGGCCAGTGGATTAGTGCTCCACTCTGTGGGATTAAAGACAGGGAGGTGTTTTGTCACTGCAGTGCATGCCACTCTCGTCTACTATTTTCCAGGAACAATAGTACGGGCAGGGGCCGTGTGAAGTGACTGGGTCACCAGCCTCACTGTCCATCCTCACACCTCAGCAGACACACACAGAGAGAGAGAGAGAGAGACAGGCAGGCACATGTGCAATACTTACAGGACAATACAGACAGATGCACACAGACCAGACAGAGAGATGGAGAGACAATAAGGCAAAGTCCAGAGAGGAGATATGCCCGATAGTGTAAGCCTACAGGCTAGACACAGGGATCAATGGGGAATCCAAACAAACCGTTATGTCATAGGTTACAGGGTCAGCAACTCTGTGACTGACACTCATAACCATTAGGAAGTGGTGTACATGGTATGGGGCTTTCCTTAGGGACTTTCCACAACCTTCAGCCTTAAGGAAAACACCATTCAAAAACAATCTTTTGGTATATTTCCATTAGTCCCCTGTTGATACAGTCCCAAGATAATGGACTTTCAAGCAGTGTCACTTGCCACATCATTTGACTGTTGAGACACAAAATGTCACTAGCATAAAGCAGCATCATGATGATGTGGCAAGTGACATTTTGCGTCTTGAAAATCTAACATCTTGAAAACTTGACTGCTGCCATGCAAAATATGTTGGGACTGTATCAACAATAGACTAAAATCTGTGGATTTTTCCTTTGATACTCACAGACAATATTTTCACCACATAGGCCTACACACTACTTTATAAAATACATCTGTGCAAAGTTATCTGTATTTTTTTCTGTCAAAGCCAATACAGGAACTGAAACAAGTGTACCAATATACAGTGCCAGTCAAAAGTTTGAACACATGTACTCATTCCAGGGTTTTTCTTTATTTTACTATTTTCTACATTGTAGAATAATAGTGAAGACATCAAAACTATGACATAACACATATGGAATCATGTTGTAACCAAAAAAGTGTTAAACAAATCTAAATATATTTTATATTTGAGATTCTTCAATGTAGCCACCTTTTGCCTTGATGGCAGCTTTGAACACTCTTGGCATTCTCTCAACCAGTTTCCACTGGAATGCTTTTCCAACAGTCTCGAAGGAGTGCCCACATATGCTGGGCACTTGTTGGCTGCTTTTCCTTCACTCTGCGTCTAACTCATCCCAAACTATCTCAATTGGGTTGAGGTCGGGAGATTGTGGAGGGCAGGTCATCTGATGCAGCACTCCATCACTCTCCGTCTTGGTCAAATAACCCTTACACAGCCTGGAGATGTGTTGGGTCATTGTCCTGTTGAAAAACAAATGATTGTCCCACTAAGCGCAAACCAGATGGGATGGCGTATCGCTGCAGAATGCTGTGGTAGCCGTGGCTGGTTAAGTGTGCCTTGAATTCTAAATAAATCACAGACGTTGTCACCAGTAAAGCACCCCCACACCATTAGTAGTGGTTTCTTTGCAGCAAATCGACCATGAAGGCCTGATTCACGCAGTCTCCTCTGAACAGTTAATGTTGACATGTGTCTGTTACTTGAACCTTGTGAAGCATTTATTTGGGCTGCAATTTCTGAGGCTGGTAACTAATGAACTTGTCCTCTGCAGCAGAGGTAACTCTGGGTCTCTGGGTCTTCCTTTCCTTTGGCGGTCCACATGAGAGACAGTTTCATCATAGTGCTTGACGGTTTTTGCGACTGCACTTAAAGAAACTTTCAAAGTTCTTGAAATTTTCCGAATTGACTGACCTTCATGTCTTAAAGTAATGATGGACTGTTGTTTCTCTTTGCTTATTTGAGCTGTTCTTGCCATAATATAGACTTGGTCTTTTACCAAATAGGGCTATCTTCTGTATACCACCCCTTCCTTGTCACAACACAACTGATATTTGTTTAACACTTTGTTAGTAAATTATTCCATGTGTGTTATTTCATAGTTTTAATGTCTTCACTATTATTCTACAATGTAGAAAATAGTACAAATATAGAAAAACCCTGGTATGAGCAGGTGTGTCCAAACTTTTGACTGGTACTGTAAATATGTAGCGAGAGAGAGAGACAAAGACAGAGAGAGACACAGAGATAGAGACAGCGAGAGAGAGATGTGCTGAGCAGCACTCCTCAGTGAAATTCAGGTTGGGGGACTCCAGTGCAGCTGTATAGGGAGCTGTGACCTTGGAGATTGTTACAATGTTTTTCTGCTCTGGGAAATAAGTGTTAAAGATAAGTGTCGGTCGATATGTAATCTACACTTGGGGCGGCACCTAGTGGTTAGAGCGTTGGACTAGTAACCGAAAGGTTGCAAGATTGAATCCTCGCGCTGACAAGGTAAAAATCTGTCGTTCTGCCCCTGAACAAAGGCAGTTAACCCACTGTTCCTAGGCCGTCATTGAAATTAAGAATTTGTTCTTAACTGACTTGCCAAGTTAAACAAAGGTCAAATAAAATAAACACTGTACAACCAATATCTCATCTGTTACTTTGTTTCCATAGATGTACACAAAACCATTTGCTTTCAGTTATCAGATAGAAGTTAATGGTTTAGATAGGATATTACAATGTAACTACATTTTATTGTTGGTGTTTTTCTCCTCACAAACAGATACTGTAAGTCGTGTTCCAGTTGGAACGCTACAGGGAACAGGAAGCTGTGGGAAGAATTATTTATGGGCACAGGTGTGTGTTCCCATCCTTTGTTTTCTCATCTAATTCTGACAGGTTTCTTTTGCTCTTCCTTTACTCTATTTAATCGTTTATTTTGGGATGTTTTGAAAGATAAGAATATTCTGTTAATCGGTTCAACGTCTGTGTGTGTGTGTGTGTTTGGGTGTGTGTGTGTGTCAATACGTACGGTGCATTCGGGAAAGTATTCAGACCCCACATTCTTGTTACGTTACAGCCTTACTCTAAAACCAAGAATGAGCTCTTTGGTCTGAATGCCAAGCGTCACATCTGGAGGAAACCTAGCACCGTCCCTACGGTGAAGCATGGTGGTGGCAGCATCATGCTGTGGGGATGTTTTTCAGCGGCAGGGACTGGGAGACTTGTCAGGATCGAGGGAAAGATGAACGGAGCAAAGTACAGAGAGATCCTTGATGAAAACCTGCTCCAGAACACTCAGGACCTCAGACTGGGGTTGAAGGTCATTGTCCTGAGCACAAAGCCAAGACAATGCAGGAGTGGCTTTGGGACTAGTCTCTGAATGTCCTTGAGTGGCCCAGCCAGAGCCTGGACTTGAACCTGATCGATCATCTCTGGAGAGACCTGAAAATAGCAGTGCAGCGACACTCCCCATCCAATCTGACAGAGCTTGAGAGGATCTGCAGAGAAGAATGGCAGAAACACCACAAATAGGTGTGCCAAGCTTGTAGCGTCATACCCAAGAAGACTCAAGGCTGTAATCGCTGCGAAAGGTGCTTCAACAAAGTACTGAGTAAATGGTCTGAATACTTATGTAAATGTAATATTTCTGTAATAAAAAATAAAAAACATTTGCAAAAATATCTAAAAACCTGTTTTTGCTTTGTCATTATGGGGTGTTGTGTGTAGATTGATGAGGGGTAAAAAACAATTTTATCAATTTTAGAATAAGGCTGTAACGTAACAAAATGTGGAAAAAGTCAAGAGGTCTGAAATACTTTCCGAATTCACTGTAAGTAGGACGCATAGAGCTACATGTGATGGAAAGAGATTCTATAATAATATGTAGCCTAATAAATGATATCCTGTTGCTCTTACATGGTCAGATGAGAGGCCAGGATGGAAGCTTTACCATACCGTTCAGTGTCCTCAATATGACTTGCAGCCAGAAGTTTAGTAATGTTGTGGAAACATTGTCCAAGCAAAACCCCACATTGTTGCCTGTTGTCAGGCTACGATTCCTTCCTGCTTTAACGACTTTGTTTTGGCTGTAGATCAGATGTCAAAGATCAGCATCAGCAGGCTCTCTTCTGTCAGCTGCTGTTGTCTTTTTCTATACATTTAATGTGAATTACAATGGAAATTGAATCGAACCTACATCATACATTTGGTGTGAGAACATCGTTGTGCGTGTGTGTATGTGCCTTGTATCTGTTTCCATGGGTGTGTTTGTGAGTTTAATCACTTCCTGATAGCTTGTGTTTATAATGGTGTATTTCACTGCTGGTGGCTGTATAGTGGGAATAGAGTTTTTAATACTCCAGTAGACAGGGAAATGTTATCAATAGCAGGAAGAGAGCTTCCACGAGCTGCCGTCCCACCTCCCACTTCACACACACAAGACACACACAACACATATGCAGCCTTGTTCTCACTTAAGTACACTACCGGTCAAAAGTTCACTCTCCTACCAAGAAGGAGAGTGATGGAGTGCTGCATCAGATGACCTGTCCTCCACAATCCCCCGACCTCAACCAAACTGAGATGGTTTGTGATGAGTTGGACCGCAGAGGGAAGGAAAAGCAGCCAACAAGTGCTCAGCACATGTGGGAACTCCTTCAAGACTGATGGAAAAGCATTCCAGGTGAAGCTGGTTGAGAGATTGTCAAGAGTGTGCAAAGCTGTCATTAAGGCAAAGGGTGGCTATTTGAAGAATCTCAAATATAAAATATATTTGAATTTGTTTATTATGTTTTGGGTTACTACATGATTCCATATGTGTTATTTCATAGTTTTGATGTCTTCACTATTATTCTACAATGTTGAAAATAGTACAAATAAAGAAAAACCCTTGAATGAGTAGGTGTTCTAAAACTTTTGACAGGTAGTGTATGTGACGTCACTATATCAGGCAAGACTCCACCATTAAATACAATTTGTCCTGCAAAGGATCTTGGGAACCTTGCTTGCCTGGACCACACCTACAGTACAGGAAATGGAGCTATAAGCGTGTGTGTGTGTGTGTGTGTGTACATGTACGTGTGCATGTGCACGCACATTCGGGTGTAACCATATTTTGTAGTTTAGTATTTTTAACATGGGCCTTCTCCCTTATTCAGCACACCTCTTCACTTACCTGGGCCATGCTCAGTACACTAACATTGTGGAATTTTGCAGATAGAAACGTCATCAATAGAGATGTAGAACATGGCCCACTTACCTGGGCCATGTTCTACATAATACATTTCTATCTGAATGTTGCTGATAGACATGTCATCAATAGAGATGATGTTATTCTACATGCCAGAGAGGCATGTTTGTTCTACATAATACATTTCTATCTGAATGTTGGCCAACATTGTGTCCTGCTGTCACAGAGATGCTCTATAGTGTATTACTGCCTCCACATGGAAAAGGAAATACAGGTAGCTCAGAAGCAAGCCTTGATCAGGAACACTGTGTTGTACTGCTGTCTTATGCCACGTTCTGGTGAGTACTCATCCCGCAGCAGTTTGAAGAACAGATGGGTTTAATTGTAAAACCAGATACTAATTAGAGGAAGTACATAAGAAAATAATAGTTTTGGTTAATTCCTTGTGTTTTATTTTCATTTCATTTTGATTTAATCAGCACGTATAATCATAATAGGTCCACATATTAAATAGAAATGTTAGGTTTTCTAGTTACGTTTGGGAAGTCTGCGTTGCCTTTTCAGTTAGCAGGATTGTGACAAAATCACATGACAAAAACAGAGAATTTCTATGGAAAACAGGACATTCTTATTTCCTATTTCTCAAGTGAAGCCAATTGAATCCTGCTATAGTTACATAACATGTCCACTAGAGGACAGGGCGAGACGACAAAAGTTTGGATGTCAAGCCTCTTGTCACAGAAACTAAACTACCGGAATAGCTAGTATACCCCATGCAGCCTCGTGTTCTGATGATGTCTGTTTGATTGTGTGATGTAACTCAAACTGTCAGTTGACTACATAACCTAATGACGCATTTTATCAGGGGCGCAGCTTTCACTGGTGACATTCTGAAATTGCATTTTTGCCCCCCCCCCCCCCCAAATTTGTGCCCATGCATTTTATTAACCAATTTTATGTTATATTTACGTGTGATTGTGGGTGTGGGGGAGGTAAGGACAGCACATGGGTGTGTGTTTGGTAAGTATGTGTGTGAGTGAGTGAGTTTTCCGTGTTGTTGTGTACAGAAGGCTTTTAGTGTCGGTGTGCTCCCCGAGAGGGGAATCTGCAGCTGTTCATACATTCAGAATCGTTCTCTCGCTCGCTCACTCAATACATTCACATATATTAGATACACAAAACACCATGCAATTACCGGTAGTCCACACATGACCACGTTCTCAAACGTGCCAACGTGACAGTGGAGGCTGGTGGGAGGAGCTATAGGAGGACGGTCTCGTTGTAATGGCTGGAATGGAAGAATTGGAACGGTATCAAACACATAGAAACCACGTTTGACTCCGTTCCAATGATTCCATTCCAGCCATTACGATGAGCCTGTCCTCCTAGAGCTCCTACCACCAGCCTCCACTGCTACATGCACACTCACATTTACGCTCACACACTCTCACACACACATGCGCACGCCTACATAGGTCACAATTCATTGGTCTAATTTGGGTCTCCTCTTCATCCATTTACAGGCAAACACTGATGCAATTCCTGGAAGATCAATGTTTGCATGGTTACTCAGGGAGTTTTGCAATGTAATGTTTCTGGAAGGCCTTTCTTTTTCTTGGCCATCAAGCGGCTTTTATTTCCCAACTTATCCTATCGTGATTCATTTTCTTTCTCTCTTTAATGTAACAAAGCTGTGAATTGCAACCTGATTTCATAGCAGGAGTTTCCTTTCTAGTCAGTGCGGGGGAAAGTTGTTAGGGGATGTTTTACTCTCACCCTCTGACCGAGCGCCCTGTAACACACGTTACACGTTGCCTGACAACTCAAATTGAGTTGTTCCGCTGCTCTGTGTTCGCTACATACTTCAGTCTGAGACTGCCGTCGTTTAAGTCATTTGTGGTGACGTCAAAACGAGGGGTGTTGTACAAAACAAAGTCATCAGCGATTGGATCGTCTCGAACCCCCAGTATCAAAGCCAATGACACATTTTCCAAACGCCACTTTACCCACGTGTGTTCTGGTTCTGGCCCAACCCATCGGTTTCTGGGACCAATCAGAACTGTTAGAATGTGTTTGTGTTCTAGACATCGCAGAGGAGGGACTCGAATCCATAGTCATTTTGGAGAAGAAGAATTCGTGGGCATGGCGTTTGGCCGAGTTTGGGTAGCCAGGCAACCTTACATGCACGCCATATTTTACCTTAGGAACAATGGGCCTAGGAACAATGGGTTAACTGCCTTGTTCAGGGGCAGAACGACATATTTGTACCTCGTCAGCTCGGTAATTCGATCTTGCAACCTTTCAGTTACTAGTCCAACGCTCTAACCATAAACACCATCTCCTTCCAGTTACCCTCCCCTCCCTTCTCTGGCACCATGCAAAGACATTTGTATGCAGGCTTTGGTTCCAATCATTATCACATTTGTTATCACATATCACAGACGACAGGCATGGATGTAACATTACTGTATCATGTCTTGTTACCAGCTTCAGGTCCTTGTTGAATAGCTGTTATGAAGATGACAGTGATGAACTTCAATCCAGGTAGACAATTTCAATCAGATTGGACGTGTTTTCGTAACACCCCAGAAGGGATTGTTTTGTGTTCTTCTTGTTTGGCTGCACCATCTGCACCCTGACACCCTAAATCGAGAGTTTCACTTCAGCAGCACACTCATAAAGGACATTCACTTGTACTGTCACTGTCCTCAGCATCTAACTCTGTGTCCAGTCCCGTCCGTTTATTCATCTGTGGTCAACACACGCACCCTGGATCTATCCGTCTGTCTGTCCGAACGTCCGTCCGTCTGTCGGACGGACGGACGGTCTGTGTGTGCGACACTAATTATTTGCAGATCATCATAGGTGATCTGACACCTGTGCTGTGATGTAACAAATCACATAGCCCAGCTCCATTGCCCATGCAGCAGCCAGGGTTGGGGAGTAACGGATTACATGTAATCCGTTACATGTAAGGGATTACAAAAAACGGTAACTGTAATCCATTACGTTACCAGCAAAAATATTGTTAGCAGATTACAGATACTTTTGAGAAACTAGAGGATTTCTTTGAGGATTACTTTCAAATGTCTTTGACACTTCTCGGTTTTCTCAATGACATTCAAATCAGCATTGGGAAAAAAGGCGTTTAAGTTTGTTCCAACTGAGTGAGTCTGACCACAAGTCAGATACCACTATGATGACACACCAAATGTGTTTGATGGATCATGGGAAAAGAGCAGGAACAGGCTTTTGTAGGCTACAGTCCAAGCTGTGTCTTCCAATGGTGCGACTGCTGTCGGCATCCAAAGATTATCCAACTTGAATAAACGCTTGGTGGTAAGGATGACAGCAGTGGTGTAGTCTACGGCCATACGGATATCACTTATTATTGATATCTACATAGTGCATTGATGTGAACCACACTGCTGCTCTCTCATTTAGCTATTTGATTGTGGTTGTTGTGGATGGCTGTTCACAAATCTAAATGTGTATTTGAACCCAAAAATGGTTGAATTCAAGAAGTTTAAGCTGCCTATCAATCATTGTTTTTGAAACCAGTGGACAGCCAGTGAAAAATGCGCTCTTGCAACAGCTGCACAGTGCGGATCCCAGCCTATGAAATAAAAGTGGGGCTTTTATTGCTCAATCTAATTCATGCTGATGAAAAAAAAAATGGACATGTTCAAACTCGTAAATATTTGATAGACTTAAAGGGGTAATCTGTAGTTGCTACATCCATTTTTGGACTTATACAATATATATATCAATGTAAAGATATAATTTAATTGTATTATTATATGTAGTAGAAAGCGATGGGTTAGAAGAAGCCTACATAACCAACCCATAAAGTAAAATTGAACATCCATATATGCCCAGCTATGTAAACTTTAACATTGATTTATCCTGCAAAAGATGTCGTTCAATTGGTAACATACATTTTTGTCTTCTTCTAATGCCTCTTAAGGGGAAAGTAGTCTAAAAGTAACTGAATGAATCAGATTACGTTACTGAGATTGGACAATCCAAAAATTACGTTACTGATTACAATTTTGGACAGGTAACTAGTAACTGTAACGGATTACATTTAGAAAGTAACCTCCCCAACCCTGGCAGCAGCCATAGATGCAGTGTGTCTGTGTCTGATTGATGCAGTGTAAGACTCAAGTCCCGTGCTACAGTAAATCTTCCCTGGAAACGGAACATCTCTCCCCTGAGACTTGATGGGACTTGATGAGTTATGACAGAGACACAGCAAGGCCATGGCCGCAGAGGGAGATTGGAACAGGGGAAAGAGATGTCCAAGCTGTTGTCGTTCAGAGTGTATGATAGGAAAATGTCCTCATCGAATGTGTGGAATTTCATTGTGAATTGCCTATTTTTCAACTTTTTCTTTACAGAGGAAGAGGGCATATTGTTGTACTTGTATTCTTCTTCTGTTTTGGCTCAGTGAGTTGACATAATTTCTCTGTTGTTGTGTCTTTGTGGGTTTCTGTTGATTAGGACCTATGGTCCTGCTCTCTCTCTCTCTCTCAATTCAATTGACTTTATTGACATGGCAAGTTCATTATTACTTACATTGTCAAAGTATACATATCGAAAAAATTAAATATATATGTATATATATGCAAAATATATATATACGCAATAATAGTTATAGTGGACATGGGAATACCATTAACAACTACAACAACAATATTAATCAGAACAACAATACATTACAGTTTTTCTCAATTGCTAAAACACAACTTCTGAAACCTTGCTCCATTTCCTGAAAACATTAAACACAAAACCTCATCTTCAAGCACTATTTACATAACCTCTGACTCCTCTCGCAAAATGAAACATTCGCCTCAAAACAGTTTTACCTGTGTTCAAAATCAAACACTGCTCTCAAATCATAAACAAAGTGATCAAAATGATATACACTCTCAAGCAGTCAGTAAACAATACACCGAAAAATAGAAAACACATTGTTCAAAACATACAATTCTCAGGGAGAACATTTTTTATCTAAAAAAATATTCATATTTTTCCATCATTGACTTTTGATGAACGAAAACATGTTCTATCATAGTAGCTCAAAATTGATCAGAAATTACTACTCTGCTTTGCTCTTTGCAATTTTGTTTTTTGTTCTTCCTCCTCCTTGTACCCCTATTTTTACAGTACTGTACCCTGCATCTCACAAACGTGTCCTTTGTCTCTGTGAGACTGTAATTCTTGTCCTTTGTCTCTGTGATACTGTAATTCTTGTCCTTTGTCTCTGTGATACTGTAATTCTTGTCCTTTGTCTCTGTGATACTGTAATTCTTGTCCTTTGTCTCTGTGATACTGTAATTCTTGTCCTTTGTCTCTGTGAGACTGTAATTCTTGTTCTTTGTTGATATGAACCTGCAACCAGTCAAAATCTATTGAGCAGTCAGTACTGTTAATAAATGGAAAGCACAATGTTCAGGGCCATACAATTTGTCCATTGTACAGTATACAGCCTACAATACACTGTACTACAGTATACAATACTAAAAGGGACAAAAATCAAAGGAGTAAACATGTGATCAATGTGCTTCTTCTTGTCTTTGGGCTGGGTCAGGCCAGAGCACTTCGTCGACATCACAAGCAATATTGTCCCTCCTGAGGCAACGGGGGAAGAAGCCTCTTGTGTGCCATATCCAGCCCTGACATGATTCCTCACCTATATCACCACAGGCTAAATCCATGGCTTGCAGCAGATTTACTCTGGTGTAGGGTTGTCTATCATACACTTTCCATCTCCAAGAGGAGAAAAACTCCTCAATCGGATTCAGGAAAGGGGAGTATGGAGGGAGGTACAAGTTCATAAACTGCCCATTGATGTTAAACCATTCCCTTACCTGAGCAGCTCGGTGGAAACTGACATTGTCCCACACTATCACATAGGTGGGAATGGGATTCTCATTTAGCTCTTGACCCTGCTGCTCTTATCCTGCTGCTCAAATAAAATATCTCTTAGATTGGCAATAAATCTTAGAAGGTACTGGGTGTTATATGGCCCGAGTGTAACATGGTGATGTAGAACACCATGGTTGCTGATAGCAGCACAGATTGTGACATTGCCACCTCGTTGACCAGGGACTTCAACAATGGCCCGCTGTCCAATCATGTTTCGGCCTCTCCTTCTCCTCTTTGTTAGATTGAAGCCTGCTTCATCGACAAAGATGAACTCATGGGGTCTGTCCAAGGATTCCAAGTCAAATATTGTCCGTGTAGAAATACAATATACTGTATGTAGGATTTTGTAAGTCGTACAGAGACAGTGCTATACTGTAGAGTACAATTAGGCTTCTGATTCACATACATTGTATGTACTGAAGAGTAATGTCATTCACATAGTATGTGTTAGTACTGTAGACAATCTGGATTACAGTAAATGTACACTTCCTTGCACATACTGAGCTCGCAGTTCTTTCACCCTTGGTGAGTTGCGCTCAAAAGGTACTCTGTATACTTGTTTCATTCGCATCCTGTTACGATGGAGGACACGGTCAATTGTGGAAATGCTCACACCGTCGATTCCCTGGAAGTGTGTGTTGTCTTGTATCACTCGTTCCTTGATTTCTCTGAGTCGTATTGCATTATCTTGAAGGACCATGCCAACTATAACGGCCTCTTGCTCCCGAGTGAATATAGCTGTCCTTCCACCTGCATGTGGCAGCCTTGCAATTCTACAAAAAGTAGTTGTGCAGTTACAAAACATATTCATGCAGTACAGTGATTAACAGTGATTAACTTTACAAATGTCTATTGAAACAGCTGCATATAGTGTAGTACAGTAAATTTGCAATTACAAAAATACAGTAGTATACTGTACCTGTTCTCTTCTCTGAATGTCCTTACTATGGTGGACACAGAAAATCGGCTCAAATTGGGTTGCACTCTAAGTCCTGCTTCCCTCATTGTCAGTCCATGGACAAGAACATGGTCTATAACTGTTGCTCGATTTTCATCAGATATTTCCACTCTTTGTCTTCCTCTTCCTCTTCGTCCTCCTCTTCCTCTTTCTTGCCCTCCTCCCCCTCTTCCTCCTCGTCGCCCACCTCGCATACGTCCTCGTCCTCTCACATTGTTTCTTCTATCCATTCTCAGACTTTCTCCTTCCCACCTTCAACAACCTGTTTGCTCTCTGAACTGGCTTATATTGGTTGTGTCGCATCATTTGAAACAGGTTAAATCAATTTAGAGTGGTTGTGTTCAATCAATGACATGTGTTCTCTATTTGTATTTGACTGTTGCCACTTGTGTTTACCAGTATGGATGACATGTGCATTAGAGTGCAGAATGTGTTTTGAGAATGAGAATGTGTTTAGAGTTTTGCTGAAAAGTCTAAGTGAGATCTGCAAATTGTGTTTCACCATGTGAAATGTTTCATTCACATGGTATTGACAATAGACTGCATAATTAGCTAAATGAGTCCAGGCAACTGAGAACTTTGTTCAGCCAATGGGTTTTAGTGTTTTAGCAATTGAGAAAAACTGTAAAGCAATGGTAGTAGACCAGTGTCAACATGACTGAGAAGACACATGACCTGGTATGAAAGACAAAACAAAACAAGATGAGAAATATTATCAACATTACTTTGCACTTTTCACTGGCTGTCCCTCAGGTTGTGGCAGGAGGACACATATTTGGCTGCCAAAACTGCACATTTTGGCTTTTCACCCAATAAATATTTGATTTTTTCTTCATCTTTTATAGTTTCAAATTCTTTGTATTGAATTATAATTTTGGGAAAGAAATATTCTCTTAGGTCTGAGTATTTGTCACAGTGTAATAGGAAATGCAGCTCTGTCTCTACCTCTCCCCTGGAGCAGAGTGAGCACAGCCTGTCCTCTCTGGGCAGCCAGGTTTGTCTGTGACGACCGGTCTCTATAGCCAGACTGTGCTCACTGAGTCTGCACCTAGTCAATGTTTTCCTCAGTTTTCTATCAGTCACAGTGGTCAGATAGTCTGCCACCATGTACTGTCTGTTTAGAGCCAAATAGCATTGAAGTTTACTTTGATTTTTTTGTGGTGTCTTTCCAATAGGTGATATATTTTTATTTTTGTTTTGTGATGATTTGGTTGGGCCAGATTTTCTGAGGGCTGTCCTGAGGCTCTATGGGGTTGGTTTTTAGTTGGTGAACTGAGCCTCAGAACCAGCTGGCTGAGGGGACTCATCTCTTGACATTGTAGAGCTGTGTGATGGAATGTTTTGGGGTCACTTGTTTTTAGATGGTTGTAAAATTTGATGGCTCTTTTTTCTATTCGAATGAGGAGGAGGTATTGGCCCAATTCTGCTCTACATGCGTTATTTGGAGTTTTTCTTTGTACTTGCAATACAGTCTTGCAAAACTCTGCATGCAGTATTTCGATTGGATGTTTGTCCCATTTGGTAAATTCATTATTGGAGAATGGACCCCATACTTCACTGCCATATAGAGCAATTGGTTCTACAACTGATTGAACAATTTTGAGCCAGATTCTAATTGGAATTTCGATTTTGATGTTCCTTTTAATGGCATAGAATGCTCTTCTTGCTTTGTATCTCAGTTCATTCACAGCCATGTGAAAGCTACCTGTGTTGCTGATATTAGTCCTAGATATGTGTAGTTTTTGGTGTGTTCTAATAGAACTGTGTCCAAAAATAATTTATATTTGCCATCCTTATTTCCGGACCTTTTTTGGAATATCATTATATTTGTTTTTTTTAGGTTAACGGTCAGAGCCCAGGTCTGACAGAACCTGTGAAGACGATCTAGGTGCTGCTGTAACCCCTCTTTAGTGGGAGACAGCAGCACCAGGTCATCTGCGTACAGCAGACACTTGATTTCAGTGTTGTGTAGGGTGATACCAGGTGCTGCCGATTCTTCTAATGTTTTTGCCAATTCATTAATGTAGATGTTAAATAGTGTTGGACTTATTGGGCAGCCCTGTTTCACTCCCCGCCCCTGAGAGAAGAAGTATGTTTGCTTGTTGCCAATTTTAACCGCACATTTGTTTTTAGTGTACATTGATTTAATAAAATCATATACACTGCTCAAAAAAATAAAGGGAACACTTAAACAACACAATGTAACTCCAAGTCAATCACACTTCTGTGACATCAAACTGTCCACTTTGGAAGCAACACTGATTGACAATAAATTTCACATGCTGTTGTGCAAATGGAATAGACAAAAGGTGGAAATTATAGGCAATTAGCAAGACACCCCCAATAAAGGAATGGTTCTGCAGGTGGTGACCACAGACCACTTCTCAGTTCCTATGCTTCCTGGCTGATGTTTTGGTCACTTTTGAATGCTGGCGGTGCTTTCACTCTAGTAGTAGCATGAGACGGAGTCTACAACCCACACAAGTGGCTCAGGTAGTGCAGTTCATCCAGGATGGCACATCAATGCGAGCTGTGGCAAAAAGGTTTGCTGTGTCTGTCAGCGTAGTGTCCAGAGCATGGAGGCGCTACCAGGAGACAGGCCAGTACATCAGGAGACGTGGAGGAGGCCGTAGGAGGGCAACAACCCAGCAGCAGGACCGCTACCTCCGCCTTTGTGCAAGGACGAGCACTGCCAGAGCCCTGCAAAATGACCTCCAGCAGGCCACAAATGTGCATGTGTCTGCTCAAACGGTCAGAAACAGACTCCATGAGGGTGGTATGAGGGCCCGACGTCCACAGGTGGGGGTTGTGCTTACAGCCCAACACCGTGCAGGACGTTTGGCATTTGCCAGAGAACACCAAGATTGGCAAATTCGCCACTGGCGCCCTGTGCTCTTCACAGATGAAAGCAGGTTCACACTGAGCACATGAGCACATGTGACAGACGTGACAGAGTCTGGAGACGCCGTGGAGAACGTTCTGCTGCCTGCAACATCCTCCAGCATGACCGGTTTGGCGGTGGGTCAGTCATGGTGTGGGGTGGCATTTCTTTGGGGGGGGCGCACAGCCCTCCATGGGCTCGCCAGAGGTAGCCTGACTGCCATTAGGTACCGAGATGAGATCCTCAGACCCCTTGTGAGACCATATGCTGACACATGCACATTTGTGGCCTGCTGGAGGTCATTTTGCAGGGCTCTGGCAGTGCTCGTCCTTGCACAAAGGCGGAGGTAGCGGTCCTGCTGCTGGGTTGTTGCCCTCCTACGGCCTCCTCCACGTCTCCTGATGTACTGGCCTGTCTCCTGGTAGCGCCTCCATGCTCTGGACACTACGCTGACAGACACAGCAAACCTTTTTGCCACAGCTCGCATTGATGTGCCATCCTGGATGAACTGCACTACCTGAGCCACTTGTGTGGGTTGTAGACTCCGTCTCATGCTACTACTAGAGTGAAAGCACCGCCAGCATTCAAAAGTGACCAAAACATCAGCCAGGAAGCATAGGAACTGAGAAGTGGTCTGTGGTCACCACCTGCAGAACCATTCCTTTATTGGGGGTGTCTTGCTAATTGCCTATAATTTCCACCTTTTGTCTATTCCATTTGCACAACAGCATGTGAACTTTATTGTCAATCAGTGTTGCTTCCTAAGTGGACAGTTTGATTTCACAGAAGTGTGATTGACTTGGAGTTACATTGTGTTGTTTAAGTGTTCCCTTTATTTTTTTGAGCAGTGTATTTTCCCTCCAATACCACTTTCTATTAGTTTATAAAAAAGACCTTCGTGCCAAATTGAATCAAATGCTTTCTTGAAATCTACAAAACACGAGTAGATTTTGCCTTTGTTTTGGTTAACTTGTTTATCAATTAGAGAGTGGAGGGTGTAAATGTGATCTGTTGTACGATCATTTTTTAGAAATCCAATCCGGCTTCTGCTCAGGACGTTGTGTTCGTCAAGGAAATGATGTAATCTGCTGTTTATAATACTGCAGAGAATTTTCCCCACGTTGCTGTTAATGCAAATTCCTGTGTAATTTTTTGGGTCAAATTTGTCTCCATTTTTATAGATTGGTGTGATCAATCCCTGGTTCCAAATATCGGGGAAAATACCTGCAGTAATGTTGAAGAGTTTGAGTATAGCCAATTTGAATTTGTGGTATGTATATTTGATCATTTCATTTAAAATACCATCAGCACCATAGGCCTTTTTGGGTTGGAGAGTGCATAGTTTTTCCAATAATTATTCTTCTGTAATTGGGGTATCCACAGGATTCTAATAGTCTTTGACTGCTAATTCAAGGATTTGTCATTTTTCTTGTATATCTTTTTGTTCTGGGTTCTTTGTTATATTGCTGTAGAGGTTTGCAAAGTGATTTCTCCACATATCTCCATTTTGGATAGCCAATTCCTCATGATGAGGTTTGTTTAATTTATTCCAATTCTCCCAGAAGTGGTTTGATTCTATGGATTCCTCAATTCCACCCAGCTGATTTCTAATGTGCTGTTCCTTTTTTGTTCTTAGGGTGTGTTTGTATTGCTTCAGTGTTTCCCCATATTGAAGGCGTATATTTTTGTTGTCTGGTTCGCTGTGTTTTTGATTAGATATATTTCTCAATGACTTTCTTAGATTTTTGCAATCATTATCAAACCATTTTTCATGATCTGTTATTTTTGGTTTGCTCTTATGCTTCTTTAAATTAGCCAAGGAGGCTAATTTGTCAAATATAAAGTTTATGTTCCAAACGGCCAAATTTACACCTTCATTGCTGAAGGAGAATGTTAAGGCTAAAAAGTTGTCCAGGAGAGATTGTTATTTTTGGCTACTAATTGCTTTTTGGTAGATGTCTGTACTGTTTGCACTCCATCTATAGGCCTGTTTAGTACCATGTAATTTATTGGGCCGTGATGCTTCATGGTTGGGTTCTGCTCTTCTCAGATACACTGTGATTCTACTGTGGTCTGAGAGAGGTGTTAGTGGGCTGACTGTGAAGGCTCTGAGAGACTCTGGGTTTAGGTTGGTGAGGAAGTAGTCTACAGTGCTGCTGCCAATGGATGAGCTGTAGGTGTACCTACCAAAAGAGTCCCCTCTCAGCCTGCCATTGACTATGTACATACCCAGTGTTCGACAGAGTTTCAGGAGCTGTACTCCGTTTTTGTTTTTCACTTTGTCATAGTTGTTTCTGTGGGGGTATGTGGTGAGGGAAAGGTTGTTGCTTCCTGGTAGGTGTTTATCCCCATGACTGTTAATAGTGTCTTGTTCTTCTGCTGTTCTAGCATCCAGGTCTCCACAGACCAGTACGTTGCCTTGGGCCTGAAAGTGACTAATCTCCCCCTCTAGAATGGAGAAACTCTCTTCGTTGAAGTAGGGTGAATCTGAGGGGGGAATGTATGTGGCACAGAGGAAGATGTTTTTATCTGTCAAGATAGCCTCCTTGTTGATTTTTAACCAGATAAAGAATTCTCCTGTTTTGATCAATTCGATTTAATTAATTAGTTCAGATTTATACCATATTAGCATTCCCCCTGAGTCTCTGCCCTGTTTGATTCCTTTTAATTTAGTGGATGGTATGATTATCTCCCTATAACCTAGTGGACAGCCAGTGGAAACATCACCTCTGCACCATGTTTCCTGTAGTACTACAATATCAACATCATCAATTTCTTTCAGGAAGTCTGGGTTTCTGCTCTTTAGCCCAAAAGCAGAGGACTTCAATCCTTGTAAATTCCAACATGCAACGTAAAAAGATTTCATAACTTTTTTTTCTTCTTCTTTACCTTCAAAATGAGACAAACACTCACAATCCAACAAGAACTATTAAAATAGGATTTTTCAATTAAAGTAAACTCTTACTTTGCAAATGTGATTTGTTGATAATTTAAGATAGAATTTGTGTCATGCCACTTGGGTGGATGTAGTGTGAGGATGGTGGAGTTCTTGTGCTCACCCCCCCCCCCCCCCCCCCTGGTGCTCTGTGGAAGAAAACACTCATCATTATTTTAGGGTTTGCTCATTCAGAGGTGTGTGTTTGCATGCATGTTAGCGTGCTTGTGTCTCGGCGCTTTCAATCTGGATTCAAAGACCGGGATTTAGAGTGGTGACTTTGCATTTCTGTCTTTATTGAGGAAACACAGCCCATATGTAAAAAAACTGAGCTTCAAACACAGTCTATGTGGATGCTGCATTCCTGCCATATTGGTACACAATGGATGAAGTGACATTCAGGAACAATATCAGTGGTATAGGTTGTCAATATGCTGAGTATTTTTTTTCATTTTTGGAAAACAGAGAAATGTGTTTCTAAGGTTTTCCAACTATGTAAACAAATGAATTGGCCTTCATTGGATAATAAAATAATACTTGAGTGTACTTGACATCGAAGCATTTACAGTGACTGTTATTAGTACTCTGTTAGTATAAGTGGAGTGTTTCTGTAATCATGCAACACTCTACTTTTGATGCAGGTGGCTAAAGGTGGATTATCACCATCAGTTTAATGGAATAGGATTAGAATGCATGAAGTAGTTGGTGTGTGTGCATCGCGCGTATGCACGGGTCCGTATAAACACATGCAACCATAAAGACCCTATTAAATCCTCAAAGTTCCAGAACGGGGTGAAAATGGCAGCCATATTGGTGAGGGAGAAATCCAAACCAGTCTATTTAGAGTGAATGGCAGTAGAGACATAATCATAAAAGTAGGCCTAAGACATCTGATACATCAGAAATTGTGTAAAAGCAGTGATGGGAAAAGGAAGTAATTGTCATACTTGAGTAGTATGTAGACATAGTCCCATTTTGCATTTTGCAACATATGATTCAAAACGCCCCATCATAGGATGCAAACAAAATGCATCATACGGGATGATTTCTGTATTTTGAAAGTTACATATCTTGAAAACTGGACTGCTGACGAGCAAAACATTGGAAGACTATGTCAACAATGGACTAATGAAACAAATAACAAAATATATATTTTGGGGTGGAATTTTCCTTAAAAGTATCAAAAGTAAAAGTATAAATCACTTTCTTGTTATTTTAATTGACAGATAGCCAGAGGCACAGTCCAACACTCAGACATAATTTACACCAGATCAAATGCAGTAAAGATGACCAGAGATGTTCTCTTGTTAAGGGTGACAAGTTTCTTGTCCTGCTAAGCATTCAAAATGTAACAAGTACTTTTGGGTGTTAGGGAAAATGTATGGAGTATAAAGTACCTTTTTTTTTTTTAGGAATGTAGTGAAGTAAAGGTTAAGTACAAATACCCCCAAAAAACTACTTGAGTAGTACTTTACAGTTTATACAAGTTTTATAACAGTTTTCTGTTTAAATAGCCTCTAAAATATATATATAAACAGATCATGTCAGTGTTTTTGTTTTCTTGGGAAGCTGTGAGTGCTTCCTAATTCTATGCATGCACCCCTGTTTAGTAAGCACTAGTGGGATATGAGTAAGAGCCAGAGTAAGTGCTAGAAGTCACACATTGGAATTCTGTTCACAGGCAGGCATGGAGAGGAGGCACACAATACACTGGGATTAGTATGAGCTATGGCCTTGAGACGTGCAAATGAGGAAATGTGACGTTTGGCTCTGAATCCTACTTTGATGAACATCCTGCATACGTCAAATAGCTGGAGTGCCTTCTGTTTTCTGTCAAGCAGCAGCAGAGACAATGGCCTTAGACGGGCTTCCCGAGAGGACTATGAAACACTTGGACATCTGGCCCTACCTGGTATTCTAGCCCCGCTCCAACCCCTGACCGAGCGGCATAGGCAAGATGCAATAGATGGTATAAAATACAGTATATACAGTTGAAGTCGGAAGTTTACATGCACTTAGGTTGGAGTCATTAAAACTTGTTTTTCAACCACTCCACAAACTTCTTGTAACAAACTATAGTTTTGGCAGTCGGTTAGGACATCTACTTTGTACATGACACAAGTCATTTTTCCAACAATTGTTTACAGACAGATTATTTCACTGTATCACAATTCCAGTGGGTCAGAAGTTAACATACACTAAGTTGACTGTGCCTTTAAATAGATTGGAAAATTCCAGAAAATTGTCATGGCTTTAGAAGCTTCTGATAGGCTAATTGACATCATTTGAGTCAATTGGAGGTGTACCTGTGCATGTATTTCAAGGCCTACCTTCAAACCTAGTGCCTCTTTGCTTGACATAGTGGGAAAATCAAAAGAAATCGGCCAAGACCTGAGAAAAAAAATTGTAGACCTCCACAAGTCTGGTTCATCCTTGTGAGCAATTTCCAAATGCCTAAAGGTACCACGTTCATCTGTACAAACAATAGTACGCAAGTATAAACACCATGGGACAACGCAGCCGTCATACCGTTCAGGAAGGAGACGCATTCTGCCTCCTAGAGATGAATGTAATTTGGTGCAAAAAGTGCAAAGCAATCCCAGAACAACAGCAAAGGACCTTGTGAAGATGCTGGAGGAAACAGGTACAAAAGTATCTATATCCACAGTTAAACGAGTCCTATATCAACATAACCTGAAAGGCCGCTCAGCAAGGAAGAAGCCACTGCTCCAAAACCGGCATAAAAAAGCCAGACTACGGTTTGCAACTGTCACGATCGTCTTGAGGATAATGAGTGGACCAAGGCGCAGCGTGTGAAAAATACATCCTCTTTTATTGGAAGACGAAAAACGAACGAAAACAAAACAACAAACGTGAAGCTATGAAAGACTAAGTGCACACATAGAACATAGACAATTACCCACAAACACCTAAAGCCTATGGCTGCCTTAAATATGGCTCCCAATCAGAGACAACAATAAACAGCTGTCTCTGATTGAGAACCAAACCAGGCAACCATAGACTTTCCTAAACACCTACACTGAACACAACCCCATACATTCTACAAAACCCCCTAAACAATATACACACCCTAAACTAGACAAAACACACAAACATCCCCCATGTCACACCCTGACCTAACTAAACTAATAAAGAAAATCAATATAACAAAGGCCAGGGTGTGACAGCAACTGCACATAGGGACAAAGATTGTACTTTTTGGAGAAATGTCCTCTGGTCTGATGAAACAAAAATAGAACTGTTTGGCCATAATGACCATCGTTATGTTTGGAGGAAAAAGGGGGAGGCTTGCAAGCCGAAGAACACCCTCCCAAACGTGAAGCACGGGGGTGGCAGCATCATGCTGTGGGGGTGCTTCGCTGCAGGAGGGACTGGTACACTTCACAAAATAGATGGCATCATGAGGCAGGAAAATGATGTGGATATATTGAAGCAACATCTCAAGACATCAGTCAGGAAGTTAAAGCTTGGTCGCAAATGGGTCTTCCAAATGGACAATGACCCCAAGCATACTTCCAAAGTTGTGGCAAAATGGACTACAAAGTCAAGGTATTGGAGTGGCCTTCACAGCCCTGACCTCAATCCTATAGAAAATTTGTCAGCAGAACTGAAAAAGTGTGTGCGAGCAAGGAGGCCTACAAACCTGACTCAGGTGCACAAGCTCTGTCAGGAGGAATTGTCCAAAATTCACCTAACTTATTGTGGTAAAGTTGTGGAAGGCTACCCGAAACGTTTGACCCAAGTTAAACAATTTAAAGGCAATGCTACCAAATACTAATTGAGTGTATGTAAACTTCTGACCCACTGGGAATGTGATGAAAGAAATAAAAGCTGAAAGAAATAATTCTCTCTTCTATTATTCTGACATTTCACATTATTAAAATAAAGTGGTGATCCTACCTAAAACAGGGATTTTTTTTACTGGGATTAAATATTAGGAATTGTGAAAAACTAAGTTAAAATGTATTTGGCTAAGGTGTATGTAAACTTTCAACTTCAACTTGAGGTATTAAGGAGGATTCTCTTCTATCCTGTCCTCATTTGAATGTTTACGTTTTTCTTCTTGAACATGGGCTGCTCCTCTTTCTATTTTTTACCTGTTCATCCACACATAGTCAGTTTTGTCATGTTGTCTGTTGTGTGTGGGGAAAGGGAACATCCATTGGCACTTGAAGTTGTTTTTCTAGATTCCACACATTCCAGAGCACTGGCCAATGCTCCTGAATTCAAAGGAACATTGTGCTCACTTTTTAAAGGACACTAAAAACTCATGTGTAATTAAATGTGTCCTTGTATCCACAACAATATCTTCTTGGAGAGAGAGAAGGGCATGGCATGTGTGTGCTGCACGTTCACAACCTATTCTTCTCTTCCATACTGCTCATGAACCTTATTCTGTAAGATTTAAGTCAGAATGAACCCTCAGCAAACGCATCCATCAATACTGTATATCAACCTGATATAGATGAATATCTTGGGCCTGTAGAAAACATCATGTCAACCATGTCCTTTAAGGTCATGGCTGTAGTTTCCATGGTGACAGGTTTCTATGTCCAGATAATCAGGTGAAAAGTGATTTCTATTCTGAGGCATCGTTTACATTACTTTCTCCCATGAGGTCTTATCTGTCTATCTGTTTGATTATAATCAATAGTATGCTTCCTTACTTGTGTGTGTGTGTGTATGGATTTGTGTGTGTGTAAATATGTCGGTATGTATGTGTAACCGATGCGAAATGGCTAGCTAGTTAGCGGTGGTGCGCGCAAATAGTGTTTCAATCGGTGACGTCACTCGCTCTGAGACCTGAAGTAGTTGTTGCAAGGGCCGTGGCTTTTGTGGCGCGATGGGTAACGATGCTTCGTGGGTGACTGTTGTCTGGTTCGAGCCCGGGTCGGGGCGAGGGGACAGACGAAAGCTAAACTGTTACATATGCGTGTATCACGGCAGAACAGGTTATGTAGCTGTTCTCGCAGGCCAGTGTGTGGCCGACTCCCACACAGGGCCGCTTAGACAGGCTGACCCCTCGTCTGACCCCACGCTGGGCCACTGGTGAGCCCCTCACTCCCAGACCCATCCCTCTCTCCATCCCAGCCCCATCCCTTTCCCTACCTAGTTAACCCCATCGCTGAGCTAACACTCCACCCTACACCCCTCTAACTTTCCACCAAAAGAGTTGGAGAGACTGGTACATCTGCATATGGTCTTTCAACCGACTTAACACAAGCAACGACGTCTCCTTCCTCTACCAAAAACCCTACAAGCACTCCACAGACAACTATGCGTAGGCACACACCTTGCATGTATGGACACCTCTCCTCTTTACAGCATCAGCCTTCACACCAGGCCCTGTACAGGTCTGCGTGGACGTGGAGGCGGCGAAAGTTTACAGAGTGAATGTTTACAGAGTTGCTCTGTTCTTGTGCATTAGTACTTCTTGACAACAGTACACATCGAGAAATCAATGCTGTCTTGTACTGTGACATCTTATTAATGTCCAGTCAATGCCCTTTCTGTAAAAATATGCTTTGACTGACCAGTCGGTTCCCAGAGCAGTCTCGGTTTAGGCTCATTTAGAGCTAGTTCCCTGTTCTTGTTCTAGGATTTGGAGGATCATTTTCCAGTCATTTAGTCAGTTGGGTCTGTCTTCTTTTCATTTTGAGCAGAATCCCTTCCTAACCGTGCCTAATGACAGGATATGAAACAAACTCAGTGGGTTACATGAAGAAATGAGTTCCTCAGCCCTTTATCCCCAGTATTATGGAATGGAGGGAAATGTGACTAAAATGTTAGTCCCAGACCCCCTGCCCACGCTCACACACGCACACGCCCACGCACACTTACTTTGTGATTTGTAGGACCAGACCATCGCAGATGATGTTCTAAGGTAAAGATGAGATACTGGCTGTGTCCAAATCGACAAGGCAGGACGTCAAAATTGGCATGTTCCAATCTAAAGGTACCTTCAAATGCTACTTTCTTAGGTGCCTTCATTCCGGCAATTTTGAAGACAGCATCCCATTTATCCTTTGCCAGGGAGGCTATCCCATAACACAGGGAGGGAAGGAGAGGGGGAGAGAGACACAAGTCCCTGCTTTGGGAGAACATTTTCCAGAAGAATAATGTATAACTTTGTGAAATGGACTGTTCTGGGAACCGACTGGTCAGTCAAAGCATATTTTTACAGAAAGGGCATTGACTGGACATTAATAACATGTCACAGTACAAGACAGCATTGATTTTATCAACGTCTACTGTTGTCAGTCAGTACTAATGAACTAAAGCAGAGCAACTCTGCCAGTTTAGGCTAATTTAGAGGTAGTGCCCTGTTCTTGTTCTAGGAAAGGGAGAATCATTTGCCAGTAATTTAGTCGGTTGAGTCTGTCTTCCCTTCGTAACAGGTCCTAATGACAGAATATGAACTACAGAGTTGCTCTGCTCTTGTGCACGAGAAAACACATTAGCAGCTCGAATGCAATATTAGCTTCACAGTGAAACACCACTATTCTGGCTATTAATCCTTCTTAAACAGTCAGTTAAATATCTTATTCAGCCGTCTAACAACAATCCTATCCTATATCATACACGCAAGCTCGCTTGTCTGTCTAAAACGACGTCTCAGCAGACTAAGCAATATGCGAGAGGGAGGACCTTAGACCGTAGGATAACTATTCTGGCCGGTGTCAACTTAATTCGCGAACAGGTACCGAGGAGATTGATTCTGTTACATGTTTATTTGTTATTCGTGTCAGACATTTCCATTTTGGGATAGTTGTTCACTGAATTGCTAGCGCTAGTTGCTCAAGCGGCTACAACGTAAACAAACATTTTGCGCTCGGGGCAGAATGCGAATGCGTTGTCACATGATGCTGCCTTTGAATCCCATCCCAAATGGCAGTTACCTACTGAGAAAATGCTATCTAGTAAGGTACTGTAGGTGCCTTTGGATTGGGACACAGCCACTGTCACCATGGCTACCGCTGGTGGTTATAGCAGCCTGGCTCAGCTCCCTCAACATCACCGTAGAGGCATGTGGACCAGAGGGATTGGTGCAGAGAGGTGCTGCCCACCATTATGTTACATAGACATTCATTCTGTTTACCTGTTACACGCAAATGTAGTTTAGGAAAGTTCAATCAGGAAGGCTGGTCTGAACGCTTGTTTAACTTCATCAAGCATCGTAACAATTCAGTCTATTTCCTATTATACGGGCAGAGGGAATTAATACAAACGTGTCATCAGCATAGCGTCTCGTTCTTCTCCTCTTCCTATTAGCCATGTGCGGAATGTCATCCACCTACATATTGACTTTTAGCCTTTAAGCACGGCACGATAATGCAGATTCCGCACGCTGCTTTTTAACCTATTTGCTCATTCTTGCAATTATCACTTTCCTCTCTCTCAACCAACGGGCGGAAACCTTGGGATGTATTCATACGTCAACGTACTCATGTTCTCTCACTTGCTGTTTTTCAGCAACAGTTTTCGATAACCTTCCACCTCCACCAGCTAGCTATACTACCCTTAGGGCCCGTCATTGGAACTTGTTTTCTAGGCCATACCGTTCAGAAACTGAGACCTCTAACTTAAACAGATGGATCTTGATGGGGAGTTTTGTATCGACTCTTAGTTTTGTATCGATTCTTTGGGGCGTAAGGCCCTGTCATTGGAACTCCTTTCCCCCAGCAAAGGGCTTACCTGTCATCAGCATGATTTTTTGAGTTCCAAAACTTTCTAGAACTATGCAGCATTACTAGTTATTGTTTATCGCCATCTCATGAAAAAAACTTTTGGGATGTCTTTTTAGGCGGAATTTCTACATTTTGCCGTAACGCACAATCATTCAAACAATCTGCATCATGATAACCCAGATATATATGTGTGTGTTAGATATAAATGATTAGGTCAGCAGAAGATATCTCCTCCCAGTCTTCCACGTGCTCAAATTCTTTCCACCTTGGTGTGTTGCACCTGCTATTAATCAGAATGTGCTGGCTGCTGCCCAACTATTGTACTGTTAGGTGAATATACAAACCTTTTGAACAAAGTTTTTGATTTGTTGAGTACTTCATATCCGCACTAGAAAAACGCCTTTTAATAGCAAATATATGTGTTATGAATGGTTTTAAAACTATTTCTGGTGTTTTCACTGTGTTTATAGTTTTAAAGTTGTCCTACTGATGTAATGGGACAATAAAGACGTTCTGAGTCTCTGTCCCAAAGAGCTCCTTTAATAAACGTAGAACTCCCCTTGAAACCTATATAGCCCAAAGGCCTGGGTGCACTCAGTGACACCAACATGTTCTCCATACCAGAGAGGACCTGGTCCCCCCCCCTCTACTCTACTTCTATCCTGTTGGTTTAACTGAACTTTTAGTGAATGGAGGGTCTTAGCTAAACCTGTGGATATTTGTACAGCATTTCCTGTTTTGAAGTCAAATAAGTCAGACTATACCCCCAACCAAGTACATGCACAGTAGTAACAGCTCACTGTGTTAAAAGTCGTCGACACATGTATAACAGTAGTCTGCATCTTTGGTGTATTTAGTGTATAATGTTTGTAGTCTCGTGTTGCAAATGAGTGAATTCTCAACCTACGTTCTAAAGTTTTCTCGTTGCCTATAAACGCCTAGAGCCCTGTACTACGAACCCGGCCCGCCACAAGCAGTCGCTAGAGCGTGATGGGACAAGGAAATCCCGGCCGGCCAAACCCTCCCCTAACCCGGACGACGCTGGGCCAATTGTGCACCGCGTCATGCGTCGCCCGGTCACGGCCGGCTGTGACACAGCCTGGGATCGAACACGGGACTGTAGTGACATCTCAAGCACTGTGATGCAGTGCCTTAGACCGCTGAGCCACTCGGGAGGCCCTTATTAAATATTTTATTAATCAAATGGTTTTTTTTTGTGTGTAAAAAAATACCTAGCACATTACACATTTAGTAATGACAACATTTGCTTTCCAAACTAAGTTTTTCACACGATTTTATTTTGAAATGTGCAATAGGCAAACTGACAGCCATAACCAACCATAGACATATAATCCATAAATGGCAGTTCCCATTCAAGTCGACTGGAAGTCATTGCTGCCAGTGTACCCATGAGTGTAACAGTCAAATTGCCAGTGTAAGAGGTTCCAAAACGTCTATGGATTGTATGTGTATGTGTAACGGATGTGAAATGGCTATCTAGTTAGCGGTGGTGCGCGCTAATAGCCTTTCAATCGGTGACGTCACTTGCTCTGGGACCTTGAAGTAGTGGTTCCCCTTGCTCTGCGAGGGCCGCGGCTTTCGTGGAGCGATGGGTAACGATGCTTCGTGGGTGACTGTTGTTGATGTGTGCAGAGGGTCCCTGGGTCGCGCCCGAGTCGGGGCGAGGGGACGGACTAAAGTTAAACTGTTACATTGGTGCCCGTGACCCAGATAGTGGTTAGTACTCTGCGTTGTGGCCACAGCAACCCCGGTTCGAATCCGGGTCACGGCACCAATGTAACAGTTTAACTTTAGTCCGTCCCCTCGCCCCAACCCGGGCGTGAACCAGGGACCCTCTGCACACATCAACAACAGTCACCCACGAAGCATCGTTACCCATCGCTCCACAAAAGCCACGGCCCTTGCAGAGCAAGGGGAACCACTACTTCAAGGTCTCAGAGCAAGTGACGTCACCGATTGAAAGGCTATTAGCGCGCACCACCGCTAACTAGATAGCCATTTCACATCCGTTACATATGGCCACAATGCAAAAACAGGGCTGACAACTTTTTAAGAAAGCTTGGAGTGAGATTTGCTATGTGAATTTCATTGCTCCCTGGCACCACCACTAGAGGGGGGACTGGGGGTCCTCCATCAGGAAAATGTTACTGTTTTATAGCTCATTTACTGCAATACTACGTATTTTTTACATGGCTTAGGCCTCTGACCAGGGTGGGATTATTATTGTTTTTAAACCACAAGTCAGGTGTATTCAGGATGCTTTGAACATTACATGAACACTCAGAATTCCACGACTTTGTTAATTTGAGATGTTTTGGGGATTACATTTTATTAAACATATTTTGTAGGTGGTTTGACACTATGTTCAGACAGTAATTGAATGAGATAGGGAGACAGGCAAATGCTAGAAACAGTGGGAAGGTTGGAAGCAGGGATTGATCAAATCAAATCAAGTTTATTTTATATAGCCCTTCGTACATCAGCTAATATCTCGAAGTGCTGTACAGAAACCCAGCCTAAAACCCCAAACAGCAAGCAATGCAGGTGTAGAAGCACGGCGGCTAGGAAAAACTCCCTAGAAAGGCCAAAACCTAGGAAGAAACCTAGAGAGGAACCAGGCTATGAGGGGTGGCCAGTCCTCGTCTGGCTGTGCCGGGTGATCCCTGTTCTCGGATGGAAAGTTGGATGCGACACGTGTCGGGGAGTGTCACCACCACACCAAGGCTCTGCACAGGACATTTTTATATTAATGGTTGATGGCAGTGGGGAACCAAATCATAGATTGCTGTGTCCTTGTCCATAGACTACTTTCAAGGTAAGGACACAAACATTTTTGTATTTTGTGATTTGGGGAAACTACTGTATTTTTTTATAGTAGAACTAATTACTTAAAATCCCCTAACCTTCAAGACAAATCCAATGAATATCAATATTCAGGTGGTGTATGCCTACAAGTTTGTTTGATTTATTAGGATACCCATTAGCCGACGCCAATGGTGACAGCTAGTCCTACTGGGATCCGACATTACAGACAAAAGACTTTACAGTTTACATACATTTAAAAAATGTGTGTGTGTGTGCCTCCATCAGTTAAACATACATGTCAGTACATACACACAACAAGTAGGTCACATGGGGGAGAAGCGTAGTGCCGTGAGGTGTTGCTTTATTTGTTTTTTTAAACAAGGTTTGCTGTTCATTTGCGCTACATAAGATGGAAGGGAGTTCCATGCACTCATGGCTCTGTAAAGTACTAGACAATTACTTGAATTTGTTCTGGACCTAGGGACTGTGAAAAGACTCCTGGTGGCATGTCTGGTGGGGTAAGTGTGTGTGTGTGTGTGTGTGTGTGTGTGTGTGTGTGTGTGTGTGTGTGTGTGTGTGTGTGTGTGTGTGTGTGTGTGTGTGTCAGTGCTGTGTGTAAGTTGAGTATGGAAACAATTAGTAATTTCCAACACATTAATGTTTTTTTATAAAAACGAGAAGTGACACAGTCAGTCTTTCCTCAACTCTTAGCCAAGAGAGTGTCACGGCATTCATCGGAAGAAGGTGATGACCAAGGTGCAGCGTGATACGTGTTCATATTATTTATTCGAAACTGAACACTAAATACAAGATAACAAAAGGAATAACCGAAACAGTTCTGACAGGTGATAAAACACTAAACAGAAAATAACCACCCATGACTAAAAGTGGGAAAACAGGCTACCTAAGTATGGTTCTCAATCAGAGACAACGATTGACAGCTGCCTCTGATTGAGAACCATACCAGGCCAAAACATAGAAATACAAAACCTAGACATACAAACATAGAATGCCCACCCACATCACACCCTGACCAAACAAAAAATAGAAACATACAAAGCAATCTACGGTCAGGGCGTGACAGAGAGACTGGCCTGCATAGTATTAATATTAGCCCTCTGATTACATGAAGAGCAAGACGTGTGGCTCTGTTCTGGGCCAGCTGCAGCTTAACTAGGTCTTTCTTTGCAGCAATTGACCATGTGACTGGAGAATAATCAAGATAAGATAAAACTAGAGCCTGCAGGACTTGCTTTGTGTTCTGTGGTGTCAAAAAAGCAGAGCATCTCTTTATTATGGACAGACTTCCCCCCATCTTTACAACCATTGAATCTATATGTTTTGACCATGACAGATTACAATCTAAGGTAACGCCAAGTAATTTAGTCTCAACTTGTGCTACAGCCACACCACTTATTACCAGATTCAGCTGAGGTCTAAAACTTAGGGAATGATTTGTACCAAATACGATGTTTTTAGTTTTATAGATGTTCAGGACCAGTTTATAACTGGCCACCCATTCCAAAACAGACTACAGGTCTTTAAGGGTTTCAGTGACTTCATTAGCTGTGGTTGCTGATGTGTATATGGTTGAATCATCAGCATACATGGACACACATGATTTGTTTAATGCCAGTGGCAGGTAAAAATAGAAAAGAAAGATGCCTTGCGGTACACCACATTTGAATATTTTCCATTGGAGACGCTTCCATTAAAGAAAACCCTCTGAATTATATTAGATAGATAGCTCTGAATTCCTGATATGGCAGAGGTTGAAAAGCCATAACACATACAGTACCAGTCAAAAGTTTGGACACATCTAACCATTCAAGGGTTTTTCATTATTTTACTATTTTCTACATTGTAAAATAATAGTGAAGACATCAAAACTATGAAATAACACATATGGAATCATGTAGTAACCACCATTTTAGATTCTTCAAAGTAGCCACCCTTTGCCTTGATGACAGCTTTGCACACTCTTGGCATTCTCTCAACAAGCTTCACCTGGAATGCTTTTCCAACAGTCTTGAAGGAGTTCCCACATATGCTGAGCACTTGTTGGCTACTTTTCCTTCACTCTGTGGTCCAACTCATCACAAACCGTCTCAATTGGGTTGAGGTCGGGTGATTGTGGATTGTGGAGGCCATGAGTAGGTGGGTCCAAACTTTTTGACTGGTACTGTACGTTTTCTCATCAACAGGTTATGGTCAATAATATCAAAGGCTGCACTGAAACCTAACAGTACAGCTCCCACAATCTGCTTATGATCAATTTCTTTCAAGCAATCATCAGTCATCTGTGTCAGTGCAGTACATGTTGAGTGCCCTTCTCTATAAGCATTCTGAAAGTCTGTTAATTTGTTTACAGAGAAATAGCATTGTATTTCATCAAACACCGTTTTTTCCCAACAGTTTGCAAAGAGCTGGCAGCAAAATGATACGTCTGTTGTTAGAACCAGTAAAGGCTGGTAGCGGAATGACTTTGGGTTCCCTCCAGGCCTGAGGACAAAGACTTTCTTCTAGACTCAGATTAATGATATGGCAGATACTGTAGGAGTGGCTATAGAGTCAGCTACCATCTTCAGTAACTTTCCATCTAAGTTGTCAATGCCAGGTGTGTCATAATTGATTGATAAAACTCATTTTTCCACCTCTCCCACACTAACTTTACAAAATTCTAACTTACAATGCTTTTCTTTCATTATTTGTTTTTTGATGCACGAGTACAATGGCTGATTGTTCGTCGTTGGCATTTCCTGCCTAAGTTTGTACACTTTGCCAATGAAGTAATTGTCACGTTCTGACCATAGTTCTTGTGTGTTGTGCTTGTTTTAGTGTTGGTCAGGACGTGAGCTGGGTGGGCATTCTATGTTGTGTGTCTAGTTTGTCTGTTTCTATGTTTGGCCTAATATGGTTCCCAATCAGAGGCAGGAGTTTTGTGTTATCTCTGATTGGGAAATCATATTTAGGTGGCTTGTTTTGTGTTGGGGATTGTGGGTGGTTGTTTCCTGTCTTTGTGTTGTCTCTGCACCAGATAGGACTGTCTCGGTTTTGCCACGTTTGTTATTTTGTTATTTTTGTTATTTGTTATTTTTCAGACGAAGAGGAGGAAGGCTGCAGTTACAGTAATCATTAAAATCATTGGCAATATCAAATGGTTTTGTGATTAATAAATCATCTGATTTGATGAAAGATGAATTTGTCTTTCTACCCATAATTTCATTTAATATAACCCCCCCGCCAAAATTCTCCATTATTCTTTATATCAATGATTTTGGTTTCATAATACAGTTCCTTCTTCTTTTTGCTGAGTTTCGTCACATAATTTCTCAATTTTCAGTAACTCAGCCAGTCAGATGTGCAGCCAGACTTATCAGCCTCTCCTATTGCCCCATCTCTTTCAACCTTACAGTTTTTCAACTCCTCATCAATTCCATGGAGCCTTAACAGTTCTAACAGTCATTTTCTTAACAGATGCATGTTTATCAATAATTGGAAGAAGCAATTTCACAAATTCATCAAGTGCAGCCTCTGGATGCACCTCATTAATCACATCAGACCAACAAATATTTTTAACATCATCCACATAAGAGTCACAGCAAAATCTTTTGTATGATCTCTTATACACTATTTTAGGCCCAGCTTTTGGAACTCTGGCTCTCCTGGAAATAGCCACTATTGTCATCACTGCATCCAATGGGTACGGATACAGCTTTAGATAAAAAGTTCTACAGTATTCATTAAAATGTGATCAATACATGTGGGTGATCTTGTTCCTGTAGCGTTTGTAAACACCCTGGTAGGTCGATTAACCTTTTCACATGTTAGTTCCAAATATCTCTAATGGTCGCCCCCGGATGAGTTTTTTTTATGCGGTTGATGTCAGAATGCACTCACTGTTCCAACATGTGATTTTTATTTCACAGGACAGTTAACCCACGCTGCCCTCAAGCCTGCTAATGATATATTATCTATGTTTCAACTTGTCAATTTCCAATTATTTTCAAACAAGTTTTATTTTCAAACAGTTTGAAATGAGGTGTGTTCCGCCTCCTCGTTAATTCACATAGAAGTAACCCATTTCACTGTTGTGGACAATTTATGTTTCAGGCTTTAATGAGCCAGACAAACTTCTCTCTTTTATAAGAAGCGAGACCAAGCACTTCACCAGTATGTCCCCAGATCAAGTATGTAGACATTTGCGCTTCTCCAGTCAGTAAAGAACTTGCACAAACTTTTCCCGCCCTGGCACATTTTCCGGCTGGCACCCGCATTGCCTACATTGTTGTTTAACTTACTAATAATAACTTTGGATGTGTGTGTTCCTATCAAAATACAGCAAGTGCCTTATTTGCCAGATAACTTTTCTTTCATTTTGATTTTGGGACAAATAGAAAAGGTGGCACTGACTCACACATGGGTTGATATTTCAGGATTGTCTTAATGAAGAGTTTGGTATTCAACTAGCCACGTACGACATGAACCAGAAGTTACAAGCCTGCTAAAGTTAGCGGCAGACGGACTAGCAATATCTGCCTTAGTACGGGTGAAGAATGTGAAGCTGGCTAGCTTTATAAAAGCTTGAGTAGATCTAGCTTGCTTCTTAGTATACCACTCGGGTCACCAAACAAGGGCCGTGAAAAACAGGTATGAAGTATCTGACTTTGCCACAGTGCCAATACAAATACCAATCACAACACGTCCGGTCATGTGGCCTCACCTCTGAGAGAGAGGGGAGACAGACACTGGAACTCTGTGCTTTCCAGGGCCAGGTATCACAGCTACACATACACCCCAGAATGTACAAACAAAGTCAGAGGAAAGTGGCTTTACAACAAATAAAGACTTAATTACAGACTTGCTGACTGACTTCGTGGCGGCTGTTTGGGCAGCACAGTGTCTTCATGATGTCAATAAAAGCCAAAGTTAGACAGAGCACATGCATGTCATGAGCACATGACATCTCCAGCTCTGGGAAGAGTGCTGTTATGTATTCAATCTCTAGTTCTCTTCCTTCAATTGTTCAATCTCCTTTACTCTCTCTCTCTCTCTCATTCCTCCTGCTTTTTTCTTTTTTGGATAATGAGCAAATAGAGGGAGAGAGACATGGAAGAAGAGAAAGGGGGAAACAAGTTGGATGGAGAAAGTAATAGTCTGTCATTCTTATTTTTTCCATTTCCATTAGACTATCACATTTCTAACACACACATTTCTGTCTGCTCATTTCTCATGTGAATAATAGAAATGGAAAGAGATTAGTAGACGTGGGAGTGACAAAAACTGCAGAGGTCCTCTAGGCCATATCATATGACTGTGGAGAGGGAGGTGTGGTGAAGCGGGCGTGTTTTGTCTCAGCCAATCACAAGCCTCCTCCTGTCTCTGGTTAGCTGTGAGCCTAGGGCTGTGCAGGTAGGCAGGCCGATGTTTTCATTGACCCTTCCTCTGGGAAGACAGTGTTCCTGTTTCTACATGCATCGAAGCCTTGGCCTCCTATTCATCTAGCTGTCCTTACGCTTTATGTAATGATTCTGTGGCCCTCCTGAACTCCTGGTTTATGTTTACAGTGACTCTGGCTGCTGAGTGTGCTGTTGTGGAGTGGTGGTGAACTAAATGACCTATTCGCTATCATAGGGAGAGATCTCATTGCAGATGATGTGTGGGGGTCATGAGGTCTTTTTTTACATTTATTTTATTTTTTATTACTCCTTTATTTAACCAGGTAGGCTAGTTGAGAACAAGTTCTCATTTGCAACTGCGACCTGGCCAAGATAAAGCAAAGCAGTTTGACACATATAACAACACAGAGTTACACATGGAATAAACAAACATACAATCAATAATACAATAGAAAACTCTATAAACAGCATGTGCAAATGAGGTAAGATACGGGAGCTAAGGCAGTAAATAGGTCATTGTGGCGAAGTAATTACAATATAGCAATTAAACACTGGAATGGTAGGGTGTGCAGAAGATGAATGTGCAAGTAGAGATACTGGGGTGCAACGGAGCAAGATAAATAAATAAATACAGTATGGGGGTGAGGTAGATTGGATGGGCAATTTACAGATGAGCTATGTACAGGTGCAGTTAGTGAGGGAGGTAAGAGTCTCCAGCTTCAGAGATTTTTGCAGTTCGTTCCAGTCATTTGCAGCAGAGAACTGGAAGGAGAGGCGGCCAAAGGAAGACTTTTCTTTGGGTGCGACCAGTGAGATATACCTGCTGGAGCGCGTGCTACGGGTGGGTGCTGCTATGGTGACCAGTGAGCTGAGATAAGGTGGGGCTTTACCTAGCAGAGACTTGTAGATGACCTGGAGCCAGTGGGTTTGGCGACGAGTATGAAGCGAGGGCCAGCCAACGAGAGCATACAGGTCGCAGTGATGGGTAGTATATGGGGCTTTGGTGACAAAACGGATGGCACTGTGATAGACTGCATCCAATTTGTTGAGTAGAGTGTTGGAGGGTATTTTGTAAATGATATCGCCGAAATTGAGGATCGGTAGGATGGTCAGTTTTACGAGGGTATGTTTGGCAGCATCAGTGAAGGATGCTTTGTTGCGAAATAGGAAGCCGATTTCTAGATTTAATTTTCGATTGGAGATGTTCAATGTGAGTCTGGAAGGATAGTTTACAGTCTAACCAGACATTTAGGTATTTGTAGTTGTCCACATATTCATATACAAGTCAGAACCGTCCAGAGTAGTGATGCTGGACTGCCGGGCAGGTGCGGGCAGCGAACAGTTGAAGAGCATGCATTTAGTTTTACTTGCATTTAAGAGCAGTTGGAGGCCACGGAAGGAGAGTTGTATGGCATTGAAGCTCATCTGGAGGTTAGTTAACACAGTGTCCAAAGAAGGGCCAGAGGTATACAGAATGGTGTCGTCTGCTTAGAGGTGGATCAAAGAATCACCAGCAGCGAGAGTGACATCATTGATGCATACAGAGAAGAGAGGCGGCCCGAGAATTGAACCCTGTGGCACCCCCATAGAGACTGCCAGAGGTCCAAACAACAGGCCCTCCGATTTGACATACTGAACTCTATTGAAGAAGTAGTTGGTGAACCAAGCGAGGCAATCATTTGAGAAACCAAGGCTGTTGAGTCTGCCAATAAGAATGTTGTGATTGACAGAGTCGAAAGCCTTAGCCAGGTCGATGAATGCGGCTGCACAGTAATGTCTCTTATCGATGGCGGTTATGATATCGTTTAGGACCTTGAGCGTGGCTGAGGTGCACCCATGACCAGCTCTGAAACCAGATTGCATAGCGGAGAAGGTACGGTGAGATTCGAAATGGTCGGTAATCTGTTTGTTAACTTGGCTTTCAAAGACCTTAGAAAGGCAGGGTAGAATAGATATAGGTCTGTAGCAGTTTGGGTCAAGAGTGTCTCCCCCTTTGAAGAGGGGGATGACCGCGGCAGCTTTCCAATCTATGGGAATCTCAGACGATACGAAAGAGAGGTTGAACAGGCTAGTAATAGGGGTTGCAACAATTTCGGCAGATCATTTTAGAAAGAGAGGGTCCAGATTGTCTAGCCCGGCTGATTTGTAGGGGTCCAGATTTTGCAGCTCTTTCAGAACATCAGCTATTTGGATTTGGGTGAAGGAGAAGTGGGCGAGGTTTGGGCGAGTTGCTGTGGGGAGCGCAGGGCTGTTGGCCGGGGTAGGGGTACCAAGGTGGAAAGCATGGCCAGCCGTAGAAAAATGCTTTTTGAAATTCTCAATTATTGTGGATTTATCGGTAGTGACAGTGTTTCCTAGCCTCAGTGCAGTGGGCAGCTGGGAGGAGGTGCCCTTATTCTCCATGGACTTTACAGTGTCCCAGAACTTTTTTGAGTTAGTACTAGAGGATGCAAATTTCTGTTTGAAAGAACTAGCCTTTGCTTTCCTAACTGCCTGTGTATATTGGTTCCTAACTTCCCTTAAAAGTTGCATATCACGGGGGCTATTCGATGCTAATGCAGAACGCCACAGGATGTTTTTGTGCTGGTCAAGGGCAGACAGGTCTGGAGTGAACCACGGGCTATATCTATTCCTGGTTCTAAATTTTTTGAATGGAGCATGCTTATTTAAGATGGTGAGGTAGGCACTTTTAAAGAATAACCAGGCATCCTCTACTGACGGGATGAGGTCAATGTCATTCCAGGATACCCCGGCCAGGTCGATTAGAAAGGCCTGTTTGCTGAAGTGTTTTAGGGAGCGTTTGACAGTGATGAGGGGTGGTCGTTTGACCGCAGACCCATTACGGATGCAGGCAATGAGGCAGTGATCGCTGAGATCTTGGTCGAAAACAGCAGAGGTGTATTTGGAGGGCGAGTTAGTTAGGATGATATCTATGAGGGTGCCTGTGTTTACGGATTTGGGGTTGTACCTGGTAGGTTCATTGATAATTTGTGTGAGATTGAGGGCATCAAACTTAGATTGTAGGATGGCCGGGGTGTTAAGCATGTCCCAGTTTAGGTCACCTAGCAGCACAAGCTCAGAAGATAGATGGGGGGCAATCAATTCACATATGGTGTCCAGGGCACAGCTGGGGGCAGAGGGTAGTCTATAGCAAGCGGCAACGGTGAGAGACTTGTTTCTGGAAAGGTGAATTTTTAGAAGTAGAAGCTCGAATTGTTTTGGTACAGACCTGGATAGTAAGATAGAACTCTGCAGGCTATCTCTGCAGTAGATTGCAACGCCGCCCTCTTTGGCAGTTCTGTCTTGGCGGAAAATGTTATAGTTAGGGATGGAAATTTCAGGGGTTTTGGTGGTTTTCCTAAGCAAGGATTCAGACACGGCTAAGACATCCGGGTTGACAGAATGTGCTAAAGCAGTGAATAAAGCTAACTTAGGGAGTAGGCTTCTAATGTTAACATGCATGAAACCAAGGCTTTTACGGTTACAGAAGTCAACAAATGAGAGCACCTGGGGAGTAGGAGTGGAGCTAGGCACTGCAGGGCCTGGATTAACCTCTACATCACCAGAGGAACTGAGGAGGAGTAGGATAAGGGTACGGCTAAAGGCTATAAGAACTGGCCGTCTGGCACGTTCGGAACAGAGAGTAAAAGGAGCAGGTTTCTGGGCACGATAGCATAGAGTCAAGGCATTATGTACAGACAAAGGTACTCTAGCCTTCAGCTAGAGTATGTTAAACTCATAACTGGCACATGTATTGGATATGAAAAAGGAGGGTTTTTCAACTTAACTCAATAACATCTTGCAAGTATAAAACAAATGTGTTTGTTACTTGCACTGCAGTGCTAATCTATCCCTCGGTGCCCTCCATTTGTTGATTCGTTTAACCTGTATTCTGCCAGGTAAGCTGTTGGGAACAAACTCTCCTCTACCGTAACAACCTGGAAGTCATCTTCAGTGATTACTTATGCCACTGATGTCATGCAGGGTGAGGGTGATGTAATGCATTACACAGGCAGTTGCAGTTGTTGGGGACATAAATCTCTCTGGGAGTGGAGGCTCCAGACCCCCCCCCCCCCCCCCCCCCAGGCCTCTCCAGTGAACAAGGCCCAGCTGAGAGCCTGCAGGCTGGAATTCATGTTCTGCTTGTATCCCTGACCACAATGCATGCTATGTATGCTGGGAATGTCTGCAGATCAGACACAGCCTAAGGGGGATACCTAGTCAGTTGTACAACTGACTGCCCTCAACTTAAATGTGTCTTCCGCATTTAACCCGACCCGAGGGACAGAATAGAGGGAAGAAGAGGGTGAGAGAAAGTGCAATATTAGATTTCCTCATCAGATTCTGGGTTTATTGCCAGTGTAAACAGTTTAACTTGGCGTGAAATTTTGAGAGGGGAAAAGTTTGAGGGGGAAGGGTTGAGAGAGAGAGAGAGATTTAACAGATTCATTGCCAGTGTACAGAGTGCATCTCAGTGTGGCGTATCATTATGTGCATCACAATGCAGAGAAGGGAAAGGCTCAGAGGGTTTGCTGGAGGTTTTGTCTCATGTAGACTGACAGGGGGAAGATCATTGGATCCGATTTGGTTGATTTCGTCACTGTCTTATTGATTGACGTCAGTCGCATTAGGGTCACGTTAATCATGAACACAACATGCAAGCAGATTCACACACATACAAAGAGACGCGCGCGCACACACACACACCGGCGTAATGACACGCATGCACATGAGAGAGCATCTATTGACCTGTGTTTTCTGTCTCCTGCCAATGCCACGGTGTAAGAGAGCTGAGGGCCATCTCAGAACAGTCACAATGTCAGGGTGTGTTTGAACTGGTTAGGGCCCGGTTTCCCAAAAGCATCTTAAGGTTAAGGTCATCGTTAGAACCATAGGATGCTATGGTTCTGAGATTTAACTTAGCCTTGGGATGCTTTTGGGAAACCGGGCCCTGGCCTGAGTGGCAGAGCATGACCTTTGCTACCTTCCCTACAAACAGACGAGAGAGAGAGACCAAAAGAGAGACAGAGAAACATGACTGTGTGTATCAACAAGCCTATATAGAGGACATACACATATAGTGGTAATATACACTGCTTGTGATTGATTGACTGGTTAATGAATTATTATTCTTTGTCCACCATAGCGGAAAAAGGTTTTCCAGCGTTCGAAGCATTGCTGGCAGGGACTGTGGGAAATTCAGCTGAAACAGTAGTCACAAGTCAACTCCGTGTTTCTCTGGAGAAGATTGTGTCAGAACTTATCTCTTGCATTTCCAGCCGTCTGCCCTAAGCTCTCCAATGCAACAAATTGACGAGCCACTGTCTGATCCATGACCTTGTTTTACATCTCCACCGAGGACTCTGCAACCTTTGTGGAATAATGGGAAACTCAAAGAAGTTAATGCTCTTTGAAATGAACAACCTTGTTTTTACGTTTTTATTTCCACAAAATTGATGTTTAAGGGTTTTTCAGGGGAAGGCTGCATGTGCCAACCCTCGAAAATACATAACCTATGTTTGGCAGCTACTCCAAGAATACTTTACTAAACATTCTCTGTCAGCACTTTCCACCTCATCAAGCTCAAGTTGGTAAAACAAAATGGGTGGTGGGAGGACACAGTGTGTGACACATTAACTCTATGGAGAAGTTGGAATTGCTGAACAATCCATTTGTTTTGTACAATGCTGTTACTCGCTGTTTATTATCTATGCATAGTCACTTCACCCCTACCTACATGTACATATTACCTCGATTAACCTGTACCCCCACACATTGACTCGGTACCGGTACCCTCTGTATATAGCCTCGTTATTGTTATTTTATTTTGTTACTTTTTATTATTTGGTAAATATTTTCTTAACTCTTCTTGAACTGCACTGTTGGCACCGTTGGTTAAGGGCTTGTAAGTAAGCATTTCACAGTAAGGTCTACACTTGTTGTATTTGGCGCATGTGACAAAGTTTGATTTGTTTTGATCCAGTGTTTAAGATGGAAAAGCTGGATATATAACATGCTCCATAAGGGCTAAAGAGGACATGTAGGCTTATTTTAATCATGCATTTCATTTTCATTCACCACTTGGTTCTCCTGTGTTAAGGTTGTCCCTAGATGATAATCACTACTGTATCTAACCTGAGGGGGAACCATCAACTGTAAACGTGCGTATCATCTAGTTCAGACAAGTCTCCCCTGAGACCATGCATAGGGAAGTCTCTAACTGCGGCCAATGGAAGTAGATGACGATGGCTCGTGCGTTTTTGTTATCTCACAGGGGGCAACATTTCCGTAACGCAAAAGCACCATAAACCTCATTAGAAACTGGCATGGTATTTAATTGGTCATGTTCTTCAACAATGTGCGTTAAGAACACGCAACTATCTACGGTCACAACCAAAATGAATGGCACCTTTGATAAAGATGAGCAAAAAATATCTATATTTTCCATGTCATCTGACCAAAGCACCGGTTCCAGTCCAAGTGCCAATGCCATTTAGCAAACTCAAGGCGTTTGCATTTGTTGGATGATATGAAAATAGAGCTCTTTGGCCTCTACTGGTATTTTGCCTCTACTGGTCCTGGGGCCATTGTTAAGGTCAACGGCATCATGAACTTGACCTAGTACCAGGACACTTTAGCCAAATAACTGGTTGCCTCTGCCAGGTGGCTGAAACTTGGCCTCAAGTGGATCTTCCAGCAAGACAATATCCGCAAGCACACATCAAAATTCACAAAGGAATAGTTCATTGACCACAAAATCAAATTTTTGCAATGGCCATCTCAGTCTCTGTGGTTTGAATTGAAGAGGGCAGTCCTTAAGCTCAGGATTTCAAGGATCTGGAAAAATTCTGTGTGGAGGAATGGTCTAAGATCCCTCCCAATGTGTTCTTAAATCTCATAAATCATTTAAGAAAAAGATTCAGTGCCATTATACTAGCTTGGGGAGGGTTCCAAGGTATTGAAAACAAGGGTGCCAATCATTTTGAACCCTATTTTCAAACTGGTTTAAGAGCATTTCGTATTATTCCGTACATAAATCCAAGGCACTCCATTTAGTACATGTTACGTTACGTTTGGTATGGTTACATGAGACAGCTGGTTACTTAAGGCAAAAACAAAAGGAGGGTGGTTGGCCATACAACGCGAACGTCTAGCAACTCAAAGGTTAAAAGTTCATGGCCAACTTTAGCATTTTAGCTAATTAGCAACTTTTCAACTGCTTAATACTTTTTAGCTACGTTGCAACGACTCAGCATTTTAGCCAACCTATCCCCTAACCTTAACACTTTAACCAAACTCCTAAACTTAACCCTAACCTTAACCCTTAATCCTAAGCCCTAGCCTAGCTAATGTTAGCGAATCAGCCACCGAGCTAGAATTTGTAACATATCATTTGTTTTTTCAAATTCCTAACATTGTAAGTTTTGCACATTTGTAACATATAATATTAATTGTAATTGGTAACATATCATGAAATGGGTGATGGACATCCACAAATTAATACATACCATATGAAACGTAACATATCATACTAAAATGAGTGTCACGGATTTACGTACAGAATAATACGAACTGCTCTGTGACCAGATTGCTATCTTCACATTTTTTGATTTTCAAATTAAATTAAGTTTCAAATTAAAATCACACTGTGAGATTGTAATGAGGTTTACGTTATTTTTTACAATGTTTTTATATTACATTTCACCCTCTTTGATTACCATCACTACGTTCCTCCAGAACTCTGACTTAGAGTTTGCAGTTTAAATTACTAATAGGCCTCTTCTTCTGTGTTATTGATTTGAATATGTTGGTAAAGGTGATCTTGTATGGATGCCCTCCTAGTCAGTGGTCAGTAGGCTGGGCAGAAAGATGGGAGAGGGCGGGCGGGGTGAGGGAGTCGGGTTACTGAGTGTAAATGTATCAATTGGGGAGGACCCTGGTTGTATTCACATGGGGTTAAAGGAGATCAGACAGGGTTTAGGGACGTACCTTACACCTATGTGCTGGGAGAATACCAGGGTAATGTGGGAATGGACTACGGGACAGCCCCCGGCCAGTCAGATAAAAATGACTAGCCCTGGCTTCCACCTGCAACCAACCTTGCTGTTTTTTTACTAATATAAATTAGTTTGCATAGGATGTATGGTATTCATAATTTAAATTACCTAAATTATATCAATATCGAGTTCAATGAAACATCATCAAATGCATAATTTTTATGTAATAATATCAAGTTCAACAACGACATAAAGTAACAAAGTTCCTCGAAGTTTATGGGCCAGCAGCATACCACTGCTGTCTTGCCTTTGACGCTAAGCAGGGTTGGTCCTGGTCAATTCCTGGATGGGAGACCAGATGGTGTTTGTTTGGTCCCCAAAAAATATCCCAATGCCCCAGGGCAGTGATTGGATTGGGGACATTGCTCTGTGAAGGGTGTTTCAGATGGGACGTTAAACGGGTTCCAGACTCTTTGTGGTCACTAAATTGGTACTTGGTACTTATTGTAAGAGTAGAGGTGTTAACCCTGGTTTCCTGGCTAAATTCCCAATCTGGCTCTCATACCATCATCCCCAGTTTTCAATTGGCTCATGCCTCTCTCCTGTAAGTATTCCCCAGGTTGTTGCTGTAAAAGAGAATGTGTTCTCAGTCAACTTACCAGGTAAAATATAAAGTTCTTATTTGTCAATAAAAAAAGTTATGTTTGAGGACTTTGCTTCAGGGTGTCCCTGGCAGAACAGTCACTATTATATGGGAAGATGTTTTAACATATACTGAACAAAAATATAAATGCAACATGTAAACTTTTTCCATTAAAAAAAAGAAGCTTATTTCTCTCAAATGTTGTGCACAAATTTGTTTACATCCCTGTTAGTGAGCATTTCTCCTTTGCCATGATAATCCATCCACCTGACAGGTGTGGCATATCAAGAAGCTAATTAAACAGCATGATCATTACACAGGTGCACCTTGTGCTGGGGAAAATAAAAGGAAGCTGAAAATGTCCTAGATCTTCCATGGCCTGTATACTCACCAGACATGTCACCCATTGAGTATGTATGGGATGCTCTGAATCGACGTGTACGACAGCATGTTCCAGTTCCCGCCCGGAATCCAGCAACTTCGCACAGCCATTGAAGAGGAGTGGGACAACATTCCACAGGCCACAATCAAGCCTATGTAAACACCTTACTCTGCTCATCTTAATCGGCGTAAGGTCAAAATCGAAGTAAGCATACGCAGATGAAAAAAATCACCTGGTTTTCTAAGAAATCTTTCAAACGATGAGGACGTAATCGCCTTAATCGGCGTTCCAGCTCTGTATTTGATCTGCACATCTGCTAGTACCAGCCGAGCGAGCCTCTCTCTTTAGCGCGAGTGAAATGAGTTCTGAACAACTGAATGTATGTGTCTTAGAAGTCGTTTTCCCTTACAAATTTGCTTACCAAAAAATAACACGGTCGCTGTGGTAGATCATTTTGATTGCCAATTTTCGGCATTTATCAGAGTGGTTTCAGGTCGTCTTCTTGCAAAGCATGTAAACGTTTTAATCAAACAGCCCATCCAATCTACCTCACCCCCATACTGTATTTATTTATTTATCTTGCTCCTTTGCACCCCAGTATCTCTACTTGCACATTCATCTTCTGCACATTCTACCATTCCAGTGTTTAATTGCTATATTGTAATTACTTCGCCACCATGGCCTATTTATTGCCTTTACCTCCCTTATCCTACCTCATTTGCACATGCTGTTTATAGATTTTTCTACTGTATTATTAATTGTATGTTTGTTTATTCCATGTGTAACTCTGTGTTGTTGTATGTGTCGAACTGCTTTGCTCTATCTTGGCCAGGTCGCAGTTGCAAATGAGAACTTGTTCTCAACTAGCCTACCTGGTTAAATAAAGGTGAAATAAAATAAATAAATAAAATATGAATCTGATTACACACAAAAATCGCATTATCGTGTGCATGTAAACGTACTCTATGATGGACAACAATATTCAATGCTTGTCACTGATTTTCAAGCAGAGTTAGGTCAGGACTGAGACTGCTAGACCGTTCAGGGACACTCAACACCTCTTGGAAAGCCATCCTGGTGTCTTTGGGATGAATACAACTCAGCTGCAGGGTTCGGTTTCCAGAAGACTATGGCAGGTTTTCCTCTACCTTTTAACCTGTCCTTTGCTCCTTTAATATTCATTTTGATCCTAACATACTTCCCAGCTCCTGCCGGTTACAAGCACACCCAGAACATGATGCTGCCACCACAATACTCATCTTATTCAAGGCACGGTATCCACTTTCCCCCGGTGTTTATTTAGCAAGCGTGATAACACATCATTCCGGACACAAACAAAAACTCTTACAAACAGTGCCTTCCGAAAGTATTCACAGACCTTGACTTTTTCCACATTTTGTTGTGTTACGAAGTGGGATTAAAATGGATTTAATTGTCATTTCTTTGTCAACGATCTACACAGAATACTCTGTAATGTCAAAGTGGAAGAAAAATCCAAACAGTTGTAAAGAAATCCAAAAATCTAAAACACCAATATATCTTGATTAGATAAGTATTAGCCTCCCGGGTGGCGCAGTGGTCTAGGGCACTGCATCGCAGTGCTAGCTGCGCCACCAGAGTCTCTGGGTTTGCGCCCAGGCTCTGTCGCAGCCGGCCGTGACCGGGAGGTCCGTGGGGCGACGCACAATTGGCATAGCGTCGTCCGGGTTAGGGAGAGTTTGGCCGGTAGGGATATCCTTGTCTCATCGCGCTCCAGCGACTCCTGTGGCGGGCCGGGCGCAGTGCGCGCTAACCAAGGGGGCCAGGTACACGGTGTTTCCTCCGACACATTGGTGCGGCTGGCTTCCGGGTTGGAGGCGCGCTGTGTTAAGAAGCAGTGCGGCGTGGTTGGGTTGTGCTTCGGAGGACGCATGGCTTTCGACCTTCGTCTCTCCCGAGCCCGTACGGGAGTTGTAGCGATGAGACAAGATAGTAATTACTAGCGATTGGATACCACGAAAATTGGGGAGAGAAATGGGATACATTTTTTTAATTTTTTTAAAATAAATTAAGTATTCAACCCCCTGAGTCAATACATGTTAGAATCACCTTTGGCAGTGATTACAGCTGTGAGTCTTTCTGGGTAAGTCTCTAAGAGCTTTCCACACCTGGATTGTGCAGCATTTGGCCATTATTATTTTCTCTTTTTACTCTGTTAATTTGGTTGTTGATCATTGCTAGACAACCATTTTCAGGTCTTGCAATAATGCCATAGATTTTTAAGCAGATTTAAGTCAAAACTGTAACTCGGCCACTGTCTTCTTTGTAAGCAAGTCCAGCGTGGCTTTGGGTTTTAGGTTATTGTCCTGCTGAAAGGTGATTTCATCTCCCTGTGTCCTCACCTGGGATTTGAACTCATAACCTCTTGGTTCACAGCATTCCAATTTTCCTGCTACACCACCATGTCTGTATCAATGACTGATTTGACCTGTACGTCTGTTCCTACACTTTGCACTTCAAAGTAAATATCAGCTCTGTTAAAAATACACTGAAGAAAACTAGTAAAATGAAAGTCCTGAGCAAGTCCTAAAAAAGGTCCTGAGTGATGTCCTGGGAACGTACAGGGAACTAGACAAAGGTCCCACAGAGAACATTCCCTTTGGACAAAATGGGAACGTCGCTGAATGTCCTCAGGACATCCCCTGTTTGCTGGGATGCTATATTGCATGGAAATGAGACTATTGCTTAGTCTGATCAACTGTAGGCTACAGACAACAGCAGCTGCATAGTCTAGCCTACTATGCTCCCTGTCCCTTTGGCCAGGGTAAACAAAGTGGCAATGTTGTGAATTTATAGCCCATTTGTTTGTGAGAAAATGTGAATGGGATAACATTTGGTTTATATTCAGATTCGGGCGTACTAGGTGACCTAGAATTGTTCAGTCCATAATGATTAACTGGAATGACTCAATAAACACAATAGCTGACAGACTGTGAGTTCATTTTTTATTAGGCCTACAGTGGGCAGGACTAAACGATGCAAACCTGCATAAAGCAAGCTCAGCCCTGTGAGTTGTATTGTCCAATCATGTTGCTTTCTCTGTGTCTGTGTTTAGGAAACCCCCAAAGTCCTTCTCTAACATAGAATTCACATGATCAAGTACTAGTTTGCTGTCGTTTAACAGGGTTTTCATCCAGGAGTTTTTTAAAACCATGTGGGCTGATGAGAAAAACTCTGGTCCCATAGCCCATATTAAACCTTTTTACAACAGATGAATCATGTCATACCATCAGTGGAGGCTGGTGACTTGAAAAATTGAGGAGGATGGGAGACCCACGGAACACACGGAGACCACCAAGTGTGTTTCAAAAATCATCAGACTAATAACTTTAACCTAAAGCATTTAATAAAGACATTTATAGTACAATATTATGGGGGATGGGAATGAAAGGGCTACTTACACCATGTTGGAAAGGGATCACAGCAGTGATTGAATGTGGGTATGAGGCATGAGTTGAGGTGTTCAGAGGCTTGACCAGTGCTGGACAGGATTTTACTGGGAAGACAAAAAACAATAAGACAACACACTACACAGTTAGACAAAAGAGCTAAGAATGAGTTAGTCCAAGCAAGGAGTAAAATCCTTGATGTGTTTGTATATGTGACTGACTCTACATACAGTAATGAGAGAAAATTGATAAGGGTACTCACAGTGCTTGGAAGGGAAACATTCAATGTGCCAGTGGATGAGCGGGCACATGAGGCGTGGCTTCAGTTCATGTCAGGAGAGAGATGACAATGGTTGAGGAGTGGAGTGGTCATCACCTCCTAATCAGGGAACATGAAGGGACTTAGCTGTAAATACAAATAGCAGATACATTCCATTACAGCTGCGCCATGGTAGGTTTGGACAACGAGTTTCTCTAAGAGCTTAAACTCAGACATCTCAGAATTCACAAAGTTAAACACAGACTGCGCATCTCGCCCACTTGACACATCAAAGCAGCTCAAGAAACGTTCCTGAATAAAGCCCTGATCATCCACATACCTGACGATAACTGACAACTGCATGCAGACTGGTGGCACCAGAGGTTCCAGAGTGGTGGGGCAATTTAAACCTCCTAGGGCCTGGAGTTGTTCCTTATATGTTAACCTAACTAGGAAAACTCTGGACCCTATAAGGTATGACAGTGATTAATCAGTTGTAAAAAGGTTTTATATGGGCTATGATGGGACCAGTTTTCCTAATCAAGTAACATGGTTTAAAATAACTCCTGGCACTGGGGGGGATGAACCCTTTCAAACTGTAGCTACCTTACATTTGTTGACATAAATTATATTTAGATTAGATTAGGAGGGGGATTTCCTCTACCCAGACAAAGAGATAACAACTGATAGACAATGGAACTCACAGGGCTGAGCTTGCTTTATGCACGTTTGCATCATGCAGGCCTATGCAACTGTAGGCCTTATAAAAAAATGACTCACATCTGCTATCACTATTATGTTGATTCATTATTTCAAGTTAATAATTTTGGATTCAAAACGTATAGGCAGCCTAGCCAGCCCAATTTTGAATATAATCTAAATTTGATCACGTTCACATTTTCTCCTGACGCACAACTGGACTATAAATACATAACGTTACCAATTAGTTTACCCTGACCAGATGGACAGGGCACATAGGCTGTATGCAGCTGCTCTTAATAGTAGCCTAGAGTTGATCAGAAGGAAAAATGGTCTCATTTTCATCCCATACAGCAAGTCAGATCTCTGATGTTTAGGTGTGGCCTAGGCTGCTGCAACATTTATGTCATGAGTTTTTGCTTGTGTCTGTCCGGAGTGATTATGTGTTATCATCTTTGTCAAATAAATACCGGAGGAAAGTGCAAAGCCTACTTGAGCGCATGCGAAAAAATGTGCTGTGTCAACCTCTTTAATCTAACTTTTAATGGATGATGGGACGGAAGCTATCAACTCATTCTGAATTGTTTTCGACATCCCAGAAAAGATGTTCAGCATGTAAAGAATCTTAATGTGCAATTACAGGCGGCTTGATGAAAGGCTCTCTGTTAATAACCAGCTATACTTTTGATACCAGTTGGTATTGAACACCCTCACCTTTTCAGCCTTCTTCATGAAACTGATCTCAGGCAGAGGTCGACCCTCGCTTTTAATTCACACCTTTTTCATTTGCCCCAGAGAATGAAAGAGGTTCTTCAACAAAAAGTCCACAACATTTTCGGCAGTGTTGGGACATTCTACCATTCTGGTGGAGAAAAATGCACAATGACGCTGGTAGCTAGCTAGCTACTGAAGTTAGCAAGGCAAATTTAAATAAATTGCACTAACGATACAAAAATAAAGTTCTAAAACCAAGAAAACAATGTATAATATACCTCCTCCGTCTCCTGTAATTTAAAAAAACTCATTTGAATTGAATAATTTCCAAAAATACTCAACTATCACTCTTAATCTCTTCCAACAATGTCACCAGGTTTCTCAACACATACAACCCCCATAATGCTCTGTGGCACAATCCCAATACAACACACAATGTTCATTCTCTGATCCTACATCTATGATTGGATGGACAACATGTCAGTTCATACCGCAAAAGCTCTGATTGGTTGGAGGACGTCCTCCGGAAGTGGTCATAATTACCATGCATGTCTACGAAAGGGCCTACCAGCCTCCTAGGTTTTGTATTGAAGTCAATGTAGCAAGAGGAGGATGGACCATGGTGCTAGCCCAGACAGTGCTGTTGAAGTTACTGTCGACCTTCATTGCAAAACAGTGTATTTTAACCAATTATTTGGTGATGTGAATATTTTTTGTATAATTTTACCTATAGAATTATAACTTTAAGGTTTCACAGTAGGATGGTCCTTTCCTCCCTCGAAAAAAAAAATAATTTAATAAATTTTTCGATTATTATTAATATATAATTTGTACCAATTTTGTGATTACGATCTTGTCTCATCCTTGCAACTCTCCAACAGGCTCGGGAGAGGCGAAGGTCACGTCATGGACCCCCCGCCAAGCCACGCTTCTTAACACCTGCTTGCTTCACCCGGAAGCCAGCTGCACCAATGTGTTGTAGGAAACACCATTCAACTGACGACTGAAGTCAGCCTTTAGGCGCCCGGCCCGCCACAAAGAATCACAAGAGCGCGAAGAGCCAAGTAAAGCCCCCCTCCCAGCCAAACCTTCCCCTAACCCAGACGATGCTGGGCCAATTGTGCACCGCCCTATGGGACTCCCGGTCACGGCCAGTTGTGACACAGCCTGGGATCAAACCCCAGGCTGTAGTGAAGCCGCAACACTGCGTTACAGTGCCTTAGACCGCTGCGGCCCTAGGGAGGCCGATTTTCTTATATTGATATTGATCATTTTAAAAAATTATATAAAATAAATTGAATTATTTATATCACAAACTGTATTATCGATATCAAAAATTTGAATTTTTGTATATAATTTTTTATTATCAATATCAAAAATGTGCTTCTCTATTGAATCCTATGGGGAATTATTTATATAAAAATACCATTATTGATACCACTAGCAATAAACTGAAATTGTTCTCCTGGTTCTCACGTTCTCACATTCCTGCCCATCAGTCAGTGGCATTCTCCTGTAATGATGACTCATGATTGGTAAGAAGTTCCATCCTAACCATGAATCAGCGGTTTTGAGAGAGATGACCCTAGCATTGAATTATGAGCATCTGATGAATTTGCTCAGGAAATACATTTTAGTGTAGCCCCCATTAGACAAATAAAACGTTCTAATGCTGTGATCAAATATTTTGGGTATCAGTGTATTACAGTGTATTTTGCATATCACTAGGAGTACTCCTGTATCTCTGAATCTGCCTAAATCCTCATAGTATGGCTGATGAAATTCTTCCAGTGTAACAGTGACTCAGCATATTGGTCAACAGCCTCTATTCATGCTCTCTCTCTCTCTCTCTCTCTCTCTCTCTCTCTCTCTCTCTCTCTCTCTCTCTCTCTCTCTCTATCTTCCCATCTCTCTTTTGACACACACTCTCTCTACTCTTTCTCTCTCTTTTCATTCTGACATTGACAGTATTTTTTCGTGTGGAATAAAGCTAAGAGCGGGGGGAAAAGGAGTAAAAAAGAATGACGTTTGTCAAAAAAAGATTGTTCTCTGTTACGATCTTATTAACCTGAGGCAATTCTAGGCTACCGTACAAGATTGGTAAAATTACAAACTCATCTTCTTCTGTGCTGGCTGACTTTTTAGAGGACATCCCTCCCCCTTTTTAGAGGACATCCCTCCCCCTTTTTTAGAGGACATCCCTCCCCCATCCTACCTATTTTGTTATTGTACTTTTTACTCATGGTGCCACTGCCAACAGCAATGACAGTAACTTCCTCTAGCTTCACAGTCAGTAAAGCCTCTTTGTTTTTATGGCTTCGTCTACTGTAGGCTAGCACCTGGACAGGAAAGGGGCATGGGTTGCTGCCAGACTGGAGGACTAAAAACAGAGGATTGTGTTTCTACCTACCTCCTTCCTTCTGCTCTGCCAGCCTTTTCCCATACCACCTGAGACCCCAGGCCATTGTGTCAGCCCCGTTTTCAGTGGTCACATGACAGGCCTATCTCCTTCCCTGACCAGACTGTTTTGGTTCTGCCAACAATACCACATGCATAACATTACTGCTCACATTTAGACTGGAGATTAAGTCACATTGTACTGTGTGCCAAAGTAACACAACATGAAGTCAAGGAAGTCTCAAGGAGCTTGGCTGTGGTCTTTTGCTTTGCAAATAGTTCTCAAATGGCCAAAGCAAGTAAGCTCAAGAGATACAAAGACAGTCATACTCCTTGTCTTATGACAGAGAGTTTTTTTAACCTTTATTTAACTAGGCTAGTCAGTTAAGATCAAATTCTTATTTACAATGACGGCCTAGGAACAGTGGGTTAAACTGCCTTGTTCAGGGGCAGAACGACAGCATTTTTACCTTGTCAGCTCTGGGATTTGATCTTGCAAACATTTTGGTTACTAGGCCAACGCTCTAACCACTAGGCTACCTGCCTCCCCTCAATGCTTTTGTCCAATAGCAGTGAGTTAGACAGGAGGAAGGTGAGTGTGTGTACACGTCTGTGATATTGATCAGACTGAGACAGATAGATCCCCCCCATGGGAGAGAATGGCCTAAATGATGCCTCAGAATAGAAACCACTTTTCACCTTATTATCTGAACATAAAACCTGTCACCATGGAAACTACTAACAGCCAGGACCTTAAAGGACAAGGATGTTATGTTTTCCATAGGACCAAGATAACTATATAAGGTTAAAGGGATACTTTAGGATTTTGACAATGAAGCCCTTGATCTACTTTCCCAGAGTCAGATCAATTCGTGGATACCATTGTTATGTCTCTGCGTGCAGTTCAAAGGAAGTTGCTAACTAGCGTTAGCGCAATGAGTGGAAGTCTATGGTAACTGCTGTTGCTGACCAAGCAAATCCAAAATCCAAAAGCCGTTTATGTTCAGTTAGCCTCTATAAGATTGAGCAATTCAAGATTTCTGCGTGTGTATATGTGCACACAGGATGTGTGAGCTTTTCAGTGACAGTTGGTGACATGTAAGGCAATGTGTGTGTGTGTGTGTGTATGCATGTGCAGCATGATAATTGTTAATATGGTAGGCGCGCTCATGTATGTGTGTATGATTGTGTGTCTCAGGGGGAGGGCGGTGTGTATGTGTCTGTGTGTGCGAGCGTGTGCATGTGCAGCGTGCGGGGAGGCCAGTGTTGACACAGAGGCGTCAGGGTCAGTTCGTCTGCATGCAGTTGTGATACGCGCAGGGGGGACGCACAGTGGGTTTGTGTACAGACGCTCCATCCCCGTGTGTGTTTTCATTAGAGGCGCCCTGCTTCACAAAACTCTCACAGCACTTACTCTTCACGCTGCTCTGGCTATCCAACGCACCTCTCTCGCAGAGTCTCACAGAGGAATGCACAATTTCACAGTGACACCACGATTCTTCGAAACATCACTCACCCAGTTGGGGTGCAACAAAGACAAAGCCTGAGATAACACAAGCCAGGGCGGAGAGGAGAGCCTCCTACTGCTCTCTCATGGCTGAATTTAAATGTCTAACTGTTAAAAGGTGCCTTTCCCACCAATGTGTATCCTTGAGAGGTGGGTTCAAAGAGGGCTCTGATTATTTTCTCAGTATAAGCTAACCTGGAGAATAGTGGCACCCCGACAGAGACTGCCTACTATCAGAGACGAGGCGCCGTTCTCCCTGACGTTGAGATTCTGTCACTTTATTTACGAATCCAAAAGCATGCCTTTGAAAAGACTATGTGGGGAGATCGGGTCAGGTCTCTCTCTCTCTTTCTCTCTGTATCAGGGATGAGGGAGGGAGAGCACACAATAACATTTCAAGGATAGCACAGATGTAATTTTCAGGGAGGTGCTCTTTTTGAAAGACTGTGATTGGTTATATTCTGCCCCACATTTTCATTGAATATAGGTAGAGAATATGGTGACTCACAGAGTCAATGGTTCAATATGTCCAGATGCCTCCATCTTCCCTCTAACACACAGATCTACTCTGCTTTGGACTCATATCACTTTGATGATGTACTGTACTGTATCTACACCTTGCACTCTCAGCTCCAACCACTCCCTACTGCTTCAAGTCCCCAAGACACGTCTCTGAACTATGGGGGACCCAAGCCTTCATGATCCCTTGCTCCTCACCCATGGAATGCTCTCCCTGACCATCTGAGAGCTGCTCCATCACTCTGAACTTTTAAAACGGGCCTTATAAGAGTCTAAGGCATTGGGGGAGGGGGTTTCTAAGCTTACATATATATTTTTTAAATATTGTCATACCATGGATCATTTAGCTATTTGATTTTGAATTTTAGGACCCCTTTAGGTATCCCCCAAAAAATTACAAATAAATGATTTGATTAAATATTGAAACTATGAAATAACACATATGGAATCATGTAGTAACCAAAAAAGTGTTCAACAAATCACAATATATTTTATATTTCAGATTCTTCAAAGCAGCCAACCTTTGCCTTGATGACAGCTTTGCACACTCTTGGCATTCTCAACCAGCTTCACCTGGAATGCTTTTACAACAGTCTGGAAGGACTTCCCACATATGCTTGAGTACTTGTTGGCTGCTTTTCCTTCACTCTGTGTTCCAACTCATCCCAAGCCATCTCAATTGGGTTGAGGTCAGGTGATTGTTGAGGCCAGGTCATCTGATGAAGCACTCCATCACTCTCCTTCTTGGTCAAATAGCCCTTACACAGCCTGGAGGTGTATTGGGTCATTGTCCTGTTGAAAAACAAATAATAGTCCCACTAAGCGCAAACCAGATGGGATGGCGTATCACTGCAGAATGCTGTGATAGCCATGCTGGTTAAGTGTGCCTTGAATTTGAAATAAATCACAGACAGTGTCACCAGCAAAGCAACCCCACACCATCACACCTCCTCCATGCTTCATGGTGGGAACCACACATGCAGAGATCATCCGTTCACCTACGCTGCGTCTCACAAAGACACGGCTGTTGGATCCAATAATCACAAATTTGGACTCATCAGACAAAAGGACAGATTTCCACCAGTCTAATGTCCATTGCTCGTGTTTCTTGACCCAAGCAAGTCTCTTCTTATTATTGGTGTCCTTTAGTAGTGGTTTCTTTGCAGCAATTTGACTATGAAGGCCTGAATCACGCAGTCTCCTCTGAAAAGTTGATGTTGAGATCTGTCTGTTACTTGAACTCTGTGAAGCATTTACGTGGGCTGCAATTTCTGAGGCTGCTAACTCTAATGAACTTATCCTCTGCAGCAGAGGTAACTTCCTTTCCTGTGGCGGTCCTCATGAGAGCCAGTTTCATCATAGCGCTTGATGGTTTTTGCGACTGCAGTTGAAGAAACTTTCAAAATTCTTGAAATGTTCCGTATTGACTGACCTTCATGTCTTAAACTGTAGTTTCTATTTTCTTATTTGAGCTGATCTTGCCATAATATGGACTTGGTATTTTACCAAATAGGGCTATCTTCTGAATACCACCCCTACCTTGTCACAACACAACTGATAGGCTCAAATGCATTAAGAAACAAATCAAATTGAGATGCAGACTTGAGGGTCGTCCCAAGTTTCTATAGCCACAAAGTCATAAACCCTACCCATATCTACAATTTCTCATCTTACAATTTTATTTTAAACCTAACCCTGACCTTAAATTAAGCCTGAAAAAATATATTTTTTGTATCCAATTTTGACTTTGTGGATGTGGAATCTGAATTTGTGACCTGTGAAATCTGACTTTGTGGCTATAGAAGCTAGTGGAAACCTTGATTGAGGAGAAGCGGCACACCGAAAGGGGCGGGGTCAGCTGTGGGCTGACCCCACCCACCACACATTTTCATTTGTGAAGGCTTTCCAGACAGACAAGTGATGGGCAGTGGGGTTCATACTGTATATTGGTCCGTGGGTTCCCCTGGGCATGTTCAGTATAAAAACGTTTTGTAACGTTCAGATATAAATGCCATGAATAGAACTGACATGATTCCTTAGTATCAGAGGAATGTTTGTTCTACAATACATTTACTGCAAATGTAATAAACAATTTTGTAAGCTTGTCTTGCTGTTCATAAGAAAAAATGAAATATCGATCCTTTTTCTTTATTGTAGTAACGTTAACGTTAGAGAATGAAGACAATTGTCATGCAATGCCCTCTGAAGCAACATAGATAATTATAACTAATATATTGATTATGTGTAACGGAGAAAAGACCTGTATGCATATGGATGTGTGAGTGTCTGTGTGTTAGAGACCCCCAGAATGCTCAGATTTAAACTCCCATTCACCAGCTCTGCACGCGTTATAATGTCAAAATACGTTTGTTGATCACCAAATATGGAGTTTCACTGAGCAACTTCTGTATTTTAATTTACTCCTTACGGGCCGGTATGTACTTACAAAAAATATCTAAATAAACATTTACAAGCAAACAAAATTATGCCAATTCGATAGCTACAATCGCTCATTACTGCCACGAACAGGTTGGAAGCCTACAACAGCTCAATACATTGGAGGTGCCGAAGAGGCATTTTTGAAGTACATACCGGCCGTATAACGGGAGTAAATTAAGATAGTTACTGGTGTACTGGTTCAATGGATGCATAGCTATGTAGCCAATCTGTGTATGGACCCTAAAACGTTTGGTATAAAAATATTAGTTCAGAACAGTGGTTTTAATTGCTTCCATGGTTAATCATTAGTACCCAAGAAATTGCAGAAAATGACAGAGTGACGGATCAAACTGCAATTGAAAGTCCTGCTTCAGTAGCCTCCTTCACTCATGCTGCCAAACATGCCCTTATTTTAAGTGTTTTTAAAATGGAAAAAACGATTGTAACCATTTCCCTGTTTGACCGCTAGGTTTTATTGGTATTACGACACCTCCACTGTGGAGTTCTGAAACACAGCCAGAGGATGGGTATATTACGGCACATAGTTGTTTTGCGGTTCTCGTTTGTTGCTCATGGTTGCCCTACGTATTTGTTGCATGAGATATATAAGGAAACCTATTAGTGCCGCCAGTACAGACATTGGTGAAAAACACAAGGCTCGTCGTCAATGAATTGCGTGGTAAACTATCCTTTGGAGGCTTCTGCTGTGCACGAGTGATGTAGGGATGTCCCATTCCCTATGGTTATTTATCTCTCCCTAGTCCCTAACACTTGTTGCTCCGTGTTTGAAGGACACTCGCCCACCGAGGGACACTCGAAATCGAGGGGGAGGGCTAAAATGAGTATTGGGATTGAGCCAATGGCCGTGTTCGAGAGCATCAAAACGACTGCAGGTGAGTGCCGACTGACTGATCTACAAATCACTTTGCATCATAAATAATGACTCAATATAATTTGCAGATCAGTCTGTCAGTCACAATTTATCCATGATAAAATGTGGTTTTGAGCCTCTCGAACACGGCCAATGGCTTTCAGTTCTGTAGCCTTCACCAAGTGAGTGCCTAAGTTAATATTTTATAATTGAAATTAAACTCTTTATGACAATACATTTCATATATCATAAGGACATACTTTGACAGCCTAGTTTTACCCTAACACAGTGGTCTGAATCTCCTGGTTTGCAGGCACATCGGGCAGGTCACATTATGCTGGCTTGCAAAGTGATATGTAATTCCCAACCGGGGTCAGGATATCCAATTTGTTCAACTTGTAATCACCCGCAACCTGCATTTGGAATGACTGCCAAGGTAAGAGAAATTGATAAATGAGACTAACTAAACCATCTTAACTGGAACAACCATCTCAGTAACGGATTGTATTAGTTTAGAAAAATGTATTTTACGTATCTTTGTGTAGCATAAAATCAATACATTTTCGTGCATACAAAAACACACATTGAAACCAAAAAATCTAAAAATCAACTGGCAATAGAACATGCTGGGAAATATGACAATGACAGGTGGGGTTTTTGAGTGTGTGATGATTGTACCTTCTTTATATTCAAAATATTGGGTACAAAAATGTACCCTTATACTAGATTATCTGCACATGTACCCTAAAAGGTACCACACAGTACCATGTTATATTATATGTGTACCTTGAAATGTACATTATGTGTATTTTAATATTTTTGTACCCCTGGGAACAATACTGTACCTTAACCGTAACCTTTTTTTCTGAGCGCGAATGAGAAGTTTAATGGGCTCCTGAGTGGCGCAGCAGTCTAAGGCACTGCATCTCAGCTCAAGAGGTTTCACTGGTCCCTGGTTCAAATCCAGGCTGTATCACATCTGGCCCTGATTTGGAGTCTCATAGGGTGACGCCCAAGTTTGGCCAGGGAAGGCATCATTTTAAATAAGAATTCTGACTTGCCTAGTTAAATAAAGAACATTATATATATATATATATATATCACTGAGGCTAATGCAATCCAGCCCTTCTTGTAATTTAGGGCAGTGATAGGCTACCATGCAGGATTGAGAAATACTGATCTAGGCCCAGGATGATATCCTAATTTTAGTGTATTTCTAATTGCTAAAATGTAATTCATTCATGTCATTTAAACATGAACATAAAAATATGCATGATTTAACTGCTCATTATGTGTTTACTTATTTGTCCATTTGAAATATTTGAATTGTGCAGTTATGGTTTAGAAAATGTCAAATGATATTGCTCCCTTTATATTAGATTTGTACAATTATTTTGGTATTAGGACAGATGGCCTAGGTAAATGCCTTTTTGATTAGGGATGGTTGGGGGGCGTCACCCACCTGCATGCATGAGCCCGCCCCTGTGTGACGTCCTTACCAACGTGTCTATTTTCGTGGAAAGATAGCGCGGGTCGGGTTATAAATTACGCGCGGAGAGGCACAGCGACACACGGACAACCGGGGTCATTTCGCTAAAATACAAGCCCACTACTACCGCCAACAGCTACACCAACAGATCATATAGTCAAACGAACGTACATTTTCTTCATATAAGTATTTCGTTCCTTTTTTAAGGTACACTCAGGGCGCACAATGGCAGAAAATATAGACATGGAGGGGAAGGCATCCAACGGAGAAGCACATCTTGATGAGCCAGTAGCCAACGGACTCCGCCACAAGAAGTGTTCCAACGAGAAAACCGTGGAGAAAATAAAGAGGTTAGTCATGGCCAACTTGCTAGTGATTCTCACAGTGGCCGGGGTGATCATCGGGGTGTTCATCGGACTTGGCGTGCGCCACATGGAGCTGAGCAGGACACAGATCCTCTACGTGGGCTTCCCCGGCGAGCTGCTCATCCGGCTGTTGAAAATGATCATCATCCCCCTGGTCGTGTGCAGCCTGGTGTCCGGGGCGGCCAGCATCGACCCCAAAGCCCTGGGCAAGCTGGGCGGCTGGGCGATGATTTTCTTTTTGGTCACCACTTTAATTGCATCAGCCATCGGGGTGATCATGGCGTTCATCATCTCCCCCGGATCAAACACCGGCTCCAAGCCGATTTTATCGGATGACGGCGAGCTGCCCCAGGCCAAAGAAGTGGTGGACTCCTTCTTGGACCTGATCAGGTGAGATCAGTGGCAGGGGTGGTGACTTAGGCTAAGCTAAAGGGGCAGACAGGCTGATGTGGCATCTAACCATTTGGGGGTAGTTCACTGAAGTGGCAGCGCGCGTGCCTTGTTTTGTTCCCATCCTTTTTGTGACAATGACAAAGTGCTCACACGTGGCAGACCCCTTAGCCAACAGCAAGCTAATGAACCCACTGTTTGAATTTGAGCCGGTCTCCTTTGGATGTTGCTTCATCCCCCAAATTAGGCATACATTCCCATATATGAATTAGAAAACCGAGCAAAGTAGTCTGGCTGCACTTTTATTGTCTTTAACACTTTACAGTCAGTGCTCTCTTGCTGGGTCAGTACAAATAAGGTCTCTTGAAACTTTGTAGGGTTTACTGTCAGCCCTGCTTTCTGGGATTGTTGGTGACACCCGCCCCATCCAGTTTAATTAAAGGCACAGTTTCCCCAACCGGCCGGGGTTCCCTTTGCCGTGCGCCCAGAAAAGAAGGTCGCATGCCTCGGTCAAGTCCACACACGGTGCCATCATAGCGAGACCGCTGAGAAGGTATCGGTGTGCTAACGAGCTACAGTAGTTGCTAACTATACTAGCCAGCCAATGAATTCCTCTTGCTGTAACATGGGGGAGTAGTTGCATCAGCTCATGATGCAGCAGGTTTAATCCTCGAAGTTTATTCAGTGTCCAACGACAGATGGATGTTTTGACCTGTCCCCTCTTGTCATTCCAACCCTCGTATCATCAGAAAAGTACAACCTGTTTAGCCTACATACGTGATATTATGTAACACGTGTATGTGCTTAGGACAAATAAAATACACGTATAGGAAACATTTTAACGTTCGTCGTAGTGTGTGTGGGCGGTAGTTCTGAGTAGGTTTTTGGGCTGACCGCCTTCTTTCTAGGAATAGACCCATGTATTTCCAAAAATGGGCAGTACATTATGTTCCAGCCGTGTCTTTAGTCAGACGAGGAACGATATCTTGAACATTCCGTTCTTTCTTGGTTTACCAGACTTCAAATCAAATAAAATTGTATCGGTCACATACACGTGTTTAGCAGATGTTATTGCGAGTGTGGCGAAATGCTCTTGCTTCTAGTTCCCGACAGCGCAGCAATATCTAACAATGTTTGGTAGTGGGGATGCTTCATATGTATACATCCAGTGACATATCTGTCTCATTGTTCTCGTTGCTTCTACTGCTTTGATGCCCTAAAAGCCTCTCAAACATATGAGTAAAGTCATTTTGACTGGCCGGGACAGCATAATCTCCTCTAAATGGTGAGCAAAAGTTGTTAGTGGGGGAATGTGTGCATGTGTGTCTAGCCACTCCCTTTGCATTTCTATTTATCTAAAGGATGACCTACCTACTTCGCGCTCTCACTGAAACCTCACCATGCAGTTTGGATTTAGGAAGGAAGTGGTGAACAGTTTGTCACAAGTCTCATGTTGGCACGTACAGTACTCATAATATACTAGGAACGTGGCGCAGTCAGTGGCAGTCTGCCCGTGAGCCCTTACTACAACAGAACTGATATCATAAAACATAAAACTTTTACTGGAACTTGGGTGTTGTAAACCATCTCGGTACACTGCTGTTCCATAGCATCAGGTTGCGCTACACACAGTTAGCCCCGACAGTGACTGTTAACAGGAGGTACCCAACTGTCAACTTCCTTTGTGCACGTGTCACAAAATTCCAGCGCCACAGGCACATCATAGGTGAGGGGAGTCATGCTTCCACAAGGAGTTGGCCACTATGTGATCAACCCCCCCCACCGCTCTGTACTAGATCAGGTCATTAGGCTAGATTAGGCCTACTAGTTAGGAGTTTTAGAACCCAAACATCTTGCCAATCATTTAGCCTATCACATGTTATGCAACAATTGGATAATAAAGAATGGCCTATTCTCCAGGGCTCGAACTGAACTAAAGGACCCTGTGTTTTCGGTAGGATTAGAAACTTGACTAGACCACGCTCAATCTACAGAGAAGTCATTGTTTATGGTGTGCCCTCTCGGCTTTTCACCATTAAAGAGCCTCGCTCAGGTTATTTACATTCATTTGGAGGCCCATTCTTCACACAACCTAAATTCGTCCCATGTCTGTTTCTTCGGGTTTATAAAAAGAAGCACATGTGGCGTCTCTAAATTGACGCCATGCAGTCAGTCTCGAGACTCCTTGAGATGTAGTCTAGTATGGATTGATGCCAGTTTCCACAAGCGGCTTACTTCTTGTAAAACAATTCGCTAGCAAGGCAGATTTACTATTTTGCTCTATCTGGCAGAGGAAGGCAGCCAAAAACACCACCCCATACTCAACCTTTAAATCATTTATGAATAACACAATCTTTTTTTGTCAGTCAGTTGCTCTGTTCCTCCCGGTCAGCATTATGGGTGACCTCTAAACCTCAAAATTCATTGTGATGGTGAGAGTCAGAGGCTACTTTCCAAAGTCCTTCTCAGCCTTCAGCTAGTCCAGACCCCTAGGTCCCAGTCCAGGAAAACATCCTAAATACACTTCAAACTGTTAAACTCAGATTACACAGGTGGGGGTAATTGGGTAATGCATATGCTTTAGTTTATAATCCTTCTAATTCCTTCACCTATAGCTGTCGTTATGACTTAGTAACTCGCTCTTTGCATAATACGATCTACAAGTTGCAACAGGGTGGTCTCTCCTTCCAAATCCAACACATAAGGAATCCACTCGTTTCTAAAACATTGCTTTTATTTTTATGTTTTCATTCGGATTAGTCTTTCTTGGATGCGTGTGGCTCTCGGCAGGGAATCAAGGAGAAAGGTTGTCAGTCTCGGGAGGACACACACACAGACACACAGAAAGGCCACAAAGGATGATGGTTAATTGTGCAGCTTGCGTGACTTATGTGGCTCATTAAAGCGACCACTCTCTGTTGGGGTTCCGTTTCGGCAACGGCAGCGGCCGGCCTGAAGAGCAGTTCACGGCGGAAACCAGGAGCCCTTTAAAGTATGCACGCTCACACACTGTATTTCACTCCCTCCTCTCTCTCTCACTCCTCCATTCTCTCGCATACATATTGTGTTAGTATCACAAACAGTTGTGGCAGGTTCTTGTAGTTCTCGTAGTTACAAATGAACTCAATAACTTACCGGCTTAAATAAAGGTCATAAACCAACTGAAGTGGGATACGGCATCACATTTCCCGACCAGGTACGATAAACCCTGCCTCCCCTTCACATCCTGGTATACTTTGCTGCTTATCTCACAAGAGGTTGCTGGCACCTCCCCAGTTTACAATTGGCTCATTCATCCCCCTCCTCTCCCCTGTAACTATTCCCCAGGTCGTTGCTGCAAATGAGAACGTGTTCTCAGTCAACTTACCTGGTAAAATAACGGATAAATAAAATAAAATAAATAAATAAACCTTAATTGCGAGGACGGGCTGGTGGTAATGGCTGGAGCGGAATCAGTGGAATGGGATGCCCTTGGATCCGTTCCAGCCATTATTATGAGCCGTCCTCCCCTCAGCAGCCTCCACTGCTGATCTCCATCTGGCTTTCATCCGTTTTGCTTTCCCATCTGTCAGTTCAACGCTTCGTTCACAGGTGCCCCTATGCAGGCAGTGTTGTATCACTTATTCGTTTACTGATCAAGGTTTGATGTGCCAGTAACTAATTTACATGGAATGACTGGTAGTGTCGGTCTTCAGTTGAAAGGATATGCCCTTTGCTCTTACTGACCTACCTGCAAGTCATTGTCTGTCCCGTTCTTGACTTATTCGTCTAACCCTGAGACTAAACACACCGACAAAAATACAGGACAATGGGCCGTAGCTGTAATACGGAGACGGCATTTAAGAGCTAGAGAGAAGGGCGGTGCTACTATTCACTCGATTTGAATGGGAGGCAGGTCATTTAAAAAGCCTCGGGACAAAATAATTGGTCTGCAGGAACAAAGAAAGGCGGAGGTAAAGTATCAGGTGTTGCGTCAGCCCCCCTCCCTGCCCCCCCTCCTGTAACATGCCTCTACAGCTCTCTCTCTATGGCATTTGGTTCACCTACCTGAGTAGTATTTCAGGAGTGTCCAAGACAGAGAAGGTGTGTAATATTATAATTTTTTTTATACCTTAACTGACTTGCCTAGTTAAATACAAATTCTTATTTACAATGACAGCCTATCCCGGCCAAACCCGGACGACACTGGGCCGATTGTGCGCCACACTTTGGGACTCCTAATCACGGCCGGATGTGATGCAGCCTGGATTCGAACCAGGGACTGCAGTGACGCCTCTTGCACTGAGTTGCAGTGCCTGAGACCGCCGCACCTCTCGGGAGGTGTTTACTATCTGCATCAGTTAGCCGCGTACAGCCAGAAGGAACCCACGGTTTCTCATTGGTCTGAAGAGAGGGCCAGGAGCGGAGCGTTTTGATCTGGTTTGACCGGGGAGAGGCGGTTTCAGGTGGCGGCGGGGACACGCCAACAACGCTGAAATCCCCCCCCCCAGTAGGGTGTAAACACAACACACCCAGCACAACTCTTCACATGTACCCAGAAGATCAGGCAGGCTGTGTTGTGTGTATTTATGCTGTTTTACCAGCCCCTTCGCTCATTACAAAAAACACCACGGTAATGTAAATACAGTACCAGCCTGCTATTACACTAGCGTGTACACAGCATTGATGGCAAAATGTCAACTGCACATTTTTACAGTAATATGACAAACGGAGGCGTACGCACGGCTGGACGCACGCGCACACCGCATGCCGTAACTGGAACCTGACAGATACGGTTTAATATGAGCGTCGTTGCACATTCAAAGTAGTTTGTCTTGGGTGTTTGGGCATAGATCCGGCTGCCACACGGATCGTTTGTGTTTTGTTTGAGGGTGTTTCTGTACTTGTCAGGGTGGGTGTATTAGGCCTACGCCTGCAGCCCTGTTAGCTTTCTCTTTCTCTGTCGGTTTATTCCAACCATCACCCGATGTTCCAGCGCCTAGCCGCGTTAATTTAGCTTTAATGGCCGTGGTGGCATTGGGTTGTCATGACACGGCCTACCAGGAAGTACTAAAAGGAAATGGGGGGGGGGGTAGGTGGGGTCAGCCGGGTATTAAATCTAAACAGAGATGTGGCCAGCGTCCAGCGAGTTTCGGGCAGGCAGACGGTTGTGCTGTTCCGGAGCGTCCGTTGAAATTTGACACCCACGTTAACGTCACTGCTTCCTGTTTCTGTGGGACCTTCACTCCCAGCCAGAGCAAGATTTTTTAAAAATTAAACCTTTATTTAACTAGGCAAGTCATTTCCGTTCCCTTTTTTTTTACCAAGTCCTGCGACAGCCATGGAAATGGAGTGTTTTGAATTGACAGGGTTTGTTAGACTGATAGAGGTCACCTTCCTAGAAATGTGGTTTAAGGGCAACTTCTACCTAAACTCATTCTACCCTCGGTCACATGGTTGCGACCATTTAATCCCACAATGCATTGTTTCCTGTCCCGCCTGTATTCAGGTCAGAAAGAGCTGCAGGATGAAAACATGAAAGAAGTTCATCCCTTATTAATCTAAATCCATGTGGACGTTGACTGAGAGTGACATGTGGGGGGGGTGACTTAAGTGCCCTGAGGACAGTTGGCCTATATGTGGTTTTAAGGGGTGGCGGCGGGTGTGGTACAGTAACTCCACTGGGGTGTGTCTGTGCTGTATTGTAGAGCAGTAATCTGCCCACCTCTCTCGGTGAGGTTTGGGCATGAAATCCCAGCCGCAGCAGTTTTGGGGGCAGTCGGAGGATTAAAATTCTTCCCGCTATTTCCACATGACAGAACTCGTGGTTGGCTCCCTCGTGAGGCGTCGGTGCCCAAGGGTATAGGCGCCGAGTTAGCGTAAAGGGATCCTGGAAAGATGGCTTAGAAGTTAGAACAAGGAGTTCAGTTAGTGGTTGTATCCCGTGGGTTGTTACCTTTAGTCACAGACCTACGATCAGTTTACCCTTCCCAAATTCCATTTTTGGACTGATACATTAATGATAGAGATAAATACCCATTGATTTTTGAAGAATTTAATTTAGAAATGCCTATTAAGCTTAGTTCAACTGTTGTACCCCACCAGAACTCAAAATATAAGTGTATTTTACTCCAATGTTTGTAAACAGCGTGAATGTAAACATACACTGAATAGCATCAAAGAATGGTTAAAGCTATGTGAATGGTCCGTTCTTGCATCCATAGCTGCGTATGCTTTTGAGTGGTTACATTTCTTTGGCCTCATCCCCAAAGCTTTTTAGACGAAACAGCGGCACGTAGAATGCTTAGTTACGGTTTCAATTAAGGATTCTCGTTTTAACCATTAAAGGGGGAAACTCCAAACTGACCGTAGATGAATGTCTCGTGGCGACTTTTACCTCTTGTAGAACACCGACGGGTACACGGCTCTCCGTGTCCTGTTACTCACCAGAAAACAAAGTCAGCCAATACATTTTAGCCCTGGCTGTCACACACCTACACTAGCACCTGTGTCCCTCAGAGATGAAGTGACTGAATGTTTCCCTTCCTGTAACCCCCCCCCCCCATTCTGGTTTCGAGCTGGGGTTTCTGATCATCATTAGGGTCACTGTCAGCACAGCTGGTGCCTTTGTAGTGTACTGAATGTGTCTCTTGTTCTCGCTTACAGAAACATCTTCCCCTCCAACTTGGTGTCTGCTGCCTTTCAGTCTGTGAGTGTCCTCTTGTACTGCACATACAATAGAACGAGAGAAACCGAGACTTAAAGGAATAATCCACTCAAACTATTTTGTAATTCCCCCCCCCCCCCCCCCCCCCCCTCATTAGTCCGCTGTTGATACAATCCCAATTTTGTTTGCATGTCTGCAATCACATTTTCAAGATACAGGGCTTTCAAAAAGCAAAATGTAATTTGCCCCGTGATGCAAAACGCGTCATCATGATGATGTGGCAAGTTACAATTGGCTGTTTCAAAGTCAAATATCTTAAACTTGATTGCTGACATGCAAAACATGTCAAGGCTTTTTTTGAAATCCACATAATTAGTTAGTTAGTTAGTTAGTTAGTTAAACAGAACATGTCTTGCATCAGTGTACTAATGCAATATGTCCCTCTCTGTCTGCAGTACGCTACCAGTTACAAGTTTGTGACCAAGAATGGCTCTAATGGCTTGCCCAGCATCACAGTTGAGAAGGTGCGTTGACTTAAATGCCGAAATTAGTTTGAAATCTATATAGGGTGTCACATTTGACTTTCTAATATCTATGGCTGTTGACAGTTTGAACGCGTCTAAAATGCATCACTCACGCTGACCTGAGTTATTGTGTGTGTTGAGTGGCTAATGTGTGTGTGTCTAGGTTCCCTTTGGCACGGACCAGGACGGTATGAACATCCTAGGACTGGTGGTGTTTGCCATAGTGTTTGGTATCGCCCTGAGGAAGTTGGGAGAGGAGGGAGAGATCCTCATCAAGTTCTTCAACTCCTTCAACGAGGCCACCATGGTGCTGGTGTCCTGGATCATGTGGTAAGGGAGCCGTTTGCCCAGCAGCACTGTAGGGAACAGATCTGGGTGTGAGAGAGGATACGCGGATGATGTGTATGTGACTTTTGCCACCCCACGTTTGTTCTCTGTCACACGTCAACTCGTGATTGTACTAATAATATGGTATTTAAATAGTGTTTTTCAAGGACCTTAAGTCACTAATTGTTGTATTTGTACTTGCTTCATATGTGGTAATATTGATGCATATTTGTTTTTTAAAATTGTATTTGTACTTTGGACCGCGTCCTTACAAATTCATAACGGTAACCCACCTCTCCCTCCTCTCTCTCTCTCTCTCTCTCTCTCTCTCTCTCTCTCTCTCTCTAGGTATGCTCCCCTTGGAATCATGTTCTTGGTAGCAGGGAAGATCGTGGAGATGGAGGACGTGGGCACGCTGTTTGCCAGCCTGGGCAAGTACATCGCCTGCTGTATCGTCGGCCACGCCATCCACGGCCTGCTGGTCCTGCCGGGCATCTACTTTATCATCACCCGCAAGAACCCCTACACCTTCCTGTGGGGCATCTTCACCGCTCTGGCCACAGGCTTTGGGACCAGCTCCAGGTACGGTTGTAGTCACTAGATCACCATACTAGAGAGGATGGTAATCCTTAATTACTCTTATACCAAGGTTGCTCTGTACCGTACCAAAAATGCTCAACACCATTACTATGCAGTTAAAATACAATTATTCAAGTCATATGTAACAACATGTTACTAAAAGTGTTACAGAGAAGAGAAACATTGGTAAATACGTCAGAACAGAAATTAGCCCTCTTACACACACACACACACACACACACACACACACACACACACACACACACACACACACACACACACACACACACTCATGCTCTCTCGCGCTCTCTCTCAGCTCTGCCACCCTGCCCCTGATGATGAAGTGCGTGGAGGAGAACAATGGCGTGTCCAAGCACATCAGTCGTTTCATCCTGCCCATCGGGGCCACGGTGAACATGGACGGTGCAGCGCTCTTCCAGTGTGTGGCGGCCGTCTTCATCGCTCAGCTCAACAACATCCCGCTCAACTTCATCCAAGTCTTCACCATCCTGTGAGTCCCCCTCTCTCTAGTCAGTTTGATTCGGTTCAGTTTGATTCTAAGGGGCAGTTGTGTTGGGTAAAGCGGAGCAAATTCAGATGTAGTAGCTATATACAGTTGAAGTCGGAAGTTTACATACACTTAGGTTGGAGTCATTAAAATTCGTTTTTCAACCACTCCACAAATGTCTTGTTAACAAACTAAAGTTTTGGCAAGTTAGTTAGGATATCTACTTTGTGCATGACACAAGTATTTTTTCCAGCAATTGTTTACAGACAGATTATTTCACTTATAATTCACTGTGTCACAATTCCAGTGGGTCAGAAGTTTACATACACTAAGTTGACTGCCTTTAAACAGCTTGGGAAATTCCAGAAAATGATGTCATGGCTGATAGGCTAATTGACATCATTTGAGTCAATTGGAGGTGTACCTGTGGATGTATTTCAAGGCCTTCAAGGCCTATTTCAAGGCCTTCAAACTCAGTGCCTCTTTGCTTGACAAAATCTAAAGAAATCAGCCAAGACCTCAGAAAATAAAATTGTAGACCTCCACAAGTATGGTTCATCCTTGGGAGCAATTTCCAAACGCCTGAAGGTACCACATTTATCTGTACAAACAGTAGTACGCAAGTATAAACACCATGGGACCACGCAGCCATCATACCGCTCAGGAAGGAGACGTGTTCTGTCTCCTAGAGATGAACGTACTTTGGTGTGACAAGGGCAAAGCAATCCCAGAACAACAGCAAAGGACCTTGTGAAGATGCTTGAGGAAACCGGTACAAAAGTATCTATATCCACATAACCTGAAAGGCAGGTCAGCAAGGAAGAAGCCACTGCTTCAAAACCGTCATAAAAAAGCCAGACTACGGTTTGCAACTGCACATGGGTACAAAGATCGTACTTTTTGGAGAAATGTCCTCTGGTCTGATGAAACAAAAATAGAACTGTTTGACCATAATGACCATCGTTATGTTTGGAGGATAAAGGGGGAGGCTTGCAAGCCAAAGAACACCATCCCAACCGTGAAGCACGGGGGTGGCAACATCATGTTGTGGGGTTGCTTTGCTGCAGGAGGGACTGGTGCACTTCACAAACTAGATGGCATCAGGAGGAAGATTATGTGGATATATTGAAGCAACATTTCAAGACATCAATCAGAAAGTTAAAGCTTGGTCGCAAATGGGTCTTCCAAATGGACAATGACCCCAAGCGTACAAAATGGCTTAAGGACAACAAAGTCAAGGTATTGGAGTAGCCATCACAAACCCTGACCTCAATCCTATAGAACATTTTTGGGCAGAACTGAAAAAGCGTGTGCGAGTAAGGAGGCCTACAAACCTGACTCAGTTACACCAGTTCTGTCAGGAGGAATGGGCCAAAATTCACCCAACTTATTGTGGGAAGCTTGTGGAAGGCTACCCAAAACATTTGACCCAAGTTAAACAATTTAAAGGCAATGCTACCAAATACACTCAATTAGTATGTAAACTTCTGACCCACTGGGAATGTGATGAAAGAAATTAAAGCTGAAATGGATCATTCTCTCTTCTATTATTCTGACATTTCACATTCTTAAAATAAAGTGGTGATCCTAACTGACCTAAGACAGGGATTTTTTTAACTAGGATTAAATGTCAGGAATTGTGAAGAACTGAGTTTAAATGTATTTTGCTAAGGTGTATGTAAACTTCCGACTTCAACTGTACATGCATACAAAACAGACTTGGGTCAAACTTGCTAGGCTTATTAGGAAACGCTGTGCTCTTGAGTGGCTAATTCTCTGTATGTCCCGCCCCCTCTGTCAGAGTGACAGCCACAGCGTCCAGTGTGGGAGCAGCAGGGATCCCCGCGGGGGGCGTGCTGACGCTGGCCATCATCCTGGAGGCAGTGGGACTGCCCACCAGCGACATCTCCCTCATCCTCGCCGTCGACTGGCTCGTGTGAGTACCTCGCGTTTACTGCAGTTCTATTGGAACAGCTCCTCCATCATAAGGCCTCTAATGCTGTCATATACATGTCATAACACCCGCGACCGTTTGTCTGCTTCATACACTTGACACAGCATTGACATGACATAATAATACATATGGCGACCACCCTGGGTTTGAATGGTTTAACCGTGATCGGACTATTGTTTCAGTGACCGTACCTGCACCATTCTGAACGTGGAGGGCGACGCCTACGGAGCCGGGCTGCTGCAGTGGTACGTGGACCGCTCTGACAAGCCCGGGAAGGGGCCGGAGCTAAGCGAGGTGAAGACGGTGGATGGCACGCCCGCCGTGCCGGAGCACTCGCCCCTCATCGAGGAGAAGGAGAGCAGGGTTGCGGGCGAGGAGACGGCGGCGGCGGCTCGCGGCTCTGAGAAAGAGTCGGTCATGTAGATGGTTCGCTGCCGGGCCTTTTTAGACTTCCATTTAAAGACGATTCCTCTCCTTGTGTCTTCTCTCTTTCTAAGCGAGACTGAGAGATCCAGGTAGGGGGGGGGTAGGGGGTAAAGGAGCGCGTGAACAGAGGCTGTTCAGTTTTGAAAGTGACAGTGTTTTTTTTAAGGACTCTAGATTGGAATCCTTTGAATGCTGATTTCGTTCAGAAGAGCTGGCCCTGACTTCCTTTCTCTTGTAAATATTTATAACAGTAACCAGCCTTGAAAAGGCAAATATCTCCATGTTTTCTATATCATAGCCGCATGTACAGTTTGTTTCTCTGTGTGAAGTAGCCTGCACAAATTCTCACTGTACTCTGTGAGAGTAGATGATGAAAATTCCAAAGTTATCACACAAGATCCTCTGTACTGTATGATGTACCAAATTAAGTTAAATCCTAAATTATGTTCCACTGCTGGAAAAAGGACTTTTCTCACACAAGAACTGTGGCTCTGCTCAATGCTTCTAATCTGTAGCTTTTTAAAAATCCCAAACAGTGTCATTTCAGTTAGTCAGTCTGGGGCTGGCGTCCATGCCAAGCACAAGAGGGTTTGCACAGTCCAAATGTTCTCACAATGGTTTTACAACGTTAAAAGAATGTGTGAGAGGTGTTGCAATAGAGAGCCTATTAAATTACTAGAGGGGCAATGTCATTGCTCCAGAATGGGACAAAATGGCAGCCATCTTGGTCAGGGAGAAATCCAAAAACAGTCATTGGAATGAATGGCAGTAGAGGCATAGGTGATGCATTTCCTGCTTTTACTTAAGCAGGGGGGGAAGTAAGGCATGTGATGCATCATCAATTGTGCTATAGAAATACTGATTTGAGCTCGTGTATGGCTGTGGATTGACTGCATTGTTTGAATAGGAATGTTGGCATATTAGCAGTTAATTTGAAAAAATGTATAGAATCATTCCTCAAACTGTCTGGCTAGCTAGCTAATACACACATGGAGTGCAGATCAATTATTTTTGTTTTACACTATATTATCACAGCACTGGCAAACCATGAAGGCAAAAAGTGTAAAAAATGATGAAATTCTTTTTGTCTCTATGACAAAGGTGTATCTTTTAAAGCAAGGGTTATTGACTGTAGGCCATTTATCAATTTGTGTTTATTTCATTGCTTTTTTAATGACCTCTTTTTTTTATATGTATTTCTTGAATCAGATATACTTCAAAGCAGACGAGGCCAGTGGCTGAGTAGGAACATACTCGTCAGCCTCTTTTTGGGTCAGTTCTACTGTTTTAAGTTGTCTCCAAACTGGCTTCCCTTCATCAAGTGAAGAATGTACCTTACCAAAATCATGAACACGCCTTTTTACATTTTTTATTTGTAGACTTATTAACGTTATTTGAAAGTTTATTTTTGCTAGTTATTTGATGTTTTAATAATTTGTTGGGAATAGCTTTTTATACTCAATGTTTATCATTCTGCACAGAGCTGCCTGAAAACCTTTGGCGAGACAGCATTTTTATTTAACTAGACAAGTCAGTCCCCATGGGACTCCCGATCACGGCCGGGATCAAACCCGGGTCTGTAGTGACACCTCTAGCACTGCAATGCAGTGTCTTAGTCCGGTGCGCCACTTGGTTCCTTTTCCCCAGTACTATTACCACTTTCAAAGCAGCAGCACCTACGGGCCTGTTACCTGCGTTCCAGTTCAACACTTACCTGCTCTGTCACAGTCTACCATTGTAAACTGTTTTCCTGAGCAAAAATAAGCGACTATAAATCTACTCGCTGAGCTTATTTATTTTAGGGAAAGTGATTTACAACGGTAAACCTTCAATAGTGAACATACTAGCAATATGCTGGCTACTGGTGATAGTCTGCAAAAAGAAAGTAACAAAAATCAACTTTTTAGCATTCATCTTGGCTATCTTACTGTACTAGCCAGGTTGATTAAGCAATAAGGCCCGAGGGGGTGTGGTATATGGCCAATATACCACGGCTAAGGGCTGTTCTTAAGCACGACACAATCCCGGAGTGCCTGGATACAGCCCTTAGCTGTGGTATGTTGGCAATATACCACAAACCCCAGAGATGCCTTATTGCTATTATAAACTGGTTACCAACGTAATTAGAGCAGTAAAAATAAATGTTTTGTCATGACCGTGGTATACGGTCTGATATACCACGGCTGTCAGCCAATCAGCATTCAGGGCTCGAACCACCCATTTTATAAAATCTCTTTTGGAACACAATTGTCTTAAAGAGACAACGTCCTATTTTGAGATGTAAAACAAATATTCTCAATGACGTACTTTAGAGAAAATAAAGGAATGCAATTAATACAATGCAGTTCTAAAGAATAAAGTAATGGCTTGCATTGCAAAATGATATTAAACAGATTTTTTTTATACATATAATAACCAATAGCCTATTAATAGCTGCATGTAGAGAGAAAGCGTGCCAACCTATGGGCTCTGCATGACCCCAGTGCATTTGTTCTTTAAGGGCCAGTCAGGCCGACTGGCCTAGTCGGGCCGGTGAGATAAAAGCTAATAGGCCGTCATTGTAAATAAGAATTGGTTCTTAATTAACTGACCTGCCTAGTTAAATAAAGGTTCAATATCATGTTGGACCCTGCCATAGCCTATGAATAGAACCCAGACCATGACCCGGTTCATGAGATTAGGAAAAACTCCAGGCACCAGAAAAGACACCTATGAATTATTTTGCTACACTACTTTTTTACAGGGTCTTTGGAGTGCCATGTGTATCTATGTATGTGTGTGTGTCAGCGTGTGTACGGCTGTATGTGTGGTGATGGTGGATGTGTAGTCAGTCACCGTAGTCAGTCACCGTCGTACATGATGACATAGTTGCTAGAGCTGTAGAGAACCACGGTTTTGCTCTGAAATTACTCCATTATTTCTAGAAATAAAATATGTTTTTTTATTAATATTCACTTGTTGACTTTGCATCTTATTTCATATTTCTAAATAATATATAATAATACTACACTGCTCAAAAAAATAAAGGGAACACTTAAACAACACAATGTAACTCCAAGTCAATCACACTTCTGTGAAATCAAACTGTCCACTTAGGAAGCAACACTGATTGACAATAAATTTCACATGCTGTTGTGCAAATGGAATAGACAAAAGGTGGAAATTATAGGCAATTAGCAAGACACCCCCAAAAAAGGAGTGATTCTGCAGGTGGTGACCACAGACCACTTCTCAGTTCCTATGCTTCCTGGCTGATGTTTTGGTCACTTTTGAATGTTGGCGGTGCTTTCACTCTAGTGGTAGCATGAGACGGAGTCTACAACCCACACAAGTGGCTCAGGTAGTGCAGCTCATCCAGGATGGCACATCAATGCGAGCTGTGGCAAGAAGGTTTGCTGTGTCTGTCAGCGTAGTGTCCAGAGCAGGGAGGCGCTACCAGGAGACAGGCCAGTACATCAGGAGACGTGGAGGAGGCTGTAGGAGGGCAACAACCCAGCAGCAGGACCGCTACCTCCGCCTTTGTGCAATGACGAGCACTGCCAGAGCCCTGCAAAATGACCTCCAGCAGGCCACAAATGTGCCTATAATTTCCACCTTCTGTCTATTCCATTTGCACAACAGCATGTGAAATTTATTGTCAATCAGTGTTGCTTCCTAAGTGGACAGTTTGATTTCACAGAAGTGTGATTGACTTGGAGTTACATTGTGTTGTTTAAGTGTTCCCTTTATTTTTTTGAGCAGTGTATAATCTATGCCATTTAGCAGGCGCTTTTATCCAAAGCGCCTTAGTCATGCGCGTATTCTTTTTACAGCCCTGGGAATCAAACCCATTATCATGGCGTTACAAACGCCATGCTATACCAACGGAGAAACAGAAGATCTAATGGTAATGGCTGTGTATATAAATATTACAAAGGTTGATGTATTAGGAACACCTTCCTAATATTGAGTTGCAACCCTTTTTGCCCTCAGAACAGCCTCAATTCGTCGGGGCGTGGACTCTACAACGTGTCCAAAGCATTTCCCAAGGGATGCGGGCCCATGTTGACTCCAATGCTTCACACAGTTGTGTCAAGTTGGCTTATGTCTCAAACTCAAACCGGTGTGTCTGGCATCTACTACCACACCCTGTTCAAAGGCACTTCACCCTCTGAATGGCACACATGCGCAATCCATGTCTCCGTTGCCTCAAAGCTTAAAAATCCTTATTTAACCTGTCTCCTCCCCTTCACCTACACTGATTGAAATGGATTTCAGTTATATCAATAAGGGATCATAGCTTTCACTTGGATTCACCTGGTCAGCCTCGGGCATTTTGTACAATCAGTGTATACACTATGACACATTGTGACTAGGCCCTCCGGACAAGACAAGTTTGTCAGGTTGTAGTTAATAGCGATGCCCATGAATGAACATATTACACAGACTACCTGGTGCTATGTCCTGCCTCCATGAGATGTTGACGGAGAGACATGTGCTTCTATTCATTCTAATGGAACTTCAGACATGCCCCTGGCTATCGCCTTATCTCTGCTCGCTGGTCACCATAGCAGCACCCACCCGTAGCACGTGCTCCAGCAGGTATATCTCACTTGTCACCCCCAAAGCCAATTCCTCCTTTGGCCGCCTCTCCTTCCAGTTCTCTGGAGCCGGTTGACTGGAACGAACTACAAAAATCTCTGAAACTGGAAACACTTATCTCCCTCACTAGCTTTAAGCACCAGCTGTCAGAGCAGCTCACAGATCACTGCACCTGTACATAGCCCATCTATAAATAGCCCAAACAACAGTTCCCCTACTGTATTTATTTATTTATTTTGCTCCTTTGCACCCCAGTATTTCTACTTTGCACACTCATCTACTGTCAAATCTACCATTCCAGTGTTTTACTTGCTATATTGTATTTACTTCGCCACCATGGCCTATTTATTGCCTTTACCTCCCTTATCTCACGTCATTTGTTCACATTGTATATAGACTTATTTTTCTACTGTATTATTGACTGTATGTTTGTTTTACTCCATGTGTAACTCTGTTGTTATGTGTCGAACTGCTTTGCTTTATCTTGGCCAGGTCGCAGTTGTAAATGAGAACTTGTTCTCAACTTGCCTACCTGGTTAAATAAAGGTGAAATAAAATAAGTAAAATATAGACCTTTCCCAACACACACACAATGCAGTCACCAACATTACAATATTACATCGCCTACCTGGGTTGTGGAGACAGTACACACACACACAAGTTGGGAAAGTGCCCAACTTATTGATCCCACACTAAAAGCTGTTGAGAGGGTTCATATCCTATTATGAGGTTCAGTGCTATATGGACCCGTTAGTGGAAGAATAGCTGGCATTAGGTTTTACAACTGGGGACATTTAGGGTAAATCTTTCTATATTGACATTCCTAGGTCTCCTATTAGACCTTGTTCTGTTAGCAATGTGGTAACTTTACACCCCTCCCAATTGAATTCAGCCAGTGGTTCAACTTTACATGCAGAGGGGGAAGCACGGAGGGAAGTATTTTCAGTTCACTGAAATGTGTTCAGGTGTTCTTGTACTTGGATTTAGCTAATCAATGTAGGATTCAGAAATGTAATTTAGTTGGATGTATTTTGTCTGGGGGAATTTGAAGCTAGTGACTTTACCACGGCAATATTCACAAGTTACCCATTCAATGTCCACTACATGCCGTCTCTCATTCAGAGGTGGTTAGACGTGGCCAAGGAAGCGGTGCAAATGTTAAGGCTCTTCTGCCACCTGCTGGTGAAACAGGGGAGTTGCATACTAAATCATTCTATTTTTGTCAAACCCAAAGACAGCTTTCAGCCCTCCTGGTAAATGAATTTCTTAAATTATTCCCGAAACACTGGAATGTACACAACGTTGTCTCATCAAATCCACAAACCTCAAATGACGAAACACAAATAACAGTAGTGTTATAATTCTTTTTTTCTTCTTCAGTACATGAAATGGAGTGACACACATTGACAGCAAGAGTTCTTTTGTGCATTTCCCCCCACTTGTAAAACGATAGGTCAAGCGCAAACAAGTGGCACCTATCAGATATCAGTCTTTCACTCGCAATTCAGATGACTTTATACATTCCAGTCAAGGCAGGACACAAATGTGACAGCAACATTCAACAGATGACACACACATTTCATTTAGTATATTGGATAGTTCCGTTTTTTATAATTCATACCTGGGATTTGAATGCACGTGAATGGACTGATGGAGCTTTCATCATGACATGAATATCCAAGTCAGAGTTGAAGAGAAAGCTCCTTATTTTACCACTGGGAAATGGACAGCCAAAATCGTCATGCTGATGGAACATGCCAAGGCCTAACCAGTGGCATCAGTTGACAGTTCAAAAGGTCAAAAGTCATACATGTTGTACCCTGAACATGAAGTAAACAAATTGCAAATAAGAAAGTGAATCAGTGCAACAAATCCACACATATATTTCATGGAGTACATCTTTAGCTTTAGGACAGAATTGACCAACACATGTATATTCCTAATATCAATAATAACACAGCTTTAAACACTGATTGTGTCAGATATTGCTTAACAGCAGCTGATATTGTGGTGTATATGCCGTTGAATATCTGGTAGCACTTTGATGATCACCTGATAATTACTAGAAAACTGTGGTAATAACAACTAATACTTTATGGTACTACATCAAAGATTTCAAAACAATTCATAACCACCTTGTACCCAATGGTGCCCAAAAAATCTTGAAAATAAATATACAATTTCTGTGTAATTACCATTTTACCATAGAATTTCTTACTAAATACCTGGTCATTTATGTACCGGAAAATGATGTGCAACAGAATACCGTTTTGAATGTATAAATACTCTGTCTCTATACTTAACTTATAGCTTATACAGAATAATGGACCTCTGCAAGGAGTCTTCAGTTGACCTGTCATGTAGATCAGCAGCAGTCCCCTTGTGTTCCATAAAGTGCTGATCTAGGATCGGTTTTGCCTTTTCGATCATAAAGAATAAGATTACATGGATGACGGGGGCCTGATCCTAGATCAGCACTCCTACTCTGAGACGCTTTATGAATACAGGCTCTGTTCTACAGTCTCAGTAGTAGTGACAGACACATTCTGACAGAGGTCAGTCAGTCACGCCTCATGACGTAACATGCAGTCCGTTGCTTCACCCATGATGAGGATATTGTGTTAAAGACAGATAATAAAGGCAGGCAGTAAATAAAATAAAACTTGTGTCATTGCATCAGTGTGGCTGTAGTGTCTGTTCTCTCTTAAAACCACTTCCCTTCAGGGAGTTTTAATTGATCAGTGCATTTGGCATCCTTAAGGACAGTTATTCTCAAAGGATACCCACTTGTGACCCAATCACGGATTGCTACCAATATGTTTTGGGTTGTGGCTAGAATCGTTTTGTCCTTTTGGTGGGCCACATGAAAACTGCAAAGGTCCCAGCCACACCCCTCCCTCACAGCCGGCTCCTGTCCAGCCTCTTCTTGGTAGGGTTGGGGTACTGGGGGTTCTCGATGACCCCCTCCCCGAACTTGAGCTCCAGGAAGGCGCGGTGGTTGTTCGGGCTGTAGGCGGTGACGCCGGCGAACGGCATTGGCACCAGCGGCTGCAGGAAGTGCTCGGGGAACTCCACATCCTGCTTGTGCTCCATCCACGTGTCTTTGGTCATGACGCCGTTCCGCGGGTAGAAGGGCCACAGGTCCACGTGGAGGTGGTTAGCCTCGCTGTATTGCACCCTATAGAAGTCCCCCTCCACTGCCCGCTCCCACACATAGCCGTTAGCGTCCACCAGAGAACCAGAGTCCAGGTTCTTCAGGTAGTCACAGTTGGGCACGTCCTCCAGGTAGATGCCCAGGTCCACGTCATAGTCCCAGGGGATGATGTCCTGGTGGCGGGCCGCCCCCAGCAGGGAGCCTCCTTCCAGCCAGTAGCGCACCCCGGAGCTCTCCAGGATGTTGATCACATACTTGGTGGTCTCACGTAGTGCGCGGAGGCAGCATGGAGGGGTCCAGCGATCCAGGTACAGGTACTCAGGGGTGTCGTCTCGGACCGTACCGAAGCAACGCGCCATCTCCTTCCCACAGCCGTGCCACTGCTCCTTCCCATCAGCCAGTAGGAGACGCTTCAGCCCAAAGTTCCTCATCAGCCGGCTAGTGGCCTCCTTCAGATGGCTGTCTGCCTTCCACTGGTTGTGGGCTGAGCTGAAGAGAGGCCGGTGGCTGGCGGAGAAGCAGGGGCTCTCCAGGAGCTTGACCTTCCAGCCATGCAGGGAGGTCTGGATGAAGAGCGAGGGCAGCAAGGGCCTCCCCAGTGGGACAGACAGGTTGAAGAGGTCCTCGGAGCGGATGAGGACCACCGCGTCCCCCTGAAGGGCTGTACACACGCTACCACTGCTCCCAGACGCCGCAGGGGTGTAGGTGGCTGTCCACTCTCTCAGACTGACCCGCAGGTGCAGGCACTGGACGGCCGAGCGTGCCAACACGGGGGCCGCCACCAGCCTCACGGGCCCCCCACCTTCCCCCTCCAGCTCCCGGATCAGCCTCTCCACAGCCCGGCCCTGCTCCAGCTCCACCCCGTCAGGCACCAGCAGCACAAACTCGGTCTGGACGTGGAACTCTGGCCGGTGGGCCTGTGGAGGCTGCTCTGGGCTGGGGGAGAGCACCAGGAGATGGGCCCCCTCGGGGAGAGACAGAGGGGGATAGGGCGGGGTGTCAGACACAGCCAAGAAGGGCAGCTCAGGTCTCTGGTGCAGGAAGGAGCGTGCCACATCACCGACGTAGTTCTCAAAGTCCTCAAACTCCCGTAGGAGGACAGTCACACGGGGGCCGCGGCTGTTCCCCTCTCCCCCGACACCTCCAGGGCCAACCATCCCCCCGCCAACCCCCACCAGGCTCCCCATGCCGCCCCCCAGCCCGGACGCAGGTAAAGCAGCCTTCCTGGAGCCCCTTCCTGGGTCCCGGCGTTTCTCCATCATCTGCTGCTGGGCTCGGGACACATAGTAGAGGATGAGCAGGTTCAGAACAATGGCTCCAGTCAGAAGGCCCTGGCAGAAACTCACCCGCATGGCACCTCTTGCTGCGCTCGTCTGGCTCAGGGAAAGGTATAGGATGGAGCTCTCTATTCAGAAAGCCTGTCCATAAACATCAGGACCCCATCAGTAAAGAGCTACAGCCTATGTGCGTCGGGATAATAATGGCCAGCTGCTGGAATAGCTGAAATACACAGAAGACACCACAGGGATTTAAAACGTGATTTTAAAATGAGTCCTAAAAAAATGCACTTCAGATGGCTGTGATAGGCTTTAGAGGCTGTAGTCTAGTTTATTACATTATATTCAAACGTCAAGGGACTAGGTGCAGTGTGTCTCCCATACATGGACTGGATTGCCCCAGTTCTCTTCAGCCAATACTTTGACCTAGATTGTATTCTTGACTATCAATTACAGTCAAATGAGCTACAGAGATCCTTCAAATTGATGCTCCATTTGAGTATAGGCCTATGCTCCCTTCTAGAATAGGTACCGTAGGCTATCAAGTATTGCTACAGCAGTAATAGTGCCTAGAATTGTCTGCATAAGGCAAAATACTTTTTTATTCTGTCATTTAATGCTGTCAGTAGACTACACCGATGCTGCATGGCTTCTATGCAACCATGGAACCAATGCAACCACGACCATTCTCAAAAAAATGATTTTATCATGATAAATAACCACAGAATCATTTAATTTACATCATTTCATAAAGGCCACACCATGACCCCTCTAAAAGCTTCATATGCAGAACTCAATCGGTCTTCAAATGTGAATCATGTTCTCCCCGTCATTTAGCTTAACATTCCCCAAATCGTTAGAATAAGACAGAGCATACAAACCATAACGCCCGTACATCGAATTCGCTCTCTGTGTGCAGAGGTGGCTGAGCTAAGCACAACATGGAGACACCACCAGTTCAATAGCTCTTACTTACAGTGTAAAATACTAATATTATACTGACAAATTAACTCAAATAGTGTTCATATACTGAGACATTTAGATTAATTTCAATACCGCGGTCTGTAACATTGTACCCTTGCTTTGCTGTTTCTGGAAATTATCACAGGAAGCTCGCGTGAGATCACAATATGGCAGGAACGACGTCCCTGGTTACCACTCATGGAAAAAAAGATTCCCGTCGAAGCTGTAGTAGATTTGCTCTTAGCTCATTTTTTGGCACCCTTTCTCCATGAGTTATTGCAGTTGCTCTTTAGAGAGAGGAAGAAAGAAGAGTCGAGTGCTAGTGCTGGGTTTGTGAGGGTTGGGTTATTATTATTATCGCTGCTTGTTTCCACCTCCTTGTCCTGGCGAAAGCGAGAGCGCTAAAATGGAGGCGGAAAGATCCGGCGGAGTAGCAGGGGGAACGAACCAGAACTCTGGAGGCAGCGGTGTGGGGCGCAATCCGAACGGGCCGAAATCGGTACTCGGGCAGGCAACAACAGAAGCGGCCGCCGCGGCATCAGTAGCCGGGGCGATGGCTGGATCGTCGCAGCCTCGGGAACCGCAAGACGGCGACGCAGGCCTATCGCTTCCTGGGATCTTGCACTTTATCCAGTTCGAATGGGGACGCTTCCAGGCCGAGAAATATCGCTGGGAAGCCGAGAGAGACGAACTCAGGGTAATTACAATGTTATTATTTAGCTATAACTATGTAGACTATTTATGACTATAGTAGCTTGCTACGATTTGGGAAAAAGCTAGCCTAGCATTGCCATTATTCAGATCCCACAGAAATCACGACCGTTCCTCAATAGTTTCACTAATCGGACAGAATACTGTCCACATAATCACACATATTTTCATCCTGTGCTCCAGGATGTTAGCTAGAGTAACTTCAAACAATGTTGCTATGTTTGCGTCAGTTCAGAAGCGTTGATGTGGTTTAGACGCACGCGTTATTCTGGGATCAAAGCAAACCCAATATTTGGGGATTCCAGAAAATGATGTCACCTTTCTTGACTAATCCAAAACACTGGATTGTGAATTTACTTAATGTCTTGCATCACTCACAGGACTTTAAATTGTTCGTGTGTGTTAATTGCAGTGTTACATTGAGGCGCAGTCAATGCCATTCATCCCCTGATTCCAACGCAGCCAGACATATAATCGACATTGTCTATATATAGCGGATCACACAGGTGGAGGTGTCAATCGGCTATGTCGAGCTGCTCCAACGGTAATTAACACGGTTAGAATTAACGCCAGACGGTTGGCCTCCGCTGTTTCTGAACCCCTTTGACGGTTTCTATTTTTCTCTGTGCGAGATTACGGTGGGTCACGTGACTCACCGTCAATTACAACAGGGATTCAGTAATGCCAATGCGTTTGTAAATCCCGGAGCCACGCACAAAAAAAGACAGATGACGTAATGTGGTCCTTTTCCGCCGTTTACACACATGAACATTTTCACTCATGCCTGCCTGGGGAGTGCAAAGCCTGTTTTTTCCCCCCATTGCTTTCCCCATATGTGGCCTTGTGTCAGCAGTATGAACAACAGTATAAATGAACATGAGCTGCTGAAATAGGACTTTGCTTGATTATTTACAGTAGCCTAAAGGCCTGTGTAGAAAAAGAATGCCATTCCACTGCTGTCAGTGTATTTCACTATCCTTCTCACTCTACCCTATAGGCTATAGCCTAGATATAAACAGGAACTTTATATATTATGGATGAACCACAACAAACAGGCCGTGTTGATTTTATAGCAGCGTGCGGATGGATGTCGGAAGTATGTCACCGCCACCACTAGTCTCTTACTGGGAAGAATTTCTATGTGTGAACATGTGTGTGAAGGCGGGAATGTTTGTGTGTGAAGGCGTGAACTCGAGTGTGTGTGTGTGTGTGTGTGTGTGTGTGTGTGTGTGTGTGTGTGCATGCATGAACGTGTGTGTGTGTGTGGTGTGGTCTGGTTTTCTCAGGCCGAATTAGCGGGAAGAACTTGGGATGGGAGAGAGCGAGAGGAGCGGTTGAGTGCCCTGTTCAAACAGTAGCCCAGCAGTTTACATAAGAGGACCCACGTGGCTGCTAAACTAGGGAAAGCCCAGTGGCACAAACACACACGCACAGAAGGCAATGCCTGGTGTGTTTTCTCTGCCAACCCTCTTGAGCCGAGGATGTGCCAGGGGTAGGCATGCTCTGAGACCAAGTGTGCGGGACACACACTTGTCCATTATCACTCGCATGTGCTCACTAATCTCCCACAAACACATGTATGTACAGTTGAAGTCAGAAGTTTACATACACCTTAGCCAAATACATTTAAAACTCAGTTTTTCACAATTCCTGACATTTAATCCAAGTAAAAATTCCCTGTCTTAGGTCAGTTAGGATCACCACTTTATTTTAAGAATGTGAAATGTCAGAATAATAGTAGAGAGAGTGATTTATTTCAGCTTTTATTTCTTTCATCACATTCCCAGTGGGTCAGAAGTTTACATACACTCAATTAGTATTTGGTAGCATTGCCTTACACTTGTTTAACTTGGGTCAAACGTATTGGGTAGCCTTCCACAAGCTTCCCACAATAAGTTGGGTGAATTTTGGCCCATTCCTCCTGACAGAGCTGGTGTAACTGAGTCAGGTTTGTAGACCTCCTTGCTCGCTCACGCTTTTTCAGATCTGCCCACTGTAACGTCCTGACCAGTGTTCTTATGTGTTTTACTTGTTTAGTGTTGGTCAGGACGTGAGCTGGGTGGGAATTCTATGTTGTGTGTCTAGTTTGTCTGTTTCTGTGTTCAGCCTAATATGGTTCTCAATCAGAGGCAGCTGTCAATCGTTGTCCCTGATTGAGAATCATATATATGTGGCTTGTTTTGTGTTGTGATTTTGTGGGTGGTTGTTTCCTGTGTCAGTGTTTGTGCCACACGGGACTGTGACGGTTAGTACGTTTGTTGTTTTGTATAGTGTCTTGTCTTTGTGTTAATTAAATCATGGAAAATTACCACGCTGTACATTGGTCCTCCGATCCTTCTCGCCTCTCCTCGTCTGAGGAGGAGGAAGAGCTAGACTGCCGTTACAGAATCACCCACCAAACCCGGACCAAGCAGCGTGGAAACGGGCAGCAGCGACAGTAGCAGTGGTACAAGGAGGGATGGACATGGGAGGAGATTCTAGATGGAGAAGGACCCTGGGCAGAGCCAGAGGAGTGTCGCCGCCCCAAAGCGGAGCTGGAGGCATCAAAAGCGGAGAGGCGGCATTATGAGGCGCTAGCAAGGCAGAGCGGCTGGAAGCCCGAGAGGCTCACCCAAAAATTTCTTGGGGGGGGGGATAAAAGGGAGTGTAGCTGGGTCAAGTAGGAGACTTGAGCCAACTCCCCCTGCTTACCGTAAGGAGCCAGGGATGGATCCAGAGCCGGTGAGAGCGATATTGGAGGTGAGCGAAGTAGAGACTGTGAAGGATCTAATGGGGAAATTGGAGGAGAGAGAAATGAGGGGTTTGCTGGTTTGGTGCATGAGGCACGACATCCGCCCGACGGAACATGTCGGGGATTTGATGTCACCTGAGTCAGCTCTCCATACTCGTCCTGAGGTGCGTGCTAGCTGTCTGGTGAAGACTGTGCCAGCACCACGCACCAGGCCTCCTGTGCTCCTCCCTAGCCCTGCACGTCCTGTGCCAGCTCAGCGCACCAGCTCTCCTGTGCGTCTCCAGAGCCCTGTACGCACTGTTCCTTCTCCCCGCACTCGCCCTGAGGTGCGTGCCCTCAGCCCGGTACCACCAGTTCCGGTACCACGCACCAGGCCTATAGTGCGCTTCGAGAGTCCAGTGTGCCCTGTTCCTGCTCCCCGCACTAGCCTTGAGGTGCGTGTCTCCAGCCCAGTACCACCAGTGCCTACACCACGCACCAGGCTTCCTGTGCGTCTCCAGAGCCCTGTACGCACTGTTCCTTCTCCCCGCACTCGCCCTGAGGTGCGTGCCCTCAGCCCGGTACCACCAGTTCCGGTACCACGCACCAGGCCTATAGTGCGCTTCGAGAGTCCAGTGTGCCCTGTTCCTGCTCCCCGCACTAGCCTTGAGGTGCGTGTTTCCAGTCCGGTACCACCAGTTCCGGCACCACGCACCAGGCCTACTGTGCGCCTCAGCAGGTCTGAGCTGCCTACCTGCCCAACGCCGCCTGCACTGCTCGTCTGCTCAGCGCCGTCTGAGCTGCCTGCCTGCCCAGTGCCGTCTGAGCCATCCGTCTGCCCAGCGCCGTCTGAGCCATCCGTCTGCCCAGTGCCGTCTGAGCCATCCGTCTGTCCCGAGCCGTCAGAGCTGTCCGTCTGTCCCGAGCCGTCAGAGCTGCCCGTCCGCCAGACAGGAGCAGCCAGAGCTGTCCGCCAGACAGGAGCAGCCAGAGCCGTCCGCCAGACAGGAGCAGCCAGAGCCGTCCGCCAGACAGGAGCAGCCAGAGCCGTCCGCCAGACAGGAGCAGCCAGAGCCGTCCGCCAGACAGGATCTGCCAGAGCCGCCAGCCAGTCAGGAGCTGCCAGAGCCGCCAGCCAGTCAGGAGCTGCCAGAGCCGCCAGCCAGTCAGGAACTGCCAGAGCCGCCAGCCGGAGCTGCCCTTCAGTCCAGAGCTGCCTCTCTGTCCGGAGCTACCTCTCAGTCCGGAGTTGCCCCTCTGTCCTGAGCTACCTCTCTGTCCTGAGCTACCTCTCTGTCCTGAGCTACCTCTCTGTCCTGAGCTACCTCTCTGTCCTGAGCTACCTCTCTGTCCTGAGCTGTCTCCTAAAGCAGGTGGGGGCCTTGGTGAAGGTGCCTAGACCAAGGTCGGGGGCGAGGGTCGCCACTCAAAGGACGCTAAGGAGGGGGACAAAGACAGTGGTGGAGTGGTGTCCTCGTCCTGCGCCGGAGCCGCCACCGCGGACAGATGCCCACCCAGAACCTCCTCTTGAGTTTTAGGGGTGCGTTCGGAGTCCGCACCTCAGGAGGGGGGTACTGTAACGTCCTGACCAGTGTTCTTATGTGTTTTACTTGTTTAGTGTTGGTCAGGACGTGAGCTGGGTGGGAATTCTATGTTGTGTGTCTAGTTAGTCTGTTTCTGTGTTCAGCCTAATATGGTTCTCAATCAGAGGCAGCTGTCAATCGTTGTCCCTGATTGAGAATCATATATAGGTGGCTTGTTTTGTGTTGTGATTTTGTGGGTGGTTGTTTCCTGTGTCAGTGTTTGTGCCACACGGGACTGTGACGGTTAGTACGTTTGTTGTTTTGTATAGTGTCTTGTCTTTGTGTTAATTAAATCATGGAAAATTACCACGCTGTACATTGGTCCTCCGATCCTTCTCGCCTCTCCTCGTCTGAGGAGGAGGAAGAGCTAGACTGCCGTTACACCCACAAATTATGGAAATTGCTCCCAAGGATGAACCAGACTTGTGGAGGTCTTGGCTGATTTCTTTTGATTTTCCCATGATGTCAAGCAAAGAGGCACTGAGTTTGAAGGTAGGCCTGGAAATACATCCACAGGTACACCTCCAATTGACTCAAATTATGTCAATTAGCCTAACAGAAGCTTCTAAAGCCATGACATCATTTTCTGGAATTTTCCAAGCTGTTTAAAGGGACAGTCAACTTAGTGTATGTAAACTTCTGACCCACTGGAATTGTGATACAATGAATTATAAGTGAAATAATCTGTCTGTAAACAATTGTTGGAAAATTACTTGTGTCATGCACAAAGTAGATATCCTAACCAACTTGCCAAAACTATAGTTTGTTAACAAGACATTCTCCAACCTAAGCGTATGTAAATTCCCGACTTCAACTGTATGTATGTAGGCCTAAATTGTCTCCATACACACAGAACACACAACACTATACAGAATATAGCCTACAGTTTCCTCTGGGCTGCTGCTCTGTCTCTAACCAAAAGTTGTCGATTGATGACTGCCCGGTGCGTGGAAACCATTATTGGCCTTCCCTCCTGTGTGTGTGTGTGTGTGTGTGTGTGTGTGTGTGTGTGTGTGTGTGTGTGTGTGTCAATGTGACATTGACAGTGTGTGTATGGTGTGCCAGTGGTATGTTTTTTTAGGGCTGAATCAGGTCGTTAAACGGGAACACTTGTGGCACTCTGTCTCCTGTGACAGCCAGGCAGGCTGTGGCGGGGCCAGGCCGAGCAGTTGGCTGGGGCAGGTGTAACCTAACGTAGCAGGCGTTTCTTTCTGGTCCTGACGAGAGATGAGTTCTCTTCTGCACTGTTCAACCAATCAAGTGGAGTGTCGCCTTGTTAACGTCCAAAAGTGGAAGTCGCGTCACAGGCTATCCTTTCCATTTCCCCTGAAAACCGGATGCATCCGTTTATATACGCACCCAGTGTAGGGTGGACCAGGTGTGACGTCCCCAGAGCAGAGCCACAGGGCCATGTGACTACAGCCAGCAGGCCAGGCCAGGGGACAGACAGGTGGCACTGCAGAGGGCACCGCTCTGGGCCCTGTTAGTCATCACTGATCTCACATGACAGGGGATTGGACTAAGCTATGTGGTGGCAGGCCTGGCGTAATCCTATCCAGTCAGGTAAGATCAGTGATTCCTTCAAGAACGAGAGGATGAGGGATACTACTATAAAACCCGTAAGCCTCTCACCTCTGTTAGGCTACACCAGTCCTGTAGAACTGCAGAAGGGTTCCAAATCAAGCAGTCATTTCTCTACTGAATATCTGAATATACTCCTGCTGAGTCTGTAGAGAAGCGAGAAGAGTGTTTCTGCTCTTGTCCTACTTAATTATGGTAATACAGTTGGTGCTGATCAATGACCTACAGCACTCCTAGTTGGATAATAAATGTCAGATTACTGTAGATTTAAACTTTGCGATCACAATTGTGGCACAGTTACTACTTGCCATAAATAGAAGGACAGAGCGCTTTGTAGCCATTGCCACTCAAGATCAGTGGCACTCCGACTAGTGGTGACCAAGATGACATCACTTCCTGCTGGGGCATGTTAAGTAGGGGGCCCGTAATGCCCTTCTCTTAGCTCTAATGAGAAGCCCAGTGCTCTAATGCGTGGCACACGTATGTACAGTACTGTGCTTCACTCGCCCCCACTTCTAGGCTCTTACTGTACGTCCCCCCACTGACTCTCTCTCTCTTTCTCTCACACTCCAATTGCCCTCTCTTTCTCACACTCATACGCACGTAAAGACACACATGCACACAAGCTGACATTTTTTGCAGACCTTAAGCGCGCCCCCACACACACACACATGCGCACGCACGGTACACACACACTCCAGCTCCCTGTCCCAGAAAAGTCCTCTGCTCTACTTGTCGGCTGATGCGTCTCCGAGGGATGGAGGATGGCAGAGAGGGTATAGGAGAGGGAGAGCTGCCCTTGACCCTGTCCAGAGGCAGGGTGGGTGGGACTGACTGAACTCCTCAGCAGGCCACACAGAGATGGCCATACAGGAAGCATACAGGAAGTGCTTTTACTTAGAAAGGTAGTTCTTTAGCCTGTCTTTGTGCTAAGACTGGTGTTGGTTTATGTGCCAGTGTTCAACAGGCATGTTTATAACATAGTTGATGCCATTTTAATTACAGTTCACAGCTGTTTCTTTTGGTTGAAGTTTCAACTTCATTTGTCCCAGAGGGCAATTGGTTTTGCAGCAAAGAATAACGTGAAACATACATACCATGCTACTGAATCAGCCATGGATTGGCAGCCGTCAATATAAACATAACATTGCTAATGATGAACATGAGCAGCAGCAATAGTATAAAGTAAGGCCTACATAGAAGGTAAGTGAAGTGCCCTGTGCACATTCTCAGAAGCATCACGTCGACATCATCAAAATACCGTATTCCCTGTATTCAAAAGGCCAATGGCCGTAAGGGTAAAGGGTAAAGGAGTGCACCGTACCTGTTTTAGTCTTAACAGTTGGGGAATCTACACCAGGGGCCAGAGGGTAGGACATGGAGCTCCTGTTGTAGGGGGTGGGCACTGTCAGACAGGATGGATTCTGCCTTTCGCATCACTTGTCTGTTGTACAGGTCAGACAGACAACCCCGCTGGACTTCCATGACCTCACTGCCCACATTCACTCTTCTAGCTAGTGCATTCTATGCTTTCGATACCAAGGTTACCATACCAACGGATCAAAGAAATAGAGTCTTTAGGGTCCCCGTCGACCTGGAACCTTGCCAGGTGTCGCTGGCCCTTCTTACCCTTCTTCCACAACTTGTCAGTGTTCCACTCGGAAGCTCGATTCATCATCAATCACGGTCCCAAGATACTTAGAATTGGCTACAGTGTCTACCACCTGGCCCTGAAGGATAGTGTTCTGAGGGGTAGGGGTCAATACACATATCTTTGGTTTTTGTCACATTCGGTTGTAAGAAAGCACTGTGGCAACAATGTACAAAGTCCTTCACAACAGGACCGTGGTTAGTTTCATCGGCATGAAGCAGACTGACCATTGCTGAGTCATCCGCAAACTTCAGGATGTGTTGGTGCTCGCACTGGCTACGACGTCAGTGTACAGGATATAGAGGAGGGGCGAGGACACACCCCTGGGTGAGGCTATTGATGATGGCGTCGTCCCTGCCTGGCACCCGTTCACCCTCACCCTCTGGGTGCTGTTAGTAAGAAAATCAAGGATCCAGCCCACTATATTTGAGTCTACACCAAATTGATTAGTGAGTTTGTTCATAGACCCTGTGAGATACTTTTGGTCATGTAGTGTATGTGGACACCTGCTCGTCGAACATCTCATTCCAAAATCATGGGCATTAATATGGAGTTGGTCCCTCCCTTTGCTGCTATAACAGCCTCCACTCTTCTGGGGAGGTTTTCCACTAGATGTTGGAACATTGCTGCGGGGACTTGCTTCCATTCAGCCACGAGCATTAGTAAGGTCGGGCACTGATGCTGGGCGATGGTTAGTCCTGGCTCGCAGTCGGCTTTCCAGTTCATCTCCAAAGGTGTTCGATGGGGTTGAGGTCAGGGCTCTGTGCAGGCCTGTCAAGTTCGTCCACACCGATCTCAACAAACCATTTCTGTATGGACCATGCTGCCAGATGGATCTCGCTGACAAATTCATCACTCCAGAGAACGCGTTTCCACTGCGCCAGAGTCCAATGGCTGCGAGCTTTACACCACTCCAGCCGACGTTTGGGGTTGCGCATGGTGATCTCAGGCTTGTGTGCGGCTGCTCGGCCATGGAAACCCATTTCATGAAGCTCCCGACGAACAGTTTGGAACTCGGGTAGTGAGTGTTGCAACCGAGGCCAGACGATTGCGTGCTTCAGCACTCGGCGGTCCCTTTCTTTGAGCTTGTGTGGCCTACCACTTTGTGGCTGAGCCGTTGTTGCTCCTAGACATTTCCACTTCACAAAAACAGCACTTATAGTTGACCGGGGCAGCTCTAGCAGGGCAGTAATTTAAAGAACTGACTTGTTGGAAAGGTGGCATCCTATGACGGTGTCACGTTGAAAGTCACTGAGCTCTTCAGTAAGGCCATTCTACTGACAATGTTTGTCTATGGAGATTGCATGGCGGTGCACTCAATTGTTATACACCCGCTGAAATAGCCAAATCCACTAATTTGAAGGGGTGTCCACATACTTTTGTGTATATATAGTGTATATGCTTGGAACATTTCATGATGTGTGGTTGATCACAGATCACTGATCTGTAGGGCAGCCCTCTCAGAGTGAACTAAATCCCCTACAGTAGACTCCTTTACTCCAGCTCTTCCAGGAAGGAAGGAAAGGAAGGAAAGGTGCATGTCTGAAGCGTTCCGAACGGGGCCCTGGATTGGACAAAGTCCTGCTGTTAGGACGTGATGTTCATGGATCCTGATGACATGCTTCTGTGTGTACACTGTAACACAACACACACACACACACACACACGGCAAATAAAGCCATGTCAGATTGCAGTGGGCCAGTGGAGACAGAAGCCAGGAATGTAAGGAATAGTATTGGGAGAGATCACTGATGCTTATCTGAGATGGGAGGGACATTCCAAAGAAGTAAGTGTGTGTGTGTGTGTGTGTAAAGAAAAATGCGTTAGAATGACAGGTCGCAGCTCGCCCCTGTCGGGGAGGGAACTGAACCATGTGAGAACCCCATCCACTTAACGACGACGTCGATCCATTCCACAACGCCCCCTCTCTGTGTCCCAGTGCTCTGCTCTCCTGGCTGCACCCAACCACAGTGCATCTACCTGGTAGCTTCCCTCTCTACCTGGCGTGGCTGCTCCCCTGCTACCCCAGACAGACACAGCTCTGAGCATGGTGCCCTTCAGGTGTATTTTAGTACCTGGAGTCTGTAGGTATGGCTGGAGCTGCTGCTAAAACCAGATGGACACTTCTAGCTGAAACGCACAGGAGATGCTGTGTTCTCAAAATAGCCAGTGTAACAGATATAGCGTGTCCCAGTAGTCTAAGTGATGAGCCATCAGCAGAGGTAGTTTTTGCAGTAGCAGTGTCATTATTTTGTTTTCATGAGTGCAGTTTGTGTGTCCCGGCTGTATGATCTTCCCGGCGTCGCACAGACCTGATGAGACAGCGTTTTTTTTTTTAGACTGTTCTACTTTTCTAGGGCTCTGTGTGTTAGCGAGTGTGTGTGTGTGTGTGTTTTGCGGTCTCAGACGAGCAACGGGACCACGCGCGCACGAACACACGCAACACACACACACACACACACTCCTCTCCTCACGATTGTTTCCCCCCCAGATGTCTGGCTCGGGTTTGCTGGTCAGGAGAAGTTCTAAATACAGAACGCAGCTCCCTCCACAACCCACTACTTAGCCTGGGACTTGTAAGGAACGTCGGTTTGCGAAACCAAACAGCGAGTATTTCTGCACTCTACATGGCATTTGTTTAGTGGGTCCAAACAAACTTTGCTCAAAATAACTGGGAAATGGTATACTCAATTCAGTTGTGTTGATTGGAAACAGATAATGTTATGTGTGTTTTGTGTGTGTGTGCATGTCCTTGACGTGTGTGTGTGTGCACAGGCTCAGGTGACGTTCCTCCAGGGTGAGAGGAAGGGGCAGGAGAACATGAAGCAGGACCTGGTCAGGCGGATTAAGATGTTGGAGTACGCCCTGAAACAGGAGAGGTCAGACACACACGCACACACACACACACACACACACACACACACACACACACACACACACACACACACACACACACACACACACACACACACACACACACACACACACACACACACACACACACACACACACACACACACACACACACACACACACGCAGAGTGTAGGGCTTGGGTAACACTGCCATCTTGTGGTTCTTCCTCTCTCTGCAGGTCCAAACACCAGAAGCTGAAGACAGGCCCAGGGGAGAAGAAACCAGAGGCAGAACAAGGTAGACCTTATGTAGACTCTACGTATGCTCTAGGCCAGGGGTGTCAAACTCATTTCGCCCCAGGGGCCCGCGTTCTGTCTTCAACGAGGTCCGGAGGGCGTCCACATTTTCGAGAAAGGTTTCCTTTACCCATCATTTTCGATGCTCCCTGACTTTCTAGCTTTCATTATGGTAATTATTAGTGAGCCGGACACAGTCAAGATACTGTATGAATGTATGTCCATGATCATTTCTACACTCGGTTTTAGTCATTTTAAAGTATATTGAGTTCGTTCCCCCGCCCCCCCTGAATTTTAAAAATAAAAAACACAAAAAACGACAACATTTATAATCTATTTTTTAGTCAAAACACCCGCGGGCCGGGATTGGATCCTCTTTGATCCGGGACACGTGCTGTATGTTTGACAGCCCTTCTGTGGACTATCAGAAGACATTCCACTTTTCCATGTAAATCTGTCACGGCATCCCTCTGTGTCAGCTCACTATATCTGATACCAGACTTGGGTTTTTCACTGTGGAGAATGTTGCATCAGTGATTGGTTCACTATGTAGCCTAGATAAAGCAGAACTAGTAACTTCCCCATGCTTTTGTTTCCACATCTGTCCCATTTAACTGTGTCTGTGTGTGGGTGGGTGGGGGGTGCACCGAGCTTTGAGGGCTGCTCTGGTGTTTGCTTCTGTTACAACAGAGCTTCCTCTTCTGATTAACTCTTCGTCTATCCCACAGTGCCCAATGGGCCAGCAGAATCTGAATCTGAGCCAGCCAATCAGATGTCCTGGAAGGAGGGCCGTCAGCTACTGCGCAAGTAAGGCTTCCTCCCCATAGCGAGAGTAAGGCTTCCTCCCCATAGCGAGAGTAAGACTTCCTCCCCATAGCGAGAGTAAGGCTTCCTCCCCATAGCGAGAGTAAGGCTTCCTCCCCATAGCGAGAGTAAGACTTCCTCCCCATAGCGAGAGTAAGGCTTCCTCCCCATAGCGAGAGTAAGGCTTCCTCCCCATAGCGAGAGTAAGGCTTCCTCCCCATAGCGAGAGTAAGACTTCCTCCCCATAGCGAGAGTAAGGCTTCCTCCCCATAGCGAGAGTAAGACTTCCTCCCCATAGCGAGAGTAAGGCTTCCTCCCCATAGCGAGAGTAAGGCTTCCTCCCCATAGCGAGAGTAAGGCTTCCTCCCCATAGCGAGAGTAAGGCTTCCTCCCCATAGCGAGAGTAAGACTTCCTCCCCATAGCGAGAGTAAGGCTTCCTCCCCATAGCGAGAGTAAGGCTTCCTCCCCATAGCGAGAGTAAGACTTCCTCCCCATAGCGAGAGTAAGGCTTCCTCCCCATAGCGAGAGTAAGGCTTCCTCCCCATAGCGAGAGTAAGGCTTCCTCCCCATAGCGAGAGTAAGGCTTCCTCCCCATAGCGAGAGTAAGGCTTCCTCCCCATAGCGAGAGCAAGGCTTCCTCCCCATCGCGAGAGCAGCACTGTCCTCGATACTTTAAACAAACTGTTGAGTCTGAATGAAGAGGGTAATCGTGTGTGTCCATGGTGTGTGTGTGTGTGTGCGTGTAGGTACCTGGAGGAGGTGGGCTACTCGGACACCATCCTGGACATGCGTTCGAAGCGTGTGCGCTCCCTGCTGGGTCGTACCAGCCCAGAGGCTAACGGCGCCCCGGCCAGCAGCGAGCAGCAGCCCGCCCCGGACCCCGAGCCCCTGGCAGGGGGGGAGTCACTCCTCATCAGACAGATAGAGGAGCAGATCAAGAGGTGAGACCCCCATACACACACACACACACACACACCCCTGTCCTCGGTGTAGGGTGCTGTGGACAGTGATGATGGAAGCTTGTCTCCGCGGTAGTCATGCCGTTGATGAGTACTATGTCTGTGATGGTGTATTGCATGTTTTTGTCAAATTTCTATAACTGTCAGTAATGTTGTTACTGTTGTAGGTTGCATCTGATGTGTGTGTGTGTGTGTGTCGGTAGGAACGCGGCGGGGAAGGATGGTTCTAAGGAGCGTCTGGGCGGTTCCGTGCTGGATAAGATCCCCTTCCTACACGGCTGCCAGGATGATGATGAGGATGACAGTGATGAGGAAGATGACTTCCAGGGCATGGGCACTGACCGTATAGACGGGCAGCGCAACAAGAACAAGAAGCCGCGCGTTAAGGTCCGATCACGTCGACACGGCAAAGTGTGTGTGTGTGTGTGTGTGTGTATTAAAGCCCTCTCTCTCGCTCTCTCTGTGTGTGTAGATGGGGACTGAGCCCATGACCACAGACCTGGACCCTGATGATGAGGAGGATGAAGACGACTCTGAGGATGCCCTGAGCGAGTTTGACTTCCTGGGATCAGGGGAGGAGGGGGAGGGGGCGGGAGAGGCCCGTATCTCAGGGGACGGCCGGGAGTTAGGTACGCCATCGTCATAGCAACCACCTCAACCACACCTGTCTGTCTCTTCGTCTGTCTAGCTTTCTGTCTGTCTCTTTCTATTTGTCAGTCCCTCTCTCCCTTCATCCCGATCTCTCTCTTTCTAGGGAGTCACATGTTCTGTACTCTCACCTCTACTGCCAATAAACCATTGCCTATGGTGAACCATTGTCTGTGTGTCTCACTATTACATGTGTTGTGTTTGGTGGGTGCCTTTGTCAACCACGTGTCTCTCTCTCTCTCTATCTGGAGCAAAGTGTTCTGTTAGCATAAAGCATGCTGTTTGGTGTCTGTCTACCTTATCTCTACATCCACCTCTCGGCCTGTCTCTCGGTCTGTGTCTCTTGGTCTCTTTCTATTTCTCTGATCACTCATCGTCTCTCCTTCTGTATGCGTGGTCATGTGTTCTCTCGGCCTTCACGTCTCTCTCTGTCTTTCTGTCTGCACTCTCTCTCTCGTTCTCTCGCTCTCTCTGCATGACTGTGTGTGTTGTGTGTGTCTCTCTCTCTCTCTCTCTCTCTGCATGACTGTGTGTGTTGTGTGTGTCTCTCTCTCTCTCTCTCTCTCTCTCTGCATGACTGTGTGTGTTGTGTGTGTGTCTCTCTCTCTCTCTCTCTCTCTCTCTCTCTCTCTCTCTCTCTCTGCATGACTGTGTGTGTTGTGTGTGTGTCTCTCTCTCTCTCTCTCTCTCTCTCTCGCTCTCTCTCTGCATGACTGTGTGTGTTGTGTCTCTCTCCACTGGCCTGGTTCAGAGAAGCGCAGGAACAAGTTACAGGGCATGATGTCGGACTTCCCCCCCAAACCCTCCCCGCCCCCCTCTGTGTCGGGACAGTCTCGCTCCGGGGAAGGTAAGACAACACCCGCCCCCAAAACTCTCCCTGTCTTGCTGTACCAAATGTTCTACACTGTTCTGTATTGTTTCAAGTTTTGCGTGGAACCCCAGGAAGAGTAGCTGCTGCTTTCGCAACAGCTAATGGGGATCCTCAAAAAAAAACACAGAATACCAAAGTAGCTAAATTGCTTCTCTCTCTCATCTAAAGGGATACTGCTCTGAAGAGGTAATTGTTTTAGTGTTTTTGATAAGATGGTGGGTTAATGTAGCTGTTCTTCCTCCGCTCCTTAAGGTGGCGCTCTGGGTTTTTCCTCTGACGTCTTCATCCTGGACGCCGTCGGGGGCGGAGACATGAACCTGGGAGAGCTGGCTGACCTCACCGTCGCCAACGACAACGACCTCACCGTGGATGTGAATACTTGAACACACACACACACACAACAGAGGGGGGGGGGGGACTGAGGGGACTGAGAGAAGAAATTGCAGTTTTAAACATGGCTTAAGCCGTGTTCTTATGCTATCTGAGTGACTCAAACATTATAACAAAATCAATGGGGGACCCATGCATTGACAGTCTCCCTGACTGTCTAGTTTTCATTTTGGTGGTTGTTAGTTTTATAAATATATAGCTCCATTATTTTTTTTACGTACTTGATATCTGTTTTTCGTCGTTTAAGTTTACCCCCCCCCCCCCCCCCCCCCAGAAAAATAGGTGGCAACAATTTAGCAGTGGCGTCCCGCTGCTGCTAAATGAATACACTCACAAACACTCTGACACCTGTGTGCGTGTAGCTGCAGGACAACCGGGAGGAGTTCAAGAAGACGTGGAACCCTCGCTTCACGCTGCGTAGCCATTTTGATGCCATCCGAGCGTTGACGTTCCACCCCAGCCAGGCCGTTCTAGTCACAGCCTCCGAGGACGGAACCCTGAAGCTGTGGAACCTCAACAAGGCCATACACTCCAAGAAGTAAGAGCCTAAGGAATAGCACGACCATAACACGCCAGTATCAGGGCCTGCATTCAGAAAGTGTATCATAAAGTCATCATGCTGATCTAGGATCAGGTCCCTCCTGTCCATGTAATCTCATGAATTGTTATTTAAAGGGGGGAAAACAGATCCCAGATCAAGCACTCACTGCTACTCTCAGATGCTTTATGAATACAGGCCCAGGAGTGGGAAAGAAACTGAATGTGGTCTGGTAGTTTGCTATAACACTGTGTTGTAATTTGTAAATGGATTTTGGTCTTTGCCTCCAACAGAAATGCAGCGCTGGACGTTGAACCCATCTACACCTTCAGAGCCCACAGGTGATCTCAGACCACTTGCGCGCGTACCCACGCGTGACGCATTCACGCACACAAACACGTTTGTTGCAACTATCACGTGTTTTGGCGTGTTTCTGGGTATAATAGCTACTCTTTGTGTGATTGTGTGTGCGTACAGTGGTGCAGTTCTGTCTCTGGCAATGGGAGAGGACGGAGATTCGTGCTACAGCGGGGGTCTGGACGGAACCGTGCGCTGCTGGAAGATCCCTGACATCAACGTGGATCCCTACGACAACTACGGTCAGCCCCTGACCCCTGTCTGACCCTTCTATCACCTTTCACCTCCGGTCAACCAGTCAGAACTAGCCAGGTTAACCCCAGCTAACGTATTCAGCTCTGAGTCAGTGGATTGCACATGGTCATCTCCATGAAAACAGATTGACTGAAATTAGGGCTGTGACGGCCATGGAATTTTTGGAGGGCGGTTATTGGTCAACCAAATGACCGCGGTCACCGGTCGTTGCCTAGGCCAGGGGTCTTCAAACTTTTCTTACCCAGGGAACCCCGCCCAGGCAAACCGGTGACCCGAGGACCCCCGTATTAAAGGGATAGTTCGAGATTTTGGCAATGAATCCGTGAATCTACGTACTTCCCCAGAGTTGTATGAACGGGAACAGCTAGCATGCTAACTGTTCCTGTAGACATCGTCATTGAGCTAACGCTAGTTACCATTGGCTCGTGAAACTGTCTAAGAGACATAAAAATGGTATCCACAATGGTATTCTGTTGTAGCTAGCGATATTCATACAAAATTATTATTTTACACATAAAAAAATCCCCCCCAAAAGAAAATCACGGACCCCCTAGACCGCCGCGGACTCCAATTTGAAAAGCCCTTGCCTAGGCAACCGAAGACTCGTTTGCTACAACACCTTGCTTGTTTCAGCAAGGAGCAACACCGTTTCATCCCGTTGTAGTATCCATTTGTGTGTGTGTTCTCTTTGTTGTGTAGACCCGGGCATAGAGAGCAGTGTGTTTTTGGGTCACGAGGACTCAGTGTGGAGTCTGACGTACTCTGCCACCTACCGTCGCCTGGCGTCCTGCTCTGCAGACGGGACCGTTCGCATCTGGGACCCACAGAACTCTGCCCCCTGTCTCTCCGTCTTCAACAAGGAGAAAGGTGAGCGTGTGTTTCTGTGTGTGTGTGTATGTGTGTTATATCTCAACTCTCTCACCCCCCCACCCCCCCCTCCCTCAGAACACGGAACGCCCACCTCGGTGGCCTTTGTGAACTCTGACCCCGACCAGGCGGTGGTGTCATTCGACGGCGGCGAGACGCTGCTCTATGACCTCAATACAGAGCAGAGCATCATGGTCCTGGACACCGGGACTAAGGACGGTGAGTCCTAGGGCCTGTTCTAATACTGTCAGAATGTTTCCTGTGGCCTGGTTGGGCTAGCGGTAATGCCGCAGCCTCTGGCACACGTGTACGGGGTTGGCTAGGGGTGTAATGGTTAACCGGTACCTATTGCTGTTTTAGGGTCACGGTTCGATTACATTTCGCTACAGCGGGAAAATGAAATGCAATTCATAATGTTTAGCATTCACAATTTTTCTTGGCATTGTCTGCTGTGAGAGGGTTTTTATGTTGGGCCTCTCAAGTTTACACTCTGATGCTGCGTTTGTAACCATGTGGGAGATGGGAATTTACCAGTTCCCACAGAGGTTATAGATACCAGTTAGATGCATTTATGTTACCTTTATTTAACTAGGCAAGTCAGTTAAGAACAAATTCTTATTTTCAATGACGGTCTAGTGGGTTCAGGGGCAGAACGACAGATTTGTGCCTTGTCAGCCCGGGGATTTGAACTTGCGACCTTTCGGTTACTAGCCCAATGCTCTAACCGCTAGGCTACCCTGCCGCCCCAACTCGTTGAGAAACGGCGATTGGCTAATGGCCAACAAGCTGCGCAAACCATAAACTAAAAGTACAGCTTTTAAACAAATTATAGAGTAAAAAAACGAAAACAATTATAGATAGCTTTTTATATCTTATTTTGTTGTTGCATTTCAGTGCCGAAAATGCTGTTATAGAGGCCATTTCCTTAGTAGATGATGTCAGAGGTCAACATGTGGGAGAAGTGGGTGCTCAGAATGATAGACGAGTTTCCCACTAGTAATTACCAGTTGGAGGGCCATTCAAGTGGATTTTTCCCAGTGGTATGTGGTAAATTCCCACTTCCCACATGGTCACGAATGCACCATGACATTGCCTCCTTCAGTGCCATATACGCACTTGTGACTCTCATAAAGGGGCGTGTCTGTAGCACATCTCCCACTCCGGGGTAATGTGATGGACTGTCACTTAAGCAAGCGCAACAAAGGATGCATTGGCCAATTCATTGAAAACTTTGGCTTTGGCTTGTTTATATAGAGCGGGGTACTAGCTGTTTGCTGAAATGGATGCAAGAGGGAAGTTCGTAGCGTGGCTCGAGCACCTTCACGAGGTGCTGAAACACCCCATTCTCAACCACCGAGAATGGACGCATATCCACGGCTATGTACCAGAGACTGTAAAGAATATAAACATAGCCTACCTATCGCTCTTGTATTTTCTTTGGCCCGGTCAGAATCAGCTGCCAAGGGCTGCTTGAATGCAGAGGGGAGACGATGTTGTGTTGTTTTTTTTACGTTTCCGTCTTGCTCCGGAATACTGGGGCGATGTCGGCGTAAATGTGTCAACATATTTGAGGTGTTGGCAGCTGCGTAGGCAGTTCTCGTTGCACGTGGCGACATACTGTTAACGGTTTATCCACAACTCTCTGTCCATCGCCGTTGTAATCTACTGGGAAGCCAACATTTTCCCAGACTGGAGATTTGAACAACGATGGGAGTATATTCACAAAATGACAGTTTTAAAATGTGCCAATTAAGATGAGAATTTAGATTACAATGCGCAAAAAATGGCCTCTAGTTGTTTTAACGGAATGAGCTAAATTGTTTTACTCAAGATGCATAGGCCTACAATGCAGCATCGGCATAGCCTATAGGACGAGTGTTTTTATTTAGTAAATATGTATTTTTGATGTATTCATCTGAGGTACCTGAACGGTTCGGTACGAATATGTGTACCCTTACACCCCTAGTCGGCATAAGTTCAAATCAGGCATACTGCCCCATCTTTCCCCACTCTCATCCTCTCCCTGTTCAATAAAATCTGAAAATACCTTAATATATATATATATATATATATATATATATATATATATATATATATATATATATATATATATATATATATATATTGAAAAAATGCATCCATCTGTGCCTCCCTGCCATGAGAGGAGCCAGGAGGAGCTCCCTCTACTGATCTGTATGTGTCTGTGAGATGATCTGTGAGCTAATATGTGTGTGTGTCGCCCCCTGCAGGCAGTGAGCTGATTAACTGTGTGGTCAGCCACCCCTCAGAGCCCATCTCCATCACCGCACACGAGAATCGCACTATCCGCTATCTCGACAACAAGACAGGTCAGCCTCTGTCCCCTGGTGAATCCTACCTTTATGTAACTACGCCAGAATTAGGCCTCGTGCTTGATCTGTTTTATCTGGTGTCGAACTAGCCCATAGCTCCAAAACGTGCTTTTACCATTTGATTTAATTCAATTCAATGTAACGCCCACCTGCGTGTGTTACCAGGTAAAGTGATCCACTCCATGGTGGCACACCTGGATGCTGTCACCTGTCTGACCACGGACCCCAAAGGCACTTACCTCATCTCTGGCAGTGAGTACCAGTAATCCAGTGTTTCTTAAAGGGCTGCAATGTTTCGATTTTTGCCCTAGCACCACACACCTGATTCCGCTAATCAAAGGTTTGATGATGAGTTGATTAGTCGCCGAATCATGTGTGTAGTGTAGTGTAGTGCTAGGGCAAAAAAGAAAGAAGTGCACCCCTTTGAGTCCCCAGGACCATGATTAGGACACACTGCTTCTAGCCTCACCACGGGATTCCGCTGTACTCTAACTGTGCTCTCCGCTTCCCCCTGCAGGCCATGACTGTTCGGTGCGTCTGTGGATGCTGGACAACAGGACGTGTGTGCAGGAGATCACGGCCCACAGGAAGAAGCACGACGAGGCCATTCACGACGTGGCCTTCCACTCCTCGCAGCCCTTCATCGCCTCGGCCGGCGCCGACGCACTCGCCAAAATCTTCGTCTGAGAGAAGGCACAGACAGGGACTCAACATCATCCTCACTGGTACAGAGTGAGAGAGAGAGAGTTGTGCTTTATCTTACAATCTGTTAGTTGAGTTTCTTTACAGTTTCTACTTATATGAACTTGTCCCTTCTTTTCATTACAGCCCGACAAACACAACTTGGCCAGAGGAGAGTGATGACTACAATGGACAAACGTCACACACAATTCCACATTCACAGTTACACACGTACACATCCAGTGACATACACACACAAAACTGTTGTCCTGCACCCCACTGGCTGGGTCATCGCCACAGGACACTATTACCCACGGTTCTCTCGCTAATCCCATGATGCCTCAGTAACTTGTTGCAATACTAACCATACTGTTTTTCTAACGACTAAATCGGACTGCTCGGTTTATTAGGTCCGTTTACTACACTACGATACTCTCATTCATTTCTACTTTTTACAGTCCACTTATGGTTATTATAAGACCGTGTGTGTTGACTTTGATCACTACGCATGCTGATGCAGCCCCTGCTATGACGAGTGACGCGGCTCGCACACGGGTTCACTTTCCGTTTGAAACTTGTTTTTTAAGAGATAAGAAGCTTCGCTCACCAGTTGCTAACACGCGTAAGTACCTGACTACAGTAGAGTCCAGTACAGTAGCAATTGTCTGCTGCACCACAGTGTGGGGGAACAATGCATTTCATTCCAAAGACTTCTGAGGGTTTTGTTTTTTGTGTGTTTCGGAGACGCCTCCTAACCGGTGTTGGACAAACGGCTTTAATATCAGCCTCATCGCCAAGATACTAAGTCTGAGTGTTTGTGTGTCCAGTATTGTACGGTCATCCATTTCAGTAGGAAGGTGTGTTTGTGTGTGCGTTGCACTTGTTTAATCTTGGTGCTAAGACCTCATCAGTCCGAGTCTGAATCAGGGACCTGTTATCATTCAAGGTGTGCGTGTGTGTGTGGGTCCTGTTTGTCTCTCACTGGGATATTTGTCATCAACAGTAGCATGACATAGCTTGTATCATCACTCTCCAGCCATGCCAACTGTTTGTGTTGAGATACTGTATGGGTGATTTGTATCTCATAGGAAACTAACACGCTATGCTAAGCAGACACTTTTCTACTGGTTTCTTTTTATATATATAGTGTGTGTGTGTGTGTGTGTGAAGTTTTGTCATTTCATCGGTACAGCTGGTTTGTGAAAGAGTGTGTGGAGATGACGGGAGTAATTTAATGTTGATGCCACAGTAGAGCCCTCTGACTGAAACGGTGGACATTGCCAGAAAGTGGCATCCTGTATTCTCTCTCTGTTCGTTAAGTCGGCATCAAGTCAGAATGGTCCTTGGAAACAATCTAAATAATCCAATGATATGACTGTTGTTGATTAGGTTTCTGTTTTTGTGCGGGGGGGGGGGGGGGGGGGGTTGCACTGAATTACCCAGAGTGCTCATATTGGGAAACTGGCCTCTCGCCCGTGTCAACGGAGCCAGGAGGAGAAATTTGCCACCGGGATATGGGAACAAAAGCCACATAAAGAGCCCTCCTTCCTCCCCCTTTCCCCTTTGGAGAGGAAAGAAGAACAAACACTACCTGAACCCCCGAGCCCCTTTACATTGGTCTCCGACAAAGACTGAATTTAGACTGTGCACCAAGCGATCACTTTGTGCTTGGATTATTGTGGAGCTGTTCCTGGAAGGGGTAACAAGGTCGGACACAGAGCGAAGCCTTGGGCGTCCGCTATAGACTGACATATAGGTCAGAGATCAGGGGTGATGTCGCTGGGTAGCCGGCCTCCTGGCTCCTTCAAGTTTATTTTTGAATTTTCCGGGGTGGAACATAGGCAGGGGGGAGCCCTGAGGGCAGATCTCTGGCTGTGGAAACATGGTTCCACCAGGCCAGGGCAGAGCAGGGCATGGCAGTAAAGATTGAATGGTCCAGTAGCACCATGTCAATCAGTAACTGGCCCCGAGCTGCCCCCAAACCTACGAATCAACCCCTAGCACATACGCCAGAGGGAGGGGGTAGAACTCATCCCAAACCACTGATACCAGATCAGGTATTTTTTCATTCCCTTAATGGTTAAAGTCAGCATTGGGGTTAGGGTAATCTAATTCTAGATCTGTGGTTAAGGTCAACTTTAACCAAGAGCGCCTACATGCAACAGGGTCACTACAGGGGTCAGAGAATCAAAGGTTGCTGGTAAAAATGACTGAGGTGTCAACGTTTCTCTCCACTTCACGACCTTATGGGAAACCACACTCTCTGGTCAGACAGGTTTCTGTGGGCTTGGTTTTAGTTCATGTCAGCTTCATGTGTTTGCTTTTACATGATGGTTTCAGATGTATTGAAGTCGATGAGGCAGAGAGAATGCCTAAGTGCTACTTACTGTAGCACACTGTGTGCTGTAATGCTTTGTTGTTGAGAGGATAACTATAGTACGCAGTTGTCAATCACCCAGCAGATGGTATCACCCACCTCTTGGAAGTCCGGTGGACATTTTTTTGTGTAATAGTGCATCCACTCCCACCAACGTTATAGCTTCCGTACGAAGTGCATTCTAGTGACACGCTAACTAACGGTTGGCTATAGGCTGCACTACATCAGCTGCACTAGACCCCAAGACTAGACCAAGAGGTTACCTGGAGCCCGTATGTGTCTTAGCGGGGTTGTGGAGACCATGGCCCAGTTTCCCAAAAGCGTCTTAAAGAGCGACTGCCCCTAAAAAAATAAAATAAACTTATTGTTTTGAAAATAGCCTATGTAGCATCGGTGTGAGTCAGAAGCATTTATTCTACTGTCAAAATTGACTACAACGTGTAAATCGGATAATTTTGGTCACAAAGTCAGTCTCGTCCAAAACGGAGATTTGCGAGATAGGAAAAAAAAATGGTATTTCACAGAATGAAAGTTACCATTACAGTTTTCCATAGGTTGGGTTTATTTGAATCCTTCCCACAGCTGGCTGCACCCAAGTAATCATCAATTCTGAGTGCAGCTGCACATGACCCAATGTAATGTTCATGATCAATTTGGTTTGACTTTGGATATCCCTATGGGGCTAGTTTAGGGACCATCAGTAAATTACACAATGTACATGGGACAATATTTTAAATGTTCAAACAAACTATACAATGCAGAAAACCAACTATAAATCATATAGCAATATTGAAAGCAATGAATGAGACAACTAAAAGATGTGCAACATGAACATATTGTCCCATTTACATTGTGTAATTTATTGACGTCCCAAAAGATCCCCAGAGACAAGCTATCCAAAGTTAAACTAACTTTGCCACGGTCGCATACCAGCTATCTGGAGCTAATTGGCGAAACGATTTGGCTAACTCTTCCCTCCTGCGAACACGCACAAGAGACGCTCACATCAAACCACACCCCGAAACCAACTCGCGGTTTGAATTCAGTCCTGGCTGCTAGCATTTACTAATGAACCGAATCTAAAACGAGGACAAATCAGGAAGTGCAGTTGCATATGTTCATCGTTAGAATCTTCATAGGAGCATCGTTAAATCGCCAAGCTGTTTCCCAAACCCATTACTAAAGTTGCATTTGAAAACGACTGCCTCAGAACAGCGAAGTGTGTCGTTAGATGCTTTTTTAAAAACACATCCTGGTCACTTTAAACACAGAACAGAAGAAATCAGCTAAACCGAATTCGAGATGTTTATCTGTCTCACTGTGAACGCAGATAACTTCAGACCGAAGTTGACTGCTGCATATACAAAGTTGCCAATGGCTTTTGAGTTCTTTGCGATTGTTGTAAACAAGCGAAGGATACAAATGTGCATCAAATGAAAACCGAGTTGACTGCATTAAAATATAAATACGGAAAATAGGTTTATAAAGGCTACATACATAGGCCTGTTTATTTAAATCACATTGAAATCAATTTCATGTTCAATCAATTGAGTTCTATTTAGCTGGCTAGTCTACTGTCTGCAATTTTTGCCTCAATATATTTCATGTGTAATGTGCGCAATGATATGCCGAATCTGTGATTTGTGCATTATTATTGGTTAAGCATTAGAATAAACCACCTCAATATTTGCAGCCATCAGGTGATCATCTCTCTAGGAGCTGACCGGTTGTCAGTATTGTGAAATAATTATGTTAAGGTAAGATATGAATAGAGAAAGCTCCAGCGACCCACTTGGCGAACTTTCTTTCTGCGTGGTGTTTTGGGAAACGCATGTTACATCTTCGGCCGTTGTAGGAACGATGCATTGTTTAAAATACTTGTGCGCCTAAATTCCATCGTTATCGGGAAACCAAGCCCTGAAGTGTCTCACTGGTATTTCTCCTCCCTTCGCGTAAATATTAAGACTGCATGAGTGTGTTGGGCGAACTCTGCACTCCGTGTCTGTGTGTCAGTCAGAGTCCACATGTAGGTCTGCAGCGTTGAGCTATAGACTGGTCCTGATACGCTCAAATATGTCCGTCTTCTGAGAACAGACAAATCAATGTGAAAAAAATCAAAAAAGCGAGAGGAAAATAGATATGACTGTAAATGATGGAAGACTAGAGCAACCATTATCTGATTTACATGTCCATTCTCATTTTTTATTTGTTGCTTTTTTCCCTTTGATTATAATTATTATCTAAGAATACTGTAGTGTCATCAGTGAAATCTTTCTTCTTTGCTAGGCTTAGAACTTGCTTGTGATTGATAATGACAATGTATACCTTGTAAAAAACTAAACGGTTAACAAATCAGAAAAAGAAAAAGAAAAAAAAACATCAAAAAGTGATCAGTCCGAGGCCAAGGTAAAGGACTCTTGTTTCTTTGTGTTTTTATTTTTTTAATAGCAACTTATCACTGTGTGATATTTTGTACATCATATTAAGCTGTATTCAAACAATTTCCTCTAACTACAAGGGATAAGAGACCTGCTTTTTATTGAGTTTGTTTTATTATATATATTTTTGGAACTGCATTCTAGCTCGTATCAAATGACAGATTTTCCTTCTCTTTACTTTGCGGGTCTCGTGTTATGTCATTAAAGAAGAAAAACACAAAAAATTCTAATAAAATAACGATTTTGTACAGTGAATTGAGAGCAGTGTTGTCATTCATTGTATCATGACAACTGTAATTGATTACTGTATTACTACATATTAATTATCAACTTAATGATACATGGTTTCTTAATTAATTTATGTTATTTTTAAATTTTATTTATCTAAATTATATATATATTTTTAACCCCTTTTTCAATTACGATCTTGTCTCATCGCTGCAACTCCCCAACGGGCTCTGGAGATGCGAAGGTCGAGTCATGCGTCCTTCGAAACATGACCCGCCAAACCGTGCTCCTTAAAACCCGCTCGCCAGCTGCACCAATGCGTCAGAGGAAACACTGTTCAACTGACGACCGAAGTCAGCCTGCAGGCGCCTGTCCAGACCAGGGATGCCTGAAGTACCCGTCTTCTAACCCAGTCATCACCAATTCTGCAACTAGACAGGTTTCACAGGTCTCTAGGAAAATATACAACAGGACCCACAACAAGCAAGTGACCAAGGGATTGTTAACGAACAGGCCACATTAACATGACAATCTTGACAGCCACCTGCTACCCATGCTCTGGAGAAGACGACCCACAAATATCAAGCTCACAGCACCCCTTCCTGAAGACTAGCAAGGCCGGTCTTATTAGTTATGTGATGAAGATCAAAACAGACCTTGGATCTGCCCAGTGTTATGATTATGTCAGAGACTCAGGGATACATTTCCCTCTAGTGGTCCTTAAAGGAGGTACAACTCAGCACAACCATCGATAAGAATGCGCTTCTTACAGTAGGTTCATTGCGGCCACTTCTCTCATTTAAATTAGCATCATCTATGGCTAACTACCTATATTGAAATAATCGTTTTTTAATAGTAAGCAATTATACGTTGAACAGATATTAAACAAAGAGTACCTACCACAAGTTATAAACTGAGTGAACTACCAAAAGTAATTACTACAGCTCTTTTCTACTTCACTGAGTAGAATGGTAGTTGCACTGTAGGTGTGGTCCTACATTCAAATCAGAGAGAGACCTGCATGTCATTGGCACTGCCAAGAGGGTGAGGAGAGAGAACAAAAAGCAAAGCCACAGAGAAAAGAGTGATAGTGTTTTAGAGGGAGAGAGATACATATTTGTGTGCAGTTCCCCTCAGGCTCGAGTAAGAAGAGCCCAGCTGTTAGAGAAGGAGTAAACAAGACAAATAACTGCAACATAAAACATAGAGGGTGGAAAAAGAGCATGCTAGCATGGGAGAAGACTGGGGAGTGGGAGGGACTGACATGGGCTTATCCAGAGCTCTCCTCCACCCATTGGCCCGAGAGTTGTGTCAGTCATATCACTTCCTCCTTGGCTGTGGCAAGTTCAGAAAGGAGGGAACAGGAGGGAGGGGGAGAGGGAGGTACTCTCACATAGCTCTCTCGGTCTTGCTTTTCTACAGAAAAAGAGTTAACTCGGCTGAAACTGAAACAGGACAAGACTTGTTAAAGAAAAGCCCCATCGGGCTGTGTCTCTCCTTCATTCTCTCAGTTTCCTGCTCAAGGAAGCCATTTTGTACAGGCTGGAGTCTAGGACAACAAACTTTTTTCTCTTTCTTTCTCCTTCCTCAGTGTTTCCTGTGAAAATTGAGACTTTCTCATCAGCAGAACAACTTCTTCACCAGAGAAGGAGGAGCGGTGGAAGAGGAAGGGTAGGAGGGGAGAAGTTTCTCTCAGTCTGTCTCTCACGCTTGTGTCTCTCACGCTTGCCTTGCCGGGATAATGAAAGAAGTGTGAGTGCAGATTACAAAAATCAAGAGGGAGAGGTAGAAAGAAAGAAAGGAAGAAGCAGTGCTTCCTGGATAGGGATCTCCCCTTGACTCCTCTGGGAGAAGGGGTGGTCACAGGACAAAGACTCCCTGTAGCGGTGTGTATTTGTTTGTGGATCAGCGTGTAGCGAGGGATGGCCAACGCCAGCCCCTGTATGTCGTCGGGACCCCTATCCCAGGTCTTCTTCCACACAGGGGGCCCCTCTCCCCCAGGCTCTGTGGTGATGCAGCAGGGGACCCCCATGGCCGTGCCTCCCACCCCTACTCACGGTGGTCTCCCCCCTGTGGACCTGGGGGCTGGGCTGGGCCCTGGGGGGGTTGCCAATTCCTACGTGCCCCCAACCCCAGCTGGGGTCTCCTTCATCATCCAGATTGGGCTGACAAGAGAGTCAGTGCTGCTGCCCCAGACCGCTGACCTTGCCTACGTCAAACAAGTCGCCTGCTCCATTGTCGACATCAAGGTGAGAGCACAAGCAGTGTGTGTGTGTGTGTGTGTGTGTGTGTGTGTGTGTGTGTGTGTGTGTGTGTGTGTGTGTGTGTGTGTGTGTGTGTGTGTGTGTGTGTGTGTGTAGCCTGGCCTCAGAGCCATACGAAACATACTTGACGTATTTCTGAGCATCTCCAAGATGTATGGTCTAGTTACTTTAGACAGAAACAAAAGTAGGGAGGTTGATCAGGGAGGATGGGTGAGCGTAATCTGCGACCATATAGCAATCCAAATGTTGCTTGTTTGAGTCGCGATGTGTCACATATTTAAGTACAGAATGATACGAATTGCTCTGAGACCATGTCGGTGTGTGTGAGATTTACCTACAGAATAATATATTTGCCCTGAATTGGTGTGTGTGTGTGTGAATGTGTGTGTGTGTTTATCTGTTTATTAATCGCTGATGAGCCCTAAGTGCTAGTGCTATCTTTATCCAGCTGTCTCTGACATCTCATAGCTAATGGTGATGAATTTTGGCAGTGAATGGCTCTCTCTCTCACACACACACAGACACACACACACACACACACACACACACACACACACACACACACACACACACACACACACACACACACACACACACACACACACACACACACACACACTGGGTACATCCAAGTGCCATGAAGTGACGTATAGATGTATATGATTTTGTCTCGAAGTGAGTTCATGTTCATGTAACGAACAGTTTATGACATACAGGCCAACAGACTATGAGCGAATAATGTTACAAAACCAGGACGCCTACAAGGCCACTCTAATTACTACACGTACCCCTGCTTGAGTCTCCCATGTCTGAAGGATACCTTCCATAATCTACATTCATAGTCCAATTTATGAAACGCATTTAAAACCGCTGATAATGTTTCATTTGATTTGGTTGTGCTCAGAGTGGCACCAATCTGTGTGCATCAAATGGAAAGTAAAAACAATTACTGAGTAATCCGCCATAGTGTTTTACCATACAGCCAGGTTTTACCTGGGCCATGCATATACAGTACAGGGAAGAAGGCGGCCATTTTGCAGCAGCCAGCAGGAGAGCATAATCCTCAAGTCAGTGTCTGGCATGAGAGGCGTTGGTTTTTCTCAGCCAATTACACTCTGAGATGGTTAGATTACCAGATTTCCAAAGCCAGTCGCTGGAGGCTGGCCAACAGCAGCTTGAACAATTTGCAACTGGTAACATTTCCAGGAAATGCTGCTTTCCCTAATCTGTTATTGTTTTGCGGAACAAAAGCATCCCCACGTCTGCCCTTCATATCCATGTGACAGTTTCAGAAGTCCCTGTGAACTGTAGATGTTATGCTAGGACTCTCCTTTTCTCCCTCCAGAATACCCTACTGTACTCTTCACGTTTTACAGTGAAATGCCTTTCTTGCGATCTCTGAACCCAATAATGCAGTCTTCAATATCAACGTAGTGCTACAAATAAATAGAACAAAAACACACGGAAAATTAAGAAATATGAAGAACACTAGAAGGTAAGAAGCTATATACAGGGTCAGTTCCAATAACATATTTACAAAGTGCAGGGATACCGAAGTGATGGAGGTAGATATGTATAGGGGTAAGGAGACTAGGCTTCAGGACGTATGATAAACAGAGTAGCAGCAGCGTAAAGGAAGATTGTACTGGAGTGTGTGTGCTTGTGTGTCGAGTCAGTATAAATGTGTGTGCATGTTATGTGTGTGTAGGAGTGTCAGTGTGCGTGAGTGTGTAGAGTCCTGTGTGTAGCAGTCTTATTGCTTGTGGATAGAAGCTGTTCAGGCGTCTGTTGGTGTCAGACTTGATGCACCGGTGCCGCTTGCCGCGCGGAAGCAGAGAGGACAGTCGATGGGTTGGGTGGCTGGAGTCTTTAACGATTTTCCGGGACTTTGTTTCACACCGCTTGATATAGAGGTCCTGGTTGGCAGGGAGCTCGGCCCCAGTGATGTACTGGGTTGTCCACACCACCCTCTGTCGCACCATACGATCGAGAGCGGTGCTATTGCCATACCAAGCAGGGATGCAGCCAGTCAAGATGCTCTCAATGGTGCAGCTGTAGAACTTTTTGAGGATTGGAGGGCCCATGCCAAATGTTTTCAACATCCTGAGGGGTAAGAGGCGCTGTCGCGCCTTCTTCACAACTATGCAAGTGTGTGGACCATTTTAAGTCTTTAGTGATTTGGACCAGAGGAACTTGAAGCTCTCAACCCGCTCCATTGTAGCCCCGTCCCGTAGTCCACGATCAGCTCCTTGGTCTTACTGACATTGAGGGAGAGGTTGTTGTCCTGGCGCCACACTGCCAGGTCACAGACTTCCTCCCTATACGCTGTATCATTGTTGTCGGTGATCAGGCCTACCACCGTCGTGTCGTCAGCAAACTTGATGATGGTGTCGGAGTCGTTCGTGGCCACACAGTCGTGGGTGAACAGGGAGCACAGGAGGCGACTAAGCGCACACCCCTGTGGGGCCCCTGTATTAAGAGTCAGTGTGGAGTAGGTGATGGTCGGCCCGTCAGGAAGTCCAGGATCCAGTTGCAGAGGGAGGTGTTCAGTCCCAGGATCTTAAGCTTGGTGACGAGCTTGGAGGGGACAACGGTGTTGAACGCTGAGCTGTGGTCAATGAACAGCGTTCTCACATTGGTATTCCTCTGATCCAGGTGGGCGAGGGCAGTGTGGAGTGCAATTGAGACTGCGTCGTCTATGGATCTGTTGGGGCGGTATGCAAATTGGAGTGGGTCACTTGCATGGCACTTGAAACGCCAGGGTTGTAGGTTCGATTCCTACGGAGGACCAGTACGGACAAATATGAAAATGGATGCACTCACTACTGTAAGTCACGGTGGACAAGAGCGTTTGCTCAATGACTAAAATGTCAATGTGAAAATGTCTAGTGTGTCTAGGATGATGGAGTTGATGTGTGCCGTAACCAGCCTTTCAGAGCACGTCGTGAATTCAGATTGAAGTGCTACAGGGCGGTAGTCATTGCGGCATGAAGCCTTAGAGTTCTTGGGGACAGGAATGATGGTGGTCATCTTAAAACATGTTGGGATTACAGACTGGGACGAGGAGAGGTCGAAAATGACCGTGAATATGCCTGCCAGCTGATCTGCGCCTGCTCCCTGGAATACCGTCCGTCCCCGCGGTCTTGTGAGTGTTGACCTGATTAGAGGCCTTACACCTGATTCCAGTTAGTTATGGCTGGAGTGCTGGAAGATAGATTGTTCGTGTGGGAAACTCCTTGCACAACCACTTCTTTGGCACGATAACAGTCGTCGGGTTATGTTCATAACTTGGGACCGTAATGACTTTCTGCGCTAGCGGTGAAACCACTGGTGCTGTTAGTCAACTCGGAGCAGATACCTCTACCAGGCACCGGGCAGACCAACAATAGAGGACCAGTCGAGAACAAAATAGGAATGGCCCACTCGTGCCATGTCATGTCATACCTGGATCCTGGCCTATTGAGATGTGCCTTTTGTTAAGTAAAGCTGGTGATACATTTGGTTCAAAGGATACTGGAGGGCCACTTTAATGAACACCAGCACCAGAAAACCAGTCAGTCAGTCCCCACTGCCTTTACACATGGATGGCATGACAGGGGCTTTGTATTTAGAGGGATTTCAGGTTTGGCAGTGTGTGTTTGTGCGTGCATGGCATGCATGTGTGAGGCCTGCTGTGTGTGTGTGTGTGTGTGTGTGTGTGTGTGTGTGTGTGTGTGTGTGTGTGTGTGTGTGTGTGTGTGTGTGTGTGTGTGTGTGTGTGTGTGTGTGTGTGTGTGTGTGTGTGTGTGTGTGTGTGTGTGTGCGTGCGTGCGTGCTTATCAGGAGTAGGGGTGTTTTGCCACGGTTCCATCATTCCCTTCGGCTCTCCTCTCCCGTCCGTCTCAATCAGAAATGTTGAGTCACCAGCCACGGCCAGGCCAGGCTGCTCTCTCTCTCTGTTTATTCAACAGCCAGCCAGCCTCGCTGTGTTCCACTGACACGTTTTTCCATTAACTTCAGAGCCTACAATATGTAGGAAGACACTCTCTTTCCCTGCCCCCAGCCCCTGCTCCTAGTGGCATAAGATCAAACAAGACCTTAACACTAGTGCTGTGTATGTCTGTTCAACCCTGAAACAGCAGAACACTTGACGGTTTATTCAGTGATTTGTGGACAGGCATCATTCCATTCCCTCCTCCTACTCTCATCTTCTCTCCTTCCTTCATTCTCCTCTTCTCAATGCTGTTGTTCTCTCTTCTCCTTCCGTCCTCCCTTCCTCTCCCCCATCCTCACCTCTCTCCCCTATCTGCTCCTCTCTTCCCCTGTCCTTCCTTCTCTTCTTCTCACATCTGTTCTTCTCTCCCTTCCTCCCCACTCCTCCTCTCCTCATCACTCTCCCTGCTAACGGTAGCCCATTGTCTGAGGGATAAAGAGGAGGAAATGAGGCCTGTTTCCTCTTTGGAGTCCACTCCGTCCGGGGGCGATCCACGTCCTCTTCCTCCTCATCCTTCCACCTCCATCCCCTCCCGTCGTCCTCCACGTATTCCCTCAGGGCGCCTCCCCCTCTCTCTGGGGTTGGTGGGAGACGAGGTAGGGTAGGGGGAATTTGGTGCTAACCGTTGGGCAGATCTCTCTCATTGTTTCCGGACAATTGAGGTCTATTGAGCCTCCACTCCCAGTGTGTTGCTGAGTTTCATACAGTAACTCTGACACATAGAGACCAGCCCCGCTTCGCGTTAGTCAGATGCTAATACGGACTTCCTGTAAAGCCACAGGATCAAACGTTAAGTCCCCATAAGACCATGGCTGGAAGGCAAACCTACGGGACAATCTACAGTAGATATGTGTGTCGGGGATGTTGCACTGCATGCTAGAGACGTTTTAATGTCGCAGACAAGCACCGGTTGACAAGTGGGAATTTGTGTCTCGTCGTAGAGCCATTCAGTACCATGTGGCTGAGAGCATCATATTGCTTGTCGTGTCTCTTTCATCAGCCAATCAAGTCTCACTCTGCCAAGGGGTGTGTCTATTCAAGCTGATCCTTACCTCTCAGACCAATAACCTGTTTACTAATTGGACTTGTAATGAACGGTGCGTGTGTGCGTGCGTGAGACTGCGGAGGACCGACCTGTCGAGGCTTGACTGTGTCATTTGAAGCGTTGTAGTGTCGCCATAGTTTCCTCACGTCAGGTGATTGTTGTAACAGGATTGTACTAACTGATGCCTGAACGTTGCACAGATCCTTGGCTCTGAGGTTGGTATGGTTTTTCTCTTAAGAAAACACTAGCAAACCCACCCTTCGTTGGTTTCCCGCAGACGGAGAGAAAATACTCTCACATGCTCTCACAACCAACGTTTGATTTCTACTGTAAGTCAACCTTGTTTGCTTGACATTTAGGTCTAAAAATTCAGCATGGCGTTGCCCCCGTGTGCAAAGCGAGGTGTATATTTAGTGTAGGTGTCTGTGATTCTCAGTCTAGCATACAACACGTGGCCACCCTCACTACTCCCTTATAGGCACTCTAGAGTGGCATCTGTAGTGAACGAGTCTCACGGAGTGATAGAGAGGAATGGAGAGACCAAGAGAGAAGAAGAAAGAGTTTAAAATGTTTTAAAAAATACACTTAAGGGGAAAAGCGAGAGAAAGACAGAGAGCGATAAAGACAGAGAGCAATTGAAATGTGGAACTGTACACAGGAAGCGATTTGGACAGGTGGGCCATATCCCCTCAAACACACACACACACACACACACACACACACACACACACACACACACACACACACACACACACACACACACACACACACACACACACACACACACACACACACACACACACACACACACACACACACACACACACACACAGCTGCAACTGAAAGTCCCTGGCCATTGTTTCCACCTCCGGTCTGGAATGGGCAGTTTCTTTATCTGCCTCCCTGGAGGAGCTGGGCCTGGGAATGTGATCATACACACACACTATCTCCTGTTTACCTCTGTCTCTCTTTTACACACACACACGCCCACGTGTGCGCACGCATGTAAGCACACATTGACACCCAGTGGTGGTACCCAATTGTCATACTTGAGTGAAAGTAGAGATACCCTTAATATAAAATGACTAAAGTTAAAGTGAAAGTACCCAGTAAAATACTACTTGAGTAAAAGTCTAAAAGTATTTGCTTTTAAATGTACTTCAAGTATCAAAAGTAAAAGTAGAAATAGTTTCAAATTCCTTATATTAAGCAAACCAGACTGCACAACTTTCATGTTTTTTATTATTACGGATAGCCAGGGTCACACTCCAAACCTCTGTCACGTATACTCCCTCTCCGGCCTCTAGGTCATCAGCCTGCTTATTATCCCGCACACCTGTCACCATCGTCTCGCACCTCATGACACTCACCTGGACTCCATCACCTCCTTGATCACCTTCCCTATATCTGTCACTCCCCTTGGTTCTTTCCTCAGGTGTTATTCACTCTGTTTCATGTCGGTGCGTTGTTTGTGTTTCTTGTTTTGCATTATGTTTTCATTTATTTATTCAATTATTCACTCCCTGAACTTGCTTCCTGACTCCCAGCGCACACGTTACAACCTCAGACATAATTTACAAACGAACCATTTGTGTTTATTGAGTCCGCCAGATCAGAGGCAGTAGGGATGACCAGGGATGTTCTCTTGATAAGTGTGTGAATTTGACTATTTTCCTGTCCTGCTAAGCATTCAAAATGTAACGAGTACTTTTGGGTGCGAGGGAAAAAAACTCACGCTGGGGCGACCGTTAGAGATATTTGGAACTCACACGTGAAAACGTTAAAGTATTTTTACCGAAATACACCACTGCACACACCACACACAGGCAGGAGCATGCACGTACACACACACACACACACACACACACACACACACACACACACACACACACACACACACACACACACACACATGAAAGCAGTAAAGAATCCTTGCGCACGCACACACACTGCACCGCTAGTCCTGATCGTGACGATAAGGGTCCAGCCTGATGGACAACGTTGTATTGTGTGGCGGAAAACAATCCTCTAGCATTCAATGCTACTGTGTTATTGTAGCTACATGACGACTCGGCCTAATCCAGGTCTGTCTGTCTCAACCAATCCAGCCCTCTGAACGATTGATCTGCGTATATCACATGTTCATTTGATACATTTCGATCTTGTTCTAACCCATTTTGGTTGAGTGTGTGCGTGTGTATGCGTTTTGGGAGCCCTATATTGGTTACTAATACCTACACTGGTTATCAAATCAAATTTTATTTGTCACATGCGCCGAATACAACAGAATTACAGTGAAATGCTTACCTACAAGCCCTTAACCAACAATGCAGTTTTAAGAAAAATACCCAATAAAAGAAAAAATAAAGAAATAAAAGTAACAAATAATTAAAGAGCAGTAAAATAACAATATCGAGGCTATGTACAGGGGGTACCGGTACAGAGTCAATGTGCAGGGGCACCGGTTAGTTGAGGTAATATATTCAAGTAGGTAGAGTTATTTTAGTGACTTATGCATAGATAATAACAGAGAGTAGCAGCAGCGTAAAATAGTGAAGGGGGGGGGGGGGGGGGGGGGGGGCAATGCAAATAGTCTGAGTAGCCATTTCATTAGATGTTAAGTAGTCTTATGACTTGGGGGTAGAAGCGGTTTAGAAGCCTCTTTCTTGGACCTAGACTTATCAGACCAATTCGCTAAACCCAGGCAGGTGCACAGCTCAGTGAGTCAGGAACGCATTAGCGTGTTTAGCACAATGGTCTGAGACCGCCACACCTTTACCACACCACAGCTTTATGAAGTCACACACAACCAGCAGGCTCCTAGAGGAAATGGTGTCCCATATTGAAATGACAGCTTCCGCCATTGATCCACACAGCGCTCCCTTACCCAAACCCCGTACTCTTCCCTCTTCCCCACTCGGTTCATTTGCATCATAGCAGAGCAGCTCGGAGCAGCTTTGCATGAACGTACGTTTGGCTATTCAAAACACTGCTAATGACATGTCCACATATCAATTAGAGGAGGGGGAGAGGGGGAGAGGGTGACAGAGAGAGAAAGAGAGAGATATAAAGGGGTATTGACCAAGATTGAGATTTAGAAAGAGGGAGAGAGAGAGAAAGAGAGCGAGAGAGGAAAATGACATTTACAGAGATTGAGAAATAGGGAGAGCGAGAGAGAGAGGGAGAGAAAGAGAAAGAGAGAGATGGGAAGCAAGGTTCAGGCCATACGCTGCGAGAATCAAGGGGAATGCTGTGGTTTTTGTACCTAGCTTGAAGCCACGTTTTTCCAGAGTTGAGCAATCGTTCTTTTAAACGCAATGAAAGTGGACTTGATCATTTCTAAAATGTCAAGGCCCGTCACCCAGTTAGTCTAGGTAGTAACAACCGTGTCAGTGTTTTTCTACAGAAGGCGTCAAAGGCTGTACAGTAGGTCCATACTTACTGTTACTCTAGAGCCCTGCATTCCAGATCACCCCGAGACATTATGATACTAATCCAATGATTTAGCTCTGCTAAAAACCCGTTTTGTACCATAATCCAATTTGAGGCAGCAGCAGCAGCAGAAGCATTCGGTGGCATGTTGCTATGCAAAACCCTCCCAGCTGGTCCGGCAGGCAGGCAAGCAAGCAGGCAGGAAAATTCCTCACATTTCCAGGCCAGCAGACGGAACACACAGGGCTCTTTGAGAGCAGGGAGAGAGCTCTGTGGATCAAGGGCAGACAGACATGTGCACTTCTATCTCTTCAGACAACAACACTCACTCACGTAAATGCCACGAATCCCTAACCCAGTTGGTATACATTCAAACCTGAGGAAGGGGTTCCTAAAGGTGCACTATTCAGAAATGTCTCTGCCATTTCCTGGTTGCTAAAGTTCTAATTTTCGGTTGGTGACAAAACAAGCAAGTGTCGGTTAGAGAATCGCTGTACCATTTAAACCGCTGTGAAATACGCCCCATGGCCAGAAGTATGTGGACACCTGCTCGTCGAACATCTCATTCCAAAATCACGGGCATTGTTATGGAGTTGGTCCCCCCCTTTGCTGCTATAACAGCCTCCACTCTTCTGGGAAGGCTTTCCACTAGATGTTGTAACATTGCTGCGGGGACTTGCTTCCATTCAGCCACAAGAGCATTAGTGCGGTCGGGCACTGATGTTGGGCGATTAGGCCTGGCTCGCAGTCGGCGTTCCAATTCCTCCCAAAGGTGTTCGATGGGGTTGAGGTCAGGGCTCTGTGCAGGCCAGTCAAGTTCTTCAACACCGATCTCGACAAACCATTTCTGTATGGACTTCGCTTTGTGCACAGGGGCATTGTCATGCTGAAACAGGAAAGGGCCTTCCACTTAGTTGGAAGCACAGAATCGTCTAGAATGTCATTGTATGCTGTAGCGTTAAGATTTCCCTTCACTGGAACTAAGGGGCCTAGCCCAAACCATGAAAAACAGCCCCAGACTGTTATTCCTCCTCCACCAATCTTTACAGTTGGCACTATGCATTGGGGCAGCTAGCGCTCTCCTGGCATCCACCAAGTAAAAGACGCAAAAACAAAAAGCATAAAAATAGCTTCAATGAGAATGACAGATCTGTAACTCACATTTATTTTCAGGTGAATTTGGTCAGATCGTCCCATATTGCAGCTTTAACTTAGATACCGTTTCTTTTGGAGATGCTGCCCTGGATGATGTTCTTTGGTGCTTTCCAGGAAAAGCAGTGTATGCCCTGGAGGGTCTGGGGCGGCCTTTTTCTGTAAGGTCACAGATGGCAGCCGTGGTTACCAGGCACGGCAGCAGATACTCAGAGGGTTACGTGTGTGTCTGTGCTGGTCCTCGACGTGTGTCGGAGGCCTACGTAGGCACGCACGCACGCGCACACACACACACACACACACACACACACACACACACACACACACACACACACACACACACACACACACACACACACACACACACACACACACTCTACCGCACTCGGGGAACCTGAGGTTAGAGAAGCATTTAGTAAATACACAAACACCGAGGCTGGCGCTGCTGTGACTTTCATAAAAGAGGAAGGAGAGACATAGACGTCGGCGGGGATGGGTGGATGATAAGTTAGAAGAAACGGGCGACGAAAAGGAAACGGGGAAGATTATGATAGATAGATTATATGAGAGAAAGATATAGGTGTGTCATGTGGGTCTTCAACGCTCTCGGGTCTTGTGCTCTGGGCTCACAGCTAAAAACTGTTCAACCGTGGCTAATTACTTCGAGTATGTGGGCTGACAAACGTGGTTTATCCCAACGAGAGGTTTCACTCTTCTATGGGTTTTGTAACATGCTACTTTGATTTCATTAGAGCCGTTGTGTGTGGTTTGAGTAAGAATCGCACAATAGAATAATAAGAATCGATAATGTCATAATACTTTTAGCAAAATAAAAAATGTGTCTTTAATTTACAATCTGTAGAAACTATGAGAATAGAAAGGTTCAGTACTTTTGTGAAGCATCAAAGCACAGTTGAAAAATATATGGCAAAAATAAATTCAATATGGATGGTGTTAAGAGCTCGATGAGAGGGGTTGAAGGGTGCTGAAGGGTGGGACTAATAACAAGATAACACATGTAAAATGGATATAGGTTCAGAACTTTTGTGAAACAGCACAGTTAAAAAAATATATGCCAAAGAGAAATAAAACTGGATGGACTTCAGAAATAGAGGAAGGCCGGGACTAAAAACAAACAAAAGATAACTATTGTAAAATATAGTGTGTCTGTAAAATGTATACAGTATGTATAAGCTGGAAGTAGAAGCCTAAGACTTGTTGTCCATTAGTTTACTCCAATTAGGTTAGGGGAAAACAATAAAGGAAAATATATTTTAAAAAGATATGTGTGTATATACAATATAAATCTATATATTTTCAAAAAATATATGGGGGATTGGAAATGATGCAGACAATTACATTGATGGAAGCTACAATCTATCTGCAGTATTAAAGCTGATCTACCACCTAAAAAACACACAAAAAAACACAGGAAGTACAGAAACCTTAAAGATCAATTCTACAGAAGTCTGTATGTAGTTTCATATCCACATTATAATCCAACATGAAGCAATACCAAAATGGCCGCCATATGACAAGAAGGGGTTAGTGTATTAGTAATGGGCCGTGTTAAGGTAAGCCTGACGACAATGGGTCAGTGTGAGAGCTGGCTGGGTGGGGTCGCCCTGGTCCCCCTGGGGCTGTTTTGGGACTGAGCCTGAGAGGGAGAGAGGCTGGCTGGGGGAAGGGATGGGGGGTGGGAGGGCAGGAGAGGAGCTAGGCTACCGTGCTACCTCAAGTAGGTAAACAAATGACATAAGGGCTGAGGAGAGGACTCTGGCAGTGGGAAGACACGAGTGGAGAGAAAATGGGAGAGAGAGGCGGGAAGGTTAGGGAGAGAGAAAGAGATGAAGTCAGAATGAAATGATTTGTTTCCAGTATTATGCTGGGAACATCACTAGAAGGGAACACTGATGTCCCTTGTAAAAATGTCTAGACTAACTCTTTGTAAAGTGGAGTTTGTTGAGAGCGGGGCGCTCACATTAGTCATGTGACTGGAGCTGCAGCACTAGCCTGCATCTCTCTCTCTATCTTGTTCTCTCTCCACCCTCTCTCTCCACTCTATCACTCACTCACTCAATCTTGTTCTCTCTCCACCCTCTCTCTCCACTCACTCACTCACACTCACTCACTCACTCACTCACTCACTCACTCACTCACTCACTCACTCACTCACTCACTCACTCACTCACTCACTCACTCACTCACTCACTCACTCACTCACTCACTCACTCACTCACTCACTCACTCACTCACTCACTCACTCACTCACTCACTCACTCACTCACTCACTCACTCACACTCTCTTTCTCTCTCTCTATTAAGCAGTGAATACCCCTCCATCCTGACCTGAGAATGGGAATGAGGGATAAAAACCAGAACGGGTTATGGGAGGAGGGGAGGAACAAAAGCAGAGGGAGGAGAGAGAGCCTACATAAAGGAAAAGGGAATGACTCACAGCCCAGTAATGTGTCCATTGTGGTTCCCAGTGTGGATGGGGAGGGATGTGTGTGTGTGTGTGACCGACCATGCACTCCCAGCACGCATTGGGAATGTTCAGCAAACACATGTTGTGCAGTGTTCCTTTGAGATCTCTCTGGAGAGTCCCATCTATAACACCCAGCCTGCTGAGTGGAGGGGGGATGGAGGGAGGAGGCGTTTGTAGGGAAAAGAAGAGGGGTTCTTTCTATCTTTACATTTTGCCCATCTTAATCTCCTCCTCATCCATCTCTTTTCCTGCTCTACAGATGTTGGATCTTCATTTGATCCCCCTGTTGTTGCACAGCAGGAAATGTAAACTTGTAGTGCATTCAAGGTTTAAAAAGGCTTCCAAAGTTTGTACTTTCCACTTAAAAATGTCAGACTTGATTTGACCTAACTAAAAATGTATCAACCCCTACAGAAATGTCCATGAATTATAATCCACACAATAATTCACATTTCCTGTTGCTGCAGGATTCTTTTCCTGCTGTGAGAAACTGGTCAAATGAAGATCCTACATCTGTATGCTTCGTACACCTGTTCCTCTCTCATATCCCTGACTCCTTTTCTTTCTCTCTTTTTCTTTCAGGTCTTGCTCTCCATCACCCTCTTTTCCTCTCCCTCCTTTTCTTGTGAATAAAGAAAGCTGTGCTCAGTTCTGAGTGTGTAGAGCGAGGCCCAGGGGATCCGGGCCAGGTTCCTATCGGCTTACCTGGCCAGGCAGAGGGAGAGGCAGGCCCACAAAAGCCCAGTCCAGTGCAGCCGAGCGCAGCTCCTTTATCCCCACGTCCCCCCGCCCCAGTCTGGACACGGCTCTCATATTACCTCCCCGCTCCCCCAGAGCAGAATGAGACGCTTTGTCGCCGAGCCCCCACCCGAGACCAGCCCTCTCTAACACAACGATTCCCACCAAACAAACTTAAATGCATGTGCACCCACACATGGAAATGAACACAGCCCTTACTTATAACGTATAAGCTATCCCTCTTACGCATAATCCTCTCGTTTCATAAGAGACACCTCACAGGACTGGGCTGCTCGTTTCTGTGTACTATACTAGCTAGGTGTGGATTGTACAGGGTGTGTGTGTGTGTGTAAAATATGCCAGATGTTGTTGTGGGGGAGGCCAGAGGGAGGAGCTCATTTTGGAAGTGGGTTGCCTTTTCAGCTCTTACACGGAGCAGACCTTTGCCGACAATTGACTGTGTTACACCTTAGTAGCTTTGGTTATCAGCGCACGCCCGTGGTGTTGCTATTTGGGAGTCTCAGCCATGTACTTAATTAAGGTTGACAGTATGTGGCCTTCAGATTGCAGGCCTGAATAAGCAGCTAGCGAGACAATGCTCTGTGTCAGCCTTGCTGTGTGGAGAAGGTACTGTCTGTATCCACAAGTGTCCAGATATCCATGTCCTTTGAAATGGTCGAATCCTTCTCAATCATTTGACCACACCTTCTCAACTGTAAAGTGATTTTTGGATTCAAATAAAGCATTTCAAATGTGTGTATGTGTGTGCACGCTTGTGTGTGTGTGTGTGTGTGTGTGCACGCTTGTGTGTGTGTGTGTGTGTAGAGGATATTGGTCGAGTTATTACTATAAATGATGAATTTATCTTGTTATAAATCGGGGCACCAGTCCGTTATTGGACAAAAATGGTCTTTCAAGAAGACCTGACCCATGATTTATCTTAACAATTGCACAATATGACCAAAATGTGAACAATAGTAAAAATGGGTTTATCTGAAGGTATATCTGAGGAGCTTAATATCAGATACATGAATTCGTACCGTTTTCTAGAGTGTTTCGTATCAGAGAAACACACAACAGCAGGTAAAATACAACAGTTTGAATAATAAAAAGAGTAAGATTGAAGGATGATAATGGCAGATGATACAGGGGGAAAAAAGGTGAATTCAACAGGTGGTTTACCAGCAAATTGTTAGAGGATAATACTGTCAGTTTGCATAGAGCAACATTTACGTACTCAAGACTATACTTAATTAACAGGTCAAGCAGGTGCATACCGCGAAAGAGTATGGTCTGTCAATTGTGAATGGAGGAAGCAACTTAAAAGGGCAAGTAGTGGTTGGGTTATAATGTTAAAGTTATGCAGTTATTTAACGTTAACCTGAAGAGCTACATATTACACTTCATGCCAATGCTGGGGAGAGAAAGGGAAATTTGCTGTATAGTTACACTCAATTGATGGAATGGGGGTCTTTGGTCAGATGACAGTGCGGCCGCACTATCTGACGATAACCCTCAACCCGTTAACCTAACTCCTAACTTAACCTCAAACCCCTAGCCTAGCTAACATTAGCATTAGCCACCTAGCTAACGCTAGCGACAACAGATTGGAATTTGTAAAATATCATACATTTAGCACATTTGTAATATATCATACGATTGTAATTCGTAACATACGGTATCATTTACATTTACATTTAAGTCATTTAGCAGACGCTCTTATCCAGAGCGACTTACAAATTGGTGCATTCACCTTATGATATCCAGTGGAACAACCACTTTACAATAGTGCATCTAAATCTTTTAAGGGGGGTGGGGGGGGGGGGGGGGGGGTTAGAAGGATTACTTTATCCTATCCTAGGTATTCCTTAAAGAGGTGGGGTTTCAGGTGTCTCCGGAAGGTGGTGATTGACTCCGCTGACCTGGCGTCGTGAGGGAGTTTGTTCCACCATTGGGGTGCCAGAGCAGCGAACAGTTTTGACTGGGCTGAGCGGGAACTGTACTTCCTCAGAGGTAGGGAGGCGAGCAGGCCAGAGGTGGATGAATGCAGTGCCCTTGTTTGGGTGTAGGGCCTGATCAGAGCCTGAAGGTACGGAGGTGCCGTTCCCCTCACAGCTCCGTAGGCAAGCACCATGGTCTTGTAGCGGATGCGAGCTTCAACTGGAAGCCAGTGGAGAGAGCGGAGGAGCGGGGTGACGTGAGAGAACTTGGGAAGGTTGAACACCAGACGGGCTGCGCCGTTCTGGATGAGTTGTAGGGGTTTAATGGCACAGGCAGGGAGCCCAGCCAACAGCGAGTTGCAGTAATCCAGACGGGAGATGACAAGTGCCTGGATTAGGACCTGCGCCGCTTCCTGTGTGAGGCAGGGTCGTACTCTGCGAATGTTGTAGAGCATGAACCTACAGGAACGGGCCACCGCCTTGATGTTAGTTGAGAACGACAGGGTGTTGTCCAGGATCACGCCAAGGTTCTTAGCGCTCTGGGAGGAGGACACAATGGAGTTGTCAACCGTGATGGCGAGATCATGGAACGGGCAGTCCTTCCCCGGGAGGAAGAGCAGCTCCGTCTTGCCGAGGTTCAGCTTGAGGTGGTGATCCGTCATCCACACTGATATGTCTGCCAGACGTGCAGAGATGCGATTCGCCACCTGGTTATCAGAAGGGGGAAAGGAGAAGATTAATTGTGTGTCGTCTGCATAGCAATGATAGGAGAGACCATGTGAGGATATGACAGAGCCAAGTGACTTGGTGTATAGCGAGAATAGGAGAGGGCCTAGAACAGAGCCCTGGGGGACACCAGTGGTGAGAGCACGTGGTGCGGAGACAGATTCTCGCCACGCCACCTGGTAGGAGCGACCTGTCAGGTAGGACGCAATCCAAGCGTGGGCCGCGCCGGAGATGCCCAACTCGGAGAGGGTGGAGAGGAGGATCTGATGGTTCACAGTATCAAAGGCAGCCGATAGGTCTAGAAGGATGAGAGCAGAGGAGAGAGAGTTAGCTTTAGCAGTGCGGAGCGCCTCCGTGACACAGAGAAGAGCAGTCTCAGTTGAATGACTAGTCTTGAAACCTGACTGATTTGGATCAAGAAGGTCATTCTGAGAGAGATAGCAGGAGAGCTGGCCAAGGACGGCACGTTCAAGAGTTTTGGAGAGAAAAGAAAGAAGGGATACTGGTCTGTAGTTGTTGACATCGGAGGGATCGAGTGTAGGTTTTTTCAGAAGGGGTGCAACTCTCGCTCTCTTGAAGACGGAAGGGACGTAGCCAGCGGTCAAGGATGAGTTGATGAGCGAGGTGAGGTAAGGGAGAAGGTCTCCGGAAATGGTCTGGAGAAGAGAGGAGGGGATAGGGTCAAGCGGGCAGGTTGTTGGGCGGCCGGCCGTCACAAGACGCGAGATTTCATCTGGAGAGAGAGGGGAGAAAGAGGTCAAAGCACAGGGTAGGGCAGTGTGAGCAGAACCAGCGGTGTCGTTTGACTTAGCAAACGAGGATCGGATGTCGTCGACCTTCTTTTCAAAATGGTTGACGAAGTCATCCGCAGAGAGGGAGGAGGGGGGGGGGGAGGGGGAGGAGGATTCAGGAGGGAGGAGAAGGTGGCAAAGAGCTTCCTAGGGTTAGAGGCAGATGCTTGGAATTTAGAGTGGTAGAAAGTGGCTTTAGCAGCAGAGACAGAAGAGGAAAATGTAGAGAGGAGGGAGTGAAAGGATGCCAGGTCCGCAGGGAGGCGAGTTCTCCTCCATTTCCGCTCGGCTGCCCGGAGCCCTGTTCTGTGAGCTCGCAATGAGTCGTCGAGCCACGGAGCAGGAGGGGAGGACCGAGCCGGCCTGGAGGATAGGGGACATAGAGAGTCAAAGGATGCAGAAAGGGAGGAGAGGAGGGTTGAGGAGGCAGAATCAGGAGATAGGTTGGAGAAGGTTTGAGCAGAGGGAAGAGATGATAGGATGGAAGAGGAGAGAGTAGCGGGGGAGAGAGAGCGAAGGTTGGGACGGCGCGATACCATCCGAGTAGGGGCAGTGTGGGAAGTGTTGGATGAGAGCGAGAGGGAAAAGGATACAAGGTAGTGGTCGGAGACTTGGAGGGGAGTTGCAATGAGATTAGTGGAAGAACAGCATCTAGTAAAGATGAGGTCAAGCGTATTGCCTGCCTTGTGAGTAGGGGGGGAAGGTGAGAGGGTGAGGTCAAAAGAGGAGAGGAGTGGAAAGAAGGAGGCAGAGAGGAATGAGTCAAAGGTAGACGTGGGGAGGTTAAAGTCACCCAGAACTGTGAGAGGTGAGCCATCCTCAGGAAAGGAACTTATCAAGGCGTCAAGCTCATTGATGAACTCTCCAAGGGAACCTGGAGGGCGATAAATGATAAGGATGTTAAGCTTGAAAGGGCTGGTAACTGTGACAGCATGGAATTCAAAGGAGGCGATAGACAGATGGGTCAGGGGAGAAAGAGAGAATGTCCACTTGGGAGAGATGAGGATCCCAGTGCCACCACCCCGCTGACCAGAAGCTCTCGGGGTGTGCGAGAACACGTGGGCAGACGAGGAGAGAGCAGTAGGAGTAGCAGTGTTATCTGTGGTAATCCATGTTTCCGTCAGTGCCAAGAAGTCAAGGGACTGGAGGGAAGCATAGGCTGAGATGAACTCTGCCTTGTTGGCCGCAGATCGGCAGTTCCAGAGGCTGCCGGAGACCTGGAACTCCACGTGGGTCGTGCGCGCTGGGACCACCAGGTTAGAGTGGCAGCGGCCACGCGGTGTGAAGTGTTTGTATGGTCTGTGCAGAGAGGAGAGAACAGGGATAGACAGACACATAGTTGACAGGCTACAGAAGAGGCTACGCTAATGCAAAGGAGATTGGAATGACAAGTGGACTACACGTCTCGAATGTTCAGAAAGTTAAGCTTACGTTGCAAAAATCTTATTGACTAAAATGATTAAAATGATACAGTACTGCTGGCTGGTGAAGTAGGCTAGCTAGCAGTGGCTGCGTTGTTGACTTTGTTTGAAAGTGTTGCTGGCTAGGTAGCCTCGATAACTGGCTAGGTAACCTCGATAACCTCGATAATTACTCTAAACTACACAATTATCTTAGATACAAAGACAGCAAAGACAACTATGTAGCTAGCTAACACTACACTAATCAAATCGTTCCGTTGTAATGTTTCGGTAGAAGTTGGCTAGCTGGCTAGCTAGCAGTGTTGACTACGTTAGAAGGACGAAAATAGCTGGCTAGCTGACTTTGTTTGAAAGTGTAGCTGGCTAGGTAACCTCGATAACTGGCTAGGTAACCTCGATAACCTCGATAATTACTCTAAACTACACAATTATCTTAGATACAAAGACAGCAAAGACAACTATGTAGCTAGCTAACACTACACTAATCAAATCGTTCCGTTGTAATGTTTCGGTAGAAGTTGGCTAGCTGGCTAGCTAGCAGTGTTGACAACGTTAGAAGGACGAAAATAGCTGGCTAGCTAACCTCGATAATTACTCTAAACTACACAATTATCTTTGATACAAAGACGGCTATGTAGCTAGCTAAGAAAAAATTGCTAAGATCAAACAAATCAAACCGTTGTACTGTAATGAAATGAAATGTAATACTACCTGTGGAGCGAAGCGAAATGCGACATACCGGTCCATACTGCTATAATGATATCATACAAAATGGATGATGGATGTCCACAAATGAATACATATCATACTAATTGTAGTGTCTCGGATTTATGGTAACTATGTTACGTCTACCCCTGAGTCCAGGTTGGATATGTTGGTCCATTGTTGAATAAGTAGGCCTGTTTTCTTAGGCTTGCCACTTTCTGTGGTCAAGAGGAAGCATCTGGATCTGGACTTTATTCCCTTGTTGTATACTAGAGAAAAAATGATTCCAGCTTGGGCTCTTCTGGTTTGTTTAGAATATGTCATATAGCCCTGGATCTAGATAGCAGGCTGATTGGGGCCATATCCTGGCCCTGCTGGTCAAGATTGGCACTATTGGTACTAGATGTGGGCATATCTGTATTTGCGCTCGTGTGTGTGTGTGTGTGTGTGTCTGTGTTGTCACGCTGGTGTGTGTGTCATCAGTCTTTCCACTCCTCTCCCTCTCCTGTCCTGCTGGTTTACAGAGCGTGTTCTGGTATGCAGCAGCCACGTCAGGAATGTAAACCTGTGTGTCTTTCCATGCCCTACTCTCCATGACGAAGTTCAGACAGAGCACCGCCTCATACCTCCTTCCACCGCCAACCACGAGTCAGCGAAAAAAAGGCGCGTTCACTGAACAAGAACACATAAATAGCATTCCTCTCTGTTTGAGTCAGGTTATTGAGTAGACTACATTAGCTGCATTAGCTAATTAAGTGAAAGGTAAACAAATCAACTGAAATATAGTTAGCTCTCTCTGCTGCTTCTCCTTCATTTTTGGAACAAATTAATTTGCTCAAAACTGTTAAACTATAGCCTTTCTCTCTCTTTGAGTCAAGTACGTACCACACATTACGCACCGCAGTGCTAGCTAGCTGTAGCTTATGCTTTCAGTACTAGATTCATTCTCTGATCCTTTGATTGGGTGGACAACATGTCAGTTCATGCTGCAAGAGCTCTGATATGTTGGAAGACGTCCTCCAGAAGTTGTCATAATTACTGTGTAAGTCTATGGAAGGGGGTGAGAACCACGAGCCTCCTAGGTTTTGTACTGAAGTCAATGTACCCAGAGGAGGACGGAAGCTAGCTGTCCTCTGGCTACACCATGGCGCTACCCTATAGAGTGCTGTTGATGCTACTGTAGACCTTCATTGCAAAATAGTGTATTTTTAATCAGTTATTTGGTGACGTGAATATATTTAGTATAGTTTTATCTTAAAATTATAACTAAGGTTTCACAATTTTTATTTTTATGAAATTCACTGAGTAGGATGGTCCTTTCCTTCCTCGGAGGAGGAGCCTCCACTGCATTACACAGCACTATGCCTATAGCCATGTAGAGGGCAAACGTTAAAATCAGAGGTTTAATATTACTAGAACTTTACGATAAGCTAGTAGTGAATAATTTTGTATCCTACACATGTAGTCTCTGTTGCTCAACTCCAGGGTTTCTCTCTGAAACTTGGGCCAACAGTCAGGCTTTTAGGAGGCCCTAGCCTGTTTCTTCCTCTGTGTGTGTGTGTGTGCATGTGTGTGCGTGTGTGCGTGTGTGCGTGTGTGTGTGTGTGTGGGGTAAGGCTGAAAGTGAGGACGCAGGGGAATACTGCACTCAGGCCTGTGACACAAACAGGAAGACTACAGTACACTCTCTTCTAGCGAACGATCTGACTTCCTGTCTTCCAGAGAGCATTGGGCCTTGTGTCTAGGTGTAGTTAGTAGGTTTGGATGTCAGCGATTCTGCAGTCCTCTCCCAGTTTGCAACAACCTCTCACTCTCACACTTCCGCGTCGAATTTATGGCATTAACAATAGGCATTATTCCTACCACCACCCTCCTCTCTGTTTTTCATTAACTGTTGAAATCGCAAGTTTACATACACTTAGGTTGGAGTCATTAAAACTCGTTTTTCAACCACTCCACAAATTTATTTTCAAAAAGCTATAGTTTTGGCATGTCGGTTAGAACATCTACTTTGTGCATGACACAAGTAATTTTTCCAACAATTGTTTACAGACAGATTATTTCACTGTATCACAATTCCAGTGGGTCAGAAGTTTACATACACTAAGTTGACTGTGCCTTTTAAACAGCTTGGACAATTCCAGAAAATTGTGTTATGGCTTTAGAAGCTTCTGATTGGCTAATTGACATAATTTGAGACAATTGGATGTGTACCTGTGGATGTATTTCAAGGCCTACCTTAACTCAGTGCCTCTTTGCTTGACATCATGGGAAAATAAAAAGAAATCAGCCAAGACCTCAGAAAAAAATTGTAGACCTCCACAAGTCTGGTTCATCCTTGGGAGCAATTTCCAAAGCCTGAAGGTACCACGTTCATCTGTACAAACAACAGTACGCAAGTATAAACACCATGGGACCACGCAGCCATCATACCGCTCAGGAAGGAGACGCATTCTGTCCCCTAGAGATGAACGTACTTTGGTGCGAAAAGTGCAAATCAATCCCAGAACAACAGCAAAGGACCTTGTGAAGATGCTGGAGGAAACAGGTACAAAAGTATCTATATCCACAGTAAAACGAGTACTATATCGACATAACCTGAAAGGCCGCTCAGCAAGGAAGAAGCCACTGCTCCAAAACCGCCATAAAAAAGCCAGACTACGGTTTGCAACTGCACATGGGGACAAAGATCGTACTTTTTGGAGAAATGTCTTCTGGTCTGATGAAACAAAAATATAACTGTTTGGCCATAATGACCATCGTTATGTTTGGAGGAAAAAGGGGGATGCTTGCAAGCCGAAGAACACCATCCCAACCATGAAGCACGGGGGTAGGAGGGACTGGTGCACTTCACAAAATAGATGGCATCATGAAGCAGGAAAATTATGTGGATATATTGAAGCAACATCTCAAGACATCAGTCAGGAAGTTCAAGCTTGGTCGCAAATGGGTCTTCCAAATGGACAATGACCCCAAGCATACTTCCAAAGTTGTGGCAAAATGGATTAAGGACAACAAAGTGAAGGTATTGGAGTGGCCATCACAAGCCCTGACCTCAATGCAATAGAAAATGTGTGGGCAGAACTGAAAAAGCGCGTGGGAGCAAGGAGGCTTACAAACCTGATTCAGTTACACCAGCTCTGTCAGGAGGAATGGGCCAAAATTCACCCAACTTATTGTGGGAAGCTTGTGGAAGGCTACCCGAAACGTTTGACCCAAGTTAAACAATTGTAAGGCAATGCTACCAAATACTAATTGAGTGTATGTAAACTTCTGACCCACTGTGAATGTGATGAAAGAAATAAAAGCTGAAATAAATCATTCTCTCTACTATTATTCTGACATTTCACATTCTTAAAATAAAAGTGGTGGTCCTAACTGACCTAAGACAGGGAATTTTTACTAGGATTAAATGTCAGGAATTGTGAAAAACTGAGTTTAAATGTATTTGGCTAAGGTGTATGTACACTTCCGACTTCAACTGTATCTATCATTCTCTCTCTCTCTAAACTCTGACGTCACTGGCCTGTGCTGTCACGCTGTCACTCCTGCTGGTGCTGATTCGGGGGCAAAGGGAGGACAGGAATAGAAGACATTCCTGTCGTCTGCTTCATCCCTCCGTCACAGTGACCTCACGGGGTTAAGAATAGCCCATGCCCCGCTAACCCAAAGTGAGAAAGGAGAAATTCCAGCGACGAGCCAAGCTGTTGTCAGGTGCTAATGAGGCTGCACGCTGACGTCTTTTACACCCCGGTCGCCGCGGCAACGCCTCATTAAACACCTGTCCCTGTTTCAGTGGCAGCATGGTTCTCTTTCATGTCCTCTGTTAGGCCCCGTTCTAAACATGTCCCTGAACAGGGAGGGTCCCAACTTCCCACAAGACTTTCCCACTATGGAGGGCTTTACACTTTCCCTGTCTGGAGATACTCACACTCCCAGGGATGGGGTTTGGCATTGGTGCTGTATACTGTACAGTGTGTTCAGCTGAAAAACGAGACATGGCTGTCTAAACAATGGCTGTTGTTTGAGGAGGGTGTCTGTTCCTCTTACCTTTAGAAGAAAAGGAGGACAAACCTATCGTGAGAACTCTTCTGTTTCTGACTCTGTCGTAAAAGCCATGTATGGTAATTGAAATATTGTACTGGGGCGCCTGTTCACAACACAAGGCGTGAGTTATGTTATTGATAAAAGCGACTTTTTGGATAGTTTTATAGTATTTAGGTAGAGGGAGGATAAAAGCGGTCTTTCTGTGTCCCTGCTATCATAGATTATGTGTGAAAATGTCATCACTTTGGCGATCTAATGGCTGTCAGAATGGCTGGAGGGGTACACGGTACATAGTGGATGGATCTTACACAGGGAACAATCCGTCATTGTTCTGGTGGCCCATCTGAATTTCTGCCTGGCTTTTTACATGACAATCTTTGAGTGAGCATCTGTGGCTGAGTTCTTATCTCCGGTGATGAAACACTTCCCCCTGTGTAATTTGCTGCTGTCGCCACTTCTCCGCCGCGCTCAGACACTTCTCCTCTCTCTGTGAGGTCACATAACCCTGTCCTCCTCTCTCTGTGAGGTCATAGACACAATCCCCCTTTCTCTGTGAGGTCATAGACACAGCCCCCCTCTCTCTCTCTCTCTCTTTCTTTTTTTTGGGGGGGGGGTATGGCAGTCAATTGCAAAACAGTATTTCTGATTGTCTCACCATCACATACTTTTAATGTGGGACTATATGACAGTCAATTGCAAATTAGTCTGACATGTCTCTTATCTCACCACCACTAATGTGATGAGTGTGCTTGATACATGTCACGGTGGAGCTTCTCAGAGTCAGGGGGCGTGGTCAACAGTGTGCACCTCATCTCTTACGTCACATCCATCCTGGATCAAAATGTGCTTTTATGGTGCTTTCAAGACAACTCGGGAACTCTGAAAAATACGAGGTCAATTCATGACGTCAGTGATCTTCAGGTCGGAAAGTCGGAGCTCTAGAAAGAGGCCTGAGTCCCCGAGATGGAATTCCTAGTTGGAAAATAAAATTAAAATGTAATATTTTTAGACTGAAAGTTGACCGCAAGCAGCCCAAACAGATATAATATTTGCAGTAGCAGTACATGGGTAAAATCGCGGAGGAAACCCAGTACCCCCCCCCGAAAGCCATATTACAACCTATGTGTTGCGATAATCGCGTTGTTTGCTCTATAACCTGTTAGTTCATATGCCTTGTGACTGTAATATATAGGCCTAAAGGCCAAGACAATAAATTCAGCCACACCTTTGTTTTATCACAAAACCTGATAGCAACCTCTGTCCAGTGAAGTTCACAAAGCGTAGTGCATGTACAGTAACAGACAGTTACATGACCTACAGCACGGTCAAGCAAGTTAATGTTTCCGACATTTTCGGACTACTAAACAACTATTGATTTAGAAGCACAGAGAGTTACCGCAAGTCGCAAAGAAAACAGGAGCTGCATCCACTATTCCAGCACCATTTCAACTTCAACATCATCAAATCACCTCTGCTTAGTCTAATACAGTGACAACTAATAGATACCAAAAACAATTTAGTCCAATCAACGTAAGCTAAATATGATGTGGCTGTCCATGGTTCTGATTTTTGTGCGTGTGCGTGTGTGTGTGTTAGAATGTGTGAGTGTGTGTGTGTGTGTGTGTGTGAATGTGTGTGTGTGTGTGTGTGTGTATGTATGTGTGTATGCATGCGCGTTCGAGCAAGTAGAAAACATGTTAACAATGCCATACTTGTTTGAACCAGACAGCATCAGATGGATGGCCAACATGTAGAGAGACCGAGGGGGCGCTGTTTTGCTCGCTCAGATGCTTTCTCCTGCGAGATACAATCATCCTCTTGCGAATTGAAGGAAAATTCTGAAACACAGAGAGACGAAGGATAAATGTATATATTTTTTGATTACATTTGGGGACATTGCCCTGCGTAGGGTGCCGTCTTTCGAATGGGACATTAAAACGGGATTCCTGACTCTCTGTGCTCATTCAAAATCCCATGGCACTTATTGTAAGAGTAGGGGTGTTCACCCATGTGTCATGGCTAAATTTCCATCCTGGCCAACTTCCATCATGGCCACCCAATCATCCCAATCATTCCTAATTGGCATACAGTGCATTCGTAAAGTATTCGGACCCCTTCCCCTTTTCCACATTTTGTTACGTTACAGCCTTATTCTAAAATTGATTAAATAAATAAAAATCCTCATTGATCTTCACAATATACCCCATAATGACAAAGCAAAAACAGGTTTTTCGAAATTTTTGCAAATGTATTACAAAAAAAAAACTGAAATACCTTATTTACGTAAGTATTCAGACTCTTTGCTATCAGACTCGAAATTGAGCTCAGGTGCATCCTGTTTCCATTGATCATCCTTGATATGTTTCTACAACTTGATTGGAGTCCACCTGTGGTAAATTAAATTGATTGGACATGATTTGGAAAAGCACACACCTGTCTATATAAGGTCCCATAGTTGACAGTGCATGTCAGAGTAAAAACCAAGCCATGAGGTCGAAGGAATTGTCCGTAGAGCTCTGAGACAGGATTGTGTCGAGGCACAGATCTGGGGAAGGTTACCAAAAAATGTCTGCAGCATTGAAGGTCCCCAAGAACACAGTGGCCTCCATTCTTAAATGGAAGAAGTTTGGAACCACCAGGAATCTTCCTAGATCTGGCCGCCCGGCCAAACTGAGCAAACGGGGGAGAAGGGCCTTGGTCAGGGAGGTGACCAAGAGCCCGATGGTCACTCTGACAGTTCCTCTGTATGTCTCTCTATTATGCGTGGGAATACTTTGGAACAGATTTCCAAAATTAAAACCACTTGGAGCTGATTTCCTGGTGTTTTTAAAGTATTTTATGTCCAAAAAATAAAATTCTGTAAAAAAATAAAAATAATAATTTGCTCAGAAAACTTGGGGGGCCAAATAAAACCACCTGCGAGCCAAATTCGGCCCGCGGGCCACCAGTTGGGGAACCATGCCAAAGACTGTCCCCTCTCTCTCTTGCTTTCTCTCTGTCTGTGATGTCCTCGACAAAGTCCCTCTCTATCTGTCTGTGAGGTCATAAACACAGTTGCTCTTTCTGTGAAGTCATAAACACAGACCTCTCTGTTGGTGTGAGGCCATGGTGTAAGCACTGTAGAATGCTATGAATGCTCGAAATGAGAGTTTTTCCTCGGAGAGGTCACCATAAAAACACTCACATGTCTGATCCCTCTCAGGGATACCACTTTAATAATGTCGGGGGGGTTGGGGTTTTTCCTCGCATCGTGTTGTTGTTTCCTGTTATGGCTTTGTGTTTTACTGAGTGAACCCACATGAAAAAATACTACAGTTTACTATAGAATACTACAGTACTTTCTATAGAATTCTGTAGTAAACTGTAGTATACTGTAGAATACTCTACCAAATACTGTAGTATCCCTCGATTGTGTACTACTAAAGAATGTTGTAGTATATTGTAGAATACTATAAAAAATGCTAAAATAGTATCCATAAAAAAAACACTGGAGTAAATACTACAGTAATGTCCCCAAAAACGCTACACTTTTTAAAACTGTAGTAAATACTACAGTATTTAATTTGAGTATACCCTGTGCAGTCCCCTCCCCCATATCCCGATTATTGCCACCCATATGTGAGAAACCTACAGTACATGCCAAGTATAGACAATATACTGTGTTCCCTATAGGTTATAGGAAAGAGAAGAAGCTCTGGAAAATATTCCCTTTTAACATTTCTCCAGTAGGTTTCCTCAAGGAGAAAGCCTCCACTTCTATGTCAAAGATAATAAAACAGAAACACTATAGTAAATACATGCCTCATTTCCCTGTTGTTTTCCAACACAATTTCATCCTATCCTATTCTACCATATGATCACATGGCAGTGATATGTCTGGTCAATCAAAGACAGGAGCTAAAGTGAAACGATTTAGGGTTTGATTAAATCCGTAGCACGTTGTAGCTAAATTTACATTTAAATGTAAATGTTCCCGCATTAGCGGAGTTTGCATTCACTGTAAAAACTGCACATTCGGCTCAATCGGAAATTACCTTTTCATTTCAATCGAGCGATAACACGGATTGAATCTAATCAAACCCTTAGCCTCAAGAGAGAAGAGAAAGAGAAAGAGATGGAGAGAAAATTTGTCAGAAGCCAGGCCAGAATCAGGACAAAGAGCTCTCTGCCAGAGGCTACTGAATCCAGGCTGGATCACAACAGATGACCAGGAGGTCAGGTGATAGCACTGTTAAAAGAAACAAGGAAGCAAATAAACAAACAAACAGATCCAGAGCAGCGATGTGGAGCGGGCTGCTTATGAAGCATGACGTAATTTTGTCTGAATAGAATATATTGTTCTCTGAGCTCCCATTTCAAAATCAAAGAGACTTCTCCATGACACCCATCCTATTCATTTGTTTGTATAGTGTGTGTGTGTGTGTGTGTGTGTGTGTGTGTGTGTGTGTGTGTGTGTGTGTGTGTGTGTGTGTGTGTGTGTGTGTGTGTGTGTGTGTGTGTGTACCCTTGACTTCACTATGTTTGTTTTGAGTGCTGGCGTTTTTATATTTTTGATGTGTGTTTATTTTCATTACTCGTGTTTGGACAATCTACCCTCTGCCCAAGATAAAGATTCTAAACTCAGCAAAAATAGAAACGTCCTCTCACTGTCAACTACGTTTATTTTCAGCAAACTTAACATATGTAAATATTTGTATGAACATAACAAGATTCAACAACTGAGACATAAACTGAACAAGTTCCACAGACCCACAGACTTGTGACTGACAGAAATGGAATAATGTGTCCCTGAACAAAGGGGGGGGGGGGGTCAAAATCAAAAGTAACAGTCAGTAGCTGGTGTGGCCACCAGCTGCATTAAGTACTGCAGTGCATCTCCTCCTCGTGGACTGCACCAGATTTGCCAGTTCTTGCTGTGAGATGTTACCCCACTCTTCCACCAAGGTACCTGCAAGTTCCAGGACATTTCTGGGGGGAATGGCCTTCACCCTCCGATCCAACAGGTCCCAGACGTGCTCAATGGGATTGAGATCCGGGCTCTTTGTTGGCCATAGCAGAACACTGACATTCCTGTCTTGCAGGAAATCACGCACAGAACGAGCAGTATGGCTGGCGGCATTGTCATGCTGGAGGGTCATGCCAGGACTAGCCTGCAGGAAGGGTACTACATGAGGGAGGAGTATGTCTTCCCTGTAATGCACAGCGTTGAGATTGCCTGCAATGACAACAAGCTCAGTCCGATGATGCCGTGACACACTGCCCCAGACCATGACGGACCCTCCACCTCCAAATCGATCCCGCTCCAGAGTACAGGCCTCGGTGTAATGCTCATTCCTTCGACGATAAACGCAAATCCGACCATCACCCCTGGTGAGACAAAACCGCAACTTGTCAGTGAAGACTTTGTCAGTCCTGTCTGGTCCAGCGACGGTGGGTTTGTGCCCATAGGCGACGTTGTTGCCGGTGATGTCTGGTGAGGACCTGCCTTACAACAGGCCTACAAGCCCTCAGTCCAGCCTCTCTCAGCCTATTGCGGACAGTCTGAGCACTGATGGAGGGATTGTGCGTTCCTGGTGTAACTTGGGCAGTTGTTGTTGCCATCCTGTACCTGTCCCGCAGGTGTGATGTTCGGGTGTACTGATCCTGTGCAGGTGTTGTTACATGTGGTCTGCCACTGCGAGGACGATCAGCTGTCCGCTCTGTCTCCCTGTAGCGCTGTCTTAGGCATCTCACTGTACGGACATTGTAATTTATTGCCCTGGCAACATCTGCAGTCCTCATGCCTCCTTGCAGCATGCCTAAGGTACATTCACGCAGATGAGCAGGGACCCTGGGCATCTTTCTTTTTTTGTTTTTCAGAGTCAGTAGAAAGGCCTCTTTAGTGTCCTAAGTTTTCATAACTGTGACCTTAATTGCCGTCTGTAAGCTGTTAGTGTCTTAACGACCGTTCCACAGGTGCATGTTCCTTAATTGTTTATGGTTCATTGAACAAGCATGGGAAACAGTCTTTAAACCCTTTACAATGAAGATCTGTGAAGTTATTTGGATTTTTACGAATTATCTTTGAAAGACAGGGTCCTGAAAAAGGGACGTTTCTTTTTTTTGCTGAGTTTAGTTGTTATTGACAGCGTCAACATGGTGGACACTTGGAGAAAGGGACAGTGTGCCGTCTGTAGGACATTTTCTGATGAGGTCTGGCTGCTATAGGGACTGCTATAGGTTCATCTCTCTCCCTTCTACTCTTTGTGTGACTCAAAACATAGTCCAGTCAGTGAGAATAGAATGAGAGAGAATAGATCCTGTACAATTGATTTAGTTGATCTCACTTGATCACTTGATCTCCCTCCCCTCAGTCACAGCAACATGACTTCCGTCGGCTAATTGAGGGAAATGAACCCGCCTCGCTGGTGGACACATTTCTCCCCATGTTTGTTGGACTTCTGAACGGCGGGGCAGGAAGAGGTCAGACGGCTGGAGATGACATACGTGGCAATGGCATCGTTGCGTATTAGCGACAACCTGAGGTTCTCCTTCGAGATTGACTGGGGTCAGAATGAGCGGTTAGAAAGATTCTTCAATTCCTGTCATCCTGACGGGTTGGAGGCATGTCTGGTGTTTTACCTTGGGCTGGGCAACTCTTCCTCTGAAGCAGTGGATGATGGGGATGGAAAAAGCAGGGAGGAGAGAGAGAGGAGGCAGAATTGAGAGAGTGGAGGAACCAGGAAAGAGGGGAGGAGAGAGAGAGAGAGTAGGGCAGGAGAAAGTAGGAAGGGGGAGGAAAAGCAAAGGAGGAATATGGCAGGATAGAGAGGAGGGCCTCCATAATTGATCAGTCAGTCATAATGAAGGCATTGGCCCGAGGAGGAGCAGACGGGAAACCTGATCCTTGGCAACACAAAGACGCCGGCTAGAGACGCAGCCCTGTCTCCAGGCAAACGACCTAACTCAATCTGCCAACAGATATGATTGCACCCGCTCCCATTGTCTAAATACATACTGCACAAACACGCCTGTGCAAATAAATACTCACATAGCCTCCATGCATTTAGATATAGACTGCTTAGAAGCTCAGTACACTATGCTGCCCATACGCTATGCTAACCCAGATACTGGGAAAGAGAGAATGTCTTGTTACCCACACCACAAGTCGCTCCACTTAAAAGTAGAAGAGCAAGGCCAATGAAAAGGGAGGTTTGGTTATGTCATCTGGCCGAGGTGTCAGACTGTTAATGCATTAAACAATACTACATCGTTGCCTAGGTTAAGTTTGGCCCAACCAAATTGGCGAAAGACGCTGGCAGTCAGGCTAATAATATTATTATCATCGGCATCGAGGCCAGGAGACTAGCAGCGCTACAGTGTGAGGAGGAGGCAGTGTTGAGAGCATTGGAAGCTGCCCAACGCCTAGGTTTGCCTCAGTAGAAGCACGGTAATTGCCCTAGGACGCCTAGCAGGGCGCTTCGTGTGGATCGACTGGGGCCTGTCTTCGGGTGGGAAGGCAGTGGTTGCGGAGTCGTGTCTGCAGCAGCAACACGGCAGGGTGTGGTGTACTGGGATAGTGTGACAGCGTGTTGTGATTAGGGCCCACCACTGTGGTTTGGGAAGATGGACGTTATAACATTGAGTAGGTCTGTGGTGACAGCGTTCTGGTCTGGCCCTATAGCAGGTCTGCGTGTGGTGTTGACTAACAGAGTTGGAAGGTTAGTGTGGGAGCAGTAATGATGGGGGGTCCTTTGTGGTTCTGGGTATTGGGACCGGTCTGGAGTGGGTCTCACTGTCTGTGTTGTTGACTCCTGCTCAGCAGCAGTAGTAGCATGACCCAGCTGGGTGTGGTTGGCTAACAGTGTTGTGGTGTTTGGCAGGGAGACGAGCGAAGCTCTTGGCCTCCCTCAGATGTGATGTTATTGATTCCCCACTGGGAGAAAGAAAGAGGGTGTGTTTGGTGAGCAGCAGAGACAGAAACAGAGGGATTGTGGGAGTGTGTAGTGTTGTTTTTACAGCTTGTTCTTTTGTTGTTATATATGTAGACATTTTACATACATGGCATTATTAGTATTTTTCTCTCCATTGCATGAATAAAGTCATCTGTCATCAGGGCAAAGGGTGGCTACTTTGAAGAATCTCAAACATAAAATATATTTTGATTTGTTTAACACTTTTTTTTCCGTTACTCCATGATTCCATATGTGTCATTTCATAGTTTTGATGTCTTCACTATTATTCTACAATGTAGAAAATAAAGAAAAACCCCTTGAATGAGTAGGTGTGTCCAAACTTTTGACTGCTACTGTATGTATTTATATTGCTGTTGATTGGTTGACTATGGCTTTCCAAATCTCCCAACAGTGCTATTTATTGGGTTCATTTGAGCTAAATGTGATTTTTTTCAGCCATTCCTGAACCTGTGACCAAAAACAAGCTACAAGCTAAGTAGGGGCAATACCAGAATAAGTGATCTAATAATTCTGTCTCTTCGTAGCAAAATCTGCAGAGCTCAGATCGTTGTGTGCCCCATATACATAACGTCTGTTTGTGGCAAGAAATGTGTATAATCATTTAAATTGGAAAAAACTTCAGTTCTGAATGAAACGTTGTTTTGCGTATCAGTTCGTAAACCATGTGGCATGGAATCGGCATGTCAAGAATCTCTTTCCAACTAATTTGCAACCGCTGTCAACATTTTGGTCCTCCCCCCAACAAAAAGTTGCTAATTCTGGTCTTTGATAAGGGGGGAAAAAAACAAGTTCCCTATCTTCTCCCCCTTCCGCTTCCCTCTTCCTGTTAGTGTGTAGGGTCTGGCCAGATGGGCTGTAGGGTGGAATCATGGGAACAACCAGGGCGGAAAAACAACAGGAGAGGGAGAGAGAAGGAGAGAGACAGATGCTGAATACCAAACCAGTCCCTTCCCCTCTCTCTCCAGCCCTCCATTTGCACTTTTATACGTGTTTTTAAGGGCGCCTCTGCCATATGCACAAGTGTCCCAAAACTGAGGGAGTGAAATTGATCGAGGGTGTACAGTAGGGGCTAGGCTGCGAAGTGCTAACCCCAACACACACCGTGATATGTTTGGAGTTTGCGCAATTTCATGCTAAATAATGGAGAGGCGTGCGTGATTATATGCCACGTGCATTTGTTTGCGTCTGGCTGTCGAGGCGTGACACGTAACACACGAAACACCTCCCAAATGAAACGTTTAATGGTTACTGAGGTCAATACGGTATATTGTAAAACGACAGGGAGAATTGTCCTTTTGAATTTCACGCTCGTTTCATCATGTGGAATATGGAATTGCATCATTCGAGTCACGAGTGCTTCCAGAAGTGGATGGGTTTCTTTGATATTCTTCTCGCCAGTCTGGAAGTCGACAACGGATGGCCTTCCGGGTGAGGTGGTAGGGGGCGAGCGAGAGATAGGGCCTGCTTTCTCTTGACCAGCTCCATTGCTCTAATGTTACAGTATGTACGTTCCAGCATGCAGGCCTTCTCTCCTAGTAAACGAGTAACGCTATCCCATAACCCCATCATCCCTTTGACACGCCGAGTAAATAAGTTGAACGTACCTGTGCCACGCCTCATATGGGAGAGGTCACCACCTCGCTGTTCTAGATGACCCAGAGACACCAAGTCCCTTACTAACATTACCAGCATGCTGCATTTTATGCCACCATCAAGCAATCCTATTTCATAGGCCCATATACTGTGCGTGCCAACTGTTTTATACATGACCCTGGGGATTCTTGTGGTGCTGGATGAAGTGGTCATGTCCCAGCTCTGTTGACCCGTGCCCTGTAACATGTATAGTGCTGCTGAACCAGACTATATTAACTATTCAGGAGCACAGGGCTGTCCATACAAACCACTAGCCTCGCTTAGGTGGCATTGACTGACGCATTCATAACTGCCAGGGCACTTTTGGAAGTCGTGTGTGTGTGTGCGTGTGTGTGTGTGTGTGTGTGTGTGTGTGTGTGTGTGTGTGTGTGTGTGTGTGTGTGTGTGTGTGTGTGTGTGTGTGAGAGAGACAGGGGTATAGTGTTACCCCTGTGGCTTTTTCGATGTGTTCTGTCTGTTACATACAGAGCACCCCTGCCCATCCCCGTATGATATAGAGTTGTCTATTATCTATCCTGTTGCCTGGTCACTTTACCCCTAGCTATATGTACAGTACATAGCTACCACAATGACCTCGTACCCCTGCACATTGACTCGGTTCTGGTACTCTGACTCGGTTCTGGTACTCTGACTCGGTTCTGGTACTCTCTGTATATAGCATGTTCATTTTTTACTCGTTATTGTTATTCGTTATTCCCTGTGTATTTATTCCTCGTGTCACTTTTTCTATATATTTAAAAAAAATCTTTATCTCTAGAAAAAGTAAGCATTTCACTGTTAGTTTACACCTGTTGTTTACGAAGCATGTGACAAATAAAATTAGATTTGATTGTTGCTTCTCAGTTCTGTTGCTCGGGGAAGGGTTATCTTAACACTGTCCCCCAGTCAGCTGTGAATTTGATGAGACAGCTGGTCACTGAGAAACTTTCATTTTGCACCATTTTGAATGTATCTTTTTCGAAACTCTCTGTCAATACCTTTTAACCGCTTGATATCTGAAATATTATTTTGGATTACATACAGTGGGGTCTGAAATGATTGACATGGCCTTAAGACACGCTCACCTCTCGCCGTTACCAATGACAAGAGAGGTTAGCGTGTCCTAGAGGTGTGATCTTTGACCCTCTGAAACGTTCTCACTCATCGTTGTTCCCGATTCATTCAGGATTTTCCGTAACTATTGTAGTATCCACATGAATGTAAAGTGTATAGAAACATATTCTATTCTTATTTACACTGAAAGTGACTCCAAAATGACACAGTGCATTATTCACCATTTAAATTCTATTGGGCACAAAGTCATTTGAAAACATTAGCACATTATTTTAATGATTTATTTAATATAGTCATTATTGCTCATCTTTATCAAGGGTGTCAATTATGTTGGAGCCCACTGTATGTGTGTATGTGTTTGCCATGTGACCAGCATGGTTTCCTCAGAATAGTGAGTGTGTGTGAGAGCCACACACACAACAGGAAACGGTTAATTACCCCCCTTCCCCCTAACTCACCACCCAGTTGCCAGGTGTGTATGTGCGTGTCTGCCCCCCCCCCCCTCTTCTCTTTGTGCCATCCTTAACGCTTCACTAAGTGAGTAGAGTTTTCCACTGGGGGCACACCTGCAGCCTGTCACTATGCAAAAAAAATCTGTTTTGTCAGCATTTATTTAACAACTTGGGTGTGACACCATGTAGCAATTCCATAGACTTCACATGATATGTCTCTTCTTACTCTCATATGCGTTAAGATGGTACATCAGTGTCTCCAAGATTACCTTGGTTTTAGAGATGGTGAAATGATTTCAAAAAAGATATGAATGAGGTATTAATCTATTCTTTCTGTCTGTCTGTTGTAGTTCCCAGAGTGTGGCTTCTATGGCATCTATGACAAGATCCTGCTATTTAAACATGACACAGGCACCAACAACATTCTGCAGCTGGTCAAGGCTACCCAGGACATCCAGGAGGGAGACCTGGTGGAGGTGGTACTCTCTGGTGGGTAGCAGTCTCTCATACACTTCTGCTCTCTTTTCATCCACCCGTCCTCTTCTCCCTTACTCATCCTTTCATCCACCCATCCTCGTCTTCCTGCTCCCCTCCTCTTTTTTTCTCTCTGGTCCTCTCGTCCTCTTATTCCTCCGAACCCTCTCCGTCTCAACTCCAAAATGCTGAAGTATAAAACATATTCACAGACAGTATATCATTGCTAATGTGTTTGACAGGTTGATACCCAGGTTGATGCCCAGACTGACTGTTGTGTTCTCTGTGTGTCGTCTGTCTGCAGCGGCGGCCACCTTTGAGGATTTCCAGATCCGGCCTCATGCCCTGAACGTCCACTCGTACCGTGCCCCGGCCTTCTGTGACCACTGTGGAGAGATGCTGTTTGGATTGGTCAGACAGGGCCTCAAATGTGACGGTATGAGAGACACAGAGAGAGAGAGAGGGGGGGGGGGGTGGCTGTTCTGCCTGCCTGATAAGAACTCTGTCTGAAGAAGGACGTGGGTTTATATTTACGTTAGGCGACTTACGCATTCAGCTCAAGATAGCTAGGTGGCAAAACCACATCTCAGTATTTTTTCTCAAATACAGTGGCTATCAGCAAAGTCATTTCCCCTTTGTATGTGAGCTCATCTCCCCACCTCCTCCCCCTTCCTTTCTCTCACTCACGCTGCCTCTCTCTCTCTCTCTCTCTCTCTCTATATATATCCGTCTCTCCCCTCTTTCTCTCTCTCTCTATACACATCCGTCTCTCCCTTCCTTCTCTCTCTCTCGCTGCCTCTCTCTGCCTCTCTCTCTCTCTGCCTCTCTCTCTCTCTCTGCCTCTCTCTCTCTCTGCCTCTTTCTCTCTCTCTCTCTGCCTCTCTCTCTTTCTCTCTCTCTCTCTCTGCCTCTCTCTCTCTCTCTCTCTCTCTCTCTGCCTCTCTCTCTCTCTCTCTCTCTCTCTCTCTCAATTCAATTCAATTCAATTCAAGGGGCTTTATTGGCATGGGAAACATGTGTTAACATTGCCAAAGCAAGTGAGGTAGATATTATACAAAAGTGAAATAAACAATACAAAATTAACAGTAAACATTACACATACAGAAGTTTCAAAACAATAAAGACATTACAAATGTTATATTATATATATACAGTGTTGTAACAATGTACAAATGGTTAAAGCACACAAGTTAAAATAAATAAGCATAAATATGGGTTGTATTTACAATGGTGTTTGTTCTTCACTGGTTGCCCTTTTCTTGTGGCAACAGGTCACAAATCTTGCTGCTGTGATGGCACACTGTGGAATTTCTCCCAGTAGATATGGGAGTTTATCAAACTTGGATTTGTTTTCAAATTCTTTGTGGATCTGTGTAATCTGAGGGAAATATGTCTCTCTAATATGGTCATACATTGGGCAGGAGGTTAGGAAGTGCAGCTCAGTTTCCACCTCATTTTGTGGGCAGTGTGCACATAGCCTGTCTTCTCTTGAGAGCCATGTCTGCCTACGGCGGCCTTTCTCAATAGCAAGGCTATGCTCACTGAGTCTGTACATAGTCAAAGCTTTCCTTAAGTTTGGGTCAGTCACAGTGGTCAGGTATTCTGCCACTGTGTACTCTCTGTTTAGGGCCAAATAGCATTCTAGTTTGCTCTGTTTTTTTGTTAATTCTTTCCAATGTGTCAAGTAATTATCTTTTTGTTTTCTCATGATTTGGTTGGGTCTAATTGTGCTGTTGTCCTGGGGCTCTGTGGGGTGTGTTTGTGTTTGTGAACAGAGCCCTAGGACTAGCTTGCTTAGGGGACTCTTCTCCAGGTTCATCTCTCTGTAGGTGATGGCTTTGTTATGGAAGGTTTGGGAATCGCTTCCTTTTAGGTGGTTGTAGAATTTAACGTCTCTTTTCTGGATTTTGATAATTAGTGGGTATCGGCCTAATTCTGCTCTGCATGCATTATTTGGTGTTCTACGTTGTACACGGAGGATATTTTTGCAGAATTCTGCATGCAGAGTCTCAATTTGGTGTTTGTCCCATTTTGTGAAATCTTGGTTGGTGAGCGGACCCCAGACCTCACAACCATAAAGGGCAATGGGCTCTATGACTGATTCAAGTATTTTTAGCCAGATCCTAATTGGTATGTTGAAATTTATGTTCCTTTTGATGGCATAGAAGGCCCTTCTTGCCTTGTCTCTCAGATCGTTCACAGCTTTGTGGAAGTTACCTGTGGTGCTGATGTTTAGGCCGAGGTATGTATAGTTTTTTGTGTGCTCTAGGGCAACGGTGTCTAGATGGAATTTGTGGTCCTGGTGACTGGACCTTTTTTGGAACACCATTATTTTGGTCTTACTGAGATTTACTGTCAGGGCCCAGGTCTGACAGAATCTGTGCAGAAGATCTAGGTGCTGCTGTAGGCCCTCCTTGGTTGGTGACAGAAGCACCAGATCATCAGCAAACAGTAGACATTTGACTTCGGATTCTAGTAGGGTGAGACCGGGTGCTGCAGACTGTTCTAGTGCCCGCGCCAATTCGTTGATATATATGTTGAAGAGGGTGGGGCTTAAGCTGCATCCCTGTCTCACCCCACGACCCTGTGTGAAGAAATGTGTGTTTTTTGCCAATTTTAACCGCACACTTGTTGTTTGTGTACATGGATTTTATAATGTCGTATGTTTTACCCCCAACACCACTTTCCATCAATTTGTATAGCAGACCCTCATGCCAAATTGAGTCGAAGACTTTTTTGAAATCAACAAAGCATGAGAAGACTTTGCCTTTGTTTTGGTTGGTTTGGTTGTCAATTAGGGTGTGTAGGGTGAATACATGGTCTGTTGTACGGTAATTTGGTAAAAAGCCAATTTGACATTTGCTCAGTACATTGTTTTCATTGAGGAAATGTACGAGTCTGCTGTTAATGATAATGCAGAGGATTTTCCCAAGGTTACTGTTGACGCATATTCCACGGTAGTTATTGGGGTCAAATTTGTCTCCACTTTTGTGGATTGGGGTGATCAGTCCTTGGTTCCAAATATTGGGGAAGATGCCAGAGCTAAGGACGATGTTAAAGAGTTTTAGTATAGCCAATTGGAATTTGTTGTCTGTATATTTGATCATTTCATTAAGGATACCATCAACACCACAGGCCTTTTTGGGTTGGAGGGTTTTTATTTTGTCCTGTAACTCATTCAAGGTAATTGGAGAATCCAGTGGGTTCTGGTAGTCTTTAATAGTTGATTCTAGGATTTGTATTTGATCATGTATATGTTTTTGCTCTTTATTCTTTGTTATAGAGCCAAAAAGATTGGAGAAGTGGTTTACCCATACATCTCCATTTTGGATAGATAATTCTTCGTGTTGTTGTTTGTTTAGTGTTTTCCAATTTTCCCAGAATTGGTTAGAGTCTATGGAGTCTTCAATTACATTGAGCTGATTTCTGACGTGCTGTTCCTTCTTTTTCCGTAGTGTATTTCTGTATTGTTTTAGTTATTCACCATAGTGAAGGCGTAGACTCAGGTTTTCCGGGTCTCTATGTTTTTGGTTGGACAGGTTTCTCAATTTATTTCTTAGATTTTTGCATTCTTTATCAAACCATTTGTCATTGTTGTTCATTTTCTTCGGTTTTCTATTTGAGATTTTTAGATTTGATAGGGAAGCTGAGAGGTCAAATATACTGTTAAGATTTTCTACTGCCAAGTTTACACCTTCACTATTGCAGTGGAACATTTTACCCAGGAAGTTGTCTAAAAGGGATTGAATTTGCTGTTGCCTAATTGTTTTTTGGTAGGTTTCCAAACTGCATTCCTTCCATCTATAGCATTTCTTAATGTTACTCAGTTCCTTTGGCTTTGATGCCTCATGATTGAGTATTGCTCTGTTCAAGTAGACTGTGATTTTGCTGTGGTCTGATAGGGGTGTCAGTGGGCTGACTGTGAACGCTCTGAG